>NC_060067.1:159542500-160792500 GCF_922984935.1 Meles meles
GTTTTTACTGCAAATGCTACAAACTCATCTTAAGTTTTAATATGTAAAGCCTCAGGGACTGTCACACCTCATATGGTTTAAGATTTCTTCTATAGGAGGGAGGAGTCAAGATGGCGGAGAAGTAGCAGGCTGAGACTACAACAGGTAGCAGGAGATCAGCTCGATAGCTTATCTAAACATTGCAAACACCTACAAATCCTATGGGAGATCGAAGAGAAGAAGAACAGCAATTCTAGAAACAGAAAATCAACCACTTTCTGAAAGGTAGGGCTGGCGGAGAAGTTAATCCAAAATGACAGGAAGATAAACTGCGGGGGGGGAGGAGCCGGCTCCCCGCAAGCGGCGGAGCAACGGGGCACAAAATCAGGACTTTTAAAAGTCTGTTCTGCTGACGGACATTGCTCCAGAGGCTAAACCGGGGTAAAGCCCACGCGGGGTCAGCGTGGCCCCAGGTCCCGCAGGGTCACAGAAGGATCGGGGGTGTTGGAGAGTCACAGAGTTGCAGGTATTAGAATGGGGAAGCCGGCTACAGAGCCGAGGAGTGAGCTCTCAGCTCGGGGTTACCTTGAACCACTCGAAGGCTGGGTGAACTTGGAGCGCGGCCGTAGGCCAGGGATGCGGGAGTGATTGGGCACTGTTCTCTGGGGGCGCACTGAGCGTGGGGCTCTCAGCTCTTCCAGGCTGGAGACTGGGAGGCCGCCATTTTCATTCCCATCCCCCGGAACTCTACGGAAAGCGTTCAGGGAACAAAAGCACCAGAAAGCGAACCTGAGTGGATTACTTAGTCCGGGCCCCCGGTAAGGGGGGTGCAATTCCACCTCGGTCAAAGACACTTGAGAATCACTACAACAGGCCCCTCCCCCAGAAGATCAACAAAATATCAAAACAGGACGAAGTTCACCTACCAAGGAAAGCAGGTTCAATACCAAGGAGAGCTGCGGAATTCCAGAGGAAGAGAAAACAAAGCACAGAACTCATGGCTTTCTAGTCTTGCAGTTAATTTAATTTTTTTTCAATTTTTTTTTTCTTCTGCTAAATTTTTATGAACTTTTACCCTTTTCTTTTTTTAACGTTTTTTAACTAGTTTATCTAATATATATATTTTTTCTTTCTTTTTTATATTTTTTACTTGTTTTTTTTTTAATTTTTTTTTTGAACCTCTTTTTATCCCCCTTCTCCCCCCCACGATTTGGGGACTCTTCTGATTTGGTTAAAGTGCATTTTTCTGGGGTCTTTGCCACCCTTTTAGTATTTTACTTGCTCCTTCATTTACTCTTATCTGGACAAAATGACAAGGCAGAAAAATTCACTACAAAAAAAAGAACAGGAGGCAGTACCAAAGGCTAGGGACCTAATCAATGCAGACATTGGTAATATGTCAGATCTAGAGTTCAGAACGACGATTCTCAAGGTTCTAGCCAGGCTAAAAAAGACATGGAAGATATTAGAGAAACCCTCTATGGAGATATAAAAGCCCTTTCTGGAGAAATGAAAGAATTAAAATCTAACCAAGTTGAAATCAAAAAAGCTATTCATGAGATGCAATCAAAAATGGAGGCTCTCGCTGCTGGGATAAATGAGGCAGAAGAAAGAATTAGTGATATAGAAGACCAAATGACAGAGAATAAAGAAGCTGAGCAAAAGAGGGACAAACAGCTACTGGACCAGGAGGGGAGAATTCGAGAGATAAGTGACACCATAGATGAAACAACATTAGAATAATTGGGATTCCAGAAAAAGAAGAAAGAGAGAGGGGAGCAGAAGGTATATTGGAGAGAATTATTGGAGAGAATTTCTCTAATATGGCAAAGGGAACAAGCATCAAAATCCAGGAGGTACAGAGAATCCCCCTCAAAATCAACAAGAATAGGTCCACACCCCATCACCTAATAGTCAAATTTACAAGTCTTAGAGACAAAGAGATAATCCTGAAAGAAGCCCAGGAGAAGAAGTCTGTAACACACAATGGTAAAAATATTAGATTGGCAGCAGACTTATCCACAGAGACCTGGCAGGCCAGAAAGAGCTGGCATGATATATTCAGAGCATTAAACGAGAAAAACATGCAGCCAAGAATACTCTATCCAGCTAGGCTATCATTGAAAAGAGAAGGAGAGATAAAAAGCTTCCAGGACAAACAAAAACTGAAAGAATTTGCAAACACCAAACCAGCTCTACAGGAAATATTGAAAGGGATTCTCTAAGCAAAGAGTGAGCCTAAAAGTAGTAGATCAGAAAGATACAGAGACAATATACAGTAACAGTCACCTTACAGGCAATACAATGTCACTAAATTGATATCTCTCAATAGTTACCCTGAATGTTAATGGGCTAAAGGCCCCAATCAAAAGACACAGGGTATCAGAATGGGTTAAAAAAAAAAAACAAATAAAACAAATAAAACCCATCTATATGTTGCCTACAAGAAACTCATTTTGGACCCGAAGACACCTCCAGATTTAAAGTGAGGGGATGGAAAATAATTTACCATGCTAATGGACATCAGAAGAAACCTGGGGTGGCAATCCTTATATTAGATCAATTAGATTTTAAGCCAAAGACTATAATAAGAGATGAGGAAGGACACTATATCATACTCAAAAGGTCTGTCCAACAAGAAGATCTAACAATTTTAAATATCTATGCCCCTAACGTGGGAGCAGCCAACTATATATACCAATTAATAACAAAATCAAAGAAACACATCAATAATAATACAATAATAGTAGGGGATTTTAACACTCCCCTCACTGAAATGGACAGATCATTCAAGCAAAAGATCAACAAGGAAATAAAGACCTTAAATGACACACTGGACCAGATGGACATCACAGATATAGTCAAGAACATTTCATCCCAAAGAAACAGAATACACATTCGCCTCTAGTGCACATGGAACATTCTCCAGAATAGATCACATCCTGGGTCCTAAATCAGGTCTCAACCGGTATCAAAAGATTGGGGTCATTCTCTGCATATTTTCAGACCACAATGCTCTGAAGCTAGAACTCAATCACAAGAGGAAATTTGGAAAGAACCCAAATACATGGAGGCTAAACAGCATCCTTCTAAAGAATGAATGGGTTAACCAGGAAATTAAAGAAGAATTGAAAAAATTCATGGAAACACATGATAATGAAAACACAACGGTTCAAAATCTGTGGGACACAGCAAAGGCAGTCCTGAGAGGAAAATATATAGCGGTACAAGCCTTTCTCAAGAAATAAGAAAGGTCTCAAGTACACAACCTAACCGTACACCTAAAGGAGCTGGAGAAGGAACAAAAAAGAAACCCTAAACCCAGCAGGAGAAGAGAAATCATAAAGATCAGAGCAGAAATCAATGAAATAGAAACCATAAAACAATAGAAAAAAATCAACGAAACTAGGAGTTGTTTCTTTGAAAGAATTAATAAGATTGACAAACCCCTGGCCAGACTTATCAAAAAGAAAAGAGAAAGGACCCAAATAAATAAAATCATGAATGAAAGAGGAGAGACCACAACTAACACCAAAGAAATACAGACAATTATAAGAACATACTATGAGCAACTCTATGCCAACAAATTTGGCAATCTGGAAGAAATGGATGCATTCCTAGAGACATATAAACTACCACAACTGAACCAGGAAGAAATAGAAAACCTGAACAGGCCCATAACCAGTAAGGAGATTGAAACAGTCATCAAAAATCTCCAAACAAACAAAAGGCCAGGGCCAGATGGCTTCCCAGGGGAATTCTACCAAACATTTAAAGAGGAACTAATTTCTATTCTCCTGAAACTGTTCCAAAAAAATAGAAATATAAGGAAAACTTCCCAACTCATTTTATGAGGCCAGCATCACCTTGATCCCAAAACTAGACAAGGACCCCGCCAAAAAAGAGAACTACAGACAAATGTCCTTGATGAACACAGATGCAAAAATTCTTACCAAAATACTAGCTAATAGGATTCAACAGTACATTAAAAAGATTATTCACCACGACCAAGTGGGATTTATTCCAGGGCTGCAGGCCTGGTTCAACATCCGCAAATCAATCAATGTGATACAACACATTAATAAAAGAAAGAACAAGAATCATAGGATACTCTCAATAGATGCTGAAAAAGCATTTGACAAAGTACAGCATCCCTTCCTGATCAAAACTCTTCAAAGTGTAGGGATAGAGGGCACATACCTCAATATTATCAAAGGCATCTATGAAAAACTCACTGCAAATATCATTCTCAATGGAGTAAAACTGAAAGCTTTTCCGCTAAGGTCAGGAACACGGCAGAGATGTCCATTATCACCACTGCTATTCAACATAGTACTAGAAGTCCTAGCCTCAGCAATCAGACAACAGAAGGAAATTAAAGGCATCCAAATCGGCAAAGAAGAACTCAAACTATCACTCTTCGCAGATGATATGATACTATATGTGGAAAACCCAAAAGACTCCACTCCAAAACTGCTAGAACTTGTACAGGAATTCAGTAAAGTGTCAGGATATAAAATCAATGCACAGAAATCAGTTGCATTTCTCTACACCAACAACAAGACAGAAGAAAGAGAAATTAAGGAGTCAATTCCCTTTATAATTACACCCAAAACTATAAGATACCTAGGCATAAACCTAACCAAAGAGGCTAAGAATCTATACTCAGAAAACTATAAAGTACTCATGAAAGAAATTGAGGAAGACACAAAGAAATGGAAAAATATTCCATGCTTCTGTAAAAATATTGAAAAATAAATATTGTAAAAATGTCTATGCTACCTAAAGCAATCTACACATTTAATGCAATCCCTATCAAAATCTCATCCATCTTTTTCAAAGAAATGGAACAAATAATCCTCAAATTTATATGGAACCAGAAAAGACCTCGAATAGCCAAAGGAATATTGAAAAAGAAAGCCAAAGTTGGTGGCATCACAAATCTGGACTTCAAGCTCTACTACAAAGCTGTCATCATCAAGACAGCATGGTACTGGCACAAAAACAGACACATAGATCAATGGAACAGAATAGAGAGCCCAGAAATAGACCCTCAACTCTATGGTCAACTAATCTTTGACAAAGCAGGAAAGAATGTCCAATGGAAAAAAGATAGCCTCTTCAATAAATGGTGCTGGGAAAATTGGTCAGCCACATGCAGAAAAATGAAATTGTACCACTTCCTTACACCACACACGAAAATAGAATCAAAATGGATGAAGGACCTCAATGTGAGAAAGGAATCCATCACAATCCTTGAGGAGAATGCAGGCAGCAACCTCTTCGACCTCAGCCACAGCAACTTCTTCCTAGGAACATCGGCAAAGGCAAGGGACGCAAGGGCAAAAATGAACTATTGGGATTTCATCAAGATCAAAAGCTTTTGCACAGCAGAGGAAACAGTTAACAAAACCAAAAGACAACTGACAGAATGGGAGAAGATATTTGCAAACGACATATCAGATAAAGGGCTTGTGTCCAAATCTATAAGGATTTTAGCAATCTCAACACCCAAAGAACAAATAATCCAATCAAGAAATGGGCAGAGGACATGAACAGACATTTCTACAAAGAAGACATCCAGATGGCCAACAAACACATGAAAAATTGCTCCACATTACTCGGCATCAGGGAAATACAAATCAAAACCACAAGGAGATATCACCTCACACCAGTCAGAATGGCTAAAATTAACAAGTCAGGAAATGACAGATGCTGGCAAGGATGCGGAGAAAGGGGAACCCTCCTACACTGTTGGTGGGAATGCAAGCTGGTGCAACCACTCTGGAAAACAGCATGGAGGTTCCTCAAAATGTTGAAAATAGAACTACCCTATGACCCAGCAATTGTACTACTAGGTATTTACCCTAAAGATACAAACGTGGTGATCCAAAGGGCCAGTGCACCCGAATGTTTATAGCAGCAATGTCTACAATAGCCAAACTATGGAAAGAACCTAGATGTCCATCAACAGATGAATGGATAAAGAAGATGTGGTATATATACACAATGGAATACCATGCAGCCATCAAAAGAAATGAAATCTTGCCATTTGCGACGATGTGGATGGAACTAGAGGGTATCATGCTTAGTGAAATAAGTCAACTGGAGAAAGACAACTATCATATGATCTCCCTGATATGAGGACGTGGAGATGCAACATGGGGTTTAGGGGGATAGGAGAAGAATAAATGAAACAAGATGGGATTGGGAGGGAGACAAACCATAAGTGACTCTTAATCTCACAAAACAAACTGAGGGTTGTTGGGGGGAGGGGGGTTGGGAGAGGGGGAGGGGGGTTATGGACATTGGGGAGGATATGTGCTATGGTGAGTGCTGTGAAGTGTGTAAACCTGGTGATTCACAGACCTGTACCCCGGCGATAAAAATACATTATATGTTTATAAAAAAAAAAAAATTGGAAGGGAAGGCGATCCATAAGAGACTGATGAACTTTCTAAATATTAAAATGAGAAATGGTATCATTTTTACACAAATATTTTAGAAATTAGAGAAACTTCATATGACACTGGCATGAACCTGATATCAAACCAGGTAAGGACATTATAAGAAATGAATATATTGGACCTATGTCTCTTATGAGTATAAATGGAAAAAAATCCTTAACGAAAACAGCACAATGAATCTATAAATATTTTAAAAGACATTATATCATGATCAATTGGGATTTATTCTAGAAATGCAATATTGGTTTAATATTCACAATCAACCAATATAACTCACATTAACAGAATAAAAGAGATAAGTCATATTATTATCTCAATACAGGTAAAAATTCATTTGATAAAATCAACAACCTACTTATAATGGAAATTTTCAGTAACTTAAATAGAAGGGCACTTTTTTTTACATGACAAAGGGTATTCACAATACAAATTCAGCAAATGTATATCTTTGGTGAAATAGTGAATGCTTCCCTCTGAGATTGGAAACACAACACTAATCTCAAGCATCACTACCTGTATCTAAATTGACACTATCCATTGGGCCTATCAAATGAAATGAGTCATGAAGAAGAAAGAAAAGATATAAAGACTGTAAAAGAAGAATGAAAGCTAGTATTATTTTAAGTGGCATTAAATGTGTACAAAAAAATCCAAAAAAATTTGAAACCTATAACAATTGATAAATTATTTTGTCAAAATTGCAACTGATAAATATCAATATATAAGCAACTCTATTTACAAACAACAAACTTGAAATAAAAATTTTAAAATAAGGGTGGCTGGGTGGCTCAGTCAGTTAAGTATCCAACTGGCTCAGGTCATGATCTCAGGGTCCTGAGATCCAGACCAAGTGGGGCTCTGTCAACAAACTGTAGATTTTCTCTCCCCAGTTTCTCCCTCCTCCTCTGCTTCTCCCCTGCTTATGTGCATGGTCTCTCTCACTCTCAAATAGGTAAATAAAAATATTAATTTTTTTAAAAAATAGCTTTTAAAAATCACATGAAAGTATCAAATATTTAGGAATAAATCTTAAAATATGCATAATGCCACTCTGTAGTAAAAATGTAAGAAACACTGTTGGGAGAAACTAATGATGAACTAAATAATTGGAATGATTCATCATGATCTTGGATTGGGCAAAGTTTTTTAAGATGTCAAGTCCCCATGAATTGATAATTTACCTAAAAACCTTCCAAATTAAAATCCTGGGAGTTTTTGCTTCTTAGTGGTGGTGGTGGTAGTAGTATGTGTGAGTGGGATATAGTATATTGTGAGATGGAGGAATTCAATTAAAAGTGTATTTGGCGGGGTGCCTGGGTAGCTCAGCCAGTTGAGCGGCTGCCTTCCGCTGGGACCGAGCCCCACATCCGGCTCCCTCCTTGGAGGAGAGTCTGCTTCTTCCCCTCCCTCTGCCTGCTGCTCTGCCTATCTGTACGCTCTCTCTCTGTTAAATAAATAAATAAATCTTTTTTAAAAAAGTATATTTGGAAATGCAAAGAGCCTAAAATTCCCACAATATTAAAGAAGAAAGGCATAGTTAGACCAAATTAAAACTATATACATACGGTCATGGTATAAACCAGAACTAATTTGGTTACATAAAAATGCTAACGTGAACATAAAGACACAGATATGAAAGATGTTTCTAAGAACATATAGAAATGGATATATATAAAAATGATAATGTAATCATGATGTAGTAATAATAACCAGTCATCACTGGTAGTGATATTGTCTCCATTCTGATTGTAGAAACTTCACTTTAAAAAAGAACAGTTTTCTAACATTTAGAGATATGAGTAATTTTTATGTTAAAAATTATGTATTTTTTATTTAACATAAGGAGTTAAATAACAAGATGTATTTATATTCGTTCTGAGCACAGATCTTTAAAGTAGGGATAGCATAAATCTATGTGCACAAATGGAGGTTGGTAAGAGCTCACTCTGAAAAAAGTTAAAAATTGATTTAGATATGTTTGCATAGAAACCTAGTGTTTTAGTATTTTTCAGTTTTCAGTGTGGGCTTGTGAAAGGTTTTTATTTCCTAATTTGTAGTTATTCTCTAAATTATCACAAAAAGCTTCATTGTCTGTAGACAATGCAGTAGAATCATGTTAAGAAATATTTTGCCTCAACACCCTAATTACTTTAAAACTTACTTAGTTTCATTCATCAATGGCGTGTGTTCTACTTACATAGATATAAGATTTTTCTTAGTTATTATGGACAAATGATAAAATGTATTTTATAAGTATTTTAAGTCCAAAAGGGATCTATAATTTATATATTAGAGGATTTCTGCTTTTTCTCTCTCCCCTTCCTCCTCTCACTTCTTCCTAAGGGGAAGGGCTTAATTTAATTCCCAGGCAGTGTATTCCTCAGAAAAGTGACAACTTTTTTTTTTTTTTAATAGACTCAAACTAAATGCAACATTACTGTCAAGTGTCTGACTTGGTCTGTTAGCATCTTCCTTTGTGTAAAATCATAAACTGTCAGAGTGTCATGGGTTGTACATTTTTAACACTTCTGAAAAAATGAGGCAACACAATCACGAAATATTCCATATGCCATTTGAAGCATACAGAGAAGTTGAGATAAAAACTATCAAAGAGAGTGGAAGGAAATATAAAGAAAATAAAAAGGCCACTGGTAAAAGGGCAAAATCGAATGAAAGCAGCAAAAAAAAAAAAAGGTTAGCAAAGAAAATAAATGAAGACAAAATTTGGGGGATTTTCAACAAATTTATTCCTCATGGTAATGGAGTAAGTCTGATTTATAAAATAAGGTTAATTTTATAATGTGTTATTAGTAACACTGTACACAGTTTAAAGAAACAACTGAAATTTGTACTGTACGATGAGAAAAATACGGAGTTTGTGATCCTGAATAAGCTCAAGAAAAATTTATTTGGGTTAAACATTAACAGGCACCCTGAAATGATAGGGTTTTTAGATTAAATGAATTGTAAATACATGTCTATGTCATATTTAAAATAGTTCCTAAGAACAATCAACATCTTATTATATTTTGATTACAAATGACAACAAATGCCTTAGAAGAGCTTATGTCATTTATAATAAAATTTTACCTGGGGCGCCTGGGTGGCTCAGTGGGTTAAAGCCTCTGCCTCGGCTCAGGTCATGATCTTGGGGTCCTGGGATCGAGCCCCGCATCGGGCTCTCTGCTCAGCGGGGAGCCTGCCTCCCTTCCTCTCTCTCTCTGCCTGCCTCTCTGCCTACTTGTAATCTCTGTCAAATAAATAAAAAACCTTTAAAAATGAAAAATTTTACCTGATGCTGAAGGACAAGTGACTTCTTACTCAATAGATTATAAAGAAAGGAGGATGCATTAAAAGAGATGAAAAAATGAAAACGATGTTGCTTGTTATAGTCACTCAAGAATAAGACCACCACAGATAGCATGTTCTTGGTCGGGCCAAGATACTGGAGGTGGGATCAAGAGAGGGGTGACTGTTCATCGAATGGACAAAAGAAGGCAACTCATGAAAGACTTGCACTAAGAACTGTAAGCAATATGTAATTCTTATTTTAAATAGATTGGATTTACATTTCTATGGAACCAGAAAATTCTTTCAACCTGCTCACTGAAGTGTGTCTCTCTTCCTCATGTCTGTAGTAATGGCACAAAACATTATCAGTGATCCATGTCTCAGACTTCCCATGGCATACAGAGAGCACAGATGCCAGAAATATGCAAATAAAATTCTAGTAAAGTTTTTGAGTGAAGAGATTTTAATAAAATATAGAAGTGCTTTAGAGTCATTTTTTAAAGGATGACTAAATTCAAATTCATAAATATCAGAAATATTTATATTTTAAATTGATCAAAATATTCCCTATGTTTATAGTAAAATTTTCTACTGTTTTTCATGTATATTTTATTATATTTTTTCATTTCATAAGAAGTTGATTAACTATATCTAGGTAAGTAGCTGTTATTTACAAAGGGAACAAATACTTTCTGTCATCCCAATACATTTCCTGGGATGTAATCTCCTGGGGCTTAGTCCTAATTCCATGACTCATTCAAGGAATTTTGTTATCTGACTGAATCATCCTGGAAGTGAGAACTGCAAATTGGTTTTTAAAAAATTGTGGATTTTATCTCTATGAACACAGATAAAACATACCCATGCAGCTTGTGTTAGCTTATTCTTTGGAAAAGCTAGTAAGTTATTCCTTTCCTAAAGTGTTTCCATGTGGACTCCCAATACATTTGCCTTCAATAACCTCATTTTTTCTGCTTAAGGAACAGATTTGTTTTCAGATGTCAAGGAATTTTTGTTGTTTTTCTTTAATTTTCTTCAAACTATAATCTATATTGGCTCTTTTTCTGGAAAATCATAACCAATTTTTAAAAAGGGATTAACATGCTAAAGTTACAGAGGTATGATAATGATTAAATAAATAACTATGTATTAAAGATCTTTGCAAACTGTATGGCCAAAATGAAATAAAAATTTTTAGTAAAACATTTTCATTTTACAGTGTTTTTCTCTTTAATTCTTTCAGAGAACCCTTTCTAGCACCGATTTGGTCAAAATTTAGATTCAAAACAGAAATTTTACTTTATTAAAACTAAAACTTTCCAACTGAAGTTTATCAATATTTTGCAACTTACTTTAGGTGACATTTTGTTACAAAGCTCAACTATACCTCTAAGGATTTTTTTTTAAGGATTTATTTTAAAGATCTTTGTTGTTTTTATAGAAATTTTTTTAAAAAGTGCCCACAATAAATTAAAAATAAAAAGTACTCCAAATCTTATCATTTATCATTCAAGCATTAGGTAAATTTATTTACAAACATTTCTCTTTGAACATATCAAAGGGTGATTATTTTTGAATGACTGAATAAAACCTGGGCTATTCTATGCATGTTATTTCAATTTTTTATCATCTCAAAGGATGTTAAACATTCCCGTTAAATTTAAGAACATAAATAAGCTTCCACCAAAATGGTGAATTGAATACACACATTTTTTTCTACTTTCTTTCTGGAAATCACAGTAAAATGTTAAAAGACAATTAAAAGGGATGCCTGGGTGGGTGGATCCGTCAGTTAAGCACCTGCCTTTGGCTCAGGTCATGATCTCAGGGTCCTGGAATGGAGCCCTTGCACAGTGCTCTATGCTCGATGGGGAGTCTGCTTCTTTCTCCCTCTGCCCCTCACCCTGCTTGTGTTCTCTTGCTATTGTTCTAGCTCTCTTTCTCAAACACATAAATAAAGTCTTTTTTAAAAAATACTATTAAAAGATTAGAGACCTAGGACAAAGAAGAGAAAGAGAAGCAGTCAGCATAAAAGAGATTAGCACAAATCTGTAAACAGTAGAAAGAAGATCAGCATGTGGTTACTGATAAATCAGAGGGAAGAAACATAGCCAAGTTCCACATGGAAGAGAGAAGAAACAAGACTGTGTTGTAGGACATGTCTTTCTGGACATGTCTAGACCAGCTATGGAGAAGGATGAAATCGAGATATGAAGCTTCAAAATGGCAGAATGACTGAAATTCTGCATTCTAATAGTTAAGATTCCAAGCTCACTCCTCTTCCACAGTGGCCATCTCTCTACCCATTATTCAGTCACCCTACAGCTACACCTACCATTAGACCAACCTGACCACCGGTAGAACTCCCATTCAGCTTCATGTCAACTGACCATTAACAACCATGTTCTTCTTAACAAACGTTATGAATCAACTAACTTTCAAAGCTATGATATAAAACTCAGATAAGAGTAAACACAAACAAGAACAAGAAGAGAGAGATGGGAGAAAAGGAGGAAGAGGAGTTTGAGGGGAGCCACACTGCTTATTTATAAATGATAAAGCTGGAACTAGAACATCATCCATTTCCCCTCCCTGCCCTGACAACAAATGGAGGAAATGAGGTTTACTGAATTATTCAAATCATTTACAAAACAAATCTGCCAAAAAAATGTTCCAGGACTTTAATCTATAAAACTGGCAGCCATAAGAGTACATCTTTTATTGAGAAATCTTTACTCCTTTCAAATTTTTGATGTATTTTTTCATAAACTCTAACAATAGCCTTGAAAGATAAGTATACCATTTTTAATATGAAGAAATTGATACTTCTTGAGAAAAATTATGTGACATGATAACATACTTTACAAACAGAACAGAAACATAAAATAAGACTTTTAATACTTTGTAAATTACAAATGGATTCTTTGTTCTCCATCTCACTTCAATACTTTGTTCATAATTTTTATTTTAAAAAAACTCTAATTCTTCATGTTGCGATTATTACAATGATGCCAAAGGAACAATATCTGAATGAACCAGATTATTACAGTCAACTTAACTCTTTTTTCCCTCCTAGTATGCAGTACTACTCCAAATTGTTAAATTCAATAAGAATTTTATACCTTTAAATATTTGTCTCTTAGATTTATGTAATAATTTGTCACACAGCCTAAAGAAAAAGGGCCATTAGTGAGAAATAATTGCCTGTAAGTTTAAGGCAGTATCACACTTATTTCACCCCAAAATATGAACTTCATGTACATTTCTCTTCTGTCAGCCCCATCCAAAGCTGTAATACACAGAAGCATAAAAAATTCTGCCAAAATCATACTCTAATAAAATCAATATTTATTTTGAAAAGAGAGGTTATAATACAACAGCCGAAGGAATATATCGAAAAGATAAATGCATTTAAAATGATCATAGTTAAAACTATTTTTGTATCTGTCACAACACATAAAACAATCAAAATTTAAAACAGGTGTTCACAAAATTATCTGATGAGATTCTCTTGTACAAATGCAAACCCTAATTAATATCATTATGATAAACTCTTTGATTTTCACAAGCAAATATTGGCTGTATAATTCTAATGGGCATAGGATCCCCCACAATGATTATACTTTTCAGGTTTACTCAGGTACTGAGGTACTTTCATATTAACTCTATTGAAGGAAGGAAAAAATATAATTTTAAACAAATTCCTGAAATCGAGTAATGCATATCATGACTGCACTCTACTAACGGATACTGGGTTGGAGGACAAAAATCTAGGTCTGAGTTACACATCTAGATTTCCTAGGAAAAAGCTGTATAATTCAGGTGGGCTTTTTCAAATTTCTACCCTCAATTTCCTCGTTTGCAAACACAGAAGGCATGACTAGATTTATAATAAGTAATATTCTACACTAGTTCCAAATCATTCATTTTTTCTAAACACCACACATCACCAGATATTTAATTCATTTTCAAGAGCTGAACTTCAGAAATGTCTGAAGCTTTGAGTCCTTTTAAAAAATTTTTTATTTTATTTTTAATTTTTTTTTTAATTTTGAAAACTTTTTTTTAAAGATTTTATTTATTTATTTGACAGAGAGAGGGAGAGGGAGAGAGAGAGAAAGAACAAGCTGCAGGAGGGCAGAGGTAGAGGAATAAGCAGACTCTCCACTGAGCAGGGAGCCCTACACAGGTCTCCATCCCAGGACTTGGAGAACATGATCTGAGCCAAAGTCAGCCCCTTCACCAACTGAGCTTTAATCTCAAAGGAAAAACTATATGACTTAGTCTTATAGGTACTCTTTAAGAAGAAATGGGAGTTCATTGTAGGGCTGGGCTATGAGATCCTTGAGGGCAGACTCAGGGCATGATGAGATTCAATATACACTACTTGCCTGACTGACTAAAATGTAAAACATAACTAAAGCTAAGAAAGCAAGGATAAACTACTTAAAACATACTAGGTTCTTTACCACAATTAGCTACCAAAAGATACACGCAATTAACTCTTAAACAATGTAGGGACTACGGGCACCAACCTCTACATAGTTGGAAATTCATGTTTAACTTCTGATTGCCCCAAATTTAACTACTAGTAGCCTACTGTTGATAAGAAACCTTACCAATAACATAAATAATCAATTAACACATATTCTGTATGTTATATGTATTATATACTGTATTCTTACAATAAGGTAGAGAAAAGAAAATGTTATTAAGAAAATTATGAGGAAGAGAAAATATATTTAGAGTACCATGCTGTACGTATAGAAAAAACAAACAAAAAATCCCATGTGTAAGTGTTTCCATGCAGTTCAAACCAGTGTTGTTCAAAGGTCAACTGTACTCTTGGTTTTTCCTTTTAAATCAAAATCTACACAGATAAATATGGTTGTCTCATACTGAGTTAAAGAAGACACTATTGTATGATCCACATACAAATGAAAACTTTCCTCATGAAAGTTACAATTCATAGTGTTCCAATTAGAACTGTCTCCACTCCTCAATCTCAGAGGAACTCATTAAATTTACTCTCTCCAGTTAAAGCAAACTGGTCCCGAAGCAGAGATGAAAGTCTAAGTCCCTAGGACTACAGTTGCAAGAGTGGTTTTTTTTTTCCTAAATAAAGAAGATAAAATAATAAAAAGGGCCAGATGGAAAAAAAAGAAATTTGTGACAAATTAAGCTGAATCCTAGGAAAGGAACCCAGTGCTTCCCATTATGATTTAGATAAGAAGGCAAACACAAAGAATAAATTGTAAGATGACTCTCTACTTCTCTATCCCAGGACCCTGATATTGTGGCTAATATTCTACACTAACTCCAAGTCATTCAATTATTCCTTTTTCTAAGTCACCACATATCACTAGATATTTAATTCATATTTAAGAGCTGAACTTGACAAGTATTATCTGAAGCTTTGAGTACTTTTTAATTTTTTTTATTTTTTATTTTTTAAATTTAGTTAATTATTTTTAAAGATTTTATTTATTTATTTGAGAGAACGAGAGTGAGCACAAGTCATAGAGGGGCATTACATGTAATAATGGATAATAATGAGGGGTCTGAAGAAGACACTATTTCCCTTGACAAAAGTAGTTCAAGCATCTGTGAAAGGCAGGACTCTTTTTATCTTCTAAGAGAGTTGCTGAACCATATGCCTACTCACTTACTGAGGTTTTAGTTGTGCAGAGATGGGGGAAATCCGAGTCCATGGTTCTTAGTTCTATTTCACTGAATAACTCACGGCCAGCTGAGGTTGCTTTTGTTGCACAGGCCTCTTTGAGAGTGAATCTGGACCAGGTTTGTGTCAGCCCACAGGGCTGTAGCTTGTCAGGTCTCTTTAAATGACAATTAGTTTCGAGGATGTCAGAATAGGTTTTGGAGATGTCAGTCAGTTCCGTCATGCTCATATATGTTCTTTCCAAAACAATTTTGTTATTAAGGAAAAAAAATGCAATATGAGAAAAAATATCTTTTTTAAAAATGTCAGTTAGGAAGGTAAATTGTGGTAATTACCAGATAACATGAAATAGGAAAATAATAATTAAAACACTATGATATTTTCAAATGTGAGGAGGAAATAATTCTTAAAAGGGAAGCTCATTATAGAAGGTCACTTAGAGTGTAGTCAGGAGACAATTAAAGACTGATGATGAGTAGTTGATCATAACATCCCTGCATAATGAAAGGATGAGTGTCTCAAAAGGAGACAGAGAAAAGTTAGAGGACAGAAGTCTTACCTTTTCTTCATTACAGATCTTATCCCTTCATCAACCTAATTTTGAATTTCCAATTTTAACTAGCAGTTGAAAGAAAAAAAGCATCGAAACAATGAAACCATTTGTATATGGAAGCACTAATCTTTTTCAGAACTTGCTATACACAGCAACATCTTTTAAAACTTTATGATATGATATCATGTTTTAAATATATTAATTTAAGCATTAATGAAGGACAACCATAGGGCCATTAGAGGATAACTATAGCCTCTGCCTTCTAGAAATTTTAAATAAGTACATAAGCAAACTTATCCCCCATCAAATGAAAAGAACAGAAGAAGAAAAAGAAAATGCAAATAGGAGTTGAAAATGTCATTTTAATTATTATTGAAAAAACCCTTGAATTTTTATAAACTTAACCAACTAATGTTTGAATTACTAATAATTTTTATGTGAATTCTAGGTCTTAATTCAACTAATTCTTGAATTACAATTTGCTGTCAAAAAACACAAGTCTCAAATAATTCTCTGTCCAAAGTTTTTTAAAACTATTTATTCAGAAAAAAATTTATTATGTACCTGTTATGTTCTAGAAACTTTAGTAGGACACAGAAAATAGACAAGAAAGCACAAATGGTTGCAGCTGTAATAGAAATATCGTAAGTAGGGAAATGGATTAAAATAAGGTGCTCAGTTGTCAAGAATATTCTAATTAAATAATTCTTCCCTCTTCTAAAAATTTGAATATTTTATCTGTTACCTAGGTGATTTGTTGCTTCTATTTTAGGAATCACACCTAGTAGTTTACTATTTCTTTATTGGCTTTCAACCAGAAATGAGTTATTTTGTTCCTTCAAATAATGCAATTTTTTCAAGCTTTGTTATTACAGCAGGAAACAGAATAATTCAGGATCAAGTTTTTCTCCACTTTTCTAACTGAATTATGAGGTCATTTCTGTGCCCTAAGAGAGAAAAAAAAATCCACCAGCCTTTTTTAAGAATGGAGCCTGTCTGCAGGGCTTGGAGATTACTGGTCCTTTCATTTTTTCTATAGTTTTCCATTCCACACGGTTCTGGAAACTTCCATAAACTTCTCAAGCTCAAAATTCATTCCTGTCAGACTTCCAGGAAAGATAGTGGAGCAGAAGAACCCTAAGCTCACCTCCTCTCATGGTACAACTATAAGCCATATCAGACTAAATAACCCAGAAAACAAGCCGAAGAGTGGCACAGCAGACTCTCCATAGCTAAATGTAGAGAAGAGGTCACATCAAAGAATGTAGGAAGTGTTCGGGAGCTAAATGGCCTATGCGCCATCCATGGAAGGGAGGGATGCTACAAGTGTAGAGAGGGGAGAGAAACAGACTCTCACACCAGGATGCCGGCAAGGGGAAGATGAATCCCTATAACATTTGGCTTTGAAAACCAGAAGATCTAAATTTCACAAGGTCTAACAATCAGTGGAGAAAAACCTAGAACTTTAAAAATCAGTAGGCTCATGGGAGAGCCAGGAGGGTGGAAGAAACTGAGTTCCCACTTGTAAAAAGGCAACACAACAAAAAACCCTGTAGAGACACGGCATAGAAGCAGCAGTTTGGAAAATGCCTGGGGAGGTGTGGGAGGGAGATTTTTATTTATTATTATTATTATTTTTTTACTAATCTCATAGCATCTGCTAGAAGAGCAGGTTTGTCAGGAGACTCTCCAGGAACAAAGGACTTGATGGGCACCACTTCCCTTCCCTGCCCCCAGCATAACCATGTGGACACCTGCAGGAACCAAACTAGCACTCACACACACTACTGAATTGCTAACAGCACATCTCACGTGCCAGTTCTCTTATGGACACACCCCCTCCAGTCAGGCCCTGACTCCATGTCCGTTCCTGCAGAGGACCTGCACAAGCTTCTCTAACACCACATGTCCCACCCCTGCATGCTTTTGTGGATCCACCTCCTTCAAATTTACCTGCCTCTGTCCCTGGCATCTACAGGTCCCCTCCCAATGGCATGGACCCTCCTGGCACCACACACCCTATCCAACAAAGTTGTAGTATTCAAAACAGTATGCTCTTGGCACAAAAACAGACATAGGTCAATGGAATAGAATAGAGAGCCCAGAAATAAACCCACAATTATATGGTCAATTAATCTTTGCCCAAGGAGGCAAGAATATTTAGTGGGAAATAGATTCTCTTCAACA
This sequence comes from Meles meles, assembly GCF_922984935.1. Taxonomy (NCBI): domain Eukaryota; kingdom Metazoa; phylum Chordata; class Mammalia; order Carnivora; family Mustelidae; genus Meles; species Meles meles. Next base: position 159,560,658 of record NC_060067.1, read on the forward strand.
AATAGTGTTGGGGAAACTGGACAGCTACGTGCAGAAGAATGACACTGGACCAATTTCTTACACGACACACAAAAATAAACTTGAAATGGATTAAGGACCCAAATGTGAGACCAGAAACCATAAAAATCCTAGAAGAAAATGCAGGCAGTAATTTCTCTGACATTGGTCATGGCAACATTTTTCTAAATATGTCTCCTGAAGCAAGGGAAACTAAAGCAAACATAAACTTCTGAGAAGACATCAGAATAAAACGCTTCTGTGCAGCAAAGGAATAATTAACAAAACTAAAAGACAAACTACTGAATGGGAGAAGATACTTGCAAATGACATACCTGATAAAGGGTTAGTATCCAAAATATGTAAAGAACTTAGATCACTCAATGACCAAAATACAAATAAAAATGGGCAGAAGACAAGAATAGACATTTTTCCCAAAAAAACATACAGATGGCCAACAGACACATGAAAAAATGTTCAACATCACTCATTTTCAAGGAAATACAAATCAAAATCACAGTGAGATATTATCTCACACCAGTCAGAATAACTAAAATAAAAAATTCAAGAAACAAGACAAGTGCTGGTAAAGATGTGGAGAAAAAGAAAGGCTTGTGCACTGTTGTTAGGAATGCAAACTGGTGCAGCCATTGTAGAAAACAATATGGATGTTTCTCAAAAAATTTAAAAAATAGAACTACCGGGGCACCTGGGTGGCTCAGTCATTAAGCGTCTACCTTCGGCTCAAGTCATGATCCCGCGGTCCTGTGTTCAAGGCCCGCATTGGGCTCCCTGCTCGGCGGGAAGCCTGCTTCTTCCTCTCCCACTGCCCCCCCCCCCCCAACTTGTGTTCCCTCTCTTGCTGTGTCTCTCTTTGCCAAATAAATAAAATCTTAAAAAAATATATAACTACCATATGATCCAATGATTGCACTATTGGATATTTACTCAAAGAATACAAAAACACTAATTCAAAAAAATATATGCATGCTTATGTTTATTGCAGCATTGTTTATATTAGCCAAATTATGGAAGCAGCCCAAGTATCCATGGATGGATGAATGGTTAAAGGAGATGTGAGATACACACACACACACACACACATATATGTATATATATATATATATATACACATACACACACACCATATCTATATATATATATGATATCTATATATGCATACACACATTATAATGTATATATACAATGGAATTTTGCTCAGCCATAAAAAGAATGAAATCTTGACATTTGCAACAACATGGATGGATCTGAGGGTATAATGCTAAAGTAAGTGAAATAAGTTAGAGAAAGTTAAATATCATACTATTTCACTTATGTGTGGAATTTAAGAAACAAAACAAAGAAAACAAAGAGACCAAAAAAAAAAAAAAAAAAAAAAAAACCAACCAGACTCAATTACTGAGAAGAAACTGATGGTTATCAGAGGAGAAGTGGTTGGGGAAAGGGGTGAAATAGTTAATGGGGATTAAGAATACACATCATCATGAGCACTGAGTAATGTATAGAATTGTTGAATCACTATAGTGTATGCCTGAAACTAATAACTAATCTAACCCTGTATGTTAACATACCATATATATATATATATTTACCTCATTCCTATAACAAGGAAGTTCCTAATGAAGAGTGTGTTTCCATTCCATCTTCTGGCACATATTCAGAGATCCTTTTAGGCTTATTTAAGAACAGGTCCCCATCTACCTCTTTAAAGAAAAGACTTAATCTAAGCACAAGCAGTAGATTAAGTAGGTATTTAGGTTTGTAAGTACTTTTCCCCCATTCTTGCAGTAACTATTTTCTTAGGTTAATAAGACAAACTTGTAACAGTTATGTAACAATTCTCTTGGAAATCTTAATGTGTACGTATCTATAGATGTGTGTAGTGACATATAAAACACTACTTTGTAGATCTCCTCAGGCAACCAGTCTGGTATTTGCTTAGGAAAAATGGTTTTAATTAAGGTTCAGATTAGAAGTTTTGAAGCCAATGTACTGTGGGCACAGACTCAGCGTGAGGCCTCTTAGCTATGGTTGGTAGCCCTGGTTTCATGGGCGAGGAGCCAGGGAGAACGGACTCAGAGTTCTGGATTCTGTCAGGTTTTCATCCAAAGAGCCAGATGGCAATTATTCCTCTGCCATTTTGCATTGGAAAGTGTAAGCTTTCCTTAATCAAAATAACGGGGGAAAATGAAGTATTCTCCAAACATCATCTAAGAATATCCATTCTGAAATAAAAGGATAGAACAATAAATCTGGGTAAGCTTTATCTGAAGGCAGTCCTTGGGGTAAGGAAAGACTGCTCCACCTCTGGTGCTGGCCTTAAGGCAACAAGCCTGATGGGGCCAAGGCTCTGTTGTATAGGGTGCATCTCCTGGACAAACACAGTGAAGAAACTAAATGGCAGGGGATGGATCTTCTGTCCCCCATCCTGCCATTCCCCACCTCTGCGGGCTCTGACACAGCCAGATACCTGGCCTCCCTCCAACTGGCAGCTGGATCCAGTGAGACCTGAGTGCTCAGAAACGCTACCAAGGACAATCAATACCAATGCACCAGGCCCATGATTCTTCAGGCAAGTGATCAATAGCTTTTATCCTCATCCTACCCTGTGGCTCCTCTCCCCTGATTCTGAAACACTCCCCTCTCTTCCATTCCTAATTACTCTTGTGGATCTTTCATGTCCTAATTAACAGAATTCCCTACACACTCATTCTCTTCACTGCACTATCAAGGAAAACCTGCTTGTCCCTGGAATATGCAGCTTTACTAATAGCTTTCTGAGTCAGACACTGATCTTTTCAAGCTCTGGAACACTCTGGGTCAGGAAGTCAATCTTTACACACCTTATACTATCTGCTACTAGCCACACACTATAGCTATAAAGCCTTCTTCTTATCCTTGTTGTTATCCTTTGATTCCATCTTTAATCCCCATAATTCAATGAGCATTTTAGCATAGCACATCTAGTTGCCAAATCTACTACTGTTCTACCTACAAAATTATCCTTCACGATTTTATCTTCCACATGGATAGCTCATCAAATATACCATTCTCTCCAAATGACCTTTTTACTCTATCTCAGTTATCAGCTCATGATCACCGATTGGCATTGCCATTATCCCAAACTCATCTACCCCAAAAATTCATAGGAAAAAAATTTCTATCTTTCTAGTTTGCTCATGTACGTATTTCCCTACCTGTCCTTGAACCCTATTAAGACCCTCAGTCCACTAATTCTCCTCTTTTCTTCTTATCCTTTATCTCCTTCCTTGGTTCCAGTTTACTCTCTATCCAGATTAGTATAGTCACCCATCACTCAGACTAATTTTTTTTTCAGACTGTTCTTATACAACCAAACCTAGATGAGTCCATTGACTGCTGATCAATACTGGGAAAGTCCCATTCTACATCCTCCACCCAATTTCTCAAGCTGTAAATCTTGGTTGTTGTTGTTGTTTTTTTTTTGTAAAGATTTATTTATTTGGGAGAGAGAAAGAGAGAGCACAAATGGGGATGGGGTGGGGAGCGAGACAGAGGGAGAAGCAGACTCCATGATGAGCAGGAAGTCCGACCTGGTGCTCAATTCCAGAGCCCTGGGATCATGACCTGAGCTGAAGGCAGACCCTTAACCTACGGTGCCACCCAAGCACCCCAAGCTAGAGATTATTCTTGATTCCTCTTCTACCTTCACATCCTACATCTAATTCAAAACTCATCTGCATTGGCCCTACTTACATTATAATCCTCACTTCCATTGCTCAATTTTCAATACACTGTATTATTTTTTCACAACTACTTAATGGCCCTGCCTGGAATAGGATTAAATTTCTTCATTCCACCAATGCCAGGCTTGTTGATATGATTTGTGTACACAGAAAAAAAATAAAATGTCACCAAAATGACATACATTTCTTCTGGACAGAGTCCCTAAGAGCTAATGCAGGATTTACTGTATTGTCTTTTTTCTTTCCATGTCAACCATGATCAAGATAAAGGCTGTGTCAAGAAGTATAGATGACATGAAGCAGAGCGGCTATAAACCCAAGACAGATACTTAGAGTGAGCCAGAAAAGGAGTTTTGTTGTAAAAAGTCACAAATGAAGCTTCTTCGTTGAAAGCTACTGAGATTTTTAGTGGCATTTGCTCCGTATCATTACCTATCCTCTCTGACACAATATACTTGCCCAGGCACTGGCATCTTTCCCCTGAACTGAATCTTCTAACTGGTCTCCCCAAATCTACTCTCACTCCCACATAGTCTACTTTCAGATCTTTCACTCAGTAGCTGGTATGTTCATATAAAGGCATGGATCAGTTCACAACAATAGGAAAATGTCTTACAACCTTCCAATATCTTTCAATATACTTAAAATCCAAATCATTCCCATGGTATCCCAGCCACTAGCAAATACACTCTGGCCTACTGCTCAGAGTTCATCTCATTCCATCCTGCTTCACTGCACTTTGCCACATTGGTCTAATTCTTCTCCACTGAACATACCAAACTAATTGCCATCTCAGAGTCTTTGTACCTGCTACTCTTGGTACCTTTGTACCCTGTAAATGTGGAATACTCTTCCCTGAGATATTATCGTGGCTGCATACTGCATATCTCAATTTAAAAAGGCATCTCCTTGACGATGCCTTTCTCTAGGTAAAACAGTTGTTTTCTCTACCTTGGTCTTTCTATTGAATTACCTCATTGTGTTAGACTCTGAAATTACCTTTCCTCCATTATAATATGGTCTCTGGATGGACTTCTGTATGTCTTCAATACTGCTAACTCCCCAGTGCCTGGAAATAGGCTTGACTCATAGTGGACACTGGGTAAATATTTGTCATCTGTTTACTGACAGATGCAGGGACAGATTATTACCACTAATAATTAATTTTCACTCTTTTATTTTTTCCCGAGCCCTCAATTCTGTTCCAAAACATTGCATTGCTTTTCTAGTTGCCTTGTTCTATCAGTTTTTACTGTGACTAGTCCACTGTAGCTTTCTATTTTTTTCTCAATCTTTTGATGCCCTTATTTTACTCCTTCACTCTTGGTCAGTGAATTTACTCCATAATTCATTAAGGTACTAACAAGTCAGAGAAGAATTCATTCAGCTCTTTTTTTTTTTTAAGATTTTATTTATTTATTTGACAGACAGAGATCACAAGTAGGCAGAGAGGCAGGCAGAGAGAGAGAGGAAGGGAAGCAGGTTCCCCACTGAGCAGAGAGCCTGATGCGGGGCTAGATCCCAGGACCCTGGAATCATGACCTGAGGTGAAGGCAGAGGCTTTGACCCACTGAGCCACCCAGGCGCTCCTCATTCAGCTCTTTTAACCCCAGAACTGAAAATCAACTTTTTTTTTTTTTGAAAATCAACTTTTTTATTAAGACTTTATTTTTTAAAGCCGTTTAAGGTTCACAGAAAAATTGAGGGGAAGGTATAGAGGTTTCCCATACATTCTCTGCTCCTACACACATTTAGCCTCCCCCATTACCAACATCTTCCAGTAGAGTGGTATGTTTATTACAATGGATGAACATACATCAACACATCATAATCACCCAAAGCCCATGGTTTACATTAGGGCTCATTTTTGGTGTTGTACCTTTTCTGAGCTTGGAAAAATATATGACGATTTTGATCTACCATTACAGTATCATATAGAGTATTTGCATCGCCCTAAAAATCCTCTATGCTTTGCCTATCCTTGTCCAGTCCCCAGTCCCTGGAGACACTGATCTTTTTTACTGCCTCTATAATTTTTCCTTTTCCAGAATATCACATGATTGGAATCATACAATAAATAGCCTTTTCAGATTGGCTTCTTTCACTTAGTAATATGCATTTAAGTTTCCTCCATGTCTTTTAATAGCTTGATAGTTCACTTCTACTTAGTACTGAATTATTCCATTGTCTGGATGCACACAATTTATTCATCCATTCCCCTACTGAAGGACATCTTTGTTTTTTTTTTTGATTCTTGGCAATTATGAGTGAAGCTGCTATAAGCATCCATGTGGAGGTTTATCTGTGGTTATAAGTCCTTAACTCTTTTGGTAAATACCAAGGAACTATTGCTAGATAGTATGGTAAGAGGATGTTTCATTTTGTAAGGAACCACCAAACTGTCTTCCAAAGTCTGTCCATTTTGCATTCCCAGCAGAATTATATTCATTAATATATATTACTAATATATTCAGTAATAAGAGTTTCTTTTGTTCCACATGATCGCTAGTATTTCATGTTGTCTGCATTCTGGATTTTGGCCATTCCAGTAGAGGAGCAGTGGTGTGTAGGTATGTAGGGTCTCATTTCTATTGTAATATGCATTTCAAAGCATCCATTATTTTCCTTAAATCAGCACTTATTATTTTCTTCCTTCTCCTTGTTTCATTGGAAGAGCTGCCTCTCATCACAGTTTTAACTAATTTCTCCACTTATTCATTCTTTTAATTCCATCTCCTCTTCTGCCTCCTTAGGACATTTGTCCTATTGATTGCATCACTGCCCAACACAATTTTGACCTCTCTTTCTCTATTTCATCTTACCACTCGATATGTAAACCGGATCAAGTCTCATATTAAAATTAAACACAATTCACCTTCTCTTCAGTTCCCCCCTTTCCAAACACCTGATCCCTCTCTTCCCATTTCTTCCTCTCACATGTGCACCTTTATACTGCTCTCTGGCTAGTACCTTCTATATTCCTTGAGGCTGTTTTCACCAAAGAAATAAACAACTATTCCCAGGCCTCTTCCTGTGATGTATTTATTTGACCCTCACCTTGCTCTGACCCTTGATTCTACTTGGATTGACATTTCTTTCTTTCTTAAAAATCTTCCCTGGGTTTTTTTTTTTTTTTTTTTTTTAGAAATCAGACTTTCCTAATTTTCTTCCTTTTTCTCCAGTCATTTGTTCTTATCCTTGGAGCTCATTCTTCTCTACCTGAATACTATTTATCTAGTTTTAACCCATTCTTCTCATCCTACATTTTTTTTTCCTCTATGACCTGGCTTAATTTTATGTCTTTAATATGATCTATCAGCTCATGACAGTGGAGTATACATTTTCTTGTCCAGAGTTCTCTCCTCAAGTTCAAAGCCTACTTAGCATCTCCAATTTTCTATCTCACCCATTCCTCAAACTGAGCAAGTTTAAACCTAACTTCCCAGTTGCAAGTATTTTTACACCTGAACCATGGATAGCTTCTTAAATGGTCATCCCAAAGCCAACCTCCCACACCCTGAACCATAGGCCTCTTTTCTCCATTCTGCATTCTCCATTCAGTTATCCTCTTTAAATAGTACTCTGGTTTTGTGAAATCCTTTATAGAACTCCTTAGCCCTTTAAGGATATTTCTTCAAAATCTTTAGGATAAAATCTGATTTCCTTAACCTGGTCTATAAGACTTTAAAGATTTGTTCTATTGGATTTCTTTTAATTCTTCAATTCTTAATAAAGGCCTATTAACTTGACCTTTGAACTTATGCTTTTCTTTGCCTGGAATATTATCCCTTCATCCTCTATCCAATATCCCATTCATCTGGGTGATGCCTACATATCCTTCAGTTCTCGTTTAGATTTTTTTCTTCAAGTAGCCACAGTTCATCTTCTCTTTTTTTTTTAATTTTTTAAAAATTTCTTTTCAACATAACAGAATTCATTGTTTATGCACCACACCCAGTGCTCCATCTAATACTTCTCTTATAATTTCATTTCATCACATACAGGTAGAACTCTGCTCCTCACACTACCTGTATAGCTCCTGGCTTATGGTAGATGCTCAGCAAAACTGCTGAATAAATGAATCTATAAAGATGACAGAAGTCAAAAAATGTATCATTAGCTTATTTTAATAGTAAGTCAAACATTAGCTTGTTTATTTATTTTTAATCCTGAACTATTTTTCACTCTTGTTGATAATCTCAAATGAACGGCTAAATGTTGAGAGCTTTTCAGGATGTTTACCCTGTGCTATAAGCTAGCAAGAAAACTAAAACTAATTAGAAGAATATTTAATAATGTCAAAACCGATACTGACATTATGACAAATGTAAAAATTACATTTGCTTTAGGAAGCCAAGGTTCTAAAGCTTTTGACTCATGTCATGACATTTAAATTCATTTAATTTTTCATTTTTCACAAAATAATTTTTGAGATGCTAATTTTTTATCTGTCCTTTGTATTTTCCAGGCATGCACATGGTCCCTTTGCCTCAGAGATTTTGACAAATGTGAGGGCAATATCTGCCTGTCTTTGTAACTTGAAGCTCCCAGACAGGGAAGAAAGCAAGCTCCATTTGGTTGTAAGAGAAAGAAAAGGAATGTCTGATATCACAACTAGAGGGAAAGGGAACATATTTCCACAGATACAAGGAAGATGTCAGAGTCTAGCACATCCAGTGTGTGTCACTGCACAGAAGGTGAATTTTGGGATACTCCTTGAAGAACCAGGAACTCCCACCTTATCGAAGAGCTCTATGATTTAACACAACAGAAAATCTTTTGAGCTTTTGGACTTCAGAGACAAAAGATCATGTTGATTTGAAATGTAGGCACAACATCAGGAGAATGGAGCACAAATGAGGGGTTTTGTAGCATATTTTGCCTTGCCTAAGACATCAGACTTTTGCTAGATTATCTGTTATGCTTATGAGAGAAAGGAACAGTAACTGTGACTGAATTTCTTATCAGTCTGGTGGGATGGGAATTAAGTGTCAATTTAATTTATTTTAGACAAGAATATATATGTCATGAGTACCTGAACTTGTAAACTAATATTCAAACCTTGTATATATTTTTCAACTTTATTATCCATAAATTCAGAATATGAAATGCTTTTCTAAATTCCCTTCCAAACTTGTAAACATTACAAGTATGTAGAAAAGAATTTCACAGTAAGTGATCACCCCTAAAAATGTAAATTTATATCATTAACAAAATCTTTACTTTCTGCCTTAACTATTTCAGAAATAAGATGAAGTAGTTATAGATTAATTTTACCGATATAAATTCTTAGTCTGTTTTATTTTTTAAAAAGATTTTATTTATCTGACAGAGAGCAATCACAAGTAGTCAGAGAGGCAGGCAGAGGGAGAGGGGGAAGCAGGCTCCCTGCTGAGCAGAGAGCCCAATGCAGGGCTTGATTCCAGCACGCTGAGATCATGACCTGAGCCAAAGACAGTGGCTTAACCCACTGAGCCACCCAGGTGCCTCTGTTTTCTTTATTTTTATCTCAATAACAGAAATAAACAGAAATAAAACAAAATGCCTAGAATTCCTTTTTAATGAAGAACTCCAGAAGATAGGTGAATAGCATTTTTATGGTAAATTTAGCATTTCAAGTTCAACCCTCAATCACATACATATAATCACCATATATATTTTTTCTTTTTTTTTTAAAGATTAATTGAAGCTATGAAAGCCAAGACAAAGGACTTTGTGAGAACTAACATTACATTTTAGTTTAGAAGTTAATTTATTTCAATCATCCACTGACCTAAAAATCAATATTTTTTCGCATTTTAATCACTATAAATTATAAAAATGAAGCACAGACATTCCCCTGAAGGTGATGAATAATCTGAAATATTGCAATGAAATGTGTAATAGATGAAAAGCTAATGTTCCTTCTGTGATAATTAATTTGTAAGTTGCAATCCAAACAATTTACATGCAATATTTTGTCACTATTTGTAATGTATTTCCTTTGGAAATACAGCATTATATTCAGTTTGTTAAGTTTTTAATGTTAATTTCTAATTAGCATTAAATTTATCTGTCATGTTTTCATGACCAAAATGTATTTGCACACAGAAAATAGAATGCAAAAGATATATTTTTAAAAACATAATACATTGCTTTATGCTAGTCTGTATTTTTGTTTAAATCACTGACGTTGGAAACTTTTGCTTAGAAAAATGAGATGATAATTAACAGTGTACATTTTCCATATAGACTATGGAGATAATTTTGCTTATAAAAGAGTAATATAAAGGTTCCTGTAATAATTAACTACTATATTTGGATACTACACATTGATTTTTTTTAAGAAACCAGTACATTTACAGAAAATGTATTATGAGTCCATGCAATTTTACAGAAAATGTATTATGAGTCCGTGGAATTTTTTCTTGAAGTATTCAGTTAAAACACAAATTAATTAAAAATTCAAAGTAAAATCTTTATGACCAATATTACATAGTTTCGATTTTCCCTAACATCCTTACCTTTCTTCTACAATACTCTTCTACAACGAGGTAATTACTAATTTACAAAAATCCCGTCTTCTCCATGCTTTTACATAGAAGCACGGAAAATGGATTCCCATCTTTACTCTAAACTTTACAGTGTTGAATTACAGGGAGATGTTGGATTATCTACCTAAGCAAACTGCTTTCTTCCTGACATGCCCCCTCATTGAACCAGATACCAGCTATGCCTACTAAGGGTAAGAATGCAGACTACAGGCAAAAAAGTCAATCTGTCAACATAACTAGAAAGAAAAAAAGTGAAGAGCTAAGTGGTGCGTTAAGTTTCTTCCCGTCTTAACAAGCAGACAAACCACATCATGCACCCAATTGCTCAGTCCCCAAAATTAGGAGAACTTTTTGTTCTCCTTTTTTTTCCCCACAATCCTTGGCCCCAACATAAGCCATCATTAATTTGAATATGCCTCCAAAATTTATTTTGAATCCGTTGGCTTCTTTCCAGTTTTATTACCATCACCTTAATTTACAGATTGCTAATACAACCTTACTAATTGCTCTGTTTCCACTTATGTTTGTCCAATTTTTAATCATTCTCCGTATATAATAACAAAGTGAGAAACTACAATATAATTTGTATAATTACTTATCTCTTCTTCAAACATCACAGTGTCTTCCCATTGCATTAAACTTAAATCCGCATTTTTACCACATCCTACAAGGCTCTGCTTGTCTTGACCTGTGTAGTCTCCAAACTCATACCAATCTCTCTTTACCTCAGGATGCTCTGCCTACACTGGCCTCCCTTCTATCTCTTAAACAAGGTATGCTTTTGTTCCGATTTCTAACATGTGCTAACCAGTTTTTCAAAATGTTTGTAGCAATTTTCTTGTCAGTACTAGTAAATGGTAGTCTGGGTAGTATATAAGGATGATTCCAGTAGTAAATATTTTAGTAGGTGGTAGTTGGATTTTGATAGATGGATTTGGCAGGTGGATGGTTGCATCTTATATTGGTCTTATTTCACATTGCCCAGACGACTGGTGAAACACAAGCAGTATTTCATATGATATATAGGATACTTGGGTACCTCCTTGGTGAAGATCTTGCTCAAATATCTTGGTCATTATCTCTTGGATTATCTCTATCTTTTTCTTATTAATTTGTAGAAATTCTTCCTATATATTGTATGTAAGCCCTTTATTAGTTATTATGCTTATATTTTCATTCAGTAATGTATTTTGATGAAAAAATGTTAATTTTATTATAATCCACTTTATGAATATTTTCCTTTGTGGTTAATGTTTTTTGTTCCATGTTCTAAAATCCAATTTCCTAAAAAAATTTAATTGATGTTAGAAAAGTATTTTATCAGTCAATTAAAGCCATAATAATGCTACACAACAAAGCAGCACAAAATTCAGTTGCTTAAGCTAATCATTCTTGCTCAGAGGTCTGCAGTTTAGTTCTGTCTTGGCTGATTTAGGCTGGGCTCAGATGGATTTGGCTTTAAGCTAAGGCTAGATCTATGTCTACTTCTTATAGGATTTAAACTAATGGGCTAGCCATAACTGGTTTTGTTTGTTTGGTTGGTTGGTTGGTTTTTGTCCATAGTAATAGCAGAAGCTTTAAGAGGATGAGTACATGTAAGTACTTGCTAGTTTCTTACCTGCTTACAACCAATTGAGCAAATCAAGCTACATGACTGAGTCCAAAGTCAAGAAGCAGGTCTGTACATTCTAACATTGACAGAAAGAACTTTAAAATCACATGACATAGTTAATGAAAAATAGTTGGGGTGATAAATTGGGAATAATAATGCAATCTACCTCAGGCATTCTCTTATGTTATCTTCAACAACGTTTCTTGTTTTGATTCCATGTTAGATCTTGTGGTAGGTAGAATAATGGTCCCCCATAGATGTCCACCAGGAACATCACCAGGAACTTGTGAATATGGTAATGTACATAGTATTAAGAACCTTGCAGCTGTGATTAAATTATGGATCTTGAGATGGGTAGACTATCCTAGATTATTCAGGTGGGACCAATATAACCACAGTGTCCTTTAAAAAAGGAAGGGGGGATCAGAGAAGGGTATGTGACAACAGAAGGAAGGTTGGAATAATGAGGAGCCCTGAACCAAGGGATTCAGGTGGCCTGTAGAAACTGGAAAAAGCAAGAAAATATATTTTCTCCTTGATGCTCCAGAAGAAATGGATTCCTGCTGACCCATTTTGGACTCCTGACCTCCAGATAAATAAATTAATAAATTTGCATTGTTTTAAGCCACTAAGTGTGTGGTAAGTTGTTTTAACAGCAATAGGAAACTAATACAGAAATATAATTTACCTGGAATTTATTTCTTCAGTGTCACACGGTTGTTTTTTTTTAATTTTCACATGTGGGTTTTTGTGTGCTTTTGTGAGTATAGAAGTTTTGCATATCTTGTGCTGGATTTATCCTGCTTTATTTTAATTTTTAAAATTTTGAATGTTATTGTAAATTCGTTCTAATTTTGTGAAATATTGCCTACTGTGTAAGGAAATAAATTTGTGTGTATGTATACTGACTTTGAATAATGCAGTCTTACTTTATATGGGTGGGTTAATCTCAGCTGGTCTGGATAGAGCCCGTGTTTATCCTCAGAGCTGCCTGCAGCACAGCACTGATCCTTTACAAATTCTGTAGCATATATTAACTAAAGATAATTGATATTTTGTAATATGAGTCTGTGAGTTTGGGGGTAGGAACAGGACACACAGGTTGTTGGCAATGTTTATTAATAATAATTAGATTTATGATTTTCACCTGATTTTAGTGGAGCCTTAGGAGAGTTTCTATACTTTACTAACCATGGGTGCTTGACCAGCCCGCTGTAAGAGACCCCACCATAAGATGGGCTCCTGGAACTAACATGCTTTCCACAGGTATCAGTGATGATCTGAGACATGTAAAAAAAAGTGTGTCTATGTGACTTAATGCCTACAGGACATAGAAGCCTGTACTTGAGATCTCTGGACTAGTGTTGTTATTAAAAACTGAATCCTGTGAGTCCTTTTCAACAGTCATACACTCTAGGTAATTACTGTGCAATTAACAGACTTGGTAAACTCACTTACCAGTTGTTGTTTTTTTTAAAGATTTTATTTATTTATTTGACAGACAGAGATTGCAAGTAGGCAGAGAGGCAGGCAGAGAGAGAGAGAGGAGAAAGCAGGATCCCCACTGAGCAGAGAACCCGATGCGGGGCTCGATCCCAGTACCCTGAGATCATGACCTGAGCTGAAGGCAGAGGCTTAAACCACTGAGCCACCCAGGCGCCCACTCACTTACCAGTTTTTATAATTTACACATCAATTGTTTGTATACAATTATATTGTCAGCAATAATTATAAGGTTTTTTCCTCTCAAATTTTGTACACTCTGTTTTTCTTTTTTTATGACACTATGATGTCCAGTTCAATGTTGAACAGAAGTAATGCCAGCAGGCATCTTAACTTCTATAATCTCAGAGGATAAATGTCTACTATTTAACAAGTATGATTGTTCTAAGTTGTGAAGATATTTACCAGATTGAGAAAATTCCCTTCTGTTCTTATATTGCTATTTAAAAAACATAAATAGATATATAATTGTATCGAATTTTTATTCTATATTTATTGAGATGATTGTATAATTTTTCTATCTCATTCTGTTAATGTGTGAATTCGATTGTTAAAACAACTTTGCATTCCTGAAATAAGTCCACATTGGTTGATATTATGATCAGTTTTATACATTGCTGAATTTTGTTTGTCAGCATTTTGTTAGAATATTACTTCTACATTTATGAGTGAGATCAATTGTAAATTGGCCTAGAATTTTCCACAATAGATTGATGCCCATAATAAAAGTATGGTTTCAAATGCTGGGCTGGCTCTCTGAGTATTTCTCTTAAAGATATTAGCCTCGTAATTATTTATTTCCTGTTACAACTCTATTAAGCTTTCAAAAATGTGTCTTTGATGTGTTTTCCAGGTTTTTGTCTGTTCTTAGTTGAAGATTAGGACTGAAATATGTAGTCCATCCCTACTAAAAGCAAAATTCATTCCTTTAATATTTTTCAGAATTATATTTTTTACAGAAATAATATACATATCTTATTGTCATATTTTCATTTAAACTAAATACTTATATTACTAGTGTTCTAGAATTTCATTATTTTATTTCCTAACAGTAGAATTAGTTATATTTGTACCTTTTTTTCTAGCCAATTTGCAGAGCTCTCTTGCTAGTTTTAATAATTCTTTAGTTAATAAAATTCATAAATAATTATGCTCCATGTCTCAAATATATGTTTTTTTCTTTTTTTAAATAACAGTTTATTTATTTTTTAAGATTTTTAATTATTTATTTGACAGACAGAGATTACAAGTAGGCAGAGAGGCAGGTAGAGAGAGAGGGTGGAGAGGCAGGCTCCCTGCTGAGTAGAGAGACCCATGCAGGGCTCGATCCCAGGACCCTGAGATCATGACCTGATCTGAAGGCAGAGGCTTAACCCACTGAGCCACCCAGGCACCCCATATGTTTCTTATTTTAATTCCACACCCTACTGAAATTTGCAAGAAATTCTCAAGATTAAATGAGAAAGCTAAATACCAGTTCTACTGTTTTGATTCTGCTTTCAATAGGGGTGCTTTCAAGGTTTTACTATTAATTGGGATGCTAGTTCTTGATTTGCGGTGGATATTTTATAATAATACAAATGTATCTTATAAATCCTAACAAGTGATTTATTTTCATTAAATAAGTGAACAACACCTTATAGTTTGTTTTTGGCATGCCTTCTCAGCACCCATGGAGTTTATTATACAACTTTTATTCCTCAACAGATTTTCTGTGTATGTATATGCCACTTCTCACAATTACATAAAGTTGCGTATTGATAAATTCAAGTAAGAATGAAAGAGCTTTCATCTGCTTGTTTGATTTAATCATGTGGACTCTCTTTCAGGGACTGAATACTTTAAAATTCAAGGACTACTTTAAAAATACTTTGAATATTTGTTTTTTTTTGTTTGTTTGTTTGTTTTTTATTAATTTTTTCAGCGTAAAGTATTCATTCTTTTTGCACAACACCCAGTGCTCCATGCAAAACGTGCCCTCCCCATCACCCACCACCTGTTCCCCCAACCTCCCACCCCTGACCCTTCAAAACCCTCAGGTTGTTTTCAGAGTCCATAGTCTCTTATGGTTCGCCTCCCCTCCCCAATGAATATTTGTTTTTAATTTAAAATCAGTAAAAAGTAGGTGTCTGTTATAAGGTTGTCTAAATTTTCACTCTTTAAATCTGCTGTAATAAAAAGAAAATCTTGGATATTATATTACTAAAATGTCTGTCAAGCCAAAGTCTGTGTTTAAAGAATAATCTTAAAGAAAGATATATTTTATATTTATTTATTTTAATTGATTTAAGTAAAGTTAGTGTGTAATAGGGAAATAAAAGTGACTGCAATGAATCTAAGGGATAAGATAACACACTTTAGGGTGAAATCTCAAATTCTTATCCATTCAAGGAAATAAAAATACCCTACATGAAGAACGTGCTTAGTTTTTGATGTTTTATCTATCATTTGGGGAAAAAATATTCATATTAATTCTTTTTTTAATGGTCTAATATTGATCTAGTAAATACATCTTAAATTCATTCAAACTTTGTTAAAAATAGCTTTAAAGGTTTATACATGATATCAAATAAAGTAATAATTCAAAACTTAAATCTCTGGGTAGTTTAAAGGTCTGGATATGGCACCTCTAGGACAAAAGAACTAATTTCTTCCCCTTACCTGATACTAACTATAATAAAAAGAGACAAGTTTCAATGCACATGTGCATTTGAAAAAGGAAAGAAAGGGAGACTCCAACATTGTGAATGTTCCCTCATTTTTTGGACTTTCTCTATTCTTTTACATTTTTATTTGCAAATAAACCAATTCTCCCTGAGCTCAGCTCATGTTAAATATAACCAACTAGAGCCAACATACAAACACCCAAATTCTTACAAGATGTCTCTTTTCCAAGTTAACAAAATATTACCAAATATTTTACCTCTGCGTAACAAATATCACCCTCTGTCCTGCTTCTAGTGACAGATTCCTCCAAACCCACCCCCTAACCACTAAGCTAATGCTTCTTCCCTCACCTCTTTTTCTGGGGGTGTGGTATGGTAACCATATCTCAGTACTTGTTCAGATTTCTATAGGAAAAGAGAAATCACTTCAAGATTGTCAGGCAAGAAAGGACTTAATATAGAGTACTGATTCTTTATAAAGCCTCTGGAAATAATGAAAACTTGAAGAACTCATAAAAACACTATCGACAGTTTCTGTTTCCTGCAGCACCAAAGTCCATCATAAGTGAAAAGAGAAAGCCCAGAAGGTGTTACAAAAACTCATCTGCCCTCTGCTGAAGCTTTTGTGCTTGCTTACTAATGTCAAGGAGACAATAATGTTTCTGCTTCTTTTTTGTCTTCTGGGTCTGGCACAACCTTTCCTTTGGTGGAGTCTAAACCAGATCTCTGCAGGAAAGAGTGTTTGGGAAATGTAGATTTTAGGCTTTCATTCCCAATTACAGGGAAGAGCTAAGAAGGGCAGGAATGGGCAAAGTAGAAAGAGAAGTATAAGGTACATGTTCAAAGCATGGGAGATGAGAATAATTTTGGACTTCTTAAAGAACACTGGAGGTAAAAGATGGTATTAATAATGACAATATAGCTAACCATTTAAATGGAAGAGTATGTATTTCAGGTATAGTTCTGTGTATATTCCAACATATTTAATGGAGTATCGTCTTTAGAATATATTTTTGTATTTTTAAAAATTTAATTGTGGAAATACACATAACATAGAATTCACCATCTTAATCATTTTTTCATCTTTATCCTTTTTGAGTGTATAGTTCAATAATGTTAATTATATTCACATTGTTGTGCAACAAATCTCCAGGACTTTATCTTGCACAGTTGAAGCTCTATACCCATTAATAATTTTCAATTTTTATTTCTCCCCAAACTCTGGCTACCAATATTCTACTTTCTCTTCCTATAAATATGACTACTCTGGAAACCTCATGTAAGTAGAATAATACAGCATCTGACATTTTGTGCTGGCCTATTTCATGTAGCAAAATGTCACTAAGGTTCACCATGATGTAGCATATGACAGGATTTCATTTCTTTTTAAAGTTGAGTAATAGTCCATTGTGTGTACATATCATAATTTATTAATCTATTTCTCTATGGACATTTGTGTTACTTCCACATTTTGGCTATTGTGAAGAATGCTGCTATGAACATGAATGTACAAATCTCTACTCAGGACACTGCTTTCATTTCTCTTGGATATATATACCCAGAGGTAAGTTTGCAGGATCATGTGATAATTCTACTTTTAGTTGTTTGATGCAATGAAGTATTTTTTTTTTAAGATTTATTTATTTATTTTTGAGAGAATGTGAGAGAGAGAGTGGGAGGAGGAACAGAGGGAGAGGGAGAGAGAGAGATAATTCTCAAGTTGACTCCTTGCTGAGCACAGAGCCTGATGCAGGGCTGGATCCCAGGACCTTGAGATCATGACCTATGTGGAAGTCAAGAGTTGGATGCTTAATGGATTGAACCACCTAGGTGTCCCAGCACTGAAGTTTTTTATTTGATGTATGAAACTTATCTGTTTTTACTTCCATTGCCTGTGCTTTTGGTATCATTTCCAAGAAATCGTTGTCAAATCCAAAGTTGTGGCACTTTCCCCTGTGTTTTGTTTTAAAACTTTAATGTTTTAGGGGTGCCTGGGTGGCTCAGTGGTTTAAGCCTCTGCCTTCGGCTCAGGTCATGATCTCAGGGTCCTGGGATCGAGCCCCACATCGGGCTTTCTGCTCAGTAGGGAGCCTGTTTCTCCCTCTCTCTCTGCCTGCCTCTCTGACTACTTGTGACCTCTCTCTCTCTGTCAAATAAATAAATAAAATATATAAAAAAAAACTTTAATGTTTTAAGTCTTACATTTCAAACTCTGATATATTTTGAGTTAATTTTTGTATATGCTATAAGGTAAGGGTCCAACATCATTCTTTTGCATGTGGATATCCAGGTTTTCCAAAACCATTTATTAAAAAGATGGTCCTTTGTCCATTGAATGGTCTTGGCATCCTTATCAAAGATCACTTAATCACATACGCAAGTAATTATTTCTGGTCTCTCTATTCTATTCCATTGGTCTACATGTCTGCATTTATGCCAGTATCATACTGTATTGATTACTATAGATTTGCAGTAAGTTTTGAAGCAAGAAAGTGTGAGATATCCAATTTCATTGTTTGTATTCAAAATTGACTATTTGGAGTCAATTTTTTCTTTTTACACAGAATTCTATCAATTGATCAAAGGTAAGCATAGAAAAAAGACATTTTGAGACAAAACTCAAAAATTTACCTCTCATATGCTCATTATCAGGAAGTTACTGGAAGAGTTTCTTAACCAAAATATGGGGGAAAACCCAGAAGGTTAAGATAAGATCCAAGAAACAGCTGATCTAACACAGAATAAAGACAAAGACAATTCCCAAGATAATAATGAAGGGGAAACCCATGATTAAAAAAAAAAAAAATTAGAGAATAACCAGATAAAATTGGAATAGACAACAGGAGGCCCTAATAAGGAAAAGAAAATAAGTATATTATCCAACTGGATAGATATATTAAAACTATTTTGATGGACATTTGCAGTTATTAGAAAGGATCTATGAAGACTTAGCCAGAAACACAAAGAATACAAAGGAAAACAAAAGATGCACTTATGAAGTCTAGATCAAACACAAAATTTCATAAGAAAGGAAATATTATTTTATTAAACCATTTGGCTCAACTTAGAAAAAATTAAATCATTGCAATAATGAAAAAACATTGTGATAAAAAAATCTAGAAAATTGAAATGGAAACATGAGAAGAGAGGACAGAAAAGATAAAATTCTCATCTACAATAATAAGAAGTTAATGGAGGGGTGCCTGGGTGGCTCAGTTGGTTAAGCATAGATCTCTTGGTTTGGGCTCAAGTCATGATCTCTGGATCATGGGATCAACCCCCACATTGGGCTCCATGCTCAGTGTAGAGTCTGCATGAAGATTCTCATCTTCTCTCTCTGCCTCTCCCCCTGCTGGCACTCTCTGTTACTCTCTAAAAATAATAAATACAATCTTTTAAAAGGGGGGGAAGTTAATGGATGAGAATATAAATCAATCAAGAGAGAGCAGTACTCACTAATTATTTTTAAAAAATGGAAATAAATTTCAGCAGAAATACCTAAAGAATTGAGTGTCACTCTGGAAAACTGAGAAAGGGAGAAAGCAGTATAGAGTTCGGTTTAATGTTATAAATTTATTGCCATATTTTATGTTTTAATTATGTATGTGTATCCCATTTACAATTAGAAAAGTGTAAAATAGTCTAGATTTATGTTTCTATATTTAAACATTAAAATTAATGAAGACTGATAAAAACAGCATGTGTAAATAAAGTTTAACAAAATCACTACTTTCAAGGGTAGAATTCTATTTTCCGCATTAGGAAAACCAGACAGTTTACCAGAGAAGTAAACCAAACACCATACTGACTTCGCTCTAGGCAGGTGCAGCCATACAGAGCAAACATTAACATTTGTCAGGATGGAGAATTATGCAAAAGAGACTTGGCTGGATTCACTTTTGGGATTGTCATTATGAGACAAAAAAAAAATTCTCAATTTTTGACATTCCATTTCCCCTGCAAGACTGAACTATATGAAAACAAGTGGTGCTTACTTGTGGACTCCAGATTATTCCATTGTTTATATGTTTTTCATATATTGGTTGTTATTTTTTCCTCTAATGTTCAGGAAAAAAATCATGTAAAACCATTCTTGGGGCTGCCAAGTGTTACTAAGATTGGATTTGCTTCCATAGCAACGGACCCATTATCATGATAGCTCCTGGGCACGTGTAACAACAACTTCAACCCATTAAATGGGAACCTGCAGGCAGGATTTCACATAAACTTTCACTGTTGCAGAATATTGGTGATTCTTTTGTCATGTTTTATTTTCAGTTCTCCGGAACCATACATGAATCCATGTTCAACTTCCATCATTTATATTTCATACTGATAATAATTTCTTTTTTTTTTAGTTCATGTAAATGTCCTGAAGATTAATTTAAGCAATCCATGTGGTAAAAATAAAAAGCTACATAAAATTAGGAAGATTAAGAAGATCTTGAAGGTCTTACTAATGTTAAGTATATTTTTTGCCCAGGTGGTACTTATAAACAGGCTTATTTTAAATTCAATGTTCATTCGAGGAAAAGAAGGAATTTTAAATGTATTAATGTTTTAGCTCAAAAATTGGAGAAATGTTATCAGATTCTTAAGGCATCAAAGAGTGAGAGGTCTCAATTCCTATAAAATATAACATGTAATAACCACTCTTTATTGAACAAGTACTAAGTGCCATAAGCTAATTTACAAATTATCTTTAATATTCACAATATATGAACTATTATTCTCATTTTACGAGACATAAATTTAAATTTAGAAAAGCAAAGTGATTTGCCCAAGTTCAGTTACTAATGAGTGTGTTGGAATTTGAACCTAAATTCCTCTTGATTCCAAAGGAATGCTCTTAGTTAACCTTTATACTGCATACCTCTCGTGTTACTCCTATTTGAACCCAAGAAGTAAGTATTATTTGCATAATAAATATAAGTAAAATAAAGAAGAAATGCATGAATACCACTGTCAGCTACTTTAGGGTAAGTATTGATTTTACCCTCTACTCTATGCATCATCAAGAATCAAGGCCCATCTTATTATACTAATCTTCAATATATGGTTCTAAGTTATATTAATCTTTTGAGTTAAATAATTGAATTGATTTGAGTTAATTAATAGTTTAAAATCTCTTGCCTGAAATTGCCCTCTTTCATTTAATAACCCAGAAGTAATATGAATCACCATATCTAAGTCATCTATAAATTCATTAAGTATTTTTTAATTTAGCCATTTTTTTTGAACCAATGTCACCATGTGGCAAAAGTATGGAAGAAAGAGTCTATCAATGTTCATATTTTGATCTAGGGATGTTTTGCAGTGCAGATGTGTATATGTCCAGTGAGACTTTTACAATACAACTATAACATGAAAAACAAGATTTATGCACTTAACAAAAGTTTTCTAAGTGCCTGATATATGCCAAGATTTTTTCTAGAAGCTGGATATACTGCGATGAAAAATATAAGACAAAAATCCTGTCCTGGGGAAATTACATTCTGTTGGGGTTTAGATTACCCATAAGCAAGTGAGTGAAATATATAGTATATTAGATTATTACAGGTGTTATGGAAGGAAGTAAAATAGGAGAGAAAGATAAAGAATGTGAGTTCATTTCAATTTCCTTTAGGGTCATTAGGAAAGACCTCACTCAGAATGTAACATTTGTGTGAAGACCATGGATGAAGGGATGAACCTCCTGGCTATCTTGCAGAAGAGTAATTGGGGCAGAGAAAACAATCAGTGAAAATATTCCAAAAGAGGATATATCTGGCATGTTGAAGGATATATCTGGCAAGGAGACCATTATTATGAGTCAAAGTGAAAAAGAAATAAAGTTATAGAAGAAGTAGTTAAAAACGAAGGACCAAAGCATATAGTGACATGAAGTCATAGAAAGAATTTTCATATTAGTATAGAAGAAATGTGAACTCATCAAAAGTCATTAAAACAGGATGACTTTGGATAGCAAGTTTAGAATAGCCTTCAGAAAAATAAGCAAAGAAGCAGAAAACCAGATAGCAAGCTATTGCAATTAAAAAAAAAAAAAAAAAAGGAAGCTTGATTCAGAAAGGGTGTTTATGGAGAAAGTGGCAATAAGAGGTTGGTGTCTGGATATAGTTTAAAGGTTGAACTAAAAGAACATGCTGTTGAATTGCATTTTTGTGCTAGGGCAAGAGAGGAATTATGGATGATTTTAGGGTTTATTTTGTTTCATTGCTTTTATTTTGTTTCATTGTTTTTTTCCTTAACTTCTACACCTGGAAATATGGTATTATAGATTGAGATGGTGAGGACTGCAGAAGAGGGAAATATGGAGGAAGGGTGAAGGTGAAGGTCAGCAGCTCAGTTTTAAACAACCTAAGTTTGGTGTCCCTAATTAGATATCCAATCAGATGTTGGATAGTTAAGTCCATAATTTTAAATTCAGGGGAAAGGTCAGTCCAGGGATTTAAATATGGCAGTCACCAGTATATAGATGTCATTTAAAGTCATGAAGCTATATGACATCACCAAAGTTTGAGGTCCATGAAGAAAAGAATGGAAAAGAAAAGAGGTCTATGGATTGAGTCTTGGAGCTTTCCAAATTTTAAAGATAAAAGGTGAAGAATATAAAACAGCAAAGAGACTGAGAGGTAGCAGCCAGAGAAGTGGCAAGAAAACCTGACGTATTGTGTGCTAGAAGCCAATTTTACAACGTTTTTAAAGGGGAAGTAATCAAACTGCATTGATGTTGCTGAGAGGTCAAGATGAGTTAAAACTAAATCGAGATGAGATAAAACTAAAAACATTAGTTTTAGCAATTTGGAAGCCACTGCCAAATTTGATAAGAGATGCTTTGATGAACTGGTAGAAACAAAAGTTTGGTTGATGGTGGTTCCAAAGAGAATTCAAAGAGAGGACAGGAAGTGAATGTAAATACCTCTTTGAGAAGTTTTTGTAAAAAAAAAAAAAAAAAGAATAGAGTGGGCATCCTTGTCCTGTTCCTGATCTCAATGGGAAGGCTGCAAGCTTTTTCCCATTGAGGATGATATTTGCTGTGGGTCTTTCATAGATAGATTTTATGAAGTTCAGGAATGTTCTCTCTATCCCTATACTTTGAAGCATTTTAATCAGGAACGGATGCTGGATTTTGTCAAATGCTTTTTCTGCATCACGACAAGGATGACCACTCTCACCACTCTTGTTCAACATAGTATTAGAAGTCCTAGCAAGGGCAATCAGACAACAAAGAGAAATAAAAGGTATCCAAATTGGCAAGGAAGAAGTCAAACTCTCTCTCTTAGCAGATGACATGATTCTTTATATGGAAAACCACAAAGACTCCACCCCAAACTACTAGAACTCATACAGCAATTCAGTAATGTGGCAGGATACAAAGTCTATGTACAGAAATCAGTGGCTTTCTTATACACTAACAATGAAAATACAGAAAGGCAAATTAGAGAATCGATTCCATTTACTATAGCACCAAGAACCATAAGATACCTGGGAATAAACCTAACCAAAGAGGTAAAGGACCTGTACTCGAGGAACTACAGAACACTCATGAAAGAAATTGAAGAAGACACAAAAAGATGGAAGACCGTTCCATGCTCTTGGATCGGAAGAATAAACATTGTTAAAATGTCTATACTGCCTAGAGCAATCTATACTTTTAATGCCATTCCGATCAAAATTCCACTGGTATTTTTCAAAGAGCTGGAGCAAATAATCCTAAAATTTGTATGGAATCAGAGGAGACCCCGAATTGCTAAGGAAATGTTGAAAAACAAAAACAAAACTGGCGGCATCACGTTACCCGATTTCAAGCTTTACTTCAAAGATGTGATCACCAAGACAGCGTGGTACTGGTATAAAAACAGACACATAGACCAGTGGAACACAGTGGAGAGTCCAGATATGGACCCTCAACTCTATGGTCAAATAATCTTCGACAAAACAGGAAAAAATATACAATGGAAAAAAGACAGTCTCTTCAATAAATGGTGCTGGGAAAACAGGACAGCTATATGTAGAAGAATGAAACTCGATCATTCTCTTACACCGTATACAAAGATAAACTCAAAATGGATAAAAGACCTCAACATGAGACAGGAATCCATCAGAATACTAGAGGAGAACATAGGCAGTAACCTCTTTGATATCAGCCACAGCAACTTCTTTCAAGATATGTCTCCAAAGGCCAAGGAAACAAAAGCAAAAATGAACTTTTGGGACTTCATCAAGATCAAAAGCTTCTGCACAGCAAAGGAAACAGTCAACAAAACAAAGAGGCAACCCACGGAATGGGAGAAGATATTTGCAAATGACAGTACAGACAAAAGGTTGATATCCAGGATCTATAAAGAACTCCTCAAACTCAACACACGCAAAACAGATAATCATATCAAAAAATGGGCAGAAGATATGAACAGACATTTCTCCAATGAAGACATACAAATGGCTATCAGACACATGAAAAAATGTTCATCATCACTAGCCATTAGGGAGACTCAAATTAAAACTACATTGAGATACCACCTTACACCAGTTAGAATGGCCAAAATTAGCAAGACAGGAAACAACGTGTGTTGGAGAGGATGTGGAGAAAGGGGAACCCTCTTACACTGTTGGTGGGAATGCAAGTTAGTGCAGCCACTTTGGAGAACAATGTGGAGATTCCTCAAGAAATTAAGAATAGAGCTTCCCTATGACCCTGCAATTGCACTGCTGGGTATTTACCCCAAAGATACAGATGTAGTGAAAAGAAGAGCCATCTGCAATGTTTATTGCAGCAATGGCCACGGTCGCCAAACTGTGGAAAGAACCAAGATGCCCTTCAACGGATGAGTGGATAAGGAAGATGTGGTACATATACACAATGGAGTATTATGCCTCCATCAGAAAGGATGAATACCCAACTTTTGTAGCAACATGGATGGGACTGGAAGAGATTATGCTGAGCGAAATAAGTCAAGCAGAGAGAGTCAAGTATCATATGCTCTCACTTATTTGTGGAGCATAACAAAGAACACGGAGGACATGGGGAGAGGCAGAGGAGAGGGATTTGAGGGAAACTGGAAGGGGAGATGAACCATGAGAGACTATGGACTCTGAAAAACAACCAGAGGGTTTTGAAGGGGTGGGGGGGGCGGTGGGTGGGAGGTTGAGGAACCAGGTGGTGGGTAATAGGGAGGGCACGTACTGCATGGAGCACTGGGTGTGGTGCAAAAAACAATGAACACTGTTATGCTGAAAATAAACAAACAAACAAAAAAAAAAAAAAAAAGAGAGAGAGAGAGAGAGAGAATAGAGAACTAGCTCAGTAGTTGGGGAAGGAGACCGAAAGGGAAGGGAGAAATAATAACATGCTTACAGACTGATGGGAATCATGACTAGAGAAATAAAAATTGGAAATGCAGAAGTGAGAAGGGAGAGAAATGCTAGAGAGATGTCTTCACTAGACAAGAAAATATGGGCCTTAATGAATAAATTGTATGGTTTCCCTTTGCTTGGAACACAGATGGATCACTCAGAGTACCTGTGGCCAAAACAAAACATATGGCCAAGGCAACAGGTAGATCTAAGTGGCTGGACAGCTGTGTCTATGCAAGCTCATAGCAGACATGTTAATTGCTAGATAGCTATGATGATGAAAATTGTGGAAATTTTTCTGCCCACTGCTCCTTTTTTTTTTTTTTTTTTTTTCAGAAAAATATATAATCAAAGCCAGGATTTATTTTTGTAGCTGTCTAAAGGGAGGGGGGGGAAAGGAGTGCAAAACTTAGAACATACTAGTGATAACTCCTACTTTAATAGATCTATTCTGGGAAAATGTCATAACCACATCTTTCCCACATCTTCCAGGAAGAAATAAGCCAATCAATACTTGAGCTTATGGAAAAATACCATTGTACTCCAAAGTAGTCTTGATTTTATTATGCTTTTTCAGAGATTTAAAAGAAGCAACTTTATTATTTCTTGCTCTGGAACCTAGTGACAAACAGTTTGAGGATAAAAAAGGCTATTGGGTCTCATTTCTAAACCTTTGATCTGACATGAAAATGTAAAATACTGAGATTTCTGCCAAGGAAATGTAGTTCATTTTTTATTCTTGAATAAGGAATTATGTCTCTAAATTCTGAAAATTCTTAGAGATAGTATCTCACAAATGGAAATAAATGTCTATAAATATATAGCTAACTTTGTATTCATTCTTTCCTTCAATCTTCTTTTAAGATTTTGTTTATTCATTTGACAGAGAGAGAGCACAACTAAGCAGAGCGAGAGCAAGAAGCAGTCTCTCTTTTGGGCAGGGAGCCAGACATGGGACTCGATCCCAGAATTCTGGGATCATGACCTGAGCCAAAGGCAGACATTTAACCGATTGAGCCGCTCAGGCACCCTCCTTTGACCTTCTAAACAAGACCATCTCAGTCCATATTCACTTTTTTTTTTTTAAAGATTTATTTATTTATTTATTTGACAGAGAGAGATCACAAGTAGGCAGAGAGGCAGGCAGAGAGAGTGAGAGGGAAGCAGGCTCACTGCCGAGCAGAGAGCCCGATGTGGGACTCGATCCCAGGACCCCGAGATCATGACCTGAGCCGAAGGCAGTGCCTTAAACCACTGAGCCACCCAGGCGCCCCCATATTCACTTTTGAACCAGCAATTTAATACCTGTGCCAGTATGCATCAAACAGATATTAGGGGTACCTGGGTGGCCCAGTCCTGTGAGCATACTAATCTTGGTTTCCACTCAGGTCATGATTTCAGGGTCTTGAGATCAAGCCCCGTGACAGGTTCTGCACTCAATGGGGAATCTGCTTGAGATTCTCTCTCTCTCTCTCTTTCTGTCCCTCCCTGCACTCACATACTCTCTTGCTCTCTCTCTCAAATAAATAAATCTTTTAAAAAACATATATTAGATTTTTAATAACTATTTGTGAAATTGATATATTTTTTAATTTTTTTATTATACTCAGATAAAAAATGGGTTTATAATGTGTATTTTCCTTCTCTATGCACAGGTTGTTTGGGGGTAGGAATTTGTTTTAGTAATTTCTTAGAGATGATCTATGTTATTAAAAATATTGAAAATAAAGAAAAAAGCAAGAGAAGTCCTTAGATATTCTATAATCCTGAAAAGTATTTTAATTCTTAGTATAGCCAACAAAAATGCCTCCTTTTATAGATTTCTGTCTCTCCCTTTGTTTCTCCCTCTCTCTCTTTTTTCTTCTCTTCTCTTTTTTCTTTCCTTTTCTCTCTTACCCTCCCTCTTCTTTCTTCCTCATATGGTAAAAGAGTAAATGATAGTTCATCTCAGGGAAAAAAATATAGACAGTACTTTAAAATGCATTTTTGCTATTTCGCATATATATGAACTTTTTCTAATCTTTTCTTCAGGCTTTTTTTTTTTTCCATTGAGGTATTCCTTTTGAGGAAACTATTTTCCTTTAAAACATAAAACTTACAAGGGGGAGTAAAAAAAATAAAAATAAAACATAAAACTTACAGGTGTAATTATATTCATATTTCTTTAAAATTTGGGAAATATCAGGTGCCTGGGTGGCTTACTCAGTTAAATGATTGCCTTCGTCAGATCATGATCTCAGGATCCTGAGACTGAGCCCCATGTTGGGCTCCCTGCTAAGCAGGGAGTCTGCTGCTTCTCCCTCTACCTGCTGCTCCCCTTGCTTGTGCTCTTGCTTTTTCCCACATAAATAAATAAATAAATAAATAAAATAGTAAAAAAAAATAAAAATCAATTAAAAACTGAGAAATATCAAGAAATGTATTACATTTCTGATGATAAATTTTATCTTCATCAAAATATGGTGCCTCTACTTAAATGGAAAATTTTCCATAAAAAGTAAGCTTAAGCTTTATAATTATTAAATTATGAAATGGGTCATGAAGAATGGTTACACTTTCTTAAAAAAAAAAAAAAAAGACTTAGGGGCACCTGAGTGGCTCAGTTGATTAAGCGTCTGCCTTCGGCTCAGGTCACAATGAGCCCCACATCAGGATCCCTGCTCAGCGGAGTCTGCTACTCTCTCTGCCCCTCCTCCCAGCTCATGCTCTCTATCTCTCTCACTCTATTCTCTTTCTCATTCTCTCGCTTTTTAAGAAAAAGATTCATTTACTTATTTTAGAGAAAGAGAAAGAAAGAGCAGGGGGAGGGGTAGAAGGAGAGGGGGAAAGAGAATCTCAAGCAGATTCCCTGTTGAGCATGGAGGCCAACTCAGGCTGATCCCATGATCCTGAGATCCTGAGCTGAGCCAAAATCAGGAGTCAGATGTTTAACCAACTGAGCCACCCAGGTGCCCCTGAATGCACTAATATTATTTACCCTCATTGAGGATGGAATATTTATGTTCCTTCATTCTCTCTCTTTTAAAAAAAAAAAATAAAGATTTTATTTATTTACTTGCCAGAGAGAGAGAGAGCGCAGGCAGACAGAGTGGCAGGCAGAGGTAGAGGGAGAAGCAGGCTCAGTAGGGAGCCTCAGTAGGGACTCCATCACAGGACACTGGGATCATGACCTGAGCTGAAGGCAGCCGCTTAACCGACTGAGCCACCCAGGCACCCCAATCTCTCTCTCTCTTGCTACATATATGTGCATGTGTGTATACACATATAGACACATATTAATGTGTATGTGCACACATGTATAAACACATCGATATATATGCACACATATGTATAGGTATCCATGCGCATATATGCATGTGTGTGCAGACCTATAAATTCATAGCTGTGCACAAAGCCACATAAATGCATACATTTATGTGTGTGTCTACAAGTATGTGAGTAGGTGACTATATATGTTTATAATTTGTTAAATCGTGCATACATGTTTGTATATGTATACAGATACATTTATATATATAAATATACTCACATGTGAATGATATGAGTCTCTAATGTTTGTGTTCATTATATAGACAAATTGCACATATAAATCAGGTGCACAGTTCTTGGATTTACATACATTCCCCTAACTATAGAAGTCAACAAGCTTAATCACAAGGATGTTTCATATTCCTAATCCCCTATGCATCATAAAAATTTCTGACAAGGCAACATATATACTACATAATTGTATATTTATAAAATCTGAAGACATTTTTTACAAAAATCCATTATGACGGTTCCTTTTATTTGATATTAACATTTCATGAGATTATGGAGTCAGAATTGGAAATGACATCACGTGGGTGTCCCTTTTATAAAATGGTTAAGACCCTCTTGTGTCTCTGTCTGAGTGACCCCTGTATTAGTAGTCTAAAAGTGGAAGATTAAAAATGGTACATTTTAACTCAATAACATTTCAGTAAAAGGTAAACAATTCTTTGAATAGATTGGTTGTTCAAATTTTATACAGTGTTAGATTATTTTGGAGATAACAAACCAAATAACCTAACTGTCCTGCTTTAATCACAATGTTACAAATTTTTACTTCCCACACTACTGATATAGACATAGACATAGACATAAACAGAGACACAGACATAGACATAAATATGGATATGGATATAGAATAGGTTTTGTCACTTGGTTAAACATCATTAGTGTGACTCCAAGTAAGGTATCAGTAATTGATCTTTGTCCTATTCTCACAGCTCTGAGTCAAGGAAAGTGCTCAGCCCAGGCCCCATCAGCATAGAGAAGCTGTGGGTGAAAGTGTGGACTGCACACAGGATAACATGCACTGTATGAAAGAGTCTGTTGCATAATATGTACTGAACAACCCTCAAGTTGAGGAAGCACCTCTGGCTCAGGTGTGGGTCCCCAGTACACATCCACATATCCTCTCTGAAAAACTAGTCCAGCCTATGAATAGAAGATGGGGCTAGAAAAGCACTGCTGAGCTTCTAGGATCTCAGTTGTGAGCACTCACTAACTCAGACTTCTCTTCCACAAAGTCATGCTTACCGAGGAGATGGCGGAGTGGCAATGCCTTCCCAAATCTTTGTGTTTCCTTGTGGATCTTGATAGTATTCTGACTACACCTATTTTTCCTCTATCTTTTAGAGAAGCAGATTTTATTTTATTCAAGTGGTGTATGTTCCTGGCCTTTCAATATACATCTTCCAATAGTATTTGCAAAAAGATGATATCTTTTTAGTGATATGATACTAAAATATGTCCAAATGGTAAAATGTTATAATTTGGGTAAAGAAATGAAGACACATTTAATAGAATGAATAAAAATCATGTAAGGGGTGCCTGGGTGGCTCAGTGGGTTAAGACTCTGCCTTTGGCTCAGGTCATTATCCTGGGGTCCTGGGATTGGACCCTGCATCAGGCTCTCTGCTCGGTGGAGAGCCTGCTTCCTCCTCTCTGCCTGCCTCCCTGTCTACTTGTGATCTCTCTCTCTCTGTCAAATAAATAAATAAAATCTTAAAAAAATTTTTAAATCATATAAAATAAATTACAGTGCATAAATAGTATTTAATATAGCTATAAGAATTCTCTATGCATATATAGACTAGGATGATCAATCACACTTTCTCAAAAATGGAACTTATATAGTTTTGACATATCATTGAATAAAGAAGAACATAAAGTTGGTAGAGACAAACTCGGGATATTTTAAGAGCATGGATACATTAGAACCTCTAGATATAAATCCACACACAGTGGACAAGAAAACAAAGCAATCAGGAGCTGGAGTGGAAATCAGTGAAAGCTGATATTGATAGGAAATAATAGGGAAAATATGGCAACTTAATCTGCAGACCTCAGAGTTAGTACTTAATCAGCAGGCGAGAGGGAGCAATTGGAATCATTGCTTGGATGAGGGAACATGCGACTATAGCAGATCCTGTGATGTGCTATGCAGGTCCTCCTTCAGGACTGAAGGATTTATTTTCCCAAACTTGCAGTAAGTATTCACTACAGAGAGCATCAGCTTTCATCTCTACTTGGGAATAGCCTCTGCTGACTGGAAATGCACCCGCTCACCCCCATCCCAGGTCAAATGCTCTTCCTGAAACAACTTCCATCCAATCTTGTCCCTGTATAGTGTAATGACCCAATCCCTCCACAACAACTCCGAAGGACTGTCCCAGCTCCAGACAGTTTGGCCAAGACCTTCACTGAGATTACCTCGTGCCCAAATTTCTGTTCTTCTCAATCTTGTTTCCTTTCCTTCTCATCTACATCTGGTGACCCCAAGACCATTTCCCAATAAACCTCCTGTATGCCTGCACGTTTCAGACTCTGCTTCCCAGATAACCTCACTTGTGATAGATTCCAAAGTGTTATGCAGAATGTAGAAACAGATGTATTGAGCGATAACACAGATTTATTGTGTGGAATATATATTTGAAGATTTAAGAGTAAACCCTCAAACATAAATTGTTTTCTCACAAGGAATTCATTGAGGCATACAGTTTTAGAATAGTGTATTCAGAGGCTTGGTTTCTTGTATTTACCTAATCCTTAAGAAAAGGTCATTAGTAAATTATCAGGAACTTATATGATCCTTCAACACTAAGAAACTGCATGTGCTGGTGTCAGGGAAATTAACTGGTGCTGAAACAGAGAAGAAAAGGGAACAGATGTGGAAAAGTATAACATTCTGCTCTTTCATATCTGTCGTTATTCTGAGTTGAGTTAAGTAAGTTTGCCGGATGGCTCATTTTGTTTGTCTACTTAAGTCTAGTAAGTCTAGTAATTTTCTTGAGAACTTACAGATTTCTGGGAATAAGACTATATATGTAAGAGAAATAAAATGAAGGTGCCTCTGGCTTAATTCTTTTTTGGACAAAGGGAAGAAATATAGGTGCTAAGTTGTTGTTTTGAATGTCTCAAGATGTTAAGCCTTTCAAGGAAAACATGAGAGGAATCCAGCCTGGGGTGGGATTATTTTTCTTCTCTTCAATTTGTTAACCTCCTTCACAATGTCTCTTTTTGAGATAGGTGAGAAATAGATTCTAGCTCCCTGTGGTGCTATAGAAACCATCATATCAATAGGTGTTTTCATGATTCTGTGAGAAAAATTAGATTTAATCTTCTTTCAGGTTACTCCGCAGTCTTAAAAGAACTACTAAAAATTACTAAAAATTGGGCCCCAACACAGGTAACACATGATATGTGATCAGACTTATGCACTATTGTCTATACAAACACTCAGCTTTCTCACGCCTCAGCCTCTTCTTATAGTGTTCCATTTACCTAGAATGTTCTTAACAGTTTACTTTCCATGGCTGTACACAGATGTACAAATGCTACTTCCTAGAATAATCCTTTACTGATCTCATTAAATTCTCTTAGAAATGCATATGTGTTTTTCTCTCAGCATTTGTCAACATCAATAATATTTAATATATCTATTTAAAAGATATTAAATATCTTTTTTATATAAAAATATAATTTATTAAATTATTATTAAATTAAATTAAATTAAATTAAATTATTAAAAATATAATTTTTAATATAAGATTAAATAAGATATATTTAAAAGATATATTAAATATTATTGATGTTGACAAGATGGGATTGGGAGGGAGACAAACCATAAATGACTCTTAATCTCACAAAACAAACTGGGGGTTGCTGGGGGGAGGTGGGATTGGGAGAGGGGGAGCGGGCTATGGACATTGGGGAGGGGAGGCGAACCATAAGAGACTATGGACTCTGAAAAACAACCTGAGGGTTTTGAGGGGTCAGGGGTGGGAGGTTGGGGGAACAGGTGGTGGGTAATGGGGAGGGCACGTTTTGCATGGAGCACTGGGTGTTGTGCAAAAAGAATGAATACTGTTACGCTGAAAAAATAAATAAAATGGAAAAAAAAAAAAAAGAAGGGTCCATTTCTCATCTATGTTTGGATTTTTAACCACACGGTACAATCTAGGACATCATGAAGTGTTTATTAAATGAAGGAATGAATGAACACCATGCTGTACTTTTTTCAAAGTGCTATATAAGAACCAAAAGAATTGGAGTGAATTGGAGTACTGTTAAAGTAAAAATTCCTAAGCCCCATTTTATATCCACTTAACCAAAATTTCTGGGTCTGAGCTTCTGGATCATACATTTTAACAAGTACCTCAGGCAATACTGTTTACTATTTGGGAACATATGACTCAACTTGGTAGGGAGAGACAGAGAGATAAACTATCTTCAATACATTTGTATTTAGATTACAAAAATAACTAAAGAAATAGAAAGAATTTTAAAATTGCCATAAAAATAGAAATAGCAAAATAACCTTAAAAATATCTCTGGGGGAAGGAATTAAAAATGAGTCATTTTTGTATTTATTGTAACAATGTTTTTACTCCTCTCATGAAACAGGTAACCAATTGGTAATAAACAGACTAGGGTGTAATATATATTAGTGGAGGAGATTATGCTGAGTGAAGTTAAGTCTAGCAGAGAGAGTCAATTATCATATGGTTCACTTACTTGTGGAGCATAAGGAATAACATGGAGGACATTAGGAGAAGGAAAGGAAAAGTGAATTGGGGGAAATTGGAGGGAGAGACAAACCATGAGAGACTGTGGACTCTAAGAAACAAACTGAGGGTTTTGGAAGGGAGGGAGTCAGGTGAGCCTGGTGGTGGGTATTAAGGAGCACTGGGTGTGGTGCATAAACAATGAATCTTGGAACACTGGAAAAAATATATATATACATTTTAATGAATGCTTTATAGCTACAATATTTTCCATCTATTTTACCTGGGCGTAATGTAATAAGATTTAATCTACTTATAAATGTTCTCTGCTTTTTAGTCAACGTTTAAGTTGGCAAAATATGAGGAGAATCAACTTGCTATATAAACTGCACTTTCAGCTGCTTCTAAGTAAACCTGTGGGAATTTAGAACCACCGTAAGTGTAGCTTGAATCATTAATTTCCTCAGGCAAATCTCCCAAATGCTTTGTAAAGAACAGTCAAACAAGCTACAAGTGTGCCTTAAGCAGTCTTCCTCCAGCTACATGTACCCTCTAAGTAGCCTTCCTCTTGGGCTGAGTGACTATAGTTTACCCACTCCTTCCTGGCTCAGGGTTTGGAACCCATGCTGCCCTGCTCACCACCACATCACATCTCTGTGTTCTTAATCCAACTACATGGTACCATTATCTGGGGGACATTTAAATCCATACTGGTGCTTCCAGCTTCAATCTCGGAAATTCAGATTTAACTCCTCTGCACTAGAAGCAGAACATCAGTTCTCGTTGTTATTATTTTTTTTTTTTTTCAGTTCTCCCGAATGATCCTAAAATGTAGTCATGGTTGAGAAACATTAGCAAAAGAGAAATTTTTTTTTTTAAGAAACTGGGTTTACATTTATTTTTTGAAATTTAAGGTTCCAATTATAAACCTCTTCTTTTTAAATAAATGGAAACATTTATTTCCAGAATGGAGAAAACTTTTTCAAGTGTCCCTTTGAAATAAAGTTTGAATTTGAATGATGTTTCAGAAGTTTCATGAAGTCAAATATGGCCCAAAACAAGAGTTTTAAAAGAAGCTGTGTCCCCCCCCCTTTTTTTTTAAGAAACTGGGTTTACATAGCAAAAGAGAAATTTTAAGGTGAAGAATAATAGGCAAGAATATTTACCTTGCTTAGAATTTAAATACCATCCTCCCTCAATTTCAAGCTGTAAGTCACAACACAGTCTCTAATGTACCTTAATATTCTCTTGTCTGAAGAAGAAAAGATAAATATGCCAGTTTTGATTGGCCTATACTATAGTTATATTTATAATCTCTAAAAGAAAGCAAACTTGATTATTTTATTCTAAAATCTTTATCTGCTTTTGCATGCTGTAACAGTGACTATGAAGACTATGTATTTGTCTCTTTTACTCAGGGTTTGAGGGAAAAATAAATTGAGTATTTTCTTTTAGAGAAGCTTCTGTAGGTTCTAAATGCCAGACAACATGTCATAAAATTTCTGATTTGTGGCAATAAAAACATTGTTTTATATCTTAGATCAGTTAAGTAGGACAAGAGAATCTGAAAGTGAATTCTTGAACTATCTGGAAGCAGTATTCAATATCTTTTTACATAGTAAAATATCTTTTTACATAGTAAATATTTAATAAATATTTTTATTGATATAGTAGCCTAATAAACCCATTTTAATCTTACTCTATTATTTTCCACATTCTGCTTCCAGGTAAATTTGAATGCTAACAGCTCACTTTAGAATTACTATCACAAGTCTCTCTCCTCTTTTGGATTGTGATTAGGCCAATTAAAAAATAGTAAAAACAAAAACAAAAGAATCAGCATTCTTTATCAAATTCCTTCTCTGTTGTGATCTTATTTTTGTAACACCTTCCTTGTTTGCTCCCATTTCTTAATGATGATAACAAATTCCAGACTACTTGTTTCTTGAAATTTAGCTATGTCACCATCCTCTTCTCAATTATTAAGTTGTAGAAGCAACTGAAGCACTTCCTGAAACCAGCAAAGCACTAAGTGAACTGTTTGTTTATTATTTATGTATTTATTTATGGGCACCACTAAAAGTGCCAGTTCCTTGTTTTTTAAGAAACCATAAATAGGAATTATGAGACCAATACAGAACTAAAATTTCCAAGAGAGGGTGAAGGGGAGGAAATGTCTTCCCAGAGCACAAGAGAATCACAAGGATATTTGTTGGTCTTAGGCTTGGATGTGGTCGGAAAAAACTGTCTACCCTGAGATTTCACATTCCCAAGCCCTCTCTACTTTTCTCTTAGTTGTGCATGTTTATATTTCCTACATGCACTGAGAAATAAACCAAGAAATTAACATAAAAATTCTGAGCCATTGCTTCTCCTTAACTACCCAATAGAAGGAGAAGTAAAATTGGTCTGGAGGAATCCACTCTCAGCTTGAGTTTCACAGGATTCCCATAGATAACGCCTCACCATATAAGAACTCAAAATCAAAAATTATACACAGTGAACAGTTCACCATGAATAGAGGCAGTACACATGTGTGCATGAGCACACATTCATATGTGCACACACATGGAAGGATTAGATCCATGAAAATTCAGTTAATGAAAATTCCTTAGAGAATGTACAATTTTACAAAATTAGCAGTCATTTAACTAAAAAATTTAAATGTGAGACAAAAGAAAACCTATACATGAATATGATTAATGAATGTTTAGAAAAATTAAAACTTTTAGAAATAGAAATTCTTATTGAAATTTGGATGTGAATAAATGAATTAAAGAATTCATTTCAAAAATATTTCAAAATACTTATAATTCTATTTATAAAATCCAATATATATGTAAATTAGAATTCCAAAAGAAGAGAAAGAAAGGCAGATATCTGAAGTGATGATAAATGAGGGCTTTCCAGAATTGACAAAAAATGCAATCCTCAAATTCAGGAACACAAGCTAGTTTATTCTTAAGAAGAATAGTAAAACTATATTCACATATAGAGACAATTGTGCAGAACTTTGGAATCCAAAGACAAGGAGAAAAATCCAATAAATAACCCACCAAAGAACAACACTTGGGTTGAAGGCAAAATTCCTAGAAGTAGCAATATAAACAGAAGGCAAATTTTGCTTTGGCTTCACAAATAATTCTAGGTATAGTGTCAAACAAATCTTTTGAAGAAAAAAGATACCCTAAGTGGCTACATATTAAGTCAATAAGAAATTTTAAAAATACTTTTTTCCATAGTCTGGCTATTGTAGACATTGCTGCTATAAACATTCGGGTACACAGAATCTAGATGTCCATCAACAGATGAATGGATCAAGAAGATGTGGTATATATACACAATGGAATACTATGCAGCCATCAAAAGAAATGAAATCTTGCCATTTGCGACGACGTGGATGGAACTAGAGCGTATCATGCTTAGTGAAATAAGTCAATCGGAGAAAGACAACTATCATATGATCTCCCTGATATGAGGACATGGAGAAGCAACATGGGGGGGTAGGGGGATAGGAGAAGAATAAATGAAACAAGATGGGATTGGGAGGGAGACAAACCATAAATGACTCTTAATCTCACAAAACAAACTGGGGGTTGCTGGGGGGAGGTGGGACTGGGAGAGGGGGAGCGGGCTATGGACATTGGGGAGGGGAGGCGAACCATAAGAGACTATGGACTCTGAAAAACAACCTGAGGGTTTTGAAGGGTCAGGGGTGGGAGGTTGGGGGAACAGGTGGTGGGTGATGGGGAGGGCACGTTTTGCATGGAGCACTGGGTGTTGTGCAAAAAGAATGAATACTGTTACGCTGAAAAAAAATAAATAAATAAAAAGGGAAAAAAAAAAGAATTAAAAAAAATAAAAAAATAAAAAAAAAAATACTTTTTTCCTCAGTATACTCCTGAAGCAAAAATTTACACTGATTCAAAGCTAAAATGAGTTTAAGATTTCAATTCTAAAGCTCTTTGAAGGTAGAAATTGTCTTATTCACAATGAAATACTGAAAGTGTTACACAGGGCCTGGATCCCGGCAGGTGATCAGTAAATGTTTGTTTGTTAAATAAATGAATATATGAAAGGATAATATAAAAATTATATTAATATTATGTCATAATAAGAATAATCTTATTAGAAAATCAATATTACAGATATAACTAAGTGATCTTATATCACTGTACACTTAATTATGTATATATTAGTACATGGTAATACCTAGAAGAGAAGGCCTTCCAGTAGACTGTATATTTCAGGTTGAATAAATGGGAGATATAAAGGAACTAACTTCCTGTTTTATTATTTTTCTTTTTCATGCCCCGTACTGAACCTTAAACATTGTAAACATCTGACAAGTGAATATTAAGTAGTAAGTATTACTGCTGTAAAGCCAAATGTATATTACTAAAAACCTTTGTTTTCTGCAAAGCTATTCAATAAAAACATAGGGAAAAGTGAGGCTGTGAAAGGCCACTTCAAACTTTTGGGATTTTGTAACCAGGACACCAATATAAGGATATCATTGCTAATGAAAAATACTGTCACAGTTAAATCACCACCACCATTTGCACTTAGTAACAGTCAATCCCTAGCCAACTTAAATCTCAGAACTTGTGCTTCCTTCTTCAAGATATAAATTCTTAGAGACTTCACAGTAATAAAGACTAATTTCATGAAAACTAAACATCTGCGTGAGAGTGTAGGCTCTTTTCATCAATCATTTTCTAAGGTCAAGGAAAGGGGAAGTGATATATTGGCAGCTGCCCCTCTTTCCCCACATTAAAAAATGGGTAAATGACATTGTTTGATTTATGGTTTAGAAATAGCTCTCTCGTTACTGTGGGAATAATAGGTTGTAGAGGCAAGAATGAAATATATGAGACCAGTTAGGCTATTCTAGATGTTCAGATGAACAATAATGGAGATTTAAACTAGTGGAGACAAAGAGAAATGGATAGATAAAAAAATAAGTTGTTAGAGGTAGAGAGAATAGTCATTACTCATGGACTGAATTTGCAGGAGAAATAGAAGAAAAAAGAATGATATCAAAAGTAACTCTTGGGCTTGAAAGGCTAGAAAGAAGATCGTGCTTTTGATTGAAATGTGAGACATTGGTAATTGTGAAATAATATTTAGTAAGATGGACAAATTTCTCATGCTATGTTAAGTAAAAGCACTTGGTAAATTAGTAAATATTTCATATTCTTAATGTGTTGTAAAAATATTCCACATATATGCATATACATAGAATTGAAAGAATATACATTAAAATGATCATCATTAACATAATGTCTATAATAGCAGGTACTGAAATATTAGTTAAATAATGAGTATTATTTTCTCTTCACTCCTTTTTTTTTGAGAGAGAGTGAAAAAGAGATTGCAAGCAGGGGAGGGTGGAAAAAGGGGAAGAGGGAGGAGAGATAGAATCAAGCAGCCTCCAAGCCCAGCACAGAGCCTGGGGCTTGATTTCATAACCCTGAGACCATGAGCTTAGCTAAAATCAAGAGTTGGATGCTCAACCAACTGAGCCACCAGGCACCTCTCTCTGAATTCTTTCTTAATTGCCAACTCTGACTTCCCATTTGCTTCATTTTTTAATATTTATTTATTCATTTATTCTTAATATTTTTTTATAGAGGGAGAGTAAGTGAGAGAGAGAGAGGTAGGTGGAGGGTAGAGAGAGAGAGAGAGAAAGAGAGAGAATCTTAAGCAGACTCTATGCTTAGCATGACGCCCAACCTGGAGCTTGATCTCACAACTCTGAGATCATGACCTGAGGTGAAATCAAGTCAGACACTTAACCAACTGAGCCAACAGGCACCCCCATTTTTTAAAAATTTAAAATACACATATATGTAGAGAAAACAAAATGATAGTTGCCAGAGGGGAAAGGGGTAGGTGGATGGGCAAAATGGGTGAAGGGGAGTGAGAGATATAGGCTTTCAGTCTGAATGAGAAAGTCATGGGAAGGAAAGGAGCAGAATGAGGAATGTAGTCAATGATATTGTAATACTGTAGTATGGTGAGAGATGGTAACTATCCATATAGAGGGCACAGCATAAACTATAAACTTGTCAAATCACTATGTTGTATACTTGAAGCTAATGTAACATGTGTGTTAAGTATACTCTAATATTCAATCAATCAATTAATCATGTACAGTATAATTCCAACTATAAAAGCCAAACATAGTCATTGCAGAACACCCAGGAAAAATACAAGAGTACGAAGAATGAAATAAAAATTGCCCATAATTCCTCAATTAACTCGATGTATTCATGTGTACATGTATACATATATGCATGCATTTTATTTAGAATATAAATAAAATCATAATATGCAATGTAAGTAGAAGGAGAAACATAA
Source organism: Meles meles (assembly GCF_922984935.1). NCBI lineage: Eukaryota > Metazoa > Chordata > Mammalia > Carnivora > Mustelidae > Meles > Meles meles. Next base: position 159,600,465 of record NC_060067.1, read on the forward strand.
AAGAGAAATGAAGGCGGCATTAGTCTTTGGGGCTATTTGGAAGTAACTGGTTTCTTTAGTGGAAAAATGCCCAAGTTATGGTCTATTTGGAGGTCAGTAGCATCAATCACTCATTGTTAAAAATAGCATAGATTTTTAAATATTTACTTTCTATCTTTAATATATTAGCAAACCACTATTATCTTTAGCTCTTTCAATTAACTCAACAGACTCCACTGATGACTTTTCTGTTTACTTGACAGTATGGTGGTTTAAGAAGTAAGTGGCAATGAAACCATTGTCATGCACCTACAAAGCAAACTGTGATAACTCTAATGATTTGAAGCATTAGAGGGTTGTCAAGTCAGTGAGGACTAAATTAAACAGTATTCTAAGTACTTTTGTCAGAGATAGCATACCTGCATATTTGCAGAAGTTCTGTGGTTCAAATACAAACTCTCAGGCGGGAAATGAATTTACAGTCTTTTATGACATTAAGCAACTGTTTTAAATATAAAATCATCTTTTAAGGACATAAGACCCTATAGCACAGCTGTTTGGGGATGTCTTATATAAACAAATTAAGCAAATTTCTATTGTGTTTGATTTTTTGCAAGCCACTTTAGTCATAATTTATTATAATAAATTTTATTAAATGACTGAATATCTCCCAAAATTGATTAGAAATAAGGACACATAAATGAAAGCACACTTAATATAAAATTCCTTCTAAACAGGAGAAAAGCCCAAAATGGAAGTTGATGTACAAAACTATTTTAATGGGTAGTAATTAAGCCATTTGAATAATTTAGGACCATCCAGACTTATATGAATTCAGTAATATTTATCTCTTCTCTTGCTGGAATTGGAAACCAGTGTACTCTGAAATATATGACTCTTTAACAATGAACTTGTAGAATGAATGGTTTTAAATGTTTTATCATTGTTACTCCTATTCTGATTTCTCTGTTATTCTTCTGTTCTATAAAAAGGTATAAAATATTGTTTACATGAAGCATTTTATTCTTTATAGGAAAGGTGAAAATGTTTAGTAAGTGACTGAAAGTGAACATTTCTAGGTCTTGTGTGTGTGTGTGTGTGTAAATTAAACAGTGAGAGGAAATAAAGCCATCTGGATGGAGGACAGATCAAGAACACAGAACCAGACAAAGCAAAACTACTTTTGTACCATTAAAATTTCAAATACAGAGGCTACTAATACATAGCCTAACTCACTACTAATTTCTAATTCATAATACCTAATCTTTTTATTTTTTAATTACACTGAGAAATTCCTTTTCCTCTTTCTTCAGTGTTAAATGTTCTCAGTTTGGCGCTTCTCATTCTTGACATTTTCTAGCACAAGTGAAAGGGGTGCCTCATCAAGTGTTGGGCTTGCTGAGCAAGGAGCCTGATGCGGGACTCAATCTCAGGACCCTAAGATCCTGACCTGAGCCAAAAGCAGGCACTTAACTGACTGAGCCACCCAGGTTTCCTGGCTAATTGAATTTAAACTAAAAAAATAAAAGATAAAAAAAAAGAAGTCTTGTAGCATCAGTTGTAGTAAATAAGATTCTATTATTAACCTTTATTTTGTGATTGTAATCACTGGCCTCTTTGGCTGGTGGGTTGTTTGAAAGCTTTAGGTAGGTTTGGAAGTGTCTATCAGTGTTATGCTTCTGGGTTCTTCAATATTAACATTCATTCAAATAATTAAAGTTTTATTCATTATTGATACATATCTTCATTTTAGAAAACCTGTCTTCCAGATTCTAAAACAAAGAGATGGAAAGAAAGCCAAAAAAAAAATATGTTCAGTGACATTCATTTCATTGGAAACGATGCTTCTTGAAGATGACATACTTGGAACAAAAGCATTGATTGTATTACATTCTCACATTTTCAGAGAACGTGAATTGATGTGAACATCTATCATGATCACAATGTGACCTCCTAGTCACACTCAAGCTTGCAGAATGACATGTGATGACTCACTTCAGAAATGCCATTCATTGTACCAACTGATACTCAGTATTATCTTAACTATGTTTAAAAGAATGGCACAGCTTGAGCATGACTTAGACTGCTTAAATGCCTGTTATTATGAAATAGACTGGCTCACTTTAAACCAGGTTTTCACATGCTGATCACATCTTACTAAGACATTCCTCTATCTTCACACTGGTCATGGCATTCTTATGACAATCCATTCCAACATTTAAATAATTTTCTCCATCTCTTGTGCTCAGGTCTCTTTCCCCATCCTGAGTCTAGGAATCTCTCTACTTCTTAAAAACCCTTACTTAATTTCCACCTCTGTCCCTCATACTTTCTCTGATCACTATTTCACATTGACCTCTAAATTTTCTCAAATTTTATGACCCACCCTGTAGGATTCCATAGTTTAACATTATTTTTAATTTAGAATGTAAAATATAGAACAGAAATACATTGGAGATAGCGCAGTTTGGCTCCAGCCACTGCAATAAAATGAACATGCAATAAAAGCAAGTGAATTGAGAATTTTTTGTTTCTCCAGTGTGTATTTTCAAGTTATGTTTACACTATGCTGCAATCAATTAAGTATGCAATAACATGTGTCTAAAGAATTCACATACCTTAATTTAAAAAATATTTCACTGTTAAAAAGTACAATCATCTGAGCTTTGAGCAAATTGAAATATTTTTACTGATGTAGGGTTTTGCCTTAATGTTGATGACTGCTGACAGATCAGGGTGGTAGTTGCTGAAGACTGGGGTGGCAGTGGCAATTTCCCAAAATAAGACAACAATGAAGTTTGCCACAGAAATTGACTCGTCCATTCACGAATGATTTCTCTATAGCATGTGACATTTTTGATAGCGTTTTACCCACAATAAAAATTTCTCCAAAATTGGAGTCAGTTTTCTCAAACTCTGTCTCTATTTATCAACTAAGTTTTTGTAATATTCTAAATCCCTTTTCATCATGTCAACAATCTCATGGCATCTTCACCAGGAGTATATTCCATCTCAAAAAAACTCCTTCTTTGCTCATCCCTGAGCAGTAACTCCCCATCCATTCAACTTCTATGATGAGACTGCAGCAATTCACATCTTCAGGCTCCACTTCTAATCCTAGTTTTCTTGCTATTTCCACCAAATCTCCAGTTACTTTCCCCCACTAAAGCTTGAAGCCCTCAAAGTCATCCTTGAGGGTTGGAATCCAATTCTTCCAAACTCTAGTTCTTACTGCTCTTTTGACCTCTTCTCATGAATCTCGAATGTTCTTAATAACATCTAGAATAGTGAATTCTTTCCAGAAAGCTTTCAATTTACTTTGTCTAAATCCATCAGAGAAATCATAATTCTAATACATTATGGGAGGTATTTCTTAAAAAAGACCTGAAAGTCAAAGTTAATCCTTGATCCCTGGGCTAAGAATGGATGTTGTGTGAGCAGGCACAAGAGCAACGTTAATCTCATTGTCCATCTTCATCAGACTTCTTGGGTGACCAGGTTCTTTGTCAATGAGCAGTCATACTTTGAAAGGAATCTTTATTTTTTTTCTGAGCCATAGGTCTCACAGTGGGCTTAAAATATTCACTAAAGCATATTGCAAACAGATGTGCTATCACCTAGGCTTTATTGTTCCATTTCAATAGCACAGAGTAGATTTCCCATATTTCTTAAGATCCCTAGGGTTTTTGGAATGGTAAATGGGCATTGGCTTCAACTTCAGTCATTTGCTGCAGTAACCCCTAACAAGAAGGTCAGCCTATCCTTTGCAGGTTTGATATCAGGCACTGACTTCTCCTTTCTAGCTATGAAAGTCCTAGACAGCACTTTTTTTCCAATTTAAGGTGGCTTCATTTAATTGAAAATCAGTTGTTTTGTGTAGCCACTTTCATTAGTTATCTGAGCTGGATCTTCTGGGGAACCTGCTGCAGCTTCTACATCAGCACGTGCTGCTTCACCTTGCACTTTAGTTATGGAGTCAGATTCTTTCCTTAAACCTCATGAATCAACCTCTGCCAGCTTGAAACTTTCCTTCTGCAGGATCCTCACCTCTCTCGGCTTTTCTAGAATTGAAGAAAGTTGGGGGCCTTACTCTGGTCAGGCTTTAGCTTAAGGAAATGTGGCTGGTTTGATTTTCTACCCAGACCACTAAAACTTTCTCTTTAACAGCAAAAAGTTCATTTTACTTTCTCATGTGAGGGGGATCATTTGGATACCACTTTTAATTTCCTTCGAGAATTTTTCCTTTGCATTCACAATTTAGTTGTTTGGTACAAGAACTCCAACTTACAGCCTATCTCAGCTTTCAACGTGCCTTCCTCACTAAGTTTAATCCTTTCTAGTTTTTAATTTAAAATGAGAGACATGTAACTTTCACATGACCACTTAGAAGCCATTGCAGGGTTATCCTTGTATTTTATCTAGAGAATAGGGAGACCTAAGAAGAGGCAGAACAATGGGGAAATGGCCAGGAGGTGGAGAAGAGAGAACACAGAACGTTTATTAATGAAGTTTGCTGTTTTGTATGGACATGGTTGGCAGCACCATCAAAACAATTACAGTAGTAACATCAAAGATCACTAATCACAGATCACCATAATAGACAGAATAATAATGAAAATGTTTGAATTATTGCAAGAATTATCAAAATGTGACAAAAAGACACAAAGTGTCTTTGTTGCAGTTGGGAAAATGGCACCCATAGACTTGTTCTAGGCAGGATTGCCACAAGTCTTCAATTAGTAAAAAATGCAATATCTGCAAAGTTCAATAAAGTGAAGGGGAACAAAACAACTTATGCTGGTACCTGTATTCTGATCCTCTAAATAAAATAGTGTTTGTCATTTCATTAGCAATCTGTCTTTATTATTCCATGCTCTTTGTAAACTTGTATGTTCATATACCTACCATATTAGGTTGAACTTTAGGAAATGGATGTTTTTATAGATCAGATATATTTGAAGTTCATCAACTTCATATGTTTTCAAAATAATATTATTTTATTCTTCACCAGTATATGAGGTCCCTTGTTATAGAATTTAGTGATTTTCTGTCTAATATTTTACTAACCCTTTCATGGCACTCTTAACCATATGCCAACTTATTTGCTATCATGTGAAAACAAAATACCAAATACCTCTTCCCACCATGGCACTGCTTCTAATAAGATGGACCTTTAAAATTCTTGTACTTCCCCACACTTCATCTCTTCCCTCAAGAGACCTTTAGAACATTACTACTGTCTGAATACCTCTCCATCCTTGATAAGATGGCATGCCACTTTCAACTCTTAATATTATTTAATTTTTATCCTCTCTTTATCTAGATTTTTATCTATATGTTGCCCATTTTTTTAATTTTTCATTATATTGAAGATTTTATTTTATTTGTTCCTTGGCTGGAATTCTTTCTAAATTATTTTACTTAGAAGAGGCATTTGTGTAATATATTCTCTCAACTTTGTATATACTGAATGTATATATATTCCCTCTCCTCTAATTTCTAGAGTTGTAGATGAAGATTTTGATGACAGACTGGATATCGTTCCTCTCTATATAACTTCTTACTCTGCCAAGAGATTTTAAAAGGATTATTTTTACCCCAATTTGGAAAAAATTTTAACTAACATCTTCTTAGGTGTGTCTCTTTTCATCCATGTTGTCATCTTTGGGCTGAAATATTCTTGAGAGCCATGACATTTTCTTTTAATATTTTTCTAAATTATTTTCTCTTTTTCAGTTGTCTGAATTCATGTATATGTTCATAGTTTTAACCTTTCTGACTATAATGTCTGCGTTGTTTTGACATTTTTTTAATATTTAATCTTCCTGTCCACAAATATGTGCCTCAGAAGTCCTTCCATACTTACATTAAAGTACATACTTACTTACTTACATAAAGTAACATTCTTTGTTCCAGAAAGTCTTCTGCATGGGTATATTGATCCTCTTTGAATGCCTCCTTGCTGTGTTTTTCACTAGACTATCTATCTTCTGTCCTTTCCTGAAGTTCTATTTCACTAGATTTCAACTGTTATGTGGAAGTACCCCTCTTGTGTTTCTTTCTCAGGATGTCAGTCTCCTTAGATGACTATTACCCTCCTTTTAAATCTTGGTTTTGCTTTCCTTTGAAATTCAGTTTCACCTGTTCTTTCTTGGTAACCTTACCTGAACTAGTGAGAAGGAATTAAATCACTTGTCCCTTATTAAGGGGTCAGTATATTTCTGGAATTGTTCCTAGAATTGTCTATTCCTAGAATTGTCAGTTGCAAAATCTGGTCTTCTCCCAGTATCAGCTGTAGAGAAGAATCAGTTCACTTGCTCAGGACCCTCCAGGCTGGTGTTCAGGCTTTCCCTGGCCCAGACAGCAGTAATTCCTGTTTCTACTCAGGCCCTGTTAAACCTTGTGATGGTTAGTCTTATGTGTCAACATGCCTGGACCCTTGTGTCAAACATTATTCTGGATATTTTTGGATGGTGCTTTTTGGATAAGATTAACATCTGGGACACCTTGGGTGGCTCAGTTGGTTAAGCATCTCCTTTGGCTCAGGTCATGATCCCAGGGTCCTGGGATTGAGCCCCACCTCAGGCTCCTTGCTCATCAGGGAGCCTGCTTCTCCCTCTGCTTGTTGCTCACCCTGCTTGTGGGCTCTGTCTGTCTCTCTCTGACAAATAAATAAATAAAAGCTTTTAAAAAAGATTAACATTTAAATCAATAGACATTTAGTAAAGCAGATTACACTCCATAATGTGATTGGACCTCATCCAATCACTTGAAGAATTTACCAGAATAAAAGCTGACTTCTGATCAAGAAGGAATTCTATTAATGGACTCCCTTTAGACTTGAACTGCAACTCTCAATTGTACTCTGGCCAAGATTTCAAGATGGCTTCCTACCTGAACCAAATGGAACCATCTCACACCAAGGTGTCCTGTTGTGTTTGAGGAAGCCAGACATGACTGATTTACACTATAGTTATAACCTAAACTGATTGGTGACTGCTCTAACCAGTCACATCCTCACTTTTAGAACATTTTCCCCAGAGTTAAATAAAGAAGCTAGTCAGAAATAAAGGGAGAAAAGAAAGAATAGGCACTGACTGAGATGCAGAGGAAAGAACTCCTCACTAGACAGGGAGAAAGAGCTTTTCTAACTTCACTGTTCTTGTTGTGCAGTGACAAAGCTGCTCGGAGATTCCGAGTGCTACACTGTAGCCGGCTCAAGGTTCAGATTTTCCTCAAGTCCAGGCAGTTTGCTTATGAAAGTATTTCCTGCTTTTCGGCACTTTGGTTTATTGTTAAAATAAATGTCCATGAAGCTGATGGATGCACTCTCACTGTGTGTCCTTATTCCTTTCAACATGAATGAACTGATGCATTATTATAGTTAAAGAAATATTTAAAAGTTTATTTTCACAGTTGAAACACCTTATAGGAAATGTATATTTCACTTAAAAAAAAAGTATTGCATTGTTCTTTGCCAAATGCATTTTGTTCATTATTCTATAATATTGACTACATATATATCTCAAGTGATTATATATGCACACACATCCCCCTTCAAGTTAATTCCACATATAGCTCCAATAAATTCTGGGACAACCTTGTTTTCATATACACACACACACACACACACACACACACACACACACACACATATATCATGTACATGTAGGATCACATGCATAATGTGACACATGTATATGTATAAAATCATCTTTCTATATTTGTTTATTTATTTTAAAACAAGATGAGTAACATTTAACCATTCTTTTTAGGGCTTTGTGAGGAACATTGCGGAAATGTGCAAGAAATCACTGGACTCATGCTAAGGCACTACGCACATAGAAAGAATGAAATGAGAGGAATGCAGAATAAACTAAAGAATAGCATAGGATTGGTAGTAAAAAAATGCTAGGTCTTTATCATAAGTATGACACTGACTTTCCAAATTTGGAGAATACAATTAGTATCCTTGTTCTGGTTATAAAAATGCTCACAATGCATATGTGAAAGAAAGCTTACAAAATATTTTATCAAGTTGCATAAGACATTTCTATTATGACAAAACACAAAAACTAAAAAATTTAATGTCAGTCCAATAATTTCTTTGTTTATAAAACACTTGCTATAATTTCAAGGGTTATTCCTCAATGATTGTTATTCTTTAATATAAAATAAAAAGAATTTTATATGCATGAGTGGATTCTGATGTATATATCCAAGTTAATATGTACTATTAAATTCTAGTAGATTGTTATCTAGGTCAATGTCAATTAAGTTAATCTAGTAATTTTAGTCCAATAATGAATTTGGATCCCTAAGGCTCAGTTGGTCACCATGGAAATTAAAATCATTATTAAATGCCTGATAATACTAATTCCACTGTGCGTTCATGGTCATTTCATATCAGTAAACCAAATACTGTATTAAATATAATTATTTATGCATTAAATCTCTTTTTACATTGTATTATAATGTCTATGTTTTATAAACAATGCAAGTTTGTTATACATATTTTGGGGCAGCAACATTTTCCTTAAAAATGAAATGAAACAGTCCTTAGAAAAGAAAAGAAAAGAATCCTACTCTGAGCTTCTAGTATTTCTGAGGATCACTTAAGTTACGTTTCTATGACTACTAAGTGTCAGAAGGCCCAGTAGCTTTCATCTGGCATGAAGACTGCTATTCACTCAGAGAGAATTGAGTCAAACTGGCATTTAAGTTTCTGAAGCCAATGTCTAGAAAGTGTTGCCATCAGTCTCGGCACTGGCACTTTTCCTTCCCTGGTGGATAAACACACATACTTCCTCTGTAGCACTCATAGATAATAGAGCCAAGAAGGCCCAGGACTCATTACTGAAATATTTGTGCCAGATCCTGAATAAGAATTTTGGAGGATGTTCAAATAATCACTTGAATCTCTATGAATTATGCCTAAAATACAATGCCATCATGGTCATTTAAGGTTGAATGGATTACAATCCTTCAAATCATGGGAAACTCTCAGTTACAATAGCATTAGCATGTTGTAAATCTTTGTTACCATCATACTGGTGACAGCAGAGTCCCAGGTCATCAAAAATTTATTTTTTATTTCTTGTTCTCTCACTCTTCTTCCAAAAACTTACATACACTGCATAAGTCCATAAACTGTATTACACTATTGTAAGGATGGTTCTAACTCCCACTAAAATTAAAGCCACAGCAAAAATAGCAAATGTAACTTCATAGAGTTTTAAGATTTACCATTAGAGTTGAGAAATAGAAAGATTACCATTAGACTTGAGGTATAAGTATTAGCGGGTAATTAAGAGTTTTCTGTGTGACAAGCTGATAGAAAATACAAACTTACACTTATTTACGTCAAAGCTGTTAAAGGGTTAAAACTGGGAAGAACAAAATTGAGTGCAAGACTTCAGGAAAATGAATGGCAGGCATAAAATCAATTTAACCTTAGTTTACTTGATCCATTTAGATTCAAATCCTTTCTTTTACTAATGTTTCTCATCTTTTCCTTCTTGGCTCTTATCAGACATCATCTCACTTCAGCAGAACATTTTTGCATTACTTCATGATCAAGGATTATGATCTACTCATATAGCTCCTCCAAAATGTGGGGCATTTATAGCCAGAAAAAAATTGATAATAACCACAGCTACCATATAAAAGATATTTTTTACGAAACATAAGCGCAATACCAGGTTAGATACAGGTTTGGAACAAGTGCTTACAAAATGTTTGTTTTGCCTTGTAAGAATGAAACCTAAAGTGAAGAGAGATAGCTCCACTTGAAATACATGTTAATATGAATCCTCTCATGACAATTATTGGGAGATTTTGTGTCAATTGGCTAGATTTGAAGGCACAAGAAAAATTATTCAATTTATAGGTGATTCAAATATAATCACATAGACATAGTAATCAGAGATCTATAAATATATAAATAGCCATTAATTGAGGATAACTACAGTCCAGTTTAATTATATAATTTAATTAATGCTTAAAATAACTGTCATAGGTGCCATCATTAAACCACATTTTACTAATGTGAAAAATAATACCAATTAATTTTATGCACATTTGCCCCTGGGAAGTTGATATTTCTAAATAGAGATATTTGGAGTTCTGCCAAAAAAAAAAACAACCAAATTGCATTATTTTAAAAATTAATTTTGTCTTATTTTTTTAATACAAACTCATTGCAGTTTAATAAATCTCCTGAGATATTTCTACTGCTACTTTCATATTATACTGTTGAAGGGGTTTTCCCTAATGTCACTCAATTCAATTCAGCTAAATTTTGTTCTATTATTAGACATATAAATGATACATCTTAACAGAATGCTCATAATCTTTTCACTTCCATTTTACATTTTCATTATTATACAATGACTGTCAAAGGAAATATTTCATTAAAAGTTAATTTTAACCTAATGAATAATAATGAATGTTATTTTGGTAATAATTCCCAATGTTGACCACCTCCCAACAAATCTCATTACAAAATTTACTAAGAACACATCATAGATGTATAAATTATTCTGAAATTATTAACAATAACAATGCTCTTTGTTGCTAGTAATAAAAAAAAAGATACCAGATACTGTTTTTAGGAGACATTGTAGTTATAGCAAAATTACCATTGTTTTACTTCTTCAATGCAAAGTAGTTATACTATGTCCCAGATGAAGAACGTTTGTTTTTTTTTTTTCTTTTTTATTTTTTTAAGTAATAGAAGTTTATTAAGTGAAGACACAGAAAGCAATGAAGCACATTTCTGCTTCCCATTCTGTTTGGTTAGTAATATTGTTCAATTATGTAGAATAAAGACATTTAAGAACAAAATGGGTCCCTGATCAGCACTAAAGTGAGCTGTAGTTTAAAGGAACTTAGGAAAGCCTACTGTTAATCATTTTAAAGTATGGTGCATTCCTCCATCTCAAATAGTGTTTTGATTCATATTCTTTATATGTTTTGCAATGGAAATTCACAACAATTAGGTATGAACATTTGGTAACTTAGATCATAAGGTTTAAGGGAACCTGGGATCTAATCTCCAGGAGGGAAAAGTAGAAACCATGTTGTATCGGGTTTTCACAATACTTTTTCCTTCCCTCCTTCCTTCCTTCCTTCCTCCCTTTCTTTTTCATCAAAGAGGGGATGAAGGTCAAAGGGAGAGAGAGAGAGAGAATCTTAAGCAGGCTCCACACTCAGCATGGAGGTGACAGGAGAATTGATCTCAGAGCCCTGAGATCATGACCTGAGCCGAAATCAAGAGTCAGAGTTTAACCAACTGAGCCACATAGGTGCCCTCACAAAACTTACTTATACAGGAGTGTCATTATTCAAAAAGCCTGATCCAATGATTAAAGATAACGTTGTGATTTAGAGCCCTTGGGTAAGTGATTGTATTACAAGGAATTATATTTTTTAATTCATTAAATAAACACACACATATATATATATAAATAAATATAGATAATTGCTATAAAAATTAAGTAGAGCAAAGGGATAGAAAGTGAATGAAAAAGACTATACCTATAATGATAATATGGTGACTGGCAAAATGTCTATACAGGTGATACAGTCTTGTGACCTTCTGAAGTAGAAACTGGTTTGGAAGATACAAATTCCCAGTGTTCCAGGCAGCAGGAATAGCAAGTGAAAAGTCCTGCAACTTGTTTAGCATGCTTGAGGATAAACAATGTAACCATGGAAGAGACTAAGTATCAATCAGTGGAGACCAGGACAGTGACATAAGTAGGGATGGATCATGTTGGACCTCATAATCAGGGAACTGATTTGGATTTAATTTTGATTATGATGGCCAGAATTTGTAGGCTTTTGAGCAGATGAGTCAAATGATCTGATCACATTATGTATTTTTAGAAGATTCCTCTGGTTGCTAATGGAAGAGCTGACTATGGGACAAGGAGAATAGTAGGTAGGCTACTGAAATAATTTAGGTAAGAGAGATCAAAGGTTTGACATTGATAACAGTGAAATCTCCTTCAGCCATGCTGCACACTTTTCAAGAGCCATGTAATTCATTTTTGTATATTTTCTTCTTTTGGAGTTCAGAGCAATATTTGAAATATCGTGACATTAAAAAGCATTTTTTGGACAAGTGAATGAATAAATGAATAAAATGATAAGACTTAATGAAAACTTTGAATATTCAAAACCATCATTAGCTAAGACAAATAGAAGTAGTGAAAAGTTAGATACATTTCATAAGATTCCTGAGGCTTATAGTAGAATGCGTAAGTTGATATGATTATACAAGAGGATAATCTGTTTCAAAGAAATAGATCAAATACAAGAGTTAAGAAGAGCTTTTTTCATGTTGAGTTCACACATAGTGAAATCCAAAAACCAGTGATAAACACAGTGAAAATCTTTAGAGTTAAGACACAAAGAAGACTGGACAGAACAATTTTCAAATTCCAAAACTAAAAATAAGTGCTTTCTAGAAATACAGATGAGCAGTCTTAAAAATGATTTCATACCAATCAAGAAATGGGCAGAGGACATGAATAGACATTTCTGCAAAGAAGACATCCAGATGGCCAACAGACACATGAAAAAGTGCTCCACATCTCTCAGTATCAGGGAAATACAAATAAAAACCACAATGAGACACCACCTCACACCAGTCAGAATGGCTAAAATTAACAAATCAGGAAATGACAGATGCTGGCGAGGATATGGAGAAAGGGGAACTCTCCTACACTGTTGGTGGGAATGCAAGCTGGTGCAACCACTCTGGAAAACAGCATGGAGGTTCCTCAAAAAGTTGAAAATAGAACTACCCTACGATCCAGCAATTACAGTACTGGGTATTTACCCTAAAGATACAAATGTAGCGATCCGAAGGGGCATGTGCACCCGATTGTTTATAGTAGCAATGTCCACAATAGTCAAACTATGGAAAGAACCCAGATGTCCATCAACAGATGAATGGATAAAGAAGATGTGATATATATATATATATATATATATATATATATAATGATATATATCATTATATATGATCACATGAAGATGTGATATATATATCATATATCTATCTATCTATCATTATTCCGTTATACATATATATATATATATATATATATGTATAACGGAATAATGAAATTCTATGCAGCCATCAAAAGAAATGAAATCTTGCAATTTGTGATGACATGGATGGAACTAGAGGGTATTATGCTTAGTGAAATAAGTCAATCAGAGAAAGACAACTATCATATGATCTCCCTGATATGAGGAAGTCGAGAAGCAACATGGGGGGTTTGGGGTGTAGGAAAAGACTAAAAGAAACACCATGGGATCAGGAGAGAGACAAACCATAAGAGACTCTTAATCTCACAAAACAAACTGAGGGTTGCCAGAGGAAGGGTGGTTGGGTTATGAACATTGGGGAAGGTATGTTCTATGGTGAGTGCTGTGAGTGTGTGAACCATCGCGATTCACAGACCGGTACCTCTGGGGCTAATAATACATTATATGTTAATAAAATGAAATAAAATAAACATAAAAATGATTTAATAACACATGAGCATATGTGCTCATGCACACATGCATACACACCACTCTAGATCGATTGTGTGAAAGGATGTTTTTACCACTTAGAGAAATATGTTACAAAAATTAGGAAACATCACACATACAATTAAGGAACAGCTACCTAAACCAATTGCATTTTCTTCTCAACATCTGGTCAAGTTATTAGGTCCATAGTCAGGGATATGCCATAAGCAGAGTTACTTTGATTTCAGAATTACATGGACTTTCTTTTTTCAAATTATATATGGGGAAATGTAGATGAATAGCTTTCTAGCTGCTATTGCAATTATAATGAATAGTGTATAATATAATGTAGTAAATAACATATCAATATCAATTTGTAAATTGTCTTTTATATCAAAGGATTCCCTAGTTTAGTTCCTTCCATTCCACTTTTACAAATTATGTGAATGATAATCAAAGAGCATGCTTCTCAATTTTTTGATACAGTACCACTCAAAAGGATAGATAAACTGTTAAAAGATAAAATCTAATGTTAATAAATTCTCAAATGAGAATCTGACGCTGAAACTAACTCAATGGGAAACAGTGAGGTCATATACAGAAAATGTATAATTAGAAAAAATAGTCATGCTAAAAATACGACTTAGTAACCATTCATGAGAAAGAGATAAGGGAATTAATTAAATGAAAACTAAATTTATCTGCTATCACGGTAGACATTTATCCTTTCAAATTTGGTTTACCTCTTCCAGGAAGCCTTCCTCACCCTGAAATGCTATGTGAATACACTTCTTCTATATTTAAATTATTCTGGTTAATACTAATCCCAGAAAAAGGAGTATAAGTTTATGGAATAATAAATACTCTGGGTTTCTATGAACATTAGTTAGAATTCTCCTAACAAATTCAAATAATCTTCCTAATTTAGTATAACTCTATGGGTACAGATGTACTAGAAAATATCCCTGATACTACACTTAAGGTCTTAGGGTCTATCCTTCAATTGCCTTTTTTCAGTTTTTATTGTACTAATGCAAGAAATGTCCATTTCCTGAAAGGTGAAAGCCCTATCTTCCTCATTACTCACTTGTGGTGTTTAACAACATATTCCCCACCCCACCCCCCAAGAAATCACCTACTAATTAAAAGCAGATATTTAAAATACCTGATATCTCAAAAATTACCAAATATGCATCAAGGATGTACTTGTCAGAACAAAACAAACACTGTTAATAAAAACATTAACAAAGACATTTAATGAAATGCATGCAGCCTATTATGTGCTTTTCCAAAGGTTATTGAGATTTTATCAGGAGGTAGTTTCTGAATTTTCTTATTTTCAAGATAATTTCAGCACTTATGTAGTCCAGACATTTCAAAATGCAACTAAAATATAACAGAAACATAACAAACATAAAACATTAGACTACAGAGAAATGCAAAGTACTTAAAGTGGTACTGAGAAGGGAATTGAGAGCCCTAAATCTGTGGTCTATAGTAGAAGACTGAAATTAAAAAGCTATGAATCTATTTTTAAAATTTAGAAAAAAATATAGCAATGAAATAAATTAAAATAAAAGAAATAATACATATAAGACTGTAAATCAATGAGAAAAATATGATGGCAAGATAAATAAAATAGCAAAATTGGTTTTCGTGATGAATAATAAAATTGAGAAGTTCCTGATTTAATAGATTAAGAAGAAATGAAGAAAATAAGTACAAATGATACTTGAAAGAAAAAAACAAAATAAATTTAAGTGTTACAGACATGAAATATTTAAGAACATTACAAATAAATTTGTTAATAAATATGAATATTTAGATGTAATGGATAAATTGCTGGAAAAATATAGTTGCAAGAAAAATAGACAATCAACTAGCACTATAACTGTTTATAAAGCTTAAGGTAGTAGTTAAAAATCTTTACTCCAAAAAAAGTCCATGTCTCGACAGTTTTAGCTACCAGGTCTTCCTAATTATTAGAAAATATATAATTATCATATGTAACAAGCAATTATGAAGTATAGAAAAAGAGAAACTATTACTCAAGTAACTTATGAAGCTATCATTACATTGTTATAAAAACTTGACAAGGGGGAGTCAAGATGGCGGGGAAGTAGGAGGAGGCACCATTTCAACCTGTACCCTAAAGTGAGCTGATTACCTACCAAAGAACTCCGACCACCCATGAAATCAGCCTGAGATCAGAATTATACACGTCTGGATCTCTACAGGAGCAGAAGACGCCAGTGGCAGGTAAAGCAGACTGGGAACGTCCGACTGATATCGGAAGATAAACAAAAGGGGGAGGGAGCCACCAGAGGTGACCGATCGGAAAGTAACACCCCAACACCAGAGTGCTCTGCGTCTGGGGACCAGCATTAACTTGGAGTCTGGTTGAAAGCACTCAAAAAACAAACAGCAAAGGATGGGGGGTGGGTAATAGTGGGAACCTGGGCGGTTAGGGTCAGGGACCTAAGTCCCCGGACCCAGGAGAGCCTCCCCTGGCGCGGAGCCAGAGAGAGTGCGGCGGAGAAATCAGGTCTCCGTCCCTGAGCGGCCAGTGCACCTGAACACCAGCGCGCCCGAGAACGAGTGGGGTCTGGCTCCCGTGAGGGGCTGGGAGCCTGGCCAGACGGCAATCCTGAAACGCGCGCGTCCCACACCCTCCCTTGGGATAGGTGCTCATAGGCGCTAGCCTGGAGCTCTGGCAGCCGGAAAAACCAGACATTCCCAGCCCGGGACAGCGGGAAAATCTCAGTGCGTGATCTCTGCTTGGAACCTCTCTGGCGGTCTGGAGCTGCCTAGACAGCCACCGCTGCCCTGGTTTTGGGTACAACGAGGAGCTCCTGCATCCCCAGGGACAGTGACTCAGAACCACTCTGCCAGCAGCTTTTGCAAAACAGTCTGAGGCTTCTCTCTGAGAGGGAGGTCAGGGTGCTGTTTGCTCTCCTCTAAACCTCCAAAAACCATCAAAAGCTGTCAAGGCGAGAGAAAGCAGATGAAAGAACATAAAAACCCCCAGAGAACAAAAGGCTGAAAAAAACAGTTTCCTGAAAAAAAAAAAAAAAGAGCTCACCCCCTTGAGGGGAGCGGGAGGACCTAACTCAGGGAACATCATTGTCTGAAAACCCTCGTGGCAGGCCCCTCCCCCAGAAAACCAACCAGGAAGGAAGAAAAAAAAAAAAAAGACTACAAGAGAACAATCACCACTACTTCATAAATACAACTTTTATTTTTAACTCTTTACCAATATTCTGGTTCTTTTTTTTTTTATACATACAGATAATTTTTTAACCTATTTACCATCACACCGAGATGTCCAGTACATCAAATTCTTTAATAACCTTCTAACCTGAACTTTTTGATACATACACCCATGTTTTTCTTTTGTTTTTTTATTTTTTTAATTCTTTTTTAATTTTAACTTAGTTTAGTCTAGTTTATTCTTTTTTAATTTTTATTTTCTACTATACATATAGAGTTAAACTTCAAGGTAATCCCCTTTCCCCAATCAATGCTACCCCTATAGGCAAACCAGTTTCTAATCCCCCTGTAACTTAGGAAAGTTGAGTCCCTTAACAAAAACATCAAGATACCTTCAGGAAGAATCAGAATAACCTTCCTCACCCACACTGAGAATCTATAACCATTCTCCCAATTTTTCCTCCTGTCAGTGTTTCTGTGAATTTGTGTTTGTCCTGATAATATATAAACCTTATACTTGGGGTTCTTTCTGATGAGGTTCTTCCCTTTTTTTTTGCTTATATATACATATTTTTTTCTCTTGTCATATACTTTTATCACTCTTTTTGTCTGTCTGTTTTTGTTTGTATACTCCACAAATCTTACCTTGTGGCCCATTTGGGCTCAGCCTTCTCTTTTATCTTCCCTTTTTTTCCTATCTCTCTCTCTCTTTTTTTTTTTTCCTTTTTTCTTTCCCCCCCTTTTTTTTTCTTTCTTCTTCTCTATTTCTTTTTCTTCTCGTTTTTCTCTAATTTGGGTGGGGAATCCTGATTGCACAGAAGCGTTCCAGGGTGCACATTGACTGCACCACAATCGATAAGTCCAGCTGCATCTGTTTAGTCATCTCTTACCAAAATGACTAGGAGGAGGAATACCCAACAGAAGAAAAGTACAGAGGATGGGCCTTCTGCAACAGAGCTAATGGCTATCAACATAGACAATATGTCAGAAAAGGAATTCAGACTAACAATTATCCAGGCAATAGCTAGGTTGGAGAAAGCCATGGATGACCAAACAGAATTGATTAGGGCAGAACTGAAAGCCACCAGGGATGATGTTCACAATGTTAGGGCAGAACTGAAAGCCACCAGGGATGATGTTCAAAATGCTCTCAATGAGTTCCAATCCAATCTAAATTCTCTAAAAGCTAGGGTAACTGAGACAGAAGATAGAATTAGTGATCTGGAGGACAAACAGATAGAGAGAAAGGATCAGGAGGAAGCCTGGAACAAACAGCTCAGAAGCCACGAAAACAGAATCAGGGAAATAAACGATGTCATGAAATGTTCCAACGTCAGAATTATTGGAATCCCTGAAGGGGAAGAAAAAGAAAGAAGTCTAGAAGATATAGTGGAAGAAGTTGTCTATGAAAATTTTCCCAATCTCACGAATGGAAACAACGTTCATGTACTAGAGGCAGAAAGATTTCCTCCCAAGATTTTAGATTCTCGAAAGTCCTCATGGCACCTTATCGTTAGAATGGGGAATTTTGTTTCAAGAGAGACCCTCTTAAAAGCAGCTAGGACAAAGAAGCTTCTTACATACAGAGGAAAGCCCATTAGAATAACGTCAGACCTTTCCACAGAGACCTGGAAAGCCAGGAAGGGCTGGCAAAATATATTCAGAGTACTAAATGAGAAGAACATGCAACCAAGAATACTCTATCCAGCAAGACTGACATTTAAAATGGATGGAGAGATAAAGAGTTTCCAAGACCGGCAAGGCTTAAAAGACTATGTAACCACCAAGCCGACACTGCAGGAAATATTAAGGGGGGTCCTATAAGAGAGGAAAAATCCTAAGAATATCATTGAACAAAAATACAGAAACAATCTATAGACAGAAAGACTTCAAAGGCAACACGATGTCAATAAAAACCTATCTCTCAATAATCACTCTCAATGTGAATGGCCTAAATGCGCCCATAAAATGACACAGGGTTGCAGATTGGATAAAACGACAGGACCCATCCATATGTTGTCTACAAGAGACCCATTTTGAACCTAAGGATACACCCAGACTGAAAGTGAAGGGATGGAGAAGCATCTTTCATGCCAATGGGCCTCAAAAGAAGGCCGGAGTAGCGATTCTCATATCAGATAAATTAGATTTTAAACTAAAGACTGTAGTCAGAGATACAGAAGGACACTACATAATTCTTAAAGGGACTATCCGCCAAGACGATCTAACAATTGTGAATATCTATGCCCCCAATATGGGAGCACCCAATTACATAAGAAAACTATTAATCAAGATAAAGAGTCATATTGATACAAATACAATAATAGTAGGAGATCTTAATACGCCTCTCTCAGAAATAGACAGATCATCGAAGCAGAAAATTAATAAAGAAATAAGAGCATTGAATGAAACATTGGACCAGATGGACCTCATCGACGTATACAGAACATTCCACCCTAAAACAACAGAATATTCATTCTTCTCAAGTGCACATGGAACCTTCTCCAGAATAGACCACATACTGGGTCACAAAGCAGGACTCAACCGATACCAAAGACTGACATTATTCCCTGCATATTCTCCGATCACAATGCTTTGAAACCGGAGCTCAATCACAAGGAAAAGTTCAGAAGGAACTCAAACACCTGGAAGCTAAAGACCACCTTGCTTAAGAATGCTTGGATCAACCAGGAGATCAAAGACGAACTTAAACAATTCGTGGAAACCAATGAGAATGAAGACACCTCGGTCCAAAACCTATAGGATACAGCAAAGGCGGTTCTAAGGGGGAAATACATAGCCATCCAAGCCTCCCTCAAAAACATTGAAAAATCCAGAATACACCAGCTGTCTCTACACCTTAAAGAACTGGAGAATCAACAACAAATCAAACCAACTCCACATGCAAGAAGGGAAATAATCAAGATTAGAGCAGAGATCAATGAGGTAGAAACGAGAGATACAGTAGAACGTATCAATGAAACTAGAAGCTGGTTTTTTGAAAGAATCAATAAGATCGATAAACCATTGGCCACACTAATCCAAAAGAAAAGAGAGAAAGCCCAAATTAATAAAATTATGAATGAAAGGGGAGAGATCACAACTAACACCAAGGAAATAGAAACAATCATCAGAAATTATTACCAACAGTTATATGCCAATAAGCTAAGCAACCTAGATGAAATGGATGCATTCCTGGAAAGCTACAAACTCCCAAAATTGAACCAGGAAGAAATTGACAACCTGAATAGACCGATATCTAGTAATGAGATTGAAGCAGTGATCCAAAACCTCCCAAAAAACAAGAGCCCAGGACCTGACGGATTCCCTGGGCAATTCTACCAAACTTTCAAAGAAGAAATAACACCAATTCTCCTGAAGCTGTTCCAAAAAATTGAAGCAGAAGGAAAACTTCCAGACTCTTTTTATGAAGCCAGCATTACCCTGATCCCCAAACCAGGCAAAGACCCTACCAAAAAGGAGAATTTCAGACCAATATCACTGATGAATATGGATGCAAAGATTCTCAACAAGATCCTAGCAAACAGGATCCAGCAGCACATTAAAAAGATTATCCACCATGACCAGGTGGGATTCATCCCTGGGTTGCAAGGTTGGTTCAACATTCGCAAATCAATCAGTGTGATAGAACACATCAATAAGAGAAGAGAGAAGAACCACATGGTCCTCTCAATTGATGCAGAAAAAGCATTTGACAAAATCCAGCATCCGTTCCTGATGAAAACGCTTCAAAGTATAGGGATAGAGGGAACATTCCTGAACTTCATAAAATCTATCTATGAAAGACCCACAGCAAATATCATCTTCAATGGGAAAAAGCTTGCAGCCTTCCCGTTGAGATCAGGAACACGACAAGGATGCCCACTC
Source organism: Meles meles (assembly GCF_922984935.1). Lineage (NCBI taxonomy): Eukaryota > Metazoa > Chordata > Mammalia > Carnivora > Mustelidae > Meles > Meles meles. The sequence continues at coordinate 159,621,072 of NC_060067.1, forward strand.
TCACCACTCTTGTTCAACATAGTATTAGAAGTTCTAGCAATGGCAATCAGACAACAAAGAGAAATAAAAGGTATCCAAATTGGCAAGGAAGAAGTCAAACTCTCTCTCTTCGCAGATGACATGATTCTTTATATGGAAAACCCCAAAGACTCCACCCCCAAACTACTAGAACTCATACAGCAATTCAGTAACGTGGCAGGATACAAAGTCAATGTACAGAAATCAGTGGCTTTCTTATACACCAACAATGAAAATACAGAAAGGGAAATTAGAGAATCGATTCCATTTACTATAGCACCAAGAACCATAAGATACCTGGGCATAAACCTAAACAAAGAAGTAAAGGACCTGTACTCGAGGAACTACAGAACACTCATGAAAGAAATTGAAGAAGACACAAAAAGATGGAAGACTGTTCCATGCTCTTGGATTGGAAGAATAAACATTCTTAAAATGTCTATACTGCCTAGAGCAATCTATACTTTTAATGCCATTCCGATCAAAATTCCACCGATATTTTTCAAAGAGCTGGAGCAAATAATCCTAAAATTTGTATGGAGCCAGAAGAGACCCCGAATTGCTAAGGAAATGTTGAAAAACAAAAACAAAACTGGCGGCATCACGTACCCGATTTCAAGCTTTACTACAAAGATGTGATCACCAAGACAGCGTGGTACTGGCATAAAAACAGACACATAGACCAGTGGAACAGAGTGGAGAGCCCAGATATGGACCCTCAACTCTATGGTCAAATAATCTTTGACAAAACAGGAAAAAATATTCAATGGAAAAAAGACAGTCTCTTCAATAAATGGTGCTGGGAAAACTGGACAGCGATATGTAGAAGAATGAAACTCGACCATTCTCTTACACCGTACACAAAGATAAACTCGAAATGGATAAAAGACCTCAACATGAGACAGGAATCTATCAGAATCCTAGAGGAGAACATAGGCAGTAACCTCTTCGATATCAGCCACAGCAACTTCTTTCAAGATATGTCTCCAAAGGCCAAGGAAACAAAAGCAAAAATGAACTTTTGGGACTTCATCAAGATCAAAAGCTTCTGCACAGCAAAGGAAACAGTCAACAAAACAAAGAGGCAACCCACGGAATGGGAGAAGATATTTGCAAATGACAGTACAGACAAAAGGTTGATATCCAGGATCTATAAAGAACTTCTCAAACTCAACACACACAAAACAGATAATCATATCAAAAAATGGGCAGAAGATATGAACAGACATTTCTCCAATGAAGACATACAAATGGCTATCAGACACATGAAAAAATGTTCATCATCACTAGCCATCAGGGAGATTCAAATTAAAACAACATTGAGGTACCACCTAACACCAGTTAGAATGGGCAAAATTAGCAAGACAGGAAACAACGTGTGTTGGAGAGGATGTGGAGAAAGGGGAACCCTCTTACACTGTTGGTGGGAATGCAAGTTAGTGCAGCCACTTTGGAGAACAGTGTGGAGATTCCTGAAGAAATTAAAAATAGAGCTTCCCTATGACCCTGCCATTGCACTGCTGGGTATTTACCCCAAAGATACAGATGTAGTGAAAAGAAGGGCCATCTGTACCCCAATGTTTATTGCAGCAATGGCTACGGTCGCCAAACTGTGGAAAGAACCAAGATGCCCTTCAACGGATGAATGGATAAGGAAGATGTGGTCCATATACACAATGGAGTATTATGCCTCCATCAGAAAGGACGAATACCCAACTTTTGTAGCAACATGGACGGGACTGGAAGAAATTATGCTGAGCGAAATAAGTCAAGCAGAGAGAGTCAAGTATCATATGGTCTCACTTATTTGTGGAGCATAACAAATAACATGGAGGACATGGGGAGATGGAGAGGAGAGGGAGTTGAGGGAAACTGGAAGGGGAGATGAACCATGAGAGACTATGGACTCTGAAAAACAACCAGAGGGTTATGAAGGGGCGGCAGGGGTTGGGGGGGGTGGGAGGTTGAGGAACCAGGTGGTGGGTAATAGGGAGGGCACGTACTGCATGGAGCACTGGGTGTGATGCCAAAACAATGAACACTGTTATGCTGTAAATAAACAAATAAAAATAAATATTAAAAAAAAAAACTAAAATGATTTCTCTTACAAAAAAAAAAACAAACTTGACAAGGACTCTATGAGAAAGAAAAACTCATGTCCAAAATTCACTCATGAATAAAAAGACTCAAAAATGTTGAATAAAATATTAGCAAACCAAATCCAGTAATAATAAAAAGACAGATTTAGTCTAGAATTGCACATTTGATTTCTATTACAAAATCAATAGAAATAATTTACTCAAATAACAGATTAAAGGAGAAAATTTATCATATTTTCTATTTCAATAGATAAAAACAAACAAAAAAACTTTGATAAAAACAACATTCATTTAGGTTTAAACAAAAATAAACCAAACTCTCAACAAACCTAGCTGAAGAAAGCTTAACAACCATAAAAAAAATTTATTTTTTAAATAGAGACATAAAACATTAAAGTATGTGTCTAATTTGTTATAGTTAGAATTGTAACAAGTCAAAAATTGCCACCAGCAACCACTATTCACCATTACACAGGAACATCCAGTAAGTGCAGTAACTAGAACTGAACAAAAACAATATATATTATAAGATCTAGAATGGAAAAGAAAAAAAAAAACACTGTCATTACTTGTAGATACCATGAATATGTACATTAAAAATTTAAGCTAGCTTATAGGTAAATGATTATAATTAGTAGAAGAGTTTAGAAAGTTTTCTAAGTTCAAATAAATATTAAAATTTATTTTCTATAAACCACCTATAAACAACATGGAATTTCAATAAAATCAATAACACATACCAATACCCATATAACATTAGTTTTCTAGGAATAACTAAAAAAAATCTGTGACTAAAATATAAACACATTTCTAAAGATAATAAATAGGAAGCACATAAAAATAATATATGCTATAGAATCGTCCATTCAATAGTGAAAAAATAGTCAACTATCTCTTAATTTAATTAACCTCTACCCCAGAACCATATACAAAAATATTTATAGCAACATTATATATAACAACCAAAATGTAGGAACTCCCCAGATGCCCACAAAGAGGAGAATGTTGTAGAAAATTAAACAATAGTGGAAATAAATCAACTAGAATTACACACATTGACTGAAATGAATCTCAGAAATAATTTTGAGTGAAGGAAGAAAGTCATACATTATGATTCAATTTTTAGATCAAGTCCAAACACAGAAAAAGGCAACAGTATTTGTTTAGGTATATATTATTAGGTAGCAAAAAACTACACAGATGATCCTTTTCCTTGGCTTGGATATATAAAGACCAGAGATGTTCATTTTGATTATGTACCTGCTTGTATGTTTATGTGTGTATAGTCCTTTTATTTATGTTCTATTTCATAAAATTTTTAAAAATGATGAATTTTAGTCCATTTTGTCATCTATCTTCCAGTGAATCATATAGTACCTTGGCATTTAAAATTTTTTTTAACTCCATAGGAAATTTCTGCTTTAGAAAATTTTTTATATTACCAATTTTCTTGGTAGGTCAACTTTCCCTTGGCCCAAATAAGATGAGGACAGCAACAGCATGTTTATACAGGAGCAGAGTTATATGAAGCAGAAATAAGTGTGGAATACTGGAATCTGTATCCAAAACTCATCAGCATAAGTGAAGCTTAGGCATAGCAAATTAAGTGAAAGAAACTTAGATGAATTAATAATTATAGTTATCATTAGTTGAATTTATACTATGTCCAAATAATTAGCAAATTGCTTTAGGTCTATTTTCTTTAAGGCTTACAACAATTCTGCAAAGAATAGTATCAGAAAGATAAGTGGATTTGCTACTTACATAGCTCATGTAGAGAAAAGTTAGAATCTGAATCCAGATGTGTCTCTCCCTTGCATATATGCTCTTGTCATTACTCCATATTGCCCAAATATTATTATTTGATGTCTAACAGTGGGGTCTAATAGAGCATGAAAAGACCTGACTTTTAATCTGGCTCTGTAAATTATTAGTTGTTTGACCTTGGATAATATTTAATAAACTCTTAAATACTCAGTTCTATAGTTTTTTCCTTTTTTTCCCTCTTCTTTTTCTTACAAATTGGGGATAATAATACCTGCTAGAGTCATTATGAATTTTAAATAAAATTCAGATGTAAAGTATCTAATACAAAATATCTGTTCAATAAATTGCAGCTTCAGTTGATTAAATTATATGAACATCTCCAAAAAAAAATTCAGCATCCTGGGTTTAGAAAGAAAAACAGATGGCTGGATTCATACAGGCTAATGGAGCAAATAGAAGAAAAAGATAAGAGAGCCCAAAAGTGAAGATGCTGATAAAGAACTCACTTTCATGACTGTTCACTGGTCATGGCCAAGATGGGGAGACAATGAAACCTCGAAGAGGCTGGTTCTCTGAAAAAAGAACATCCTTAGGATGAACAACTTTAATGAAGTTGGGAGGGGTGGAGAAGATCTTAATTTTTAAAGAAAAGGAATAGAAGAAGAAAATGAAAGAAGACTTCAGTTAGGTCAACCACAACCAACGCAGAGCAAAGAACAGTTCCACAGCCTGCACAATTGCATAGCTATTTAAATACTCTCCCTCCAGTTTTCCTGATGAGATGAGCTATGAGAAAGTTTAACCAGGAGGACCTCATACTGTGATTAGTCACAGTTTTGCTGCTGATTTGACTTAGAATGCAGTGTCTCAGTGCTTTTCAGATTTCTTTCCAAACAAGAAGTTCTCTATTTCTATGGCAGCTTCACTATGGGGAAAAAAACAAAAACAAAACACAAAAACCCAGAGCTCCTCCGGTTGAGTAAAAGCATAAGGACTTCCTACCATATGTTACTCATGTTCATTTGATGTCTAATTATACACCTTTCTGAATCCCTGTTACCAACAACTTAATTTTACAGTCTTTCTACAAAGACTTAATTTTTCCTGTTATTTTTTCCAAGAAGTAAAATGTTTTCTCTAGCCCAAGACTAGAATTCTGCTGCATATATGCAGACCTACTTGATTCTTTTCAACTTCCTGCGTGTTTGCTCAAGTACTGTCAACCTCAGGTCCCCAGATGCTGTGATCCACCAAATTGCTGTAGCCTCCCCAGTGCCTAGAATTATGGCATCCCTTGAATACTGTGCATTGTCAATGAGATGTACCTCAGCCCTAACAAATGAATCAAGCTTAACACAGGTGTCTACCAAGGCAAGTTTCACTTATAAGTCTCAATATATTCCCAGAGATTATTAAAAGGCAGCTCAGAAATATGAAATATTATAGATTTCTAAAACTTGTATGTCCTCTTCTTAAGCTAATACTGTAAAAGCTATTCATTATTTGTTTTCTCTCTGAAATTTGAAATTGTTTAAATTCTCTCCAACATGGACACCAATACCCCCAAGAGACATAAAGAAATGCTAATTAGAGATCCTTTAAGTGACAAATGAGATACTGCAGTAAGTAAAATAGCACTTTGGCTTACACTGGACTTCATACCTGAGCGCATAGCCTCTTTCTGAATGCTTTCATAGTCATGCCAGTCCTTTCTTCTCAAACCATCTGTCCATGCATAGAATTGCCCATCTCCCAGGCCCAGTGGAAATGTCTGTGGAAAAGGAAAGTATTCAGAGCATAAAAAGGAGGTATTTCCTTTTGCATGGTAGGTAAACACAGCCGAGCACATAATAGGCAATCAAAGAATATTTGTTGAATAATGATTCTTCTAAGTATACTGAAAAAAAAAGCTCTTGCTAGTGACAAGATTAATATACAGATTTTAAAATAAGAGCATGGGTCACTCACAACCCCTACAATTTCCTATTCTGCTTCATCCAGAGACATTAATAACTTACTATATCACCTCCTCTGAGCATAATACTAGTAATGGTATTAAATGGAATTAATTTTGTTTGTGATTTTCAGTTTCACTCATTTTGATCAAGTATATTTGAATGGCCTGATAATAATATTAAGCAACCATTCACTGAATGCTCACTATGAGCCCAGCACTATGTTAAATACTCTGCATATAAAAGATTGTTTAATCTTTATGGTAGTCTATGGTTGACTAGCTTCATTTTTCTGCCAGTTAAAGTTAGGCCCAGAGAACAGAAATAATTTGAATTAAACCACGGTGGCAAAGTCAGAACTTGGAACAGTTAAGACCAAAATTGTGATCTTAACAATATTAATACTGTCTCCCATCTAGATTTCTGTCAAAGTATGGTACATGGTTACACTTTCAGTTGAAGTTAGCAACTACTCAACAACTATAGTCACAACATATGTTTTATGCTTTGGTAAAACCCAGTATGTTTCAATGTCAACTTGAAAATTACATTTGTGTGCATTGCTGAGATTACATTTTTGGTGTTTATTCTTGGTAATAAGAAACAAATGTTTTGAATGAAATTTATTTTCACAATCTTAATACTCAACATAGTATAAAAAAATGTTTTCATATCCACATACCATTTTTTTTGTTTACTTTTTGAAGTAAATAATACATTTCCAGAATGAAGGATAAAATTTAAAGTTTCAAGTTAGATAAAACAAAAAAATAACCTGAGTGCAGAAATTTTATTCCAAGAGCCTTTCCAAGACAAATAAAATGTCTTATTTCTTAGTTTGAAATAGTAGGACTATTATATATCTCAGTCCATCTGTGTAGGTTATAAAGAATCCACTTGTTTGAAAGGATGAAAATGGAGTTTGACATAAAAAAGTACTTAAAATTAGAAGAAAGATTTGCCAAATCAGGTGACTATTATCTAGACATTTAAAGGAATTTGTTATAAGAGTAGTAATTTCAGGAAAATGAAAATAATAGAGGAATAAACATACAAAGATGATGATGAGTTTATATAAAATACTGAGGATAATAAGAACAAAATTTTAAAGGAGGATAACAAGAAAGAAAAGTTATGGAAAAATTAACAGAAAAGAATATAGTAAAAATAGAAAATGGGAAAATAATTTTGGAAAGACATTTGGGTTTATAATAACAAACATTAAAAAATGTCATACACTTTTTCTAATTGATAATTGATTTCATAATTAGAAATTTTACCAAACTGGGAATCAAACATTTTAAATAATCAAATAGCTTTAAAATGCAAAACTCATGTTTTGTCTCAAACTTGCATTTGCAATAATAAATACTGAGCAGTAATGGAAATCTCTTACACTGATTCAGATAATACCAATTTATAAATATCACTTTTGGATTAAAATAGATCATTTCAAAACAAATTTTGACATTAAACATGAAGATTTTCTTTTGTAAACTCCAAATATCCGAACTCTCTCTCATTGCTTATTGGTTCACAAACAGGGCCCCGAAAAAGGAAAGAGGCAGGCCACTCCAGTATAGTGGTTGACAGGTGTAATAAGCAAGGGAACTTACATATGAAGCTTGTGTTGGGCACCCCAAGATATGTAGATCCTTGCACAGGCCAGCCAGAATCTCAGAAGTTTATATAGAGACCTTAATTGGGTTCAGTCATATATGCAATCTAATAGTCTCAACAATACCTTATTCTCTCAAGGCTGTTGTTTTAAACAATTCCTAGTGTGGGAATAGAAGGTGGAGTGTATATTCCAAGGACACAGGAGGAGTGAGGAGCCTCTGATTGCCCAGGTCCCATTCTCCTGCCAGCTGGTGGTCATGTCCTCATGATGATCTCCTCTTCACCCATTTTGACCAGCTCTTATAATCTAACACATTCCCCCTCTTCTGCAATATGCCCTATGATGCCAATAAGGGTTTTACTAGTATGGAAGTGTTTCATTTGGTTACTATCTGGCTACATTTGAGGCAGAGCTCATAGAACCTATATAGGCATACACAAGTGAAAATACAGGTTAGGATAATGATTCTCAGAGGGAGGAGCAAGATGGTGGAATATCACTGGGTCCTAGGAGTTCAGCTAGATAGTTATGAAACCATTCTGAACACCCACAAACTCAACAGGAGATCAAAGAGAAGAAGAGCAGCAATTCTAGGAACAGAAATCAACCACTTTCTGGAAGGCAGGACTTGCAGAGAAGTGAATCAGAGGCGACATATAGGAAGGCAGACCACGGGGGCAGGAGCTGGCTCCCGGCAAGCATTAGAGCAGCAGAGCACAAAATCGAACTTTCAGAAGTATACTCCACTGAGGAACGTTGCTCCAGAGGCTAAGCAAGGGGTGGGACCCTCACGGGGACAGTGTGGTCTCAGGACCTGTGGGTTCAGAAAAAGACCAGGGGTTTTGAGTGTAGCAGAGCTGCCAGGTATCGAAGTGGTAAAGCTGGCTACAGAGACGGAGCCGAGGTTGGGGCTCTCAGCTTGGGGTTACCTTAAACCATGATCTAAGGCAAAATCCAGCCACTACTCTTTGAGCTGGAACGGCACAAGTGGCAGATCTGGGGAAACCTTCCAAGTCTGGAAGGAATGGTGCAGGAGCCTGTGGCAGGAGTCTGCTGGGTTTGGAGACTCCAAATGAGGCAATGTGCCAGAGATAGAAATGCTCAGTCACAGGCCAGGTGAGCACGGAGTGCCACTAGAGACCAGGGAAACAGGAGAATTTGACTGCTTTTCTCTGAGGGTGCACTGAGGAGTGGGGCCCTGAGATCTCAGCTCCTCCGGGCTGGAGACTGGGAGGCTGCCATTTTCATTCTTTTCCTCCAAACCTCTATGGAAAGCATTCAGGGAACAAAAGCTACGGAGAGTGAACCCGAGCAGACGACTTAGCTTGGTGCCTGGCAAGGGTGGTGCAACTTTGCCTCAGGCAAAGACATTTGAGAATCACAACAGGCCCCTCCCCCAGGAGATCAGCAAGAATATCCAGCCAAGACCAAGTTCACCAGTCAATGAGAACTGCAACACTTCAGACCTATGGGAATATAGTACATAGAATTCATGTCTTTTCCCCCTTGATTCCTTAGCCTTTCAAAGTTAAATATTTAAATTTTTTTTCTTAGTCTATTTTTAAAAATTTTTCCTCTTTCCTATTTTAATGTTTTTTAAACTTATCATATCAATACTGTTTTAAAAATATTTTTAAATTTTCATTGTTATAGTCATATTCTATCCCTTTATTGTATTTAACCATATTTTTTGTATACATATACGTTTTTCTTTCTTTAACATTTTGGAACAGTTTCTTCTAACAGACCAAAATAGACCCTAAATCTAGCACATGGCTTTGTTCTAGTCTCCAACCTATTAACATTCTTTCCTCTTTTTTTAACCAGCTTCTTATTAATCAATTCCTTTTTTAGAATCTTTTTAAATTTTCATCTTTACAGTCATATCCCATCCCTTCATCATGTTTACCCTTATTTGTGTGTGTGTGTGTGTGTGTGTGTGTATTTTTTTTTTCTTTCTTTAAAATTTTGGGAAGTAGTTTCTTCTAACAGACCAAAATACACCCAAAATCAAGTGTGTGGCTCTCTTCTATTCATCAGTCCCCCCCCTCCCCCAGTTTCGTGTCTCTTCTGATTTGGTTAGTGTATATTTTTCTGGGGTCATTGCTACCCTTTTAGTATTTCATTCTCTCATTCATCTATTTTTATCTGGATAAAATGATAAGGCAGAAAAACTCACCTCAAAAAAAGCACAAGAGGCAGTATTGGTACTAGTACTGATGACTAGGGACCTAATCAGTACAGACATTAGTAATATATAATATAATGATGACTATCAAGGTGCTAGCTAGGCTCAATAAAAGCATGGAAAATACTAGAGAATCCCTTTTTGGAGAAATAAAAGAACTAAAATCTAACCAAGTTGAAATCAAAAAGGTATTAATAAGGTGCAATCAAAAAATAGAGGTTCTAGGGGCGCCTGGGTGGCTCAGTGGGTTAAGCTGCTGCCTTCTGCTCAGGTCATGATCTCAGAGTCCTGGGATTGAGTCCTGCATCAGGCTCTCTGCTCGGCAGGGAGTCTGCTTTCCCCTCTCTCTCTGCCTGCCTCTCTGTCTACTTGTGATCTCTCTCTGTCAAATAAATAAATAAAATCTTTAAAAAAAATAGAGGTTCTTACTGTTATGATAAACCAGGAAGACGAGAGAATTAGTGATAGAGAAGACCAAATGACAGAGAATAAAGAAGCTGACAAAAAAGAGAGATAACTACTGGACCATAAGGGCAGAATTCAAGAGATAAGTGATACCATAAGACAAGACTATATTAGAATAATTGGAATCCCAGAAGAAGAAGAAAGAGAGAGGGTGCAGAAGGTATATTGGAGCAAATTATAACAGAGAATTTCTCTAATTTGGCGAAGGAAGCATGCATCAAAATCCAGGAGACACAGAGAATCCCCCTCAAAATCAATAAAAATAGGTCCACATCCCATCATCTAATAGTAAAACTTACAGGTCTCAGTGACAAAGAGAAAATCCTTCAAGCAGCCTGGGACAAGAGGTTTGTAACATACAATGGTAGAAATATTAGATTGGAAGCAGACCTAATCACAGAGACCTGGAAGGCCAGAAAGGACTGGTATGATATATACTCAGAGCACTAAATGAGGAAAAAAATGCAGCTAAGAATACTAGAGTACCAGCTAGGTTGTCACTGAAAATAGAAGGAGAAATAAAAATCTTCCATAACAAATAAAAACTAAAAGAATTTGCAAACACTAAACCAACCCTACAGAAAATATTGAAAGGGGTCCTCTAAGCAAAGAGAAGGACTGTAAGTAAAAGACCAGAAAGGAACAGAGACAATATACAGTAACAGTCACCTTACAGGCAATACAATGGTACAAAATTCATATCTCTCAATAGTTACCCTGAATGTAAATGGGCTAAATGCTCCAATCAAAAGAAACAGCATATCAGAATGGATAAAAAAAAAAAAAGACCCTTTGATATGCTTCTGCAAGAAACTCATTTTAGACCCAAAGACATCTCCAGATTGAGGAGGTAAAAAACAATTTACCATGCTAATGGACATCAAAAGAAATCTGGGGTGGCAATCCTTCAATCAGAAAAATTAGATTTTAAGTCAAAGACTATAATAGAGATGAGGAAGGGCACTATATCATACTTTAAGGGTCTGTCCAACAAGAAGACCTAACAACTTTAAGTTATCTATGCCCCTAACTTGGGAGTAGCCAATTATATAAACCAATTAATAACAAAATCAAAGAAACACATCAACAATAATACAATAATAGTAGTGGACTTTAACACTCCCCTCACTGAAATGGACAGACCATCTAAGCAAAAGATCACCAAGGAAATAAAGGCCTTAAATGACACACTGGACCAGATGGACATCACAGATATATTCAGAACATTCCATACCAAAGCAACAGAATACACATTCTTCTCCAGTGCACATGGAACATTCTCCAGAATAGATCACATCCTGGTTCACAAATAAGGTCTCAACCATTACGAGAAGATTGGGATAATTCCCTGCCTATTTTCAGACCACAATGCATTGAAACTACAACTCAACCACAAGAGGAAAGTTGGAAAGAACTCAAATACATGGAGGCTAAAGAGCATCCTACTAAAGAATGAAGGGATCAACCAGGAAATTAAAGAAGAATTTAAAAAATTCATAGAAAAAAATAAAAATGAAAACACAATGGTTCAAAATCTTTGGGACACAGCAAAGGCAGTCCTGAGAGGAAAGTATAATAGCAACACAATCCTTTCTCAAGAAACAGGAAAGGTCTCAAGTACACAATCTAACCCTACACCTAAAGGAGCTGGAGAAAGAACACAAAGAAAGCCTAAACCCAGGAGAAGAGAAATAATAAAGATCAGAGCAGAAATCAATGAAATAGAAACAAACAAACAAAAAAAAAACAATAGAACAAATCAATGAAACTAGGAGCTGGTTCTTTGAAAGAATTAATAAGGTTGATAAATCTCTGGCCAAACTTATCAAAAAGAAAAGAGAAAGGACCCAAATAAATAAAATCATGAGTGAAAGAGGAGAGATCATAACCAACATCAAAGAAATACAAAAAATTATAAGAACATATTATGAGCAACTATACACCAGCAAATCTGACAATCTGGAAGAAATGGTTGCATTCCTAGAGGCATACAAACTACCAAAACTGAACCAGGAAGATATGGAAAACTTGAACAGACCCACAACCAGCAAGAGATTGAAACAGTCATCAAAAATCTCCCAATAAACAAGAGCTCAGGGCCAGACGGCATCCCAGGAGAATTCTTCCAAACATGTAAAGAATTAATACCTATTCTCCTGAAACTGTTCCAAAAAATAGAAATGGATGGAAGACTTCCAAACTCATTTTATGAGGCCAACATTACCTTGATCTCAAAACCAGACAGGGCCCCATCAAAAAGGGGAATTACAGACCAATATTCTTGAGGAACATGAATGCAAAATTCTCACCAAAATACTAGCCAATAGGATCCAACAGTACATTAAATGGATTATTCACCATGACCAAGTAGGATTTATTCCTGGGCTACAAGGTTGGTTCAACATCTGCTGATTTATTTGACTGATTTGATTGATTTATCAATGTGATACAATACATTAATAAAAGAAAGAACAAGAACCATATGATACTCTCAACAGATACTGAAAAAGCATTTGACAAAGTACAGCATCCCTTCCTGATCAAAACTCTTCAAAGTGTAGGGATAAAGGGTACATACCTCAATATTATCAAAGCCATCTATGAAAAACACACAGCAAATATCATTCTCAACAGGGGAAAACTGAGAGCTCTTCCTCTAAGGTCAGGAACATGGCAGAGCTGCCCGCTATCACCACTGCTATTCAACATAGTACTAGAAGTCCTAGCCTCAGCAATCAGACAACAAAAGGAAATAAAAGGCATCCAAATCGGCAAAGAAGAAGTCAAACTCTCACTCTTTGCAGATGATATGATACTTTATATGGAAAACCCAAAAGAGTCCACTCCAAAACTGTTAGAACTCATACAGGAATTAAGTAAAGTGTCAGTATATAAAATCAACACACAGAAATCAGTTGCACTTCTATACACAGAAATCAGTTGCACTTCAAGACAGAAGAAAAAAAAATTAAGGAGTTGATCCCATTCACAATTGCACCCAAAATCATAAGATACCTAAGAATAAACCTAGTCAAAGAGGCAAAGTATCCACACTCAGAAACTATAAAGTACTCATGAAAGAAATTGAGGAAGACACAAAGAAATGGAAAAATGTTCCATGCTCATGAATTGGAAAAACAAATATTGTGAGAACATCTATGCTACCTAAAGCAATCTGCACATTTAATGCAATCCTTATCAAAATATCATCATTTCTTTTTCAAAGAAATGGAACAAATAATCATAAAATTTATATAGAACCTGAAAAGACCTTGAGTAGTCAGAGGAATGTTGAAAAAGAAAACCAAAGTTTGTGGAATCATAATTCTAGACTTCATGCTCTATTACAAAGCTGTAATCATTAAGAAAGTATGGTAGTGGCACAAAAACAGACAAATAGATCAATGGAACAGAACAGAGAGCCCAGAAATGGACCTTCAACTCTATGGTCAACTAATATTCGACAAAGCAGGAAGGAATGTCCAGTGGAAAAAAGTGTCTTCAACAAATGTGTTGGGAAAATTGGACGGCCACATGCAGAAAAATGAAACAGGACTATTTCCTTACACCACATACAAAAGTAGACTCCTAATGGATGAAAGACCTCAAAGAGACAGGAATCCATCAAAATCCTTGAGAAGACACAGGCAGCAACCTCTTTGGCCTCAGCTGCAGCAACTTCTTCCTAGAAACATCACCAAAGGCAAAGGAAGCAAGGGCAAAAATGAACCATTATGACTTCATCATGATAAAACACTTTTGCACAGCAAAGGAAACAGTCAACGAAACCAAAACACAACCGACAGAATGGGAGACGATATTTTCAAATGACATATCAGATAAAGGGCTAGTATCCAAAAATCTATAAAGAAATTATCAAACTCAACACCCAAAGAACAAATAATCCAATCAAGAAATGGGTAGGGGCGCCTGGGTAGCCCAGTGGGTTAAAGCCTCTGCCTTTGGCTCAGGTCATGATCTCAGAGTCCTGGGTGGCTCAGTAGGTTAAAGCCTCTGCCTTTGGCTCAGGTCATGATCTTAGGGTCCTGGGATCAAGCCCCGCATCGGGCTCTCTGCTCCACAGGGAGCCTGCTTCCTCCTCTCTCTCTGCCTGCCTCTCTGCTTAGTTGTGATTTCTCTCTGTCAAATAAATAAAAAATACTAAAAAAAAAAAAAAGAAATGGGTAGAAGACATGAAAAGACTTTTCTGCAAAGAAGACATTCAAATGGCCAATAGACACATGAAAAGTTCTCAACATCACTTGGCATCAGGGAAATACAAATCAAAACCACAATGAGATGCCACCTCACACCAGTCAGAATGGCTAAAATTAACAAGTCAGGTAGCGACAGATGTTGGTGAGGATGCACACAAAGGGGAACCCTCCTACACTGTTGGTGGGAATGCAAGCTGGTGCAGACACTCTGGAAAACAGCATGGAGGTTCCTCAAAAAGTTGAAAATAGAGCTATCCTGCGACCCAGTGATCTCACTACTAGGTATTTACCCTAAAGATACAAATGTAGTGATCCGAAGGGGCACAGGAACCCGAATGTTTATAGCAGCAATGTCCACACTAGCCAAACTATGGAAAGAACCTAGATGTCCATCAACAGATGAATGGATAAAGATGTATATATAGATAGATAGATAGATAGATAGATAGATATAGATATAGATATATACATATATAGAGATAGTATTCCATTGTGTGTGTGTATATATACATGTGTATATATATATATGTATATATATATATCATATATATGTATATATATCATATATATATGTACATATATATACGTATATATATATGTGTGTGTGTGTATATATATATATATATATATATATATATATACACATATATATACATATATATATATATATACCATCTAGTTCCTGAGATTAAGAGTCTCTTATAGTTTGTCTCTCTCCCAGGTCCCATCTTGTTTCATTTTTTTCCCCCTTTCCCACCACTGCCTCTCAAACTTTTCATATCAGAGAGATCATATGATAATTGTCCTTCTCTGATTAACTTAGTTCACTTAGCATAATACCATCTAGTTCCATCCACATCATTGCAAATGGCAGGATTTCATTGTTGTTGTTGTTGTTTTTGATAGCTAGATAGTATTCCATTGTGTGTGTGTGTATATATATATATATATATATATATATATATATATATATCTTAATCTCAGGAAACAAACTGAGAGTTGCTGGGGGATATGCTGGGGGATGGGGGAGGAGGGATAGAGTGGCTGGGTTATGGACATTCGGGAGGGTATGTGCTATGGTGAGGGCTGTGAATTGTGTTAAGATTGGTGATTCACAGACCTGTACCCCTGAAGCATATAATCTACATTATATGTAGATTAAAAAAAATTAATAATTCCCAAAAGAAATTACTTCCCCCCCCCCACCATGATCACAACCATTGATTTACTAAGTCTTCTAGGCTTGGGCTTAGATTACTCAGGATGTTTACTTGTATCCTCATGTGATTTAATAAAGATGATATGCTAACAGACTCATCAGGTGTGAACACACAACATTCTGTTTGGATAATGGCACAGGCACTTCCTTGCAAGGAGCTAATAGTGTCCAGTGCCATCCTAGTTTGGAGGACAGCTTTCCCCACTGAAGACATTTCAGTATTCAGTAAAGACAGAATTTGTTGGCTATTCCTTAAGGATTGCTGGGTGAATTTAATAAGGACTTTTATGTCTGCCACAATGTCCTTCAGGCCAGTGCCTATCTGGCCTTGAAGAAAGAGAAATTGTCAGCTTTAGGAACTTGACCTTGTTGACAAGTTGGCTGGGGGAGGTAGCATTGTCAGGCATGAAGAGATAAACTGGGGACTGAGATATGCCAGACCAGAACCTTCACCCTCTTCCCTCTTTGGATGGTGATTGTTTTTATTCCAGGCATACTGCTTTCTAATAGATCTAGCTGGCAGCAAGACAATGAGATTCGCATAGAATGAGTAACTCCCTCTTACCCAGGGGTACTAAGTAATTCACTCATCCCAGTAGGACATCTCATTGTGAATTCTAATAGATAATTCCTTTCCTAGGTTTGATGGGACTTGATATTCTCAGCAGTATAGCATATTGTTCCCACAACTTCCATACCTTTTTAGTACTTGGTGCCTTGGCAGGGGTCCCCAGTCTGGCATAAAGGTCAATAGGGCCTACTGGTTGACCATAAAAATGTACTAAAGCCTCAACAGTACTTTAGTATACCTGGCCAAATAGTTTTGCCTTCTAGTAATCTAAACTACTGCTTTAATATTCCATTTTTTCCTTTCTACCAACCCTGGTGTTTTGGGGTTATAGAGGAGATGAAATCTTTATTCAATGCCATGTTTTTTTCCTCAGTTTTGCACATCACAACCTTTGAAATGTAATCCCAATCATCATCTATTCAACGAGGGTATCCATACATGATTCTCAACTTCTCTAATCCCCCAATGGTAGCAGCCTGATTTGCACAGAGACAGAAGGAAGCAAAGGTTAAGCCAGAGGCAGAGGCAGTGTCCCAACAAACAAAAGTACATTTAGAAGCCCCCTAGGAGGGAGGGTGCCAAAATTTGCTAATATCTCACTGTTTGGGAATGCTCTTGTTTGGAAAGTCTGCCCCAGACTCCTTTGGCAGTTGAGTTAAGCTTTGCTTAGAACACACAGAACATGCTGTTACTGCCTTAAAGAAGTCACTGTATTTCAAGGCCAATGTTTGATCTTTGACAATATATCATCCTACCCAGGCACTATGGTGGTTGTTCTTTCCATGAACCAGTTTGCTGTATCTACTAAGAGGTCAGTTTATGGCTTATACCTAAGCCTGAGCATCAGCTTCCTGATTGCCACGGGGTGTCAGTGCCTTTAGGAATCTAGACTTGGAACACTGTGAGATTTGTAAGCCCAAATGTGTTTCCCATATCCTGACCCCACAAGGGCTTATTCATGATCATTCACCCGTTAAGTTCCCAATCCCTTTAGAACAACCCAACTGTTAGTGCAAAGAGTAAAGGCCAAGTGATCACAAGCCAGACTGTTAGGAGTTTAGTCTCCTGGGGGCTGTGCTTCTTTTCCGTTTCCATCCAGATGTCAGTCCTGGCCTGAATAGCAAAAGCAGTCTCTGAATAGATATCCCTGACTAGATCAATCAGTGGGAATTTCCCCTGTTCCTTTTCTCCAGGGCATCCTAGCCAACACAGGAATAGGGGCAGGGGCATTTGGAAGAGCTACATCTTCTGCAGCCTAGTAACACCTGCATTCCTCAAGACAGTGGGCTGGTGGGCATGGTGCTCCTCTACTGTAAACAGGCATGTTGGTTAGTCAAAGTGGGAGTTTGAGCCAAGGCAGAAGTGGGTCAATGAAACATATTATCAACCTATCCCCTGATAGGAAGGAAAGTTCTTAATACAGTGTACTGTTCCTTTGTGAGAGGCTCTATCTGGAGGAATGCTGTTAGGAACTATTGATCTATGGGGGTATATCAGGTTTCTGCTCCCTTGTCAGGGTTCAAAATCCTGGGTACTCTCCTCTTCTTTTTTTTTTTTTTTTTTTAAAGATTTTATTTATTTATTTGACAGAGAGATCACAAGTAGGCAGAGGCAGACAGAGAGAGAGGGGGAAGCAGGCTTCCTGCGGAGCAGAGAGCCCCATGTGGGGCTCGATCCCAGGACCCTGAGATCATGACCTGAGCCGAAGGCAGCGGCTTAATCCACTGAGCCACCCAGGCGCCCCTCTCCTCTTCTTTTTTCTATGCCTTGGGGCCCAAGTCATTCCTTCTAGCATCACAGATACATCTAACTCAAATGGTAGCTCTGCTTGGGAGATGCTCAGAACTTTAATCAGCTTCACTAGTCATTGTGTCTTCTCAAAGGGGGCTTGCTCCTCTGATGCCCAGTCCCAAACATGCCCTTCATTTACCAGGCAATATAAATTATGGAGACACTGCCAGGTGGGGAAATAAATGCCCTTCAAAACCCTCAAATTCCTACGAAGGCTTGTACCTCTTTCATGTTCTTAAGTGTTGGGTAGACTTTTCAACCACAGCTTCTGAGGCAACTCACATCTTATCCAACCAGATGACTCTCAAAAACTTTATGGTGGTGTCTGGGCTTTGAATTTTCTGTGGGCTCACAGCCTATTTTCTCCCTTTCAGATGTTCCAGCAAAATCTGCAGAGTATCCTGCTGCAGAAGTAAACCTTTACTTGTTAACATTATATCATCTTTGCTTAAAATAGTTCTACAAAAAGCTCATAAAAACCCCTAAACTTAGAGAGTCCAATGGCACCCACCTCGGGTCTCCTCCCTCTTTGGGAGCTTTGTGTTACTGCTCAATAAACTTTGCTTTGCTGCCCACCACTCTTCCTCTGGTCCACCTCATCATTCTTCCAAGTACATGACCGAGAACCATGGACACTAAAGGAAAAGAAATCCTGAAACAGTTGGGCATCAACGGCCACTGAACTGTCCACGGCAGAAGCCAGCCCACTGCAGAAGCCACTCTTCTTTTTCTGTCTCCGTGGTCTACTCTGGAGTTTCTCATACAATTGCATCAGACCAGCTAGCATTTTCAGATGTCCCCATGCTCGCACGGTGGCCCACAGCATCCAATACACAGGCCACCCCTCCTGATGGTCAGGTGTCCCCATGCTCGCACGGTGGCCCACAGCATCCAATACACAGGCCACCCCTCCTGATGGATAGCCAGCTCATACGTAATATTCCCCACAGATGCATCCTTCCTAAAGACCGTTTCTTCTGTCTCCCAGCTGGCTTGCCAAGTTTTGGTTCACAATGCAGACGGCAAGAGGAGACAGAAGAAAGGCAGGCCATTACAGATTGGTATGCAGTGTGCTTAGTAAACAAGGCACTCACGTACGAGGCTCATCTGGGGCTCCGCAAAACGAATAGACCTCTGTACTCAGTCACCAAATCTTAGAAGTTTCTATGGATACATTAACTAGATTCAGGTCAGGATATATTCAATCTAAACGGTCTAAACAACACCTTACTCTCTTAAGGCTATGCCCTTTAAATAATGTGGGAAGGGTGGTAGAAGGACAAGGGAAGGGTGAGGATCCTCTAATTGCAACGATCCAGCTTCGGGGTCAACCAGCAGTCATGTCCTCTATACAACCTCCTCCAATATTACCAGGCACGTTCTATTCCCCTTATTTTGATTCATCTGACGTAGAGAATTCTTAGCAACTAGCAATACAAAGCAGATT
The DNA here is from genome assembly GCF_922984935.1 of Meles meles. Taxonomy (NCBI): domain Eukaryota; kingdom Metazoa; phylum Chordata; class Mammalia; order Carnivora; family Mustelidae; genus Meles; species Meles meles. Next base: position 159,640,430 of record NC_060067.1, read on the forward strand.
GAACAAAAGAGTTAATCTTTGCTTTCTCTAGACACTTTATGAAAATGACAGTAAAGCATCAGATGAATCAAGAAAGCAGATAGTTAAATTGACGTAAAGTTTTTGTAAATGGCTGAGATTACTGAGAGGGAAACACTTTTAATGCCACTGAATTTTGAAAATATTTCAAATTAGAAGCTTCAGGTATTTCTGAGGGTGAAGTTAAAGGTCAAAACAAAATGACTGGCATTTTTATACAGGACAATTAGACTCTCCTTGGTTCTCTTATCAATTCCAAAATCAAAATGATATCTGAGATCCTTTCACTGCACACCCCACCCATAGAGTAGTGTATTTTGAAAGAAAGAAGAAACAATTGAAAACAAGGGCGTCAAGCTGTAGTGAAAATCAAGGTTCCATGTAAGTTTATATACTAAGCATTGTTAACCAAAGCTATCTGCCCCTACTTGGCTCCCAGAAAGCTGCCATCCCCTCACACCCTTTAAACAAGAGACAGATGAATTCCTATCTGGAGAACTGAGTTAAAAGAGATAGGGGTACTTTTTCTAGGTATATACCTAGGCATTACATGGGGAAGTCCTCCTTAATCCATGAAACTCTGTAGTAATATTTTCACTGCTACACTTAGAGTATGAACAGGTAGGCAAAGACTACCAAATATCTGGGAAAAGTTTTAACATAAAATTCAGAAGCCAAAACAAATCAAAGATACAATAAATTTGAAGGAAACAGAGACAACACCACACAACGTAAGTCTCAGAAAAATTCTTCCCTGCCCCCAAAATCTAAATTCAATGACCTCAAAGAGCTTTAAGAAAAAGTTCCTCCATAGAAACAGCAATCTAAAAAGAAGAAGAAGAAAAAGAAGCAGAAGCAGCAGCATCATGTAGAGAATTTAAAAAAGAGCTCTTGGAAAGTGAAAATGGGATAAGCAAGCATAGGATGATTAAGAAAGGAACCCTGCTAAGATAAAACAAACAAAAAACAGAAGAAACAAGAGGGCCAATGCCAAAGTTGTGACATTGAAGGAAGGGAGCAAAATGGCAGCAAGTCTAGAGATTCTCCAGTCCTGAATCGCTCTACAAAAACCACAAACAAACAAAAAAACCTAAAAAACAAATAGACAAATTTATCCTTTGCTTACTTTTTAAAAATGTATTGAAAGGAGAGTTACAGTTCTTCCCAAGAGACAGGGGTGAATTAATAATGCATGCATAAAAATAAAAGCAACTGAAAATTGTGGCAATTAATAAGGCTAGAAGGGATAAAAGAACAATGTACAAGAACTAAAGTATAATTACAGCACACTATTTGATTCAGGTATGAATACTCTTACCTAAACACTGGTTTAACTAAAATTGGTGTTATAACTACCAAACATTGAGGGAAAGAGTGAAAAAAGATAATTAAATATGTATTTATATAATAGGAAAACAATAGATAAAAAACAAAATGAAAAAAATCAAGTAACAGTAAACACACATGCTTTTTACAAATATAGATGCATATAACAGAATAAAGATAAAATATTAACGTTGTTGACCTTGGGTATCAGAAAGTACAAATAGAGGGAAATGGGCTAGGGTTACCATTATAGGCTTTATATTATGATTACATTTAAATTACTTGTAAATATTACTTCATATAAAAAATAAATCTCAAATTAAGTTTCTAATACATTCTTGGCAGTTACCAGCACTCCAGCAAGGTGTGTTAGCATCGTAAAAATATTTTATGACAGTAGAGGAATCAGGTTAAAGCAGATCATCTGAAACGGTGCTTTAATAAAGGCTATCTGAGGATTTGCTACACTAATACCTCTTTTTATCTGTATCAGTGTTTCTCACAGACCAGCAGCATCAGCATCACCTGGGACCTTGTTAGAAATACAATTCCCTGGTCCCAACTCATGCCTGTTAAATCAGAAACTTTTGAGAGAAGAGAGACACAGAAATCTATGTTTTAACAAGTTCTCCAGGTGATTCTAAGGCTTGCCTAAAATTTGAGAACCTCTAATCCATATGAATAGGAAAGTGATACGATTATCCCGTTAAGAAAATATGCCAGACTTATTCACAAAGCATGTGCCTCTATCTACCAAAGAATCTTTCCTCCCACCCACCCTCCGGCTAGGGCTGATGATCAGTATAAAGACTAAGTGTGTTTGCGTCCTTTTCACCTGCCAGAAAGGTAGGTGAATAAACCTGAATCAGTCCCAGTACATTTGTATAGAACTGCCTTGGTTCTGACAGCTTAGCCATCCAGGAAATGACCCATAAGTATTTTGACCTTTCCTTTCACATGAGCAATCTCCAGCACCCAGATCCATTTGCTTCTCTTCTGGGTTATATCATGTGTCCTCTCTATGATTACAGTAGTTCAGATCCATTATCTATGACCTTGTAAAATAAATATAACAAGTATCATATCTTCATGAGGTATATATTTCAGACCCATCATTCAGTCGGCCATTTATTTGTGAGCACCTTTTGCTTTTCACCTTGCAGACTTTTCATTCATTGCAGTGTCACCACACTAAAAATAATTAACTTGAAAAAATTACTGGGGATGGGAGAGACAGACTCCATTAAGTAGAAAGCATACGCAATAGACCTGAAACCTGGAGCCCAATGAAAGATAATATACTTGAGAATGAGTCATCAGAAAAAGTTTCCAAGAGGAAAACATGACTTGTAGACAATGCATTTACCAGAGGTGACAAACTGAAACACTTTCTGGGGTCAAAAAGGTAGCACGAATGGGCCAGAAACTCAGTTGACCCACTCTAGGAATGGTTCTTGGGTTATCTAACTACTGTATTTAACTGCTGAATAATCTTAAAACATGTCTCAGGGGCTGTCTGCAAAATCCAGGTGAATAAAATATCTTGCCCTTTGCGGCTAAATTAGAGTAGTTTTATTTATTGTAACTATCGATAGTGATGACATTGAAAAGACACATTTGTAAATCTCTATGAAGAAAAGATTGTATCTTAAAACCTATCTCAAGTTTTATAAATCAACAACCAATGGACTTTTATTCTTACTATCAACCATAAACCTACCACTGTACTTGCTCCTTAGAAGACAATGTGATGTAGTGGGAGTACTTTGGAGCCAGGGCCAGAAGACATAAATTAAACTATTTTGAAACCACGTGCAGGATATCTACATTTCCTTTAGGTCCCTCAGTTATGAAACATGTGAAATTCATATATGAAATGAGGATAAAGGTTTTTTAAAGTAGTAAATCAGATGAAGCATGTGAAAGCCCTTGGCTTATCAAAAAGTGATATAGAAATGCCACTTGTTTTTGCCATCTAGGCTATTTTTTAATAGATATTTGAGTTGTTTCCATTGCCCTTAAAATGTTAGAACACAGTTGCAAGGTAAAATTCATATACCTTTAAACAAACACTAAATTATGTGAGCCAAACTCTATGACAGTAGATGTTAATAGCATATCGAAATGGGTGTGAAATCTTATAATGGGTGTCATTAAGTTTCTAAGCCACCTGGAAGATGTTCTGAGCTAATAAAACACCACCAAAAAAAAGCAATATAATGGATGGGGAAAAGAAGATGAAGAACATTTCTTCTTATACAATTTTATCCTTATATGAGCCAGATGATGAGCTGGAATTCAGAAGTATTAAGGTCACGTAATTAAAAGTCTTCAAGATCACATGTCTAATAAGGGTTAAACTAGAATATGAACTAAGTCTGCCTTTAAATCTTATGAATTGCTGGGGCACCTGGGTGGCTCAGTGATTTAAGCCACTGCCTTCGGTTCAGGTCATGATCTCAGGGTCCTGGGATCGAGTCCCGCATCGGGCTCTCTGCTCGCCAGGAGGCCTGTTTCCTCCTCTCTCTCTCTGCCTGCCTCTCTGCCTACTTGTGATCTCTCTGTGTCAAATAAATAAATAAAATCTTTAAAAAAATAAATAAATCTTATGAATTGCTAAAAATAAACAAGTGTGGAGATTTTTAGGATTCTCTCATTATTCATTTATTCAAACTTTATCATATAAAGTCATTCAAGTATATTAGAAAATAAAACTAGAGAGGTAAGATGAAGCCCCAAAAAATTCATACACAGGACTTCCAACTTTATGCACCGAGTCACAGGCAACTGTTAAAGCCTCTCAAACTGAAAAGTAATACCATGAAATGTTATGCAAATGTAATTTTTGTTGTTCTAACATCCTCTTTCTCCCTGAGCTTGAACCCAACTACAGAACATGCAGTGGGCCTACAGTAGTCTACAGAGAAAATTCTTCATTTTTATATATTCACAAAACATACTGAAAAGTTAGTCTCAGAACATAAATTTTTTTTTTTTTTTTTCTGGACAAAAATCTTGTTCTTACATTCTGTGTAAATTCTCAGATGTGATGTTGTTAACGTAATTCCAAGATACTAATGAAGTGAAATAAAGTAAGTCTTGAGCTGGTATCAGTCACTGAAACCTCTACTCTCCCTCCTGACTTTGTAAAATGGTGTCTGAGGTGGAGCTGAGAACTCAAACCTATGAGGCAGTAAGGAGTTTCTATTAAGGAACTCAGCTTATATTTTTAGATTTTAAATTTTTTCCACAGAATCTGGAAATCTGAGATTCTCTATAAACTATCTTAATTTTACTTCATTTATTTTATTTTTTAAGATTCATTTGAGACAGAAAGATACAGAGAGAGAGCGTGAGCAGGGGCAAGGGCAAAGGGAGACAGAGAAGCAGACTCCCTGCTGATCTGGAGCCTGACCTGGGGCTCGATGCTAGCACCTGGAGATCATGACCCAAGCTGAAGGCAAATACTTAACCATCTGAGCCACCCAGATGCCCAATATCTTAATTTTAAAATATTAAACAAATTCAAATAATTACAAAATACATTGTGTAAGATTATGTTGTCAAATATCCAGGCTACAGTTACCATTCCCAAATCTGTGCCAGGCTTCTGCCAGGATCTTAACCTTGACCTCAAGGTTAGGTCATTCAGTTGCCTTAGAAATTGATGGCATTGTCTTTCATCTGCTGTGAAATTGGCTAAGATTACCAAGACCTTGAGCATCTAAACCTATCCTCTGTATTTGTATTGGTATCTCAACTCCTGGGAGCACAGAATGATTTTCATGTACCATTTTAATAAAACTCATATAGTCTCTCTATGAGGTGGCTAAAGACAAACACTGAGGCAAGACTGGTGAGCAGATCTGCAAAAGTAAAAAAGTCAGAAAAAGAGTAAGTTCTGGTAAATGGTAACTAAATAGAGCTCTGGTTTTTATGTGAGCATGAAAAAGACAAAACAACTGAATGGCTTGATGCCAGATGTCAGATAAGTTCATTTCCTCCTGATGATAAAGTTAACACAGATTATACAACTTGCAGAATGAAATTGTGTCATATAGTATTGGTTAGTTTTATTATACATATTCCTGTATGGAATTTATTTGCAAAGAAATAAAAAAGGATACTATCATACTTATGTTATAGGGATATCAACATTTTATTTTAAATAACCATATTCATGTAATACAAGGAACACACAATTTTAGAATTCTACTAACATTTCTGCTTCCTGTTCCAATCTCTCTGAAACTATTTTTAATGAGATTTTCATTCTTTGATAAGTGGGAAGATCTAAACATTTTGTTTGTGAAGGCAAAGGTCACAGACCCCCATTCTATGATTTCTTGGGGTATTTGTGAAGAATTTCTGAAGCAGCCTCCTTATTTAGATCGGACACGTGTCTAGGTAGCTGAAAAAGAAAAAAAAATTGTCTTTTAATTTTTTCCCCATATTGTTACTTCATAAATTTCATTAACCTTCTAACCTGAATGAATTGTCAGTAAACAGAAGTTTCTGTTAGTAACCAGAGGGATCAGTAAATAACTATTCTCCTGTGTATAGAGGACAATACTGTTAAGAGTAGTTTGGTTTCTTTTTTGTTTTTGTTTTTTGTTGTTGTTGTTTTGTTTTTATTTGTTTGTTTTTCAGTTAAAGAAAACTAACTGTGTTTGATAAAAGCTTCCCTAATATTAAATAGAGGTAAGAACTCAGCAGTAGCCATAATCCAGCTGACATATTTCTGTTTAAGCACACAAGGTAGAAGAGTTATGTTAGTGACCCTCAAAATTACTATAATTTTTTCTTTTTTCCATCACAACAGAAACATGTTAACTCAACAGGAAAGCCCTCCTTATCCCTGATTGCTATGCAGAAGCATACCTTGGAGAAATATTCAGGAGATCAGCATCTTACAAAAATGACAAATTTCCTGAGTTTTTTTTTTTTTTTCCATCTCAGAGTATTCACTTTGTGATTCCTAGGGGGAAAGATTCAAAAACAAAACAAAACAAAACAAAAACAAAACAAAACAATAAAGAAAACTTAGTATAGCAGTGGACAGCATTTCTGTGAAAATTTAAAATCAAAGAAATATCATGTCAAAAAAACATATTATATTAACCTTCAAGAATCACCTGGCCCCCTGGTGAAGGAGAATCCATACACTTGCAGTTTTCTGGGGGTATAAAGCCTGTGTTTCATGATCCCCTGAACTTTTCTTCAGAAGGACATCATATGGTGCCTCTAGAATTCCACCCTATCCATTCTTCAAGGAAAAAAACATAGCATCCTCAGTTGTTCTCCAGAATCAATATTATCTTAAAATGTGACTCTATTTTCTTATTAATCTGAGCTCACTGTGCTATGTCTAAAGGGAAACATGTAACACAGAAAGATGAAGTGAAGATTAGAGAGAAAAAGCGCATGACCTCTTGTCCTGGTAAGTATGATAGTGACAAGGAAACCAAAAGAGTGTCCATTCTTTCTCCAAGTTGTATATGCCACCCAGGCGTTTTTATGTAACTAGTAACAAAATAAACATCAGAATAGCACTAAACACAGAATGACAACTGAGGATCTAGAATTAGTTCATAATTAAGAAATGATTAGACCATACCATGGCTTAGTCATCTATTTCAAACTCCTAAAATACCACTGTATAAACATATGCTGAATTCAGGCATTATTCCCATTTTTATAATAACTAAGATCATCAATGTATCAAACATATGCATGCAAATGTAGATAAGACCACAACATTCAATGAGGTCTTTTCTACTTTTAGTATTGTTACAATTTTAAATGACCTTGGTAGTGATAATTTGACATTTTTATCTGAAGGAAATTGTCCTAAATGGTGAAGATAGTTGTAATATGCAAACTTCATGCTTGAAAGGCTCAACACTGTTTTTGAGCCCTTTTTTTTTTTTTGAAGATTTTACTTATTTATTTGACACAGAGAGAGAGAGAGAGAGATTACAAGTAGGCAGAGAGGCAGGCAGAGAGAGAGAGGGGAGCAGGCTCCCTGCTGGGCAGAGCCCGATGTGGGGCTCGATCCCAGGACCCTGAGATCATGAGCTGAGTCGAACACAGAGGCTTAACCCATGGAGCCATCCAGGTGCCCCAGTTCTTAAGCCTGTCTTAATAGCTGAGTTGGTGATTCAAGTTAGCTCAATCTTCAGGAAAATTTAGTAAACATAACACAGTCATTGTGAAACCTCAAAATATAATGAATAATTATTCTCAGTTGTATCACAGCCTAACAAACAAATTTATATATAATGGGTCATTGGTAAATCAGATTTATTGCTGAGAGACAGAGAGCAGAGGGTATTTTTCCATGTTCTACTTCCACTGTCAGTATTTTAATGCTGGTATAATTTCATTGAATCTACCATTCAGCTGGTCAGTCAACAGGTATTTATTGAATGTCTGCTGTGACACTAGAAATATAATTGTCGGGCAAACAAAATTGTAGCCCTCAGGGACCTTATATTCTGGTAGGAGGAGGCATTCATTGAGCCAATATTAAATGAGCATCTGCTATGTGCTTGGCATCATCCTAAGTATTTGAGATTTAACAGTGACTAAATCAAAGAAAGATTCATGTCCTTGAGGACTTGACATTCTAAAAAGGTGATATTTTTAAAAATATATAATAAACAAATGAACTTTTAAAGACTGCCTTCAATGACGTCTTCTACACTTTATTAATTTAAGTAATGGGGGTTGTGGGGGGAACGTAGGAGACAGAGATGAGTTGAGTTCGGGACACACTGAATTTATGGTGCCTGAGACCCAGGAAAAAGGGATGCCTAGGTAGATAATTGGATTTATTGCTCAAATGAGCAATAATGCTTTTCCCATGGAAAATTTCACTCTAAAATTATTTATGCAAAGTATTTCATTTGAATATAGGGACCTATTCTTATGTGGGTGGGCAAACATCTTTTCAGACAGAATTGCCATGCTTTTGAATATCCAAGCCAGTTTGCTTGTAATAGTATTGATTATCTAGCATAAATATAATTTGTCTACAGTGCTTGGAGGAAGGAGGGAATTTCTACTTCTTTAAATACCAAATGATAAAATGTAAGGACATGACAAGTAGAAGAGAAAGCACTTAAAATCTAAATCTTAAAAGGGTCTTGGATCACGACTTTCACACTTAATTATTTCAAATGCCAGCAAAGATGTTTTCCAAGCTCTTAATTTAAAGTACCTTATTCAACAAATTGTATACATGAAAGACAATAGATCATTGTGTTTTCCTGGTATCTACCCTGTACTCTGAAAATAATTTGCTTACGGGAAATAACTTTGATTGTTATAATTATAGCTTATAGTCAGAAGTTTTTAAAATTATAACTAAATTTAAAACATATTATTTTATGAGGCATAGATATGAGATTGAAAAGCTTATTATTAAATGTGAAAAAAAAAGATTTATCTGCACTTGGTCATGAAACAAAACAAAGATCTACATGGTATTTATCATTTCTGTGTTAGGGGTGTCAAGTGCACAAAATGCAATTTATTTTACTTTACTGCCTTTGGCATCTTGAAAAGTATTAATGAAGGAGGTATTTTACATTAATAGTAAGCATAGATATCAAGGAGTAAGGATATAATAAAATATTTTACTTTCATAATTGGGATTACTCCTTTATCTATATGCTTTAAGAATAGATGGCCAACACATACTTGTATAATCTGAGATACTCTCTAATTGGAACATGATCTAATCTATAAATGTGACTTTGGCTAAATTCTTTAGCATACATCTTTCTACCATCGCAGATATCCAAAATAGATAATTCCTAATTCTTTAGAGAGAGAAAGTAATTAGTGGTTAAGAACACAAATTTTAGTGTCTCACTTTCTTACTCTATGAAATGGGAATAATACAACCTATCCCACGTATTTGTGAGATGAAGATAAGATTTTCTTGTAAAACAGCCATCATAGTACTCAGCACATAGTAAATGTACATAAATACACACACATATTCAACTGATGGAGAATTTAATTATATTTTCAATTTTAACATAAAAATCATAGAGTTTCAAGTTAATATTTTGTCAAATACAATAAAGCTATTATAGATAACAATGCAAAAATTAATAACCTTATGTGTCTAGGAAAATAGATTTCTTCCATTCAACGTCTTGAATATTCTGGTCTTCCCAACTGCCATGAACATTTAGACCTTTAAATTTTCTCTAATATCACTACTGTAAAAATGAATTATAAAAAATGATCATAATGGATTTCCTGTTTCAACTTCAGCCTATAAAGAGTTTGAAAGTTGTCACCCTTGTCTTTATGACAAGAATGAAGCCGAGCAAACTTTTCTTGGATCCATCAGAGAACTGAGGCTTCAAGGGAAATCATCACCAAGAAATCTAGAGAGACAGGCAAATAGAAAAAGCCACGGCCAAGATCTTTATACTTGGAGCAGAAGATGCAGGAGCCATGAATAAACAATAATTAAATGATAATTTTGATGAATTGATGGAAACTAAATATGGACTATCATGAGATTCAGAAACACTTGGATTTCGAGTCCCTGGATTTAGGCGTCCTCATCCTTTCCTGGGTTTTACTTCCAGGGAAGAAGATATCATGTCATTATGTTGAAAAGCCATAAAGATCCCCTCATGGCACTGTTGGAGGAAAGGAAAAGCAACATGTGTTAATATATGCCTAGAGTGTTCTCCATAACAAATTCCTACTCTCCAAGGGAAAAGAGAGACTGACTACCAGAGACTTATCCAACTTGGGGAAAGGGCACTTCCCTGATGATTCTAGTCTACTCTAACTTTCTTGTGTCATGTAAGAGGAAGCTAAGAAAACCTTGTGAAAGTCACAGCCCAGGGAAAGGCCAGTAAAAGACTGGGATTTAATTATAAGGTTATAGAACACTTGCTTTCCTCCATCCTTACTAGCATACCAACAGGCTCAAGTGTAATAACTGGATTATAGGTGAAAGACACGGTTCTACCTATAGAGCAATTTTTTCAGAGAAGCCCAATGACAGAGGAGAAACCAAAAAAGGGAACAGGAGCACTAGAGGAACTTGAAGAAGAATTTTACTGTGCAGTCACAGCAATCATTAAATACAAGTCAATTCCTAGCCACATAAACACAAAACTAGGCAGTAGAGACCTATTTATCTCACGTCCTATTATCTTATATATGGGGTCTGGCTTTTTTTTTATTTAAAGATTTTTATTTATTTATTTGACAGACAGAGATCACAAGTAGGCAGGGAGGCAGGGAGAGAGAGAAGGAGGGGAAGCAGGCTCCCTGCTGAGCAGAGAGCCCTATGTGGGGCTCAATCCCTGGACCCTGGGATCACGGCCTGAGCTGAAGGCAGAGGCGTTAACCCACTGAGCCACCCAGGCACCCCTGGGTCTGGCTTTTGACAAAAAAAATCAAAAGGTATGCCAAAAGCCTAAAGCAGCAGCAACAGCAGCAGTCTGAAGAGACAAAGCAAGCATCAGAACCAGATCCAGATATAACACTTCAATTATCAGAAAGTGAATTTAAAATAGCTAACATCTTAAGAGTTCTAACAGAAAAAGCAGACAATATCCCAGAATACATAGGGAATATAAATAAATGTGGAAACTCTGGGAAAGAATCAAAGAGGAATGCTAAAAATCAAAAACATTAATAGAAATGAAGAATATCTTTGAACCTCATCAATAGAACAGACATGGTCAAGAAAAGAATCAGTGGGCATAAAGCTATATGCAGACTTGCACCACTGACATTAAAAGAGAGAAAAAAAAAGTGAGAAAAAGGAAAGAAAATTAACAACCGAACTATGGGAGAAAAAAAATTTGAATTAATAATCACTGAGAATTTTCCAAAATTAATGACAGATACCAAATGAAAGATCCAAGAAGCAAAAGAAAGTAACAAACAGGACAAATACCCAAAAATTTGTACCTATGCATATCATATCCAAACTTCAGAAAACTGAAGATAAAGAGAAACTTTTTTAAAAAGCCAGAGCAGGAGTGAGGGTACAATTTCTGTGCCCTGGTCTCATGCTTTTGGCCACAACCAGTAATTCTCCAACACCAGCTGAGAGTCCCACAGTTCAACTAAATTCTGATACTATCTCCTCAGAGATAGCACTAATTCCACAGGTTAAGGGTTCAGTCCTACATGAATGCCCCTCACTTCAGATGTCAATTACAATCCCAAGTACTTCTAACCCACCGGCTAGAAATCAGAGGTTCTTATACCTCCTCCTTGGGTTGACTAATTTGTTACAGTAGCTCACAGAACCAGGAAACCCATTTACTCACTAGATGACTGATTTATTTTCAAAGGATGTTAAAGGATACAAATCAACAACCAGATGAAGAGACACAGGGCAAGTCCCAAACAAAAGTTTCTGACCCCATGGAGTTTGGAGCCTAGCATGGTGGCATGTACAAGCATTCTGGTTCGTTAACCTCAGTGAAGCTCTTCAAACTCCCTTTTTGAGTTTTTATGGGGCTTCATCACATCAGCATGATAGATTAAATCACTGGCGCTTGGCGATTTATTAAACTTCCAGCCCCTTTCTTCTTCCTGGAAATTAGGGAGTGGGACTGAAAATTCCAAACCGCTACTTGTTATTGGTTCCCCAGCCAACGAGTCAATGAGAGAACGAACACAAGCATGTGGAGAAGCAGAGGGAGAGGGAGAAGCAGACTCCCTGCTGAGCAGGGAGCCCAATGTGGGATTCAATCCCAGGACCCTGGAATCATGGCCCCAACTAAAGGTAGATGCTTATCTAACTGAACCACACAGGCACCCCTTGTTTGTCCTTTCCAAAAGTCCCCTCATTAACATAAACTTGTGGTGTAGAGGGGCTTGGTATGAATAACATGACTCTCATTTCACCTTTATGGCTTTGAAGTGTCTTTAGGAACGAGGACAAAATATTGTAACAAAAGATGTTCCTATTGTTCTTACCACTCAGGAAATTCAAATTCCAAAGGTATTAGGAGCTGTGAGCCAGGAACCATGGGAAAGACCAAATATACATGAGAAATATATGTATCATATCTGAGTGACCAAACACATATTTCTTATAAATCACAATATTACAAGGGAATTTGGCAACATCTTAACTATAGAGGAACAGGGATAAGAGTTTTCTCTAAAAGTTTTGTTGTTGTTGTTTTTTAATGAGAAGCCATGAAATCAAGAAGGAAAGGGAATAAAACACTGAAAGTATTAAAAGAACAAGAAAAAAGAAAAGAAATACCAACATAAAATTCAATATCCAGCAAAATTATTTTCCAGGGATGAAGAAGTAATGACTTTCAGACAAACAAAAATAGAGGAAATTCATTGCCAATGGATCTGCCCAGCAAGAAATGTTAAAATTTCTTCAGACATATGGAAAATGATATAGTTAAGAAACTCAAATTTGCATAAAGAAAGGAAGAACATCAGAGCAGAAATAAATTAAGGTAAACTTGTTTTTCTTATTTTTAATTGCTCTAAGAAACAATGGTTTGTTTAAAATATTAATAGTAATGTATTGGATAAATTTAACATATGGATGTGAAAGAATGATAGCCATATCATAAGGGAAAGGAGAGATGAATTGACAATTATAAGGATCCTGAAATACATACAAAGCAGTATACCATTATTTAAAGGTGGACAAAGATTACTTTAAAAATTAATAATGCAAACCTTAGGATAACTAATAACATTTTTAAAAGAAGAAGACCTGCTATTTAAGACAGGAAATAAATGAAAATTATATTAAATAATCAAAACTAGGGAAGACAGAAAGGGAACAGAAAATTTCTGCAACAGACAGAAAACAAACATGGTAAATAAATCAATAATCCCTGTACAAATAATCTGAATACACCAATTAAATGATGGACGATTAGTGGGAAATCCTTGTACCTTGCTTTCAATTTTGCTGCAAATCTAAAACTACCCTAAAATATGATGCATATAATGCATATGATGCATTATTTATATGATGCATATAAATAAGTGAATTAGTGAGTGAATAAAATAATTAGTTAATTAATTAATTAATTGGCAAACCAACCAACCAGCTAAACAAAGAAACAAAAATTGACAAGAAATATCCACACAATGGAGGTAATTCAAAGGGACACAAGAACAAACTGCAACTCTTCTCCATCAGCCAAAGCTAAAACAATGTGAACACAAAGTAAAGAAGATAATATCAGATTATAACACAATGTATTCATTAAATGTCCATGAGACCATACTGATATAACTAAATTACGGAATAAGCACATGAAGTGGAAAGAGACAAATATTCCCGTGTAGAAGAATTCCAAATTATTTATATAGATTTCCCACCCTCAGGTAGGTGGAACATAACTCTCCAACTCCTTAAGTGTTGGTGTAGTGACTTTATTCCAAGGAGAATGAAGTGGTTACGGTTGGAGGTAAGAATTTAAGGATGGGAGAAACCTGACAAACGTGCTTTTTAGCCACCCGCTCAAGGTCATCAAACACTGATACTGATGAGTCATATCAGTTGTGGTGTTGATAAGTGGTCATATCAAATGTGGTATTAAAAATAGTGGTATTCTGTACCCTTGATATGATGTCATGAATATGGCAGTTTACCTCAATGATCCTCCTCCCTAAAATCCATAATCCCAGTCTAATTATGAGATAAACAGCAGACAGTTCCCAATAGAGGGCCATTTTATAAAATATATAACCAGTACTTCTCAGAACTCTCAAGGTCATCAATAATAACAAGGGAAGTATGAGAAATTGTCATAGCCAAGAGAAGCCTAAGAAGACATGTTGACTAAATGTAATGTGGTACTCTAGAGTGCATGCTGGCACCAAAAAAAAAAAAAAAAAAAAAAAGCCATTAGGCAAAAAATTAAGTAAATATTAATGTAGTATGGACTTTAGTTAATAAGAATATATCGATTTTTTTCACTAATTATAATAAATGAATCCTGCTAATGCAAGATGTTAGTAACAGGAGAAACTGTTCTGGGGTTATGAGAACTCTGTAATCTCTTTGCAGTATTTCTGCAAATCTAAAGCAGTTATAAACATACAGTTTGTTTTTGAAATGACTGTAAGTCTTTTTAGCATTAATTTTAGAATTTTAACAATACTTATACTTTTTATATGATTAAATCTATCCATACACTGAAGTGCACACTTGTCTTTTCAATTCATGGCACTGTTGTCAAAATTTCTCATTCTTTGCTGTGATGTATATTGGCATAATTAATAATTGTGAAGTGAATAATGGGAAAAGATGGCATTGGCTTTCTCTGTGTTGTACTAGTTTGCATTTAGATGATGAAGAACTATTCATTTTAATTATTTTTATTTATTTACTTGTCTTAATACCATTTAACATTCTGATGTACCAATGAACTTTTTGCCAGCTTGACCGGGAAATAGAAATCCATTCAGCACAACGAATTTGCAGAAGGGCAAATATAAATTTGAATAAAATGAAAATTAAACCAGAAAGTTCTAGCCCCTATTTATTATACCTGTGACTAAGTAAATGAAACAGTCTTACTAATAGAATTCCTTATTTTGGTCCTATCTTATCATGCTCACATTAAAAATATATATAGAGAGAAGAGTATGTTTATTTCATTAAGTTATACTACGGTCATCTATTAAAACACAGGAGGCTGATGTCAATTTGTCTTTTGTTTTTCCTTGTGTGCATTTAGTTGCTATGTAGTAAATGTGGCACTAAAATAAATAAAGGCTGTTACTATTTTTTAAATATCTTGTTTTCCAGAACTACTACTTCTTCTTTTTTTTTTTTTTGTCAAATGACCCTGGGTTCTCCGTTCTTAGAAAGATAGTCAGAATGCATAATTTTTCAACTGGGATCTCTTAAATTGTATTACATTGATGCTTGTGGGGGGACTCATTAAGATCTATCTCCCAGTTGACTTAGGTACCATCTATATACCCTGAGCTTGCAATAGGTAATTTCTAGAATGCTAAAACATCTCATTGTGAGAGACTGCTTGGATCAAAATTTATCTTTACAATTTTGCAACATGTACGATTATGAAATAATTTGTGAATTTTGAGACATGTAATCATATAGAAAAATGAAATCACTTTAATAACAACTTGACCAAATTTTCTCCTTGGCAACTAGATATCATCCTTGTAACAGCTTTTTTTCTAGAACAGACAGTAGAACCAAGGGGGAGGGGCAAAAAATCTCAAGAATTTCTGTTGTCTGATGGTCTTCATGTATTTTAAGCAATTATTTATGCTTGAAAAAAACCTTTCGTTTTGTGTCTTCCTATAATTTTCACACAAAGCTAAAAAGAATAAATCCTTTTGTCTACATAAAAGCCATCTAATTTTTGGAAGTGAATGGTTCTTCAGTTTTTCACACAGATATGATTACCAGAGATTTCATCATCCTTCTCAATCTGCATATATTAACAATTCTCATCTGCAATGTCCAGATAGAGTCTGACCAAACCAAGAAGATGAAATTCAGACACGTCTTGAAGTTTAGTTATATTTTTGTAATGTTTCCAGGTTTATAATGAAATGATTTTGTTTCATTTAGTTATGCTCTAGGAACTCAGAATTTTTATCTTTTTTTTTTTTTTTTTTAAAGATTTATTTATTTGACAGATAGAGATTACAAGTAGGCAGAGAGGCAGGCAGAGAGAGAGAGAGGAGGAAGCAGGCTCCCCGCTAAGCAGAGAGCCCGATGCGGGGCTCGATCCCAGGACCCTGGGATCATGACCTGAGCTGAAGGGAGAGGCTTTAACCCGCTGAGCCACCCAGGCGCCCCTATCTTTTTTTTTTTTAATTAGAAGACTTTGAGAGAGAGAGAGAGAGTGAGCAAGAGAGAGCGAGTGCACAAGCAGGGGTGGAGAAGAGAGGCAGAGGGAGAGGAAGAAGCAGACTCCCCACTGAGCAGGGAGCCCAATGTGGGGCTTGATCCCAGAACCCTGGATTGTGACCTAAGCCAAAGGCAGATGCTTAACCAACTGAACCACCCAGATGTCCCAGGAACTCAGCCTTTTTAGTAATACATTGCTTATATATCAATTTTTTTTGCACTCCAGAAATTCCAGTTCTGCCATATGATTCTATGATTTTATATTTAGAGCAATGATTTACTAAATTAATTAAAAATGGAAAGAAAGTAGAAAAAAGTACAAAAGGATACTTTTCACAACCTTAAAATTACTGGGGAAAGCAAGACAGTATCATTTAAGGTCAGTCTCCAATGATAGTCCACCATGCAAAGTGTACAGGTCAGGGGTCCTATTCTGTAGTACTCTTGAGCTCCTGCATGGCATCCAATGATATCAACAGGAATTGCACAAAGAACTAAAATATCATAATTGAACTAATTATAGCCTCCCATTAATACTTAGTTTCTCACTCTTTTATTTGTTTAAATGGTGATCATCCCCATTAAGAATTGGAGAAAACTCTAAACAAGCACAGGGCTCAGGGAAACCTCTATAAATAATACAGAATGAATACATATTCTAAAGAATGGTTGTTAATAGAAAGTACTGTGGTTTAGGAATAGTCCTAAGAAACTTAATTGTATATCGCACAAAAATGTGCCTGGCCCTATTTTAAGGGCTTACATTAATTAATTTATTTAATCTCTAAAAACTCCATTAAACAGAGCACAATTACTACCCTCCTTGTATCTGAGGAAACTGAAGCACAGCAAATCTAATAAGTCAGTAAGTTCAAGGTCACACGGCTGGTAACTGGCAGAGCCAGAGCTTATCTGTTCTTAGTCTGGCTCCAGGCCTGGTTTTAACGACATGACCAGCTTCTTAGAAAGAGGTGTTGTCTTGGCTCTGCCAAAGGTTTATTTAGGAAAGGGAAGCAAATGCTTACCCTCTTCAGAAAAGGTTGCCCAAATTGTGATTAAAAATTAACATTTCCGAACAGAATTCTGAAGCCTTCCTGCTGTAATCAATTTCCACTTGCTCTTTCAGAAAAGGGCACTACCATCCGTCCATTGCTTCTACCGTCTCTCCTGACAATGACAAAAAGCATCCCTACTTGGTCCCCCAGGGTTCCGTGTTCTTCTATAATCCTTTCTCCACAAAGATCCAAAGTAGGCTTTTCAAAATGTAACTCAAATTCTGCACTTTTCTCTTACAGCCATTTAGTGAATTAATTCATTACACTTAGATTGAAATCCAAAGTACTTACAAAATTTAGGAGACCCTAGCTTATAGTAAGCGCATGATACACATTAAGTCTCTTAGAACTAGTCCTAGAGTGTTTCCTATTAAAATCCACTGCCATTTAGAATATACACTTATTCTGTATTATTTATAGAGGTTTTCCTGAACCCCATGCCTGTTTAGAGTTTTCTACAATTCTTGAAGGGGGCCAAGTACTGTTTAAGTAACTAAAAGATAGGGTGAGAACTAAGTTAGTGAGGAGCTACAATTAGGTCCTGCATAACCCTACACGATTCTGAGCTCTTCCGTCTGCCTGGCATACTCCTTCCCCAAGTGTTCATACAACTGTTTCTTTTCTTATCACTCAGGTCTCACTTCAAATGCCACTTACTAAAAAATGCTTACTTACCCCCAAAGTAGTCTATCCAAAGTAGTCCCCTCTGTCGCAATCTATCATATCACATCTAACACCTACCATCTCTGAAATAGCTAATCTTACTCCTATTGACAATGTCAGTAAAATTACTAAAACCATTATAAAGGAAATGATATATATATGTATACACACATACACACACATATATGTAAATCTATCTCCACTCATCTAGGACTGCTGAGAACATTCATTGTAAGGGAATATGTTTTATCATAGAACACCTTAAACATCTGTTACTGTCTTTTCCTCACTGTGCCGTCCTTCCATTATGTTCTGTAGCCTCCTGCTCTATCCCTGCACTCACATCATTTGGACAGACCTTTTGTTTTATTATGTCTTTTTTGTTGTTTTTGTTTCTGTTTGTTCTGGTCCTGCTGACAAGCTGAGGAGATATAACTGTCCTTGCAGGAGGCTAGCATCTTTAAAGGGGCTTGTCCAGGCAGAATTAGAATGTACTTCTGCTGAGACCCAGTGGGAACAGTAAAGAAGCTTCAATGTTCTTTCATTAGACATTCACTTTAATTTTTTTCTCTTTATATAATAAACCTCCAGATGCTCCCCTCTCCCCCCACAGAAACACCAGCTATACCCTTATATGTGTAATGGGAAAGGAAAAATGAATGTTTCCTCCATCAGACAACTTCAATCCATTGACAGGACAGCTGGCGGAGGTGCAAAAGCAGCAAGATGAAGAGCTGCCCAGGGCTCTGAAGGAGAAGATTTGACGAGATCTCT
Organism: Meles meles; assembly: GCF_922984935.1. NCBI lineage: Eukaryota > Metazoa > Chordata > Mammalia > Carnivora > Mustelidae > Meles > Meles meles. The sequence continues at coordinate 159,659,144 of NC_060067.1, forward strand.
GGAACAGACTTCCAAGTAAAGGACAAACATCACAGAGGTAGAGTAAATCCTCCGACAACACTGCCTACACCTTCCAGAGTGTACTTTTGAATTTGTGAGTGGGCTTGGAAGTAGGGAGAGTAAGAAACAAAAGATGAGCATCTTCCCTTTGTCAGAACAGTCCTTTGACCTAACTTCAATATCCTCAATCTCATAATATGAGGATTAGCGAGATGTCGGTCGGGAGCGAGGTCAGGCCCCGCCTTCTTTTCCACTGCCCAAACAGGTCATAACCATGCTGAACACATGGGCCGGAGCACAAGCCTCAGTTTCTGGACAATTCATCTTCATTTCCGTATCATATCTCCTACCCCACCACTAGCTAAAGTCTTTGTCCGGAAACTCTTCTCTACTATGTCTTACCATGTAATTTTTCCCGTTGCATTTTACATATCCTCAGTTTTTTCACTGACTTCATTGTGTATGTATTCGTTTATTTATTGAATGTGTATAATATGTTATGCTTTGTATTTGTTACTAACAATGCAAATGTGAATATAATTTGTGGGCTTAAGGGGCTCAATTCTAGTGTTGGAGAAGGTATATAAACTAGCAAAGGAGTATATCTAGAAGTTCTTAACTATTTGATTTTGAGGTTAGCAATAATATATCTTAATTTTTAAGAAACCGAAAATTAGTATTTCTTTCAAGAATGAATATGTCATAAGCTATAGAAATAGGACTTCTTTCTCATCAACAGAAATTACAAATATATTTCTCACCTTACAGCTGTGTTGAAATACTGTTTGATTATCCCTTCTTTAAATTATAGTAGTTGTTAAATGCTTTACTAGATCTCAGTAACTAATGAGTTAGTAAAGGAGCACAATGATCACTACAACACAAATCTGGTTTTTAAAATATTTTGATAACTATTTTAATATGTATACTTCCCTTTGTAATTTTATGTATTTTATTTTTATTTATTTCTTTAAAGACTTTATTTCTATGAGAGAGCGAGAGAGAGAAGGAGCAGGGGGAGGGGCAGAGTGAGAGGGAGAAGACTTCCCACTGAGTGGAGAGCCCAAAGTGGGGCTCCCTCCCAGGACACTGGGATCATGACCTGAGCAGAAGCCAGACACTTAACTGACTGAGCCACGTAGGCGCCCCTATTTTATGCATTTTAAAAAACAGCATTCTAAAAACCGTCTATAAGTTTAACCAGGCCACCATGTCTTTGTTTAAGTACCCCTTGTCTGGGTGATAACATAATTCATCATCCCAACCAGGACACTTTTGAAAATGAAAGGGTAATAATAATATAATCAATAATTATTAATTAATGTAATTATTAATAATTATAGGTTAGCTGAGACTATTAAAATACTTTTGGAGTTTACCTATCTTAACTCTAAAATAAATAAAAACAACAATAACAATAATGATTATTATTATTGTACTACTACCAATAATAAAGATATTGTTATCAACCAATAAGCATGAACAACCAGAAATAGGCATACATGTTGACCAAGGGAGACGCTAGATAATCTCCACATGCAGCCTCCTGTCTGTCCCTTCACTGAGTATCAGATGGGTTGGATCTATGTGGTAATTCTGACTGTTTAATTGTAGACCAGAGAATCACATCTTTACCAGGCACTGCACATGTCAGCAAACCATCCTTCAGTTATTACAATGGTGTGATTTAAAAATTATGATACATAAACATGCCTTTTCTATATTCCTTTATCGTATCCTTTTTAGGCTTATATTTCAGGACAAACATCTCACACTTCATACAGAAAATCACCTAGTAAACTTCACAGGTTCTAAACTTTGGCTATATAAAGTCATATAAATTTTAATAGAGGGTTAGGTATACTGTAGAATCTTCATATTAACTTAGTTTTAAAAAAAATCTCAGTTGAGGTGCTAAAAAAACTAAAGATGTTTCACAGAGAGTTAGAAAAGCACCAACTCTTAGAATCCCATGGGTTTGGAAATCAAATGCCAGGGATGCCACATATTAAGCTGTAAGGTCTTGGGAAAATGATGCAATATAGTTGGCTCCTATTCCTTCACATCCCCCCCACCCTAGTTTAAAAACGGGGTTTAGGGGCACCTGGATGGCTCATTGGGTTAAAGCCTCTGCCTTCAGTTCAGGTCATGATCCCAGGGTCCTGGGATGGAGCCCTGCATCGGGCTCTCTGCTCAGCAGGGAGCCTGCTTCCTCCTCTCTCTCTGCCTGCCTCTCTGCCTACTTGTGATCTCTGTCTGTCAAATAAATAAATAAATCTTTAAAAAAAAATAAAAATCGGGTTTAGGAGGACTAAATGACAAAGTGTAGGAAAATTCCTTAGAATTCTGTCCAGCTTTTATAAGATTTATATCCTATAACAAAGGTCTATAATAATTGTTCTTAATTTCACTAATACTTAACACACTACCTCTATTCCTTAGCTTTCCATATTCAAAACATGAGAGATACTTTCATCTCCTTTATCTCTTCCACCTAATTTATCAAGTACTCTACCTTTATTGACAAATCTTACAGAATCTTTGCTTTCTTTGCATTTCCCCAATGACCATTCATATACAAGTGCTCATATCTTCATAAATCATTGCAAACAATTCCCAATTTATCTTCTCCCATAACAACATGCCTAACTACATATTCACATTTTTGTATTTTTGTTATAACATTTTAAAATGTATTATCCTTATTCTTTATCATCAATTTATGCTATTTAATCTGAACTTCTAAACTTCAATCTCAACACTGATCTTTTTTTGCATATCTCTCATCTAGTCAAACTTGCACATTTAAAACTGGCATACTATATTGCCAAACTGCATAGAATTTTTTTTTCTATTCGTATGCCCTATTCTTGGAGATTTAATTCAAACTTGAACATAGTATTTTCCTCTCAGCCCAATTTTGATTTTGCTGTCTAACGAGACTAATTTAAGTCTTTTGTAATTGGCCTTATTCAAATCAATTTCAGTTTATGAAAAAGTTTTTACAAGGTAATATGTGTATGGTTGGTGATGTTATATAATAATTAATATTTCTGACTTATGCATCAAGAAAATGGGTTGAATTGGCCAAGCCCCTTTAGATTCTATATTGGTACTAAGAATTTGCAGTTCAAAGACATTGCCACTAGATGGTAATAATAGACCACATCGATATCCAAGTAAATTATCTAGATAACCTATTTCAGAGATAGTCTCCCACATGAAGCTATTTTTAAATCCTTCTCTCCAAAATATTTATCTATCACCTTCATGTAATCATCCCTATATCTAAGTATTTCTATCCATCTATCTATATTTGGATATTAAAAATAAATAAAATTATTATTTCAATACTAATATGATTATTATGTAATTTTAAAATTACAAAGAGGTAGTTAAAGTATTAAAATATTCCCACTTTTCACTCCTTTATTTATTTATTTATTTATTTACTTACTTACTTACTCACTTACCCAAATAACAAAGATAATTCAAGACACTTAAGGCTCACTGAGCTAATTTCTGGCTTTTTCTATTGGAAATTATTTGTCTTAATGCTAGAGTGAAACCTCAACTAAACTGCTCATCATCTCTGAAGATTCAGCAATGTCCATACAATTACAGGACTGTGGCAGATTTTTAACCACCAGTCTTGTTGCCAATGATGTTTTGAGGAATTTGAAGTGTAAAAACCATGAAAGCTTTAATTAAGTAAGCAAGATATTTCCATTACATAAGAGATGTTCTTTCTCATGAATACCTCACTATTTGCCTCATGGTTCAAATTACACTAAGGTATTCTCCCACATGATATTACTCTGCTTTTTAAATTCCAGGGAGTGGAAAGGCATGAAAGAGCAAGTCTGATCCCATGACTTCTGCAAGTTTCTTCCCATCTCTTTTTTGGTCCTGTCTTTTTTTTCTAGTCTAGCTTCATTTAGTACCAACTGAGAATTGGGCACACCCTTCTCCATTTGCAAGAAAGTTGGGGGGGTGCGCTATAGTCAAAAAGGCAGCCTGAGATAGTGGCTTATCACCATTGCTTTTTGATAACTGACAGTTCAATTAGACCAATTAATGTAATTGTTTCCTTTTACATTAAATGCCATTTCATGTGCATTATTTTGTTGTTTCAGCTAGTCTGCAAACTCCACAATAGATATTGTATCTTCTAACTCCTGCAACAACTAGGACAACATTACAAAAACATTTTAAACTACCTGAATATACAACAAACACAGTTTATGTTGTGCTTATTTAATAACAAGAATTTCAGTGGAGACTTTTACAGTACTTATGAAGTGTTTTTTTTTTTAAATAAAGTAAACCATTAGGAGATAATTTTGTTGCTCTAATTTCAAAAAATAATTCTCCTTTCACTTACTCTCAGTAATTAACAGAATATATACATATAGAATCTTCTTTTGGGGAAAATAATGTTGTAAAACTGAAAACAGGCACTTTTCAATTTTTCTTTCATAAAGTATGTTATTAACTAATATTAACAAAGCTTATTTTCCTTTGGTAAACAAAAAAGTAGTCACCATTTCATTAATGTACATATATGTTCAGCATTGTGTTAGGTCTTTTATATGGAATAGCTTATTTAATGCAACATTTAAATTCAGTATTACAATCACCAGATTATCAATTATGAATGTACCTTTTTTAAAAGATTTATTTTATTTTTTTATTTTAGAGAGAGAGAGAGAGAGTGCACTTGCATGCACATGAGCAGGGAGAGGGGCAAAGGGAGACGGGGAGAGAGAATCTTCAAGCAGACTCCCCACCGAGTATAATACCCTACTCATATCATGACCTGAGCTAAAACCAAGAGTCAGCCACTTAACCAACTGAGCCACCCAGACATTCCAGGAATGTATTTTTAAAACGTACCTCTCATCTTCTTTATACATTCATCTGTTGAAGGACATCTTGGCTCATTCCACAGTTTGCCTCTTATGGACATTGTTGCTATGAACCTTGGGGTGCATGTGCCTCTTCTTTTCACTGCATCTGTATCTTTGGGGTAAATACCCAGTAGTGCAATTGCTGGGTTGTACGGTGTCTCTATTCTTAACATCTTGAGGAACCTCCATACTGTTTTCCAGAGTGGCTGTACCAATTTGTATTCCCACTAACAGTGCAAGAGTGTTCCCCTTTCTCCACATCCTCACCAACATTTGTTGTTTCCTGTTTTGTTGATTTTTGCTATTCTAACTGGTTAAGGTGATATCTCAATGTGGTTTTGATTTGATTTCCCTGATGGCTAATGATGTTGAACATTTATTCATGTGTCTATTAGCCATTTGTACACATATATAATGGAATATTATTTAGTCATCAGAAATGATGAATACCCACCATTTGCATCAATATGGATGGAACTAGAGGGGATTACGTTAAGTGAAGTAAGTCAAACAGAGAAACACAATTATCATATGGTTTCACTCATATGTGGAACATAAGCAATAGCACAGAGGACCATAGGGGAAGGCAGGGAAATCCAAAGGGGAGAAATCAGAGCCAGATGAACTATGAGAGACTATGGACCCCAGGAAACAATCTGGGGATTTCAGAGGGGAGGAGGGTGGAGAAGGGTGTAACAGGGTGATGGGTACTGAGGAGGGCATGTGTTGTGATGTGCACTGGGTGTTATATGTAACAAATAAACCATTGAACATTGCATCAAGGAATAATTATGTACTATATGGTGACTAAATGAACATAATAAAAAATAATAAAGTATACTTCTCAGTAACAATTATGATTACTATTGGTGACATTTCCCCCTACCAAAAGAAAACATTTAAAAACAATCTCTTGAAATACTATGATAGACTGGCAAAACAAAAAGGTAAATAAGTTAGATGTTACCATGCATATACTTTTGTATTTTGTGTCTGCTTAGATGTAATGCTCTGCAATAAAAGGAACCAACATAAAATTATAGTCTCTAGTAACTAATTCCAACACTCACTATGTTACCATCTGCATCAGTGCACAATTTCAAATGGCTCTAGATTATGAAGGGCACAATGGATTATACAGGCAATTGTAAAACATTGTCTGGTATCATTTGTTCATTCCATCCTACAACTTTTTCTTCATATTGCTGACATTTGCAATCACGTAAATAATTAGTTTCAAACATTGAAAAAAAGCACCATTCATGATTTATAAATATATATATATGTGATTCTAGGTAATCGGATTTCCTAAATGCAAGTAAAATCAGTGTGCAGTCATGAGCAGTAGTTCTAAAATCTAACTTTAAATTAAAGATAATTAAACTGGTGTCTTTTAACAACATGGGGAAAAAGTTCAAGTTTGGAAGAGATTTTGTTATGCTCATTGCAACACGTATTAGTGAAACATCAATATAATTGAATGTAATTCAAGCAGACATTCAATTAAGCCTCTACTGCATCCAGAATATATTGAATTGACAGTTTCATCTAAATTACTGATACTTTTGAAGACATTAACTATTTGGATAAATAACTAGTGATTATATTTCCCCAAATCCTTTACTGTCTGGTAGAATTTCAAAGTTGCTTAACATCTCTGGATTGTTGATTCCTCATATGTAAAACGAGAGGACTTGGATTGGTGGTTTTTAAGGTCTTTTTAAATTCCAAAAAACCTACTATCATCTGAGTTATTGGAAGAGGAAACCATTTGGGGGCAAATGGCTAGTTGCATTAAAAATTGAAGGAATAGTCGCTCCAGAGTATGTCAACATGGTCTAAAAATACTGTTTTATTTTAGAATGCTACAAAACTCTCCTACTATTTAAACAAGCAAGCAAACAAAACATTGTCTCTTTTTTTCAAAGTAAATATGACCTATTTATCAAGAGTGTTTTTTTAAAATATTTTTATTTATTTATTTGACAGAGAGAGAGGTCATAAGTAGGCAGAGAGGCAGGCAGAGAGAGAGAAGGAGAAACAGGCTCCCCACTGAGCAGAGAGCCCGATGCGGGGCTCGATCCCAGGACCCTGAGATCATGACCTGAGCCAAAGGCAGAGACCTAAACCACTGAGCCCCTCAAGAGTGTTTGTTTTTTAAGTCCCTGTCATCTCTCTCTTACAACAGAGAATCCTCAAAATTATGTTTCTTCAGTCTTTAATTTTCTTTAAATACAAGACATTCTTTAGATGTTTTACTTGGTTTCCATGTTGTACCAATTGCTAGATAGCCACAGTAAGAATAACACATGACCTTCTTATCAAGAGCTTATAACTTACAGGGGAAGACATAATTCTTCTCAGTTAACTACAGTATAAGTCAAATTATGAGAGAATTACCCAATAAGGGGCACAAAAATGTGAGAAAAAAATATATATATATATATTTTTAAAGATTTTATTTTGACAGAGAGAGATCACAAGTAGGCAGAGAAGCAGGCAGAGAGAGAGGGGGAAGCAGGCTTCCTGCTGAGCAGAGAGCCTGATGTGGGGCTCAATCCCAGGACCCTGGGACCATGACCTGAGCCGAAGGCAGAGGCTTTAACCCACTGAGCCACCCAGGTGCCCCGAGAAAAAATATTTTTGACTGAAAGCGATCAGGGAAAAAAAAAATCACAAGGAAATCACTTTACATATTTGATCTGAACTTGGGGAATAATAATTGCCAAAACTTAGTGAGACTATCTTTGTGCCAAGTAATACACCAAACATTTTTTGTATATTTATTTGTATATTTCCATTAATTTCTACAAACATCCTATTATGTAGATACAGTTCTTATTTTACCCATCTAACAATGAAGAAACAAAAGATGCTGTGAAAACAGACATGATAAAAGTTTGTTCATTTACTCAACATATATTCATCAAATGTTTATTCTATACTAACTCCTTTTCCAGGAGCCAAGGATAAAGGGTGACAATCACTCTGCTCCCAAGAAGTTCGATGTGGGAGTGTGTATATAAATAAAACTGCTGGTTATAACATAGTTCATTCGGTGTTATATGGAATCTAAAAAAGGTAGAGTGCCTTCAGTAGAAAAAAATGGAGATGTCCCATAGGAAGTCATGTCTAAGGACCTGGAAGATGAGTTGGTTATAGGAAGAGGAAACAGAAGTACTACAAAGCTCCGGAATAAGAAAGGGAACACCACTTTTGGGGGAATTAAAATAATGTAATATGGTGAGTATACATATTAAATTAGTACAAAATGATTTGGACTTGATGCTTAAAAAGGCAAGAAAGTGGTGGATTTTAAAGCATCTTAAAAGAAGGATGACTGTATGTTGTCTTGGTTTGTCCAGAACAATCCTTACATAATGTTAATATCACCTTTTTCCCCAAAACAATTACTTAAAGGCACCCTTCCTACTCTCAAAATTTTCTTGTCGGATAAGCATTCTACTTTTTTTTTGTGAGAGTAATGGGAGAGATACAAGATCTTTTTTTTTTTTTTTTTAACATTTTATTTATTTATTTGACAGACAGAGATCACAAGTAGGCAGAGACACAGGCAGAGAGAGAGAGAGAGAGGAAGCAGGCTCCCTGCCGAGCAGAGAGCCCGAGCGGGGCTCGATCCCAGGACCCTGAGACCATGACCCGAGCTGAAGGCAGAGGCTTTAACCCACTGAGCCACCCAGGCGCCCCGAGATACAAGATCTTTAAACAGAGAATTGACAGAGGTTCATATGTTAAAATAGTCATGGATGGACTATTAGAATAGTTTGGAGAGAACATATATGGCAGAGATGGTTAGCTTCCAAGGCTTTATGCTCATCTCTACAATGTAGAGTTTTTTTTAAAAAAGTAGCTACCCAGGTAAGAACTACATTTCCAAACTTCCCATACATCTCCCATCTTCCTTCTTCCTCTACCTGCTTCATTACATCAGTGTTCAGGATAAGTGGCAAGGAGATTTGATGATGGATTTCATATCTTCAGTTACTGAATGAGTTCATGAAACAAAGACACAGATGCCGCCATTCTCAGTAGACTTTACGTAAGCAAACTGGGCTTTTGATAAGCTAACAAGCCCTTGTTTTGTTAAGTCTTGAAGATTTCAGGGTTTATATGTAATAGCAAGTAGTATGACCCTAACATAGTAATACTACTGAAAAACAGATCACTTATAAGGCTATTGTAATAATCCAGGTAAGAGATAATGCTGGAGTAATAACTGAAAAAGATGGTAAGTAAAGAGTTCCAGCAAAAATGGCCTCAAGTTTGCCCCTCAGGTTTTTTTTTAGCTTGAGAATCTTAGTAAATGCCAATAAAAATGACTAATTTAGAGAATCTAGAAGAAAAGTGTTTAAGATTAGGAAAAATACTGAGTTCAGTTTAATATGAATTTGAGTTTCATTGGCTATCGCAATGAAAAGTCTGTGAAACTTCTATAAATTATGTTCTGCAGAATGAGAGACAGAGTGGAAAAAGGGAGATGGCATCCATTCCAGGCACTTTGTGTACTGATTATTTCTTTTCCTTTTTCATTTCAAGTCAACAAATTATCTACATGTCAGCATACGGTCTCTCTTTCGTGTGCAAATGGAGACCAATCTATCTTATGAACACATGAGGAATTTGCTATTTGTGGATCCAAGACAAGGAAGAAATTTAGTTTTTTGAAACAATTTATTTATATTCAATTAAGACTATTAACATATCTATAGAGTTAGAATTTGAGGGCAATGTAAAAACATTAGAGGATTTTTAGGATAATGAATCTGGCAACAATGTAGTAAATGGACAGCAAGGAGCTAGTAGTTCAGGAGCTCAGTCATAAAGAACTTAACTAGGAGAGAGGGAGCAGAAAAAAAGGAACACACTGATGAGATGTAGAAGATGGTAAATATCAACAGGGAACACTGTAAGGTTGCAAGAAGGATATGCTTTTGTACCCAGGATTGTCTCTAAACACTAGAATGCGACCCACTGGCTGCATATGTGAAAGTCCCTTCCCTCTATCCAGGCTCAAGTGCTAAAGTGAGTTTAAACAGTCCACTCAAAGCAGGAGGAGAAGTTCATGGTCATCTCTGCTGCCTTTGCAACTCATTTGGGTGTTTTCAGCTGCCTGATTTGGCTAGCAAAACCCATTTTTGTTCACTGTATTTTCTTTTGCATTTCTGACCCATAATGTATGGCTAATATTTAAAAATTCTGATTTTTACCCAATTGATCCATTACTGACTACAGAATTATCAATTGCTAAAAATTTAGTTATATTTCTGTGCCATGTATTTTTGACCAATTCAAGAATTTCAATTACTAGCCTTTCTGAAAGTGTTATGTGTGTGTGTGTGTGATTTAATTAATTCTTAAGACATTGTTAGTCTTTTTTAGTTAAAAATTTAGTTTAAACTTTTAGTTAAAAATTACTAAATTTTTCTTAGTATTTTACTTACCTTCTTTTTGCCACAGCATGATGACCTTTGGCATTTTAATTTTCCCTTGGTCCTTCCACAGAGTTTACAGAACATATGTACCAAATTTCTCAACAGAACATGCAAGAAAATGAATATGTATCTTTTGATGTGGCTACTTAATTATGATAACCTCCCATCCTGGGTTCATATTATTTTGTTTTCAGTAGATAATGCTAAGTCTTTTCTACTCCATAGCTTCTGTGGTATTTCACAAATTACATGACTGAAATATAGACAATCTGTATTTTTATCACTGACACATTGCCCACAGTTACATTTTCTTCTCTCCCAGTTTCTTCAGCAAATGTTGTAAGGCCCGATTAATTTTTTTCCTTGTCCTTGTGTAAATCCATTACTGGACACTTACAAACACCACTTGTATGTACAATTAATAAAATCATGGCTTTAATGACAGGCTCTCGTGAGCTCACCTTACTCCATAGATTGTGAAGTTGGTTTTGCCACATAAACACCTGGGTTAATAGGAATTCAATTATCAGGTAAGTAGACGAGGAGAATATGCTGGTGCAACAGACCTTTAAACTGGGTTTTCCAGCTTAGTATAATTTTATAAGCCATTTGTTTTTTATTGTACTATGTATACAATAGTCTAAGTATAACTGTCTAGCAATTAGAATCTCAGAAAAAAATTTTGTAGTTGAGTGGTTTGGACTTGCATCTCAGTTTGGCTATTTATTGGCTGTGTAACTACGGGCAAGGTGCTTGACTGTCTCTACGTTCCTTATTAATGGAATAGGATTTTTGATGTTATAGTTTTATATATAACTGTGGAATTCTTAGAAATCTATCTAGCTCGTGATAAGGCCCCTGAATGTTAGCTAATATTATTTCTTTTCAATTTAGCTACTGAACTACAGAGTATACGATACGTTCTGATTTGATATTTTGGCATTACTTTGACCAAGCAAACATTTCAGGCCTCAAAGACATAATTACATTAAAATAAGTTAAACTTTGTATGCTTCCCGTTCACACTGTTTACTCTTTTCTTCAACTTAAAAATGAGAAGCAGTTTTTCCTTTAGTATTAATTCTCCACCTGTCCTCAGGAACTCTGTTATCTTTAAATAATTTAATGTAAGGTAAATGGCAAAAGTAACATTATATTATGATAAATGGTACTTTACTCCACTTCCTGGAGGTCAATTAAGTTATAATTTTTAGCACTGCCTCCAAAAGTAGCACGGGATCCATTAAAACAATTGATTTAGTATGTGTAAAGCAGGGACACCTAGGCAGCTCAGTTGGTTAGGTGGCTGCCTTAGGTTCAGGTCATGATCCCAGAGTCCTGGGATCAAGCCCCTCATCAGCTTCTCAGTGGGGAGCCTGCTCTTCTCCTGCCTGCCGCTACCCCTGCTTGTGCTTGCTCTCTCCTCTCTTTCTGTCTCAAATAAAAAAAAAAAAAAGAATGTGTTAAGCAGTGCAATGATCTTACGTCAGGGATGTGGTTGGATGAGTCAGAGAGTGGTCGTTCCAAAACTCCTTTGAGGCTTAGGTTTTGTTAACTTGGAGGTCTGAAATATATCCAAAATCAAGCACAACAAGGAAAAACACATTGATACAGTCTCTTAAATTCCTGATTGGTCAACTACAAATATTACAGTTGAAAACATTTACTCTCTCCCTTATAATGGACACTGGATATCCACTATCCCCGCAGATGGAGTTTCATGGATGCAGGCAACGTATTTGACTTTACTCAACACTGAATCTTACACACACAGAAAATGATGTGGCCTTCATTGCTATTTCTTAAATGAATTAAAGGATGAATTGTAATAGGTACTAAAGATTGAAATAGGCGAGGAATTGAAGGTGCCACTTTAACTTTTTTTCCCAAGAGATGTGGCTATAATAGGGAAGACAGAAAAAGAGAGGTAGAAGGGAGAAATGTGAGAAATTTGAGATTTTTTAAAGATGGGTGAGATTCACCATGTTTAAATGATGAGAAGGAGGCCGCAGAGTACACTGTATGCAACACACATACACACAGGCACACACGCACACACACACAGACTCTTGTTTGGGAAATGTTGCCAAACACAGTCTCTGAGCCTCCCTTTTCTTACTTGTGTCCTTTAAAAATAGTGGATTTATTTTAATCATTGTTGAATTGAGTACAAATGGTCTCAAACTCTATATGCATAACATCTTTTTACTGTGCTGTCTTTCTCAACTTTTCAATATAATGGTTTGTTGCTCTTGAGATAATAGTTTGAAAAATCATGCAAGCTGTTGGAATATTTGCATAGTGATTATATGCTGAATAGCAGCTTGGGTTTTCTATTTCCATCTGCTTCAACTTAGTAAGTATAAGAGGTATTATTATTATTATTATTATCATTATTATTATCATTGAATTATCTGAATTCCAAATTAGGAAACAGACATACTGCATATAATCTTTAGATGAATAAAAATAACTTTGCTAAAAGAAAATTTTTGTTTTATATAATAAAGTCTTTTGAATTTAATTCCCTTCTCAATTTTAAAAGGGCAAGTTTATTCAAGTGTTAATAATATGTTCATGTCTATAACTAATGAAACCATTTAAAAATAATACATTAGTCGGCAAAGCTTTCAGCTTGTATTCTTTTTAACATTTCGCATCTTAACATTTTAACATTTCAGTCTCCTTGAACAATGAAGGTAACCCGTCCCTGCTTATAATCACCATTTATTTCTAAGAATAGGAATATTTCACTAATCTGAAACTCCTCCATTTGTTACAGAGCTAGAAACCAAGATAGAAGTAACTAGGGGTTCTGAGATCCAAAGCAGACTAATAATAGAAGCAACTGGCCTCTTAGATTCACTGTGCTTTCTGGATTTCCTTGAAGCCTGTATACTCTTTCATTATCTATTATTTGGTACACTTGATGCTTATTATTCATTAGATTTTAAAGAAACTGTACAGAGATTTTAGGAATTGTTGGCTGATCTATGACTTAGATTTAGTTTAGGAATGTTTCCTCTGCACAGTGTTGCTTTACGAATCTCTAAAGTATATATAAAAGTTTAATAAATCATAACATGTTATGATCTTTCATAAGGTAGAGTGTACAATTGATTTTTCCAAAATGAATAAAATTATAAAGTATTTTTAAAAATATTTATTTATTTATTTGATAGAGAAAGAGTGAGAGAGCACAAGACAGGGGGAGGGATAAAGAGAGAGGGAGAAGCAGATTCCCGCTGAACAGGGAGCCCAACGCAAGGCTCATCCCAAGACCATGGGATCAGGACCTGAGCTGAAGGCAGATGTTTAAGAGACTGAGCCACCCAGGCACCCCTAAAGTATTTTTTAAATAAGAAGTTCCTCAACTATCGAAAATATGGCTAGCAAGAAATATGATGTGTGGCTTTGGTACCAATATTGCCCACTTGAATCTATACATTTATGCCAAACTTTTGCTGGGATTTAAGGATAGACCTATGAGGAATAAAAGTGCTTTTCAAAACCATGGAAGGTCCTGACTGTAAGTTCTGGTGCACCAAATGCCCTATCTTATGCTGCTCACTACACTCCAACAATGTTGCTTTCTATCATTTCCTCAAAAGGATCTCCAGGTCGCAAGCATTCCCTCATTGGAGCCCTTTCCATCAGCCACAAATGCTTGGCCACCATTCTCCACCTGAGTCCTATTTATCCTTCAAGCATCTGCTCAACCATTATTTGCTCAGACAGGACTTCCCAGATTTTATAAACTACATTAGAAGTTCTAGGGTACTAACCTATCAACTCTGTAATTTGCCTACACATCACTGTAAGCCTCTTCTATATATATATTAGCATTATTCAAGGCCAATAGTGTCCCATGTCTCTCTCATTTCTCCAAAAGGGTCTCATCTCTTTTGTTCTCCACGGTATTCCCATTGCTCAGGACTGTACTTGTGACCTGGTAGTAATTCAACATATAGTCACCAAAAATCAATCAATCAATCAATAATCAGACACAAGAATAGATGCTTTTCATGGTAGAAATTTTTGTGTAGGATGGAAGAATATAATGAGCCTGCCACATGCAAATAATTCCCTTTTCTTATTTTATTTTGAAAAGCATTAGGAAATTTTTATCTTTTCTTGGGAATCATGAGACAAATGTTAATAATTGGATTCATGTTGCACTGGTTTCTGAATTTTGTGTGTCTTACTTCTTTACATCTGCAATTCCTTACAGAGCAGGCATGTGCACATACTTCTCTAATGAATGTTCAATGACTTAAGATGTAACAATATGACTTCAGGCTCAGAACCCAGAACTTATGTCACTCATCATGCACAGAAACTAGAAGCTTTATGTTCTGAAGGGTGAACTGCCCAAAGCAATCAGCCCATATCTATAATGACTTTGTACATGAGGAAGAGAATATGGAATCAAATAGTGGGTTCTAAAGAATAGCAGTGAAGGAAAAGTACTTGAACTATCTTATCTGGGTGACAATAAAAATATGAGCTTAATATTGAAAAAACTTCACGAATCCAAGTAAGCAAAATAGGACAAACATAATCCTTAATACTCCAAAAAACATTTTAAAAGCGAGATTTGTCCCAAGTTGAATAAATAGCATGAATATATTTAATAATTCATCATTTATATTAATGCCACACAATTATCAAAGGCCATCAGTGATATCCATTAGCCTTAGTGGATATGTCAAAAATGAACTTTTGGCCCCTAAATTGCGCCTGAACAAGACAGATAAAGGTTATTTTCTTCATTTGAAATTGTCACTGTAAAGGTTAAGGGGGCCAGACACTGCAAACTTTTGATAGCAATTCGCTTGTCAAGAAGCAGAATTTTATGACACACTACTCTGCATGGCCTTAAATCAGGAATTGAAAGCTTTTCAAATACAATTGCTGTGTATTGAAAAATCTGTTATCAATACAAATGAATTTGAGTCATTTTGATTACTTTTATTGAAAGAGCTGTTGGATAATTAAATATTTAATTTTTGCAAAAAGCTCATTTTAAGCAATAATTCTTCAGTGGAACAAACTAAGTGGTCTGGAGATGAAATTTCAATGTAATTTTGAAATATATATCCTATCATTCAGATTAAAAAATAGACACTCCAAAGCACCCTTTCTAACAATTAAACATTTATCCTAAAAGATACTGAAATCTTATGTTTTACATTGGCTTTTTTCCCTTTAGTAGTGATATGAACATAGGAATGTATAAATGTCATAAAAGTTTTATGTTTTGTTAAAAGATTATAAATTAAAACTACATTAGACTTCTGGAAATGGTGCCTAAGCATTTTACATGATAAAAGGCATAATATCCAGCTATATTTGATTCACAAAAATATTCCATGTTAAAAGAAATTATAAATTACATATGCATGTTAATGAATATTCTACTTGGTAATGTACCAACTTTTTAAAACAACTGTCAAACTTTTAAATTTTTTGAGATGAGTTTTATATAACATAAAATTAACTATTTAAAAATTTTGTTTATTATGTTCAGTTAGCCACCATATAGTACATAATTAGTCTTTGATGCAGTGTTCAGTGGTTTATTAGTTACGTATAACACCCAGTGCACATCACAGCACATTCCCTCCTCAATACCCATCACAGTGTTACCCCCTCCCTCACCCTCCTTCCCTCTGAAATCCCCAGATTGTTTCCCAGGGTCCATAGTCTCTCATAGTTCATCTGGCTTTGATTTCTTCCCCTTTGGATTTCCCTGCCTTCCCCTATGGTCCTCTGTGCTATTGCTTATGTTCCACATATGAGTGAAACCATATGATAATTGTGTTTCTCTGTTTGACTTACTTGACTTAACATAATTCCCTCCAGTTCCATCCATGTCGATGCAAATGAGAAAATTAACCATTTTAAAGTAAGCAATTCAATGGTATTTAGTGCATTTGTAGTGTTATACAATCACCATTATCTAGTTCCAAAACATTTTAATCATCCCAAAAGGAAACCTGTACACATTACGAATGTACTCCCCATTCCTATTACTACTACCTCTCAACCCCTGGCAACCACCAATCTGCATTTTGTTTCTGTGGATTGAACTATACTGAATATTTCATATAAATGGAATCATACAATATGTGAGCTTTTCTATTTGGCTTCCTTCACATAGCATAATGTCCTAGAGGTTTATACACATCAAAGTTTGTATTGATACCTCATTCCTTTTTATGAGTAATATTCCATTGAATGTATATATCACAATTTGTTTATGCATTCATCTGATGATGGGCAATAGGGCTGTCTCCATTTTTCAGCTATTGTGACTAATGCAACCATGAACATGGGTGTATATGTATTTGTTTGAGTGCTCATTTTCAATTATTTTGCACCCAGGAGTGGAATTGCTGGGCCATATGGTAATTCTAAGTTTAACTTCTTGAGGAACAGCGGAACTATTTTCTATAGTGACTGAGACATAACACATTCTCAAAAACAATGTACAAGAGTTCCATTTCTCTACATCCTTGCTAACACTTGCTTTTTTTCATTAAAAAATTATATTAACCCGGGGGGAGGAGTCAAGATGGCAGAGAAGTAGCAGGCTGAGAGGACAATAGATAGCAGGAGATCAGCTAGATAGCTTATCAAACCATTGCGAACACCTACAAATCCAACAGGGAATTGAAGAGAAGAAGAGCAACAATTCTAGAAACAGAAAATCGACCACTTTCTGAAAGGTAGGACTGGCGGAGAAGTGAATCCAAAGTGATGGGAAGAAAGACTGCAGGGGGAGGGGCTGGCTCCCAGCAGGCAGTGGAGCAACGGAGCACAAAATCAGGACTTTTAAAAGTCTGCTCCACTGAGGGACATCGCTCTAGAGGCTAAACCGGGGTGAAGCCCACACGGGGTCAGCGTGGCCCTAGGTCCCGCGGGGTCAGAGAAGGAATGGGGGTGTCTGAGTGTCGCAGAGCTTGCAGATATTAGAACAGGAAAGCCGGCTATAGAGACAGAGGTGAGGAGTGAGCTCTCAGCTTGGGGTTACCTTGAAATGGTCGCAGGCTGGGTGAGCTGGGAGCGCGGCCGGAGGCCAGGGAGACGGGAGTGATTGTGCGATTTCTCTGAGGGTACACTGAGGAGTGGGGTCCTGAACTCTCAGCTCCTCTGGGCCAGAGGTTGGGAGGCCCCCATTTTCATTCCTGTCCTCCAGAACTCTATGAAAAGGGTTCAGGGAACAAAAGCTCCCGAAAGCGATCCTGAGCAGATTACTTAGCCTGGCCCCTGGTAAGGGCAGTGCAATTCTACGTCGGGAAAAAACACTTGAGAATCACTACAACAGGCCCCTCCCCCAGAAGATCAACAAGAAATCCAGCCAAGGGCAAGTTCACTTACCAAGGAGAACAGCAGAATTCTAGAGGGGGGAGAAATCAAAGCATGGAATTCATGGCTTTCCATGATTCTTTAGTCTTGCAGTTAATTTAAATTTTTTTAAATTTTTTTTTTCTTCTGCTAAATTTTTTTTTCACTTTTAACCTTTCCTCTTTTAACGTTTTTAAACTAGTTTATCTTAAGAATACCTTTCATTAAAAAAAAAAATCTTTTTTGAACCTTCATTATTATAGTCATATTTTATCCTTCATTGTATCTAACTTTATTTTTTTATATACACATAGGGTTTTTCTTCTAAAAAATTTGGGGTACAACTTCTTCTAATAGATCAAAATATACTCTAAATCTAGCTCCGGGCTTGTAATGGTCTCCAGCCTGGCAAATTCTCTCCACTTTCTTTTTCCTTATTCTCCCAACCAACTTACTTTATTATCCCCTTTTTCAGATATTAAAAAAAATTTTTTTGTCATCTTTATAGGCATATTCCATCCATTCATTGTGTTTACCCTTATATATGTTTTTCATTCTTTAAAATTTTGAGAGGTAGTTTCTTCTAAGAGACCAAAATACTCCCAAAATTAAGTGGGTGACCCTGTTCTAGTCATAAGTCTAATATATATATATATTTCATTTTTTATTTTTTCTTTATATGTTTTCTTTTTTTATTCTTTTTCTGAACTTCTTTTTATCCCCTTTCTCCATCCCATGATTTGGGGGTCATTCTGAATTGGTTAAAGCGCATTTTCCTGGGGTCTTTGCCGCCCTTTTAGTATTTTATTTGCTCCTTCTTATATTCTTATCTGGACAAAATGACAAGGTGGAAAAACTCAAAACACAAAAAAAAGAACAAGAGTCAGTACTGAAGACTAGGGACCGAATCAATACGGACATTGGTAATATGTCAAATCTAGAGTTCAGAATGATGATTCTCAAGGTTCTAGCCGGGCTCAAAAAAGACATGGAAGATATTAGAGAAACCCTCTCTGGAGATATAAAAGCCCACTCTGGAGAAATAAAAGAACTAAAATCTAACCAATTTGAAATAAAAAAAGCTATTAATGAGGTGCAATCAAAAATAGAGGCTCTTACTGCTAGGATAAATAAGCCAGAAGAAAGAATTAGTGATATAGAAGACCAAATGACAGAGAATCTAGAAGCTGAGCAAAAGAGACACAAACAAATATTGGACCACGAGAGGAGAATTTGAGAGATAAGGGACACTATAAGATAAAACAACATTAGAACAACTGGGATTCCAGAAGAAGAAGAAAGAGAGAGGGGAGCAGAAGGTATATTGGAGAGAATTATTGGAGAGAATTTCTCTAATATGGCAAAGGGAACAAGCATCAAAATCCAGGAAGTGCGGAGAACCCCCCTCAAAATCAACAAGAATAGGTCCACACCCCATCACCTAATAGTAAAATTTACAAGTCTTAGTGACAAAGAGAAAATCCTGAAAGCAGGCCGGGAAAAGAAGTCTGTAACATACAATGGTAAAAATATTAGATTGGCAGCAGACTTATCCACAGAGACTTGGCAGGCCAGAAAGAGCTGGCATGATATATTCAGAGCACTAAATGAGAAAAACAGGCAGCCAAGAATACTCTATCCAGCTAGGCTATCATTGAAAATAGAAGAAGAGATAAAAAGCTTCCAGGATAAACAAAAACTGAAAGAATTTGCAAACACCAAACCAGCTCTACAGGAAATATTGAAAGGGGTCCTCTAAGCAAAGAGAGAACCTAAAAGTAATAGATCAGAAAGGCACAGAGACAATATACAGTAACAGTCACCTTACAGGCTAATAATGGCACTAAATTCATATCTCTCAATAGTTACCCTGAATGTTAATGGGCTAAATGCCACAATCAAAAGACACAGGGTATCAGAATGAATAAAAAAACAAAACCCATCAGTATGTTGCCTACAAGAAACTCATTTTAGATGCGAAGACACCTCCAGATTTAAAATGAGGGGGTGGAAAACAATTTACCATGCTAATGGGCATCAGAAGAAAGCTGGGGTGGCAATCCTTATATCAGATCAATTAGATTTTAAGCCAAAGACTATAATAAGAGATGAGGAAGGACACTATATCATACTCAAAGGGTCTGTCTAACAAATTTAAATATATATTAATAAAAAAATATATATAACAAAATCAAAGAAACACATAGACAATAATACAATAATAGTAATGGACTTTAACACTCCCCTCACTGAAATGGACAGATCATCCAAGCAAAAGATCAACAAGGAAATAAAGGTCTTAATGACACACTGGACCAGATGGACATCACAGATATATTCAGAATATTCCATCCCAAAGCAACAGAATACACAGTCTTCTCTAGTGCACATGGAACATTCTCCAGAATAGATCACATCCTGTGTCCTAAATCAGGTCTCAACTGGTATTAGAAGATTGGGATCATTCCCTGAATATTTTAAGACCACAATTCTCTGAAGCTAGAACTCAATCACAAGAGGAAATTTGGAAAGAACCCAAATACATGGAGGCTAAACAGCATCCTTCTAAAGAATGAATGGGTCAACCAGGAAATTAAAGAAGAATTGAAAAAATTCATGGAAACAAATGATAATGAAAACACAGCAATTCAAAATCTGTGGGACTCGGGGTGCCTGGGTAGCTCAGTGGGTTAAAGCCTCTGCCTTCAGCTCAGGTCATGATCTCAGGGTCCTGGATCGAGCCCCACATCAGACTCTCTGCGCAGCGGGGAGCCTGCTTCCTCCTCTCTCTCTGCCTGCCTCTGCCTACTTGTAATCTCTCTGTCGAATAAATAAATAAAATCTAAAAAAAAAAGAAAAATCTGTGGGACTCAGCAAAGGCAGTCCTGAGAGGAAAATATATAGTGGTACAAACCTTTCTTAGGAAACAAGAAAGGTCTCAAATACACAACCTAACCCTACACCTAAAGGAGCAAGAGAGAGAACAACAAAGAAAGCCTAAACCGAGCAGGAGAAGAGAAATAATAAAGATCAGAGCAGAAATCAATGAAATAGAAGCCAAAACAAAACAAAACAAAACAAAACAAAACACAATAGAACAAATCAACTAAACTAGGAGCTGGTTCTCTGAAAGAATTAATAAGATTGATAAACCCCTGGCCAGACTTATCAAAAAGAAAAGAGAAAGGACACCAAATTAATAAAATCATGAATGAAATACAAGAGATCACAACCAACACCAAAGAAATACAAACAATTATAAAAACATACTATGAGCAACTCTATGCCAACAATTTTGACAATCTGGAAGAAATGGTTGCATTCCTAGAGACATACAAACTACCACAGCTGAACCAGGAAAAAATAAAAAACCTAAACAGACCCATAACCAGTAAGGAGATTGAAACAGTCATCAAAAATCCCCAAACAAATAAAAGCCCAGGGCCAGACGGCTTCCCAGGGGAATTCCACCATACATTTAAAGAAGAACTAATTCCTATTCTCCTGAAACTGCTCCAAAAAATAGAAATGGAAGGAAAACTTCCACAGTCATTTTATGAGGTCAGCATCACCTTGATCCCAAAACCAGACAAGGATCCCATCAGAAAAGAGAATTACAGACCAATATCCTTGATGAACACAGATGCAAAAATTCTCACCAAAATACTAGCCAATAGGATTGAACAGTACATTAAAAGGATTATTCACCACAACCAAGTAGGATTTATTCCAGGGCTGCAAGGTTGGTTCAACACCCGCAAATCAATCAATGTGATACCATACATTAATAAAAGAAAGAACAAGAACCATATGATACTCTCAATAGATGCTGAAAAAGCATTTAACAAAGTGCAGCATCATTTCCTGATCAAAACTCTTCAAAGTGTGGGGATAGAGGGCACATACCTCAATATTATCAAAGCCATCTAGGAAAAACCCACCGCAAATATCATTCTCAATGGAGAAAAATGGAAAGCTTTTCCGCTAAGGTCAGGAACATGGCAGGGATGTCCATTATCACCACTGCTATTCAACATAGTACTAGAAGTCCTAGCCTCAGCAATCAGACAACAAAAAGAAATTAAAGGCATTCAAATCAGCAAAGAAAAAGTCAAACTGTCACTCTTTGCAGATGATATGATACTATATGGGGAAAACCCAAAAGGCTCTGCTCCAAAACTGCTAGAACTCATACAGGAATTCAGTAAACTGTCAGAATATAATATCAATGCACAGAAATCAGTTGCATTTCTTTACACCAACAACAAGACAGAAGAAAGAGAAATTAAGGATTCAATCTCATTTACAATTGCACCCAAAACCATAAGATACCTAGGAATAAACCTAACTAATGAGGCAAAGAATCTATACTCAGAAAACTAAAGTACTCATGAAAGAAATTGAGGAAGACACAAAGAAATGGAACAATGTTCCATGCTCCTGGATTGGAAGAACAAATATTTTGAAAATATCTTCGCTACCTAAAGCAATCTACACATTTAATGCAATCCCTATCAAAATTCCATCCATTTTTTCAAAGAAATGAAAGAAATCATCCTAAAATTTATATGGAACCAGAAAAGACTTTGAATAGCCAAAGGAATATTGAAAAAGAAAGCCAAAGTTGGTGGCATCACAATTCCAGACTTCAAAGAGGTCATCATCAAGACAGTATAGAGAGCCCAGAAATAGACCCTCAACTCTATGGTCAACTAATCTTTGACAAAGCAGGAAAGAATGTCCAATGGTAAAAAGACAGCCTCTTCAACAAATGGTGTTGGGAAAATTGGACAGCCACATGCAGAAAAATGAAATTGAACCATTTCCTTACACCACACATGAAAATAGACTCAAAATGGATGAAGGACCTCAATGTGAGAAAGGAATCCATCAAAATCCTTGAGGAGAACACGAGTAGCAACATCATCGACCTCAGCCCAGCAACATCTTCCTAGGAACATCACCAAAGGCAAAGGAAGCAAGGGCAAAAATGAACTATTGGGATTTCATCAAGATCAAAAGCTTTTGCACAGCAAAGGAAACAGTTAACAAAACCAGAAGACAACTGACAGAATGGGAGAAGATATTTGCAAATGACATATCAGATAAAGGGCTAGTGTCCAAAATCTATCAGGAACTTAGCAAACTCAACACCCAAAGAACAAACAATCCAATCAAGAAATGGGCAGAGGACATGAACAGACATTTCTACAAAGAAGAAATCCAGATGGCCAACAGACACATGAAAAAGTGCTCCACATCACTCGGCATCAGGGAAATACAAATCAAAACCACAATGAGATATCACCTCACACCAGTCAGAATGGCTAAAATTAACAAATCAGGAAATGACAGATGCTGGCAAGGATGTGGAGAAATGGGAACCCTCCTCCACTGTTGGTGGGAATGCAAGCTGGGGCAACCACTCTGCAAGACAGCATGGAGGTTCCTCAAAAAGTTGAAAATAGAGCTACCCTATGACCCAGCAATTGCACTACTGGGTATTTACCCTAAAGATACAAATGTAGGGATCTGAAGGGACACGTGCACCGGAATGTTTATACCAGCAATGTCCACAATAGCCAAATTATGGAAAGAACCTAGATGTCCATCAACAGATGAATGGATAAAGAAGAAGTGGTATATATATATATATACACAATGGAATACTATGCAGCCATCAAAATAAATGAAATCTTGCCTTTTGCTATGATGTGGATGGAACTAGAAGGTATTATGCTGAAATGTGAAATATGTGAAATAAGTCAATCAGAGAAGACAACTATCATATGATCTCCCTTATATGAGGAAGTGGAGATGCAACGTGGTGGGCTTGAGGGGTAGGAGAAGAATAAATGAAACAAGATGGGATCAGGAGGGAGACAAACCATAAGTGACTATTAATCTCACAAAACAAACTTAGGGTTGCTGGGGGGAGGAGGGGTTGGGAGACGGGGAGGGAGGTTATGGACATCGGGGAGGGTATGTGCTATGGTGAGTGCTGTGAAGTGTGTAAACCTGGTGATTCACAGACTTGTACCCCTGGGGATAAAAATTCATTATATGTTTATAAAAAAATAAAATAAATTAATAAAAAAATTATATCAACCCATGTGGTTGTAAAATGGTACTTCATATGATTTTTATTTGCTTCCCCTAGTGACTCATGACATTGAACACCTTTCCATCTTTTTTAGAGAAGTTTGCCAATTGACAATTTTTCAATATAGTCTGTTCTTGCCTTTGTATCAGTCAGTAGTTTTCATTCTCTAATACACCTTCCCTTACAACATCTTATGTCATTTAAACAAGAATAATAGAAGGTAAACAAATTGATAATTTTGCATCTTCATATCATCTTATCAAATATTTGTACAGAATCCTTTCTTTTTTCCAGGAAGTTTTAATGTTTGTCATGCACTCTTTAGCATTAGTACAGTGAGACATTTCTATAACGCCATGGCCAACACATTAACGGTCTATGATGTTATATTATTTTATTCAAGTAGTAAAATGGAATATCAAGTGCCATATCAATTTTCAATACTCTCAGGAAAATCCTCTGGGGTTAAACTAAAGACTGTTGATAGTGAATAAAAATAAATGAAGGACATGAGTTAGCAGTTACTTTAATTCATCTTAATTAATTTGCTAAAATTATGAAATTTATTAAGTAGATATCTTTAAGATTTACTAAAAAAGCCCCACAAAACCTAATAATCTGAATTTAGGCATTACTAGAAATACAGTTATAAAAATGTTTTATCAAAAAGGGGAGATACAATCTATTGCCAATGCAGAGAATTGAAAAGAATTTTGCTGTTTCTTCTATGACTTGGAAAATCTTAAAAGAATCTTAAGGTACTAACTGAACGAAATGAGATACACATATGTTATATGAGTTGCACATATTAAAATAAAACAAGATTAAATCAGAGAGGGAGACAAACCATAAGAGACTCTTAATCATAGGAAACAAACTGAGGGTTGCTGGAGAGGTAGGGGTGGAGGGATGGAGTAACTGGGTGATGGACATTAAGAATGGCATGTGAGGAGCGCCTGGGTGGCTCAGTGGGTTAAAGCCTCTGCCTTCACCTCGGGTTATAATCTCAGGGTCCTGAGATCGAGCCCCACATCGGGCTCTCTGCTCCGTGGGGAGCCTGCTTCCTCCTCTCTCTCTGCCTACCACTCTGCCTGCTTGTGATCTCTCTCTGTCAAAAGAATAAATAAAATCTTAAAAAAAAAAAAGAATTGCATGTGATGTAATGAGCACTGGGTATTATACAGACTGATAAATCACTACCTCTGCCTCAGAAACCAATAATACATTATATGTTAATTAACTGAATTTAAATTAAAAAATAAATAAAATAACACCTTTGAGGGTTAAGGTATAATAATCAGCATATTTTAGGGTGCCTGGGTAGCTTAGTTATTGTCTGTCTTCAGCTCAGGTCATGATTCCAGGGTCTTGGGATCAAGCCCCACATCGGGCTCCCTGCTCTGCAGGAAGCCTGCTTCTCCCTCTCCCACTCTCCCTGCTTGTGTTCCCTCTCTCACTGTCTCTCTCTCTGTCAAATAAATAAATAAAATCTTTTTAAAAAATCAGCATATTTCCTTAAAAGAGGTGCCACTAACTTTGACTTAAAATATACAGGGGAGCATTCTTCTGGGCGTTTTCCCACCAGCCATATCACTGTTTCAGTAAAAAGCCTTCACTACCATGTTTTTCTCATATAAAATCTTTCTAAATCCCATGATTATTTAGGTGGAACTCTTGCCTAACACTTGAGTCTCCAGATTCTATTCTAATCTTCTGCTTATTGAATAATGGAACTGTAGTTTGAGAATTGGCTTCAGCTCAAGGCATGGGGCTGCTTCTTCTCATTGTAGTCCATTCTCATTGCTGGCAATTGGTTTGGGAACAACATGCAACCCAAATTTATCTAATTTCATGGTAGAAAAAGCATGCTAGAGATGTTGGTAGAGACAGAAAAGAACTGAGAAATCTGAGTTTTTAGTCAACTTAAAAAGTAGATTAAAAAGTTTACCTGCCGCAAGATATTTACGTGGTGCCAGAAGATATGGAGACAGCTAGCTCAGAGAAAAAGGAATGTATTACTAATGACACAGCAGACAGCATAAGCTTCATGTTCATGAAGTCTAAACCCCAGTCTAAACCCCACAGGGGAGCTGTGGGATGGGCTCTGCTGAATCCCACACACACAGTGGGTCTGTGTCACAGCTGAGAAATGCTGATTTTAGAAAATCCCCAATCTTATAAAAGGAACCACCAGCAATCCTGAACCATCTTTGCCCTGGTGGAAATATTATCTTTGTACCCTGGTCAGAAGATAAATCACCCCTCTGCTCAGAGAGAGACACACATAGTCTCTACCCTCCGAGGATATACAAACAACATGGAAAAATAATCAACAGTGACAAAATAAATATTTTCTTTTTTTTTTTTGGAGAATACACACAAAAAAATTTTTTAACAAAGTCAAATCTATTTATTGCCTCCCTGCCACCCCAAATCCTTGTACCCCCACAGTACTGCTAGGAACCAGCCTCAGACTATAGGTTCAGGGCTTCCCTTTGAGTACCAGGACAGTAGGCTCCCTGACTTGGAGACAGTCAGCACAGTCCCAAGTCCTTCAGAGTGGGGAATCCTACCAATTGCCAGGCGCTTCCCTCGGAGAGGACCTTTCAACCTCTTAGCTATAGGGTTCTGGCTTTTGGTCCATGGGCTCCTTGAGGGGGCCTCTGAAGAGGTGGCAGTTCCTGGGTGTCATGAGAGATTCACTAAGAAGATATTTACTCATCCCTATTAAGTGAGACGAATGGGTAATCTCACGCTGCCATGGGATTTAATCAAGAGCTCAAGCAGCCCTCAGGCTCCTGGGAGTCACTTGTGGCAATGAGGGAAACAGAGTGAAGTTGATGCCATTGACCATGAAGAACAAGATGGAAATGGTCAGAGTCCTTGCTTATGTCGTTTAGCCAGTGAATCTACCAATCTTGAAGCCCACCTTCCATCTGAACTCCTGCTCTGTGAATAACAAACTATGTATTATTTAACCAGTTTGAGTCAGTCATGTCAAAAAGCATCTATCTCACTGATAGGTTCCAGCAGCTAAATTTACTCCATTTCCTGTCAGCATCTTTCCCTAGGGTTATCTCTAGACCCATAAATAATACCTTAGGAGTCATTCTGAAAAAGACAAAGATATGATGGGATATATTACTCATTACTGTTGTCTTTTAAAGTTTGAGTGGGGAGAAGGTAGATAAAATAGAAATGCATCCTTGGGACTTTCTAAAGCGGGCCCAGTTTTGTTTGATAAATATTTATTGATCGAATAAAAAAGAATATTTAGAACATCCCAATACAGACATGCTGGCTTTTATGAAACAAAACAAAACAAATTTGTATTAAATGCATATTAGATTTTAAAGGACTAGGCTTTACGGCAAATCAGATTGCTGTCTATCAATGAGAATCAACGAAAGGGACCAGTCTGTTACTGTGAATACTTAAGAAGCTAGATATCCACTTCCCAAAGATCCTGAGAATATTTTCTTTGAATTACATACAATCTTGTTTAATCTACTTATAAAAATCACAGAAGAGGCCTGATAATATGATTAGTTTTATACACTAATGATGAATATATTTTTGTGAAAATATGATGTATAAATATACACTTTGTCAAGATACAATTTTTAATATTTAAAATAAAAGCATTTTTCAAAAACACATTAATATAGGTCCACAGATAGCATATTTTGGGGTAACTTGCTCTGACTCAGTTTTCTCACTGAGGAATTGGTTGATCTGGTGTACTGAGTAGATATTCTCTTAGGAGAGAGAGCATTCTGTCTATGCAAACAACCCTGTTTATCTCCACAGGTATTTTGCCATTGGGAACTCTTTAAATGATATATTTTGTTAATATTGATTAGTCCTCTGTGGATGAATTAAAACTGAGTCTGTGAACTTCTGTATCTGAGAAAGATTACACTCTGTCTGAACCTTATCAAGTTACGTGGGTCCCATGTGGCTTAGCGTGAAGCAGCCCACATCCCTCTTTACCAGCCTGCTTTATAGCACATGATCTGTAAAGCTCTCCCAGCTCAAGGATTTCTGAGTCCGTGTGATGCAGTGGCTCCCTGGATACATTTCAAGAAAAACAGTATTCAAATAGCAAGCATTCTCTAAATGCCTGTGATGCATTTGTCAGGCATTATTCCAACAACTATTATCTTTGATCCTTATAACAATTTTGTAAATCCTGCTTTTCTCATTATAGATGAGGAAACCAAGGCACAGAGTCAAATGCCAGAAAGCTGATAAATCACATTGCCAAGTTAAGCCTTTGGCACCAAAGCCCATTCACTTTCCATTATACCAACTAATACCTCAAAAGAAATAATTTTTTTTAAAAATCAGCGTTAAATTCCTTTTAGTACTAATGTAGTAATTTATATCATTTAATGGCAGTCACAATGATTTTAAAGGGCAACTCTGAAGGTCTCTCAAATGAATTAGGAAAGTGTTTTGACAGAATAGAAACATTTCTTCATGATTGATATGCAGCCTACTTAGTAGTATCTACACACAGACACACACATATATGTTTATTCTCAGTTTGGGTATTAAGTGAATATACAAATATTTATGTTTAGTTGAGAATACAAAATTATATCTATTTGTACTCTTTCTGTACTCAGTGGAGCTAGTAGACAAAGTAAGTGAACAGTAATCAAATGTGTCATTCAACTAGGAAAGACAGTAAATATTCTCATCCTGTTCAAAATAATGTGCTGCCTTTGCACAAGTAGAGACACAGAAATAGCTAGGCATTTGGGAGGCTAAAATATTTATGTAAAGTATCTAGACAGATTTCTTATAATGCTCCTCCAAAAGAGGTTATTTATTTAATGCCTACAATGCATTTGTCAGGCACTGCTCATATAACTATTATCTTTAATCCTTATAACAATTTCGCAGGCGAAGTCCTGATTTTCTCATCATAGATGAGGAAAACCAAGTCTCAGAGCTGGTGCCACCAAGCTAGTAAGTCAATGACAGGTTTAATATTTACATTATTTCCTCTATCTAGAGGTAGTTCCCATATATTAACCAAAGAAAAAATTTAGATGTTCAAATACGATTTTCTTTCCTTTGGTATTACTCAGTAATTTGACATATGTTATTAGACAATTCAACAACTGAATTTTTATTAAATATTCATTCCAAAATAGTATGTCTGCCTAAGAACTGGCAAAGAAATTCAAAGTTATTTCCTGCCAGACAAAAGGAAATTTCTCAACCTGTGTGTGTGGCTTGTGTCTTTGTTAATTTTCTCTATATTACCTCCTTCCCTCCTTTTGCCTTAGGAATTATTCCCAAACAACAAAGGTGGGAATACAGAAACTGAATTCCAGCTTGGGGAGTATAGGCCATGTATGGATCCTAGCAGTAGCTACATGACAGCATACAAGTTTTCATCCAGGACTTCTAGAGTGAGATCAGAAGCAGAAATATCACACCAAGAACTCACCAAGAAGGTATTAAAGAAAAAAATCCATAGAAGATTTGTGATCAATAAGCAGAGAAGTAGGAAGGAGAGGAGAAGCAGGCACAAATATTAAAAAAAAAAATCCAAACTGACTCCCTCATAACGTAAAATGTTTATAGTAACATGTTATATAGAATATTAAATATGTATATAGTAATATAAAATGACTACATCCTTATACCTGTTCTTCTTTTACAGTATTTAAATTCTGTACTTATTTTTCAAATAACCCATCTACCAAATTGGCTAGCTATAAATATTATTGCCATTTTTAATTACCCAATAAATATGCCGAATACACACTTGTTTATCCTTCCTAGTTTGTTGCATGTGATATTCATTCATTTAGGGTTTTATAGCTGCTAGGTTTAAAGCAAAAGTCAATCCATCACTTATTCATATTGATTTCTATATCATCTGTAATTATTCAACTATTTTGGGTTTTATTTCACCCATAATATTTTATCCTAAAGTGTATGCATGAAAGTAACAGAGAGGAAGAAATGAAGACAAGAAAAAGAGCACATAAGTAAAAAAAAAAAAAATCTATTAAAAGATTGTGGCTGGAATGATAGAAAACTGGGAGATAGGAAATGTATGCAAGGGGAGCAAAACAAAGAAATGCCCATTTACAATCTACAAATCCTGAAAAACTTCTTTAAAGAATGTTTTCCATTGCTTAAAAATCTTCAATGAGTTTTTATTCATATAGCCCAGATCCTTAGCATTATAATGTCCCCCACAAGTTTTTCCCTAAAATCATCCCATGACCTAGTCAAAGTGATTATGTTTATAACCTAAACGTAACACTCCCTTTTAAAGATTTTTTTTTTTAATTTATTTGACAGAGAGAGATCACAAGTAGGCAGAGAGGGGAAGGAAGCAGGCTCCCTGCTAAGCACAGAGCCCTATGCGGGGCTGGATCCCAGGACCCTGAGACCATGACCTGAGCCAAAGGCAGCGGCCTAACCACTGAGCCACCCATGCACCCCTAACACTCCCTTTTAAAGATTTGGACTCCTCACTCCTCCTGCTCCCTCTGCCTCTCCTTCCCTTATTTCCACCTAATGATACACACCCCTTGTGTGCTTGCTCAGATGCTAACCCCTCAATTACAGCCTCCAGTTGGTCCAAGTCTGACGCTTTTTCTACTACTGTGCCTACAGATGCCAGGGTGTGGGTATGTGCATCTCTTTGCTGCGCTTGCTCTGTATCTGTGTGCGTATTTCTCTCGCTGTGTCGCCTACAGAGCTGGAGCCCTCCTGCCTCAGGTTGAGCTCTCCCCCACTGCCAGCACAGGCAACTTGAGAGCCATAATGGTTTAAGGATCTTAGCAGCTTTACGGTTATGATATATATGGAAACTAGTTTGGATAAAATATGAAATAGCAATGCTTTGAATTAAGGTTCTTTTTTTTGTTTTTTATCAAATTGGCAGAAACTGTTCATCCACTAAAGACATTGCCCCATTTTCTGTAGCTGACACCTAGAATATATGTCATTCTGTGTCTTCATATCAACTACTTTTGGAAAGTGAAGGGAAGACAAAGCACAGCATGTTCAGTGAAACCCGAAACACGTAGACCCTACAAAGGATTTTCACAACTTCTAAAACAGCCACCAAGAAAGAAATCTGTACTTCAGCAGGGCTGGCCCATTTCAGTAAATGACACCCCTATTCACAAATTGTTCAAGCAAGAAAATTGGGAGGAAACACTTATTTCTCTTTTGTCCTCACCTCACAGTTTCTTCACCAACCTTTACATTCATGTCTGATTATTCTAATGGCAAATACAGCTGAAATTTTTCCACTTTTCTCCGGCCCCATTGCTGCAATCACAGTCCAAGCTACCATTATCTTCCAGTGAATTACTAAGGAGGCTCTTAACTGTTTCTCAACAGTCACCCTTAAAAACTTTCAATCTACATATATCAGGTAGAGTGATGTTTTTAAAGGAAACAACAACAACAAAAAAGATCACATTACTCTCCACCAGAAACTCTTCAATAACTTGCCCTTGAAATAAAATCTAAAACAAGACTCTGGAAGCACCTGGGTGGCTCAGTCAGTTAAGCATCTGCCTTAGGCTCAGGTCATGATCCCAGAGGCCCATGTTGGGCTCCCTGCTCAGCGGGAAGCCTGCTTCTCTCTCTCCCCCACTCCCCCTGCAGATGTTCTCTCTCTCACTGTCTCTCTGTGCCAAATGAATAAATAAAATCTTTTAAGAAAATGAGAAATAAAAAAAATAAAACAAGGCTTAGCCCATCTTACCTCCCACCCGACTCTCTACCTTTTTGACTGTGCTCTGGACACACAGGCGGTATGTAGTCACTGCGATGGATCAAACTTTCTTTCCCTCTCCCATTTCTCCTCCAGCCTCAAATACTCTTTAATGTCTGTTGCCCATCATCCCCAAGAAAGATATTCTATAAAAAGCCTGCACCCAACATTTCTTTCTTTCAGTTGAAGAAGGTATTTAAATTCTTTACTTCTTCAAATAATCACCCAGTTCACTGGTTAGAAATAATATCTCCATTTCCAATTAGCCAACAAATACAGTGAATGCCTTTCTTGTTCTTCTTTATCCTTCTAGTGTGTTACAATTCGTACGAATTCATGTGCAGAGTTTCACAGCTGCTATTTTTTTTTAACTCAGCTCTCTCTCCTACGTTTGGACAGGTTGGCCCATGTGGAGGGCTGCCCAGCTAAGTGAGCACGGGGTGTTGAAATCTGCTACGTGCCCAGCTCGACATGCCTCTCCTTGGGGGTAGACTGTGTTCTCCCAGGGGAGGAGGCACCTCAAGCAAATGGACAGGAAGGGGCCTTATGAACTTGCAGCAGACATCTCCCCCTGACTTACCCCACTGTGAGGATCTTCTTCCTATGACTGGACCTATCCCATCCTTTAGAACTCATTTGAGCTGACCAGCTCTTCAGTGAGTTCTGGTGAGGACTCTGAGAATAATAGTAACCATGACATGTTCTGCCACTGGTCACACATGTTAGCTGTTACTGGTTTGGGCTTACATATGATTCGGAAAATCGCTTCAGATTTACTAACAATTTAATATCTTCTACCTCAAGAATAGTATCTTAAGAAAACAGCTAAAATGAAAAACTCTGGTTTAAAATCTCAGTCTCCACTCTCCACTCACCCTGCCCCATCATAAGAGAGGCTATTATGATCCAGGCAAAGGATAAACAAAAACCTTCCCCTGCTGTAGGGGAATCTGACCTCCAGGTAACTTTCCTGTTCCTTCTCTCCCCAAATCAGATAAAAGTTGAACTGTCAAATATGTTAATGGGCAACATTGCTTCTTAAAAAAAATTTAAAAAAAGAAAAGAAAAAGAAAAATCCCGGTACCCAGAGTGAACCCTAAGGTAAACTGTGGACTCTCGGTGATTATGATTTGCTAGTATAGGTTCCTCAGTTGTAAGAAATGATCCCCTCTGGTGGGGGATGTTGAAAAATAAGAGAGGCAAACGGGTATATGGAATATCTCTTTTTCTTTCTCTAAATTTTGCTATGAACTTAAAACTCCTCTAAAAATATAAAAATGTAAAAACTTAAAACAATGTTTCAAAGATCCAGGTTAGTAAATTGCATTTGAACTCAGGAAGAACTACAAACAAACAGTCAGGTTGTTAGGCTTGCCTGAATGTGGGCACTTTGGTTGTTCACCACATCCTTTGTTGGGATGCTGAATATTAGTTACATTTGTTTGTTATCACTGCCATATTCATGTCCCACACACTGGGTGGCCCACAGAGCAATACCTTTTCTCACAGTTGTTGAGGCTGAAAGTGTGAATTCAGGAGGTTGGCAGGATCTTCTTTTCTAAGGCCTCCCTGACTTGTAAATGGCCACCTTATCCTCCGTGTCTTTACATGGTCCTCCCTCTGTGCATTGTCTGTGTCCTAATTTCTTCTTCTTATGAGGGCTCCAGCCAATATCTATGGCTCCATTTTACCTTCCCTCTTTAAAGGCGCTGTCTCCAAACACAGAGACATTCGGAGGTCCTGGGGGTAGGACTTCAGCATAGGAATTCTGAGTGCATGAAACTCAGCCCACAGCACCAGGTCTATGGGGATATTGGCTCATTTGAGACAGCATCTTCTGGACCAGGCTATCTAACACCCATCCAATGTGGATGTTACCCTTAAGCCATGCTCCTCAGACGGCTGCCAGGACCTTTGCTGAGCAAGAATTTCCAACAGCCCTCTGCTCAGGAGCCTCAGTTCTTGGCCTCCATGTGTTGTCTGGTGACTTGAAGGGGTCACTTGTGATATATTTTCCACTGGGACTATCACACTCTTTAAGTCATTAAAAGAAATTAAGTAACCGAAACTCATACATTAGCTTCCTGAAAATATTTTCCCTATGTCATATGGAAATATATTTTTTCTTTTACGAAGGTACTACATAATTCTTGCAACAATCACTAAAAAAGATTACAATTAACTAAATGTAACTTTATGTAACTAATATCCTTTCTATAGTATCTAAAGCAGAATGAAAAAAGAAACATTAATTTGAACATTTGGCCATAAACTACATTTTGGAAATTTAAGGTTACGCTTCTTCACTTGTACCTCTAAAAAAACCTTAAGTCCTGAAATTAATTTTAATCTTATTGCAACAGCATGTTTTGATTGTGGATTTCTGTTGTTGCTCTGCTGTTTCATTTAATTAATTTATCTTTGCCACATAAACCCCAAATTAACTGTTCTGTCTTGGTAAATGATCAGAGACAAACTTATCATCTAATGTGTTGGTATTGGTACTAATGTGTAATGGTTGTTGGTTTTATATCATAATTTGGTGATAAGAAAAAGGTAAAAATCCTCGAGAATAAGAGACTGGAGAACCTATTTAATAATCACCATGCACACATTTAAAATATAGTGTAACTGATAGCCAGTGATGCCTCATTTTCAGTGCAGTTGTGTTAAGAAGCTAAATCACATGATGTGTGAATGCAGGGGTAGGTAGAGCAAGCTTAGTCAGTGGAAAGTGGTGGGGGAGCTGCAGATGATGGGAGCAGAACTGCCTGGGTTCAACTGCCTGCTTTCTCATTCACATTACGTGACTTTAGTTAAGGTACTTACCAAATCTAAGCCTCAGTTTCCCTTCCTGCCAAACAGAGGCAACAGCCATAAAGAGCTATTGTGACAAGCAAATAATAATGTAACACCTGCAAAGCACTCCCTTAGACTTGGTCAATACTAGCTATTACTATTACCATTATTTCTGAAATTACACTTCTGAGAGTGGTGATCATTATCAACGACAGTGTTCTAGCACAAATTGCATATCCTATTAAAAAGGGTGATTCTTGGACCCAATTCCATTGTGTGTGTGTTGGTGGAGGACTGCCACCAGCTGCATGTCCAACAATTCCTGTACTATCCACCTGGAGACAGCATCAGATTCTGCAGCATAAGGACTCGGTTCTACATGACTTCTCTCCCCCGCTTCAGACACCAATCTCAAGTCCAATTTACCTGTGCTTCTGACTGATCAGCTACAGAGTGGAGGTTTCCACGATCTCCTCCTTGGGCTTGGTACACCAGCAATGATTCCACAATGTTACCTACACTTCATACCAGGGGCTATAAATTAGAGGTTCCCATGGTCCCCTCCTTGGGTTCAGTTAATTTGCTAGGGTGGCTCAAAGAACTGAGAGAAACAATTTACTTACTAGATCATTTGTTTATGATAAAAGGATATAACCCAGGAAGAGCCAGATGAAAGCGATGCCTAGGGCAAGGGAATGTATCGATGCAGAACTTCCACACCCTCTCCAGCCACACCGCTCTCCCCAAACCTCCCCGTGTTCACCAAACTAGAAGCTCTGAGAATTCTGTCCTTTTGGGATTTTAGGGAGGCTTCATTATATAGGGCGTGATTAATCAAATCATTGGCCATTGGCGATTGATTCAACCTCCTCTAGTCCCTCTCTCCTTCCTGGAAATCAGATGGTGGGACTAAAAATTATTGCTCCCTAATCACTGTTGGTTCCTTGGCAACCAGCCTCATCCTTAGGTGCTTTCTAAAAGTCACCTTGTTAACAGAAACCCAGTTGTTGTAGAGCAGGGCTTTTTGTGAATAAAGACACCCATTTCACTTCTATGACTCTGAAGTGTCTTTAGGATCTGAGGACAAGAGACTAAATATTGCAACAGAGGATGCTCCCATTGCTCTTATCTCAGGAAAATGCCTAGAGTCTGGGGAGCTGTAAGCCAGGAACCATGGAGAAAGATCTTATACATATATGACATGTGATACATACATACACACACACACATATATGTATATGAATACGTATGTAAAAGGTATGCATATTAGGTATATATATGTATATTATAAGGTATATCACATCTATGTTTTGTTTGCTTATCTCCTAAATTTCTTCTTCACAAATCAGTTTCACTCTCCAGCTCCAATTTTTAGACACACCACAATAAATAAAATTATACTTAGATTTTGGTGATGTGACTTTCATATAAGTTGCATATGTAGTAACAAAAACTAATATCTGACTAATTTCTGCTTAGGAATCTATCTATACTGAAATCTTAGCAAGGGTTAAGAAAAAGAAGGGAGACCTGAAACTATCTTATTTTATGAAGACAAGTATTTAAAAGCCAGCAGTAAGAATTATTGCAATGTATTAAAGGACAGTGTGACACTGTACACTGTATCTATTCTTATGTAATTAAGCATCTTACCCAAACCATCCAGCTTCTATCACTAACCATGAAATTCCAGAAATGAAAGGGACCTTATCAGTTATGGTAGGAATCTCTTTAAAACACCCTAATGGGTGAAGCCTCTAGTCGACGTTCTCCAACAACTTCGTATTATCTCCAGTTAACTTTAGGTTGGGGCTTTCTGACTAGGAGAATGTTCTCTTATGATCAGTCCCAGTTAGATGTATCCTTTGATTCCAACCTCATTTTTCCCTTCTTCAGGTCTACAAGACAATTCAAACACTTTTCACTGACAGCTCTTCCAAGCCCTTAGGCTCAAGCTCTGGCTAGGAAAAAGCTACCAAGGTAGACACTGGCAAAATTCCTGGCTTTTAACAAAAGAACATCTTCATTAATCTCTAAAGTTTATATCTGAAATTTCATATGCCAAACCATTATACTCAAAGAATATTTCAAAAGGAGTTTCACTTCGTAGTGTTTTGGAGTATGATATATTACCAGGTTCTCAGATACAAATATATAGTTTTACATACGTTCAGTTACACTAAATAGAGGAAATAATTGTAAAGCTTAATTACATTTTCTATTGTTATATCTGATATCCCTTTTATGTTTTGCCCTGTAAGTGACAGGGTTTTCATGGTCCACGTGAAAGGTAAGAGTCATCCTCATCTTCTTGATCATCATCATGACCATCACCATCATCAGCATCACTTGTATATGGAATCAGACCCAAAGGTTCTATGTCAATCAACATGCTTAAAGAACAGCTAAATAATTTAAAGAAACTTTAGCAAAACTATCTTGGTATTTGAAACTTTTGCACTTTTTATAGGTCTTACATGGTATCTGGAAGCTTTCATAGATTTCACCAAATTAAAAATAAGGCACAGTGGCTTTAAACTAATTAGGACTAGCTTGTGTATTTGGTAGATATTTTTCAGACAAAGGTTAACAGAATTCTCATCAAAATGAAAAAAATTCCTATTTCAGAAAGCAAAGTGAGGTATTTGCTGGAAGAGAACCAGTGAAACACAGAATCATTAGATTTAGCCTTATAGAAATGTTTCATGATCATTTCTCATAATACATCAAGACATAAATTTGAAAAACTCACTTTAAAAAAAAAGCAAAGTAATTGTTCCTTTATTTATTTAAAGATTTTATTTACTTTTTTGACAGAGAGAGAGAGAGATCACAAGTAGGCAGAAAGATAGGCAGAGAGGAGGGGGAAGCAGGCTCCCTGCTGAGCAGAGGGCCCAATGTGGGGCTCTATCCCAGGACCCTGAGATCATGACCTGAGCTGAAGGCAGAGGCTTAACCCACTGAGCCACCCAGGCACCCCAATCTTTGCTTCATTTAAAGGCCACATATATTCATAAACAGATTGATACTTTCACATTTGGTAATAGTTTTATCACCAGATTAAATCCTTATATTTTACATGTACTTTGTCATACATTTTATAATGATTTATCAAAAGACTTTTTTTTTAATTGGGTTGTTCTATGCATGCCACAATATTCTTATCAAAAGTAATGCCATCTTCTAAAGTGGCTTCTCTTTTGGACACTCAGAAGTCTTATGGACTTGGTTTAGTCTAACTCAGGACACTGAAACTAATGGGACTCTGTCTCTAAATGTAGTAGCTCCTAATCAACTCTGTCCACAGAATTACCCATGATATTTTCCCTTTAATACCCCTGAACTACTCTCTCACATTCTGATTTCATATAGCTTGAGCCCGTGGCAGGCACTGGGAGTTTTAAAAAAATTTCTAAGGTAATGAAAAAAAGAACAAGAAAAAAAAGAGGAAAATAGTTCTCAGGTAATATATGGTCAGGAAACATAGGGCCAGGACCAAGAATGAATGTGATCCTTTGAAAGTTAATTTCAGAGACAAGAAAACTGAAGCACTACAAGATGAAATATCTTCCCTTAGGACACAAACTATTGGTAGAGCCATGTCTAGAACTCAGGAATACTGATTCCTATGCTCTCTGGACAATGGTGCGTCATTTCCTTAAATATTCATGAAATAAACATGGAAACCAAGATTATACAATCATATATCTAATAAACCAAAGTATAAATATCAGAAAATGAGGTTGCTCTTATTTCTATTAGTATATAAAAATACAATATTTAATGCAGGCATTCTATAATTGAGATCGAAATAACTCAGCACCTAGGAGCTGGAGAGAAGATATAAAAAAACAATTAGTTTGTAAAATCTCACAGATTATGGAAGATCAAGGTCAACAGTTGCTTTGTCGAAAAGTGGAGAAACGGTAAGGAGAATCCAATTACATCAAGATAGATGTATGTCCTTGGTTCAGTTCCAATTATTTGGCCTATCCTCTTTATTCATCTTCATGCATTTAGTTACCAGGTTTCAACTATTACATTTCTTTGATAGAATAATATTATTTAATAATGTCATATATAGTTCTTAAGTAATTTTCTGTTTTTTTTCCATAGTCCACTACTCTCATGATTAATCCAATGATATACATAATATATATGTGTACACAGAAAGCATATTTTGCTTCTCCTAATATGACATGAGATTATTTAATTTTTTGTATTAATTCCCATTTGACTTATTAATTTTTAGCAGAATGTATTGTTTTCATGAAGTGGGGCTTTATTACATATTTTTCTTTATTTCTCTTTTTCTGAAGCTTTGCGTTGTACTTGAATCCCAGTGATCTACCTGAAGATGTGATAGTTTCTTTCATAATCCAACATATACCTCATTCTTATGAAGAAGCATGTGTTTATTAGCAATAAGAAAATCAGTGTAAAATATCTATATTGATAGTATTTTTTTTTAATGTAATGAGTATTTCCTGCAGGCATTCAGAAAACTATGTATTGTTAGAAGCATGATGTTTCGGTCTCTGTTTATTCTTTTATGTTCATGGATATTTAAATTTTTCCTTTTAGATATGAATGTCAAAATTTATACCCTTGACATATATCCATTCAACAGAATTCTAAGTTCAAGTCATAATACACTTATCATAAAATAGTGAAACAAAACAGCAATACTTATGTCTGTAAAGGAAATATATTTGCATTTTTAATTTGGCATGTGGGTCATTCTCTCACTGTCTAAATTACAAAGTGAATGTCTTCCAACCTTAAGGACATTAGGAAGTCTTTTGAGAATAGTTGTGATGTAGTGAGAAAGGAATATAACTTTGAATGAAAAAATAAAAACAACAAAAAAACCTCAAACTTCGTTCCCACTTCTATTCTACTTCCTGTGAACTGTATGGCAATAAACGACTTTCTACCTCTACTGAGCTTCATTTTCACTTATATAAGTTTTCACTTATATATAAATTCACTTTATATAAATACAAATTACACTTAAATAAATATGAAGCTATTCCTTGACCATATGTCTATCATTTCATAATTGGTTGCTGGGGGATTAATTGAAAAAAAGTATATGAAATATACAATGACCAATAAAATCCAATACTATTGAAGATGACACAGTCAAGAGGTAAGCAGAAAAAAAAAGAAAAGAAAGAAAAAAGAAAAAGAGAGAGAAAATTCACAACATAAACTATTGAACTGTTAAAAATTACAGTATTTGGGGGCGCCTGGGTGGCTCAGTGGGGTAAAGCCTCTGCCTTTGGTTCAGGTCATGATCTCAGGGTCCTGGAATCGAGCCCGCATTGGGTTCTCTGCTCAGCAGGGAGCCTGCTTCCCCTCCACTCCACCCCTGCCTCTCTGCCTACTTGTGATCTCTCTCTGTCTGTCAAATAAATAAATAAAATCTTAAAAAAAATTACAATATTTGGAACTATATTTTGAAAAACTCTGACAAATAGTCCATTGGAAAAGTCTAACTAATAATAGTAGCTAATATTTGCATAATACTTTGCAGTTTACAGAACACACACATAGTAATTTTAAGAAGAATGAAAACTCAATCATTTGGAAGTCTATAAATATTCTCCACAACTTCTCCAAGTACTTGAACATGGTTTAATTTTGGAGACATGTAACTGAAAATAGAAATATTTAATTCATCTATTTTATTGGTTACTGAGAATTAAAGAATTATTACTACAGTAAAAATGATAAGGTAATGCTTCATATCTATATTGAGTTCTAGCTTTGCATAGTATACTTAAAAAAAGTAACTAATGAAATATAAAAAAATTTTATTTGAAAACCATAGTTTTCAAGTTCAGAAGTCTTAAAGGATATTTCTGTCTGGGTTATTAACACTTTATAAAATACATTACAATGATGATAATTTGAACTCTTATTTATTTTAAATATTATTAATTTAGCATTTTAAGTGAGACTTAATCTCACAAATATTTTGATTAAATTATATGAAGAAGTAATCTTAGAAATGGGAAAAACTAAATGGGTCAATTAGCCAATTAACTTCACTTTTACCATTCATTATACTGGCTCGGGCAGACTGCTTTTTGTTTGAGACAGAAATTAAAAGCAATGAACATGAGTGACAATCTCTTTTTACTTCTAAAAGTAGAGTCCCATTTGAATACTTATTCCTTGGTCATATGTTTATCATTTTGTTTTATGCTGCAGAATTCCCTGTTCATCTTTCATCATCTCTGGATTTTGTCAAAATTTTCCATTTCTTAAAACTACTTAAACTGCAATGAATAATGTTAAATCCTCTAAGTGATTTCACTGAGTGAAAATTTTCTAATAATTAGTATGAATAGGCCAAGTATGCATAGGTGGTTTTAGTAACTGAAAAAAAATCACTCTTATATTTTCTAGTTTATCCCCTATATATTTGTATTGATGTGTGTGTGTGTGTGTGTGTGTGTGTGTGTGTGTTGTTTCTCACTAATCAAAGATCTAGGGAAATTCTGAAAATGAACAATTTCCATTGAGGCTTACATTTCTGAATTTATAACTACAGATGGCTCTCTACAGATGCTTATTAACCTGGAAGATTCTGCTTGATTGATTTACAAAATTCAATGTAAAAAATAATCCTTTCTATAATGTACATACAATAAATATATATTTCATAAATTTACAAACAACTCACATCTTAGAATAATAAAAACTTGATATGAAACAAATAACTTTTGATTATTTTGAAGCAAACCATTTCTAAGAATAAGAATTACATTTTAAGTCTAAGTACCATTCACTTTTGTTTTATTAGAACCTAATGTAATATAGATTACTTTTATTTATCTAGTATATGCACAGTAAAATGAAGTAAACTTTGATTAACTGAGTTATCTATGTTTAAATGGCATATCATGAGTGTAATGAAAAGAACCTCCAATAAACCACAGTTGCTATGCATCTCTAAAATGAGGTATCCAGAATGTAAAAATCTAGTAAATCTTCATCAGCTTACTGCATTTAAAACTAGAGAGGGAAGAGTAATTTCTTTAAAAATGTATACAGCATTCCTGAAAATGTATTAATGTTACAACTGCACTGACATAGATCTAAGTAATCCTGCAGTCTACATGAAAACTATAATGTTAGTAAAGTCAGACCTTGTGCAGATACCTCACTGGAGTAGGGCTTGAAATGGACATAAAATTTTCATCAGGACCGCCCCACAGGAAATGATTTTTGTGACTTTGTGCTGATTGCCAGACATGTCTTCTCAATGACTCAACTACTTTATTCTCCTGGTTACCTAATACAATATTGCACAGAATATTGTATTCAACTTTGATTATCTCTAAAGTGTTCTCAGATACAGAATTTTATCTAGGGCCAGGAGAATTAAAAGTGGTCATGCTTAATTACTCAGCATAGCCTAATTTATTTTGACAAGATATTTACTAGTTATCCTTTTTTTTTTTAAGATTTTTTTTTTTTTTAATTTGACAGAGAGAGATCACAGAGAGATCAGAGAGAGAGGCAGGCAGAGAGAGAGAGAGAGAGGGAAGCAGGCTCCCTGCTGAGCAGAGAACCCGATGCGGGACTCGATCCCAGGACCCTGAGATCATGACCTGAGCCGAAGGCAGCGGCTTAACCCACTGAGCCACCCAGGTGCCCCTTTACTAGTTATCCTTAAAGGATTATGTTAGAAGTATGAAAGGGCAATGTACTTGGTTCTTTGTTAGCCACTGCCTTTTAGTATCTTCAATGAAAAGAAAAGGGCCAGAAAATATCCTCAAAAGAAGAAGGTAATCTGTGAAATTACCTATAGCCAAAAGATCTTTTTTTTGTTTGTTTGTTTTTTTTTATTTTTTCAGCGTAACAGTATTCATTCTTTTTGCACAACACCCAGTGCTCCATGCAAAACGTGCCCTCCCCATCACCCACCACCTGTTCCCCCAACCTCCCACCCCTGACCCTTCAAAACCCTCAGGTTGTTTTTCAGAGTCCATAGTCTCTTATGGTTCGCCTCCCCTCCCCAATGTCCATAGCCCGCTCCCCCTCTCCCAATCCCACCTCCCCCCAGCAACCCCCAGTTTGTTTTGTGAGATTAAGAGTCATTTATGGTTTGTCTCCCTCCCAATCCCATCTTGTTTCATTTATTCTTCTCCTATCCCCCTACCCCCCCATGTTGCTTCTCCATGTCCTCATATCAGGGAGATCATATGATAGTTGTCTTTCTCCGATTGACTTATTTCACTAAGCATGATACGCTCTAGTTCCATCCACGTCGTCGCAAATGGCAAGATTTCATTTCTTTTGATGGCTGCATAGTATTCCATTGTGTATATATACCACATCTTCTTGATCCATTCATCTGTTGATGGACATCTAGGTTCTTTCCATAGTCTGGCTTTTGTAGACATTGCTGCTATAAACATTCGGGTACACGTGCCCCTTCGGATCACTATGTTTGTATCTTTAGGGTAAATACCCAGTAGTGCAATTGCTGGGTCATAGGGTAGTTCTATTTTCAACATTTTGAGGAACCTCCATGCTGTTTTCCAGAGTGGTTGCACCAGCTTGCATTCCCACCAACAGTGGAGGAGGGTTCCCCTTTCTCCACATCCTCGCCAGCATCTGTCATTTCCTGACTTGTTAATTTTAGCCATTCTGACTGGTGTGAGGTGATATCTCATTGTGGTTTTGATTTGTATTTCCCTGATGCCGAGTGACGTGGAGCACTTTTTCATGTGTCTGTTGGCCATCTGGATGTCTTCTTTGCAGAAATGTCTGTTCATGTCCTCTGCCCATTTCTTGATTGGATTGTTTGTTCTTTGGGTGTTGAGTTTGCTAAGTTCCTTATAGATTTTGGATACTAGCCCTTTATCTGATATGTCGTTTGCAAATATCTTCTCCCATTCTGTCAGCTGTCTTTTGGTTTTGTTAACTGTTTCCTTTGCTGTGCAAAAGCTTTTGATCTTGATGAAATCCCAATAGTTCATTTTCGCCCTTGCTTCCCTTGCCTTTGCCGTTGTTCCTAGGAAGATGTTGCTGCGGCTGAGGTCGAAGAGGTTGCTGCCTGCGTTCTCCTCAAGGATTTTGATGGATTCCTTTCTTTTCAAACTGATCCCCTGCCTCCCTATCTTGTTAGAAACTTGATTTTTTTTTTCTCTGTAGCGATTTTCATTTTCCCACTCAGGAATGACCATGTTCGAAAGTTTCTCAGTGACACTCGTAGACCACTGACACCCCTTTATTTTACAAGTGAACGAATAAACAAATATATAACCTTTTTCTTTTTAACTGTTTCTTTGAGAAACACCCTAAAGAAATGTTATTCTAACACCTTCCTTTTACTAACACCCTAGAAGTTACTGGCACCCCATGAAGACTGGGAGACTGCTACCCCCACTACAGCTAATTCCATCAATAATATTGATGTTCCTAAGGGCAATCAGTCTAACGCCTTGGTCGCTTAGTTTTGCATCTCCTTATCTCCGATGTCTCTCACTTCATCTTATCTCCCTGTAGGCAGAGGGACATGCTCAGTGAGTTACTCAGAGTCAATCACAGTGCTCTCTAATTATAACACGATATCCCCC
Organism: Meles meles; assembly: GCF_922984935.1. Lineage (NCBI taxonomy): Eukaryota > Metazoa > Chordata > Mammalia > Carnivora > Mustelidae > Meles > Meles meles. Next base: position 159,703,120 of record NC_060067.1, read on the forward strand.
GACGACAGAAATTAAAGTTCTTAGGTGAGTAGGGTTAAAGGTGTGTTTTTATTTCTAATTCTGATACATTTTCTTTCTTTTTTAAAAAGATTTTATTTATTTATTTGACAGAGATCACAAGTAGGCAGAGAGAGGGGAAGGGAAGCAGGTTCCCCAGTGAGCAGAGAGCCTGATGAGGGGCTCGATCCCAAGACTCTGAGATCATGACCTGAGCTGAAGGCAGAGGTTTTAACCCACCCAGGCGCCCCACATTTTCTTACTATGTTGTACACTTTCACTCATATTTTTATGTCTAGTCTCCATTTATCAACTTCATGTTTCACTATGCCTGTCACTCACTTTGTTTTAACCACTTATTTACTATTTTAATCCTAGAATGAGTGAAAGGTTAATTGTATTCACAGACATTCACATTACATTTCCTTCCCTTGCCTTATTCTTCACTGATTTGTTGTCACAAGAGCTATACCAATTCACACAACACTTAGATTGTAATCTGATAGCCTTCCAGATCACTTAAATGATCACAGCCATCTGTTCCCTGGGTGGCTCAGTGGATTAAGCCGCTGCCTTCGGCTTGGGTCGTGATCTCGGGGTCCTGGGATCGAGCCCCGTATCAGGCTCTCTGCTCCGCAGGGAGCCTGATTCTTCCTCTCTCTCTGCCTGCTTCTCTGCCTACTTGTGATCTCTGTCTGTCAAATAAATAAATAAATAAAATCTAAAAAAAAATTATAAAAAAAATTAAAAAATTTAAAAAAAATCATTAAAAATCACCACTTCTGTGGGCCACCTTACATAGCCAGTCAGTGTTACCTACTTCTTCCTTTCAACACCCACGACATGCATTTTTTTAAATTTTTACATTTTTATTAACATATAGTATATTATTAGCCCCAGGGGTACAGGTCTGTGAATCGCCAGGTTTACACACTTCACAGGACTCACCATACACATACCCTCCCCAATGTCCATAACCCAACCACCCTCTCCCCACTACATACCTTTTTTCAGTCTTCTAAAATTTCTGATCTAACCTCCCTGTCCTTATTTTCATTGATTGGATTGTCTTCATTCCAACAGCGAAGGTATTTTTCAGTGTCCCTCTCATGAATCTTTACCACCAATAACTGCTTATAATCACCCTCTCTCTGTGCATAAAGATGTACACCTCTTTATGACAAAAACTGGGCTTTCCGTATAGTTTCCGGATCTTCCTTTATCAGAGATTCAAGGATGTCTCCCTATGGATTATTCCAACATTTCCCTACATTTAAACCTACTTCTCTATACTTTATCCTCCCTGTCAATATTTGAATATACATTAGACATATATGCTTTCAAATATATATACATATCTAATACATATATATGCATATACACACACACATATAATCACCTATTCTATACAGATACAGATATGTCATCCTCTTTTTATTAGTCTTAATAATCTCTTTGAAGCCACATTTCTCATGGCAGAAGTTGCTTACAAATCCATTTCTCTCATCATTCTTTCCAATTTAATACAACTTTTCTTGTTAAGGTCATCAGTGACATAAATTTACTAAATCCAATGCGCATTTAATTTATGGGACACCTCAGCTGCATTCAATATAGTTGATGAGTTGAAACTCATGTATTCTCATGGTCTCTGTGATATCTCTTTGTCTTGATTTTTTTCAGTCCTCTTAGATTACTACTTGGCAAGCTCTAACTTCTACTTTAAACTCTTTCTGGAGGTAAGCTGACTCCTACCTAGTTGATGTATTTTTGAGCAAATTTCAAACACCTCTCTGGAAAGAACATCTGATAACCAAATTTGTTCCTCTGCCAGCAATCCTTTTCTTCTAAGTGGTAACTTCACTCATCCATTTGCTAATAACTCACACTGGGGCATCAACCCTGGCATCTTCAGTTCATCACAAAAGTCAATAGATTGCATTTCTAAAATCTATTCATCACCCATGGCAACCTCTTACACCAAACACCATCATCTCTCACCTAGACTATTGCAAAATCCCTTTATTCTTTCCCTTTATGTATTTTTCCCTTCTCCAAGCTGTTTTCTCCACAAAAGTCAGAGTGATTCTATTTCAACCCATGTATGATCACATTACTTCCTCCCTTAACATTCTTCAGGGTTTGGCCATTAAATTTAGGATAAAAAAAGTTAAAATTCTGAATGTACAACTCAAAGATTCTGTACAACTTGGATCTTACTTAACAAAACTCCAGGCTTGTTCATTAAGTTCCAGGAACAGAGGCTCCCTTTTTACTTTCAAAGTTATGGGAAAGCTCCTTTTCCACATGTCATAGCAGTCTGTTACTTCTTCCTAATACATTCTCCTCCCCACACTTTATTGCTTAATTACGACTCATGCTTCAAATCTAAGCTTAAACATCACTTCCTCATAGAAGACTATCTTGATCTCTCAATATAAATGAAGTTTCTCCAGTAATATTCTCCAATTATATTTTCTTTCAGAGCATTTAGCACCCCCTTTATAATAACATATTTGTGTAATTAATTCTCTTGTGTCTGCCTTTTTACGCATTTGTACTTCTTCCCAGGGCTTAAGACAATCCCTGTTTTTTTCATCATTGATTTCCCTATTCCTAGATATTGTAGGTTCCAGGACCATTTTATATCATTCTAACAGGTTCTTGAGTACACAAGGGTAGCAGTCTGAGAAGGGTAATTAATTCCAACCTCTGCACTGTTGCTAGAACTGCCCCCTAGTGTAGGACTCTGACCTCCCGGAGGTGTATTTTTTAAGACTTTGCCCAAAAGTACCATGTAGACTAAAAAAGTACCATATAGACTATAGGCTAGGCCTTATGAGTACTCAATAAATGGTGGCTGAAATAAAGAATTAACTTTTTATGGCAACTTCTTTTTTAATTATGTTATGTTAGTCACCATACAGAACATCATTAGTTTTTGACATAGTGTTCTTGATTTTATGGGAACCTTAAAAATAACTGCTTTTTAATGTAGATCTGATTAGGATATCTCTTTCTTATTTTAATTTTTTTTAACAATTACTCTAATTATTGGATAAGACTGAGCAAATAATTTACTTTGCATTCACATGAAATAATTTGTATGCTTTAAACTTTTTCTTCTTGGGGCGCCTGGGTGGCTCAGCGGGTTAAAGCCTCTGCATTCGGCTCAGGTCATGATCCCAGGGTCCTGGGATCAAGCCCCGCATCGGGCTCTCTGCTTGGCTGGGAGCCTGCTTCCTCCTCTCTCTCTCTCTCTCTGCCTGCCTCTCTGCCTACTTGTAATCTCTATCTGTCAAAAAAATAAATCTTTAAAAAAAAAAACATAAACTTTTTCTTCTTAGTTGTAGGACTATTAATAACAATATACAAAGCTAAATACTTTGACTTAGACACAACTCTGTGTTTCATAGCTCTCGTAGAGAAACAACTCCCATGGAAAAAAATGTTCATAAAGCAATTAATTGCCCATTTGACATATGCCATCTACTCAAGTTATCTACTTGGCACAAATTATACTTCATAAATTCTATTATATAAATGGCCTTTCTCAACTTTGCCACTTGGTCTGGGCATCTGTCTCATAAAATTCTGTTCATGATCATGAGAATAGGAAAGTATGACAAAAAAAGTATGAGTGGGTCAATGACTGTAAATTAAAAATACAACCGATAACATATCCTTCACCACCAGATTGGCAGCACTACCATATTTAAGTAAGCAGACAATAATACATCACCACTTAACATAGCACAAAACTACTGCACTATACGCAAAAGTCATGGAAAAGTTGTTAGCTCTTTTGTAAATGTGTGAGTGATGTCTGAGTATGTAGGGGAAAAAGACATATTACAGGAAAGCATCAGGGCACAAATTGAAGGATGTTTGATTACCTTAATGTTTACTTAAACATTTTACTTAAAAAAATATGGCTTTTATTTTGTTTGAATTTACCTAAAAGAAAAGAACTGTTTTATAACAGAAAAATATGCCTAATAAGGTAATCTGGGGTGAAGCAATAAAGTTGTCGGATCTTTATTTTTAGGGTCATTCATTGATGGGAAGAGCTGCCATATAGAGATATCAAAATATTTGATAGTTCTATGTCTTAGCAACAGATTTTTAATTGCCTAGGAAAGCGAACCCAGAGAGGTCCATCTGCTGGTGCTGATTACTTTCTCAGTAAAACCACACACCTGAGGTGAATCAAATCTGGCCAACAGCATATTGAGGTCAATTTTCAACAAACTTCAGTTTTTTCTGGATGAACCTGAGGTTGCCACAAATGGCCAAGATCATTCCTCCATCTGTTTCTGGTGAAAGTTTGCTGTTCACTGTGGTTGGGACGCAACATGAATCATTTACAAGCAAAAGATCATGCTGCAAAGGCCACAATACGCTCAATTAATTTAATGTACCTGAGGAGAAGTGCTAACAAACATAGCTTTCTATCTGGTACCATGTTGATGTAACCATCTAATCATACGAAATGTTTAAAATCAAAGGAAATGCCTCTTGCAGAGACTAAGAAAGTTAAAATGATAAACTTGATTTAGAAAAGCATGGAGGTCAGTTTTCTTAAATAATGAAATGTAGGCTCATAACCAAAAATAAATCCATCCTTTTTTATAAATATTGTTTATGGTAACAGAAAGATTTTGAAAACAAAGCATTTTTATGGTAATGGCACTTACAAACTATGGGAATGAACATACTACCTCCAACTGATTACAGGAGAACAAGTATTATGAGGTACATTGACTTCTCTAATCTTGTATTCATGATAGGTCATTGTCACTGTGAAGTGCCAGTCTCAGTAATGGTGCATATGGTGACATTTACTAACAAAGACTTAACCATTAATGTGGGCTGCTTCCCCAACTGAAGAATTAGGTTCAGTAAATCATAAGGAAAAGAGAAGGTATAGAAACGAAAATATATCTATAGAAAAATTGTAAAGAGGTAGGGATCATAGTTTCAAATGCATCTATTCTACAATGTCACTTAGAGAAACTTAAATTTCTAGTTACTACTGAATCTTAGGTGGGCTATATTGCGTCTTTTTCTGAGACTCAATTTAGTATATGACCTATAGACAAGCAGTGAGATTAACACTCTTTATTATCTTTCCACACTTCCAAGTTGAGATTTAGTTGTAATAATGTTCAAAAGATACTACTGGTTTAGACCCTACGGCTTCTGGAATCAGAATCTATGAAACCATTTGCATTGAAATTTGGCTTCCAACTGCTTCAGTCTGTTGGCACTTTAGTTGTCAACTAAATTCTTAACTACTTAAAGGAAAGAACAATGTTTAGTGTTTGTCTTTTTTAGAGTGCCCAGCATATTTTTATATACAAAACAGTATTTCAAGAAAGGTTTGTTGGCTTATTGATAAAAACGATTCTGCAGTTCATCTTCATGGAGTGTGCAAATTTGCGAAGACATAGAGGACACGCAGGCTGGGACTTAGTATTATGGGACACTTCAGAGCTCGTTCAGTCCCAGATCATTGTCATGGTTTTTAATGCTACTTGGAAGAGTTTCCATGCTTTCTTTTCTAAGGTGTGGTCCTTCCCAAATCAGATCAAATGATGCTCCCTTCATAAATATTACAATGACTGAGGCAGATGTGATATTTCCCTTCTCTTCCCTGTCCTGTCCCCTCCTCCGCTTCCTCCTTCAGCCCTTCTTCCTCTTCCTCTTCCTTTCCTTCTTCTCTTCTTCTTCCTTCTTCCTCTCCCCACACCATCTCTCTCTCCCAAAAGTCTCTTTTCTTTTGTATTTTGTTTGAATTATGACATCAAAGGCCATGACTCCCAACTTGATTGTATTTTCCTAAAAGATGCAAACAATTACATACATCTCATTTCCACACTCTTTTACAGCCAATAACTGAGGGTTATATAAAGATAAAGAGAAGTGTAATTGGTATCTCATATAAACATACAGACACACGTATTTATGTATATATATTTAAAATTAACTTAAATGTCTCTATGTGTAGGAGGACATGGCATTTGATTTATAGTTCTAGTTTTCTAGAGAAGACTCCGTGCAAGATCAAATCAAAATCAAACAGAAAATGTTTAAGTACATAAAAATTTAAAATAACTTTTTCCAGATATTTCAAAGGTAAACAATCTTTGAAATCTCTAGATATTAACTTTCTAAAAATATATGCTCACTTGTTTATTCAGGCTTGTTATTTCATTTTGAAAGCTTATTAGATAAGAACAAAGGCATACTTGAAATAAAAGATGAAAATTTGAGAGGTATGGTCAAGATTCTATTTACATTTTATCATAGAAAATTCAACAAAAATAAATAATAAACTATCTCAATAATCTAAATTTTGATTTAACAAGCTCTATTAATATTCTGATCCAGCAGAAGTCCATAACAACAGATAAAGCTAATTGTTGAATAGTCTTTAAAAATAAAAAAATATATTTAAAAAAACCATTCAATAAATAGTGTTAATATTGGCCAACATTTCATTTTAATGAAAATAGTTTGCATCTTTAAGTAGTGGTCATTAAACTATGATAGATCATATATTGTAAGTATAGATAATTCTGTATGTAGAATCATAACAAACATTTATTGATTAACAGAAATAATTAAAAAAATTCCTTCCTCAAAATGTTCCACCTCTGAACTAGATCGTTGAAGATATATAATACTTCATTTTATATGCAAGTGGTGAATGTTACCTGCAAATCTCTGTCCTCTTAGTTTGTTTTATAAGCAGAATCATGCTTGTCAATTGTCAGCGCAGAATACATATAAGAGTAAACATACTCATTTTATGTACCATTGCTTTAGGACAGTGAAAAAAAAAGAGTTTCCTTTAGAATAACAAAACACCTCACAAACAAGCAATTTATCATTTGAGAGACAGTATTAAAATGTAGCCAGGTTAATTCCCTTTATAGGACTTCATTTTAGCTATGGTAAATGAGTAAATCTCTCTCTCTTTTTTTTTAAAGATTTTATTTATTATGTATTTGACAGACAGAGATCAGAAGTAGGCAGAGGCAGGCAGAGAGAGAGGAAGGGAAGCAGGCTCACTGCCAAGCAGAAAGCCCGATGCGGGGCTCCATCCCAGGACCCTGGGATCATGACCTGAGCCAAAGGCAGTGGCTTTAACCCACTGAGCCACCCAGGCGCCCCGAATAAATCTCTTAATCTCAGTGATTTTTTCATGTAAAATGAGTATGATTTTTATTTAACACACAAAAAAATAGGGAACAGTAATTTCTTAATAGTAGTAAAGTACTCTGAAAATGAAAAAAAAAAAGGCAGAACACTTCCTCACTTCCTCATTGTTTTCAATTCCTTAGTGCCAGATAATGAAGAAATAATTTCTTAACAGTAGGTTAAATCTTCTTTAGAAAGTCCATTTAAATGTTAGTTGGCAGCCTCAGCCTCCTTTTGGCAAAGCCTCCTTGAAGGGTCAAGAGGCCTGATGGTAGAGTATTCTGCTGTGATGAGTCTGTAGGCATTGTTTGATGATTATGTTTAATTCCCAGGTCATGTAGTATTCTCGGGAGCTTTTTTGTCAGCTTTTGGTACATCTGAATTCAGTTACTGTGAATGTGGGACCATATGCTTTGTAGTCTTCAAGAATATTAGTTAACAAATATATCAACCTCTGCATTCTAAGTGAACAATATCTAATAGACAAGCCATAGCACCACAATGAACCAGTATAGCAATTTATGTGAAATTAAGAGTAAATGTCTCACTGTGAATTAAGTAACAGTTTTTATGCAAAACTATGTCAAAATGAGCATTTTAGTAATTAATAGTTTTCAATGAGAGAACACTAACTTCATTCTCCTTTGGTAACTAAATAAAAAAAAAATCAAGAAGTTATAAATACTGACCAAAGGATATCTTTGAAACATTAAAAAAAAAAAGAAAGATATCTGCAATGTTAATTCAAATTAAAATTGCTAATTAGAGTCAATATAATTGACTCAATTATATTGACTCTAATTGTTCACTTGTAAATACTGTTTTGATTCATCCCATGATTTTCTTTGAGCACAGGGATATAATATTAGTTATATTATAGTAATATTATAGTTAATGTAAATTCTTATGAAAGAATCGTTTTAAAAATGATCAATTAAATTAGTCAAGACTTTTGTTTTTGGTTTCCCTTCTTCTTTCCACAATCTCTGCAAATGTCTAAGTTTTATACATTTTGAATTTTAAAGTGAAGCTTCCATACAATGATGGAAACTCAGCACAGTGTCTGAGAGTTGGGGTTGATCTGAAGGGCATGAACTGCAGCTGTACATTGAAGACATTAATTTTCTTATATAACTTTTGAAATCTATCTCTTTGTGGTCAGATGATCTTGTTTTTAAAACATTTCAATCATTATGATGTCTCAGTTCTTTAATCCCCACTCTCCTTCCTGTTTCTCCACTTTACTCTATTAAAGAGTTGCACTTTTTGTGACTTCTTTTCCGTGCCATTTTTCCTTAGTTACTGATTCTGTGTAAATGCAGGTGAATTCAAAATACTTAACACAACTATGCAAATGTCATCTCATCTATTAATGCAGATGTCTTCATTGGGTGTATCTTACATAGGCACAACTGCTATGAAATCACTGAAGGAAACATTGAAAAAACCTCAGTAAGAGTATAAAAACGACGTCAGTGATTGTATTATTTTAACACTAAAAAAGAGTATTTGACTCATATTCCCTGTCCAAAAATTACATATTAATTATATTCTTCAAGTTAAGAATAAGAGAGTCTGGTAAGCATAAAAGGTAGCCTCACAGTCATCCCCTCTCCCATACATGTTCTCTAGACTTTGCTGCTAAATGCAGTGAGAACACAGCCTCGGCACCACCTGGGACCTTGTTAGAGATACAGAATCTCAGGTCCTTCTTAGACCTATTGAATCACAGTTTGCTTTTAACAAGATCTCAAGATGATTCATGGGGACTTTAAAGTTTGAAAACACTGCCCTAGACATATGAGCCACATTCCCTGAAATTTTGAAAATATTCTTTCAAAGGCTCTTTAATTGCTTTAAATCTCGGTCTGTGCTTTAAATCTTGATCTACTTCACTTTTCCTTTCTTCTGAAACTGTTTACAAACTCCTGAAACATTCCCCATGATGTTGATAACGAATCCTAAAGGACACACACTGATGAAAGTCTTCATGTATAAATCTATGCACACATTTTTTTTTTATCTTGGATAGATTGTAAGAAAAATATTTTTAATGGCTCATGACATGAATTGTAAACCAGCTGTCTGTTCTCTGAAAATGGTTTAAGAAATAATAATTCATCAGGATATGAGAATTCCTCTTATCCAGAAAGCATGGAGAATTATCTTTTTATTTTTTATCATATATTTTTAAGATTTTATTTATTTTAGAGAGAGAGTGCAAATAGGGAAAGAAGTAGAGGAGAAGGAAGAGGGAGAAAATCTTTTTTTTTTTTTAAGATTTTATTTATTTATTCGACAGACAGAGATCACAAGTAGGCAGAGAGGCAGGCAGAGAGAGAGGAGGAAACAGGCTCCCGCAGAGCAGAGAGCCCGATGCGGGGCTCGATCCTAGGACCCCAGGACCACGACCCGAGCCGAAGGCAGAGGCTTTAACCCACTGAGCCAACCAGGTGCCCCAAGGGAGAGAATCTTAATAAGCAGACCCCACGCTGAGTGCACAGCCTGATGTGGGCTCAAACCCACAACACCAAGATGTGCCCTGAGCCGAAAGAAAGTCAGATACAACCAACTGAGCCACCCACACACACCAAGAATTATCTTTTTAAAACCTAAAAAAATCATATCATGGTTTTAGTTTGAGTTTTTTTTTTTTTTAAGATTTTATTTATTTATTTGACAGACAGAAATCACAAGTAAGCAGAGGCAGGTGGGGAGTGGGGATGGGGGGACAAGCAGGCCTCCTGATGAGCAGAAAGCCCTATGCCTATGCCGGGCTTGATCCCAGGACTCTGGGATCATGACCTGAGCCAAAGGCAGAGGCTTTAACCCACTGAGCCCCCCGGGCATCCCATGAGTTTGACCTTTTTAAAACCATTATTAACTATTTATAGTCTTTCTTTTGTGATTGATCTCTTTATTTCTCTTAGGCATCCATTACTTCTAACTTAAAATTTTACATTATTTTGTTTTCTACCCATATTATTTTTATTCAGGATGCTAACAAAATTCTAAAATCTTGCCTATCATAGTCACCAAGAATTCATGCTCATTTGAGATACCTATCTATAATAAGTAATATGTTTTTTTGTTAGTATAAAAAATTTAATGGGTCCAATTAACCAATAACAGTAGTAGATTCAGAATAACTAAATACAAATATGGAATCAGAATTTTATTCATTTTATAATATAGTTTAAATATATATAAAAACTGCAAATTCTTTTCTGAGCTATTTTTTTCTTAGTTATAGTACAACATGTTTCTCTATTTGATTCCAATAAGTTATTTAAAAATACTCAACTAACAAGGCAGAAGACTCAGAATAACCAATTCAATATTAAAGCAGGAGAACATAGTTGAAGGGCTGACACTATCCCACTTCAAGACTTACTATAAAGCTACAAAATCAAGACAGTGTGGTACTGAGGGGAGTCTGGGTGGCTCAACCGATTAAGCTTCCGACTCTTAATTTCAGCTCAGGTCATAATCTCAGGATTGTGAGATTGAGTCCCAGATTAGGCTTCCGGCTGGGCACAGAGCCTGCTTTAGATTCCTTCTTCTCTCCCTCTCCCTCTGCCCCTCCTCTCTCTCTCTTTCCCTCTCTCTGTAAAAAAAGTGTGATATTGGTGAAAGAATAGGCCAACAGATCAAAGAAACAGAATAGAGAGCCTAGAAATAGATTTACGTAAATATAGTCAACTGATTTTTTAAAAGATGTATTTAGTTATTTGAAAGAGAATGCATATACACAAGCAAGCTGGGCAGAAGGAGAGGGAGAAGAATCCCAGCAGACTCTCCTGCTGAGCGCTCCATCTCATAACCCTGAGATCATGACCTGAGTTGAGACCAAGAGTTGGATACTCAACTGACTGAGCCGCTCAGGTGCCCCTTTATTTTTGACAAAGGAATAAAAGCAATATAATAAAGATAGTGTTTTCAAATTGGTGCTGGAGCAACTGGATATCCACATGCAAAGAAGAAGAAGAAAGGGGGGGGGAGGGGGAAGAAGAAGAAGATGTAAACCCTACACGCTTCACAAAGACTAACTCAAAATGGATCATAGACCAAAAAATCAAATGCAAAACTATAAAACTCCCAGAAGATAACAGAGGTGAAAACCTAGATGATCTTATTAAGGAAATGACTTTTTTAGGTATAACTATAATGGCATAACCCATAAAAGAAATAATTTATAAGCTGGATTGCATTAAAATAAAAAACTTGCTCTGAGAAAAACAATGTCAAAAGAATAATACAAGCCATAAACTCAAGAAAATAATTTCAAAAGAGATATTGCTAGAGGACTGTTAAAACTCAACAATAAGAAAACAAAGAACCTGATTAAAATATGAGCCAAAGACCTTAACAGGCACCTCCCAAAGAAGATATATAGATGTTAAATAAACACATGAAAAGATTCTCTTTATCATAATGTTATTGTACCAGGAAAGTGCAAATTAAAACAAAAATTAGATATCATAACCTATTAGAATGGCCAAAATTTAGAACACTGACAACACCAAATGCTGGTGAGGATATGGAAAAACAAAAACTTTCATATGTTGCTGATGGGACTAAAATACTCTCACCTTAAGATCTAGCAATCACACTCCTTGGTATTTACACAAAGTAGTTGAAAACTTATGTTCATACAAAAGGCTTCCTATGGTGTTTATAGCAGCATTATTCATAATTGACAAAACTTGGAAGTAACCACAGTGCTCTCTAGTAGGTAAATGGATAAACTATGGTACAGTCAGACAATGGAATATTATTCAGTGCTGAAAAGAAATGAGTTCCCAAACCATGAAAAGACATGGAGGAAACTTAAATGCATATTACTAAGTGAAAGAAGCCATTCTGAAAAGGCTATGTGCTGTATACTTCCAACTATATGGCATTCTGGAAAAAGGAAAACTATGGAGACAATAAAAAGATCAGTTAGTTGCCAGGGGTTAGGGAGCAGGGAGGGATGAATAGGCAGGGCACAGAGGACTTTTGAGGCAGTGAAAATACTCTGTATGATAACTATAATGATGGCTACATGTCATAATATATTTGTCGAAACCCACAGAATATACAACTCGCAGAGAAAACTGTAAACTATGGACTTTAGGTGATTACAATGTGTCCAAGTAAGTTAATCTTTTGTAACAAATGTACTGCTCTGGTGGAGGATGCTGTTATGGGGGAGGGTATTGCATGATCCAAAGCAGGGGGTATATGGAAAATGTGTGCACCTTCCCTTCAATTTTCCTATGAACCTAAAACTACTTTAGAAATAAAAAGTCTTAATAAAATAATTCTTAGATGATAGAATTACCTTCTTTTTTCTTTATTTTTTATTTTTTTTATTTTTTCATAAACATAATGTATTATTAGCCCCAGGGGTACAGGTCTGTGAATCGCCAGATTTACACACTTCACGGCACTCACCATAGCACATACCCTCCCCAATGTCCATAACCCCACTACCCTTTCCCTATCCCCCTTCCCCGGCCCCCCCTCAGTTTGTTTTATTCCATTTATTCCATTGTATATATATACCACTTCTTCTTTATCCATTCATCTGTTGATGGACATCTTGCTTCTTTCACTTATGATATATCTTTTTGTTATGTTGCACATTTTCACTGTCATTCTTAATCTCTAGTGCTCATGGACCAACCTCATAATGTTCCACTATGTCCTTTCACCCATTTTGCTTTACTTACATATCTCTTATTGTAATTTTTTGAATGATGAAAAATTTTATTGCATTCACAGATATTCACATATTATTTCCTTTACTTGAAGTGTGTCTGCTTCATTCTTCACTGACTCAGGGGGACATGGAGCACTGGGTGTTGTGCAAAAACAATGAATACTGTTACACTGAAAAAATAAATAAAATGGGGAAAAAAAAAACACTTTCTCAAAGAGGTCTTCTCTTCTCCTGCCCCAAATCTAAAGTATCTTCTCTGTTACTTTTTTTTTTAATGGAACAGACATCTTCTCATAGTGCTTATTGGAATTTGTGTGAAAACATTTTACACCACTGCAATAAACTCTCTAAGTCAATCTCCTGTACTATTTCAAAGAACCCATAGCTTAAAGAATGTCATGCCCACTACACATGTATACCACAATCATAGTTTATAAAAATAATTATGTTTGTAGCAGACATCATATATGTAGTTTGGTACCCCTTCTCTTCAAGATCAGCATCCACTGATTTAAACAAGAATTGAGGAAAAACCCTAAAAGGAGCATTCAAGAAAGCTGCCTAGCTGGGATTTGCATATATGAAGACAAGTCTAGTAGGCTTGTATTAGTGGTGGGTCCTACAAAGGTATAGGAGTAAAGTCTATAGGATTTCTCTGTGAAAATTCACCAGGGAAAAAAAGAATCTGGGTGATAATCTAATCATAGGACCAGGGCCTGAGCACCTTGTGCAAGGAATAGTTCTGTGTATATTATATGGCAATTACTCATTCTGTCCAGCTCCAACCACAATTGTAGCATAGATATGTTGAAAAAATTATTATATGTGTTTTAAGTCTCAGTGATGTGACATCTAATGGTCCGTGAGTACAGTAGGGACCGCTGTATTCTTTCAGATTCATGGAAGTGAGCACTGAGTCTTTGGAGTAGCAAAATGTTTGCTGGAAAGTTGTGGCAAGCAGCACCCTGGACACTGATGCAGAGGTGATTCCACAGAACTAAAAGGAAGATCTGAGATCTTAGACAGAAATACCTGAAGAAAGATGAGGGAAATCAGAAGCAGTGGTATAAATCATTCCTGGGTGATTGGAGTGAAAATTGGGCTTGGCAATAGGAGTTTTTAAATGATACAACCCAGAAACCCGGGGATGAGTAACGGCAGTGCAAAGAGAAGTTGTGAGAAAGGCACACCGGGACGGTTTGTGAGTGCAATGACATGCCTCTGGGGGAGTTTCAGGAAAACAGAGAAGAGGAAGGAGCTCCAGAAAGGAACACGATCCCCATCCATCACGGCTGGAATATTCTGAACTACAGAAAGTTCAATCACATTATGGTCACATAAACACAAATATATATATATATACACACACACACACACACACACACACACACACATACACACACACACATATTTTTATATATATACACACACACACACATACAGAAAAAAGTCTGCCAGAAAAGCACCTTAATAGGATAGAAGAATTAGAGAAGTCAGAGTAGTCAGCATGGTCCTATTTCTGTGAGAGAACAGATCTGTGAAATGTGAGACTCCTTTGTGTTGGCAGTTAAGGCATCCAAATGATGACAATCTATAGTTTCAGACACTTAGGATTAGTGAGAAGGACAAGGATATATTGTTTAAGACAGGTGAGATATAACATGTATAGAAAATTTGTAAAAAACATGTAAGTAGTTGACAGACTAAGTAATAAGCCTTGTAAAATTCTTAGGAACCAAGAGTTCACTGTGAGGAATGTCTGCCTTACATGCTCCTTCATTTAATACAATTTTCAGTTTGCCAAACATTTTTTTTCTTACTAAACTGAAGTTGCTAATTTGTGGTTAGCATTAAGTTTTTGGTTTCTATTAATTTCTTAATCTGTTTTCCAAGTTGAAATTTAAGATTCTCTGAGTAAGATCATCTGTCAATTTGACTGCTGTTTGAAAACAGATGGAGCGAAAAACCCATAATGAGTCTCTAAAGTGTGATACCATAAGTGCCTGTAAAACTAGCAAGTAGAGATGAACTTTCCACATGCCAATACACCAAGAAACTCCTCAACAGCCGATGTAAGCAGTATATGGTTGAGAAGAAAGAGATTAAGTCATTTAATCATGATAAACTTGATAAATTTCAAAAACAATTCAAATGGTCAGCTTGATTTATTCTTTAAGGTAATAATATTGTTTTCAATAATAATATTGTTTTCAAAATGTAGTTTGTGATTCTTGGAGTTATATGTCATTGCAATTTATTTATTTATTTATTTTTAAAAAGATTTTATTTATTTATTTGACAGAGAGAGAGATCACAAGTAGGCAAAGAGGCAGGCGGGGCGGGGGGAGCAGGCTCCCTGCTGAGCAGAGATCCCGATGTGGGGCTTGATCCTAGGACCCTGAGATCATAACCTGAGCCGAAGGCAGATGCTTAACCCACTGAGCCATCCAGGCGCCCCAAGTCATTATAATTTAAAGAGAGTAAGTTAAAGAGGCGCCTGGGAGGCTAAGTCCGTTAAGTGTCCAACTCTTGGTTTTAGCTCATGTCATGTCATGGTGGTGGGAGTCTCAGTGGGGACTCTGCTTGAGATTCTCTTTCTCTGCCCCTCCTCCCACTTACATACTCCCTCCCTTTCTCTCTCTCTCTCTTTCAAATACATAAATAAATCTTTTAAAAAGGGAGTAAATTATGTCTTTAGTTAATAAGGTGTTCATCATGGAAAACATATTCACAAGAATACACACAAATAAATTCATGATTTTTATAAGTAATAAGAATAAAAATTTGACCTTCAGCCAGTAGATGGAGAAGTTGATCTTAGAGTAGATTCACAGTGCTATTAAAAGTCTCTTTGTTAAGTTGTAGGAGCATAGAGTAAAACTGCTGCTGATTCAGATATTTGGGATTGTTTTCATGGTTATTTTCTGGCTGCTCTGCAAAAACAGCTCTGGCATCACCCAAGGGATCAGTATTTGTTTCTTAGAAATCTATCCTGCACAGTCCTTATGTGCTTTGTCTATAGGCACATTTTTTTTTTTTTTTTACTGTCTATTCTATTTTCAAACAAGCTGGAAATGTTTCTTTTCTTCATAAATTATTGCTGAAAGTTTGCATAGTACATATTTTTAGGAACCACAAAATGTTTATGCATAAAGGCACTGAGTGACAGAATCAGCACCTCTCAGAGCAGGATGAAAATACAGATTCCTTGTAGGGCAAACTGGCTTTCTGAAAAAGGCAACACACATTATGTACTTCAACATGCTTTCAGAAATTATGCACAGCCACATCCATCAGGGATGAGCTCATAAATAAATAAATCAATTGACAAATTCTCTTGAACAAATTCCACTACCACCCAAAATCATTTGTTTAGTACATTGACAGTTATTCTATATCTTGAAAGATGTTGAGAATCCTGAAAATTCTGTACAACTGAGCGTTCAGTGTTTTTTCTCTTTGCTGGCATTTTTGTTGTAAAAATGATTATGCTTAGCCAGCCAAAGTAAAATATAAAAATGCAAAAAAATACATGAGATTGTGGTTAAGTGTTAAACTTAGAAGAGTGGGCTAATATTTTAATAAAATTGATAATAGCAGTAAATATTCATTGTAGTAAATAGCAGATCAAAATGGAACTATCATGAAATTATTTTCCATAAACCAAGTGACAACTTAAAAGTACATGTCCTTTATTAAGGATACCAAAAATAGTCATTATTTTACCTTTTTTGATGGTTCATTTAAATAATTCCCATTGTCTAAAAATACATGTTTCATGTTGCTATATTTAAATGTATTAAAACCCCCTATAAGCAAAAATAGAAATTATTTTTGTGGGGATGCATTGTCGCTAATATGTAGTCATCAATTTAAAATACAGTTCTCTTTTCATTTATACAACTTGGTTAATACCCAGTTATCTTAATATATAGTTTATGTTTTCTATTTAATAAATATTTACTAAGAGCCTACAACTTGCCAGCAGTGAATAAGAAAGACATACCTGGTTCCTGCTTTCATGAAATTTACGTTCTTGTGGATGAGATAAATGACCCCAAAAAAACCCAAAAAGATACAGATCATTACAATAAGAAATACAGGAGATCTCAGAGATGACATAATAAAGGTATATTGGAATAATTATATATACAAATAGGGGTTATAGGTAATAGGAAATAAAAATATATAATAAAACATTGATGCAGAGGTGGGGTATAGTCTTAGAGTATATAAAAAACAACTTTGAACAGTACATTCACTAGTTTGTAGAATATAACTATAGTTCAAACTATAGTTTGAGAAATAGCTATATACAAAATTAGAAGTATATAACTCATATACAAATTCCTATACATGTATGCAAATAA
Source organism: Meles meles (assembly GCF_922984935.1). NCBI lineage: Eukaryota > Metazoa > Chordata > Mammalia > Carnivora > Mustelidae > Meles > Meles meles. The sequence goes on from NC_060067.1 coordinate 159,720,400, forward strand.
AGGGATGCCCATGCAAAGAAAGAAGATGTGGCTCCTCTGCACTTAAAATTTATGGGTGATTTTTTGTTCTTGTCTTTTTTTAGTTTCCTTCTGCTTTCCTGTGGTTCATACTTCTTCTGAAACTGACATATCTTAGAAGTTTTATGTTGAAAAGTCAATACCCATAGAGAAGGGTAAAATAGTTGGGTTGAAGCAGTTAAAAGGGCAGTATTAGTCTCTTTAATCCCTGAAATATTGTTCATCATTAAGATCTAAGATATAAACTGTTTTAGCGAAAAAACAATAATAAATGCTCCTAACTTTGTGATTTGAGATGGATACTGGTAAAAAAAAAAAAAAAGTGTAGCTTTTCAAGGAATAGTGGAGATAATATGAGAAGATGGAGAACCCAGATTCAGAAACACATCACATACATAAAAAAATAAATATTTCCATAAGACTTAAATCTACCAAAGAAATGACTCCTAGAATGTTAGAGTTTCATTTAACACAGATTGGAAATTATATACTCAGTTTTCATAGTGAATGGGAACTTCACTGTATATAATCTTCCCAACAGGTAACTATAAGTATATACCATTTATACAACAACTTAAGGATTGTCTAAGATGGAAAATAACAGTACAAAAGAAAGACCATTATATTAAAACTTAGAAAAGAGAAAATTCCAGTCCTGTCTTTCTCACAGAAGCTATCTGAAGAGATCATTTAACCTCACAGAACTTCACTATAGTCATCCACCAATGGAGAGGCTCAAACAAGATGACCTCCAGCTCCTTCCATGTGAAATTCTAGGACATGATTTTGCTTTGTAACTATGTCAGATTAAGGAAAGCATTTCCATTTTTTTCTTGGCTGTTCAGATATAACTTTAATTTCCTAGGATTTTGAAGTTTGCAGGTTAAAATAGAGATAACCTAGTCCAGACTCTTTAATTTTATGGACAAGGATACTGCTGCTCAGAAATACTGAGTAACTCAACCAAGGTTTCAGATTTACATAGTGGTACAGGCTAAACTTGAATTCAGATTTAGTATGCAAATTTTATAGAATCCCACTTTAAGGGGAACTAAAACCAGATGCATTATTTTACTATTTTATTTCTATTTACATTAAATTTTGAATTGACAGAAAACTTCTTGCAACAAACTTTAGAATTCTTATGTGCAAATAATACTAACCAACAACAATAATAACAAGATACTCCAAATAACTGGGGGAGAAGGGGAGCTCCGGATATTTTGGAGAACACTTCATCTACTGGCTTGTGTTCTTTGTGTTCCCCTGAAGTCATAAGAGAAAGTGTAACCCTCCTACAGTCACGTGCTAGAGAAAAAGGAAACAGCACAAAGCTGGGAGTCAGCCAGAGCTGCTTTATAATAGGGTACCTGACAAAATTAATTAATGAGACAAATATTCATAACAGATTAAATCATAGGTCCTCTAGAAAGAGGGAAATATAAACTTCTATAGGTATAAATCCCAAAATTAGGCATATGGAATACTCAAGAGCAACTTTGGTGGAAAATATGATAATAAAAATAATATGCCAATTGAGGAAATAAACTACGAGGAAAATATGTTGTTAAGCCTAGATAAGCATTGACTGTAAAAGTAACATGATTCGTGATGAGCCAAACAAAAGGAAATAAAATAGTGGACCAGATTCTCATGAGGGAAGTCAATCAGTAACAGCAATAGTCAAAGTCTTCAAGGTCTTACATTGTGTGGAGGCAGAGAAACATATTGATTACTTTAGACTTTTTTGGGTATACATTGTAAAAATATAATAGTAATCATTATCATAACAGAAATAGAACATTTGACTTTTATGTTTGGATAGTGCAAAAACGTTAAAAAAAAAAAACCAAAACACCTACAGCAGCAAGCACAGATGAAAAAACGGAAAAGAGTGTGGTAAAGTCAAATAAAGAAACTAGTGAAGACAAGTAAAAAAACAAAGAAATTAAACAAAGAGCTTAAAATATCATTTTAAATTTCAAATATTTTAACATAAAAGCACTTAAAAACTAGAATTCCATTTAAAAAGCAATAGACTAATTAACAGATAGTTTGGGTTTTTTTTAAGATTTAATTTATTCACTTGACAGACAGAGACACAGCAAGAGAGGGAATACAAGCAGGGCGAGTGGGAGAGAGAGAAGCAGGCTTGCCGCGGAACAGGGAACCCGATATGGGGCTCGATCCCAGGATGCTGGGATCACGACCTGAGCCGAAGGCAGAGGCTTAACCCACTGAGCCACCCAGGTGCCCCAGTTTTCTTTTTTTATTGAAGTATGATTAACATAAAATATCCTATTAGTTTCACAGTGTACATCATAGGGATCTGAAATTTTTATATCAGAGATAGGGAAGAGTTTGGGGAGCAGCCAAAAATAGGTGAAGGAGATATAGAAATAGATTTATTTATATAAACACAAAACCTATACAGTGTTTTCAAGACATACACTTAATTTAAAATTACTCAGGAAAATTGAAAGTAAAGAAAAGAAAAATAAGTATGTCCAGGGCATAGTAACAGTCACTAACCATTTAAGTAGATGTGGGGGACTCAGTAAAAGCGCCCTGAACATAGAACAGACTTGTTTTTATTTCCTCGTCAGTACCCAACATAGAGTAGATAGCCAATAGATATTGACTAAATTGATGGTTATATTTGTGTATCAAATATTTAAATATCTGGACTAGATGTGTAAACATCTAATTCATGAAAACAGCAATTGCTGACAAGCTAGAAGAGTAGAATAACATAAAGAAAATAAAGCTTCCCATAATAGACAATGACTTTTATATCAATAAACATCAAAATCCATTATCTTAGATATCCCATTTCTTGTCCAGTCAAATAATTATTATCAAGAATAGTGAAGAATATGAATTCATGGCTACCTCCTTTGTTGTATTTTTAATACCTTAGAATTGAAATTCTAGAAACGCAAGCAGAACAAGTTTCTCAAAAGTATTGCTCATTTGCATGAGTGATGCAAGAGATGTTTGGGAAATCATGTCCCTGAAAATAGTTCACCAGACAAGTTATCTACAAGGGAGGTTTAATTCTGGTATAGTTTAGCATCAACTGCGTAATTCAGATTCAAATTGAACATAAAAGGAATTAAAATTTATGTTCAATGGGCCAGTGACCACAGATGCAGCACAGAGCTATGCTATAAAAGCAGATGAAACATTTGACGTTTTATAATTAGCCTGTGGTTGTAACATGCTGATTGCAATCAAGTGTAATATGGTGGAGGAAGTAGTGACTTTTATGTTTATTAAATCCTTTATCATACACGATGACATGCTTGTAGACCTTCACAAGATCAGAAATTTGAATGTTTAAGTACTGCACAGAAATTCACATTTATACAGTAGGAAGTGCATTCAGTGTTGTCACCTGTGTAAGTTCTTCATCACTTGAGATGTTGTATTTTGCATCTATATGTTTAATTAAAATAATCATGCTCTTTTTAAAAATTAATTAATTTATTTATTTTCAGCATAACAGTATTCATTGTTTTTGCACAACACCCAGTCCTCCATGCAATACGTGCCCTCCCTATTACCCACCCACTGGTTCTCCCAACCTCCCACCCCGCCCCTTCAAAACCCTCTGGTTGTTTTTCAGAGTCCATAGTCTCTTATGGTTCGCCTCCCCTTCCAATTTCCCTCAACTTCCTTCTCCTCTCCATCTCCCAATGTCCTCCATGTCATTTGTGATGCTCCACAAATAAGTGAAACCATGTGATCCTTGACTCTCTCTGCTTGACTTATTTCACTCAGCATAATCACTTCCAGTCCTGTCCATGTTGCAACAAAAGTTGGGTATTCATCCTTTCTTTTCGTCCTTTCTTTTTTTTTTTTATAAACATATAATGTATTTTTATCCCCAGGGGTACAGGTCTGTGAATCACCAGGTTTACACAATTCATAGCACTCACCATAGCACATACCCTCCCCAATGTCCATAACCCCCTCCCCCTCTCCCAACCCCACCTCCCCCCAGCAACCCCCAGTTTTTTTTTTTGTGAGATTAAGAGTCATTTATGGTTTGTCTCCCTCCCATCCCCATCTTGTTTCATTTATTCTTCTCCTATCGCCCTAACCCCCTATGTTGCATCTCCATGTCTTTTAAAAGGCACATAAATGGACTATTTCTTTTTTCCCTCATTTATCTTTTATTTAAAAATTTGTTATTGAAGTATAGTTGTCATTAAATGTTTTATTGGGGGCAAGTGGGTGGCTCAGTCTGTTAAGCATCCGCCTTCGGCTCAGGTCCTGATCCTGGGGTCCTGGGGTCAAGTCCTTTGTCGGGCTCCCTGGCCATAGGAGAATCTGCTTCTCCCTCTGCTCCTCTCCACCAGGCTGTACTCTCTCTCTCTCTCTCTCTTTTTCTAAATTAATTTTCTAAATTTTTCTAAATTAATAAAATCTTTTAAAAATTAAAAAAAAATAAACTGTTATATTGGTTTCATGTATACAACATAGTCATTGCACAGTTTCATGCATGACACAGTGCTCACCATGGTAAGTGTATTTGCTCTGTCACCATATACAGTATGCAATATTATTCACTATATTTCCTATGTGCTTCTTATACCTATGACTTCTTTATTTTATAACTGAAAGTTTGGATCTTTTAATCCCCTTCACCTATTTCACCTATCCTCCCCACTCCCCTCTCCTTTGGCAACCACCAGTTTGTTCTCTGTATTTATGAATCTGTTTCTGGTGTTTGCTTTGTTTTTTTGATTCTACATATAAATGAGATTACAGGGTATTTGTATTTCCCTGCCTGACTTATTTCACCTAGGATAATATCCTCTAGGTCCATCCATGTTATCAAAAATGGTAAGATCTCTAAAAAAAAAAACAAAAACAAAAACAAAAAACATAAGAGGGGCGCCTGGGTGGCTCAGTGGGTTAAAGCCTCTGCCTTCGGCCTTCGGCTCAGGTCATGATCCCAGGGTCCTGGGATCGAGCCCCACATCGGGCTCTCTGCTCCTCGGAGATCCTGCTTCCTCCTCTCTCTGCCTCCCTGCCTACCTGTGATCTGTCTCTCTCTCTGTCAAATAAATAAGTAAAATTTAAAAAAAAAAAAAAAGGTAAGATCTCAATTTTTTTAGGACTGAGTCACAGACACACACACACACACACACCAATGTAGTATTCATGGATATGTGTGTGTGTGTGTGTGTGTGTGTGTGTGTGTGTGTGTATGCTGCTTCTTATTTACCCATTCATCTACTGATGGACACTTAAGCTTCTCCTATATCTTGGCTATTGCAATGATAAATACAGGGGTGCAAATATCCTTTTGGATTAGTGTTTTCTTCTCTTTGGGCAAATATCCTGTAGTGGAATTACTAGATCATATGGTGATTTCTATTTTTAAGTTTTCGAGGTGCCTTCATAGTGTTTTCCACAGACTGCACCAGTTCACTTCCCCACCAACAATGTAAGAGACTTAAAGGGAATATTTCTCAGTATGATATTCTTCTTTACAACTTAGTATATAAACAGTAAAAACAAAACAAACCCACAATGATTTACTGAGGACTACAGAAAAATATCTTTCATTATACTTTTTTCTGAGGAATAATCTAGGATGTATATCACTAGAAATCATAAATAGTGTTTTTTTTTTCCATTTACATGGCTTCTTTCAGAAAGGTGATGATGTTTCATTTCTAGCAGATGTGTTATGTTTATCCTGTCCTTGTATCAGGCATGTGTATATTTGTGTTTGTGTGGATGTGTGTGTTCATGTTGCTAGTACTTTCAGTCATGGTTTATTCTCAGCTATCAGATTGATGTGATAAGTAGCAAGATATATCTTCCTTGCTATGAACTTCCTGTCTTAAAGTCTCAATTTACAGGTTCTGGCCTCATTTGGCTTCACTTATTCATCTTTTTCATTGTTCTTTTTTTTTTTCTTCCTCCAAAATCAATGGACTTCTGATTAGCTCTGGGACTTCAATTCTGCCATCCCCTAATGTTGTCTTTTTATACTGGAAGACAGTTTTATTTAGCTAAGAAATCTTTGAAATTGTCAATGCACTTAAAATACTGGTGTAAATATTATTCTATTTATTTAATTTAATAAATATTTATTATACTTATATTTACTAGGGTTTAAATTAATTTTACATTTTATGCTTAAAATTATCAACTTTATTGAAATAAAGTATGAATCAAGGTAAAAATTTCACTAAATTTGTACAAATACCATCTGAAAAGTGATGAATTAGGCACACAGAATGTATACCACAAGGTACTTATAAATTTTATTTTTATATTTTGACTGCTTTACTTACCAGATTGAGAGATACTTGAAAGAAACAGGTTGTGTATAATTTATTTCTGTTTCCCATTAACTAATATAGTGCTTGCTTCGAATTGATGGAAAAATCTGAGAACCAGAATGTGTGCTTTTGCTGACACTTAAGCCCTTGCCACCCAGATACACTGGAAATGCTTTTCTGTTCTCTCTGGTATTTCTACCCATATCTTGTCTCAGCAGCAAGGAATCAAAGTAACACTCTCTAAGGTAATTTTTTTTTGTTGCTGATCCCTAAAGCTAACTTAATTTCATAACGGGCAAAGATTAATCAAATTAAGGTTATGGATAGTTATATTATAAACGGTACAGAATTGATAGAGAAGCCAGAAGCACTTGCTGCACCTTTGTCCTTCCTTAATTGTAAAGGAGGCGAGTAGATCTCTTTTATATGTTGGAACAAAGACAGAATATTTATAAATTACTTTTCACTATTAGCTCCTTTCTTCTAATACTGAGGATCACTGATCCTTGATAAAAAACAAACAAACAACATTTTTTACCCCCTATCTTTTACTAATTAAACCTTCTATCAGTTCAGACCTCTGATGGTCTTTACTCTTGATCTAATTTCTTGCTGACACACATTAAGTGTTCAGTCTACTGAATGAAGGCAAAGTCTGAGGGTAGGCTCTTAAAGCAGGACTAAAGAATTGTTGAGACCAGCCCAGCAGCGGACAGCATAAATTCTGGAAGCAGCTTTCTTGCACTTGAATCCTATATTGTCACTTACTAGTTGTAACTTTAAGAAAATCACTTAACCTCGGTTAGGTTCAGCATTCTTTTTGTAAAATGGAAAAAAAAAAAAGTGAACTCTATATTATAGAGTTGTTTGAGGATTAAATGCTTGATATTTATAAAATAGGAAAGTGACCGGCACAGGGCCAATGCTATATAAATGGTTGTTACATAAACAAGATTTTTGTAAACTGATAGAGTTCCTAATATTATCTTCAAGACTGATTTAATACTATATTACATTTCCGGGAGCCTTAAAAGATACCATTCATCTGTTCCCCAGAGTAGTAAATTTTATAAATTTATCTTGGCTGAACGTCGCCTGAAAGTAAAACTTGAACTTGTTTACGGCTCCTTTTCCTGCAACACGTAGCTGTGGAAAGGGTAGGTAACTTTAAGGATAGGGTGAAGAAATGCAATGAATTTCCTGAGATTATCCTTATTGTGACTTAAATTGGGAGAGGCTTGCTGAGATTTTGAATACAGAAATTTGTGCTAAATGCCCTCAGTGCACACGAGAGCACTACCACACTACTTTCTGCATTTACTGTTGGGGTGGAAGGTAAAAGGAATTAAAAAATGTGACGTGATAATAATAAGTACTTGTTGAAAACTTTAAAAATATCTATTATAATATGGACATTTTTCAGAAAACTCAAAAGAAAAGGCCCGTATGTCACAATAAAGAAAAGCAATGTTTCTGAGTAATTAGAATGAAAGCAAAGTGGCTTTAAAAAATTGAGTCTTGAAAATGGCTTTTTTAAAAAATGGCAGAAAATTTATATGTGGTGAGAATGGGGTAGCTGATTCACATTAGGGGAATACAACCTAATTGTGAATGAATAGAACTGGATCTTATGACGGAATATGCTTATTGAAATTTTTAAATTTGCCCATAAGGTATGATATGTCCTTCCTGAGCCTGTTGAAAGAGAGCGGACAGTTCACCATTTGCGCACATTTGTGACAATTTCACATCTAGACAATTACATTCTAGAAAGAGTGAATTTAATCCTGGGATTGTGATTATAGTAATGATGGCCAAGGTTATATGAAGTTGCCCTGGGTTAGGTTGTAGTCGTTTGCCCCCTTAGCTGTGAGATATCATCTTTCACTGCCCTGAGTGATTTAACCTTTGATTTTCCAACAATTCTGTTGAAATTCTGGAATTCTATAAACATCCAGGTGTTTGTGAAATAATTTAATTATTATTTTAGTAATAATTATTAATTATTTTAAATGTATCTTAAATATATTTATTTTAAATACATTTTAAAGATACGTAGTTTTTGACATTTTTATTTTTCTATCAATTAATAGAAAAGTTAAGTATTTCTTTCTAAGATATTCATTTACTTGAGAGAAAGAGAGTGAGCAGAAAGAGAGAGGGGGGAGATGGATAAGCAGACTCCGCACTGAGCAGGAAGCCTGACATGGGACTCGATCCCAGGACTCTGGGATCATGACCTGAGCTAAAGGGAAATACTTAACTGACTGACCCACCCAGGCGTCCCCCAAAATTTAAGTATTTCAAATGCCATTCTCCTTTTAAAGCCCAAACCTTAAAGTCTTCCAGGACCTAAGCAGTAAGCAATCACTGAAAGAATTAAATCCAAATCACCACAGCCTACAAGGTCCTCTATGATCTAGACCCAGTGTGATTTTCCAAATTTATTATATGGTTTTCTTTAATACCTGGAACACATCAAGCTAGTTCTTGGTAAACAATATTTAATTATTTTGTTCCTTCCATCTATGATGTTTTTCTTCTCATTTATTATTGATGTCATTTATTATTCATATAATCAATTTAGTAAACCAAGAAATAATTTCCAAAATTTTCTTATTACAAAAAATTGTACTACATGTAGAAATTAAGTGTAAAACACAAGATAACTGGGATAAAGATATCAGAAAATTTAAAATGTAGAAAATCAATTCTAAGTTAATTTTATAGTTGAACACTAAATTTGACCCTGAGATAATTGACCAAAAAAAAGGAAAATTAAGAAAAGCATTTGGAAAAAAAAAGTAAAGCATTTAACTAATGAACTACAGTAAAATGAAATATGAACCAACTGAATGATGTAAAAGGGAATAATATAATAATACATAACACCCAAAATATTGAGTATGATAAAGTTATTCAGACATTTGCATTTTCCTGTGGGTCTATGTAATTCACAGTAATGCTGTATAGTATACAGTTAGCTTTGTTTTACATCAAATGTAAAGAGAACTGAGTGGGAAAGTCATAACTTTTTCAACCAATCATAATTCAGTTCATTTGGGAGGCTTCAGTATGGTTTATGCTGCTAAAGCAGATATTTTCAAATGCTTTTAGAACCTATTTCATCAACATAATATTGCAAAATATGTAATCATCTTTATCAGGCCTCTGCAGCAGCTCACATATTTATGACAACACCCCACATCACTGCAAGTTGGCTTTCCCCCAGTTGCCAAGGCTTTCAGCAATCACCACTCTGTACAGAATGCAGCTGGCTTGCTATTTGGTACCCTAAAGAAAAACAATTCAAGCTTCTGCACAATCATTGGGTTTCCTATTCTATGGCAAAGTGATTTCAAAGACCAGATTCTTTCATAACTTGCACCTGCCACTTTGCTCTTGCAATGGCACTAAGTTATAAGCAACTCAAAGGGGGAGTAGATTCTCATCCAAGTCGGGGCGAAATCAGAGAAAAAGTTCAAATATCTATCATCCTTTGTGCTTTCTTACTTATCCTTCATCTATTTGCCTACAGTTGTTTTTAGTTTTTGCTTTTTTTTTTTTTAATTCTGCAAATCTTTTACCAACACAGCTATCATACTCCTTCCACTTGTATGTCTTCTCCCTTTAGGTCCACTAAATTGGATCCCTCTGACTTCTTCCCTAAATATAAGTCAAGGTATGGTTCAGGCAAAACCCCTGCAGAGGGACTTCCAAGCACTTTCTCTGTCAGCTCAGGGGAGACAGAAACTATTGCTATATTTCAACCATGTACACCTTTGTGAGATTAAATTTAATTTCAATAAATTTATAGACAACGTTGTCTATAAATTTAATCTCATAAAAGAGTATATGTCAAAATATAAAGTTTTCCCTAGATATATTTAGAGTGTAAAGTGTATATAAATGGCTTCAAAATAGAATTGAAAAATACAACTTCTATTTCTTCAACCAGTGTCAGAATCTTCCCTTTACAAAGTTATAAAGGAGAAAATATAAATGCAACCAAAGGCCCCTTAGGGTGATATAAGAGGTAATTTTTCAATATATATATATCAATAATAAAAAATTACCTACAATAATTACATATATGAATTATTATTTCCCAGTTCAATTATCTTGGCTTCTTAGCCTCTGGCGACAAGCTCTCTGTGGTTGAGAGATCTAAAGAGATCAAATGAAGACTCCTGCTAACACAGCCACAATAAAATCCCATGTCCATTAGAATAAAGTGGGAGTTAGCCATTCTTAGAAATAAGTAAAGACAATTTCATGGCTAATGGGAAAACCTGGAAGAAAGCAGACTCCACTTTTCGATAACTGATTATTTACATTTAATTGCTTTGGGGTCTTTGTTGTTTCACATACCAAAAACTGTAGTTTGAATCTATTTCTTTGCATAGTTGATATTTTTTGAATGGCAATGCCTAAAACTATTATGAAAATAGTTTTAATCATTTTATAATAATTTGCCTTACACCATCTATCTATAAAGACCATATATAATTATAGTCAGATATTTCATATGATCATAATGTATCATTCTCAAATTAAGAAATAAAAGAAATTAAATTTATCTTTTCAATATTTAAATAGACACATTACCACAGAAACTGATTCTGATGCTGGACCTATCATATTTTGATATAAAAACATTTTAATAATTTTCTGATTATTAAACCACTTTTAAGATCACAGAAGAAAAACAGAAGATCACAGAAGAAAAACTCCACAAGTTCATAATTCAATTAAATTATGTTCAATTCAAGTTGAATTATGAACTTGTGGAGTTGGAAGAGGTCACCGAGACCATGAAGGCCAGGCGGTATTTGTTTTTGCATATATGAAGAAACTAATGGCCAGGAAAGTTAAAAAAAAAAAATTTGAACAGAAGCACATAGCCCATAAATGACTTACATGTAAAAATAAAGAAAGAAAAATCCCCTACATTATTTCTTCTTTTTTAATGGGAGGAATTTTTCAAAATGATCTAGACTTGGACCAATTTTACAAAGCCTCATATCTAGTCTGAATTGTCTAATATTTTCAAACTAGCCAATTAAAAGTAATATTGAATCTCTTGACTTCAATGATGTGAGATTTGCTTGAATGGAAGAATGAAGTTAAACTATAAAGTATATCTCCCACTTGTAGTGCCCAATGAAATATCCTTGCATGAAACTTCTGCATGAATCTGGGTATGAGTATTGGGAACTGAAATTCCTTCCTAATTAAAAACAAGGCCATCAAAAGAAATGAAATCTTGCCATTTGCGACGACGTGGATGGAACTAGAGCGTATCATGCTTAGTGAAATAAGTCAATCGGAGAAAGACAACTATCATATGATCTCCCTGATATGAGGACATGGAGAAGCAACATGGGGGGGTAGGGGGATAGGAGAAGAATAAATGAAACAAGATGGGATTGGGAGGGAGACAAACCATAAATGACTCTTAATCTCACAAAACAAACTGGGGGTTGCTGGGGGGGAGGTGGGATTGGGAGAGGGGGAGCGGGCTATGGACATTGGGGAGGGGAGGCGAACCATAAGAGACTGTGGACTCTGAAAAACAACCTGAGGGTTTTGAAGGGTCAGGGGTGGGAGGTTGGGGGAACAGGTGGTGGGTAATGGGGAGGGCACGTTTTGCATGGAGCACTGGGTGTTGTGCAAAAAGAATGAATACTGTTACGCTGAAAAAATAAATAAAATGGAAAAAAAAAAAAAAAAACAAGGACTAGCCTTTGGGCAGCTCAAACCCACCTGAGGTTGCTTTATTATTTTTAAAATGAGAATTGTCATATCTGTCACAAAATTTTCTGAAGAAAAACAGAACCAATGTCTTAAGCTTATGTAATTAAAGCTAGGTTTCAACATCTCTCCCTCTCACTCAGACACACACACATACACACCAGACTCAAAACATCACACATCTCCCACCCTCAGAGCACTTGTTCTTTAGATGTGTATGTGAGGGAGAGAACACAAGGGAGAATTTCTTTTTCACTCATGGGTTTTATGTAACACATTTTCTTTCTTTTTTTTTTAAATTTTAAAAGATTTTATTTATTTATATGACAGAAAGAGATGACAAGTAGGCAGAGAGGCAGACAGAGAGAGAGGGAAGCAGGCTCCCTGCTGAGCAGAGAGCCGGATGCTGGGCTCCATCCCAGGACCCTGGGATCATGATCTGAGCCAAAGGCAGAGGCTTAACCCATTGAGCCACTCAGGAACCCCTATGTAACACATTTTCTAATGGCTTTTTTTTTTTACACCAAATCTTTATATTTTAAAAAGTACGTAATTGTCAATTCTAAAGAATCATCACCCAAGAGTAAAAAACATTAAGTTGTCTTAGTCAAATTATTTATTTGACAATTTTCTCTACACCTAATTCTTCTTTCTTAAAGAAGTTATTTACTTGAAAGCAAGAGAGAGAGAGCACAGAGGGAGAGGGAGAAGCAGACTCCCTGCTAAGCAGAGAGCCCGACAAGGAGCTCAATCCCAGGATCCCGAGATCATGACCTGAGCCAAAAGCAGATGCTTAACTGACTGAGCCACCCAGGCACCCCTATACTTAATTATTCAATTAACTTTTCATTTACACTGACTTTTATGTGGTCCAAATACTGCAAATGCAGAGAACCCCTTACCTGTCATATAACTGGCTTCCTTATCTACAATTATAACTATAACTTTTTCATCCTTCTTTATATACACACCATTGGCTCTGAGGAGACATGAAACTCTATAGATTGATTTGTCAGAGCTCCGGTCAAATCCCAATTTATCATTCTTGTCTCAAGAACAACAAAAAAAACCTGTTTTTTTCTGCAATTAATGTAGGTATATGTACCATTTCTTGTAACTCAATGGTCCAATAAGGGAGATCCTATTAATATCCCTAACTTCAATATAGGGACATTGATGCCCAGAAAATTTAGGTTCAGCTTACAAGGTAAAGTAAAATGCCAGAATTAGAAATCACGTTGTCTGGCTCCAGAGGACATTTTGTTTTATTACTAAATTATCTACTTGAGTAGGCCAGCCAATAATTCACTCTCCTGAAAAGATAACATTTTTATCTTTTCATACATTTTCCTACACTGCTCCTGAATGTCATCCCTTTTTCACTGATTGCATAACGTCTTTGACAATTGAAGTTTGTTCTCGCTTTTCTAAGCCTTTTTGATATTGTGGTCCTCAAGCTGGGTTGTGCACATCGGAGGCAGGTGGATATGGAAGATGATTCATTGGAAAAAGAACAAGACATTTAAAACCTAATCATAGTCAATTCTTTCAACCTTTTAAATTTGTTTTTACAATAAGCATTGTTAGTATAATACTATATGGATATACTATGTAAGTATAAATCCATTTATTGGGAGACATGGTTCAATGTGTTTATACTCAGTGCACTTGATCAAAAAGTTTGTAGATCATTGACCAGTATCATTAACTTACAATTTTCTTACATACTGACTTTTATTATACTTTTACTATTTTGTGATAAGTTATTTCTCCATGTTGATTATTTGTCCCTAAAGAAAGAAATTGTTTTAAATTTCTTTTAAAATTATCTGTCATTAGAATGACCTTATATATGTGACCAGAAAGCATTTATATATGTAAAACAGTGAAACAGTTGCAAAAGTCAACTGAAATGCTGAAGAATGCTATCTATAAATCAGAAGGAATTTGCTCACTTCAATTAGTGCAGGAGAATTTATTATTGATTTGATTTCAGCCAAGAGCAAAGATGCAAAGATTGTATGATAGCCCCCCCCCCCACCTTTTTTTAAGTACAGATTCCTTTTATAGCTTCTAGGTGTGCTATCAGTGTCTTGAAGATGAATCTAGTCCAGCACCCTGGGTTGGAGACTATGTGGATTTTAAGGAATCATAGTGTTCTACACAATTAATTTATTTGATTTTTAAGAAGACATAATTGCCTGGGAAGGCTTGTTAATCTGAAAATTGAGTTGCTTAAAAATAAAAACCAATATATTAAAATGATAAATACAGCTTAAAATATTTAAGTTATTTTAATTAAGTTATGAAAGCTTCTCAGTATCTGTATTTTCTCTTCAGAAAGGCTGGTTCTTAGATAACTTATGAGAAGCGGTAGATAGTTAATATGGAAAAGTCTGCAGAGGTCATATCCCTGAAGACCTCGCTCTTGAATGAGGCACGGGGCACATTTTCCAGCCCTCTTCGCAGCTGGGTGTGGCCATGTAACTGAGTTCTGAAATGGAATATGAGCAACTAGCGTGCTTTTGTGTTATTTTTCTTTACCCACTGGTCACAGGGAGAAGACTCTAAGACCTAAAGAGGGTATAAGCCACACATGGAAGAAATCTTTTTCCCATTTCATGTTGTGAGAAGAGCTGAGTAGGAACACCTGTGTTTCACTGCTGTATAAGCAGGAAATACATCTTATATCATTGAACTACAGGCACTATTAATTATAGTAGTTAGTCTACCTTGACTAATATAGTCGTTGAACCGGGGGCGCCTGGGTGGCTCAGTGGGTTAAGCCGCTGCCTTCAGCTCAGGTCATGATCTCAGGGTCCTTGGATCGAGTCCCGCATCGGGCTCTCTGCTCAGTGGTGAACCTGCTTCCCTCTCTCTCTCTCTGCCTGCCTCTCTGTCTACTTGTGGTCTCTCTCTGTCAAATAAATAAATAAATAAAATCTTAAAAAAAAATAAAGTATCTGCCAATATTTTGGGGCTATTCCTTTAAACATATCTTTTGCTTTTCCTTTTCTACCCACCTAAAAAGAAAACTTTAAATGTTCAATTATTACTTTCAAGAATAATATATATTATTTTATAAGATGTCTGCTTTACAAATAGGATAGCTATCCCACTGATTCTTTGCCATGAGATAAACCATACTTATCTAGGTGAGTCATTATATCTGATGTTGATTTTATATGGTTGATCTGGATTAAAAGAAACATAAGACAGAGTTTCTTGTGTGCACAATGGACAGTGCCATAGTGCTCTTGAGAGGTATCAGGATGTACGATTTCTCCTCCCAGGGCATTTAACATTTCTTCTGGAAGACAACATGGTAAAAAGAAATAAAAGAATCTATGACTAAATATAAACTCGATGCTACATAGATGAAACCCAAGGTTCTGTGGTAAAACTAAAGGCAACTTGTGAACTCTCACAGTAAGGAAAACTTTGAAGGGAAGTAAGCAATGGACAGGGTATCCTAGTATGAATAAAGCAGAGAATTAAGATCACAAAGAAGGATGAAGAGACCTGTCTTGACTTAGTGAGGGATAGTGCAAATAAAGGGAACACTGAGTATTATATGCAATGGATGAATAACTGAATTTTACATCTGAAACTAATGATACACAATATGTTAACTAATTGAATTTAAATAAAATAAGTTTTTTAAAAAGAAAGATGCTTTCTAAAAAGGGGGGATACACAATGGTCTTTCTTTTTCCACCTTTTTTGAGATATTATTGACATATAGTATCATGTAAGCTTAAGACATACAGCATGTTCATTAGATACACTTATATATTGCAAAATGATTTCTACCATAGCATTAACTAACACCTCTCCATATCACATAATTACCATTTCCTTTTTGTAGTAAGGACATTTGAGATGTACTCTTTCAGCAACTTTCAAATATCTAACATAGTACACTATAATCATTATGCTATACATTTATACTAGGACATAATTAGCTTATAATTGAAAGTGTACTCTTTAACCAGTATTTCCTCATTTTTTTCACCCTGCAAACTCCCAATAACCATCCTTCTACTTTGTATGAATTCAGTGTTTTTAGATTCCACATGCAAATGTCATAGAGTATTTGTCTTTCTCTGACTTATTTCACCTAGCATAAAGCCCTTGAGGTCTACCCATACTGTCACAAATGGTAGGATTTCCTTCCTTACCATTGCTGAATAATATTCCATTGTATATAAAAGCATACCTTCTTTATCCATTCATCTACTGATGGAAACTTAAATTTTTTCCATATCTTCGCTATCATGAATAATGCTGCAATGAACACAGGTGTGTAAATATCTCTTTGAGATATTGTTTATATATGTACATGCATCCAGAAGTAAGATAGCTAGATCATATGGTAGTTCTATGTTTAATTTTTTCAGGAAACTCAATATTGTCTTCTACAGTGGCTAAAGCATTTTAACATTGTCATCAACATTATACAAAGGTTCCCTTTTCTCCACATTTCTCCTGAACAACACTTATCTCCTGACTTTTTTTATAGTAACCATTCTAACAGGTATGAAGTTGTATTTCATTGTGTTTTTGATTTGCATTTCCCTAATGATTAGTCATTGAGTAATGCTGAGCACCTTTTCATGTATACCATGGTGTATATGGACTTAATTCCCAGATGAGTTGCTTATTTAATGGGATTTGATAGGGAATTGATTAGACTAATGGATCAGCTGTGTTTAATGAAATGGGGTAACTAAAGGCATGCAAGTCAATAAAAGACAATGTGATTTAAGTAATTTTTTAAAAAAATGACCTAAATATATCATATTATCCTACTAATTATAGAATATATTCTTTGGGGCAAGTTTGCTGAGTGACATATAAAAAATAATAAAGTTCATTATTTCTCCAAGAGTTGTTTTGTGTTGGTGGTAATAAAATTAACTGTAAAAAAAGAAAGAGAGAGACTAAGAGATGTGACATTGGTCACTGAAGGATTCCTGGAATAAGAAAATATTTGTATTTACCAAGTGCCTACTATGTGCCAGATGCTGGGTCAGGCTTGACTCTAAGAAGTATACAAGGAAAGATCTAGTTGAATTGGTGCTATGGAGAAGAAGCAGATCTCCAAAAGTGAAACTGATATGAGTTCTAACAGTTTCTTTGGGCTGTGGTTCTGGAGGCTTGGTGAGAAGTAAAGTCAAATATGAAAGGACTGTAAATAGAATAGTTGAAACCATGAATGTGGGTGTACTATTCAATAACAAGAATAAGAGGAATTGGAATATCAAGCCTCTGTAAAATTTATTTTGATCAATTTATCTCAAACTTGAATAAAATGTTCACCTACCCTTACTCTGAAATTAAAATAACTTAAAAACACAGTGCAATGTTCTAAAAAAATTGCTATAATACAAAAATATATTAGGAAAGGTGTCAGAATGAGGAGAAGGGACCTATCTGAATAAAACAGAACCATAAGTAAATACTAGTTCTTCTATTTTAAGTGGACTCTTCATTTTCTTGTCAATCAGTTGAATCTTTTATTATATTAGACAAAATTCTTTACCCAAAGAAAGAGATTCCTGTTTGTTTTAATATGATGCCAAAGTACATAGGCCTTTTTTCTTAAAATTAAATCTTCTTTAGCAAACATTTAGACTATTTTAAAAATTTGTTTCTTTAGTAAAACAGAACATTTGATAGACTCAACAAATAAAAAATGTACTTATTTCCAAGATCTCAAGAAAAATAAGTAGTAGAATTTCAACTTAAAACATTAAATAAATCATAGCCATAAAAGAGGGTAGATAGTACATAGCTACATAGATACAGTATCAGAATTTTCACATATGCTATTTTTATGCCAAATACAAAATAAAGTACCCCAGTATGAATATCTACTTTTCAAAGTCTTTTTTAAAAATTATTATTTTTTAAGATTTATTTATTTGAAAGAGAGAGAGCAAGCATGAGCGGGGTAGGGGGGCAGTGCAAAGGGAGACAGAGATGCAGAATGCCCTCTGAGCAGGGAGCCCAATGTGAGTCTCAATTCTAGGACCCTGGATCATGACCTAAGCTGAAGGCAGATGCTTAACCAATTGAGTCACTCAGGTATGTTCAGTCTTGAATAGTTTCCTAAATCTAATTATATTATCTTTGTATTCGAGAATTATTTGTTTTAGACAATGAAATTTAAATGCATTTATTTCATATTTTTATATTTATTTCACATTTCTCTCATATAAACTGGCAGTGATTTTGATGTTCATAATGGTATGTGATTAAGTGTATTTTTTAAACCACATTTTCTGAAAAGATATAGCACAATTTATATTTTTATTGCCCATTCCAGGCTCAAAAGCAGCTTGTTAATTTTGTATGTTAACTTTTAAGGTAGTTTATATATTTTACATTTCAATTATTTTCAGGTATAAATGTTGTAAGTGAAACTATTATGAAAGACGATAAGCATTTTTAGTTACTTTCCTAAAGATTAACTTGAAAACTAAGAAATCATTCTTAGTGTAAATCATGGAATAAGATAATGATATAAAATTAAATGATAGATGCAAGGATTCCATATGTATAAATCATATTTGAAATATTAGTTTATATCAGTGTTTGGCAGTATGCTTTTTAGTTGATGTTTTTCGGGGGTTCTCTTCCACAAAATGTACTAAATGCAGATATTAGCATTGCTTTTTTTTTTTTTTAATTTTATTTATTTATTTGACAGAAAGAGATCACAAGTAGGCAGAGAGGCAGGCAGAGAGAGAGAGAGGAGGAAGCAGGCTCCCAGCAGAGCAGAGAGCCCAATGCAGGGCTCGATCCCAGGACCCTGGGATCATGACCTGAGCCGAAGGCAGAGGCTTTAACCCACTGAGCCACCCAGGCGCCCCTTAGCATTGCTTTTTAAACTCAAGACACATTGTGAACTTGAATATCAATATCATTTATTGTCAGCCATTACCACTTCAAATATAGCTTGCCCAAATTCTCACTATTCTCTCCTTATGAGAAATATATTAAATGTATATTGGATTATACAATGTTTTTCCTTCCTTCCTTTTTTCCTTCCTTCGTTACTTCCTTCCTCCCTCCCTCCTACCTTCCTTCCTCTCTCTCTCACTCTTTCTTTTTAAAGATTTTATCTATTTATTTGAGAGAGAGAGAGAACAAGAGAGAGAGTACACAAGTATGGTGTGGGAGGGAAAAGTAAACTCCTTGCTGATCAGGCAGCCTGACGTGAGCCAGATCCCAGGATCCCAGGATAACGACCTGAGCTGAAGGCAGATGCCCAAATAACTCAGCCACCCAGCTGCCCCTACAATGTTTATTCTTTAATATCACTTTTATATTTCCCATCTTTTAATCTGACTAAACTTAAAAGTAACATCTTCAAATGTATTTTCCAATTCACTAATTCCATCTTCAGCAAATTCTTAATGATTGTTCAAAACATTGGTTGGTTTTTAGTTTTTAATTGCATTTTTAAATTTTTTAAATGTTTAATTCTGTCTCAGATCTAACTGATATATGTGATTTTTTGCTTCTAAGTCTATAACATAAATAAATATTTATTTTACAATCTATGTCAGAACATTATATTACCTGAAAATCTCGAGGTTCCTTTCTGCTACATATTTCTGCTGATTTTATTCCATGCTGAGTTATTTTCTCACATAATTTTATTATATTGAGTTCATTATAAGAATGACTTTATTTGAAAAGAATACATTTGATGCTATTGTCAATTTTCTCCATATTCATTTTATATTTGTTTATGTTAATCTCTCCAAGAACCAATTTTCATTTAATTTTTTTTTTTTTTAGCTTCTAGGTTGGTTGAATCTTTTTTTTTTTTTTTTAAGTTGGAGTAGTTGGATCTTTTTCAAATTCAAATTTGAACCCCAGAGTTATGTGGGAGTGCGAAATCTGTGGTTATGGATACTCAGGAAAGATGATTTTATTTTTCTGTCCCTCCCAGAATTGAGTACAAAAAACAAACAAAACGAAATCTTCTTTGTTGATTCACTTTACTAGTAAGGTGTTTTTTTTTTTTTTTCAGAGCCCATCCTTTCACTGAAAATATAGCTTATTAAGGATAGTAACTCAATGATGTCACAATTCTGGCTTCGCATTTAAGGAACTCTAAGACCTATCTTTGTAATGTCATAGCTGGAACTCTACAAAGGACTTCTTTCCTTTGCCAACTGACTTCTTGTTTGGCTCTGCCAAGAGGGGAACTTAGAGGGAGACTGAAAGCTAGAGAAGGAAGAAAAGTCTGCTCTTTCCTTCTTGCCTACTATTTTTGATTTTTGCATCCTGTTCTTTTTTCAGTGTCTGTTCCTAGTAACTAATTCTGTTTTACTCTGTCAAAAAGCAGCTTGTTCCAGTAGAAGCAGTTGATTTGAGTTTGCAATTTTTTCAGCCTTTTCATGTCCCCTTAGTAGTACCCACCCGGAGAAGTAAGCTTTCCTCTGCCAGAGGTGTGAGTTCTTATGCCCACATTTTTTTCTCTGAGCTAGGAGACAACATCACTGCCTTTTCAGAGCTGAGTCCTAGCTCCACAGGACCCTTCTGTCAAGCTTCTGAGTTGTAGTAATTAACCCTCTCCTCTTTGTTCTACTACCACTAGGGATTATAGCTGCTTTCTGAAGTTTCTACCTTCATGATATCTTAGTGTTCTCTTTTTGTTTTCCCTCAATTCTTTCATACATAGATAACATTTTTTAATGTTAAATTATTTTATTCAATAACTGTGGTAGTTTCTGTCTCTTAATTAGACTTAAGCTATTATGGTCCCTAAAGAGAAGGATCCCTTGATATGGAGAAGTCAAGAACAGGATATTTTTTAGACCAAATACTATGAACATTTTATTTTAGTCTCCATCTCATCTTTTTGAAGCTTTTGATGCTCCTTCTTTTCCTCCTAAGGGCTGACATATTCAGACAGACCCAGAGCAATTCCACATGGGGAAATCTTTTCTCTCTAGAAACATTAGGATTGAACTAAGGGTCAAACTACTAAAAGTGTAGAGAGAAGCTTAGAATTTCTCCCACTATACCTTGGAGTTCTTTGTCTAAAACCCATCTTCCTTCCTAATCAGAGTACTGAAATACAGAGAGCGGATGTGCAATGTCAACTTATGGGAAAAAGTGTTAAAATGTTCATTGGCCCATGTTGTGACAGACAACTTTAGTATGCCTATAGTTGAAGCAAAGGACTCTCCAATTTAGCCTAGGCTTATCTCACCAAGGTACTATTTGTTCAGGCTTGAGTAAAGCCTCTCAGCTTCCTTTGTTAACGGATCCTAAAAGATAGTAACTCTGGCAAAGAGGATATAGGGATTCTGTGCCCTATTTCTTATTCAATCTGTCTCTACTGGAAACTCAAATGACACTCTGTTACCCTTATTTGTTAGGCTGAATAATGGCTTTCAAACTGTTTATGTCCTAGTCCCAAGAACCTGTGAATATGCTATTTTACATGGTATAAAGGACTTAACAGATGCGATCAAGTTAAGGATATTGAGTTGGCAACATGAGGCAGGAATCTACAAAAATCCTAGAGGAGAACATAGGACATAACCTCTTCAACATCTGCCACAGCAACTTCTTTCAAGATATGTCTCCAAAGGCAAAGGAAACAAAAACGAAAATGAACTTTTGGGACTTCATCAAGATTAAAAACTTCTGCACAGCAAAGGAAAAAGTAAACAAAACAAGGAGGCAACCCATGGAATGGAAGAAGATACTCACAAATGACACTACAGACAAAGGGCTGATATTCAAGATCTATAAAGAACTCTTCAAACTCAATACTCAAAAAAACAAATAATCATGTCAAAAATTGGGCAGAAGACATGAACAGACACTTCTCCAAAGAAGACATACAAATGGCTAACAGGCATATGAAAAAAGGTTCACCATCATTAGCCATCAGGGAGACTCAAATCAAAACCACACTGAGATAGCACCTTATACCAGTTAGAATGGCCAAAATTAACAAGACAGGAACCAACAAGTGTTGGAGAGGATGTGGAGAAAGGGGAACCTTCTTACACTGCTGGTGGGGATGCAAGTTGGTGCAGCCACTTTGAAAAACAGTGTGGAGATTACTTAATAAATTAAAAATAGAGCTACCCTATGACCCTGCAATTGCACTACTGGGTATTTACACCAAATATACAGATGTGGTGAAAAGAAGGGCCATCTGTACCCCAATGTTCATAGCAGCAATGGCCACAGTCACCAAACTCTGGAAAGAGCCAAGATGCCCTTCAACAGACAAATGGATAAAGAAGATATGGTCCCTATATACAATGGAATATTATGCCTCCATCAGAAAGGATGAATACCCAACTTTTGTATCAACATGGATGGGACTGGAGGAGATTATGCTGAGAGAAATAAGTCAAGCAGAGAGAGTCAATTATTATATGGTTTCACTTACTTGTGGAACATAAGGAATAACACGGAGGATATTAGAAGAAGGAAAGGAAAAGTGAATTGGGGAAAATCAGAGGGGAAGATGAACCATGAGAGACTGAGAAAAAAACTGAGGGTTTTGGAAGGGAGGGGAGTGGGAGGATGGGTGAGCCAGGTGGTTGGTATTAAGGAGGCCATGTACTGCATGTAGCACTGGGTGTGGTGCATAAAGAACGAATCTTGGATCTGGTTTAAAAAAAAAAGGGGGGGGGATCTTGAGTTGAGGAAATGGTCCTGGATTATCTAGTTGGGCCCAATGTAATTATAAGAGTTCTAAGAGAAAGGTGAATGCAAGAAAGATAAAAAATGATGTAATATGGGACCGTGATTCAGCCTCTACATTCAGAAAAAGGCAAGTAAGAGATTCTTTCCTAGAGTCTCTACAAGGAACCAGTCCTAAAGACACCTTGGCTTTAATCCCAGAAAACTCACTTCAAACTTCAGACTTCTGACTTATTGTCTGTAAGACAATAAACTCGTATTGTTTGAAGCTACTAAGTTTAGAGTAGTTTGTTTCAGCAGTAACAGGAAATTAAAACACTCTAAAATACTTTTGAAAATTATGGAATAAGGGTATCTAAAGTAGAACCTACTATGGTCCTATTCTAACTTTTATAATTAAGATTCTAATGTCTAAAATTGGGAAAAACTAGATCAATAGGCAAGCAGAAACCCTTATCAAAATGTCTTCATAATGCCTATTTCTGACCATGTATACCATATATTAATATATTAAACTTCACATACATTATTCTCCTTCCTCTTCATTACAGGTGTGCAAAGCTGGTAGGGAAGATACCCTTGAGTTCTTTTTACAGCTATAGAAATTGAGATGAAGAATTTTTCACTCTAAATAACTAAATATCTAAATTTAGATAGACAATCAGTTCAAAACTCAAATTCTTGGGGTTTACCCTTGACATACTGAATTGAAATCTCTATAGGATACTCCTATGCACACTAAAGTTTGAGAAGTACTAATCCAGAGCAGAAGTTGGCAAACTGTAGTCTAAAGGTTGATTTAGTAAATGAAGTTTTACTAGAATACATCCATGTCCTTTCATTTATGTGTCATATATGAGTGCTTTTGTTGCAATGACAGAGTTGAGTAGATGCAACAGAGACATTATGATCTGCAAATATTTATTCTCTGACCTTGACAGCAAAAACTTTTAGACCTCTGGCTAGATTACCACAGTCTAAAGTTGGGTGCTAAGTGAATAATTCTGTGGTTTTTCAGGATGTTGTGACAAGTGGCCAAAAAAATGGTTATAAAATAACTAGCACATTACCTAATTACTTGTTTCTAAATATGTCCCTTTCTCCTGAATTTCTGAATGTACTGGAGCACATTCTACAAAACCCAGTGGAATTCAGAATTAGAACTTGATAATAACCAAATAATGAGTCCATTTAGTTTTCCAAAGTGTGTTAAAATAAAATTACATTTCTGTTACTATGATTAGTGCACTGAAATAAATCTGAAATGCAATGTTAGAATGAGATAAATCTTTTTAATGGAGAAAAATACAGATTTTATAGCTTTAAACTGACATGAGTCACAAACGCACAAAAAAATGACCCCACATATTATTTAAGCCCTTTTATGAATACACTGCAAATTACATTTTCTCAAGCGTTTTCAAGAAATACAATAGTTTAATACTGAAATCAATATTCACATACTATTTACACAACCCATACTGTGCTTTCATAACACAATTTTTATTAGGGTCATGTACCTACCATGGAAATAACTTCATTGTAAATAGGAGGTTTGATGGGATCATTATAAAAAAAAAAAAGTTTTATCTATGTATCTCACATACACAGGAAATTGCCACTCATTAAAAGTCAAAAAGTTTGGAGTAAAGCTAAAAACATTGTCTGTTTCTCATTTCAGAAGTAAGCTCAGTTCACAAAAAACAAAAACAAAAATAATCACTGCTTAATGGTAATTTACGGTCAAGGAACATAACTCCTCTACCACCTTCACCTCTCTTAAAATATTTTCTGAAGCTACTTTCATCTTAGTTTTAATTTTCTTCCTGTATTTCCTATACTAATCTAATAGGCCTTTACATTTGTGATTATTATAAAGACTTATTCTCATTTTATCAAAGTCTTGATAGCAATATCTTAAAGTCTTAGGGAAAGCACTTTGAGAAGCATATTTTTAAGCTTTATATTATGAAAATGTTCAATTGTATTGTAAATTAATTGGAATAGTAAAATGAACCGCCATGTATATATCACTCAACCTCAACCACTATCAACATTCTCAATTTGATTTATCACCTACATACCTCCATCCACAATTACTGCTATAATTATTCTATCTATAGTTCTTTTTCTTTAGGTTAAAAAAAATCCTACACATTTTAATGCACAAAATTTAGCCTTACCATTTTGACAAGTGGGTACACCCAGATAATCCATACCCCTATTATGACATCAAACAGTTCCTTCTCACCAGAATGTTCTCATATTCCATTCTAGTCAACTTCCACTATTCCTCACCTCAATCCTCCAGAGGAAACCACAGTTCTGACACATACCTTTTTTTTTTTTTATTTTAGAAGAATTTTGTCTGTCTTAAGATTTTCTTTCTTAAGGAAGGATACGATATAGTCTTTTCTGTATGTGGTTTCTTTTGCTCAGCCAAAGTGAGATTCATTCATGTTAATGCATTTACTTTGTGTCTTTTTATTGCTAAGTAATATTCTAGGCATGGCTATGTTGCAATTTGTTTTTCCATTCTCCTGTTAATGGACACTTGAATTTTTTCAGAATATAATTTTTTTAAAGATTTTTTTAAAATCTTTTAAAATATAAATATAATATATATAATATATATATAAATAATATATATAATATATATTTATTTATTTGACAGACAGAGATCACAAGTAGGCAGAGAGGCAGGCAGAGAGAGAGGGAGAAGCAGGCTCCCCGCTGAGCAGAGAGCCCGATGCGGGGCTCGATCCCAGGATCCTGGGATCATGACCTGAGCCGAAGGCAGAGGCTTTAACCCACTGAGCCACCCAGGTGCCCCTCAGAATATAACTTTTGAAGTAAAAAATCTACATTAATTACATTCAGGAATTATTCTGGGAAATTGTCAAAATAAACAACAACAATTATAAAATAAATCAGTGACAGTCTGAAATAAAGTATATTATAAAAATAACTTGGATGTTCTGAAGTTCTTCCCCTTACTAGGCTCCTCTCTAACAGAAGAAGAGGAATAGTTCTACTTTATAGGCTATTTATGAGGATTAAGTTTCCACATATATAGCTCTTATGATAGTACTTGACACATACTAAGGTCTCACTGGATACTAGCTTTCATTGTTTTTATTATCAGTAATAGAAGAATGTAATGGAAACAATCTAAAATGACTCTATAAAAATAAAGCTTTAGACAGTATGCTATTACTTTGGGGCATAATATTGTTGATTTAATTTTCTATTAGTCTTCAGCTGGAAGAAAAAACATGGTTGAGAAATAGAGATGGCAGTTCAGATACCTGCCAGCATATGAGGAATGGAGGCTAGGAAAGGGTTTTGACTACATTGCTGTGTTATTTCATTACATTGCATCTTGCTCTATGATGTTTGCTTTAAAATTAAAAGTTGATTCTTGAACTTTTATTATTATATTTATAACAATGGTTTGGTTTGGTTTGGTTTGATTGCAGCACATTAATAGAAACAATTTCTGGAAGGGGAGGTGAACCATGAGAGACTATGGACTCTGAAAAACAACCTGAGGGTTTTGAAGGGGCGGGGGGTGGGAGGTTGGGTGAGCCAGGTGGTGGGTATTATAGAGGGCATGTATTGCATGGAGCACTGGGTGTGGTGCAAAAACAATGAATTCTGTTACGCTGAAAAGAAATTAAAAAGAAAAATTAAAAAAAAATAGAAACAGTTTCTGTAGAACAAATAAATGATACAATAAGTTATATTCATTAAAAAGAAATAAAATAAAAAATAGGGTGCCTGGGTGGCTCAGTGGGTTAAGCCTCTGCCTTCAGCTCAGGTCATGATCTCAGGGTCCTGGGATCGAGCCCCGCATGGGGCTCTCTGCTCAGCAGGGAGCCTCCTTCCTCCTCTCTCTCTACCTTCCTCTCTGCCTACTTGTGATCTCTCTCTTTTTCTGTCAAATAAATAAATAAAATTAAAAAAAAAGAAATAAAATAAAAAATAAAAAAAGAAGTTATAGTCACATGCTTTTTAAAATTAAAATAACAGCTTTGCGCAGTGGCAGTATCGTAGCCAATGAGGTTTATCCGAGGCGCGATTATTGCTAATTAAAATTAAAATAACACAAAACAATCCTCTGGAAAAATAACCAGATTAATTTAACTCTCTTTTAAATTATGTGATACTTGGATTAATATAAAAAATACTAAAACACTATTTTAAAATTATATCAGGATGTGTTTCTCTTTATTCAATTAAAAAGATTATTTGTTTTTTAGCAATAAATAAAAAATTTGAAGAAAATGTCATATTTTCTAAATTTTTTTAATTCATTAAGAATTCAAAACTGTAACATACTTTGCAGTTAAAAAGTAAATTTGTGCTTCTTCACAACAAAGGAAACAATCAACAAAAATAAAAGACACTTACTGAATGGGAGAAGATATTTGCAAATGACATATCTGATAAAGGGTTAGTATCCAGAATATAAAGAACTTGTACAATTCAATACCCAAAAACAAATAATCCAATTAAAAAATAGGCAGAAGACATGAACAGATATTTCTCCAAAGAAGACAAACAGATGACCAACAGACCCATGAAAAGATGCTCAGCATCACTCATCATCAGGGAAATGCAAATCAAAACCACAATGAGATATCACCTCATACCTGTCAGAATGGCTAAAATCAAAATCATAAGAAACAGCATGTGTTGGAGATGATGTGAAGAAAGAGGAATCCTTGTACACTGTTGGTGGGAATACAAACTGGTGCAGCCTCTGTGGAAAATAGTATGGAGACTCCTCAAAAATTACAAATAGCCTTAACTTATGATCCAGTAATTCCATCACTGGATATTTACCCAAAGAATATGCAAACAC
The DNA here is from genome assembly GCF_922984935.1 of Meles meles. Lineage (NCBI taxonomy): Eukaryota > Metazoa > Chordata > Mammalia > Carnivora > Mustelidae > Meles > Meles meles. The sequence continues at coordinate 159,748,036 of NC_060067.1, forward strand.
AAATTTGAAAAGATATATGCACCCCTATGTTTACTGCAGCATTATTTATAAGAGCCAAATTATAGAAGCAAACCAAGTGTCCATTGATAGATGAACAGATAAAGAAGATTCATAGATAGATATAGATAGATAAATGATAAGATAATTACTCATCCATAAAAAAGAATGAAATCTTGCCATTAACAACAATACGGATGAAGTTAGAGGGTAAAATGCTAAGTGAAATAAGTCTGTCTGAAAAAGACAATACCATATTATTTAGTTCATATGTGGAATTTAAGACACAAAACAAAGAAAAGAAGAGATAAGCCAAAAAAAAAAAATACTCTTTTTTTTAAAGATTTATTTATTTATTTATTTGACAGAGAGAGAGAGAGAGATCACAGGTAGGCAGAGCAGCAGGCAGAGAGAGAGGGGGAAGCAGGCTCCTTGCTTAGCAGAGAGCCCAATATGGGGCTCGATCTCAGGACCCTGAGATCATGACCTGGGCTGAAGGCAGTGGTTTAACCCTCTGAGCCACCCAGGTTCCCAAAAACATACTCTTAACTATAGCGAACAAACAGATGTTTGCCAGAGGGGAGGCAGGTAGAGGACAGATGAAATAGGAAATGGGGGTTAAAGAATACACTTATCATTGATGAGTACTGAGTAATGCATATAATTGTTGAATGACTATATTGTATGCCTGAAACTATGTAACACTGTATGATAATTAGAGTAGAATTAAAATAAAATAAGTAATAATTATAATTATAAATAAAAACAAAGTACTTAAAACAGCATTGTAACTGGGAAATATTTTTAAAATAAATTTGTCTATATTTATATGTTGACCCAAGATCTTATTTTTAACTTTTCTCCCTGTCCTTACCATTCTCAAGCTTTCAGAGGAATACTACAAGGATAGAAATATAGTTTAAGATCTCTTCTAACGATGGATACCAATAATATTCAGCAAACCCTAAGATAATATTTTAGGAAAGAATAAACTGATGGAATGAACAACCATGAAAAAAAAAATCTCATATATACATGAAAAGTTGCCTAGATAGAGAAAATGAAGCTCCAGGAGGAACCCCTGTTATAGGCACATCCTCAAGAGGATGACTGCTTTGGAAATGTCCCATTTGAAAAATGTCTCTTATGTAACAGGTTCTCTTTGCTAGCTTAACACGGGTCATGAGTTCCCACTGAGAGGCACTAACACATCAAAAGCAGCTGTGAGAATCCCAAGAGAAGAGACAAGTCTCTAACATGGAAAAGAAACCATTGCCAGGGTAGTCGCTGCATGATGGCTTTGTCCTCTCTTCCCCATGATCTAGAAGTTTAAATGTCAGCAGTGACATGAACTGCAGCGCATGTTTTTAGACTGAAATCACCTCAACTCCCAACACTAGATGCATATAGATTCACTTTCCCAATTATAAGGAAAAAATAATACAATTTTTAAAAATACTGAAAGAGGCCATATGGAAAATAAGTCCCTTATAAGCAGAAAAAGAAAAAAAAAAAATCTCACATTCCCCTTACTCCACCCCAGAAAAGGCTATTTCAAGAAACCTCCCCACCCACCACTCTGCCCTAAATGTGGAAGTGTGGCATTTATATAAATCTCTAATTTGTATCCCCGGGGGAATCAAACATTTAATTTCTGTGAAAGGAATCAATATAAAATCAGAAATGTTTTTATCAGTGCTGTCTAACAGAAACACAACATGGACCATATATGCAATCTAAAGCTTTTTAGTTCTATATTTAAAAAGTAAATAGTAGAAAGGCATAATTACTATTAATTGTGTATGTAATATAATATGTACTCAATATTATTTCAAATCATAATTAATTTTTAAAAATTACTAAAATTTTACTATCTTTTTTATACTGTCTTCAAAATCCAATGTGCATATTTACTCTTAAAACAGTTCTCAGTCTGGACCAGGCAGGTTTCAAGTGCTCAATAGCTATATGTGGCCAGTGGTACCATACTGGACACTGCAGTATTAGATTAAAAATTATACTATGTAATATTTTAAAGTAAAAACGAATTGTCATTTCATTTCTTTTATTTTAAATTTTCTAAATTTATTTGACAGAGAGAGTGTGAGCACAAGCCAGGAGGGAGTGGTAGAAACAATCTCTCCACTGAGCAGGAAGCCCAATGTAGGGCTCAATCCCAGGCTCCTGGGATCATGACCTTAGCTGAAGGCAGCTGCTTAACTGACTGAGCCACTCAGGTGCCCCAGGAATTGTCATTTCTGTACCAACTGCTACACTCAGAAATTTCTCCCCAGCTTAAGAATATTCCATTTTTTTCCTTAGTGATCTTATGTTTACTGTTTTATATAATCTAAATCTTTATTACACCTATAGTGTATTTGGGATAAGGTATCATGCAGATATGTGTGTATATATATAATAATATATAAATATTATGTTATAAATAATAAAAATAAATAAATAGACATATATACATATATATGTGTGTGTATGTATATATATATATTTTTTTTTTTTTTTCTTTTGAGAGGGAGAGAGAGGGAAGGGGAAGGGACAGAAGGAGAGGGAGAATCTTAACAGCTTCCATGCCCAGCACAGAGCGCAAGGTAGGGATTGATCTCAGGACCCTTAGATCATGACCTGGATGAAATCAAGAGTTGGACACTTAACTAAGTAAGCCACCCAGGCATCCAAGCAGAGGTAATTATTTATCAGGTTTCTAAACACTTGTCCCTAGACTTCTTACCGATTAAATCAATCATTTCTCCACTCATTGGAAATTACTTTATCACATACTGAAACATTTATATAACTTAGTCTGTTTTCTAGCCATTGGATAATATTGCACTCACCTATCTTTCTACTTTTTTGCCAAAATTAAATTGTTTTAATTTTTATACCTTTATAAATTAATGTCTCTCAGAGTGCTGTCGTCAGCACTAGACACATATTCTACTCGTGTGTTGATTGTAGGAGAGAATAATGGTGATGCTACTTTTCATGGTCTAGAGATATATCTCAACTGTATGTTTGTCTTAATGTTGGCTTGGGATAATAAGAGTTAATTAAAATCTCCAGCTTTTCACACATGGACTGTAGTTTTGGCAAGTTTCCTTAAGTTGTGGGATTTAAAAAAATATTACAGGACAATATGTTCTTTGATACTAATTTGTCTCCTTTTAATTTTGGATGATGATTTGATCATTTGAAAATCTAATATTGAAGTAAGTGTACAATGCATTAGCTCTTTGTCTCAGCCTTGTCTCACCTAAAAATTACTTTTATATGATGATAAAATCATAATATAATCATGGAATAGCCATGTAAAATTCAAGGAAGAACCAGTTACACTACAGTAGCAAGTTAGCATGTATATTTGTTCTAGGTGGATACAACTTAGTAAAAGTAGGCCCAGTCAACTCTTTTTCAATAAATTAATAGTTACTGACATATATTCGTATCTCCTATTCAATTTATTTGTAAAATCTAAAAACTTAGAGGCTTAGCTGAAATCCTGTACATTCTTTGATATAGATTTGATCTGCTATTCAGAAAATCTTCCACAAAAAGAAAATGAAATTAATTGGGCATTAACATTCTTTGTAAGACATTCTTACTCCTCACTATCATTCTCTACCTTATTAGTATTTAAACTTCTTCAATAACACATCTTCATCTTAAATTTTTCTAAGATATTTACTTCAAGCTTACTGTTTTATGGTCCATTTGTCTTTTCCACCATTTTGAAAGTACCATACCTATTGCATGTTATTTGTGTTATGGCTCAAAGATTACTATTAGCTGTTCTAGTCATTTATTTCAAAGATTAGTCTGGAGTTCCGAAATGGAAATAATCCAACTTGGAAACTTGTTCCTATTTATAGATATCATTAATATCTGCTCATTCAACAAATACTTACTCAGGCCATATTTGCATTAGACATTTGAGTCTGAGAAAATGCAATATTAAAAGGTGGATTTGGAATCTATCAATTTTGTATGATCTTCACTAATTTCTTTTCTATGTACAATGAACTAAAAACATTTCCTCAAAGTCTTTTTGATTACTTTTAGCATTTTTCGGAAACATCAGGTCTGTACCTTCCTATGCTATTCCAGATTTTCTTCAGAATGTTTAATTACTACTTTTAATACTATTACATAACTGCTACATCAGAATTCCACTTAGAAAGAGAACTACAATTTCTGGGGAAAACACTCTCACCAGGCCTTGGGTATTGAGTGTGAGACATTGAAGATCTTGGTCTGGGGCAGAAATGTTCTCTGTAACATAAGGTAATAACTGTGTGTCATTCCAGGAAAGTAAGGAAATCAAAGAGATTGTAGAAATAAAGGGTGTGAACCCCAAGAATAGTTCACAGTGTAACCTCACCATGTAAAATACATAAATCAGCAAAACATTAGTAAAATTATTACATTCACAAACAGATTGGTGGGTGTGGTTTTTTGAGAAAAATTGGTGAGACTGAGCCATGTTGACAGAGAACATGTCTTCAGTAAGCTGGAAATCAGACATTTTGAGAGAGACTCTCAACGCTAATATGCCATGAAACTGAGGGATCCAAACAAAGCTTATTCAAGATTCCACCAGGCAGTTCCCATCTAACATCTAAGTTATATATTGGCTATCTAATAAAAAAAGAATCAAATTGGAAGGGGAGGCGAACCATGAGAGACTATGGACTCTGAGAAACAACCTGGGGGTTTTGAAGGGGCGGGGGTGGGAGGTTGGGGGAACCAGGTGGTGGGTAATAGGGAGGGCACGTGTTGCATGGAGCACTGGGTGTTATGCAAAAAACAATGAATACTGTTACGCTGAAAAAATAAATAAATAAATAAAGTATAAAAAAAAGAATCATATGTCTTAACAATGAAGCAGCGATGCTCATTATTTCTTTGAACGTCTTAGAGAATTATCTAACTGTTAAGTACTCAACTTCTCTTTTTAAAACAAATGCCACTAATCTTAGTTAAATTGTCAATGTCTGGGTCTTCACAATGATAACATATAACTTGTTCTGACATTTTTCTTCTGATACTCGGAAGCTCTGAGTTCTTTGTTGTTCCAATAACTGTGTCTCAACAATTAGGAGATTGAGGAGCTGTCATTTTATAGATTAAAAAATTAAAAATAAAATAGTAGCTACTTGACAAAAGAAAAATACAATTAAACAGCTTAAACCTCAACACACAGGCACTCATTACCATAAAAAGCACTGTTATAGAACACTTCAAAAAGAGAGGACCCTAAAAAGGTCTCATCTGCTTTGGTCATCTACTAGTCTTAAAGGAGTTTTAAGTGTCAGTCCATTTCATGAAGAGTTTAGGTATCAATATGTAGACCATTATGTCTTTACAAGAAATCTCATAAGGCAAACTGTTAAAACTCCACCTGTAAACATTTCTCTTGAATTTCTATTGAAATATCTAATTCAAAACAGCATCCACAGTTCTGGGGGTAAAAAGTCAAAATGTTTAAGAATAAAGCTAACAGACATTTCTGAACTGAGATTCACATGCACATCTTAACATTTTATACAGTCATTGTGTTTCTATATAAAAAGAGGTAAAAATGAAACGTCTGATGTTAAGAGCTCTTTTTCTCTAGTATATTTTCTTCTCGGTACAAGATGTACCTCCACTGCGCCAAATAATGCCAATTAAATAAGATAAATGTCATCTGCACATAGATACACTAAAACCAAAAATGAACTTTGGCTATTTGGAAACCATGCAGTTCAAGAAAGGAAATTATCTAAGAAAACACATCACATCAGAAGCAGAAGTAAGTCCCAGTAAAATATTAGGTCAGATATTCAATAAAATCAAATAAAAACTTACACATATGATGGCACATCATAAATTTATTAAGTGAGAAAAATGAGATCAGAATGTGAGACCAGTGGGAAACAACATGCTTGCTCTGTCTAAAAACATGCTAGATGTGGAGCAGAGAAGATCTTTTCATACTGAAGTGAAACCAAACATTCTTAAAATGCTAAGTCCTTTCAAAACAAGTCACTCAAATATTCTAGGTGAAATCTAAATAAAGAATTCAAGAACGTATCTAAGCAATGGTATCAAAAATGGACAGCGAGTAGAAAATACAAAATCACCCCCATAATCATCCTACTGAAGTTAAAAAAAACCCTGCAATTTCAAAAAAATAAAAATAAAAATTTCAAAATTTATATGGAATACTTTAGGAGTATTAATGTAAAATCTCAAATTATAAGTTAGAGTAAAAATTAGAGCAAGATGGAAGGAAATATTACATTTCTCACTTAAACAAAAAAGTAGTTTTCCTTAAATAAAGCTCATGCTTTCTTTATTCCTTCCTATCTATTAAAATTGTAAAATGAATTAAAACTAACAATAATGCAGCATGAATTTTTTTAAATAATATTTTTGTTTTTCAAGATACATATTTTACTCAGTCGTGTGGGTTAGATACGAACATTGAGGCTGCTTGCATCATTTCTATCTTTGGTAGTGCAAATTTTTAAGACCCACTAGTTGGTCTGCTTTGTTTCACTGCCAGAAAGTTCTTTCATATATGTATCTAGGAAGATAAAAATGTGACACACGACAATTTATCTTACTCCAGAATTCTCCAAAGCAGTTTCTCTTGGAAAACTGATTTTTGGCCCTGAATCAAAATTTAAATATAGTAGTCCTTGAATTCATCCTGCACACATGAGACTGCTACACAGAGACAAAAATCTTTCAAAGTTATCCTTGGAAATATGGAGGCTGAAAAATAATTTGATTGTTTGCCTCATTTCCTTTTGTCATAGGTGAGTTTCACCGTAGAATGTAATCATCATAATGAAGAGCAATTCTGTTTCTCTTTGGGAGTTTGGGATGTCATATCCAGAGATTCAAAACTACCAGCCCAATTCGCAAAGTTTTATTGAAAGCAGTAACTTCTGTAGGTATGTAGCAATCAATAAAAAAGGATTACCTTTTCTCAAACATGAATTTAGGCTAGAAAGCACTCGATGATCCAAATTCCATTCTGTGTAATCAAAGTACTCTTTAAGTTTAAAGCACTGTTTTATAAATAACTGGCAGCTCTGGGAGGGTTGGATTGCTCCTACAGCTCTCTAGGAAGACTTTGGCAGAAAATACTTGTTGACTAATGTAGCACATCATAAAATAGAAACACTTTTTCTTTTGATTTTTTTTTAAATGCTTGTGACTAACTAAATATTGTGAAAGTACTATCATTGCTCTCTCCAAACATTTTCCCCCCACAGTTCATCTCATCTTCCTTGAAGAATTCTGATACCATATCAGTTATCATGACAGCTTTATTAATGGACTGCACTAATTTTCTAAATGTTTTATTCCTTTGTCTGGCTGTGATCAGCTGTTGAGTGCAATTCACTTCTTCAGTAAATTATTCAAAACAGTAAAAAAAAAAAAAGAAAATCTAACATTTTTATTCTTAGCTTAGTCCTGTCCAGTATTGAACAAAATATAGAACATAGATCAAAAAAGGCTTCTAGGGCACCTGGGTGGCTCAGTGGGTTAAAGCCTCTGCCTTTGGCTCAGGTCATGATCCCAGGGTCCTGGGATCAAGCCCAGCATCAGGCTCTCTGCTCAGCAGGGAGCCTGCTTCCCTTCCTTTCTCTCTACCTGCCTCTCTGCCTCCTTGTGATCTCTCTCTCTGTCTAAAAAAAAAAGGCTTCTATTATTAAAAGCCTTGAATTCCAAAATAACCAAAAAAGGGGGAATGGAGGAACCTCCTGAAAATCCCACATTTCACGATAAGCCATAGAAAAGGAGAAAACAGCCTATTTTACTCTTCCAAAGACAGAAACATCTTACCAGTCGATGGTCAAATTTGGATTATAAATGTCATTTTCTTAATTTGACAAGTTCTTTCTTTTAGAAATCTTTAATAAAAGAAAATTTTAAAAAAAATCAAACTAAAATATTTGTGAGTTTGATTTTTCTTTGTACCCTCTTCTTCAAATCCCACCAAGATTTGCATACTTGTTCTCACGCAGGGAATCCAATGGACTGGCTTCAACCATGCTACTTGGGAGCTCAGGCCTTCAGCACAGACCTTTCTGCTCAGGCCTCCAGGCCTCAGCTGCTTTGGCCAGGCCAACCAAGTAGTAAATTGAGGCTCTATTCTCTTTGGTTCTCAGCCATTTGATTCATCTCTGTCTTATAGCCATTTGAACTGCCCTGTGTTACATCCAAGGCTATGATAGTATCTTGATTCATCTATTAAAGATATCTTCATATTATTTTCTCTGTGTCTGTCCTTCCTCATATAACTCTGGGGACAAACCAATTCTAGGACCATTCCCTGCCCTCTCTCCAAAACCTTCTCGTTCTCTCTCCCCCTCTCTGTTTCAATATATATATACCTATGTATATATGTATATATATGTCTATCTATATATATAATGTGTATACATATTCATATATATTATAAATAATATATACATTTATGTAATATATACATAATACACTATATATTGTGTATATGGTATCAATATTATGCATGTATGTATTATACACACACACACACACACACTCATTTTGATTACAATATTTGCTGCATTTAGCCAAATGAAATGTTTTCATCCAAAAAAGGACCCAAATTTATGTTGACATATGATTTGCCTTCTTTAGAGGTATCTTTTTGCTTTTAGTTGGAGAGCTCAACAATATATTTTAATTACAATGCCCCAAGACTTCATGGAATCTTACTTTCTTTTAGTATTAATATTGACTTAAAGAATTTAAATTTTCTAGAATGTTCAGCCCTCATCCAGTACATAGATAATTTGCTATTATATTCACTACATTTATTTAGTTCTCAAGAAGATTCCATGTATCTCTTGACACAGTTCCTATAGGGTATAAAACTCCAAAGACAGAATAAAATTCTACATGAAAAAAAAATAATCCTTTATTTAGGGAACCAGTTACCATCCAGTGAGTGGGAATATCTCTTACATGGTCTGAAAAAACATTTTTAGTGGATTCTTGGGATAACAGGATTTTGCAGGCAAACTCTATGAAAAATTACTAAGTCCTCCCCTGGAATCTTAAAGCCAATTTTCAACTTTTGACCATTAGTATTGCCATGAAATAGGTCCTTATTCATTGGCATACCAAATTATGCTATGCTTTATTTTCACTGGTAAATGAAAAACAAGAAAATTAGCTTGAGTCCTGCCTCAGAAAACAAGAACTCATTACTAAGTACTGTTTACCTAAATATTTCTCTTAAGTTTCTTTTGTTAAGTCATTTCCTTTTGTCTGGAAAATATAACGATTTGCTATTCACATCTGTGTTCAACATCTGGATTGACCAAGACATGTCATTGCATGTTTGGAAGGTACGTAAATCTTTAATTTTACTATTTCCAATTGTTATCTGAAGTATCAGTACCAGCTTACATGCTTATAAGTAGTTCTGCTTTAGACTTAAATCTTTGGCAAATTATTTTAAACATTAAAATTGATACTTATTTAGGTTTACTAACTACTGAATTTTCAAAAAATTCTTTCACTTATTCTTTTTTCTTTTTCTACTGTTGAATGTGCAGTTCCAATTACTTGCTACTTATTTCAACATGGGTATCTAATATATAAAATTATGCTTTTGCCATCTCAAGAAAATCTTTATTTCATATATTTTTTAAGATTTTATGTATTATTTGTCAGAGGAAGAGAGAGAGCACAAGCAGGGGGAGTGGCGGGCAGAGGGAGAAGCAGGCTCCCTATTGAGCAAGGAGCCTGATGTGGGACTTGATTCCAGGACCATTAGTTCATGACCTGAGCTGAAGGCAAGTGCTTAACCCACTGAGCCACCCAGGCATCCCTCATATTTGATCTTGAATGAATTTGTCTTATACGTTTGACAGTTGAAAATTATTTAATTTAGCACTTTTAAGGTACTATTCATGATATATTCAAGGACTTTTTTTTGTTAACTAATAAAAAAATAGACGCTTCTTTGTTAACCTTATGTAGGTAATCTATTTTCTCTCTAGAAGCTTCTAAGGTTTTCTTTTTTTAAAGATTTTTTTATTTGATGCAGACAGAGTTAGAGAGAGCACCAAGCAGGGGGAGCCAGAGAAAGAGAAGCAGGCTCCCCCCTGAGCAGGGAAACTGATATGGGGCTCCATCCCAGGACCCTGGGATCATGATCTGAGCTGACGGCAGACGCTTTAACAGACTGAGACAGCCAGGTGACCCATTTTCCTACTATTACTGACATTATACAATTTTACTATGAGAGGTCAACACATGACTTTCCTTTTATTTATCGTTTTTGGGATAAATCTGAGATCTTGTTCATTTCTTTAATCAGAAAAAAAAAAATCATTCCACGCTGTCGTTAAATATTTTCTCACTGTCATTTATTCTATTCTCTTCTTCTTGAACATCTTTGGAATAATTGCTTTATTCCCTTTTTTAACCTTCTAATTCATTTTTTCTCTGTCTTTATCTCTTTATTCTGCATTTCCATTGATCCATCTTCCAAATCAATTATTCCATTCACTGTTTTAGTCAAATGTTAAACTCTTCTAATGTTTTTTTTTTTTTAATTTCAAAGACCATATTTTTATCTGTAGAATTCCTGTGGGATTTTATTTATAATCTGAGTATTCTGTTCAATAATGACTGGATCTTGCCATTAAGTTTCTTTTCCTTTTTATTGCCTTTAAGCATTTAAACCTCATTTAACTGACAGTGTATTCCCATTTTTCTATTATATAATCCTTATGGCAATATATGTTCTGTGTTTTGCATTTGTTGACTCTCAGGGCAACTTGTTTCCATACAAGCTTTTAATTTTAGAAAACATGTAGCAACAGCTATCAAATATGGAATTCATCAGTTGTGAAGGTATTCTCAGGGAGAATTCCACATCTGTATATACTGGGGACCTTTGTTTTTCACTGTTATAGGTCTGTTTATATTAAACATTTACTATGGGCTTCCTCCATTTGAAAATAGTGTGAATTTTTATGCCACAAGTATGTAATGCATAGGTTAAACGTGCTAAGTTCTCACAGTGGAGTTTTTCCACTCAATAGTCAGGACTATCAATCCACTTCTGTGATTAGTATCAATCAACATTTATAGGGTACATGCAGTTTCAAACCAGATAAGGTTAAGAATCAGAGATGTAAAATCAGATAACACAGAAGAACAGACTCAGACATAGATAAAGATTATTCAAATCCTACCTATTTGGAGTTGTCTGAACAATACATATAATATAAAACAAAGTCATAGACACCTGAATTGATTTTTCATAAGATTCATATGAGGAGTGTTGTCTTTCTTGATGATCATGCCCTTGGCTATGTCTTGCTACCTAATTAATAAATCCCTATTTTTTACTACTTTGTGCCCTAGTCTCCAATTTAATGCAACCTTGTTTCTTATGGATTCCAGCTCTCTGCTTCTGATTCATTTCTTCATCTTTCGCAAGCAATGTTTGTCTTTCAGTTTAGGTCAATTTCTCTTGAATTGATTATCAGGTATTTTTACCTCTCTCTGGTTTGGTAAAACTTCACATTAAAGTCTAGATTCATAAACATTTTCAGGAACTTTCTTCACCAAAGGCCCTGGTTGAATTTCCAAAAACCTGTCCCACTTCATGGGTCTAGCCACAAAGTATCTGCTTTTGGATGACTGGAATACAGAGGATGAGGGAAGATGGAGCTAAGGCGATCTGACTAGGAATGTCAGACAAGTCTTGTTTCTGAACATGACACCCTAGATCGGCTCAGGATAACTCTGAAAACTGCTGCTCTCTCAAAAGGAGATTACTTTTTCCTCTTGCAAATATTAAAAAAAAAAAAGTGTTGCTAACTCCACATACGGAGGAACTCTAAATCTACATGAAGGACATCTGAATCCCACTGGTTATCAATACGGGCACAGAACTGTACACATTTCTTCCCTAAGTGGCTGCAAGAAAGGGAAGAGTTGTTTATAGCCTATATGTGTGTATTCCAAATAAGTGGAACAGTACTTCTTCAGGGCAAGGGCTGACAGAACTGGAAAATAGGCAGCAAATAAATGTAGATTCCTTTGTCATTATAAAATATTATAAAATACATATAGCTCCCTTATGATAACGTTAATCGTAATAGGCTTATATAAACACCTTTAGGCTTGCACAGTAACTTGTAATATCCTATCTTATTTAATGATGCATAAATAATCAATATTAACAGGATATATAATCTTTAGCCTCAGTAAGAACAGTAGCTTCTTTCTAAGGAGTCCAACTTCTGACGAAAAACATATGTGTACTTTTTCAGGCCCAATGATAGTCCGTTTTAAAGGCTTTACCTAGCAGGCTGTACATGGTAATGCTGCCCTACTCATACCAGACTTGGTCTCGGCGGGAAGTTGCTGTCCAGCACTCAGAGACCCCTGACTGGCCATCCTTTTATGTGCAATTGTATTCTTAGCCCAGGTGCCTCCTTCTCAAGTTTCTTTATCCAAGGCTTCAGGAATAAGTCTTCAGGTGTCTCTGCTGAAACTCCCTTTTTCATGGAAGGAAGAGGAAAATCTTAGATACTGACTCAGTGTTTAGCATTTTTCCACTCTCAGACCTGCCCCCTCTCTTCTCCTTTCTGGCTCCCAGCTCCATAAAACTGCTGGACCTTTTGTTTGAGGGTTCCTTTACAGTGCAATGATCCCCATGTCTGTGCAGATCCACCAACTGTTAACCAGAACATTATTCAATGGAGGGGAAATTGAATGGGATGAGTAGATGGTTTCTCCATTTTAGCCTCTTGAATATTCTCTTGCAGTGAGTCATTAAGGTCTTCACTGTTCCTTTCATTTTGGCTCTTCTTAATTTAATTGACTACTCCCAAACCTAGCAGCTCAGCTCTATCCACAGCTCAGGTTCCCAACATGCCCTTGACGTTGAATGTCTTACCACGTTTAGGAGTAACTCTCAACTCTTCCTATTAGGTGACTGCTCCCAGTAGAACATCTGCCATCTTCCTTATTTAATTTGAAGTATCATGGCCAGACATTCTTCAGAACTAAGATGGAGAATCAGAGTAACCTCATTCAAGAGGTCACCACTCTTTGTCCAAAATACTGGCTAAACATTTCTTTTATTTGAACTGTTCTCATGTTTAAAGTCATACCAACTGAATTTTTCATGTCTGGACTATATTACTTTATGATTAAAATTGTTATCTGGGGATGAAATAAGAGAGTTAATGAGTTTCTGTAGCTTCAAGAAGTTGCAAGTAAAAACACAATCTACTTTGCTGTTTTTTATAAATTATATTAGAATGAATTCAGTAAACCCCACTGGGTTACATATTCCCCAAGAAATCTAGAAACTCTTCCTTAATTATTTTGAAAACCACTGCTTATAACCAATATTCTCACAAAGATGATATTCCATTAATAGTTTCCAGAGTCAGGATTGTTTTTTTCAACTTCTGAAAAGAGGATATGTTTCCTTTAATGAAACAACAAGAACTGTGTAGTTTATAACACTTCCTCCTTTACCAAAACTTCTATGAAACTCAGGGACAAGATTTTTTCAACAGAGTCTATTATTTTCAATTAGATTTTTCCTTTTAACCATGGTCTTGATTTTGTCTTTTTAAACTGACTTTAAAATATTTTTAAAATTAAGCAGGGTATAAAAAACAACAAGCAAAGTAAATGACTGATATTTAATGAATAATCAATAAATATTTGTTGATTTGATTTAAAACCAGAAAGGGCATATCTCTCTACTTGTCAGATGGGATGCTGCCCAATTCGTAAATCACTTAGTAAAGCCAATTACATCTTCAAAACAAAACACAACAAAACCCAGAAAGGATATTCAGAGAAGCCTTGCAAACTAAAACAAAGTGCTCCTAAATGATTCAAAAATGATTATAAGGAAGAGCAAAAATAAATGGTTTTATTAATTGACAGGCCTTTATTAATTAAACTCAAATATCATGTCCACTGTTAATATTGGAGAAGTGTAGGTGATTCTGGGTAAATGTAGAAGATGACATCAATGGTGGTTTATTTTCTGCACTTCCTTATAAACCTTTCTTTTCTCTGGTCAAATCTTCTGGATGAGAATCAGGATAGTAGGGCAGGAATGCAAAGAAAGGATAGGTAAGTTTTAGTTTTCAACTGTGTAATGAATGTTTGGTAATCAAAAAAGCAGACTGTGAGGGACGCTTGGGTGGCAACTCTTGGTTTTTCCTTGGGTGATCTCGGGGTCCTAAAATGGAGCCCAGCATCGGCTCCCTGCTCAGTGAGGAATCTGCTTGAGATTCCCTCTCCTGCTCTCTCTCTCAAGTAAATAAAAGAATCTTTAAAAAATTTGAAAAAAGTAGGCAGGCTGTGAGAAAAGCTGGACTTAGTCTGCTCAATAGCTGTATGGTGGTGAGAGCATGAGGAGAAATTAAATTACCCAGGCAGGATGCTTACAGCCAAATGGAAGTAAGCTGGGTTGAAGCTGTGATCCAGGAAAATGAGGACTTCCTTGGGGTAGAAGGCACAGAATGTCAGGAGGAGGGGATTTTCTGGGGAGTTGGTGTGGCGATCAGAGAATGCAGGCAGGGGGTAGAGACCTCTCTTCCCTTCCCAAAGAATACATCGACCTCCTTGTAATGAGATGCTGGCTCAGATCTTCTCCGCAAAAACAGGCTGCTGATCTCCCATGGACAGTCCAGCTGAAGGACACAATCTTGTACTTGACTTTAATGGGTCCCTTTGACTGCCATAAATTTCCACCCATGTACTCCCATTTTATAAACCCAAATTCTTAAAGTTGCCAGAAAAAAAGAGGCCGAGGTCTTCAAATAATTCAGATGAGGTATTACGGAAGGGAAAGCCCAGTTCTTGTGTTTCTGGATGATTTAGAGACAATAAAATTAACTTCTTTTGCACATGAAGTTTAACCTTCTCCACCTATTTTCCCATTTATAAAATAGAGATAGTAATGCCAACCACAAAGTTCATGGGGAGTTTTTCAGTTATGTAAATCACATTACCGCATACTTAGAATAAAACAGATATTCTCTTAACTATAGCTAATGATTATTTTTGTAAAATAAAATAAAACTTTGCATATGGCTTTATAATTTCAATTTGGCATAATGATTATGTTTTTAATTTTAAAAGTATACATTATTTTAAAAAATAGTTAACTATTATATATTCATTTGTTCTATACCCTGTATCTTCAATTTTCTCTTCACCGTTCTCTCTCTGCCTATTACTTTCATCTTGGAAAATATTAAATTCAAGACTGAAGGGCTCATCTTCTAAAGATGAAAGACAAATGAATTTATATTCTCATTAGATTATCCACCATGACCAGGTAGGATTCATCCCTGGGTTGCAAGGATGGTTCAACATTCGCAAATCAATGTGATAGAACAAATCAATAAGAGAAGAGAGAAGAACCACATGGTCCTCTCAATTGATGCAGAAAAAGCATTTGACAAAATCCAGCATCTGTTCCTGATTAAATCGCTTCAAAGTATCAGGATAGAGGGAACATTCCTGAACTTCATCAAATCTATCTATGAAAGACCCACAGCAAATATCATCCTCAATGGGAAAAAGCTTGCAGCCTTCCCGTTCAGATCAGGAACACAACAAGGATGCCCACTCTCACCACTCTTGTTCAACATAGTATTAGAAGTCCTAGCAACGACAATCAGACAACAAAGAGAAATAAAAGGTATCCAAATTGGCAATGAAGAAGTCAAACTCTCTCTCTTTGCAGATGACATGATTCTTTATATGGAAAACCCCCAAAGACTCCACCCCCAAACTACTAGAACTCATACAGCAATTCAGTAACGTGGCAGGATACAAAGTCAATGTACAGAAATCAGTGGCTTTCTTATACACTAACAATGAAAATACAGAAAGGCAAATTAGAGAATCAATTCCATTTACTAAAGCACCAAGAACCATAAGATACCTGGGAATAAACCTAACCAAAGAGGGAAAGGACCGGTACTCGAGGAACTACAGAACACTCATGAAAGAAATTGAAGAAGACACAAAAAGATGCAAGACCATTCCATGCTCTTGGATCAGAAGAATAAACATTGTTAAAATGTCTATACTGCTTAGAGCAATCTATACTTTTAATGCCATTCTGATCAAAATTCCACCGGTATTTTTCAAAGAGCTGGAGCAAATAATCCTAAAATTTGTATGGAATCAGAAGAGACCCCGAATTGCTAAGGAAGTGTTGAAAAACAAAAACAAAACTGGCGGCATCACGTTACCCGATTTCAAGCTTTACTACAAAGCTGTGATCACCAAGACAGCGTGGTACTGGCATAAAAACAGACACATAGGCCAGTGGAACACAGTGGAAAGCTCAGATATGGACCCTCAACTCTGTGGTCAAATAATCTTCAACAAAACAGTAAAAAATATACAATGGAAAAAAGACAGTCTCTTCAATAAATGGTGCTGGGAAAACTGGACAGCTATATGTGGAAGAATGAAACTCTACCATTCTCTTACACCGTACACAAAGATAAACTCGAAATGGATAAAAGACCTCAACGTGAGACAGGAATCCATCAGAATCCTAGAGGAGAACACAGCCACAGCAACTACTTTCAAGATATGTCTCCAAAGACCAAGGAAACAAAAGCGAAAATGAACTTTTGGGACTTCATCAAGATCAAAAGCTTCTGCACAGCAAAGGACACAGTCAACAGTACAAAAAGGCAACCCATGGAATGGGAGAAGATATTTGCAAATGACAGTACAGACAAAAGGTTGACATCCAAGATGTATAAAGAACTCCTCAAACTCAACACACACAAAACAGATAATCATATCAAAAAATGGGCAGAAGATATGAACAGACACTTCTCCAATGAGGACATACAAATGGCTATCAGACACATGAAAAAATGTTCATCATCACTAGCCATCAGGGAGATTCAAATTAAAACCTCATTGAGATATCACCTTACACCAGTTAGAATGGCCAAAATTAGCAAGACAGGAAACAATGTGTGTTGGAAAGGTTGTGGAGAAAGGGGAACCCTCTTACACTGTTGGTGGGAATGCAAGTTGGTGCAGCCACTCTGGAGAACAGTGTGGAGATTCCTCAAGAAATTAAGAATAGAGCTTCCCTGTGACCCTGCAATTGCACTGCTGGGTATTTACCCCAAAGATACAGATGTAGTGAAAAGAAGGGCCATCTGTACCCCAATGTTTATAGCAGCAATGGCCACGGTCGCCAAACTGTGGAAAGAACCAAGATGCCCTTCAATGGATGAATGGATAAGGAAGATGTGGTTCATATACACGATGGAGTATTATGCCTCCATCAGAAAGGATGAATACCTAACTTTTGTAGCAACATGGACGGGATTGGAAGAGATTATGCTGAGCGAAATAAGTCAAGCAGAGAGAGTCAAGTATCATATGGTTTCACTTATTTGTGGAGCATAACAAAGAACATGGAGGACATGGGGAGATGGAGAGGAGAAGGGAGTTGTGGGAAATTGGAAGGGGAGATGAACCACGAGAGACTATGGACTCAGAAAAACAACCTGAGGGTTTTGAAGGGGCGGAGGGTGGGAGGTTGGGGGACCAGGTAGAGGGTAATAGAGAGGGCACGTATTGCATGGAGCACTGGGTGTGGTGCAAAAACAATGAGTACTGTTACGCTGAAAATAAATAAATGAATTTAAAAAAACTAAACAAATCGTGATGCTTTCATTGAAAATATGAGAGTTAGGATGCTAGGAATGTCCTGATTATATCAGCTGGTACGTGTACAGGTAACATACTCCATTCTGATTATAATCTATAGTTCATATGTTAAAAAAATGTCTTGTAGAATCTGTTTTTTCTGACATTCTCCAATTAAATGACAAAATGATAAGCAGTCATTGTGCTGTTTTAGTCTTTAAAAGCTGAATATTAATAAGAAATTAAAAACAATGTAAGTCTACTCTTTTCACTTTCCACCTTGTCCTCTCCTGATTGTCCTTCTATTGCCCTAGACATGCCTTAAACTTATCTTTCTCTAACACATAATTCTGAGTCATCTCTAAGATAATCTCAACGAAATTCTTATCCCATCTTTGTGATTTTTGTTCATTTTCACAAAAGCATCCATTATTTTCTATGATTAGTACATTTCCTATGCCAGGATTTGCAACAGCAATAATACTGATATCTGGGGCCAGATAATGCTGTGTTTGGGGCAGTGGCCTGTAGTTTATGGGATGTTTAGCGGCACCTACCCACAGGACATCAGTAAGATCCCTGCCACCCACAGGTTGATTTAAAAAGTCTCCAGACATTGTCACAAGTTTGCTGGGGTCAAATTGCCCCTGGCTGAGAACCACTGCCTAACACAATATCAAGAGATACCTATGGCTGTTACTGCCTCAGAATGGTCTCCTTGTCTACAATCTTGCTCATTTCCAATATAGCTACTTCACCGCTGTCACAGTAATCCATACAAAACACAAATAACCACATCCCTCTGTTGCTATGGTACTTTTCTGATCTGAATGCATATTGAAAAATCTTAGAGAACTTGTAATAAATAAAAAGCATATCTCATTCTCCAGTTAGCCTGATTTAACATTATTACTTTCCAAATATTTTCCTGCGGCTCTGAATTGTCCTTTGCCTTGTCTTTCTGCAAAATGCAAGAGTCATCTCATACACCACCAGTTCTGGCAAGCCTTTTCTATACCACCCACTGAACCCCCTCTACCCTACCCCACCAAACCCTAGACAAATTAGTCCACATAACACACCTATTTATATCACAACTTATACTATACATATAAATCCCAGTCCAGTTCCTAAATATTTTTAAAATGAATACATGGGTCATGTTTTAATTTTTATAACTTTATCTCCTAACATAAATCCTTATATATAATTTGTGTAATATAAACAAATAACTGGTAGTTTATTTTTATTATCATTTTCTTTTTTTTGTTTTAAAGATTTTATTTATTTATTTGACAGACAGAGATCACAAGTAGGCAGAGAGGCAGGCAAAGAGAGAGAGAGGAGGAAGCAGGCTGTCCGCAGAGGAGAGAGCCCAATGTTGGGCTTGATCCCAGAACGCTGGGATCATGACCTGAGCTGAAGGCAGAGGCTTTTTTGTTTGTTTGTTTGTTTGTTTACAGCATAACAGTGTTCATTGTTTTGGCATCACACCCAGTGCTCCATGCAGTACGTGCCCTCCCTATTACCCACCACCTGGCTTTAACCCACTGAGCCAACCAGGCGCCCCTTTATTATTATTTTCAATGAGTGAGCCTTATTGCCATTCCCATATCCTTTAGCAAAGTGCTACTATGGAATTTTATAGTTTTTGGTTCACTATGGCTGACCAAGCATAAGTATGACTTTCTTCCCTTATGATACTGCCTTTGAATGACCATAGAAAAATTCTAAACAGAATAACTTCATTTCAAAGAAAATAACATGCTGGGTGGGGGAAACCTGGAGGCAGCCTGGTAACAAAAATTAAAGATGAATCTGACAGATTATAGAGCAAACTAGCTTAATCAAATATGTTTGCTTTGCTCACCTAATAAGACTAAGAATAGGCAGTTATTGGTTAGTGAGTGTAGCCACTCAACAAAGACATCAAGGACCTAGGTTTCTATTCTCTTCCATCCTCAGAATTTTGGCTTTAATTTTTATGGTTACGAAATGGTTTTGTTCCTTCGAAGTTCATGTTCACTTTGGGGACAGAAGGGAGGGGGACAGCTGCAGGTCAAGAATTGCCTGAATCTGTTCCATTTTATCACCTTTCCCAGAAGTCCCACTATCAGGCTCCTGCTTTCAGCTTATTGGACAGAACTATGTCATTTGTCCACAATAGTCACCAAGCCCAAGGAGAAGGGGTTTGTGTTTGGGGCCGGGTCTAGTAATGAATTTTGACATAAGGAAAACCTATAGGAGAATATCGAGATAACACTTGTGTGAACATATGCCACATTCAAAATCTATCCAGGAGTCTATGGTGAACGTAAGAGCTGATTTCTTTCCAATATTGCTCCCTAAAGACTCCAAACATGGAAAAAAACAACAGGAACGAAGAAAAGGGAGTGGGTAATAGAGTCAAAGCCAGGGTGGTTATGGTAAGGAATGTCTATAAAGAAATGCACCATTTGGGACCAGTCTTCCACATACTGTTCTCCAAAACTCACATTTTCAGACTCAAGTGGAAGACTGGCATTTGCACAGAACAAAAAACAGAAGTGCTTCTCTAAAGAAGTGTGATGCTCTCTGCCTGAGGATATCTGGGGCGTCTGGTTTTGATATTGGCATGCAACAATGTTATTCTATATAGACTGGCATTTGGTGGGAGTAGATCTTAGCCTGCTTTCTATACACATACTAAAATAAAATCTACCAGTTCCTAGTAAATTATTCTTTCAGGAGAGATTACTGGGATATAAACCTAAATTTACAATAGGAGAGGGCATCCCTACCAGTTACTTATGTTAATCTAGTACCTCATTTTAAAGTACAAACAACTAAACAAAGATCATCAGGCATCCTTTTTTTTTTGTTTTAAGGAATTTACTTATTTATTTGACAGACAGATCACAAGTAGGCAGAGAGGCAGGCAGAGAGAGAGGAAGGGAAGCAGGCTTCCTGCTGAGCAGAGAGCCCAATGAGGGGCTCCATCCCAGAACTCTGAGATCATGACCTGAGCCGAAGGCAGAGGCTTTAACCCACTCCGCCACCCAGGCGCCCCTTTCAGGCAGTCTTGAAACATTAAAAATACAAGAGAAAAGGGCTAAGAAGAATAAGCAGAAAAATTAATAAGGAAAATATATCATAATCAAAGGAACAAATGGAACACGTAAAAATCCTAAGCAGGCATTTAAGATAACCAAACAAATGAGAAAGTATAAGATAACCAAACAAATGAGAAAGTATAAGAAATTAAGATAACCAAACAAATGAGAAAGTATAAGAGGCTGCCAGTAAGTAACAACAATCTGAGAACAAGAAAAAAATCTTTTGACTTGGTGGAAATACAATATTCTGAGGAAAGCCCAGAGGATAAAGTCAAAGAAATTCAGAATATTTAGATCATATAAAAATGAAAGAGAAAATGTGGGAGAAAAATGAACATAAGACACCAATCTAGGAAGTCCAATATTTGACTAATAGGAATTCCAGAGAGTAAAGGGAAAGTGGAAAAAATAAATTATCAATGAAATGGAAAAAATTTTAAATATCAGAATTAGTCCACATTTTCTTATAAATATAAATATAAATTTTATAATACTGAGGATAAGAAAACAGTGAGTATTCCAGAAAAAAGGGTTTTCCTAGGAAAAAGTGAGACTTCACCAGCATTGTTCTTCTTATGGTGAGTGATTGGATAAGCCCTTTGGTATTCTGAGAAAACCTACAGTCGCATGTGCAGCTCTGATGGTTATCTAGTTATACATCTCATCTGCAAAGCCACTATCTTACACCCCACTTGATGATGCTGGGGCAAGGTCTCTACAAACTGTATTTCTCCCCTACCCACTGACTTCCTTGTTAAACTCTACAATAAGGGAACATAGAAATAAGCAATAAAGGGTGCTACCTTTTCCTTTCTGTTTAATGTTCTTATCAGCATTTCTCTACCAATACTTTTCCCATCTATAGTAGCAGACGCTTCTCATTTGTATTTTCCCCACTGCCTGCACAATCCCTTTCATGGCCACCCCTCAGAGACAGCCTCCCTGGCTGCTGGCCTCTCTTAGGTTCCTAGCAGCTGATTCTATGAGGCTCTCTCAGAGTTCCTGAGCAAATAGCTGAGCATCCCTTGCTTCTGAGACCAAGGGGTGGCAGCTGTCTTCTGACCTTATGACCTCCATATAACACCTCCATCTTGGAGTTCCCTTGATCTCTTTAATTTTCCAAGAGGTAGTGAATCTCTTTACATTATTATTTAAAATAATAACTGGTGTGATTTCCTTTTCCTGTTTAGATACTCACTGATACAACCACCAAGCTGAATTTCAAATATGAGGGCAATTGCTAAAATTTTAAATCAGCAAAACTAAAAATGTTACTTCCCCATTGGTAATTATTCTGAAAAGAAAAAGAAAAAAAAAAAAGGAGGGAAAACTAAGAAAGAAAAACTATGAGATTCAAAAAAACAGTGGAATTAATCCAGGAATGCAATGAAACTGCAAGTTATAGTTGTTAGGGAGACATAGAGAACAACAGTTAGAAGTTCAAGAAGAAGTTGGAGGGTTCCAAAAATTAGCTCTTAGGAAAAAAGTAGGTAATGTGGAATGATGATGAGATTATAATCTTAAGAAAAGCATATGCTAAAAAATGGCAATGATACTCTTTAAAATAAACAGAGAGACAGCTAAGATCTCTACAGCCAAACTGTGGTTCAAAAAGGTAGCAAATTAAAATGTAGCACAATTTCAAAAATTTTACGGAAATGAAACTTAATCGACTTTGATTATCATTGCAAATTTATTTGGGGGAATAGTGGTTGACTATGTAGGATTATATATCTCTTTTTATAGTACCAATATCATTAACTACTTGTTCTATGGTAAAAATCCATACATTTTTAATGAGGCAAATTTTAAGCAAGAAAGTTTATAATAAGTATTTTATTATAAAATAGAATATAAATGCTTTAACTGTTAGAATTTATTTTTTCAGAGGTTAATACATACGTGCAGTTTAAAATAATTATATTAAAAAAAAGATTTACTATAAAAAAAAAAATCTCACCACTACCTTTGTCTCTATTGGTTATCTTCATCTCCTGTGGGTAAGCTCTCTCTGTATTCTTAAGGGATATCTTTACAGAAAAATCTTTGTGGAAAAAATAAGCAAATACATATATATATTATTTTCCCCCATTTTCTTCACGATGATAGCATGATATATATACTTTCTTTTGCACCTTGCTTTCTTTCACTTGGCAATGTGTCGTGAAGCTTTTCAACTATCACTAAATATGTTTTCACCTCATTTTAAAAAGATGCATTGTGTTTTATTTTGCATATATATCAGTTTATTTCATTTTGAGAGAGACACCTGCATTGTTTCTAGTCTTTTTAAACATTAAAAGGGCTATAAACATTAAAAAGATGCTGCAGTGGGTAACTGAATACAAGTCATTCTCCACAATAGAAGGAAAGAATTGGAAAACAGTCCCAGAGAAGAGAGAGATGCTATTCTGTTCCTTACGTTGTGGACAAGATGCCAAGCTACACTGGAACATTCAATACAACAAGGAATACTATTTTATTAATATTTAAGAAGTAAAGTTTGGGCATATTATTTTAACTTAAATAAGGTAATCATAAGCTGCATAATTATAAAAAATTAGAAGTGGATAAAAAAGGGAAATAGGGGCAGTATAAGTGGTATTGGAGTAGTATGAGTTAATCAGTTTCTGACTTTTCATGGTGGGAAGTCAACAGGGATGTCTACTTGATAAATCACTAGACAGAAATAAACTAGACAGACATAAAATTAGATTAATGGAGATCACCATCAGGATAGCTGAAAACATGGAAAGAAGTGGCCAAATATAGTCACTTCTGTGGGGTATGACTGGAATGTATATCATGACTCATCACTTTTTTTAATCTTAATCTCAACTCTGTGCATATGTGTGTGTGTGTGTACAAACACAAAGAAATAAATTTTATTTTTAATGTTTTTGAAACACACTTCATAATCATAAATTAATTAAAACTTCTAGAATCAAATTTAAAGGCCCAATTAAATCTATTTAACAAAGGCTTGCATGAGAATAAAGTTGAAAAATATGAATGATTCTTGGAAATCATTCTCTTTTGAACTTAGCTTTAGTGATATAACTAGGAAACGAATGCGTCAGACAAGATTTTTCCCTTCACATGTTAAGTATGAACATATTGCAAATAGATCTTCCAGTATAATTATATTATTCATTAAAATACTATAGCATTAATTTCCAGTTTAATTATAGCTAATGTGTGCACCTAATCAGAAAGGTTAATAAATTATTATCTCTACTATTTGACCTTCCTAAATCCCTCAGGACAGTTCAGTTAGGCGACAATACCAGCAGAGAGAATATGAATGTTTTTCTCCACCAGCACTGATAGAATTCTGGTTGATGTAAACATAGACAAACTCTCTGTGGCAGTGTGAGTAATAACAAGCACAGGGTGACTGAGTTTGGGTACAAAGGCTGTAGTGTTCGCAGAGGATGCATTAAGTTAGTCTAAAAGTATTTGTGAAGGGCTGCAGAGTGCAAGCACTAATCTAGATACTTGAGTAGGAGGTCAGTCAGGCTAGAGAAGTCATAAAATGAAAACTGAGACAAAGCACAAAATTAAGGAATTATAAAAACTGAAATTGACTCAAGCAGGTGTTTTAGATTACTTCCTACAAGGAACTGAACTTCATCCAAAGGCATTTTTTGTTGTTCAAAATGTTCAATATTGTAAAAACATTTAAAAATACATTTAGATTTAGAAATATATTTAGGTTTGAAAGTAATTTTAACATGTACCTAACATAATTTTATTTTTCTACAAAATAAAATACTTTTAAAATCAAAGTATTATAAATACGTTTCTCTACTAAATGAGTAGTTATTTTACTACTAATGTTTAACTCTTATTAGTGTTCCTTTCATTTTCCCATTACATATTTATGTGTATATATAGATATGTGAGAGAAATAAAAATAAAAATGTATAAATTACTTTTTGGAGGTATAACTGGCATGTAAAAGCTGTACTTGTTTAACTTATACAACTCAATGAATTTAGGGATATGTATATACCCATGAAGCCACCATCACTACTAAGTGACAGACATATTTATCATCTCCCAAGGTTTACTCTCACATCACCATCATCATCATCATCCTCATCATCATTAGTGGGTATGTGTGTGTTAACATAAGATCTACTCTCTTAGCAAATCTTATGTATCCAATACAGTATTGTTAGCTATAGGTACTATGCTGCATAGTAAACCTCTAGAAATTACTTATTTTGCATAACTAAAACTCTGTACTCTCACTTCTCCCTCCCCCCAAGCCTGGCAGCCACTACTCTACTCTCTGCTTCTATGAGTTTAACTATGTTAGATTCCACACAAGTGAGATGATACAGTATTTGTATTTCTGCCTGGATCATTTCACCTAGCATAATATCATCCTGATCCATCCACGCTATTGCAAGTGGTAGGATTTCCTTCTTTTTTAAGGCTGAATAATATTCCATTGTATGTTTTACCACATTTTCTTTATCTCATCATCTGTTGGCAGACACTGAGATTGCTAATATTTCTTTGCTATTGTGAATAATACTTCAACGAACATTAGGAAGCAGTTATCTTGTTGAAATTCTGACTTAAATTCTTTGTTACACATTTTTTAATCACATAATGAAATTCTCTGATTTTAACATATATTCTTAACCATTAATTTATTTTGCTCCAAAATGTCTTGGGGTGATTTTGCTACCTCTTTATCACTCCCCCATCTTTTTAAATTTTTATTTATTTATTTATTTATTTTGCATATACTCCCCCGAAGTTCTTTTGTTCAGGATCTTCAAAACTTTACGGTTATTTTTAATAACTGAGCATACCAAAATTAGAAATTCCACAATTTTTACTGAAGCACACTTGGTATTTTTCACTGATTACTATATATTTAGATTTTTTTTCCTTTTTAACTATGTGTATGCATTTTTAAATTTGTTATAGTCTCTTTTATTTAAATTTTCTATCAAAAAAGATAATCTAATTTTCTGTGGTGATACCATCTTGTGCTTCATAGCTTTAAAAAACTCAGTTCTCCCTGATAACTGGTTGAGATTTAAAAAAAAAATTCTCAAATTACTGGTTGAGTTTTCAGGAAGGATCCTAGTGAATTAGTTTACATGAGAATGAGTGTGATATACTTTAATATTGCTGTTTCCTGGCTATGTTTATTCTCCTGCTTATTCTTATATTTTAGTAAGTGTAGGTTTTTACCTGACCTATACATGATTTAATTATACTGGTAAAGTAATATTAAGAGTTACTGATGAAAAAATGCAACATATGGGAGGCCAAACTAGCTGATCCAACCTTTACAAAGATCCAAGGGTCATTTTAAAGAGCAAAGTTTCTAGACATATCTTGGGCTAAACCATGTTGAGCATTGTATTTAACACAAATAAAACAAAACACCAAAACTGTCCTTGTAAGTTCGTCTCAAGATTAGAAAGTTGCATAGGCTTGGAATGAGCAGGATTTTGGAACAATCACATTGTAAACTTGCAAATAGATTTACAAACTGTGTGCTAGATTGTATAAAAATAAATAACGATACTTTCTGAATTGGGGAAAACCCGGAAGAGGGTGCTGGCTGAGATTCAAAAGTTGTGGCCCAGTAACTCTGCTCAGTCCTAGCTGATCTGGTTTATGATACTGGAAATGCTGGTTACAGACATCTGTGTAAACAGGATCCTTTAAAAGAAGTCAAATGGTGGTTACAGGGCTCACCGGATGCCTCTGCTTGGCTCTGTTTTTGAAAAATAACTACTTCTAGTCTGTTTTTGGGAATAAACTGAGCCTGTACTTACTATTTAAGAAAATCAAATAACTGGAGCCCCAAGATTCCAATAATTTTCTAGGTGTCCTCAAAGAAGCATGAAAATAAGGGAAAGGCAGTATAGCAACAACAGTAAAACAGGGCTCCTTACAAATATGAATAAGAGTGAACAAGTCAGCCCATTTGGCTAAATTGTTTGTAGAGTTCATGGTTGTAAAAATTCTCCTTGCAGATACAGATGTTTTGTTTTGTTTTAATTGCAGAGTAATGTTTTATTGTATAATTATATATCCTTATTCTCCTTCTGATGAACAGTTAGGCTCTTTTCATTCTTTTGTGATTAATAATTCTGAAGTGGATATAATACATCTCCCTAGACAGATGTGTAGGAATTCTTGGAGGACAGGTATACCTACTATTTTCACATCATGGGCCACATAAAGAATGTTACCATTTGTACTGTGCAATGTTATGACCATATGAAACTGCTCTTGATGGAAGGCAGCTGGTCTGAGCTCACAGAAATACCTCCCATGCTGTAATCCATTTGCAGAACAGCCGTTGTACCACAGATCTGTCTTCATGGCACAACAAAAAGTTGGGTTAGAATATGGTCATTTTTTTCTTCTTTCAGTGATATTACTCAGTCCCTACGTAAGAGAAATGTAAAATTAAACATTTTCCCCTTGACCATGACCATGAATTCCCTGCTTATTGGCACTCTCAGTCTCTCCTCCATTCATTTCTTCATTTTCTCATGTCTCATCTCCTTCTCACCTAGTGTAACCTAATTTCCACACTAACATTTAACTGAATACTCGATGAATACCTCATTTCAATGTCATCTATTATCTCTTCTTAGACAAATCCTTAGTTAATATTTCAGGTCTCATTTTGTGTAATTTTCTGAAGCCTTTGGCATAAATAACCACATTGTGACCTCCTTCACAATTCTTCTTCTTCTCGATGACATCATTCTACAAGTATTGTTTATACTTTGTGGATTGCTCACTGATTTCTTTTGTTAGACTCTGTTATTCAGCCACCTCTAAAATGAGCTTCCACAGGTTCTACCCTTAGTAGAGTATATCCACCCCCATGGCTTTCTTCATCTCTTTACTAAATGTTAAATGAATGCCTTCAATGCATGAGGCACTATTCTAGTCATTAGAGATAGGACAGTGATAAAAATCAGCTTAATTTCTTCCCTACTACAGCTTTGCTATAATGGAGAGGAGCATTCTGTAAATACCTCAGATGAATACATAAAATACATAATACATCACATGATAGGTGCCATAGGGCAAAATAAAGAAAAGAAGAGGATAAGGTATGTTGTGGGGTTGGGACGAAGGAAATACAGCTTGCTATTCTGAGAAATGTTATCTGGCAAGGCATCACTGATACAATGAGATTTGAGCAAATACCAGAAAGACATAAAAGAATGTGAATATCTAGGGGAAATCTGTTTCTGTTAGAAAATGGAACAAGTGCAAAGGCCCTGAGCCAAGAACGTTCTTGGAGTGTTGTTTTGTGTTTGAGAAACAGCAATGAGAATAATAACCCTGGAGCTCCGTCAGTGTCCTGTAGGGCTGTGAATGTCATTGTAAAGACTTTGACTTTTACTCTAAGTAAGCTGGGATGGCAGTAGATGGTTCTGAGCATAATAACAGAATCTAACATAACATGTTAAAAGGATCAACCTGTCTGTGCTGCTGGGGTAAAAGAACAGTGAGATAAAGGGGAGATCTTGCAATTCTTCAGATAAAGTATGACCAAATCTTGGGCCAAAGAGTTTTCCATGGGGGTGAGGAAAACAGTCACATTTCTAAATATATTTCAAAGAGAGAAGCAACAGGATTTACTCACAAGTTATTTGTGGGGCATAGGATAAAGAGATGAGTTACAGGTAACACTCAAGGTTTTGCCTTTCCAAATTGTTGAGAGATGAGATGGAGATTCCAGAAAGAGCATGCCTTGGAGGAAACAATGTAGTTCTTTTTTTTAAGATTTTATTTATTTATTTGACAGAGAGAGAAAGAGAGAGCACAAGTAGGGGAAGCGGCAGGCAGAGGGAGAAGGAGAAGCCCAGGGAGCCTAACATAGGGCTTGATCCCAGAATCCTGAGATCATGACCTGAGCTGAAGACAGACGCTTAACCGACTGAACTACCCAGTGCCCCCAAATATTGTAGTTCTAAATATTAAATTTGAACACCAAAAGAAAGAACACAGATAGAAAAGGAATCAAGGGTCATGAGAAAGATTCATCAAATGAAATCAATCCTTCTCTCTCCAGTCTGGGTAAAACCACGGATTATTAAAACACTATCATTACTCATAGCTATCTTCCCTACCTCAGATTTTGTTCCATCCTCAACCCAAGCTATCCAGGTTTCATCCATTTTATCATCTCCTCACATTTATTGCTGAAATCATATATGACATCTTTTATATTAACTATAGTGAGAGTTTCTGCATTTTCCCCCTATTTAACTTGCCAAAACTCACGAATGATGACCAGTCTCTGGTTCTTATAACTTTCTTTTCACTTGGCCTCACTGACATAATCTTCTCTTTGTTTTCTTCTCCTCTTTGTTTTGGACATACATCCTCTTTCTCCCTTGGCAGGCATATCTCCCTCTACACACCCCTTAAGGCTCAACTATTTGCTCCTTTCCTATCTTACTCTCCCTTTGGTGATCTCATCTCCAATCACAAGTTCAAAAACAACCTCACAGGTTTCATCTTAGGCCCAGTCAGGTCCTCTGTGTTTCACCTGCCTAGTTGATTTCTTATTGTGGACATCCGAAAGCCACCTCAAATTCATTCTATTTTGAACCAAATGAACTTCCCTCCCCAGAGCCTACTATTCAGCTGCAGGAGAGTATTTAAAAACAAAAAAACAAAACAAAACAAAACAAAAACTGTACTTTCGAGGTGCCTGGGTGGCTCAGATGGTTGGGCATCTGCCTTTGGCTCAGTCATGATCCCAGGGTCCTGGGATCGAGCCCCCCATCGGGCTCCCTGCTCAGCAGGAAGTCTGCGTCTCCCTCTCTCTACTGCTCCCCCTGCTTATTGCTCTCTCACTCTCTCTGTCAAATAAATAAAATCTTAAAAAAAGAACCTCTACTTTCCTTTTATTTTCTTCTCAACCTAATCCCTCATTAATAAAATGACTTGACTTTGTATATATCACTCAAATCTGTCCACTTCTCTCCACTGACTACCACCTAGTTGAACCTACTACCATGACTTGCTGCCAGGTCTCCTGCAGCAGCTTCTTGCCTGTCACCCCTGCACCAGCACTACCTGCTCTTGCATTCACCCTGTATCCTGCTTCCCCCACTCCAGGCATTTTAGCAACAGATGGAATTTTAAATATATTTGTGTGATTATTTGATTAATGTTTGTTTCTGCCACTAAATTAAGTATTGTATAACCACCACCCACTACAGTGTTAAGTACAAATTAAAATGAAAACACAAACACGTCTTTACATGTTCCAAGCATTAATTTTCTAGGCAATGAGCTTCAAATATTAATATTTTTCCTAGATATTTCATGGAGTTGTATTTTCAGTGATGTAATTATGAACAAAGACTTTACTTTCTCTGTTTATTCATCTCAATTTTTTGTGACACTTTGATCTGTAGGATTTCTAATAACAACTACTACTATTTGTTTGGAAACTTATATACTTAGGCTTTTTGCTTGGAACTTTAAAATGTAGGTTTTCAAGTCCTTAGGGTATTTAAATAGGCAGGATTTTCATTACTGTTACAGATAAGAAAACTGAGAGTCAAGCAAAGTATATTTTCAAGGTCATGCAGTTATTATGTGGCAAAGTTAAGATCCAAACCCAAGTATTCCTGATGTCCAAGCCTCTGTGTATTTCATTACAGAGGGCCTCTTTTCATCTTGAAAAGCCATGTAGACATATAATGAATAATAAAAGCACAGACATCTGCTAAGCTGGATCAAATCCACAGGTCATTTCAGTAACCTCTCTTCAATAGATAAAATAAAGGGAGGGCATGACTGGTAGACTCACATAATGACAAGTCAGATACATATGTCCAGTTGTGTCATGAAAACAACAAACTCACTTTACCACGCTTGCGGGTCAACTATTCTAGCAAAACAGGTTATGATACAGAAGACAAATAACATGAAAAACATGGATCAAATATGTGAAAAGCTTACATATTAAAAGTTTAGGGGCATCTGGGTGGCTCAGTGGGTTAAATCCTCTGCCTTTGTCTCAGGTCATGATCCCAGAGTCCTGGCATCGAGTCCCGCATCGGGCTCTCTGCTCGTCAGGGAGCCAGCTTCCTCCTCTCTCTCTGCCTGCCTTTTCTGCCTACTTGTGATCTCTGTCTGTCAAATAAATAAATAAAATCTTAAAAAAAAGTTTAACATAATATGTTAATATAAGATTGTGTGCCATGTAATTTGAGGGGCTTAGTAATATAGAAGTACAAATGAATGAGAGAACACAGTGTCCAGAAAACATCATGATCGATTCTGGGAAAAACCCCAGAATAATGGGTAAGATTTGGAATGATACAGAGGAAGTTACACAGAGGAAGCAGGATGCAGTAAGAGATCAAGGATATGGTACCAAAGTACCTCAAACTTTTTTGTAAGACATAGTTTCTGTATTATTTATGCATAAAATTACTTTCTAAGTCATTTTGCAAGCCATCTGTGTGTGTGTGTGTGTATTTTTCATGTAGACCTCATTACTACAATTAAATCGTCATTCTCTACATGTTATTGTATTTTCTGAAAAGTGAAATTATATTTATCTTTTATATGAAAGTGGCTCCCAAACTTTGCTCTTGGGTTTTCTTTTTCTTTCTTTCTCTCTGCCAAAAAGTGAGTGATATGAGGTGGGGTGGGATGGGGGAGTAGAACTACTCACAACTATAAAAAGAAAATCATCATTTAAGGAATCCTGTTGTGAATCTTTTTGTATCATTGATAATTGAGCTCTAAATTATCTGCTTTGGGAGATAAATCACCTCTTATGTCTTTTTTATTTCCTCTCATGGAAAAATATGATGTCTACATGTGTTTTACAAAAGACTGAGGCTCAGAAGAAAGCAATGATTATTAGAAAACAGAAAGACAAAAAAGCAAGCAAAAGTCAGCAATTCTGTATTTTACATGCAAGAAGTTGTAATTATTTTTCTAAGTGGACTTCTCCTAGCGAATGTGCAGACGATGACAATAGTTTAGGTCACAGAGGTTGTCAACTTCCAGACACACAGCTTTAGTAGCTTTATAGCTTTCCACGAAGTTCACATTTATTTCAATTATTTTGGAATTAGTGCAAACAAATACCAGATGCAGCTTCTTGTTTCTTAATGTCTCATGAATATAGATTGAAGATAAAGAGTAAGGAGGACTTTCCATTATATACCCACTTGAGGGCTCAGTTCCAGCTTTTCCCTGGCCCTCTATATGTCTGTGCTTTCTCTACCCCCTTTTGCCTTTATATATCCATGCGCTTGGCTGTTATACATTATTTGAACACAGTGCATTCAAAATATCCTCACAATCCACTTAGAATAATGCTCTGGAGTATATTGATTTCAATTAAGGGCCACCACATGACAGAGTTTCATAATAGTGATGCACTAGGATATGCTCAAGAGAGGCAGCCCTGGGTGTGCTCTTGGCACCTAGGAATATCAGTGCCCAAGGAACAGTGCAGAGCAGAGCTAACAGAAGTATTTTTCCTATGCAGGGATTTAAGTGGAATTTACAGATTTAAGTGGAATACTTGATGCACTATGTAAATGCCCTTTTAATCTATGATACTAGTGATTCCACAAAAAAATTAAGAATCAGATTCAAATTGTATGTTTGTCTACTCATATATAACATACAATATATAAAACTGTGCATTAACATTTCAATATATACATATATACATATATGCATATAGGCATGTTTATAAATTTTTATTGCACTTCACTTATAAGTATGGAATAATTTATGTAGTAGTCATATGTTATATATAGATACATGTTGACACATACCTATATGTAAACCTAATAGGTAAGAATGCAGCTTTTCAAAGCTATAGAGAAGTGTATTTAAAAATTTATGTTTGTACTACGATGAGTTATTTAAAAAAAAAACCTCTCAAACCTAAAATGAAACAAATTCTGTATTTACTCTTATTTTATGGTAATAAATTAAATGTAAAATTAAGCATTATGTAAATTACAAGTGAATAGTCTATGTCATATAGCAAAGGTATTCCTAAGCATGAAGGTAAAATAAGAAATCACAAAGAAAAAAACATTAGAGATAACTACACGAACATTAAGATTTTCCTCACAGAAACTACATCCAGCTGTTTTTTTTAGAAATCATAAAGTGAAAAAGAATAAAGTCTGATTTAAAAAGGTGTCTGTCATATTTATGAGAGATAGTAGGTAAATATCCCTATTATATTAAAAATTATCCTTTAAAAAATGAGTAATTATCCCAGTAGAAAAATGAGAAATTCATATTTGAAAGCAATTTAAGACATGAAAAAACAGAATGAATGGAAATCCATTATTCAAATGAAAAGATGAACTTAGTAAGAAAAGCAAAATGAAAACAATGAAGAGCTACCCAGCTTTTACTCACCAGAGTGGCAAAACTTTAACCGTAATGATGACGTGTGTTATGAAAAAGTAATAGGGATGTAGGTGGTACATTTCAGGAGACAACTCAGTAATAGGTATGAATTCATGCAAATGTGCATACTTTATGAATGACTGATAAATTGAAATTAGAGGAAGAGGGCTAAGAAAATAAGTCAATTAATCAAAGATGTTTATAGAGGCATGGCTTATAATAGGAAAGTTTCCTAAATAATCTATATAATCAATACTGCAAGGTTTGTCAAGTGAATATGAAACACCATACAACAGAATTCTGTGTAGTTAGTAAAATAATGATCTAGATTTATCTACTCATAATATATTTTACACGCAAGCAGATACATATAAAGTAACTGGACCTTACTTCTAAAAGTATCTATGGCATGTTCTTCAGCAAGAAAAGAATAGCAAAATCTCATTTTCTGAGAGGTATCTACAGTAAATAGATAAAAATGGTAAGGCAGATATTGATATAAATCCAATGATATATTGGATTTGGATGTAGATAAAGACAGATGAGGATTTCAGTATATAGTACATATTTTTGTGCATGTATGTATGTACACATACGTTCACGGGAGAGAACTCTCAAATTGATAGTAATGCTTGAAACAGCAATATGAACATGCTTCTCCTATGGTCAGTGAGTTTGTAGATGTTGTCTTTTCAATGACATTTAAGATACTTCCCTGTAAGAAGATACAAATAAGCACTCTCCCCTCAAAGGCAACAAAATGACCATGCATCAACATGGACTCTATTAGTTTACTATTCCAACCCAGTACTGAATCTAAAATACCAAGTCTATATATATCTGACTCCTCAAGTTTACTTTAAGAAACTTGAAGCAGCCAATTCATTTTTGTTTCCCTTTTAATAGTTGAGAAATTTTCATGAATGTCATTAATACTTAATCAAGTCTGGTAGAATTTAATTTACTAGTTACCTATATACATATCATATCAGTAAATTAAACATTGGCCTCATATTTTTTATAATTCCTCAATCTTATCATAGCTAAAACTTGACATTTTAATAGATAACTGAGATATTACATGCAGGCATTTTAACAATATACCTTAAAATCTTTTTATGAGCTTTAGTTAAATGGGACATAAATGAATAATGGGGAAAATATGAATATAAAATGCATAGCAATACTCCAAGTAGTTTGTGGATGGGTTTATAAGACGCGTGCTATTTATCTCATTTGTCTTGCAATTATTCTTGGTGACAGTACAGATATAGTGATTTCCTGAAGTACTAAATTTTCCACAAATTTTACTTGACATCTAAATTAAATGTGAGGTTTTGCTTGTCTTAATAAATTTATATCTTTTCTTTGTTTTATTTGTACTTTTGTCAAGACAGTTCAGTACACCTATAACCACTATTAAATTGAAAGGCTATTATCACATCAATGCTATGAAGGTCAGCATATGAAATGAAAGCAAGAGAACAACATCTTTACCCTCCTGATGGGTTAGATGCAGAAGTCATGCTATTTTCTAATTATGTAGATTGTGTTCTGCAAAAAGAGATGCTGAATAGGACCAGCAGCAATAAAGTGGCATTAGTTATCAATGTTTAATATGAAGCAGAGGCTAATTTAGCAAATGAAAGCCACAAGAGAAACACAAATTCTCAATAATGAAGACCTTCTTGGGTATCTAGGTCAATTCCCAAAATGGGGGTGCTATTAGGGAAAAAAATACACACAACCTGGTGCATCTCGCTTACAAATGTCCATTTTCACCCAAAGGAATTTTTTCCTCTGCCAAACATGCCTCTGCAAAAGAGCCTAGACAATTAAATGAGCCAAAGTTAATAGTCTGACTAAACAGATTAGTTTTATATAATACATGATCATTCAAATACCTTAGAAATTTAAGAATACCCAATGTATTTTTAAACTATACATTACTCACAAGGATAATGGATATTTCAGGGATAATTAGCTCACTCAGTCCTGTGACTTCCATATTGTTCCGTATGATTGCTCACCTTGTCTAGGGCAGTGAGTGGTCTTCTCTCTCACTCTCTCTTATATTTCTGGCAGTGTATTAGAGCAGAAAGGAGATGGAAGGGGTACTTTAATTGTTGTAGAACCTACAGGCAATCTTTACTGGAATATTTTTCTTTCTTTCTAAGATTTATTTATTTGAGAGAGAGAAAGAACAGGGGGAGGAAGAGAGAGAGAGAGAGAGAGAGTCTTAAGCAGAGTCCACACAGGGCCCGACGTGGGGCTCGATCCTGTGACCTGACTGAAACCAATACCCAGGTGCCCCAGAACATTTTTCTTCCTTAAGCAGTAAGATACAAGTAAGGCTTGGAAAGGTCTTTGTAAAAGAAGAAGAAGGAGGAGGAGGAGGAGGAGAAGAAGAAGGAGATGATGACAAAAGAAAGGAAGGGAGGAAGGGAGGGAGGAAGACAGGAAGGAAGAAAGAAATATAAATAACTTCAATTGAAAAAAACATATTTCATAGTATTGCCGTAAGGATGAAAAATCAGAATTAGGCAGCTCTTCAATTATTTGAAATGCTTATTGAAAGGTTTATAGTAAAAAATAAGCAAAAGGAGAATAAATGCAAGATTTTCTAAACATAAACAGGCTAGAAATCAAATACAGTATCTTAAAAATACAATATTCTTACAATAAGTGATAGTAAAAAAGTGAGATAGAAAACATGCAGGATTATCTATTAATATGAACATCATTATTCCATAACATGAACAAAATAATTTAAAAGTAGTGCATTATTAAATAATAACCTCTAAAAATGAAAAGAAAGTTCCCAAAAGTGCCATGGCATATTTGAAAAGTTACCGTTTTTGCAAAGTAAAACTCCTCCCACATCCTCCCAGTGGAGAAACAGTCTCCCAGGTATACATGATCATAGGAAATAGCTTCTTCTTTGATGCACTCGCCACAGTTACTACAGTGTTGCAATGTGAAAATGCCATTTGCTTATTTTAAGATTTGTCTTCTGTGCTGCACTGTACACTATATAAGATGAACAGAGTGAGTGTTTTGTTTTTCAGGACATTATCCCCAGAGTTTTGCCTAGTGTCTGGATGCATGACTTAATTTTTCTAAACCTAGATATCATCACAGTTATATGACTGCCTGCAACTAACCTTTTTTAAAACACTTCCTCACTTTTGAAGTGTGAAGATTATGATGCCTCAAATTTAAGGCAGACTCTCCAAACAAATGCAAATATGGATAACAGAAATCCACTTGTGACATTGTAACATGAAATATCACTGAACTGGCTCAAACTAATCAGTCACGTTTTGTTTGTTTAATTTCATTAAATCCTCCCTCAACTTCTGTCCCAAACATAAGGTTTTACGCATTTACAGGTTAATGCAATCACCTTGTGATGCAGGTCTTATATATTTGGTTGCAAGAGTCAGACACCTGTTTTTTTAAATGGTAAATTGGGACAGAGATTATAGAATTAGGAATGAACATTCTTAAGGAAGTTAAATATTTATTGATTAAAATGTAATGTATAATTAGTTGCCAAAAATATTTCACTTAAAGAAAAATAATAAAAATATTTAACATGAATTCCTAAAACATATATAGTATTTTACAGCTTAGAAACCATAATAAACTATGAACCCGGTATTATTATCCCCATTCTACTGGTGAGGGAGTAGAGGCTAGAAGTTAAGGGTCTTGTTCTTAAGTAGAGAAAACATGAGACTCTGAGCCTGCTTTTTTTTTTTTTTTTTTTTTTTTTTGATGTCAAGATCAATGCTCTTTCAAGTACGCCAAAATTGAATCCTTAACATTAGGGCTTGATTTGTTTGGCAGAAAGGGTCCAACTGACACAATCTCTACCAATCCTCGGTTGTTACTACCTAATTGAAGAGCTCGTCCCTCAGCTAAATTTTACAATTCTTGAAAAGCCCTTTGTAGTTTAGAGTTATGGTGCTTCTCACCAATTGCCAGCCCTACTGCTGTGCTCTAACTCAGGCAAGAGATGATTCATACTTAAGTTTTAGTTCTTTAATTAATTACTGCTGCTTCAGAATGGCTAGTCAATGGCAGAATCAATCAAAATTCCTTGACCTTTGTTTATTTCCCCAGGTGAAATTCTAAAGGGAATGAAGTATCTATAGTTAGCTCTTTTCCCTGATGACCTATGAATGTTTTATAGGCAATCAAAATCATAGCAGCCAGCTGTTATCTGCAGAAGGCACCCTACACTTCCACATTCCAAAGAAATGTGAATACTGCAGCTCTTCCACTGTCTTAATACTTTTAGCACTATTTGAGCCAAAGTTTCTTTTACTCAACCAGCAAATATTTATTCAGTGTCTTGCTATGAGGCTGGTGCTGTTCTCAATACTGTGGCATGTCAGTGAGTCGGAAAAATGGATTTAATACCTCAAGGAGCTTGTATCTGACATAAACATTGTTTTAAGGGCTTGTAGTACTATAATGAAGATACAGGATAATGTGGAAGACACTAGGAAAGTCCTCTTGAAAAGATGATATTTGAGTAAATAGCCTTGAGAAAGTCTGGGGAAAGATAGCTTCAAGCGGAAAGAATAGCAAATGCCATGTTGCTGAGACAGGAATGATCGGTTATGTTAGAGATATGTATTTAGTGAAAGAAAAGGAGAGAGGAGCCTGTGACGTCTAAGAGTCAGACAGGAAAAAGATCAGTAGGGTCTCACAACCCACAGAAAGGATCACAGTGACCACATGAAATGGGACGTCGAGGACTTATAATATTTTATAAGGAAGAAAATGAAATCCTTGATCCTATGTAAAACATTAGCTACATTGGGGAAAGCATGGAGAAAAGTAGATCAGTTAGGAGACTTCTGGTGGTCAATAAACTACAGCATCCCCTGCTCAGACTTCAATGGCAGAAATGTTGAGATTTTTTGGGGTAGGGACTACGTCTTGAAGATAAAGCTAAAAGTACTCACTGATGGACTAGACATGGAGTGCAAAGAGGACTCAAGGATCCTACATCCCCAGTTACCTGAGCAAATGAGTGAATAAATATGTCATTTAGACTGAATTGTGTCCTCACACCCCTTCTCCCCAAAAGCACATGTTAAAACCCAACCCCCCATGTGACAGCTTTTGGAGATGGGGCATTTGGGGGGGGTAATTAGCTTCACATGGTCGTGAGGATGGGGTCCTCATGATGCACTTAGTGCCTCAATAAGAAGAGGAAGATAGAGAGAGAAAGACCACACTTTCTTTCCATACAAACTCACTCAGGAAAGGCCATATGAGCAGACAGCCAAAAGGCAGCAATCTGCAAGCCAGGAAGAGAGCGCTCACCAGAACTCAACCATGTTAACACCCTGATCTCAGACTTCCAGCCTCCAGAACTTTGAGAAGATGAATTTCTGTTAAGCCACCCACTCCATGGTATTCTGTTAGGGCAAACCAAGCTAAGACAGATGTATAAGAACTGGAGGTGGGCAGTACATTAGGATATAAATCTGAATAATTCTGTGGTGTCCTAGAAGTCTGAGATGCTTTCTAAATATTCCAGTGAAGATGTCCAGTAATTGGTTATATTTTACAAATATGTAGTCAGGAGGAGAAGTTATTTGAAGACATAATTTTTTTAAAAGATTTTGTCAGAGAGAGAGTGAGCACAAGCAGGCAAAGTGGCAGGCAGGCAGAGAGAGAAGCAGGCTAGCAGGCTCCCCTCTGGGCAAG
This sequence comes from Meles meles, assembly GCF_922984935.1. Taxonomy (NCBI): domain Eukaryota; kingdom Metazoa; phylum Chordata; class Mammalia; order Carnivora; family Mustelidae; genus Meles; species Meles meles. The sequence continues at coordinate 159,787,011 of NC_060067.1, forward strand.
GACCCCAGTGTGGGACCCAATCCCAGGACCCTGGTATCATGACCTGAGCTGAAGGCAGTGGCCTAACTGACTGAGCTACCCAGGCGTCCCTGAAGACATAATTTTGAAAGCTGTCAATTTATAGATTATATGTGAAGTTGTGAAATTGGATAAATTCCTGGAGAAAAAAGAGAAAGAAAAAGAAGAGAAAAGAAGAAAATTTGCAGACCAAATTCATAGTTACTATGGAATTTAAAAATTCAGAGAAGATGGACCAAGAGAATGGTGAAAAAGTAACCAGTTGAAACCATCCAAGTGTGGTATTGTAGAACTGCCGGCACAATAAACTGCTTTATAAGTATGAGGGAGTGGTGGGATTCTTTATTCTATCACTCTGGTGATGTAGATTCCCAGAGCAAACCATCTGCTGCAACAATCAAAAACACTGGTTCAGAGAAAAACAAAAAGGAACAAAGGAACTAATAAACAGATGAGATCCTGAATATACAAATGGACAATGACCAGACTGTATCTAGAATAGAACTCTGATCCATAACCTGGAGCAGCTTGCCCAGGAAATCCCTTTTCTGCAACAACCGTGCCAGGAAGTCAGCCTTATAGATCAGATTTGTAGGAAGTCACACTGTCACCTCCAGTAACAATCAAGGAAGCCAAACAATAACTTCTGTAACAATCTATCCAAAATGGCCAAGACTTGATTAATGACAACTTCCCCAATTTCTGTCCCTGCTTCCAACTTAGGACCAACCAGAGAAAGCGAAATACAGACCCTCAACCAATGGCATAGGATTCCCTGCTTCTAGTTAGGCTGCCTCCAGCTTCCCCATGCCAACAACTTCAAATCAAGGCACACCCAAGCCTTCCCTTTTGTGCAATGTAAAGTTTTCGCATTCCTCTGCCTGCCTCCGAGCCTCTGCCAAAATGCAAGTGATGGCAGCTGACTCCCTTGCTATAGCAAGCTCTGAATAAACAGCCTTTGCTTGTTCTCAGTTGGCTGGTCTTCATTTATTTCCATAGAGAAAATTCTACTACCTAAATGCTTTGATTGGCCAGTGAGAAATAAGGAAAAACAAACACAACAACAAATTAAGTTATGGAACCCAGTGAGATAAGCAGAACATCTAATGGTTTCTGTTTTCTTTGTTTGTTTTTCTAGAGGAAATCTGCTATACCTGATGAGCTTGAGCTTTGGATTTTATGACATCATCAAGTAGATGGAAAATGAGGAAAGCCAACTTCTAGTTGGCATAGGAATACCAATAAGACAATGTTTTGATAAAGATGCCATACTCCATCATTAATAGGGAACTGAACCATAATTAAACTTATCTTTCAGAACAGCAAAGATAAACACCTGTCTTTAAGGTTAATGAGGCCCAGTCAAACAGTACTGAGGAAAGACGCATGTTGAAAATGAGAGAGCTGGCTACCCCACCTCCAGTCCATCCCTGCCCTCCTCCCACGTTACCCTTGGTGTCTGCATGCCTTCCTGTTACCAAGTCTACCTGAGTTCAGTTACCTCTAAGCCACTGCATTTTGAACTCTTTTTTTTACTGTATTCTTCACCCTTATAAGGAAGTCTTTACTTCATCATATTAGATCTGAGTCTCGTATCTAATGCGATTGTTTTCAAAATGTATTACATGAACAAAACAATCTGTGATTAAGTGTCTCTACAATTCTGGGATCAGTACAACTGAGTGTCCTGGATACAGGTCTTCTCATATACCCAGATATAATATAAAATAATATTATTCAATAGTCTCCAAAACAAAGCATATCTCAGACTTATGTTACCATTAAATGTTCTTGCAAAGACGTTATCACGGAAATGGTAATAAACTTTTAAAAGCACATTTTGTGCTTTCTAGAAATCAGTGAGTTAAGAGCTCTTATTTACTATTAAACCATCTTCCATTGTTTAGTTTTGCTCTTTTTTGAATATTTCTTTCACTTTGTTTTTAACTTTTTCCTTAATTTCCCATCTTCTCCCAATCAAGTAGCCCATAAATTTCAAAATCTCAGTAAGAAACTATAAATAAAAATGATCTGAAAACAAAATTGCTATCTCATATCTCAGTTTTGGCCACAGAGCCTCCTTTCTGTTTTTAGAATGCACCATTCCTAGAATAGGAAGGCTGTGTCCCTGCTGTTTGCACTTCCAAGAACCCTCTCCACGGGATGACCGTGTATCCTTCATCTTCGAGCCTTTGTGCCCACACCACCTTATCTGAGGCTGGAGAGCAGCCCATTGAGAATATAATTCTCCACTCACCCTTTTCTAGAATCTCCTTACACAGCTGATTTTTCTTCAAATGACTTCCCATTGCATAATGAATATTTATGTACTTGTCCATTTCCTTACTGTCCCCTTCTCCACACATAAGAACGCATGCTCAGGAAAGCAGGTGATGTTTTGTGGTCTGTTCACATTGTACTCCACCAACCAGAACTGTGCCTGGCACGGAGTAAGTTTTCAACTAATATTTGTGGAATGACTGAATAAGGCAAGGCAGATATCAAATCCCCTGTGTGGGATTTTGTGGGTGAGGTGTCCTAGATACAGCACCATTTATAGCTTACTTATTCCTGCTGCAGGTACACATTTGATGGCAGATACTATATAGGGGGAAATTTATGAGCAAAATATATGTGTACACTGTGTATATTTATGATTAATTTGTTAATTTTGAAGAATCTCTTTTATGCTGAATAGTGGCTGAATGAATTTTAGTGCCACTATTAACTGTGATTTTAAGAATTCTTCTCGAACGCTGATGGGATGTAGCTGACGTTAATCATCTTTACTGACCTAGATTATGAACTACATAGAAATTTGCATATTCAGGATATAAGTCCAACTATCCAGTAATAATATTGGGGGAGATTTCTCCTCGTATTTAAGCATCTTCTTCGGTCTCCAGCTGGAAAGGAAAATTTCTGCTGAGTCTCTTTAGGAGGCCCATTAGCCCATCTGTGTGGGCTGGCATAAATAAAAATCTGTGGATGGCAACCAAACCAAAGCTGACATTTGTGCAGGAGGAGGCTAGGGAGCCCTTGTCCCTGATTTGTACTGCCAAGTGGAATGAGTGAATGAAGTCAGAACAAGAAGGCAGGTGCCAAACTGCTCATGCAGCTTGTTGGAAGATGCTCCCTATAAAGCATCCATGCTGGAGAACGAGTTTAAGAAACTTACATAAGGCCTGCCTGTGAAGCGGTAAAGCCTTTCCATTCATTCTCTCACAGAAGGGTCTTTACTTATCGTGAATAGAGTGGCAAGCGTGGCTAACAAAACCACTGCTCCCTGGGGATTACATTCTAAAGGAAGAGGAAAAATGATTAAACATATTCACGTAGTAACTAACAATGAGAAATGAAAAAGAATGAAGCAGGGTGATGGTATGTATACAGCATCATGGCTCAGAGGAGAAGAATTCGGTGGGAAAGTCCTTTCATAGTCCTTTGACAGGCACAAAGGAACATTCTAGAGAGAACGAACAGCAAGTGCAGGGACCCAAACACAAGGATCAATTTGTTGCACCCTGTGTAACAGCAAAAAGATGATGCAACAGTTTAGTACCTTCTATAAGGCAGTGATTAGAACACAGGACTGGAGAGGGAGGTCTTCACAGGATGCCAATAGGGATTTGGCAGGAGGCAGATTACACAGATCTTGTTCTGAGAGGGATGGAGTATGTCTAGAATATCTAAAGGAAGGAAACTGCCACAGTTAGTTAAGAAGCTGGGTGAAGGAGGCGGTGTCAGCTAGGGTGGAGATAGTAGAAACAGAGACAAGTAGACTTTCAGAAAAGTTTCAGAGGTGGTGTTGATGAGAATTAAAGCCAGACATTTAGAAAACGGGTATGTAAAAGATGAAAATTAAAAATTATTCCTGTATTTTGGCTTGAACAACTTTGGTAGAGACGAGAGCAGGGATGGGGTAGACACCAAGACATCTGCTTTAGACGGTTTACATTTTAAATCCCAATGAGATGTCCAAATGCACATGTCAAGGAGACCACTGGGTATACATATTGGGAGCTCTGCTGAGAAATGTGAGCCCAAATGCAAAATTGAGAGTCTTTCTGTATAGGTGAATTTTGTGCAGAAGGAATTAGAGAAAAATCATTCAGGTAGAGGTACAGAGAGAAGAAAGGAACAGGGATTTTAAAAGCAAAGGAAACAGAAGAGAAGTGGGCTGTGAGCAGTCTTGGGGCACTTCAACCTTTAGAAGTCTAACAGAGTAGGGGCTCCGGGGTGGATCAGTCAGTTAAGTGTCAGACTTTTGATTTCAGCTCAGGTCATGTCCTCATGGTCATGAGATGGCGCCCCACATTGAGCTTCGTGCTGGGTGTGGAGTCTGCTTGAGATTCTCTCTTTCCCTCTGCCCCTCCCCAAACTCCCTCTCTTAAAAAAAGGGGGGGGGGAGTCTGGCAGAGTAAAGCAGACTGAAAGGCAATACTTGTAGGTGCTAACATTGATTCCTTGTTTTCTTCTGCCTTTTAAAGTAAGAAATATTAGAGATAGGAATGGTCCAAGTTGTTGCCCCTAACTAATAAAGTGAGAGAGAAAAAGAACAATTGTAAGAGCAAAATCCTTAAGCAGACAAGGATGGAATAAGAACCATGTGTAAGTAGACAGATTGACCAATGACAAAATCTGAGACCCTTTTTCCTTTGTAGTAAGAAGGAAGGCAGAAGCATAGGCACATAATACTTTGCATGGATAGATCTGGTAGGGAGAAGGCCAAGAAGCTTTCACCCAATCACTTCTCTTTTCTCTGTGAAGTATCAGGGCTGACATTAGCTGAGAGTGTAGATAAATACCTGTTAGGAAAAAAAGTGTTCTGCATTTAGGAGAGTGTGCAAGTGGAGAGAAGAAAGCAAAAGCACTGAAACACTTATTTGGAAAGAAAGCAACTAGCAAAGCAGAAGAGGGCCATTAGGCAATGAGAAGGGCCCGGATGTCATGTTCTGTAGAAATGATCAGGGGAGTCTTCAGGGGCAGCAGAGTCACACCAACAATAGATAAATACAGAGAAATGAGGCTCTGACACACTCTACAGAGAGACCTTAAGGGATCAGGGCACTTATCACTAAAATTCAGAACAGCTCTAGACCAATCCTGGGGCTGAGCTGAAGATCCTCCTTAGCAGGATTATTTTTTTTTTTTTTTAAGTGCAAGGTGAACACAATTATAATGTGAAGGAATGCCATAAGCTACAACCTCAAAAGCAAAAAAATAACAAGCGAGCTGCTTTGAGATTTATCTTACTAAAGCAGCACAAGGAATTGGAATATTTCAAATGCAAAAACATCCATCCTGTCATGTTTTCATAACTAAAAATACTTTACAAGGATAATTAAGGTCTGTAAATTACTTTAGCCAAGGCAAAGATGTTATAGGTCACTATATTGGTTTCTCAGTCTCCTTTGCTATCACTAACGATATAGCGGGAAGAGTGACTTTGAATCCAGAGGGACCTGGATTCAAACAAAAACTACACTGTACGATCCTTAGTCGGCAGTTAATCCCACTACCCAAACCGCTTTGGTTTTGCCATGGACGTTTCAGGGAGAATACTATCTACACAGCGGTATTGAAACACCTGCCAAATTACCAGGCATAAACACTATCACCAGTACCATCACTATTACATTCATCACTCCTCAAAGTACTGTAATGGGCGCCTGGGTGGCTCAGTGGGTTGCGCCGCTGCCTTCAGCCCGGGTCATGATCTCAGGGTCCTGGGATCGAGTCCCACATTGGGCTCTCTGCTCGGCAGGGAGCTTGCTTCCCTCTCTCTCTCTCTCTCTCTCTGACTGCCTCTCATCTCTCTCTCGCTGTCAAAAAAAAAAAAAAAATCAAAAAAACAAAGTTACTGCAAAAATAGCTTTTGACAAGCTGTTAAGTATATAAGTGATGTCCTAATTTCTATAAAAATGAAATATAAACACACGCACTCCCACAACATATGTACACATGCATGTATACATAGACTAAATGTAAAAATCAATAAAAAGAATGAAACTGGTCTTTTGACTATATTGAAAAACCCTAAGCCCATCATTTGTGCACAGATTACATAACCCAAAATGCTACACTAAGGAACATACTATACATACTGTGGCACGGGATAGATAAGCAATATCACACTTTCAGTTATTTCGGTCTGGGTTGTACCTGCCACTTAAAGAAGCTAAGTTGGCTTATAGGAAAATAAACAGCTACAATTAGCATGGTAGCTATATCATTTTTTAAAAAGTATTATCTTTCCCTAAAGTCTGCAGTCAGAGTATATTCTTAGTTGAATCTTTCTTTTATAGATGTTGGTATTAATTTCATTGTTGAAATACCAATCTAAGAAATACGTCAAGGAAAAAGAGTTTTTGTTTATGTAAAGTAGAATTAAAACTCAACTTTTTCTGTAGCCACAGCCCCAAATTAAACAATTTGAAAAAAGGAAAGCAGCACCCTCTTTTTCTTTTACTGCAATGATCATTCTAGATCACAGAATGTCATTTATCCTGTGTTATGTTAGCCAAATTTTATGGAAAATCTTCCTTCTCTGTTTATCTCAGTATCACTTGATGTTGCTGTCAAATTGAAAACTTTAACTTGCAAATTAAAATGTTTTTGAGGGAAATATTTAGGGAAATTTGGAGAGAGATGAACGGAAGATAAGTCTGTTTTGTGAGCAAACCACAAAACAAAAACTTCTTCATTCTTACTGATCTTCTCGAAAGAACAGACTCAAGAACAGGAGAAAAATCATTTTGTGACTAAAAAGCCACAAAATCATGTTAACTATTGATTTTTAAAGAAAACAGCTAGACTCAGAGGTCGGAGTCTGTAAGTAAAAAATATTTCCAATATACAGTTAACATGTTTGAACTGGGAATTTCAAGTTTTCTTCAAGTCAGTGTAGTAGAGTGGCATTAGAAAGAACACCAATTCCAAAAGTATTTAAATTACATTGAACAGTCAAATCTATTGACTGGTGAAACTCAAATTATGTCGGTTTTTTTTAAAGATTTTTATTTATTTATTTATTTATTTATTTATTTATTTGACAGCGAGAGAGAGAGATCACAGGTAGGCAGAGAGGCAGGCAGAGAGAGAGAGAGAGAGGGAAGCAGGCTCCCTGCCAAGCAGAGAGCCCGATGCGGGACTCGATCCCAGGACCCTGAGATCATGACCTGAGCCGAAGGCAGCGGCTTAACCCACTGAGCCACCCAGGCGCCCCTATGTCGGTTTTTTTGATGAAACGAATGCTTATGGCTATTTCTAACATATTAACACGAAGATTTTCTACAGCCGATTTTATAAAATGTTACTAAAATGAATTTTCCATGTAACATATCACATGAGATATTTATCTTAAAAAAGGGATTTTCCCCTGTTCAAAAGGTCAGGTATGGATGCTGATGAGACCAACGTCAGGTGAGGGGAATGATACATACAGTTTGGTTTTGTCCTGGATTGCTAAATTCATCAGTGTGGCAAGAAATGAGAGTAACCCCACTTGGTTTCCAATTAGGTCCCAAAGTTGGAGCGAGAGGTTCTGTCAGTCTCAACCCGAATGCACGATGAGGACACAACTCCATAGGGACATGCTCTTATTCCCATTTGAGTTTATGTCTTATAAAGTCTATTTTACCCACCTCTCACTCAACTTCGAACATCTTATTCATTCTTAGTCAGAAAACTTCTCTCGGAATTTAAACACATTCAACAGCAAGGCTAACCATCCCCACACTCACGACCAAAAACTATAAAACAGAAAAGGTTAATGCACAGACCATCAAAACTGTCCCTACTGCCTATGACCTAGAAAACCAATTTGTCTCAAGGTTCTAAAGGGTCTGACCTCAAGTTTACACTAATCGGTCATTAACTATAATGGTTCAGGTCAGAGTTGGTTCAGATATGAAGGCTGAAGGCACCAAAAGCCAAATAATCGTGTTGACGTGCTTGTCACTATCTTTCAACAACTGGGAGGAAGAAAAAAGTTGAGGGCAATGAAATTAGCCCAAGATGTTCTTGAATGATTTGACTGCAATGCCTACAATATTTAATATGGCTAATACTGGATTGAAAGCTACTGTATAATATGTGGTATTACTAAAGATCCTGGAATAGGTTTGACTCATGAATGTATGTTTCAAAAAGGAGTGAGTTCATTTGGAGAGAACAAATTCTGATACAAATTACTAAGCAATGAAAATAAAATAATCCTAAAAGAAAGGATGTGGATAATGGGCCACTCACTTAATATGAATATGCAATGCAGGGGCACCTGGGTGGCTCAGTGGGTCAAAGCCTCTACCTTTGGCTCAGGTCAGGGTCTCAGGGTCCTGGGATCGAGGCCTGCATTGGGGCTCTCTGCTCAGCAGGGAGCCTGCTTCCTCCTCTCTCTCTCTGCCTACCTCTCTGCCTACTTGTCTGTCAAATAAATAAATAAAATCTTTAAAAAAATGGATATGCAATGCAATACTCTGACAAAAGACAAATGGGGATTCATGTTTAGATGCACAATAGAGGTATTACATAAAGAATAAAGGCGATCACTTCTTTTTTTTTTTCAGGAAAGCATTCTTGTACGCAATTCTCAGCCACATATTTTTTAAAAAATGTTTTGTTATATTGGAGAGAGGCCAAATAAGAGCAACAAAAATGATATAAAGTTTAGGAAACCTGACCTGTAAGTAAGGCTAACAAACCTGTACTTGTGCCTCCCCGGAGGAACCCTAAGGGGCTGTACAAACTATAGTACTGGAAAGAACACAATAGAATGGCGGTAAGGGACCTGCCTTAAGTGGTCATTTTGGGTCAATAAACAAGTGTATATAATGACAAAGCAGGAAGAGTTGTTTTGTTTAATTGGAACACAGGGGTCTGCAAATTGTTTTCTTGCAAGGAATATACATTTAGGACACAAAGCAAAGACGACAACAGAAAAAGTTGAAAATAACTGTGCTGTAGGGAAAGCATCTGTGACAACTCCATGACCATTTTAAGTGCAGACATCTTTGAATTAGAAGGAAAAAAAATAGGAATCAGCCACAACTTGGCTAATTATGGTTCCCTTTAATTTCATAAGACTGATGAAACATAGTATCCTGAAACAGTAAAATCAAAGATTGTATCGAGGCGCTACTTTCCCTAGGAATTTTGGAAAGCTAATTCAGGAGAGTGAGGGAAAGTGCAGTGCTTGTCCCATCATCACAGACACTCTGTGATCTTGTCCTCCCCCGCAGAGCTCCCCAGGGTGGAAGGTGCTAAGATGCATAAAAGGACTTCACCGCAGCGTGAAGCAAGATGAAATTTTGGCTGTTGAAGAACTTCTTAAACTTATTCCGGTGCCAAGAACTGTGAGGTAGGTGTTTGGTATTACATAGCTCCTAGTTAGTGAAACCACTTTATGAGGAACCCTGCCAGAATCTATACAGGCAGGGGAAACAATAACTTTTATTCAACTTATTAAATTTTACATTGCTTCTCCCGGTAGCAAAGGAAGCAGACAGGAGATAGAGTGATGAATTATGATCCCAGGTGGGGAAGAGTTATTCATGGTCTCCATGATAGCAGGAGTTGGCAGGAGAGACAGAAGCCCAGGAAAGGCTTGTATTTCTTCCACGGTCTGTACACATCTCCACTGTCTCATGAAGCATGGGGCGAAAGGCCAAGTGACTTCAGTCACGTGAAAAATGCAGCTATCTTCTAGATTGCATTTTTAAAACGTGTGGCTTGCTTTGTTGAAATGCTGACTTTGGATATAGCCACAATAGGTTATTTATTGCTTGGAAAATTTATCAATGGCTTGTAATTCAACAGCCAACCTTCTTTCATGGTATTTCTTTACTTTTCAGATAGGACTTTCTACCAACAGAGAAAATAAATGTGTGTATTTTGGGGCATGGTGGGGTAGAGGTAAAGCAGTAAGAAACAAGAGTCCTAAAAATATAAATGTGGTCATGGTTTAACGTTATTTCGTAACAAAAGAATCCCAGTTGGTGAATCACCACGGTGATCTGTAATGGTTTAAAGAATAGGTTTTACAAAGTGACAGACATGAATTCGGTTCATGTTTGGACCACTTATAGGTATGATATCAAGCAAACTGTTATATTTCTCTCTGTGTTCTTACTTATAAAATGTGGATAAGAATACCAACTTCAAAAGCTGAGGATGATACTAAATAACAGGCTACAAAACATTTAGAGTACAAAATTTGGCACATGGTAAGTGCTCAAGAAATGGTGGCTATATTATTATTACTACTATTATTTACAGTTAAGGCTGTTCAAGGTAGACATCTTTGGCATCAGGAAGTTTGTAGGTTCTGTTGTTTAGTGGTCTAAAATAAATCGTGTTACCTTTTGAAGTAATCTTACCCATAGAGTAGGTTTGTTAGAGAATATAACTTTATACACAACATTTAAGCAATAGAAAAAGTCCAAAGCTTACACACAGTAAGAAGGAAATTAAATTCTAGCAAATACTTTCAGACTTTCTGAGAGGTTTAAGGTGACTTTTGTCAAGATTTCCAGGCTGCCAAGCAGATTTTTCACATCCCATGATCAAAAATAATCATTATCTTTTACTTACCAAATAAAGGACATTGAGGGGGAACAACAGAACTGCACCATCTGAGCAAATGGGGCTGCTCAGCGGCTACTAGCCAGGCTCCAGGCAAGGTTGGGAAACTTCACAGAGAAGCCACTGCCCCTCTCAGGAGCCAACAACCTCCTCTGCCCAAGGAGGAGAATGAAGACAAAAAGAATTTAAATACAATGTTTAAAATATTATCTACATAGATTGAAACATAGGAAAGGCAAAGAGAGAGAGTGAAGTTCTGACAACTTTTATAAGTATTAAAAATAGTATTTCAACAAAATGGGTGAAGGGGATTGTGGGAGATACAGGCTTCCGGTTACTGAGTAAGTCACAAGGATAAAAGTACAACATAGGGGCTACAGTCAATGGTACTGTAATAGTGGTGTGTGGTGACACATGGTAGCTTACAGTTGGGGTGAGCGCAGCATAATGTAGAGTTTTTAATTACTATGTTGTACACCTGAAATCAAGGTAACGTTGCATGACAACTATACTTCAATTTTTCAAAAAGCCAGAAAAATAGCTCCTTAAGGACATAAAGAAGTTTTTTTTCCTGCTCGTATGAAATTGTGAAATAAATTGTTTCGAATAGTTCTTGATCTCAGTTAATCATTGTCCCCAGCATATTTGCATACACGTGCATTTCCCTCATGGCTAACTTGGAACAGCCATTGTTTTTTTCCCCCCCGACATTTGTACCAAAAAAGATTTTAATGAAGGCTAGACATAGCGATTTGCATTTGTCCTTTTCCTTAGGGCTCATGTTTTATGGTGTTAATTTTTATTTACATAATGGAATAAATTCTGCAAAAATTAACCAAAGACCTTGAAAAACTTTGTAAAGTAAGTCGGTTCCCTTGTATGTATCAGCAACTCATCCAAAAGCTCTGCCAAAAAATGTTTCTACACAGTCAAACAAAATAGGATGCTGACAGCGTGACTACCTGATATCTCAAATGCATGCCTGAAACGGTAGGCAGCATGTTTGGAGAGCCTGATACTTGTGCACAACTACCATAATACTCTAAGTAAATTTGTTTATATGTCCTCGCCTAAACAATGAGATACACCTATTCTGATTCCAAAATATATACTTTATTTATTTCTTTAAAAAAGTATTTTGTCTTCTGAGAAAAATGTAATTTTCAAATTTTCATAAAGGTTCAGAACACATAGGGTAGCATGAGTGGGATATATCAGAGACTGAACATGTTTGAACTTTTCCATTATATGTAGGAACATGGAAACCGGAATATATAACAAAGTATACACATTAGCATATTTCATTCACAAATATGCATTTATCAATAAATATTTCATTTATTACATATATACATAGATAGGCACAGAAATATTTAAATGCATTTGGCATTTATAAGTTTGTTTCTGCATTAAAGTTTTAACTATGTCTTGTTTCTTTGAGTCTTACCCATGTTTTACTATTTCAAGTTTAGGGATGGTCTTTGTTTAGGACAAAGAAACACATTTTTTCTCTTCTAGAGAATTACCTAGATCTCCTTTGGAGGAAAAAAAACACATTTTATTTACAACTGAGCTTTTACAAATTTAGGAAAAGAGCTGAACTTGGAACTGGACTGATTCTGCCAAGGACAAACTGGGTTCAAGTGCCCTAAAGTGTTCTCTCTGGAGTACGCTCCTTCCTCTGGCCTTCCCGGGAGCCCAGTGCCCTACATATTTCCATCAAAACGTGCTCTCACTGTGCTTTTCCATCCTAGGGAGATAATAAAATAGAATGAAAAGAACATGACTTATGACAATGACGGATGTATTTTATATTCCCTTCTACTATTTACTAGTGGTCTGACTTTGACTAGGACTTCAAATAAACATCACAGTATGAATAAAAAATCACACTATGCTATGCAATCTAAAAATAGCCTAAACCCCAATAAGTTTGAGATCACGGTTTAGCTGTTTGTTGTTTCAGTTCCAGAAAAATCTTCTCAGTTGTTTAAATTTCCTTAAAACTTCTTTCTTATGTTTTCAAGTAACTTCTACTTTTGCCCTCATTTATGTGTCTATATTCCAACTGTCCAAGTGATTCAGCTTGGTTCTCTGTCAAACCACAGGCTCCTTCCAAACAGATAATTATTTTTCTCTGGGTCAGCAAGTGTGATACCCTTTCCACCTATTTGGATTACCTTGTGAGGTCAAGTATGAGTAGAAGACAGTCATTGGCAGAGAGAAAAATGGTGTTTTCTTTAGTGATTCATTGACAATGGAATTAGAAATCAGGGACTTCTCCATGAGGCATGTCCCAAGGGGTCCAGAGGCCAACCAGAAGAGGTGGGCTTTAACCAATACAGTAACTGCTCCTTCTTGTTCTGTCTGAATCAGGGGAAACAGTCAGTCTCTCACAGAAGAGCAATTAGTTAGTGGGCAGGGAAAGGCCCCCTCTTTCCTCCAAAGGATTCATCTCCAAGGATAGTTGGACTCTTCTCTAGACAACTCAGAAACCTGTTTCCTTGCATGAGTTTTTCCCTGATAGAGACACTTCTTTTGCAGACTTCCTGTTCCCCAACTTCCTAGTACTGCAAGCAAAGACTCACTGACACCTGTGTGTTCTCTCTGAAGATTCAAGTGTAGTAGAAGTCTACACACATCTCAATAGAAGATCTGAATCATTTTGGGAGCTAGGGCACACCAATAGTGAATTAGAAAGCAGAAAAAATCAGAAACAAATGAAGTCACTGATCTCTAAATGCTGTCTTCTACATTTAGAAAATGCAGTCAAACCACACAGTAGAGATAATGTGGCCCTAAGAACTCTGAGAGAAGGGAGGGATGAAAGATTGCCATTTGTTCACTAAACTATAAAAACACAGCTACTTAACCAGTGGGGGAAAAATAAGTAATTTTAAATTAAGAGGAGGCCAATGAGGCAGTGGTAACTATGTGAAAATGAGTAAACTGTTGTTACTTGGAAACTATACTCCCTCCCCCCAAAAAAGTTTAGAGAATAAACTAGAAAAAGGATGAGAATAGGAAGCTTAGAGAACATGTATACAGACAAATGCATCCACACACAAATACACATTCAAAATAATCTCCGTGGGTAAGAAAAATTAATTTGAAAATAAAATATAATAAAAGATAACTAACTGTAAAACTTCACTGAAATAAATGGTAAAAGTTGGATGAAAAGAGACAAGTATTCTGTTCCTAGATGAGAAAGCTGATTTTTATTGTGTTCTCTTTTTTTTCTCAAAATTAAACTATATATTTAATTCAATCTCAATAAATTCATCAACTACCCTAAACACTTCTCGAATGTTTAGAAGGTATGAGCAAAAAAAAGATTGTTTATAAAATAGTGTAGTTAGAGGAAGTTTATATGACCAGATAGTATAACATGGATTGCTACAGTAATGAAGTCAGGTGAGTACTAATGCCAGCATAAAAAAGTAAAAAAAAAAGTACTTGAGATAAAAACAGTGTCTATTTGTGCACATACACATAACAAATGATCTAAAAAGTACCACAGATCTCAAATCAATAAAGGATTATGCCACAAAAAGCTCAATTCACTGACTTTGATTATTAAAATATATATAATTAATATTTTAAACTTTAAAAAGTAATATAACTTAGGCAAAAGTTTATCTGGTTTTTCAAAATAAACCCTTTTTTTTTTTTTTTTTACAGATTTATTTATTTATTCTAGAGAGAGGGAGAGCCAGTGAGTGGGGGAAAGGGCAGAGGGAGAGGGAGAGACTCTCAAGCAGACTCCCAGCTCAGCAAGGAGCCCATTGCGGGCTCCATTCCATGACCTGAAATCATGATCTGAGCTGAAATCAAGAGTCAGTGCTTAACCATCAAAGTGCACCCCTTTGAGTGTACCCCTCAAAATAAACATTCAAAAGAAATAAAAAAAGGCTTCTCTCTCTCTCAAATACATAAATAAGTCTTAAAAAAAAAAAACAAACAAGAGCTCAAACCAAACTGCAAAAAAATAATTTTAATTCATTAAAATAAAAACATACATTTCAGGTTTAAAAATTCACAAAAATAAAATGCTCCTAACCTAGGAAACCATTTGCAATAATAAGATAAAAATCAAATAAATAGTCTTATAATGAGTTTTATGCACACTAGTAAGAACAATACACAAACAAACTGATAAACCAGGTGAAGTATTTTAATACACAATTCAGTAATGATAAACCATAAATTACAAATAAACATGCAAAAATGTTTACTTCATTTATAGTCAGTCAAATCACTACACTTTAAAATAACTTATGTAACCTTTATTCTTGATGAATTAGCACAGCTTTAAAATTGATAATAATTTTGGTAGGGTTCTATGTTTGGAAGGAAATGGATATTGATATAAATTTTCTGGAAACTATTTTGCATTGTGTATATTGAATTTTAATATGTTCATAAACTCCAATCCAAATACCTTTATTTCCCATATGTACTCTAAGAAGTGATGTGCAGTTAGGAGAAAAGAAAAAGATTTATGGCAAATATATCCAATAGGGAGTTATTTATAGCAGTAAAAATGTGGTAAGAACTTAAACGATCAACAAACTCAATATTATAATTGACTATAGTACTTTGATATATGAAGGAGTATCACACAACTATTTAAATAATACATGCAAAGCTCTTCTATAATATTATGTTTTTGGCATAATGGCAAATGATAAAATGTGTAATTCAATATTGTGTATAAAATATAAGTTCAAGTATATAAACAACATACAGAGAAAAATATTACATGGAAATGACTAATGTTAGCAGTGTCTGCCTTTGAATGGCAGAATTTTAAGTTAACCCTTTTATTATTAATAGCAGTTTTTTAAAAATTCATTTTGCTTATAGTTATCTTCGCTCAGCAGTTTTTCTTTGGGTTGAATATTTGCTTTCCCAATTACTGCACTAGGGAGCAAATACTTGGTTGCTGTATATTTCACCATAATAAACTGACAATTTTTAATAGAGTCATTGATTAATTCAATTACTCTGTGTCTATTTTCCCTCAAACTAAATAACCTCTGGGTGGACTAAAATTCAATTTCAGATCCTCCAGGTAAAATCTAAAACTGTAGACCCATCTAGAGAGAAAGTACCTTGCCAACAGATCCACACATTAACGCAGAAGTTGTCAGAGCTGTATTCTCTCTCTGAGTGGTATTACTGTGTTCCCAAACTGCCTCCAGAACAGTTTAAGTAGAGCTTAGTTTAGGTGCTAGCAGCTGTCCCCGTTTGCAATGTCTAGTGGACTAAAAGGACTTTGGTTTTCTCTATAGACCTACCAATCTAGAATTGAGGGGCATAACAGAAGAAAGAAAAAAATCTCATTTTAATTTCTATAGGTACAAGCTACATTCTCTAATCTAGTTTTACCATTCTAGGTACCATTCTATGAGTGTATGGCTTGTTACTGATAAATTAAGCTTTATATTTAATGATTTAAATAAGAATATCCAAGGGAGACAAATAAAAGGGAAAATGTAAAGGAAATGACAATTGTTGTTTTGCAAAAGGCAAAGAATAAGCTAATGGCACCTGGGCAGGAGTTTAATGAAGATAAGAAATAGGCAAAAGCTCTCTTTTGCTTTGCCTCTTTCCTTGCTAATCTCCTCCCTTCAATCAAGCGTATGCAGGGAAAGAAACCAACAGAGAAAAGGAAGGTAACTGAAGTTAATTTCTTATGAATTCCTTATTTAAAGAAAAGTCTTGTTTTATAAAGTTCCAGTATTTTAAAAATCAACGAGGCCACAAAGAAATATATAGTTTATGATTAGACGTAACTGGTGAAATAATCTAACAGTATGACAGCTTTTACAGAAAGGTGGAGAAGACGAGTTGTCCAAAATAATCCTTGCAAAGCCCACTGTTCTTTTTTTTTTTGTCCACAAGAAACACTCCCATCTCTTTAAGATACAAATTATGCTACTGCCAGAGCTGGTACAATATCAGTGGAAACAACTCTATCAGGCTTCCTATTATAAACTATAATTCTAGGCTTTATAGCCAGCTCTTTCAAAGTAAAGTATGTTGGGCAGAGACTAAGCATACAAATTGCCAGCCAAAATACATTAAATCTGGTTGAGCTGTCCTTTTTTGGAGAATGCAAATTGGAGTGCTCTGCTCTGCATGCAGTTAGTGCTTGGCATGGGCCTACATGGATGCCTTCTGGTACTGTGACCAAAAAAAAAAAAAAAAAAAAAAAAAAAAAAAAAAAAAGTTTTAAGAGGCAAATTTTGAGACAGATTGGTATTATTTCAAAATGTACAAATTTTAAGTATTTACCATTAAGAAGGGTTTTAGTCCATGAAAAAGTATTTTATCTAACACCATATGACATAATACATATAGTCCAAACTTATGGGAAAATGTCCACTTGATGGTGTCCTTGTAATTACAGCATTTAAAGGCATCGTTGACTCTTGGTGGTGCCTATGATTACTGTCTTCTACATTAACTAAGGGAAAATGGCTTAGATTAGCAGATGTCTCTTGTATCTAAAAGCTATGCTTACAAATTTGCTTTAAAGCAGTAAGAATAAAGAATTCAGTCTGAAAGCATTCTGGTCATACCGGCAAGTTTAAGTTTTGTCCTTTGGTTCTCCTATATCTACAAATCCCTTTTTTTTAGTTGAAGTATATAATTAACACCTGATGTTCTATTAGTTTCAGGTATTTAACATAGTGATTCAACAATTCCATGCATAACTCAGTGCTCATCACAGTGTCACCTGGGTCATGTCACCATACGACATTATAATATTATTGACTCTATTCCTGATGCTGTCTTTCTTATCTCTGTGACACATTTTTTTCATAACTGGATGTTTGTACCTCGTAATACCTTTCATTTATTTCGCCTCTTCCCCACCCCCACCCCCACCCCGCACCTCCCTTCTGGCAACCACCAGTTTTTCTCTGTATTTAAGAGTCTCTCTGTTTTGTTTGGTCATTTGTTTTGTTTTTTAGATTCCACATATAATTGAAATCAAACAGTGTTTGTCTTTCTGTAAGACTTATTTCACTTAGCATAAATTACAGATCGATTTCTTCTTTTTGCTTGTTTTGCACTGTAGTATCAGCACAGTAATGGGATCTACAGTAACAGGATATTATTGTATCATAATAGTCAGTCGACCCAAGTACTCTGCTCAGTTGGTGACTCAGTCTTTCCAAAATTACATTAAAACTTGCTGGTCTTTCATTCATTCAAGAATATTTCTTTGAGTTTCTTTTGTATGCCAGGTACTGTGGAAATAAGAGAAAGATGGACAAGTTTCCTGTCTTTGTGGAGCTGATAAAAAAGGAGTGTGCAATTTTATTAGTAACATTTCTGTTGTGTTGTCAGCTTCAGGGATCTAAAGAACAATTTTAGAAAATATAAATTGGTAAACTCAGGTGGAAATATGTTTTCCTCATACTTGCCTCACTTTCAAATTGCATTTTAGTATAATATTTCTGTAAGATAAGAATTTTTTTAAATGAACATTTCACCTTTTTACACAATCCCTACCTTGTAATAACTGCAGAAAACTTTTTCTGGAAAAAAGTTGACTATGGATTCTTTGTTCTTTGATACTTGCTGATGAGTGAAGCATTTCCTCAAATATAAAACTACCTAACTTTGTCCTTTCTTTAACTTCATATTTGGGAACTTCATGATAAATTTGTTTCTCTACCAGCTAATAATGATATTGGCTGCTAAAAATCAATAAACATGAAATGTAATGGCCTCCAACAATTTACTTTTATTAGATCGGCAGAGAGTTTTCATATCATTTACCCCGCAACTTAGTCTCCAATTTTATTTTATTTTACTCTTTCTAACCACTACCTTGTATTTTTCTCAGGTGGAAAAGGAAGAGGAAAGTGAGGCAAAATTCAACTAATGCATCATTTTGACACATCCGTTGTTTGGTCAGTGGTGTGCAGTCTGCTATTTCTGATATAATAAATGTTTACGGTTCTTCTAGTTTAATGAATGCCCTAGGCTCCAGGACTTGTCTGTGTATTTCTGTGGCATATATCTTTAGTGAGAAAAAGATGGTGTTGTCTGTTTAAACTAATAGAAAGTAAAGCTAAATGGAAAAATTAGATTGGAGAGCAGCTGCCTCAGTGCAGCTTTCTCAGGGAATTGATCCAGAACTGCGGGGAGCGTGGCAAGGCAAGAGTGGCAGCTGTGGGGTCAGTCAGTCAATTAAAGCAAAGGAAGTGAGCAGAAGGATTGGAAGGAACACAGGTTTCATTTTGAGTTAGTTAGGGTCACTGTTTCAATAACCAATAATGTTCTCCTCTATTCTGTAAGAATTGAATAGGAATTTTCTCAAAGAAAATCTAATAATGAAGCATTTCATCCTCTGTGGGCCACGGGAGACATGTCACAGAAAAATGACAAGTTTCACAAAGTCATGTGTGTGACACAATAAACGTATCGTACAAAATTGAGGGTTGGGTAAAACAGCATGACGTTCTTTCTTTAAGCATTTTTTTTAAGAATGAAAATAAAATTCACTGATCATCTAAAAAGTATGTCTCTCTGGCTAAAACAGATACATGACTGTAAATAACTGTATATAAAACTGAAAGCCTTGCTTTAATTGTTCTGTAAATATTTTGGAAGGCTGGGATCTACTGAGATAGACTTCCTGCCTGAGTCCCGTGTTCCACAAAATATTCTTCTTCTAAATGTTTGTAAGTAAACTAAGAGTCTTGAGTATTCCGTTGCTATAATGTAAGTAGACATGGAAACGAAATCCAAGATCAGATCACAGTGACTCCAGAGGCAGCCTGTCCTCCAAACCACGACTCTGTAAAATGCTGAAGTGGGAGCAGAACATTTCACAAGATCCAACCCTCATTTCTAATAACAATTCTCAAAGATATGTACATGTATGTAAGTGCATAAAATAATACTTCCTCAAGATTCAAAGTATGTCTTAAGCTGCAAGCAAATTTCCTCATTAGAATAAAAATGCATTCTAATTATACAGGATAAGGGTGCCCCATTATCGCTATTACTATAGTATTCAGAAAAATTTCTGTGAAATTCAAACATTGACAAACATTGATTCTTGTTGAAACATTTTCTTCTCAAGGTCCCGGGTGGGATTGTTACTCTCTGGTCTTATGAAATTCTTACTCCACTTTTGTATTGCTGTTGTTATTTTGTTGTTGTTGTTGTTATTATTATTATTATTTCCCTGTTAAGGCTCAGTCCTGTGTGTGCTTTCTTTCAGTCCCTACACATACTCTGTTACAGAAATAACTTACTCAGCCTCAGGCTTTTTAACACCATATACATACTAATAACTCTCAAACTATAACTCTAGTCTTCATTTCCTCCTAAGCGCTACTCTTTGTTCAAATGTAAATTATCATCTTTACTTAGATGTCTAAAGGAAAATCAGAAGTGATATAAATTAACATACAAAGATTCTCTTGATCCCATCACCTCACCAAATAGACAAAAAAGAAAAAAAAAAACAGTCAAACAAACAAAACAAACACAGGTGAACACAACCCCCAACCAAACCAACCAACTCTAATTTGCTCATTTCCTCAACTCAGGAAAGGGACACCATTTTCTGCCCTGAAGAGGACTGTTTTGACTCCATTCTTGCTTGTTATCACTATCCACATCTGACATCTAATTCATCAACAATTACGCCTCTAAAATCTGTGTTAACTCTACTTTCAAACTTCACTGATGTAATCCAAATTAAAACTGCTTTTCATCTCACATTTGGATTCCACAATAGCCATTTAAGTGGTCTCCCTATTTACATTCTTGACTCTTTTTTTTTTTTTTTAAAGATTTTATCTATTTATTTGACAGAGAAAGAGATCACAATTAGGCAGAGAGGCAGGCAGAGAGAGAGGGGGAAGCAGGCTCCCCGCTGAGCAGACAGCCTGATGTGGGGCTTGATCCCAGGACCCTGAGACCACGACCCGAGCCGAAGGCAGCGGCTTAAACCACTGAGCCAGCCAGGTGCCCCACATTCTTGACTCTTATAATCCATTTCATCACAGTGCACCGAACCATTATTTTATTTTTATCATAAAATGCACATAAGATCACACCATCTTTTCTTTAATTTTTCTATCAATTACCTATTACATTAGAATAGAACCTAAACCTCTCCAGTGCATTTTATAAAGCCAGGCATGACCAGGGGCCCCTGCCTGCAGGGCCAGCCCGCCCCAAATCTACTCAGCTCTAGTTCTACAGTCCTTCATTCTGTTTCCAGAAAATACTCCAAGCCTTTTCATGACTTCTTTTATCAGGTTGCCTTCTTATTTTTAAATTTGAGCCTGAGTATTTTTTTTTTCTTTTTTATTTGACAGACAGAGATCACAAGTAGGTAGAGAGGCAGACAGAGAGAGGGGGAAGCAGGCTCCCTGCTTAACAGAGAGCCTGATGCTGGGCTCGATCCCAGGACCCTGGGATCATGACCTGAGCCGAAGGCAGAAGCTTTAACCCACTGAGCCACCCAGGCACTTCCTGAGTATTTTTTTTTTTAAAGATATTATTTCTTTATTCGACAGAGAAACAGAGAAAGCAAAGAGCAGGGGGAGAAGCAGGAGAGGGAAAGCAGACTTAGACTTCCCTCTGAGCAGGGAGCCCGCCACTGGGCTTTCCAACCCAGGACCCTGAGATCATGACCTGAGCCAAAGTCAGATGCTTAACCAACTGAGCCACGTAGGCACACCTTGAGCCTGAATATTTTTAAAAAGAGAATGTGTAAGTCACAGTATATTTAAGTAATGAAATATAAGATGGCTATAAAACACTAAATATGTTTAATGACAATATGATAAAATAAATGACATGAGCAAAATAAAAAAAAATTCCCCATTACATTAATACCACAAATATATTGGATTTTATTAATAAATATGTATAATATATACAGAATGATATGCCAAAAATTTTCAGTTATTGCTTTTATTTTGGAAAAAATAATAAATATATTGATTTTTAAAAATATTTTATATCTCAAATTTCCTTCAATAATTATGAATATTTACAATGATGCTAAGCATGAAGTTTAATTCTTAAAATTATATCATATCTAAATTTTAATGTGAATTTCCAAATAATCAGCATTTGATTTTTTTTACTTTTTAAAAAATTTATTTATTTATTTGAGAGAGAGAGAGAGAAAATGAGCAGGGAGAGGGGAAAGGGAGATAGAGAGAGAAGCAGATTCCCCACTGAGCATGGAACCTGACAGACATGGAGCTCAAACTCATAACCACGAGATCATAACCTGAGCTGAAATTAAGAGTCAGATGCTTAGCCGACTGAGCCATCCAGGTGCCCCTGCATTTGATTTATTAAGTGCCTATTAATATGGAGCTTTTACCTGCTGAGAAAAATGTCAAACATCAAGCACTTGCCTACTAACAAACAGAGGTTTTATAGCATATATAATACCTGTTTTAATGTAATTGTAAACCATGGTGTGTTTGGAAAACAGTATTATATTGCAACGTGAAATTATTTTTAAACCTGTGCTTTGACACCCTGAAATGACCTTAAATATGCCAGAATCTGACTCATAATTTTGATATTGTTTCCAAATTAAATTAGAAAAAAACCCAAAGGACTTTAATCTTGGGGAGATTATATGTTGATTTTTAAAGTATAAATTCTCCAACACTGAAATTAACAGGTTATATTTTTTTCCACATAAAATGTGGATCACTTCTGTGGTTTACCTATGGCATTGGAATAAAATTTAAGTCCATCTTTTCCACTCCACAAAGCCATGGCTTCCTTGTCCTAAATGTGGTTGCCCCTTAGCCATACATCCATTTAGTATCACAATACTCTACAATTTTACAGTGAAGATGGAAAAAGTAGGGAAGATTAAACATGGTTTCAAAGATGTTGCAACCAAATATTCACATTGTATGACACTGAAAACAACATATTAACTGAAGGCAAAATTTAGGCTAATGAGTCCATACCATAAATATTAAAAAAAAATTGTGTAGGAATCCAATAGTCACATTTAAGTGACAACTGCTGATCTATACCAGACCATTTTATACAATAAACATTGGTATGCACCCACTAGGTGATGTTATATAGAAGAAGTAACTGCAATAATAACTTTATCGATCTTGGTACTTTGTAAAACAAAGGTATCTAATTCTTCAGCTGGAATAGATTTTCAGAGTCATGCAAAGTTTTCTGAATATGACTTATTTGAAATTATCAGAATTTCAAAAGCAAGTATCTGAATTTAGAATTGTTTAAACTCTATTACAAAGGATTAATAATAACACTGAAGAGACTAAGGAATCAATTACCTTTAAAAAAGGTAAACTCATCTCATTCATTTCCCTATATTATTATACAGTTATAATACTTCTCAGCATTTACCAGGATAAAATTAGAAGAAAATATGTTGGAATATTAAAGACAATATAATACAATATTATTTGAATTTAAATAAATAATTTAGTGAAGCAAAGCTAAGATATCATAGTTTTCTGAAAACAATTTCAAATTAAATGACTTGGTGTTAGTTCCCTTTTTTATTTAAGGTTCTGAATTCTGTTGAGTTTTCTTTATGTGACAGGCATACATCTGAAAACAAAACCTACATTATCAGGTTAAGTTGGACTTTTGTTCTCTTAATGATTTTCACTATGTGCTTGAACTGTTAACACCAAAAATAAAAGTAAATGATGATCCAAATATTTCAATTTGACTTCAGAGTGTCATAGATTATTTTAATGACGAAGAGACAGCCCCATTTTTATTACATAGTGGCTTTATATTAATAGGAAATGGCACAAAGGAATGAAGATGATAAAGTGATTATAACATTGTAGAATGTAAGAATTGGAAGAGACTTAGAATCAATCTATTCTTACCTCTTCATTTTATGCATGAAGGAACCCAGTGTTTTCCTCAAAATCCTAGTGCTAAATGGAAAGCTCAACTTTCATCTTTACCCTTTACCTCCCTTACTCTGCTTCCAAATGCAAAGAATCTGCTTCTCTTTTAATCTAGATTAATACATCTCTTTAAAACTTGTTCTCCATATCCACAAAGAGCTGTTAAACTTCCCTAATTTATATATGCATGTCCTAAAACTGTAATCTTTAAAACAAAAATAAAAACAAATACAAAAGTGAATTGGGGTAAATAGGAGGGGAGACGAAGCATGAGAGACTGTGGACTCTGAGAAACAAACTGAGGGTTATGGAGGGAAGGGGTGGGGGCATGGGTGAGCCTGGTGGTGGGTATCAAGGAGGACATGTATTGCATGGAGCACTGGGTGTGGTGCATAAACAATGAATCCTGGAACACTGAAAACATAAAATTAAATTAAAAAAAAAGAGCCTCCTTGTAATCACAGATGAAAAGCTGCACCACTCAAAGCTGAAGACATCTTTGTGTTTAAAACTTGTCCTCACAAGTGATCTGTGAGACTCACACAAAGAGCAGGTAGAAAATACTGTGCCTTATAGTGTAAGTCATAAAACTCTTAACCCCAGAAAATTAAGTGAAATATTTAGATAATAGTCATATATTTGCTGTAGTTAATTAGCTTCCAATTCCATAAAAAACACTGGAATATATATATATATAATATATATGTTATATTATATATATATATATATATATATAAATTTTACCTTTTACCTACATATATATACACAAAAAAAAGTTAATCTATATGATACTCTGCTTTATTATAAGAAATATACAGAGCTCCTAAAAGACTTGGAAGTTCCTAAATGCTGAGAACTCTAAAGGTCTTTTGTTATGTTAATGATGTGGCTTTTGGAAGACATGGAAGGATGGGAGCTGGTTGCCAGGGGGTCGAACCCTATGATTAGAAGGTTGGAAATTTTTTAGTCCCACCTCTGACCTCCAAGGTAGGAGAAAGAGCTGAAGGTTTAATCAATTATCAATGGCCAATGAGTTAATCAATCATGCCTTATAATGAAGCCTCCATAAAATTCCAAAAGGGCCATGCTTGGAGAAATTCAGAGTTGGTGAACATGGGAGAGTCAGGGAGAGAGGCATGCTGGAGAGCATGGTAGCTCTGGGTCCTTTTCTCCATACTTGGTCCTATGCACCTCCCATCTGGATCTTCCCAGTTGTATCCTTTTACAATAATCTGGTAATCTAGTGAGAAAATGGGTTTCCTGAAGTTCTGCCAGTTGCTCTAGCAAATTAATTGAACCCAAGGAAGGGGTCTTTGAAACCACTTACTCATAGCCAATTTGTCAGTAACATAAGTAATAACCTGAGTTTTCAACTGGTGTGTGAAGGAGGGGTGTATGTGTGCAGTCCTATAGGACTGTACCCTTAACCTACAGAATCTGACACTAACTCCAGGTAAATTGAGTTAGAATTGAATTGAATTATAGGAAACCTAGTTGGTGTCTGAAGAATTGTTTGATGGTGGAGGCAAAATCCTCCCCCCAAATTATTGGGCAGAACACAAAAGAATACGTGTGTGTGTGTGTGTGTGTACACCTAATAAAAATCCATATATATATATATATATGTATATGTGTATATATATATATATATGTATATATATGTATAGCATGTGCTATATATATATATATATATATATATAGCACATGCCACCAAAAATAGAATCCTTCAATAAAATTATTCCTTACCAATATTGCAAGTTTGTATCCTATCTTACCAATTTGTTCTCTTTTCATTACTAATTTCTGCCACAGCTTCAAATAACAAATGACAGCTGTATGCCACAGCTTCAAATAACACAAATAATGAAAACAGTATCCATATTATATGTGTGCATTTCACAAAGAAGATAATATTTAAAAAGATCAAATTTAATGATTTTTAATTTAACCTGAGTTTGTCACAGGAAAAGATGCTTTCACAAAAACCTAAATGACTGCTAGTTAAGTCAGAGTCTGTGCAGAGAGAACAGGCTATGAAAGTCCCTATGATGAGGAAGGACATAGAGTGTTTAAAACAAAAAGGCCAAAGGCTTGTATGGTTGAAGCATAAGGATCAACAGTAATGATGGCTCATCAGCAGCCTGGAAAGGTGGCAAAGGCCAGATATTGAAGAGTCCTGGAAACCATGTTCAAGATTTTTAACCTTTTCCTATTGAATTCACTGAGTAGTTTTAAGCATTGTAGTAGTTTTTAAAGAATTTTTAAAGCATTTTAAGTAGTTTTAAGCATTGTAATGATTATCAATTTTTTTTTTTTTAATTACTCTGATATAGTAGGCTAGAAGTTTGGAGCAGGACAAAGTTGAGGTAGTGGGCAAAGTATACTGCCATATGAGTTAGGAGGCTATGAGAATAACAGAGAAAATGATGAAGTAAGAAACATGGTAGTAGTGGAAGGAGGAGAAGAGTGGAAAAAATTGAGTCTTTTATATATAACAGAAGCAAATTTTTTAGATAATGAGAGAGGAAACATAAAGGATGACTCTAAGGTTTCTGCCTATGGAAGTAAGTGGACAGAATACCATTTGCCACAATAGGGAACACAGGAAAGGGAGCAGGTCTGTGATGGAATATGAAAATTTTAAATATATGAGTTTTTTTTTTAAGATTTTATTTATTTACCTGACAGAGAGAGATCACAAGTAGGCAGAGAGGCAGGCGGGTGGGTGGGGGAGTAGGCTCCCTGCTGAGCAGAGAGCCCGATGTGGGACTCGATCCCAGGACCCTGAGATCATGACCTGAGCCGAAGGCAGCGGCTTAACCCAATGAACCACCCGGGCGCCCCTAAATATATGAGTTTTAAGTGCTACGAGTAACTTAAGAGAAGATGCTTGGCAATCAATCAGACTTACATTACATCCAGGTCTGAGAAGTGTAGGCTGGAAATACGAGTTGAAGTTTTACAACATTGGGGTCATTGTCTCATTAATAACAATGATATGATTTACACTATCATTCTCTTTATTACACTCAAAGGTTTAAATAGATTTCTCAATATCATATATTAAGTTCATAGCCGTGTCTCCCAGGATCACAAATTCAGCTATCTGACTGCTGCAAAACAAACTATCCAAAATATTTAGTGACTTAATCCAAAATTTTGTTAGTATTATATTTCATTACTTTGGAGTCAAGAATTTGGACAGGACACAATAGAAAACATCTATCTTTCCCTAAAATGTCCAGGGTATCAGCTGGAATAAACTGAGTGGCTGGGAGTTAGAACAGGTGAGGGTTGGCTGAGTAGGTCTACTCCCTACACATGGCCTTTCCAAGTGGCTTTTCCAAAGTCTGACTTTGTTTTTTTTTTTGTTGGTTTTTTTTTTACAGTATGGGTGTTTCATGATAGTTAAATTTTTTACCAGGAGCTCAGGAATCCAAGAGGAATAATGTATCAACTGCTAGTTCTCTTCTAAGCTAGACTTGGAAAGAGCATGGCCTTATTTCCACCGTATTTCATTGGTCAAAATAGTAAAAATAGTAAAAAAAAATAAGATCAAATTCAAGTAGAGGGGACAAAACCGTCACCTCTCTATATGAAGAGCATAAATATATTTGTGGTCATCTTTAATCCACCACACCTATAACCCTAACACTTGCAGTAATTCTATGCTACAATCAATTTCTACAAGGTACACCTATGGCAAATTGCCATCCATTTAGCAGGTGATCAAGAAGCATCTGTCAATGTAATTCTAAATGGAGAGATTATATTTTGTTAATCATAAATCAAAAAGAACCTTGAGTCATTCAGCTGCTTCATCATTTTGGACAAAGAAATGAAGGCATCCCAGAACAGTTTTTCTGAATTCCTCAGAATTACAAATGTCTGTGAATTACTCAAGCTGAGTCTCCAATGAAAGGTCTTTCATATTCTGCTTGAAGATTCTAATTTTGGATATGTCCTCTTGCAAATACTCTCATTGGCAGAATGTATTAGAGTAGTGTGTAGCGCTCTACTTTAAAGTAATTGATAGCTTGTTGCCCACTGAATGTTAAGAAACTCAGCAGTAAGATGACTCCAAAGAAAAGGTCAAACCTTGCCTTTGGCAAAGAGGAAACTCCATACAGAAAAAAATACCATTCTAAGTTAACATCTTTCTCAGAACAATGTTCTGATTCATATGGATGAATAAACCAAATCAAAAAATGTTCCCTACTCATGCAATCACCAACATTATGTAAAATGATGAAATGGCTTTGATTAGCAATCAGAAATATCAAACAATCAGGTATTGAGCTTTAATTTTCTTTTTATCCCTCAGAACTTTAAGAATGGCATTTTACAGTGTTTGTCCTTTTTATAAAAATAAATATTAATGTTGAATCAGCAATATAGTATGCAATACCACTCAGCCAATTAAGAAAAAATGATATTAAAGAAAGTGAATTAGAACTGTTTCTTACAGAATTATAGCATACAGTTTCAAGTCATCAATAGACATAACTCAAAAAAGAGATTAATGGCTTATTCTAATGGAAATAATTTTGTATATATTTCTAAATATTCCTAAATATTATAATGTAAATATTTATGATCAAGATGACGAAGTACTGCACATGAAAAAAGCATGGGAATTGTAGCTGGAATGCTGGCTCTTCCAGTTTCTCACCATGTAACCTGGGCAAGTCACTCAACCTCTCTAGGCGTCAGTTTTGTCAGCTATAAACTAAAGATACTATCACTCAGGCTAAAATGTCACTGTAAGGATTTACCCAAATTATGTATTTAAATAGTATATTACAGTGTCAATAAATAGCTATTATTTTTTTAAAGATTTATTTATTAGAGAAAGAGCACAAGTGGGGGGGGGGGCAGAGGGAGAGGAGAGAGAACCTCAAGCAGACTCCCTGCCTGGCCACAGGGAGTGGCTCCGTCTCTCCACCCTGAGATCATGACCTGAGCCCAAACCAAGAGTCATGTCCTTAACTGACTATCCTTAACTGTGCCACCCAGGCACCCGCTAGCTATTATTTTTATAATTATTATTATTAATCAGTAAGAAATAGTTTTTCCCATTTAAATATCTATTTTTAAGTATGTAAAAGTTAGAAGTAGGGTATTATGTGATTAAAACTATATATATATTTTTTTTCAGCACGAAAAAGAAAGGTCTGAGGAAATGAAATAAAAAGTACAAGTGATAAAGAAAGGTGAACAAGATTCTTTGCAAGTTATGAAAGAGTAAAACTGAGAATAAATGAGAACAAATAAATAGATGAGAATATCTAAGAAAAATCTTCCCAGGAAAATGCATTTAATACCAATATTAAATATTTTCTAGGTGTTTAAGCTGTTCATTATTGATGTTATATAAAATATGTCTCTCACAGACAAGATTCCATAAGTGCAAAAATTATTAATGCCCTATTTTCTTTTTCTCTTTCATTTCCACTCGCAATATGCTGCTGCTATGGTAAACCAGTCATCTTGGTGATTGAGGGATCCTGTCTGTTTCTCTTACAATTGCCCTCATGATATTAACTAAGGTACTATTTCACAGATAGATTTTATCCAAAAAATGGAACTTTTGTTGATTTTTTTAACCAAATTTATATAGTTTAAAATCCAAATTTGGATATTCCATAACCCTGAAGTTGTCTTTCTTATTGTATGAATACACACCTAAATTAACTTCATGTTAATGAAATTACTTTGGGATAAACTATGTTATAATGAGAGCCAACCAAGCCATTTTTATAGAATGGGTTGTCCCTATGTTTCATCTCCTTATGGTACCACCAATTCCATATATACCTTAATTTAATATATATTGACCTCACCTGCTCAAGCAGATCTTCTGCTTCCCTTTTCTTCTCTTCTGCATTTTCATCTGGGAGTCTCCGGGGGCTGTTCTCATGTCCCTGGCTTCACTTGTCTCTCTTACAATATTCAGCTGCAGGACAGGTACGATCTTTATAGACTTCTGCTCCTATCCCACAACTGCCTCATGATTGCCCCCTTCTGGAAAAACTATTTGGCGATAAGAGCTTCCCCATTGTGACCATTCCCAATATACCCAAAGATTTAGGAAAAATGAACAAATATGTAACCCAATTTTCTACCCTCACCACTTGTTTCCTGGATACCAGAGAGTGCTATTTCTGTCTCATGTTTCAAGACTTCCCCATGAAAAAAGCTTCCTAGCTTCTGTCATTTTCTTTCTCTTCCTAGGCCACAGAAACTAAAATTACAATGTCTCAAAATGTAAAATAGATAATACTCTATCCTCCCCACTGAAAATTTGAGTTAAGTACAAAACCTCTCTACTTCTCTTGGAAACTGAGTTCACAGGATGTGTAAATAGTTTTAAATCTTGCTTGGAGCCACTGTAGACTTGTTAGTGACCTAGCCTTATAAAAGAGTTGTCTTCCAAAAGTATAAATCTCGGGGTGCCTGGGTGGCTCAGTGGGTTGAGCCTCTGCCTTCAGCTCAGGTCATGATCTCAGGGTCCTGGGATGGAGCCCCGCATAGGCTCTCTGCTCAGAGGGGAGCGTGCTTCCACCTCTCTCTCTGCCTGCATGTGATCTCTCTCTCTGTCAAATAAATAAATAAAATCTTTAAAAAACAAAACAAAACAAAACAAAAAACCCACAAAAGTATAAATCTCTAAAGCTAGAATCTTATTTACCTTCTTAAATTAAAAAAAATTATTGTAAATTCTATGTATGTTTTGCTTCTATCTTAAAAGTTGAGTTATATATAATCAATTCTATGGCAATTCTATAGAAGTTCTAGCTTTGGGAAAAGAACATCTCTTAGCAGTTAATACTGATGTTTTCTATACAAAATTACAAAAAAATGTGTTTCTGAATCAAACAAAACTACAGCTTTTTGTTTGCTAATTCAATCTTGTAAAATACTAAACTCCCAGATGATTATCCTTTTAGTTGTTTATTGTCTAAATTAAATGAGAAAAGATGGAATGTATGTAAAAATCAACTATCCACTTATTGTGCACACAATCTAATGAAAAAATATTACTTTAAATAATTGTATGGTTTTACTTCATTTGTTTAAAAGGAAGCTTAGCAATCATTTTTATGAAAGTATTTATAAAGCTAGAAAATAATAAAGGTAAAGAGAAGTACCAGAGTAATGGATTTATAGCCATAAGTATGCCTTTAATTATACAGAAAGCAACACATATTTAACAAATAATAAAAATATTCAGTTTCATGACTTAAATAAAAACCTTCTGTTCATTAAAAGCATGTATTAGTTGCATATCTTTATGTTAAAGTCATGTTTCCCTAAATTGGATTGATTATGTACTTATGGGATTTATTAATTCAACCAATATTAATTAAATGACTTCTATGTGCCAGATAATGATGTCAAGTTAAGTGTTAGAAATAAAATATGCTGGGGCACCTGGGTGGCTCAGTCGGTTAAGTGTTTATCTTTGGCTTAGGTCATGATCCTGGGGTCCTTGGGATAGAGCTCTGAGTAGGACTTCCTGCTCAATGGGGAGCCTGTTTCTCCCTCTTTTGTCCCTCTCCTCCTCATGCTTACTTGCTTTCTCTCTCTCTCTCTCTCTCTTCCTCTCAAATAAATAAATAAAATCTTTTTTAAAAAGAAGAAATAAAATATGCTTTGGAATCATTTATATGGGGTAGTTGAAAAAGCCTTGGGTTATTCAAAAAGTATTCTGTTTTTAATTTCTTTTCAGTGTTCCAAAATTCATTGTTTATGCACCACACCCAGTGCTCCATGCAATACGTGCCCTCCTTAATACCCACCAGCAGGCTCACCCAACCACCCACCCTTCTCCCCTCCAAAACCCTCAGTTTGTTTCTCAGAGTCCACAGTCTCTCATGGTTTGTATTCTTAGAAAAATATTACCCATAAAAAAAAGAGCTACAGGATAATTAGCAATCAGCCAAGCAAGGAGGAGTTCCAGGCAGAGAACAACCTACAGCAGAATTTTGAGACAAGAAAAAAAAGAAATAACTGCAGATGAGTGAAGCACAGGTTGTAAGAATAGAAAGTTTAGAGATGAAGCTTCAAAAATATTGTCTATATTCAAAAATATAGACAATAGGAGAGGTTCTTGGTTTTAGTAAGACCAAGTAAGCTAGTATTGACAGAAAAAAACCATAAAATCTGTACAAAATACAGTAAAAACAAAAGCAAACAACAAAACCTGTTGGGTACTGGAGAGTGATCAAAGGGAAAGACACTTGGTGATACCTGATGACTCTTCTTTCATCAAAACTTCTAGACCCTAGTCTGTACAATGTAGGAAGCTAAGATTCTGATAGAAAATCATAACCACTCTCTCCAGAAGAACCAGAGAACAAAGCAACCATAAAGATGCTCTGGGCAATCACAGTCACTGGAAATTAAGGGAGTGCTGGCCAAAAGACAGAGCAGAAGCTCCAAATTCCATGTATAAACTCTGCCTCTAAAGAAACACAGTTTTAAAGAAACACAGTTTATGGTTTAAGTCCAACCCAATGAAATGCCAGCTAAAACACACAAAAATCAACACAACTGGAAAATATAAAAGGATCTAAAACACCATTCACAACATCCAGGATATAAAAAAACAAAAACAAAAAAGAAGTTGATCTACGAAGAACAGAAGAACAAAAGAAATATGACCCATGCTCAATAGAAAAAAACAATCAGCAGACCCTGACCATGAAATGATTGGGACTTAAAATGAGCAAAAAAGAATTATAAAGCAGCTTTTATAATGAAGCTCAATGATATCATGAAAATACGCCTGTCATGAATGAAAAGAAAAATATTTCAGCAGAAAAATATCAAGAATCTCTAAAATTGTGGCAATTTCAATATTCTCCGGTCAACTATTTCTTCTATAACTATCTTATGTTCCATTTAACTTTCAGCTCAACATTAGCACTTTCTATTTCTTTACTGCTTTCTCACATTTCTTAACCAATTCTCTTCTAATTATCCTTTTTTTTTTTTTTGGTAAAATATCACATGGATTTTTCACTGGGAGACAACATAACTACAGGCTTTACTGACTGTGAACAGAATCCACATGCACAGCAAACCACCACCAAGAAACTTTGAAAGAAATGATGCAATTGGTCACTAATCATAATGCATATGTATTATTTATGTAGAAATTTTTGCACTAAAGAGCTAGCAGCAACTTCGTACTTGATATAATTATACACAGTTAATATATGGCAATAACTGAAATTTGAATTGTGGTATTGGGTACCAATGTACTCAATATAAGGAGTACAATATAATACCAATGTTCTCCTTATAAGGGACAAGGAGTTAATGAATTCTTTAGAATAGACAACATCTAAGGAAGGACCAGGTGAAACTGACCAGGTGAAGCCAACATATGTATATCCCAGACCACTGGAGCTAGACACCTCAATGTCAACATCTCTATGTCAAGACTACCTTGGCTTCACAGAATAACACCTGGGTCCTCGTCTTTGTTCTAACAGGTTCCTGGGTGCCTGAGATGACATGTACACTAGACCACAATCCTCAAGAAAAACCCCAGACCCCAACAAAGATGAGAATCTCTCTTATTTCTTTCTCAGTCTCCCAGATTCTCTGTACCTGCACTCTCTATCTTGAACTAAGAGCTTTCATCTCCTGTTGGCTCATGTTTGTTTGATTTCTCTACTGCACACAGCCAAGGACCCTTTTGGTTGGTCTTGTGGGACCTCCTCTTGGTCCTCGGATCTGGCCTGTTGGCATCACTTGTATACATTAAATCAAAAGACAGAAGATAAAAACTCTGGCAAATTGGCCATGGGTTGCAGAAAAGATGAGACAACCGAGAAGAAAAAATGTACTTAAAATTAAACGCTGAGGAATACCAATATTAAGGGCTATAAAAAGAGGTAAGTCTAAAAGAGACTGGAAATGAAAGGCAGAAAAAGTATGAGTGTGCATCAGAAAACAAACAAAAAACAACCCCCCCCCGCACACACACAAACACAAGAGAAAGGGTTTCAAGGAAGACAGTCAGAATTTGAAAATAAAGCTGAAAGAATGAGTAAAAGACAGAATGAGGAGTAACTGTAGAATTTTTTTAAAGCAGCAAAGTCATTGGAGCCTTTTAGAATTACTGTCAGAAACTGAAACTAATTTTAAGAATAGAGTGAGAAGTCCTAATGTGGATGTCCCATTGAAGCTCATGAGTTCAAGATTAGAGGTTTGTTTATTTCAGCATAGTTTACCCCATCCTAAATAGTATGGGAGTTGAAAATCTACAAGAGGACAAAATGAGAACTACAAGCATTGTCACTTTGACGCAGTGAGGGGACCGTAGCCATCAGTGCAGGGGGAAGTGCTGTTAAGATTTTACATCTTAACAGTGGGGGAAGAGGAAGAGAGAAATGTGGGAGGCACATTTCATGTTTTCATATGAGCTTGCTGAAGGAGGTGTAGCCTCTTTGTTTCTCATTCCCTGTGAAGTAGTAGGCATGGACATCTGCAGAAAGTAGTGGGAAGGAAGAGGATCAGATATTTTTAGGAAAGAATGTCCAAATGGATGCTCTGGAGAAAGAAAGGAAGAACTGATGTGGAAAATGTAGGAGGATTGCTGCAAAGTCATGAATCTCAGTAAAATTTCCGTTTGTTGCAGTATGAGTTTGAGTTCTCTTTTAACCATCCTAAAAACCCATATATAAACATAGGGCACATAAACTGTTATATCGATCCATGTTAAGTCACAGCCCGTATACTCAAAGGGAAAGTAGGTGGTCTGGGGCCCATTCTCTCATCAAACTCTTAATAATTTATATTCTAGGCTTTTGTATTTTTAAACATACAGATTCAATATCCAAATACTAACTATTAGGAAATTCACAGCTCTCTAAATTCTCTATTGGAACTCAAACCATCATTTCATTTGCTGCATCCATTGCTTGTATTGCCCATTTGAATGCATATAATTTATAGAATGAGGAAAAAATGAATAAAAAAAGACACTTGATTTCAAGAATTCATATGACCTTAGCATAATTTTCAGTGCTAACAAAATAACACCACAAAAAGAGATACTATTTCAAGGTTACATTCAATGAAGTAAAGACACTTATAAATAAGGATGATCCTTGGGGTCCCTGGGTGGCTCAGCTGGTTAAGCAACTGCCTTCAGCTTAGGTTATGATCCCAGGGTCCTGTGATGGAGCTCTGATCCGACTCTTGGTTCAGTGGAGTCTGCTTCTCCCTCTGTGATCTCTCTTGCTCTCACTCACCCTCAAATAAATAAAATCTTAGAAAAATTTTAAAAGATGATCTTTGAGTGAAGGTGAAAAAAAAATAATAACCCTAGAATGTCACCTGAGTTCTCATTTGTAGTTTATATTCTGACCCTTTTAGGGTTTTGTTGGAGCCCAGGCTCCGAGCCTCGTCTATCTCTTAATCATGATTCTACCACTTACTAACAATGAAAGATGAAACAAATTACTTAAAATATTGCATCTACAAAATGAGTTAATAATACTACCTAAATTAATTAAAGTAATACATATAAAGTGCTTAGAGGAGTGTCTGGAAGGCCCTGAGTATTCAAGAACTGTTAGAAATTATTATCAAACCAATGGTGGTTGCATGTTACTCGTTCTCCAAACTCATAATATTTATTGGAGAATACAACATAATGGCATAATATATGCAACAAATTCTTGTAAAGTTTGTGTGTTTGTTTATAATTTATTCAATGTATTATTAATTCCTGGAATGTGAAAACTTCATAGAACTTTTAAGTTTAACAGCAATAAACTCTTCCAACAATATATCTTTTTTTAAATAATTATTTATTTATTTTCAGCATAACAGTGCGCATTGTTTTTGCACCACACCCAGTGCTCCATGCAATACGTGCCCTCTCTATTACCCACCACCTGGTTCCCCAATCTCCCACCCTCCGCCCCTTCAAAACCCTCAGGTTTTCCATCGTGTATATGGACCACATCTTCCTTATCCATTCGTCTGTTGAAGGGCATCTTGGTTCTTTCCACAGTTTGGCAACTGTGGCCATTGCTGCTATAAACATTGGGGTACAGATGGCCCTTCTTTTCACTACATCTGTATCTTTAGGGTAAATACCCAGCAGTGCAATTGCAGTCATAGGGAAGCTCTATTTTTAATTACACTGTTCTCCAGAGTGGCTGTACCAACTTGCATTCCCACCAACAGTGTAAGAGGGTTCCCCTTTCTCCACAACCTCTCCAACACACGTTGTTTCCTGTCTTGCTAATTTTGGCCACTCTAACTGGTGTAAGGTGATATCTCAATGAGGTTTTATTTTGAATCTCCCTGATGGCTAGTGATGATGAGCATTTTTTCATGTGTCTGATAGCCATTTGTATGTCCTCATTGGAGAAGTGTCTGTTCATATCTTCTGCCCATTTTTTTGATATGATTATCTGTTTTGTGTGTGTTGAGTTTGAGGAGGTCTTTATAGATCTTGGATGTCAACGTTTTGTCTGTACTGTCATTTGCAAATATCTTCTCCCATTCCGTGAGTTGCCTTTTTGTTTTGTTGACTGTTTCCTTTGCTGTGTAGAAGCTTTTGATCTTGATGAAGTCCCAAAAGTTCATTTTCGCTTTTGTTTCCTTGGCTTTTGGAGACATATCTTGAAAGAAGTTGCTATGGCTGATATCGAAGAGGTTACTGCCTATGTTCTCCTCTAGGATTCTGATGATTCCTGTCTCACATTGAGGTCTTTTATCCATTTCGAGTTTATCTTTGTGTATGGTGTAAGAGAATGGTCGAGTTTCATTCTTCTACATATAGCTGTCCAGTTTTCCCAGCACCATTTATTGAAGAGACTGTCTTTTTTCCATTGTGTATTTTTTCCTGTTTTGTCGAAGATTATTTGACCATAGAGTTGAGGGTCCATATCTGGGCTCTCCACTCTATTCCACTGGTCTATGTGTCTGTTTTTATGCCAGTACCACGCTGTCTTGGTGATCCCAGCTTTGTAGTAAAGCTTGAAATCACGGGTAACGTGATGCCGCCAGTTTTGTTTTTGTTTTTCAACATTTCCTTAGCAATTCGGGGTCTCTTCTGATTCCATACAAATTTTAGGATTATTTGCTCCAGCTCTTTGAGAAATACCAGAGGAATTTTGATCGGAATGGCATTAAAAGTATAGATTGCTCTAGGCAGTTTAGACATTTTAACAATGTTTATTCTTCTGATCCAAGAGCATGGAACTGTCTTCCATCTTTTTGTGTCTTCTTCAATTTCTTTCATGAGTGTTCTGTAGTTCCTCGAGTACAGGTCCCTTACATCTTTGGTTACGTTTATTCCCAGGTATCTTATGGTTCTTGGTGCTTTAGTAAATGGAATTGATTCTCTAATTTGCCTTTCTATATTTTCATTGTTAGTGTATAAGAAAGCCACTGATTTCTGTACATTGACTTTGTATCCTGCCATGTTACTGAATTGCTGTATGAGTTCTCGTAGTTTGGGGGTGGAGTCTTTGGGGTTTTCCATATAAAGAATCATGTCATCTGCGAAGAGAGAGTTTGACTTCTTCATTGCCAATTTGGATAGCTTTTACTTCTCTTTGTTGTCTGATTGCCGTTGCTAGGACTTCTAATATTATGTTGAACAAGAGTGGTGAGAGTGGGCATCCTTGTCGTGTTCCTGATCTCAACGGGAAGGCTGCAAGCTTTTTCCCATTGAGGATGATATTTGCTGTGGGTCTTTCATAGATAGATTTTATGAAGTTCAGGAATGTTCCCTCTATCCCTATACTTTGAAGCGTTTTCATCAGGAATGGATGCTGGATTTTGTCAAATGCTTTTTCTGCATCAATTGAGAGGACCATGTGGTTCTTCTCTCTTCTCTTATTGATTTGTTCTATCACATTGATTGATTTGAGAATGTTGAACCATTCTTGCAACCCAGGGGTGAATCCCGCCTAGTCATGGTGTATAAACTTTTTAATGTGCTGCTGGATCCTGTTTGCTAGGATCTTGTTGAGAATCTTAGCATCCATATTCATCAGTGATATTGGTCTGAAATTCTCCTTTTTGGTAGGTCCTTTGCCTGGCTTGGGGATCAGGGTAATGCTGGCTTCATGAAAAGAGTCTGGAAGTTTTTATTCTGCTTCAATTTTTTGAAACAGCTTCAGGAGAATTGGTGTTATTTCCTCTTTGAAAGTTTGGTAGAATTCCCCAGGGAATCTGTCAGGAACTGGGCTCTTGTTTTTGGGGAGGTTTTTGAACACTGCTTCAATCTCTTTACTAGATATTGTCTATTCATGTTGTCAATTTCTTCCTGATTCAATTTTGGGAGTTTATAGTTTTCCAGGAATGCATCCATTTCATCTAGGTTGCTTAGATTATTGGCATAACTGTTGGTAATAATTTCTGATGATTGTTTCTATTTCCTTGGTGTTAGTTGTGATCTCTCCCTTTTCATTCATAATTTTATTAATTTGGGCTTTCTCTCTTTTCTTTTGGATTAGTGTGGCCAATGGTTTATCGATCTTATTGATTCTTTCAAAAAACCAGCTTCTAGTTTCATTGATATGTTCTACTGTATCTCTGGTGTCTACCTCATTGATCTCTGCTCTAATCTTGATTATTTCCCTTCTTGCATGTGGAGTTGGTTTGATTTGTTGTTGATTCTCCAGTTCTTTAAGGTGTAGAGACAGCTGGTGTATTATGGATTTTTCAGTTTTTTTGAGGGAGGCTTGGATGGGCTATGTATTTCCCCCTTAGAACCGCCTTTACTGTATCCCATAGGTTTTGGACCAAAGTGTCTTCATTGTCATTGGTTTCCATGAATTGTTTAAGTTCGTCTTTGATCTCCTGGTTGATCCAAGCATTCTTAAGCAAGGTGGTCTTTAGCTTCCAGGTGTTTGAGTTCCTTCTGAACTTTTCCTTGTGATTGAGCTCCAGTTTCAAAGCATTGTGATCTAAGAATATGCAGGGAATAATGTCAGTCTTTTGGTATCAGTTGAGTCCTGCTTTGTAACTGAGTATGTGGTCTATTCTGGAGAAGGTTCCATGTACACTTGAGAAGAATGAGAATTCTGTTGTTTTAGGGTGGAATGTTCTGTATATGTCTATGAGGTCCGTCTGGTCCAATGTTTCATTCAATGCTCTTATTTCTTTATTAATTTTCTGCTTCAATGATCTGTCTATTACTGAGAGAGGCGTATTAAGATGTCCTACTATCAATGAATTCATATCAATATGACTCTTTATCTTGATTAATAGTTTTCTGATGTAATTGGCTGCTCCCATATTGGGGGCATAAATATTTACAATTTTTAGATCATCTTGGTGGATAGTCCCTTTAAGAATTATGGAGTGTCCTTCTGTATCTCTGACTACAGTCTTTAGTTTAAAATCTAATTTATCTGATATGAGAATTGCTATCCCGGCTTTCTTCTGAGGCCCATTGGCATGAAAGATGCTTCTCCATCCCTTCACTTTCAGTCTGGGTGTATCCTTAGGTTCAAAATGGGTCTCTTGTAGACAACATATGGATGGGTCCTGTCTTTTTATCCAATCTGCAACCCTGTGTCATTTTATGGGCGTGTTTAGGCCGTTCACATTGAGAGTGATTATTGATAGATAGGTTGTGATTGACATCTTGTTACCTTTGAAGTCTTTCTGTCTGTAGATTGTCTCTATATTTCTGTTCAATGATATTCTTAGGATTTTTTTCTCATTTATAGGACCCCCCTTAATATTTTCTGCAGTGTCGGCTTGGTGGTTGCATAGTCTTTTAAGCTTTTCCGGTCTTGGAAACTCTTTATCTCTCCATCCCTTTTGAATGTCAGTCTTGCTGGATAAAGTATTCTTGGCTGCATGTTCTTCTCATTTAGTACTCTGAATATATTTTGCCAGCCCTTCCTGGCTTTCCAGGTCTCTGTGGACAGGTATGATGTTATTCTAATGGGCTTTCCTCTGTATGTAAGGAGCCTCTTTGTCCTAGCTGCTTTTGAGAGGGTCTGTCTAGAAGCATAATTCTTCATCCTAACTATTAGGTGTCGTGAGGACTTTTGAGAATCTAAAATCTTGGGGGGAAACCGCTCTGCCTCTAGTACATGAATGTTGTTTCCATTCGTGAGATTGGGAAAATTTTCATAGACAACTTCTTCCACTATATCTTCTAGACTACTTTCTTTTTCCTCCCCTTCAGGGATTCGAATAATTCTGATGTTGGAACGTTTCATGGCATCATTTATTTCCCTGATTCTGTTTTCGTGGCTTCTGAGCTGTTTTTTCCAGGCTTCCTCCTGATCCTTTCTCTCTATCTGTTTGTCCTCCAGATCACTGATTCTATCTTCTGTCTCAGTTACCCTAGCTTTTAGAGAATTTAGA
This sequence comes from Meles meles, assembly GCF_922984935.1. NCBI lineage: Eukaryota > Metazoa > Chordata > Mammalia > Carnivora > Mustelidae > Meles > Meles meles. The sequence goes on from NC_060067.1 coordinate 159,826,910, forward strand.
TTAGATTGGAATTCATTGAGAGCATTTTGAACATCATCCCTGGTGGCTTTCAGTTCTGCCCTAATCAATTCTGTTTGGTCATCCATGGCTTTCTCCAACCTAGCTATTGCCTGGATAATTGTTAGCCTGAATTCCTTTTCCGACATATTGTCTATGTTGATAGCCATTAGCTCTGTTGCAGAAGGTCCATCCTCTGTATTTTTCTTCTGTTGGGCATTCCTCCTCCTAGTCATTTTGGTAAGAGATGACTGAACAGATGCAGCTGGATGTATTGATTGTGGTGCAGTCAAGGTGCACCCTGGAACGCTCCTGTGCAATCAGGATTCCCCACCCAAATGAGAGAAAAACGAGAAGAAAAAGAAATAGAGAAGAAAGAGACAAAAAAAAAAAAAAAAGAAAGAAAGAAAGGAAAAGAGAGAAAGAGAGGAAAAAAAGGGAAGATAAAAGAGAAGGCTCAGTCCAAATGGGCCCCAAGGTAAGATTTATGAAGTATACAAACAAAAACAGACAAACAAAAAGACTGATAAAAGTATATGACACGAGAAAAAATATATATAAAAGCAAAAAAAAAAAAAAGGAAGAACCTCATCAGAAAGAACCCCAAGTATAATATTTATATACTATCAGTACAAACACAAATACACAGAAACACTGATGGAAGGAAAAGATGGGAGAGTGGTCATAAATTTTCAGTGTGGGTGAGGAAGGTTATTTTGATTCTTCCTGGATGTATCTTGATGTTTTTGTTAAGGGACTCAACTTTCCTAAGATAAAGGGGGATTAAAAATTGGTTTACCTATAGGGGTAGCATTGATTGGGGAAAGGGGATTACCTTGAAGTTTAACTCTATATGTATACTAGAAAATAAAAATTAAAAAAGAATAAACTAGACTAAACTAAATTAAAATTTTAAAAAATTAAAAAAATAGAAAAGCAAAAGAAAAACACAGATGTATGTAACAAAGTGTTCAGGTTAGAAGGTTATTAAGGAATTTGAAGTACTGGACATCTCACTAATTTTTTAACCTATTTACCATCGTAAATAGGTTAAAAATTATCTATATGTATAAAAAAAAAAGAACCAGAATATTGGTAAAGAGTTAAAAATAAAAGTTGTATTTATGTAGTAGTGGTGGTTGTTCTCTTGTCATCTTTTTTTTTTTTTTTTTGTTCCTTCCTTTTTGATTTTCTGGGGGAGGGGACTGCCACGTGGGTTTTCAGACAATGATGTTCCTCCCTGAGTGAGGTCCTCCCTCTCCCCTCAAAGGGGTGGGCTCTGAGGAAACCGTTTTTTTCAGGCTTTTGTTCTCTGGAGGTTTTTATGTTCTTTCATCTGCTTTCTCTCACCTTGATAGCTTTTGATGGTTTTTGGAGGTTTAGAGGAGAGCAAACTGCACCCAGACCTCCCTCTCTGAGAGAAGCCTCAGAATGCTCTGCAGAGCTGCTGGCAGAGTAGGTTCTGAGTCACGGTCCCTGGGGGTGCAGGGTCTCCTCCTTGTACCCAATACCAAGGCAGCAGCGGCTGTCTGGGCAGCTCCAGACCGCCAGAGAGGTTCCAAGCAGCGATCACACACTGGGATTTTCCCGCTGGCCCAGGCTGGGAATGCCTGGTTTTTCAGGATGCCAGAGCTCCAGGCTAGTACCTGTGCACACCTCTCCCAGGGGAGGGTGTGGGACGCGCGTGTTTTGGGAATGCCGTCTTGCCAGGCTCCCAGCCCCTCTGGGAATGCCATCTGGCCAGGCTCCCAGCCCCTATCAGGGGCCGGACCCCACACGTTCTCAGGCACGCTGGCGGCTCAGGCGTGCTGGCGGCTCAGGGACCAAGACCTGCTTTCTCCATCGCATTCTATCTGGCTCAGCGCCAGGGGAGGCTGTCCTGGGTCTGGGGACTCAAGCCCCTGTCCCTAACCGCCCCAATTCCCACAATTTCCCCCCGCGATCCTTTGCTCTTTTTTTTTGAGTGCTTTCAACCAGACTCCATGCTAATGCTGGTCCCCAGACGTAGGGCACTCTCGTATTGGGGTATTACTTTCCAATCGGTCACCTGTGGTGGCTCCCTCCCCCTTTTGTTTATCTTCCGATATCTGTCCAACATTCCCACTCTGCTTTACCTGCCACTGGCGTCTTCTGCTCCTGTAGAAATCCAGACGTGTATAATTCTGATCTCTGGCTGATTTCATGGGTTATCGGAGTTCTTTGGTAGGTAATCAGCTCACTTTAGGGTACAGGTTGAAGAGGCGCCTCCTCCTACTTCCCTGCCATTTTGACCCCCCTCTTCATCAATAAATCTTAATTTTAATTTTAGTGTGTGAAGTCCTGAGAGATTTAAAAAAACAAATCTAAATACTTGGGGCTAAAGAGAAATGCTATGATTTTTCCCTAAACTGAACTACTTATTTTTTTTAAATACACAGGGAAAAAGGAATATAAATTCTCTACTTATATGCATGATTTATGCTGTGATAACTTGTGCTCTAGAGAACTTTCAGGATACTTACTGAGCTATGTCCTTTCAAAATAGCTCAATTATTATATGTCTGGGGTTAAAATTTCTGGAATACTAGGTATATATCCAAATAAGATTTGAAAATGCCTTACTGTTACACAAAGGATTTTATATCTATATAATTTTCATAATATATAGCTATGCAAAAATACCTTTAAAATAGAATGCATATGTGAATGACTACATGATTTTATATGTGTGCTGGAAATCATAAGTCAGATTCTTTCCTGATGAAACCATTTCTCTAGTTGACAACTGTCAAAGCCATCTCAAAAACCCATGAATATTAAAGTACTGTTCACTGGCACATTTGGCATTTTGAAGTCAGGCAAATAGAACTCATGAAATATGAAAGGAGTGCTCCATGTCGCTTTGTAGAAAATGTTGCCATTAAGATGATGTATGAGGAAATTCACACCTTCATCTGCTGGGCGTGCTCAACTGTATTTTCAATCAACTGTATTACTTTGCTTTGATAGTGTTACCATTGGATTATACCTTCCTTTTCCCTGGCTTAAAGAGTTCCCAAAGCCAAGATTATGTGGAAATTTTTAAATTATTTGCATGTATAATACACATTTTAAACACAAGTGCATTATGTTATTAGTTATATTATAATAATAGAGTATAAAGTCTTTCTATTTTAGCTCCTAGTATTAGGTCAGGAACATTCCTAGGCACACACCACTGCCAATTTTTATTCTTATATTACTGGTTTGTGGAATTCAAGTTTATTCGAAAATTGTGATGTGTTTCCTTCATATTCTAACCTGAGAAAAACTTGTCCTGACTACATTTTTACATGCTTAGTGATATTATAGACTTGTCTATTAAATTTGAAACTATACTTTCTGGACATAAAGATTTTTATTTTGTAATTATTTCCAACAAAGCAATGCATTTTATTTTACCTAGTCTATACTATTGTGAAACATGAAAAGAGTTCTCGCTCCTTCTAACAAAAGGATGGGTGAATGTATCACAGACATATTAAAAATCTTAAAAGTTATTTTTTGTTAAAATGGAAAATTACATACTTGTCCCTAAAAATATCAATATAGGCAATCAGTGCAAAAAAGAATTATGCATATTGCAATAATACAAATAAAGACATTTTTATCAATTTTATATAGAGATTTATTCTGCAATTCTTTACATTTAACAGTGTGAAATCTTAAAATTACTTTTCCTTTAAAAGAGGACACATTCTTGACTGTTGGTGCAACAAAAGTTACCTAAGGCAGTACACACATGATCCAGAATCCACATCTTCAGTTCCATACTCTGCTTTTTGTGTAATTAAGTATGCATGATTAAGTTATGATTTTCTGAATGCAATATTTTATTGTAATTTTACCTATATAGATTCTTAAAATAAAAGTGATTTAGTAACCTCTTGCTCATTTGTAAATCTATGAATTTGTGAACTTGTACTGTTGGGCATATGTAAGACAGCTTTCTTTTTGTGTCTGTATCAAAACACAGAGTCTGACTTTAAAAAGAAAATTAAGCTCAATATACAGCCAAAGTGCCTGTGCTGAATATTCTCACTTAAATGTTGAGAAGGCATGCTTCTATTCATTTCCAAACTGCATATGTGTACAACCCCTGTTAAGGAAGAATGGGTATCCAGATATGTTCCAGAATTACCCTTTATTTCATGTGACTATGTCCTACAATAAAACATAGAAAAAGGAAATCGAGGCTGTGGCCAATTCTTCAAGGTGCCTTGTTAGTAATTAGCTCAGAGAGGACAGCAGGATAAAGGGTACTCTGAGAGCTGTGACCTCTCAGGCACAGAGGAGGTTAGCTGAGGAGAAAGTCAGGAATGTGACTTTATGTGATACCTTATATAAATTTATTACTTTACATATATAGGAAATTAGATGGTCTGGAACAAAATCCCTTAAAAGAACTATGCCTCAATAGGATAGTAAAACATCTTCCTTTGGTCCTGACAATTTACTGGAGACACTGCTTCGAGCAGCAGTATTAAGGTCATCTGAAAAGGTAATTTCAGATAGTCCAACTGATAACTAGTATGTTTACAGTTATTCATAGAGTTGGCAGGCCTAAGCTGGCAGTAGTAAAATAAGGAGGATCTTAGGATACAGGAGAAAACAATTCAGGAGTCTCCATATAGCTCATTCGTCTCCCTGGGAAGACTTATTCTTGACCTATCTAGTAGGTCACCAAACATTTTCTGTAAAGGGCCAGATAACAAAGTCTCTTGTCACAACTAGTCAACTCTGTCTTGTAGCAGGAAAACATTCATAGAAAACATAGGTGAATATGTGTGGCTCTGTTCCAGTGAAACTTTATTTATAGACAATTTAAGTTTCACATAATGTTTTCATGTCATGTAATGTTAATCTTTTAACTTTTTTTCAACTATTTGAAAATGTAAAAATCATAGTTTCTTCATGGGACGTACAGAAACAGGTGAGGCAATGTTTCCTTATGTCCTTATGTCCTTATGTCCTCCTGACTAATGTAGCAGGTGACTTGGTCTGGTTTGGGAACCCAGACATTCTACATTTTTGGTTACAGAATAGAAGAGTTACAGAAACTCTGAATTATAACCTCTCTCCAGATACCTATATAGAAGGTGTCCTGATATCCATCTATGTCCTCCAAACCATGGGAAAATTTTTAAAGTGTTTATATTTATAGAATATCTTGCTGTCATTATGGAACACAAGCATTTTGACAAGTATGCTCTTGAAGGTCACATATAATGGATGTTCCTTCTAGAAACTGATAGTTTCTCTCAAAAATCACATTTGTCTGGTGGTATATGTGTGTGTGTGTGTGTGTGTGTATGTATACACACACTTAAAGATAATAAAATTGTTTGGAACAACTACTTAGACAAAATAAGCCATTAAAAGATAACTGGTTTTACAGATAAGATTATACATTAAATGCAGATTGAAACAATCCTCATACTAGAGAAGCTACCTTGCAATACTCAGGTAGCCACTTTCTAGGAGGTCTAAGCGTTAATATCTACTTAGTATTAGGCATAAATAGTATTTGGAATTGTTCACAATTTTGACATAATATGATGATGACATCTTTTCCTAATTTCTTTGGTTTCCCCAATCAGATTTTTTTTTATTTTTTTTAATTTTTAAAAATTTTTAAAATTTTTTATAAACATATAATGTATTATTAGCCCCAGGGGTACAGGTCTGTGAATCGCCAGGTTTACACACTTCACAGGACTCACCATAGCACATACCCTCCCCAATGTCCATAACCCCACCACCCTCTCTCAACCCCCCTACCCCCGGTCACCCTCAGTTTGTTTTGGGACATTAAGAGTCTCTTATGGTTTGTCTCCCTCCCAATCCCATCTTGTTTCGGATATTCTTTTCCTACCCCCCAAACCCCCCACGTTGCATCTCTACTTCCTTATATCAGGGAGATCATATGATAGTTGTCTTTCTCCCCCCCCCCAATCAGATTTTAAAAAGAAAATCCAAGGACAATACAAGCTCTGAAAAAAATGGTGATTCAACAGCGATTAAAGTCCACTGTAAAATGAAAAGAAACAAACAAAACCCTTTTCTGACAGAGGTAGTCATTATCTGTTTTCTCCACAAAGGATACCATCCTTGTCATAATTTAATCTATTTCTATTTTCCAGGAAAACAAAAACAAAAACAAAAACCCTCAACTGCAACACTTCCAAAAGTTGTGATTCAAGGATGACACAGTAAGGACTGTGTTGACCCCGCAACACACTACTGGCATCAAAAGACAGTATGCTGTTCATACCTAAAGAGGACTGATGGTAGACTTCAGGAGTGTGAAAAAGATCTGAAAGTTGTGTTTTTAGGCATGTTTATGTAGGGAAATTTTATACGCAATAACATAGGTAAGTACAGGGATTAGTACTCACCTTTTACCCCAGTTAAATTATAATCAATGATATCATTCTCATTAGGGCCTGGACATTAATTTCAAGATCCATCCTTTACTGTTATTAACAAAATGTAACGGTTCCCCTTTCCATTACCTCCCCTCAAATAAGGAACCTGACATGACTTTAAATGACTCTTAATTTATTGTGAATAACATTCACAACTTAGATCTTCTGATACACTGATTTGCTGATGATTATAAAATGTATTGTATTTTGTCCCTTTAAGATTTTAAATGAGAGGTTTGGGCACCTGGGTGGCTCAGTTAGTTAAGCCACTGCCTTTGGCTCAGGTCATGATCCCAGAGTCCTGGGATCGACTCCTGCCTCAGGCTCCCAGCTCCATGGGGAGTCTGTTTCTTCTCCCCTTGACTTTCTCCCCTTTTATGCTGTCTCTCTCTCTCTCAAATAAATAAATAAAATCTTTAAAAAAAAAGATTTTAAATGAGAGGTATATATTTTAACATTAACTTCAAATTTCAGTCACTAAATTGACTTTATTTTAGGGTGTTTTTGCTTAAGCTAATCTAATATAAAACACTGCATGAACCAAAATGCTTTCTACTATATTTGTTTTAATTAGTTCATTAGTAACACCCAGCCTTGTCTGTTTGCTAAATATTATGTTCGTTTATTGGCTTTGTGACAGGAAAATCTTTTTTTGTGTGTGATTTCTTTTGAGTAAGGAGTGATGCTGACTTAGATGTTCCACTGGAGAAAGATGGGGCTTCTATAGCATTGAAAGATGGGAGTATGACCTTAAATGATTTAGCTCTGTATGCTGGCATCAAGAAGCTCTAATTCCATTTTCAGATAAAATAAGTCTTCAAGTTATTATATCCAATATAAACATCCATCTGTGGTACTTTATATATAAATTATTACTTTGAAAAGAACTGGAATTAAGATTTCAACTTGCTTGAACAGAATCTCATTTCCTTGAAATACAGCCACTACTGTATTTCAAGGAAATGAGATTCATCTTCACACTGAGGCAGAGGACTTGAATGCCAGAGAACTTGGCTACCCACTGGTCGGTGGAGATAGCTTGATATGTACAAAGTATTAAGGGAAGTCATATAGTCTTACAGAAATAATGTTTTCTTACTACTTCGTTGCCACTCAATAAACATAACCTCAACCAACTCAATATGTTAGATTTTATCTGTCTAGACACAAAGCAGTGACAAAGGCCTTCATTAATTTTAAGCAGCTCATATTTTTTCAAGCAGCACATTCTTAAATTTTTATATGTATGGTTTACTTTTGCTCTGCACTATCAAAAGTAGTGTTTTTTTTAAGAACACATACAATTAATCTATGTGTTTTTGAACCCATGATTGATCTAAAACGTTTTCATTTTATACATCATTTGGAATTTGTTTTTAATTCCTCCCTATAAACAATTTTAAAGACCATGTAAATACGTTTAGAGACCATACTGGTCCTTGATAGAGAAAAAGTAAAAATGTTTCAAATCATTTTTGTTTGGCATTTTTCAGCGATTTCAGGCACAGAGAACTACACGTGGATCCCGTTCATCATATTTAGAGTCCTTCATTTGTCATATTGACACATGGTTGGAACCATAAAATGAATCAGAGTCCTGGAGGTAAATAAGGCATTTCTCGGATGATCTCAGGCATGATTACAGCTCTTGCCTTCATCAGGCTTGAAAACAGAATGAGGAGTCTAATCTGAGGATGCTCAGGTGGGTCCTCTCCTGAACGCTGCTTTAACAAAATGATCCTCTGCCTAACATCAGCAGGACATTTTCAGACTGTCAGTGTTTGTTTTACATAATCTTCATTTACATACATTTTTTTCCAGGTACTTAAAGGATAAAACACATTTAAGTGCATTTATTTACACATATACGGATACACACACTTTTTTTTTTTTTTTCATTTCCATGCTTTTAACTTCCTTACAATATTCTTTTAATCTCAGCCTAGGAAGACACCAGGTACCCTCATGCCATCGCTAATTGCTTGACTGTCCTCCACAATTCTATGCCAAGGATAACAAGCACCTTAAGATATTAAGTACTGTATTTATTTTTCAAACCAGAATTACTGTGCTTTCTCTAAACTGGAACAGAGTAGGATAGTGACAGTTTTGCACAAAGATTTGCATTTTCTAATATTTACCTGATTTCAGCCAATTTATTTGCTAATTATGATTTTTTATTAAGTTCAATTAGCCAACATATAGTACAAGTACATCGTTAGTTTTTGATGTAGTGTTCAATGATTCTTTAGTTACACATAATACCCACTGCTCATCAGATCATGTCCCCTCCTTAATGTCCATCACTGAATTACCCACCCCCTCCCTTCTCCAAACCTCATTTTGTTTCCCAGAGTTCAGAGTCTCTCATGGTTTATCTACCTCTCTGATTTCTTCACATTCAGGTTTCCCTCCCTTCCCCTATGATCCTCTGTCCCATTCTTTATATACACATTAGTGAAACCATATGATAATTATCTTTCTCTACTTGACTTATTTCACTTAGCATAATCCCCTCCAGTTCCATCCATGTTGATGCAAATAATAGGTATTCATCCTTTCTGATGACTGAATAATATTCCATTGTATATATGAACCACATCTTGTTTTTCCATTCATCTGTAGGAGGACATTTTATCTCCTTCCACAGTTTGGCTATTGCAGACATTGCTGTTATAAACATCAGGGTACATGTGCCCCTTCTTTTCACTACACCTGTATCTTTGGGGTAAAAATTCAGTAATGCAATTGCTGGGTCATAGGGTAGCTCTATTTATAATGTCTTGAAGAAACTCCATACCTTTTCCCAGAGTATCTACACGAGTTTGAATTCCCACTAACAGTGTAAGAGTGCTCCCCTTTTTCCATATCCTCGCCAACATTTGTTGTTCCATTTTGTTAATTTTGGCTAGCCTAACTGGTGTAAAGTGGTATCTCATTGTGGTTTTGATGTATACTTCCCGATAGTAAATGATGTGGAACATGTTTCCATGTGTCTGTAGCTATTTGTATGTCTTCTTTGAAGAAATGTCTGTTTATGTCTTCTGCCCATTTCTTGACTGGATTATTTGTTTTCTGGGTGTTGAGTTTGAGAAGTTCTTTATGATCTTGGATATCAGCCCTTTAGCTGTTGTGTGATTTGCAGATATCTTCTTCCATTCTGAAGATTTCCTTTTAGTTTCATTGACTGCTTTCTTTGCTGTGCAGAAGTTTTTGATCTTGATGATGTCTCAATAGTTCATTTTTGCTTTTGTTTCTTTTGCCTTTAGAGATGTGTCTTGAAAGAAGTTGCTCTGGCTGGTGTCAAAAAAGTTATTGTCTATCTTCTCCTCCAGGAATTTGATGGATTCCTGTCTCACATTTCGGTCTTTCATCCATTTGGAGTTTATATTTGTGTATGGTGTAAGAGAATGGTCCAGTTTCATTCTTCTGCATGTGGCTGTCCAATTTTCCCAGCACTATTTGTTGAAGTGACTGTCTCTTTTCCATTGGCTAGTCTTTCCTGTTTTGTCACAAATTAGTTGATCAGATAGCCGAGAGTCCATTTCCAGGCTCACTATTTGTTCTATCAATCTATGTGTCTGTTTTTATGACAATACCATGCTGTCTTGGTGATCACAGCTTTGTAATATAGTTTAGTCAGACATTGTGATGCCCCCAACTTTGGTTTTCTTTCTGAACATTCCCCTGGTAATTCAGGGTCTTTTCTGGTTCAATACAAATTTTAGGATTGTTTGTTCCAGCTCCGTGAAAAGTGTTGATGGTATTTTGATAGGGATTGCATGGACTGTATTGAGATTGCTTTGGGAAACACAGACAATTTAACTATATTTTTTTATGAGCAAGAAATGCTTTTCCATCTCCTTGTATCTTCCTCAATTTCTTTCAGAATTGTTTTGCAGTTTCTAAAGTACAGATCCTTTATCTCTTTGGTTAGGTTTATTCCTAAGTATCTTAGGTTTTTATTGCAATTATAAAAGAGACTGATTCCTTAATTTCTCTTTCTTCAGACACATTGTTAGTGTACAGAATTCTAACTGATTGCTATGTATTGATTTTGTATCCTGCCACATTGCTGAATCACTGTGAGTTTCTAAATACACAAGCTAACTTTACACCTAAAGGACCTGGAGTAAGAACAGCAAATAAAGTCTAAACCAAGCAGGGGAGGAGAAATAATAAATATTAGAGCAGAAATTAGTAAAATAGAAACTAGAAGGATAGTAGAACAGATCAATAAGATTAGAAGTTGCTTCTTTGAAAGAATTAATAAGATTGATAAACCTCTGGCCAGGTTTACCCAAAAGAAAAGAGAAAGGACCCAAATTAATAAAATCATGAATTGACGGGGAGAGATCACAACCAATACCAAGGAAATACAGGCATTTGTTAGAACTTATTATGAGCAACTATATGCCAACAAATTAGGCAATCTGGAAGAAATGGATGCACTCCTGGAAACTTACAAACTTATGATCAAAAACCTCCCAAAAGATAAGAGTCCAGGGGCAGATCGCTTTCCAGGTGAATTCTACCACACATTGAAAGAATAATACCTATTCTACTGAAGCTGTTTCAAAAAACAGAAGTGGAAGGAAAACTTCAAGACTTGTTCTGTGAGGCCAACAAACCAGACAAAGACCCCCATCAACAAAAAGGAGAATTACAGACTAATATCCCTGAGGAACATGGATGCCAAAACACTCACAAAGATACCAACCAATAGGGTCCAACAGTACACTGAAAGGATTATTCACCGCACCCAGGTGGGATTTATTCCTGTAATGCAAGGGTGGTTCAACATTCATAAATCAGTGTAATGGAGCACATTAATAAAATAAAATATAAGAACCATATGATCCTTTCAATTGATGCAGAAAAGGCATTTCACAAAATACAGCATTCTTTCTTGACTAAAACTCTCCAAAATTTAGCAATTGAGGGAACATATTTCAACATCATAAAAGCCATCTATGAAAAGCCCACAGTGAATATCACTGTTAATCAGGAAAAACTGAGAGCATTTCCCTTAAGGTCAGGAACATGACAGGGATGCCAACTCTCACCACTATTGTTTAACATAGTATAAGAAGTCCTAGCCTCAGCAATCAGACAACAAAATGGGGGGGGGGGCATTCAAATTGGCAAAGAAGTCGTCTAACTCTCTCTCTCTTTGCAGATGACATGAAACTTTACATGGAAAGGCCAAAAGACTCCACACCAGTTATGTTTTATAGAGGTATCAGTAACCTGTGCTGTTTACATAAAATATTCAAATAAACATATTGCAACATTACATAGGTACATACAAAAGTCATTCAAATTGAGTCAATCCATTGACATCAAATGGATCAACGATGTGTATATATGTAAAAAACCGATGATGTATATATATGTAATAACTGAAGTGAAGCATGCGCAATGTGTACTACAATGCAACACCAGTATCTTGCATGATGTAATGAAATAGTCTTACCAAATTATAGAATACTATATGTCTTGTGTTTTTATTTTTATTTTTTAACTTTTTATTTAAATTCAGTTAGTAACAAATAATGTATTATTGGTTTCAGAGGTACAGGCCTGTGATTCATCAGTCTTATGTAATACCCATTGCTCATTATGCCCTCCTTAACGTCCATCATCCAGTTACCCTATCGCTCTTCCTCCCTCCCCTCCAGCAACCCTCAGTTTGTTTCCTATGATTAAGAGTCTATTACAGTTTGTCTCCCTCTTGGTTTCATCTTGTTTTATGTTTCTGAATTTAACTTAAAGTAAAAATTCAATTACTCTGCTGAGCTAAACATATTTTTGCTGTTCAGTTAGCTGCATGTGGCTACCAGCAATTGTACTGGGCAGTATAAATATAGATAATTTGAACCTGTATCATCATGACTCCCAAATCTGTACTCTTTCTACTATATCATGTTTAATATCTGTCAAAAGAGGATCCAGATATTATTGGCAGCATCAAAGTAAGAGACTGGGGAGGGTAGAGTTAACCATTCCAAAGGAAACTATATAGAGTACTTATTTTTTTGAAGAAGAAATGATGAACTTAAAGGTCACAAATGTCCTGAATTTAGGAATCCCAGTATGAGGGGCTTAACTGTAACAAGCGCAGCATTGCCTATAATAGATAACTATGGGATTCTATTCGGCCAGTGAGCCAATGACATGAGTTATGTATGCTTTATTTAAAAGCGTACTCTAAAAAATAAATTAAAAACACACTCTATGAAAAGCATTATATAACTTCTTAAAAATTTTAATATGTGCTTTACTAAAGGCTAAGCAAGTGAATTGTTTTCCCTCTAATTTAATCTCATCTAAATTTAAATCTAACAAAGTTCTCACTCCTTTGTGACTGTGAAACTTTTGCTCTTGGCCTGAATGATGGTTCCAAGTCAATATTCTACCTACAGGAAAGGATTTAATTAACGGAAGGCTAAATATTTGTTTCTTCATCTTACTTTCTCTTGAGAATTTTAAATGTCTTCCTAAAACTTCTGTAACTAGCCTAAAAAACTAAAACACAAGAAAAACCTGCTCACATATTTAAGATAATCCTATTGTGATTCTGCATAAATCAAGGTTCTATAGCCCAATAAGAAGGTAATATGTTGAACCAATATTTAGCAGTTGGGTTACTGAGTTCTTATTGCTTGACTAGTGCATTGATTTCAAGCTGACAGGAGATAGAAACAAAAAATTTTAAACTTCATGTTAAAAATAAATTTAAAAAGACCTTCACATGCTGGTTGGGTCTCTGTCATTCCCATTTTTTTAAATGATAGAATAGTCCATAATAAATATTTTCACATTCTTCTATCTTTTAATATTTCCTTTTGAAAAGCCAACAATAGCTCCAGGCAGTCTACTGTGATTAATGACGAAGGTGATGGCCTTTGTGTTGCAAGGCTGCACTGCAACCAGACGTTTTCAAGGTCGCTACTTCCTTCTGCAGAGTTCAAAATAAATATTCATAAAACATGACCTGTTTTTATAAGAGGTACCATATTTGCTTTATGAGAGCACCTTTTAATGAAAAGAAATGCAAAGAGATTTTTCCTTTCAAAACTTGATATCCTATTCAACTGGGAATGCTATTAGAAAGCTTTTTTTATGACTGAGGAAAACAAGATGGATATTCTTTGGGAGCTCCTTATTATGGAAACATTATTTCCTTTATTAACATTACCTGCAAAATTTAGAAGTCGTTTAACCTATCTAAATGATAATCTATCGGTGTCTGATGTGCTAATAAAAATCAAGCTGTGAAGCATTGAGGGTCACCTTAATTGAGTGCTTTAGTTACCATGCCAGGTAAATGAGTCATATTCATTGGAAAGATTTGTCTTGGATAGAGAATTTTGTTCCCAGACTTTACTTACTTAGCAACAATCTGATGGATATCAAGGGATGGGGGTCCTTTTGGGGGTGGGGCCCCACAAAAGCTAAAATCTGCTCCTTTAGACAGAAAAGAAGGAATGAAAGGAGGAAGAGAGGAACGAAGGAAATGAAAGTAAAAAGACAACTGGCATCGCTATGCTTTTTATCATGATATCTCTATGGATGTTTCCCCTCTATTTATTTAATACTTTAGCTTACTTCTCATGTACTTCCACATATTTCTAACATTTTATTATCATTTCAAAAAACCATAGCTCACTACACTCTTTTGTGGTAAAATGGTCTCCTAAATAATATAATGAAAAAGTAATTGGTACTAATTACCCAGATTTTATTAGAATTCATTCAGTGTAAATAGAATTTTCTTTAAAAGTTCTACAAGCCAACTATTTTTCTTTTGTCATGTCCTGAAATTTGAGAGATGTTTTATCTATATGCCTAATTCCACTTTGATATCTCTTTAATAGGCAACATTTGTCAGTTTCTCCATCATATACTCTCCCTTCTACCTCTGTCAAATTATTACTATTCCACAATGAATAACTTAAATATAATTGGAAGACTTACTAGTTAAATCAAGCTGAGAAACAAGCCTTTGAAAATAGTAATACTTCCTTCAGTCCAACAGAAATATATGTATGTATTGAAAAATCTAAGCATCACAGGAAAAATAAGGCTCTTACCTTCAAGAAAAATATGTTTAATATGTATATATGTAAACAATTATAGAACAACAAAGTATTTTTTCAGTGCTACACTCAATAACAACAAAGTTCAACAGAAGCACAGAGAAAGAAGAAAATTAATTTGTGGAAAAATGAGAGGCATATCAGGGGTTGAGGTCAGCTCATTGGTTAATTATAATTTTTGTGATTGGATTATACTAGGGAAGGGTTTTAGGAGTTTCTTAGAAAAATGAATGCTTTGGAATTTTGACCACCATTCTAAGGGATTTGATCTTTATTATTTTACGCAATTGCAACTCACCAAGGATTTGGAGCAGAGTGCTGTAAGTATACTTGCATAATAATATAAAAATTCCAGCCATAGAAAATGAGGAAATCCTGCCATTTGCCACAACATGGACGGAACTTGAGGACATTTTGCTAAGTGAAACAAGTCAGGCAAAGACAAATACTCTATGATCTCATTTATATGTGGAATCTAAAATAAAAACAGAAACAAAAATTTCATTGAAAAGGAGAACAGATTTGTGGTTATGAGGGGTGAAAGGGGTGGGTGGGATGGAGCAACATGGTGAAAGGTACAAACTTAAACTTACAAGATTAATAAGTACTAAGGATGCAATGAACAACATGATGACTCTAGTCAACACTGCTATATGATATACAGGAAAAGTTAATAGAGTAGATCCTAAGAATTTTCATTATGAGGAGAAATTTTTTTCTATCTTTTTCTCCATTGTTTTTTATTGAGTCTATAGGAGATGATGTCATCTAAATTTATTGTGGTAATTGTTTCACAATACATGTAAGCCAAACCTTTATGCTGTACACCTGAAACTCATACAGTGATGTATGCCATTTACATCTCAACAAAACTGGAGGTAAGGGGAGAAGAAAAATTCCAAGAGTTTACATGTTTCTCTAAAGAACACAGGTAGGACTATATAAATTACCAAAATGTAAAAAATGGTCAAAACCATCTTTAAAACATTCATTTTATGAATTTTATGAATGAATTTTATGAATGAATTATGTCAAATATGAAGCTCAACATTATTTATATCAAGCATATGTATGAGTAATATTCTGCCCACAAAAATACATTGATTGCAAGGGGTAAATTTTAAAAACCTGTAGCTAGGTTGCAGTAAAGAAAAGAAAAATGTACTGAATGAGTGAATGAAACATCTAAATATTAAGACATGGAAAGAGCTGAAATAGGAGAAGTCATTAATTATTTACTTTATAATAAGAAACATCACACAGAAGTAGGGAAATGAGGTATGATTTTTTTTTTTTCAGTTCTTTCTGTTTGGCAGAAAAAAAAATACCCAACTTATGAAAAAATGTGTTTTTTTTTCCCTTTATTATCTTTGGTGATTGCTTAGCAATTATGGAAAAAGTAAATACAAATAAAAGGTACTTCAAGTTAAATATGGTAGGGGCATTACCTTATCTTAGTCTATCTAAAACAATCAATAATTATCAACTAAAAAATATAGATATATATTCAATACATTTCAAAAGACATGAATAATGGTGAAGCCATTTTCTTGGGTTTTTTTGTATTTATGCTGATGTATATTAGAAAGATGAAAAGTAAACTACTATTTACTTATTGCTTATTATGTGACAGTCACACTTTACATATGTGACTTTTTTAAAACTATAAAATACTTGTAGGAAATCCATGAGCTTCATTAAAAACGTTATCTTTGGGGAGGAGTCAAGATGGCAGAGAAGTAGCAGGCTGAGCCTACATCAGGTAGCAGGAGATCAGCTCGATAGCTTATCTAAACATTGCAAACACCTACAAATCCAACTGGAGATCAAAGAGAAGAAGAACAGCAATTCTAGAAACAGAAAATCAACCACTTTCTGGAAGGTAGGACTGGCGGAGAAATAAATCCAAAACGACGGGAAGCTAGACCGCGGGGGGAGGGGCCAGCTCCCGGCAAGCGGCGGAGGAACAGAGCACAAAATCAGGACTTTTAAAAGTCTGTTCCACTGAAGGACATTGCTCCAGAGGCTAAACCCGGGTGAAGCCCACATGGGGTCAGCGTGGCCTTAGGTCCCGCAGGGGCACAGAAGGATTGGGGGTGTCTGAGTGTCGCAGAGCTCACAGGTATTAGAACGGAGAAGCCGGCTACAGAGACAGAGCCGAGGACTGAGCTCTCAGCTCAGAGTTACCTTGAACCGGTGGCTGGCTGGGTGAGCTTGGAGCACGGTCAGAGGCCGGGGATACGGGAGAGATTGGGCGCTGTTCTCTGGGGGCGCACTGAGGAGTGGGTACCCGGGCTCTTGGCTCCTCCAGGCCGGAGACTGAGAGGCCGCCATTTTCATTCCCGTCCTCTGGAATTCTACGGAAAGAGTTCAGGGAACAAAAGCTCCCAAAAGCGAACCCGAGCAGATTACTTAGTCCAGCCCCCCGGGAAGGGCGCTGCAATTCTGCCTCGGGCAAAGACACTTGAGAGTCACAAAACAGGCCCCTCCCCCAGAAGATTAACAAAAAATCCAGTCAGGACGAAGTTCATCTACAAAGGAAAGCAGGTTCAATACCTAGGCCAGCAGCCGAATTCCAGAGGAGGAGAAAGGAAAGCACGGAACTCATGGCTTTCTCCCATGATTCTTTAGTCTTACGGTTAATTTAATTTTTTTTTCTTTTTCAAATTTTCTTTCTTTTTTCTTCTTCTGCTAAATTTTTTAAAAACTTTTACCTTTTTCTTTTTAAACGTTTTTAAACTAGTTTATCTTATATATGTTCTTTCTTTCTTTTTTATATTTTTTCTTTTATTTGTTTTCTTTTCTAAATTTTTTTTCTTTTTTTTCTGAACCTTTTTTTATCCCATTTCTCCCCCCCACAATTTGGAGTCTCTTCTGATTTGGTTAAAGCGCATTTTGGGGGGGTCTTTGCCACCCTTTTAGTATTTTACTTGCTCCTTCAAATACTCTTATCTGGACAAATGAAACGGCAGAAAAATTCAGCACAAAAAAAAAAAAAGAACGAGGGGCAGTACTGAAGGCTAGGGACCTAATCAATACAGACATTGGTAATATGTCAGATCTAGAGTTCAGAATGACAATTCTGAAGGTTCTAGCCAGGCTCGAGAAAGGCATGGAAGATATAAGAGAAACCCTCTCTGGAGAGAGAAAAGCCCTTTCTGGAGAAATAAAAGAACTAAAATCTAACAAAGTTGAAATCAAAAAAGCTATTAATGAGGTGCAATCAAAAATGGAGGCTCTCACTGCTAGGATAAATGAGGCAGAAGAAAGAATTAGTGATATAGAAGACCAAATGACAGAGAATAAAGAAGTTGAGCAAAACAGGGACAAACAGCTACTGGACCACGAGGGGAGAATTTGAGAGATAAGTGACACCATCAGACGTAACAACATTAGAATAATTGGGATTCCAGAAGAAGAAGAAACAGAGAGGGGAGCAGAAGGTATATTGGAGAGAATTTCCCTAATATGGCAAAGGGAACAAGCATCAAAATCCAGGAGGTGCAGAGAACCCCCAACAAAATCAACAAGAATAGGTCCACACCCCGTCACCTAATAGTCAAATTTACAACTCTTAGTGACAAAGGGAAAAATCCTAAAAGGAGCCTGGGAAAAGAAGTCTGTAACATACAATGGTAAAAATATTAGATTGGCAGCAGACTTATCCACAGAGACTTGGCAGGCCAGAAAGAGCTGGCATGATATATTCAGAGCACTAAATGAGAAAAACAGGCAGCCAAGAATACTATATCCAGCTAGGCTATCATTGAAAATAGAAGAAGAGATAAAAAGCTTCCAGGATAAACAAAAACTGAAAGAATTTGCAAACACCAAACCAGCTCTACAGGAAATATTGAAAGGGTCCTCTAAGTAAAGAGAGACCCTAAAAGTAGTAGATCAGAAAGGTACAGAGACAATATACAGTAACAGTCATCTTACAGACAATATAATGGCACTAAATTCATATCTCTCAATAGTTATGCTGAATGTTAATGGGCTAAATGCCCCAATCAAAAGACACAGGGTATCAGAATGGATAAAAAAACAAAACCCATCAGTATGTTGCTTACAAGAAACTCATCTTAGACACGAAGACACCTCCAGATTTAAAGTGAGGGGGTGGAAAACAATTTACCATGCTAATGGGCATCAGAAGAAAGCTGGGGTGGCAATCCTTATATCAGATCAATTAGATTTTAAGCCAAAGACTATAATAAGAGATGAGGAAGGACACTATATCATACTCAAAGGGTCTGTCCAACAAGAAGATCTAACAATTTTAAATATCTATGCCCATAACATGGGAGCAGCAAACTATATAAACCAATTAATAACAAAATCAAAGAAACACATCAATAATAATACAATAATAGTAGGGGACTTTTACACTCCCCTCACTGAAATGGACAGATCATCCAAGCAAAAGATCAACAAGGAAATAAAGGCCTAAATGACACACTGGACCAGATGAACATCACAGATATACTCAGAACATTTCATCCCAAAGGAACAGAATACACATTCTTCTCAAGTGCACATGGAACCTTCTCCAGAATAGATCACATCCTGGGTCACAAATCAGGTCTCAACCAGTATCAAAGGATTGGGATCATTCCCGGCATATGTTCAGACTACAATGCTCTGAAGCAAGAACTCAATCACAAGAGGAAATTTGGAAAGAACCCAAATCCATGGAGCCTAACAGCATCCTTCTAAACAATGAATGGGTCAACCAGGAAATTAGAGAAGAACTGAAAAAATTCAAGGAAACAAATGATAATGTAAACACAACGGTCCAAAATCTGTGGTACACAGCAAAGGCAGTCCTGAGAGAAAATTTTTAGTGGTACAAGCCTTTCTCAAGAAACAAGAAAGGTCTCAAGTACACAACCTAACCCTACACCTAAAGGAGCTGGAGAAAGAACAAGAAAGAAACCCTAAACCCAGCAGGAGAAGAGAAATCATAAAGATCAGAGCAGAAATCAATGAAATAGGAACCAAAAAAATGATAGAACAAATCAACGAAACTAGGAGCTGGTTCTTTGAAAGAATTAATAAATTGATAAACCCCTGGCCAGACTTATCAAAAAGAAAAGAGAAAGGACCCAAATAAACAAAATCATTAATGAAAGAGGAGAGATCACAACTAACACCAAAGAAATACAGACAATTATAAGAACATACTATGAGCAACTCTACGCCAACAAATTGGACAATCTGGAAGAAATGGATGCATTCCTAGAGACATATAAACTACCAGAACCGAACCAGGAAGAAATAGAAAACCTGAGCAGGCCCATAACCAGTAAGGAGATTGAAACAGTCATCAAAAATCTCCAAACAAACAAACGCCCAGGGCCAGATGGCTTCCCAGGGGAATTCTACCAAACATTTAAAGAAGAACTAATTCCTATTCTCCTGAAACTGTTCCAAAAATAGAAATGGAAGGAAAACTTCCAAACTCATTTTATGAGGCCAGCATCACGTTGATCCCAAACCAGACAAGGATCCCACCAAAAAAGAGAACTACAGACCAATATCCTTGATGAACACAGATGCAAAAATTCTCGTCAAAATACTAGCCAATAGGATTCAACAGTACATTAAAAGGATTATTCACCATGACCAAGTGGGATTTATTCCAGGGCTGCAAGGTTGGTTCAACATCTGCAAATCAATCAACATGATACAACACATTAATAAAAGAAAGAACAAGAACCATATGATACTCTCAATAGATGCTGAAAAAGCATTTGACAAAGTACAGCATCCCTCCCTGATCAAAATTCTTCAAAGTGTAGGGATAGAGGGCACATACCTCAATATTATCAAAGCCATCTATGAAAAACCCACCGCAAATATCATTCTCAATGGAGAAAAACTGAAAGCTTTTCCGTTAAGGTCAGGAACACGGCTGGATGTCCATTATCACCACTGCTATTGAACATAGTACTAGAAGTCTTAGCCTCCACAATCAGACAACAAAAAGAAATTAAAGGCATCCAAATCAGCAAAGAATAAGTCAAACTACCACTCTTCGCACATGATATGATACTATATGTGGAAAACCCAAAAGACTCCACTCCAAAACTGCTAGAACTTGTACAGGAATTCAGTAACATGTCAAGCTATAAAATCAATGCACAGAAATCAGTTGCATTTCTCTACAGAGAAATTAAGGTGTCAATCCCATTTACAATTGCACCCAAAACTATATGATACCTAGGAATAAACCTAACCAAAGAGGCTAAGAATCTATATGCAGAAAACTATAAAGTACTCATGAAAGAAATTGAGGGAGACACGAATAAATGGAGAAATATTCCATGCTCCTGGATTGGAAGAATAAATATTGTGAAAATGTCCATGCTACCTAAAGCAATCTACACATTTAATGCAATCCCTATCAAAATCCTATCCATGTTTTTCAAAGAAATGGAACAAATAATCCTCAAATTTATATGGAACCAGAAAAGACCTCGAATAGCCAAAGGAATATTGAAAAAGAAAACCAAAGTTGGTGGCATCACAATTCTGGACTTCAAGCTCTATTACAAAGCTGTCATCATCAAGACAGCATGGTACTGGCACAAAAACAGACACAAAGATCAATGGAACAGAATAGAGAGCCCAGAAATAGACCCTCAACTCTATGGTCAACTAATCTTCGACAAAGCAGGAAAGAATGTCCAATGGAAAAAAGATAGCCTCTTCAATATATGGTGCTGGGAAAATTGGACAGCCACATGCAGAAAAATGAAATTGGACCACTTCTTACACCACACATGGAAATAGACTCAAAACGGATGAACGACCTCAATGTGAGAAAGGAATCCATCAAAATCCTTGAGGAGAACACAGGCAGCAACCTCTTTGACCTCAGCCACAACAACATCCTCCTAGGAACATCAGCAAGGAAAGGGAAGCAAGGGCAAAAATGAACTATTGGGATTTCAACAAGATCAAAAGCTTTTGCACAGCAAAGGAAACAGTTAACAAAACCAAAAGACAACTGACAGAATGGGAGAAGATATTTGCAATCGACATATCAGATAAAGGGCTAGTGTCCAAAATCTATCAGGAATTTAGCAAACTCAACACCCAAAGAACAAACAATCCAGTCAAGAAATGGGCAGAGGACATGAACAGACATTTCTGCAAAGAAGACATCCAGATGGCCAACAGAGACAGGAAAAAGTGCTCCACATCACTCGGCATCAGGGAAATACAAATCAAAACCACAATGAGATATCACCTCACACCAGTCAGAATGGTTAAAATTAACAAGTCAGGAAATGACAGATGCTGGCGCGGATGCGGAGAAAGGGGAACCCTCCTCCACTGTTGGTGGGAATGCAAGCTGGTGCAACCACTATGGAAAACAGCATAGAGGTTCCTCAAAATGTTGAAAATATCCTATGACCCAGCAATTGCACTGCTGGGTATTTACCCTAAAGATACAAATGTAGTGATCCGAAGGGGCATGTGCACCCCAATGTTTATAGCAGCAATGTCTCCAATAGCCAAACTGTGGAAAGAACCTAGATGTCCATCAACAGATGAATGGATAAAGAAGAGTGGTATTTATATACAATGGAATATTATGCAGCCCTCAAAAGAAATGAAATCTTGCCATTTGTGATGACATGGATGGAACTAGAGGGTATCATGCTTAGTGAAATAAGTCAATCGGAGAAAGACAACTATCATATGATCTCCCTGATATGAGGACGTGGAGATGCAACATGGGGGATTAGGGGGATAGGAGAAGAATAAATGAAACGAGATGGGATTAGGAGGGAGACAAACCATAAGTGACTCTCAATCTCACAAAACAAACTGAGGGTTGCTGGGAGGAGGGGGGTGTTGGGAGAGGGGGAGGGGGGTTATGGACATTGGGGAGGGTATGTGCTATGGTGAATGCTGTGAAGTGTGTAAACCTGGCAATTCACAGACCTGTACCCCTGGGGATAAAAATACATTATAAGTTTATTAAAAAAATAAGAAATAAATAAAAAATTTTTTAAAAAGTTATCTTTTGGGGGGTGCTAATTTTGCATTGATTGCTTTTATTAGAGCAGTAAGGAGGGTAGATATGCTTGTTGTGTCATGGAGCTTACACTTAGCAGGGGAAAGGAAATATTATAGAATAATTATAGTACAGTATATCATGTATCATAAGGATACTATGGGAGCAGAAAGTCCTTATCTAGAGTAAGGCCCAAAAATCCTGAAGAAGTGCTGTTCAAGCTGAAATGTAAAAGATGAGTAGGAAAACATTTGGCCAAGGGGGATAAGAAGAAAAGAGGGGGAAAATGATTTGAGTAGTAAGGCACAGAGTTTAAGAAGTAGCATGCTTCAAAGCCTAAAGAAGTATGAAACTGTAGTTCCTGGTGGAAAGACCTCAAAGTAGGAAGTGGCTGAGATAGAGGATAAAGAGGTTGGGCTGGGGAAAAATCTTGGATATGTGACCTATGCCATGTCAAAGGTTCCGAACATCGACACAAATTTTAGACTTCATTTCAAAAAGTTGACTGTAGGTACAGTGGGGAAATGGATTGGATGAAGATAACAATATACGGTAGGAGACAAGTTCAACGTCTATGGACTAATCTATAAAAGAATGAGATTATCATGGCATGTTGGCAGTAGAATTAAAGTGAATTGAGTGATATGGCTCTAAAGTAAATTTAATTATATATCTATATATAGATATATATCTATATAGAGAGCAGATGCAGGAAATAAAAAAAAAAGAAGTAAAGCACTGTAACCAAGTTTTTGGCTTGAAAAACTAGCACTGTACTGACAATAGATTCTGAGATGTGGAAGAGTGGGAAAGAAGTAGATGTGGGCTTTGCTGAGAAGATGGGGTATAATAAGTTTATTCTATGTATATTGAGTTAGTTGTGACAGTGAACGTACATCATAGAGTTTTCACAAGCCAATTATATACAGGAGTCTGGTACACAAGAAAGAAAATGAGGTAGGAAATAAAAAGATATAGTTGTCATAACATAGATGGTTGTTGCAACCAATGGGTTAGATAAAATCTTCTAATGAAAGTGTGTAGTCAGAGTAGAGGAGAGACCTCAAAATATGGTCCTTGTTTTGGAAAATCTACATTTGTGATAGATGGACAGAAAATGGTAGGTTTAAAATGAAGAAATATGGTTTTACAGAAGTCAACAGAAGAAAATTTTCCTTTTAGGAAGGAGTGTTTACTATTGTCAAATGCTGTCAGAAGACTAAACAAATAAAAAGCTAAAATACCCATCTGAACTAGAAACACGAAGGAAAGAACAGTAGAACTCTGGAAGCAGAAAAAATATTAGAATAGTTTCAAAACCCAGTGACAGACAAGCAGATGTGGTGAAAAACTGATTGCAAAGAGATAAGAGATATGCCAAGTGTATCAAAATAAATAAAAAAAAAACTATATTTATTTTTTTTTTACTTTTTTTAGATTGATTAGTTTGCTAGTTAGTTATTTTGTTGGTTTTTAAGTTGGAGGAGAACTGACCAAGTTGAAATCCTCTTTTGGTCTTTGGCAAGGTATTATAGTAAGTGATCCAAAGATAAGTGAGAGAAATATCCTTAAATAAGATAAGCAACATCTCTTCAATTGCATCAATTGAACCAACTACAGAAAGGTAGTCAGAAGAAAGGAAGATTGAAAAGAATGTATGTAGGTTGTTGCTTTTGGTCATAAGAAGTTGAATGTGTATAAAGATTACTTTGTTCCCTGTAAGGTAAGGTTTTTAAAAATCAATGAGTGATTTATTCTTCTCCTATCCCCCTACCCCCCCATGTTGCTTCTCCATGTCCTCATATCAGGGAGATCATATGATAGTTGTCTTTCTCCGATTGACTTATTTCACTAAGCATGATACGCTCTAGTTCCATCCATGTCGTCGCAAATGGCAAGATTTCATTTCTTTTGATGGCTGCATAGTATTCCATTGTGTATATATACCACATCTTCTTGATCCATTCATCTGTTGATGGACATCTAGGTTCTTTCCATAGTCTGGCTATTGTAGACATTGCTGCTATAAACATTCGGGTACACGTGCCCCTTCGGATCACTATGTTTGTATCTTTAGGGTAAATACCCAGTAGTGCAATTGCTGGGTCATAGGGTAGTTCTATTTTCAACATTTTGAGGAACCTCCATGCTGTTTTCCAGAGTGGTTGGACCAGCTTGCATTCCCACCAACAGTGGAGGAGGGTTCCCCTTTCTCCACATCCTCTCCAGCATCTGTCATTTCCTGACTTGTTCATTTTAGCCATTCTGACTGGTGTGAGGTGCGGGCTATGGACATTGGGGAGGGGAGGCGAACCATAAGAGACTATGGACTCTGAAAAACAACCTGAGGGTTTTGAAGGGTCAGGGGTGGGAGGTTGGGGGAACAGGTGGTGGGTGATGGGGAGGGCACGTTTTGCATGGAGCACTGGGTGTTGTGCAAAAAGAATGAATACTGTTACGCTGAAAAAAAAATAAATAAATAAAAAGGGAAAAAAAAAAATCAATGAGTGAAACACAGAGGGAGTCAACTGTTTGGAAAGTTTAGAGTAGATTTAGAATAGAATTGTGGAAAAGGGGTGATTAAAGTAATTCAGTGGATTGTTGGTCATTATGAATGACCTAATTAAGGTTTCCAGTTATGAATTCATAGCGATGTCAGGTTATCTGATTTTTTTCAACAGTACTCAGCAGTCTCTGACTAGACATGAGAGCGGTCAGACTTCTGGATTCACCAAGAAATGGAGTGTTTTTGTTGTTGCTTTTGGGGTTTTTTTGCCAAATGGCTTCAGATAGCACATTCTTGGATATTGGCAAGTTACCAGATGATATGATGAACAAGAAAATCATGGATGACTAAGGATCAAAATGAGAGATCAATGGCAGGAAAAACATAGAGGCACAACAGGTACCAAAGGTGAAAGACAAAGAATTGATGGAATAGTGTTACTGAGACAGATGCACGAATAGTTGGAATCAGAAAGTGGATCAGAAAGTGGCCACATTTGTAATTTCAAGTGATGTATTCTGGGGAGAAGACACATATGGTCACACCAGCGCTTGACAGAGATGTTAGGGAGTAATAATCACTAAAAATGGGGAAGTCAGAGATTATTGATGCAATGTCAAAAAGTGCCATGTGGAGAAATGCTCTAGCCCATAAGCTAAAGTTGTCAATTACTGTAGGAACTGATTTGAAATGCTATCCATGATGGCAGAAAAGAAATAAGACAAATAGCATCACACTCAAATGGCGCAAATCTCAATTAAAAAAAAAAAAAAGAAAAGAAAGAAAGAAAAGAAAAAAAAGAAAGAGGGACGCCTGGGTGGCTCACTCGGTTAGGTGGGTGCCTTCAGCTCAAGTTACGATCCCAGATTCTGGGATCGAGTCCCGTTCCTTGTTCGGCTCCCTCTGCCTCTGTATGCCACTCTGCCTGCTTGTGCTCTCTCTATCTCTGACAAATAAATAAATAAAATTTTTAAAAAAGAAAGAACGAAAGAAAGAAGAAAATAAAAGAGATTATAGGAGAGCAGAGGGGTAATGAGCCAATCACAGCAGTGCCCAGTGAAGAAGACAAAGAACTGTCCCTATTCACACCAGAGGCTCAATATTTGAGAGCAGGCAGCCTCCACACGAGATATACAAACACAGTTTTCAGTTCCTTCCCAAAAGTATTGGAAAATTTCACTGAAGAAACTGAAAACTTGGAATTGTTGTTTTATCACATAATAGAAATTCCTAAGGATACAAGTGGATAGCATCAAGACAGAGAGTATTAAGGGTGTGAGATTACAAAAGAAAGTTGAAAGCAGGGGAGGGATGTGGCTCACCCTAGAAGAATAGTGGTATGGGACATGGTCTAGACAGCAGCCAGTTGAGAACAGGGTGTACCTGAGCTGCTCAATATTCAATGAGAGTAAAAAGGGAACTCTCAGGTTGTGGCCAATGGTGGGCTGTTATTGTTTTTCCTATGGTGACAGTGTGTGGGTGACGACAATTGTGTTTTTGTTGTATCTCATCCACGCAACAGAACACAGGTGAGCAAGTCCCTATGCTGGGGGTCCATGGCGGGTTTCAGAGAACAGCAACCCTTCGGTCCCAAATAGGTGGCAGTTTTACAGTTTAGGGATCTGGGAATTACCGAGTTTATGTAATTTAATGAATGCAACATAGCTACCAAGGATGCTCTTTTTATCTTTATTATCCACCTGCCATTGCATGTCAGTAAACAGAGGCTGAAGATACAAAGCCCTTTCGTTTTTTTAAAGCTACTTAGGAAGCCTTCACTTCACAATTAAATGAGCTTCACAAATAAATCATCTCCTTACTCTATTGCACTGTGGAAAATTCATTTACTTTTTAAAATTCAAATTAAATTTATCTCTCTCCTTGATGCTTTCTCTGTCCCTAAAGGAATATTTTTTTTTTTGTATTCTATTTTTATTTTTTGTTACTTCAAATTTTTGTTTAAATTCTAGTTAGTGAACATATAGTGCCTATTAGGTTCTTCTTGTATTTAAAATAATTTTCTTACAGCTCTTCGTAGATCGTATTTTATTCCTTATAATGACCTTATATCCTAAATGCTAATAAAGACACCATTATAGGATATAACACTGATTTTTGTGACTAGTTGTTTTAGAGAATAATATATATAGGGAAATGATTTTATCACTTGTAAGTTTTCCCAAATTTCAGGAATGACAAGATTTGAAAACTAAAAGTACCCTATAATCCATGCCCATCACAACATAGTAGGTCTGAGTCTACTTGAAGTTATCCCGTGTTAAGTATAAAGCTTATTCTCAAGGATCATTGAAATAAAAACTAAGTCAGTCTTTTTAATTGTCCTTCTGTTAAAAGAAATAGAAAACAAATAAAAAAGGCATGGATTTTCAGGACATTTCTATACTTCTTTACAAATCCCTTGGCTACCTGTTATCTCTTATTAAACCTAGATTATTTGAAGCTAGGGTTTAAAGGCCTCCCAGACTTCATCCCATACGGCTTGCTTCCTCTACAAACTTCAGTTTCCAGACCAATTCTTCAGTTTTATTTTCAAGGCAGCACATCATTTTACATTATGTTTGGAATCAGAAAGTTCTGGTTCAGAGTCTTGAAAACACAGTTCTTGCATATGTGACCTTGTCAAGGAGACTATCCTCTATCCTCAGACCAAAGATATTAATAGTATATATCCCACATATTTGTCATGTGGATTAAAGTGTCATGTTGTAGTATATATTCAACAAATATTTGAGTTGTGACGAGGTGTTAGGCTCTGGGTTGCAATTTCTCTATTAATCAAAACTTAAATAATTTTTTTCACTGTGTAGCAAATTAATGTGCTCATTTTTTGACAAGATTTATTTATTTACTTGAAAAGGGAGGGGGAGAGGGAGAGAATTCCAAGCAGACTCTCTGCTGAACTTAGAGCCCAGTGTGGGGCTGGATCCCATGACTCATGAAATCACAATCTGGGTCAAAACCGAGAGTTGGTCATTTAACTAAATGTGCTCATATTTCCCCAAATAATGTCCCCATCCTATAAGAACCACCTCAAATCTTAGTTCCTCTGTAAAAATTGACCGTTATAACCCCTGTCAAATTACCTCAGAACTCCTGGAAAGTGCTGTGTCAACAGTTTATATTCATCATTTGTCTGATATTGCTAAGTATCATTTCACACTCATGAAGTTCACCTGTTCTCATTAAAATATTGATGAGTAGAAGGCATTGATAATGTTTCCCTTTCTCTGTATACCATACTCTCAGGAACTTAACTTGGAGACAGAGTTAGTAAAGACTTGTTGATAAACAGAGGAGTTAATTGATTTCGGAGATTTTCTTAAAAGAAAAAGTGCTACTTTCTTTTCGGTAGTTCAGAACTTTTTTTACTAGGCAGTTTGTTTTTATGGACAAGAAATTCATTCGTATAAAATCCATTCCACCATTTAGTAAATGCATTTCTGCCAAGACTCTTTATTTCATATCTGTTCGTTGGAAATGTGACATTTTTGGACAAGTGAAAGAAGAATGTATGTAGCTGCTGAAGAGCATAACGGCACTCTTCCCTCATAACACTTCCCCTTCCATTTCTTCTCTAGTCTGTTCATTTTATGGTGGAGATAGTCAAAAGTACTACCTAATGTGGCTTTCTTCTAACCTGTTTAAGGTAGCAGTCTGTAGATATGTATAGTCCCAGTAGTATTGGGGGTTAGGAGAAAACCTATGTTTTCATGAACACTTTTCTTAGAAAATACAACAAATGTACTCAGAGTACTCATTGCCTAGCTTTAGCTGTCTCAAATGGCAGCTGGTGCTTTTATTGCTGTATAAAATATCTGACTGCTTTTGTAATAAAGAAGCTAAAGATCCCACTGCTCTCTTTGTAGGCAAAGGGAGCAATAAAAGTGCCATTTAGTAAACTCCATCCTTTCTAGTTAATAAAATATGCCATGTAGGAAGTGAGAGAATCAGAGTTGATTTGGTCCTCAGAGTCTCCTAAAAAAAAAAACCAGAAAAACAGTATTGTTTCCCTAATTGTTTGATTGTTCTGTATGCCTTCCAGAAGAGGAAATGATTCATCCAGAGCTCTCATCTTTAACACACAACAAGACACATGTGGTCCTCCTGCTGTTTACTAGCAGTGAACAGCCACATGGGTCTGTGAAGTTGTCCAGGTTGTAGGAGGTCTTGAACTGTGAAATATCTGAGTCAATGGAATGGTTATTTAACTCCCTATTTAAATTCTGAAGAATCTGTACCAAAAAAGCTACCAAGACTGAGAGAATAATCTGCATATCAACCTGCTCTGGGCTTAATAGATATCATGATAAAGCAAAAGATCAATAGTAATTTTAATTAAAGCAGGAATGTGAAAAAATTTAGTATACCAAACAACCACATTTGTCCACTATTTGGAATTCATGATCATTTATATAGGGCTTAAAGTGAGGTTTCTTTGCACTCTCTTTGAAAAAGGGTTTGCTAAGTAAATGAGAAGCATAATCAGGGACTCAGATTTGCTTAGCGGACATAAAGTGAGCTTTCACATGTCGAAGTGTCAATTTTTGCAAAACAAAAGCGAATTGCCAGTGACAGACACAAAGATGGTACCACTTAGAATCTTCGTTACCTAAGTTGTATGTCAGGCATTGGGAATTTCTGTTTAGCATCAGGCCAGGATTGGAGAAACATTCCACAAGTCGTTTAAGCTATAGCAAAGTAGTGATACGAGCATCCGCTCTTGAGTTAGACTATCTGGGTGCTAATCATAGCTACACCCTTACCAGTGAGGTAAGGATGGATAATTTCCTTAATTACTCCATCTGTAAGATGGGAATAATAACAGAATCTATCTCATACATTTGAATGGAGATTAAAGAAAATAAGGCATCAATATATGTGACTTAGCTTTACAAGAACTTGGGGATTTAAGAAATGCACACACGTGCACATACACACACAAAAAATCTTCCTTGATTTCAATGAAGTTATGTCCCAATAAACCTACTGTAAGTTGAAAATACCCTAAAGTGAAAATGCATTTAACACACCTAAGCTACTGAACATCACAGCTTAGCCTAGTCTACTTTGAACGTCCTCAGAACACTTATATTAGCCTACAGTTGGGCAGAATCATCTAATACAAAGGGTATTTTAAAACCTCTTTTAAAAAAGTTTTTTTTTTTGTTTTTGAGTATCACATGTAATTTATTAAATTACAAAGTAACAAAGTGAAAAACAGAATGGTTGTACAGCTACACAATGGTTGTAGACTGCAGGTATGCTGGTTGTTTATCTTCATGATTGTGGGACTCTTTGGGAGCTGCAGCTTGTCAGGGCTGCCCATCATTGCTATAGAGTATCATATTGCCTAACTCTAGCTCTGTAAAATTTCCAAATTCAAAATTCAAAGTACGGTTTCTACTGAATGCATATCACTTTCACGCCATCATGATGCTGAAAAATTGTTAAGTCAAACCATCGTAAGTTGGGGAGTGTCTGTATGTGTGTATGCATATGTATATGTGTATACACACATGCATGTATATATGTATGTACACACACGCATATATGTGTGTAAATGCATACATGTGTATTTATTCACTTAAATACATAGAAAATATATTGGATTGTTTCTGCACTCCAGTCATTCAAATAAAGATCCTACTAGAAAAAACATATATATATATATACACATATATGCAAGCACATACATATATGTGTATGTGTATATATATTTAAATATGTGTATCAATATATCTGTGTATATGTACATATTTTTTCTATTAGGACTTTTAATTAATGGCTGGAATGTAGGAACAATTCAATACAATTTGTTATATATTTAAATAATTGTGTTTTTCCATTAGTGAAGAAATAGTCATGATATTTTGCAGTATTTGTCTCTTTCACTTCCTCCTACATGTGGTGCTCATCCAAATATCATTTGGATTCAAAGGGAAACTAAAAGATGGTCTAGTAGATAAAATCTTGTGCTCTTTAACACAAATGAACTCATGAAAAGTTATCAGAAAATGGCAGGATTTAGTAGATACAGAAGGTGTACAAAATTGAGGAGTCATAAATACTTTGAAAATAGGCATAAGACTGAATATCTCAAATGTGTTTGAGCATTTATGACATTTAATATTTTAGGCAAAGCTAGAAATACCAGAAACATGCTCAATTCTTTCTCCTCCCCACCCTTTTTCTCCTTTCTTTCTTTCCTTCTTCCTTCCTCCTTCCTTTTTGGTGTGTAATTAAAGTATAATATTAATATTCATATAACTGTTGTTCAGCTTTTATAATTTTCCACCTTCCTATCTTGTACAACTGTACAACTTCCTTTAAGGGGTGGGTATAGACTTGTAGGGTTAAAGTTCGGACTAGGCTGAAATGGCTCTGCATAATATAGAAAATTTCCCAAGACCAGTGGAGGGATGGAAGGAAAAATTAAAAGAAGTCCAGAGTCTGAGGAACAAAACAATGAGAGGGGGAAGCGCTGGAAAAGATACCTGCCTGTGTCTTAGGGGAAGAAAAGACTCTGTAGAAAGAACGTATTTTGAGGATGGTTATTGGATTGCCCCTGGCAGTTCGATGGAAAGTCCTCCTCCTCTACCCCTCTGAATTATACAGGAAAATCCACATGGCTCAGTAATATTTTTGCAGTGATCACCTAATCTTTTTAAATCAAAAGAGGTAAGCCTAGTATAACATAGAAAGATCTTGAATCACTATGTTGTACACCTGAATCTAATGTAACAATGTATGTCAACTGTACTGACAGATTAATTAATTAATTAATTTTGAAAGGAAAAGAGGGGCTGAATTGATGTAAGGCAGAACTCAGCCTTTAAATTAAAACGAACAAAAAAGTGGACGCAGAAACAAATCAAACCAGTCATTAGAGATCTAATGTGGATGGAGACCTAGAAATCACATGCTTAGAGCAGTTTTCTCTTCAGAAATAGTGAAACTTTTGCAGTCCTCGTATTTTAAAGGTACTGGCTAGAGGTTGAAACAGTTCATAGGAGCTGCTACACACGCATATACAAACACACATGTGTAATTTGAAAACTTGGGACTAATTCAAAATTGTTCAGAAAACGTGACTGTGAAAAAAAAAGAAAAAAAAGAAAACGTGATTGCGTTTCAGTTTGCATTTTAAATGTAATAGTTTGGATTCATTAGAACATTTAAATTATTTTTGTCTGTGATTTTTATGTGTAAGACGTTGCAGTACATTCATCTAACATATATTTTAAATTACCAAACCAAAATACACCTTGATTCTTTTTAGTTGAAACAGCAGACAATTGGTCACAAAATGTAATTATTCTGTTTTATAGAGCCTAATTTCATGACCACATGGAAGAGAATGATTAAAAAAGGTCTAGACACAGCAGAAAAAAGAAATCTTAGTTCAGGTATAAGAAAATGGCAGGAGTCCAAAGCTCTAGCGTTTGAAAAGAAGCTAATAAAAAGATCACAAAGTTACAATTTGACCTTATTTTATTAAAAAGCTGATCCACGTGGAAAGAGGGTGCTATTTAATTTAAAGACAGGAAAGGTGAAAGATATCCTAAAATGATCAAAGGGATGCCAATGCTTTGCCAGATGGGCTCTGTGTTCATTAAGAATATTTAATAGTCTACATTTAAATGCCTAGAATAGAGGTTTTATAAGGTCGATGTTTCACTGAAATTTTAATTGAATAATTAGTCTAAATTCTAAACTAGGAACTAAAATGATGATCTTACTTAAACAGAATAACTGAGGGCATTAGATGATTTTTAATTAGATTGTTAATTGATTTTCTCTTTAATTTTTTTCAGATTGATTATATCCTTTCAGTTGCAATGGATGTTAATTCCTGCTATGACTTGGTTCCATATATTGAAGTTCATGTTTTTTTTCTTTTCTGTTTTCTTACTCACTGTCATTGCTGCTGACAGTTTTTATAATACTACATTCCTCAGTCATGTGGTCCTAACAGTTGCTATGTCGAAACTAAATATGTTTCTTTATGTTAGTTATACTTAATGATATTCTTAAATCCCATAGAGTCCTTAATATTTATTTTAACAAATTTCACAAACATGAAATATTTTTCATTATTCTTGTTAGCAAAGAAAAATAGAATCTACATGAATATTATGAAAAGAGTATAATGCAAAACTTAACAGTTAATATCAATGAGTTAATTACATGTTCTCAGGCTTTCTCAATGGGGTGTTCTTATCTCCAGCCAAACAGACACAAAATGTGATTTTGTTTAAGGAAGTGAAAATAGCTATACTGACAGTTTATTTATCCTCTATCATTGGAAAATGAAAGGTTTTCCTTAATAAAGTTTTTTGCACATAGATGGATTTTCTAGAAAACTGAATTTTATTCCTTTAAATACTAACTTTAAAGTTTATAGCTTTTTTTATGGATATTTAAATAACATGTTCCATCTAGTTTCTTGCCTTTTTAACCAGGGAATAGTGAACATAATTTTAACTTTTCTTGATGACTGAGGGTCAAAAAATGAATACAAATTATTCTGACCTTCTGCAATTAAAGGGCCTCAGAGGCTAGAAAGTCTTAGATGGTTTATGCTGTGACGAACTTGGCCATAAAACTAAGCAACTTATGAGCAATGGCTACACCAAGGATAAAGCACTGGAAAGTCAGATTTTTTCCCCCCATGGACTTTAGTTTTTAACTCAACCATTGCAGCAAGTTTGATTGTGGAAATTCTTAAAGTTCAAAGCTTATCAGAGGAATGGGCATATTTACAAGTAAGGAAAATATTTATCTACCCTAAAGAAATGGATACTTGCAAAGTCCAGCTCAGAGCAACAACTGCAAGAAATATTCAGACAGGTTTGAATTCCCATAGAGCACCCTTCACAGAATCCACACTTCATGGATTAAAGAAACAAGAAAAGATACAGCACAATTAATAGGCATGCTGATGCTGAATTCAAATTGTTGCAGAAAGCTTCTGCATCTTTAAAAAAAATTGCAGCCAGTAAGATTGTATTCTCTGTGAAATTCTAATATAAGATCTGATGCTAGAAAGTTAACCGAATTTGTGAAAACAAATCAGTATATTTCAGAGTGTGACTCTTATGGCAGATAGAACCATGATAAGAAAGAGAGATACACAAACAGTTGTGGGCACTTCAACGGTCATTTAAACCAAGGCTTTCAATAATTCCTTAGTTAAGAGAAATTCAAATGAACCACTAGAGATACAATATACATAATTTGTTTTTGATCATTCATCCTTCTTCAACAGTAATTACAGAGAGTAATTCCACAGGTACACCTCCTAGAAGAGTACAGATTTTACAGATTTTCACTATGCTGTGGAATCGCAAGTTAGAACATGTTCCTTGTTTAAGAATTTTTCAAATACTGTCAGATACATATGTGGGTATGTATGTGTGTGTGTGTATCTCAAGTATATATAATGTGTGAGGGGGTGTATTATGAGTTGGTGAGTGTACCATGTGTTGGTAAATGTTACCTTGTTCATTCTGTAGTGAGGGGTTAGTTGATCTCATCTTATTCATTTCTTCTTTTTAGTATCTCTAAGACTGAAAAGTAGAGTTTGCAAAAATTTTAAGGAGAACTATTTCTTAAAGCATTTTTTTTCTTAAAGTATTTCTTAAAGAAAGAATCCCATCCATATTAAATTAAAAGTAAAATTTGTAGCTGGCATAATTATTTTATAACACATTGATTAACTTTCAGACAAATGTCTGTTTCATATGTGAAAACATCGCTGTTCTTCTTCACTAACTTTCTTTATTAAATGATTTTCTCAGCCTTTGTCATCTGCACCAGCCTTTAGGAATCTCTCTGCTTCATCAAACCCTAATTTCTTTCCAAATCCCATTTTAAAGGTGATCATTTCTTCTCTTCTTGGCAATCTGCATTTCTGTCTCCTTTGGTTACTTCCATAGCTAAATGTCTGACATGATTCATTTCAGCTCTGAAATACTCCTCTTACTGTAATCTGTCCCAGAAGCAGATGTACCCTGTAAGTAGGCACATTGCATTGTGAAAAAAAAAAATATGTGGAGTTACACAAGATGTATAACTGATTCAAATATAAACTATCTAGAAATGAGTTAAATCCAGGGTTCTATATTTCTTTTCTTTTTTATTATGGTCATTTTGTCCAAACAAATATATGTCAATGTAATAAAGAGGTTTAACTTAAAAATCATAATAAAAAAAATCCTTGGACAAGAGAATGATTTCTAAAGGAGACAAAGCTTGCTTTAACACTATGTTAGCAATTTCTTATTGGACATTAAAATTCTTTTTTGTGTCTCCACAAATGATTGGTTATACTTCATTACTGCTAAAATTTAACTAGACATTTTTACTCTAAACTTTAATTATGACATGAAATCAGGGCAGATTTCATATATCAATGTGGATGCATCGTTCTCTTGCTTTATTTAATTTCCCACTCATGTTCTCATGTGTGCTGAATTTCATTAAAAGTATTTCCCACATTTTTTTGCTTAAATAATATAATTAGTATGACTGAGGAGACCAGATAATTAAATAAAAAGTGCTTCATCCACTGGATTCAGAGTAGGTGATGGATGCAGAATTCGAGAGGACCCAGGAAAGTAGAAACAGACGAGTTGAATATTCCTCAAGGAAGAGCAAGGCAATGACTAATAAATAGATTTTTAGAATTCCTATCATTTTAATGTTATTTGCCCCAACCGCATCCCATGTGTTACTGTTGATTTTATCTCTGCAATGACCCATCTTTTCGCTTTCTGAAAGTCTTCCCATAAATGCCTTCCTTCAATATCATCCATCAGAAGAGGAAAATAAAAGGTAAGGTTATCAAAAATTATCCATCAAGGATCATCTATCAAAGATCATCATGATAATCTTAATAACTTTTCATAATTAGGAACAAGAGGTTTACATTGACACCAAACACAAATAATTGTAAATTAGATTAAAACCAGAGCTTAAAATTTGCCAGCTTATGATTATTACTAGTTACTAGGCATGCAAACAGTTTTATTCTATTAGGTCTGGAAAGAGTTCCACAAGAGATAATAATCTGTTAAAACCTCATTCATATTCTCTGATCACTTGTAGTCACTATACTCAAAGGCTAGAAATTGACCAAGGATGGTTCTGTAAGTTCAGTGCTGGAGTCATTACCTTCAGAAGTGCTAATTTACACTGTCCTGGTTTGTATTCGTCTTTCAGTGAAGGTATTTATGACATTGAAGTTAGTGGGCTGCTTAGATCTTCTCTAGGTCTAAATATATAACCATAACAGTATGATGGGAATTGTACAAATCCCCTAAGTCCAGAAATGAGAGAGCTGAATGTACCATGACTAAGGATATTAACTGAGGACATATGTAACCATTTTAGGATTGAATTCGTCTTTCAAGGTGGGATACAATAAAAGCAACCAACTGTAAAATCTTAAAGAATTATCTGACATAGAAAATTGGATTAAAGATTTAGCAACTCTAATTTTAGTGACACTGATAGCTTTTGAATATATGAAGCCGTAAGAAATAAAACTGCCCTTGACTAAAACCTACAGAACATTAAAAATGCATGAATATTATTTTTAGAAAACATAATTAAGAGGAAGATGTATGGGGTGGCATTATGACTTACAGCAATACTTGAAATGGACAAAAATTATATAGTTAAATTTATGAACAAATCAAAATTATCATTTTCTTATAACTGTGCTTTGAAGTTTATTTAAAATAGTCATGTGAGGCTCCCTTTTTCTTGAAGATCCTAGAAAGCTACAGAACGTCCTGAAGAAATGAGACCTTGACAGATGTATGTAATGATTCAATTATGCTAATAATGCCAAATATAAATATTAGGAAAGTTTTCAAACAGATAAGGAAAAGTGCAAAATTGTGTGTACTCTTAATTCAAACAATGAGACACACATCCTAATAACAAGATGGAAGTTGCCAGAAGTCACCAGTAAGGCAAAAACTGTGGAACAAGCCTCAAGGAGCTTATGAAGATAAAGGGGAGAAATAGCCCTACTGTCACCTCACCTTCTCACCCTTTTCTATTTCGCTCACATGCCCAAGAAATCAGCAATTGGTGGACTAGCCAAATGATACTGGTTTTAAAAAACTTTCATTTCTGTGACTTCTAGCCTAACAAGACCCTCAATTGCCTCCCTCACTTCCTAGTTCCTAGTACATGTTTATGAGAGGGGGTCTATTTTTTTTTTTTTTTAATCGCAGGATGATTTATGGTGAGGTTTTCTTTGTATAGTTCTGCGAGCAGTGCACCTTCCCAGAGAGAGTTAAAGTGTCCATTAGGGAAAGGGGCAAAACAAGAAGCTTATAGTCCGGGTGCCTGGGTGGCTCAGTGGGTTGAGCCGCTGCCTTCGGCTCAGGTCATGATCTCAGGGTCCTGGGATCGAGTCCCGCATCGGGCTCTCTGCTCGGCGGGGGCCCTGCTTCCCTCTCTCTCTCTCTGCCTGCCTCTCTGCCTACTTGTGATCTCTCTCTGTCAACTAAATAAATAAAATCTTAAAAAAAAAAAAAAAAGCTTATAGTCCCTGTAAGCAAGCATTATCTTATAATAGTCCCAGTCAAGCAAACACTGAACTGTGTCTTCTTACCTCTCCTACATGTGCTTTTGAACCTACCCTCCCCTACTGTCTCCCCACCCCAATTCCATCATGGGAAAGAACCTTTCTGATTATTTGAGAAGGTGGCCATCCAAATGACAGAACCATACATTAGGATTAACTCACAGTATTCGTAGCTCTGCACCAAACTATGCTGCTATCTAATTTTACTCTGGACTTTTTCAGGCCTGGGAATTGTGCTTACATTGTTTTAAGATAAGATCTCCTCCATTTTACACTCAAATCTGGGTGATAACTTTTTTCTCCTTTATGTTGAACACTTATGTTTATGAAAATGACATCTTTTTGGAAAGATGTCAGGTGTCCCAATTCTCATTTCTGCAGATTTTCTATAACATCAAAAAATATTGGGGCACCTGGGTGGCTCAGCTGGTCAAACAGCTGGCTCAGGTATGATCCCTCCGTCCTGAAATCAAGCCCCATGTCAGGCTTCCTGCTCAGCAGGGGAGCCTTCTTCTCCCTCTCCCTTTGCCCCTCCCTCTGCTTGTGCTCTGTCTCTGTCTCACTCACTCTCTCTCTTAAATAAATATAT
Source organism: Meles meles (assembly GCF_922984935.1). NCBI lineage: Eukaryota > Metazoa > Chordata > Mammalia > Carnivora > Mustelidae > Meles > Meles meles. The sequence goes on from NC_060067.1 coordinate 159,865,204, forward strand.
AAAATCTTAAAAAAAAAAAACCCAAACATAATAATGACTACAATTATGACTATGCATTACTACAACTACTACTAACTCTAGTAATGCTACTACTACTATTTCTACAGTCATCAGAATGATGAAATATCTCAGATAGTAATGTTTACTGGGTATGCCATTGATTCTCAACAAGCCCAGCCTTTCAGAAGTAAAGACATATGTAACTAGCTCTGGATAGTTCTTGGCTGGGATGGGGTGTGCCGCTTTCACACTGAGATAGTAAAACTCTCCTACCCAATTTTCCAGCTTCTCTGCTTAAGCTATGAGGTAGAGAAGACCATGAGCTCTACGAAATGAAGGTAAAAGATAGTGGCTCTTCCATTAGTCTGGGTCTTTTACTGACTGTGCAAAGCAGAGACCCTTTCCAATCTGTTTTAGATATGTTTAGAAGTCAATCATTAGGTCTTTGTGGATTTTTTTCCCCTTACCATTACAGAGCTTACAATAACAGAAACGATCAATGCTCTATTCATATCCTCTCATTTTATCCTACACTTCATTTGTAGACAGTTCCCTTACACACAAGCAGTTTCCCACTTTTCTCTGCTTTCACAAATTCTGAAGCTACAGGGATTTGGAGGTGGTCGTGGTTGGCCCACGCTGCACTTTCAGGGGAATGAATACACTATGGACAATTCTTAACTTGCAAGGAATGAAAACTGTTGGATAAACATCCAACCAGATATTTTTTGTTGAGATGTGTCTACAGTCCCTGGAGGTTTCCCAGGGGACTGATCTGAGTTCTTCATGTGGTAACCCACAAACTAAAATAAACTTTATTGGCTTTCCTTTATCTCCTGTCTTAATGCCCTACTCCTCATCATGCTTCCTGGAAATCATATCTTAAATGAATTACTTATAACAAATGTTTATATCAAGGTTCTCTCTTGCAAGAACCCAGACTAAGAACAATTTTGATAGACAGAGATATGAAACTGGTAAGGCACAATGTTGGCACTCAAAAACTCAGATCTGTCTTTCTAATTAAGGTTCCAATCCTAATTGATATAACATCTGGTTCCTATTTCAAAAATGTATTAATATAGTACATTTATTAATATACAGTATTCACTTGTGTGAAGAAGGAATTTTATTTCATTTTTTCTTAGTGGGAATTTAGTGTATTAATTTTATTAGAAGTGTAAATACACTTTGCAATCATATTGGCACAGTAGATGGAAATCTCTGTAAGGAGTTGTGGTGAGAGCTCCTGACACCATGGACATAAATAGATCCCAGATGCACTCAGAGTCTATGATTTGTTCACATATATTAAAAAATAATAAGTACCCCAGACAGTCAGAAAAACTGTTTTATTCTATAAGCTAAGAGGACTTATCTCACAGGAAGATCAAAAGAAATTTTGGTGTTGGAATCCAGAAGTGCAAATGAGAGGACAAGATAGGGAAGCACATTACTTATCTATGAGGTCACAGTCAAGAGTGGGACCAATTGCAGAATTCAGAGCAGCAGCAAGGTTACAGAACAGAGGAGTGAGGAAAAAATGAATCATCTATACTTAAAAGAAAGCTTTGGGATTTATACTGTCAGGGATCCGTCAAACTTGGTGGCACTAAGAATGTGTGAGGGATATTTAATAAAGAGACTGAGAGGGTAACAGAATCTGTTGGTCCTGGAACACAAACTTCCATAGGTAAAATAGAAGGGTTTGGACGGTAGGAAAGAGATGGGTAATCGGGTGCTACTGGAGAATATGCAGATTGAAAAGGTTTGAATGTTGAATGTTGACCAAGACCGTACAGATATGAGACACAATAGGTACTGTACAAATTGTTTCTTGGAGGATGGTATACACTTGTGATTACAAACAAGAACAAAAGCAAAAAGCACTGCTACAACATACAACTCTCTCTACATTTCTTCTGGGTCAGCAAGAATATGAGGAGGAGGCAGTGAAGCTCTAGTCAGCTACCATTCTCCCTCTGGGCAGGTGGCTCACCAAGCAAGAGCCTAAATGGAAGCTGGAAGTCAAGTAATTGGCTGGGTGGAAGCATGGCACCTTTCTTTTTTTTTAAAACCAGATCTAGTGTGAGGCTTTTGCTGAGTGTGTTCCATGAAAGTTCTTCGGGCAAATTCATTTATCTGTGTACAGTAAGATTCTGACCAAGAGTAACTCATTTTCTATATTGCCAGACCTAATTAGCCATAATTGTTAAATTAGAGCTCATTTTTTAATATATTAAGAGTTCAACAAAACTTTTCCCATTCTGTGGCTCTGCAAGAGATACACTGAAGATTAAGGTTAATTCACTGAAAACTGGAACATCCTCTTGGTCCCTGTTTTCTGTTTTCTTCCTGAGGTCATAAATTATTTATATATTTTAGATAATATATACATTATCATAGATTCATGAATCTAAACATTCATATTTTACACATACAGATGCTACCATTGGAGGAGGACCATAATGGCAAAAATAATTCTCCCAAAGTAAATTTTTTCATTCTTACCATGTTCCATAAACAAATAGGCAGATCATTTATATTATTGTGAAAACAAAATCCTATTACATATTAAAAATTTCAGTGTTATGGTATATTACTAATTTAAGACCTTTAAGGATATAATGATATATTCATATGTAAAATTAAGAGCTATAACTTTTTGCTCCAAACTACAAAAACATTTGCAAACTTATGACAGTTTATAGCACAGTAAAAGAGGACCTAAACATTGTTTCTAAGCAATTTTCAATTTTCTTAGAATCTGTCATGTTTTTATCAAACATGTGAGAACCTGTAAAGTGAAAATAAAGCTAATATAAATATTGTCAGAAATGGGAGTCAAAGCTTCTTGATTTACAATGCTAGCAGGGAGATGAATGTTTTAGATATTTTCAAGACACTGGAAATGAAATTAAACTATCATTGCTCTCAGTTAAAATGCATCACTATACCCACTAAACAAATACTCCATGTCCAGGGAGCCAATATTAAACCAACTTGTTTTTTCGTGGTTTAAAGACATTATAGTCACTGGGTCATAATCTAATATAGAAGGCAAAATAAATATTAGCCCTTCAATGCCAGTCTCTTAATCTCTCCAGAAATACCACACATTTACAGAAAATAGTTTGCTACTCTCTCCATGCAAAATATTCATTTAAGTCTTCTTGTGTTTAAATTGAAGCTACGGGTTACATTTCCTTTCATCAGCAGTTATAGGGGTCATCATGGTGTTATCCCCCCAAACTACTCCATCTCCCCACCATTGCATTTTTACAAATTTGGGAGATTGAACATGGTTGGACCTTAAAACTGATCACTCATGGGTTCCTTATTTCTTTTCCAGCAATTAATGCAGACATCTAGTTAAGTTTATTGATGGATATGAAGGTTGTTTCAGGAATGGCAATATGATCTAAATTAGACAAATGAAATACCAAGATATTTAGGGATTCTGGCACAAATTTCCTCATTAAGAGAAAGCCTTAGAAAAATACAATTTCTTTCTTTTCTGGACATTAGTACTTGAAGGTATAACAATGTAGCTACGCTGTCTTAGAAATCAGCCCTAGAACTGGAAGTGATTATGCTGAGTGAAATAAGTCAAGCAGAGAGAGTCAAGTATCATATGGTTTCACTTATTTGTGGAGCATAACAAATGACATGGAGGACATTGGGAGATGGAGAGGAGAAGGAAGTTGAGGGAAATTGGAAGGGGAGGTGAATCATAAGAGACTATGGACTCTGAAAGACAACCTGAGGGTTTTGAAGGGGCGGGGGTGGGAGTTTGGGGGAACCAGGTGGTGGGTAATAGGGAGGGCACGTATTGCATGGAGCACTGGGTGTGGTGCAAAAAACAATGAATACTGTTATGCTGAAAAAATAAATTAATTAATTAAATTTAAAAAAAGAAAGAAAGAAATCAGCCCTAGGACTAAGGGTGCATACGATGAAGGGCATATCTGGCAGAACTACTGGGAATGAAAGCCAGGACCACTGGATTGCACCAACTTTAAAACCTCCCTAACCACCGGTCTTCCAGTTTTGTGAACCTGCACATGATTTTGCTTTGAAAAGTTTGTGACTCTTTTGTTTGTTTCCGTGTTTGTTTTTCTAACTTAAGGTTAAAAGTATCTTAGCAGATATAGAAGTTTTGATTATGTAGTTCAGCTTCATCTTCAAATAATTCATTATATTCTTTAAGGTTATTTATTATTGAAGTAACACTTCAATAATAAATAACTTAAAATAGAGAAATATAATCTTACTACTGGACTGTTAGGAGTTGAATTGTGTCTGCACTGTAATATGCAGGTAAAATGGACCCATAAGTTCAGAGAACAAACTCATGGTTGCTAGAGGAGGTGAGGGGAAAATGGGCAAAATGTGTGAAGGGGAGTGGAAGGTACAGGCTTCTAGTTATAAAGTCAGTAAGTCACAGGAATGAAAGGCACAGCATAAAGAATATAGTTGATGGTATTAAATAGTATTGTATAGTGAAAAATGGTAGCTATATTTGGGGTTAGCACAGCAGAACATAATAGAGTTGTTGAATAACTATGTTGTACACCTAAAACCAATATAACATTGTGTGTCAACTCTGATTTAAAAAAAAAAAAAAAGGAAGGATAATCTGCAGATATACACAATTTTGTTTTAAGATTTTATTTATTTATTTGAGAGAGAGAGAAAAAACCAGCAGGGTAGGGGCAAAAGGAGAGGCAGAAGCAGACTTCCCACTAAGCAGGGAGCCCAATGCAAGGCTTGGTCCCAGGACCCTGGGATCATGACCTGAGCTGAAGTCAGATGCTTAACTGACTGAGCCATCCAGGCGCCCAGTACACACAACTTTGTTTCTGTTTCTGTCCCTCCCATCGGAGCACTTAGACAACCAAATAACTGCAGTCATTTAGAGCCAGCCAAGGAGTGATGCTAATTATGTTTCTGTCTAACAGAGACAAGTTTGTAAATCAAGTTACAGTTCTACAAACCTTGCCAGTAATCATTCCAGAGAAATGTATCCAGATATTCATTAAACACACTGAAGAATAAAAAATAATAAAACCATAACATAATAATATACAGTAACAATAATCTCTCTTAACATTCTTTTCTTGCACACTCTTGCAAATTCTTGTTTTTAATTACAATTTTAGTACCTCTAGTGGGAAACTATTATAAACATATTGCATATATTATGAAAATTGAGCAGTAGTTGAGTTAAGGCACTAACATAACTTAGGTTCTACATATGTTAGGAATCTGGCTTATAAAATAATGGCCGCTGAAATACCACACTGATACAAAGGAAAGCAGATGAAGGGCAAACAAAATTGTTATAGCTCAGGTTTAAAACTCTGAAAATGGACCTTCTTTTTTTTTGAAATGCTCACTAGATAATAATTTATGCATTTAGAAATTACTTCTACTTTACAGAATTTTCTGTATTTCAAATAAAGCATACCATTAAATGATAAATATCTTCTTAATAAAGATGTGTATCACTATTGCAGAGAATCACCCACTTAATGTTAAAAGTACTGATTCAAGAACACGGGCTATTAATTTTCTGTTTGTGGAAGCAAGCTGGGCAGGAATGAACTTGTAGGAGGCCATTTAAAGGACCCATATAAAATGAATCTTAATAGAAATGAAAATTTCATGCCCCAATTGCAGGTAATAAGACTTTATTGGTTGTAGAAACTTTTTTTTTCTACAATGGTCATAAGTGCTATATTATCAATTCTTTTCACCATCATTAAAGGTATTTTAAAAAAATGTAAAGTGTAGTACATGATACATAACTTTCCTAAACTGCTATCTTAGTACATTAAATAAGTTCATTAGCTTCTATTTTTATATCTCCATTTTTTTTCTGGTTGTTAAGAATATAAATGTTATTCCATATTAAAATACTTAAAATCAATAAGAGGGGGTGCCTGAGCCACGCAGTCGGTTAAGCATTCAACTTTTGGTTTCGGCTTTGGTCATAATATCAGGTCATGAGATCAAGCCCCACATCAGGCTCGGCACTCAGCAGGGAGTCTACCTGAGAGTCTCTCTCCCTCTGCCCTCCCCCCTGCTTGCACTCACTCTCTCTAAAATAAATAAATAAATCTTTAAAAAATAAATGAGACCAGAAAGAAATTTAAACTCCATCATAATCACACCTACCAAAGGAAACCGCTCTAAAATTTATATATTCTTGTATTTCCCCACTCACATATTCTTTCTGAAAATGGGAGACTGCACATACCCTTCCACTGACTTTTGCCACACACTGGGATATATATCTGTCAGAACATTTAAAAATACACTCTATTGCAAGGATATATTGATATATTACGTGACTAATTTTCTACAGATAACCTATTTTAGGTTTTCTTCAGCTTTTGGTAAAGTGAACAATGCTGCATTGAACCTAATTAGACATTTTCTTTTTTTCATGGGTAGATATGTTTTTAATTCCTAGGAATGGAAATGCCAGGTCAAAGTAAATGAATATTTAAACTTTTATACTGCAAAATTTTCATCTTGAAGTAGTAAATATTATAATCTGACCTCAGTTCCAAGCAGTCTCTCTTCTCAGTTGGTATTCTGGTATGCACCCTCTCATTACATACCTTTTGATCCTTAAAAACAAGATGTCTCAAAAACAAGTTTTCTTAATCACACTGGTATGAGCACATATAAAAGGGAGTCTTCTGCCATATCTTTGACCAAAAATGGGGATTATCTTTTGCTAAAATTTTATTAATTTGGGAAAACATTTTATTAATCTTTTTAATTTTTTTAATCTCAGGATTCTCTAGATAGTGGATTTATTTTTATCTTTTTTTGGCTATTTATAATTTTAATTAAATAACTGTTTAGCTTGTTACTTTTCTTATATTTGGTTGTTATTTTGGAAATACTTTTTTCCACGTAAATTTTCAGTTACACTGCTGGTGCTGTTATCCCCTATTGCAATTTTGTTCACCCTAATTCCAATTTATTGGCTTCCATTTATTTATTTTGTTTCTTCCTTCACTCCTGAGTCCTTGTGTTATGAATGAAAACATTTTCATTACTGATTTAAATATCTCCGTTTCCTTTTCCTATTCTATTGTTGCAATAGCAACAGAACAATAATAGATCCTTTTTAATATGCTTGTGGACCACCCAAGTGCATTAAGATGCAGCCCTAATCTAGTCAGTGAATGGAACAACGCAGCGCTCAGGAATAAACAGCTGCTTAAATATTTAACTGGCCAATGAGTTTTGAGTGGACTTGATTCATGTCCTTTCGGAGCTGGCTCATTTACTTGCTGATTAAGACCACTCACAGCTTTCTGCTCTAGTGCCTAGCCATATTTGAGCAGACACTCCATCAGCCTGGGTGTGGTTTAAAAGCCTTGGTGTGTTGCAGAATATCCTAGCCTATTCTGGTGATACAGGTAATTCCAATCATTATACATTTTTAATCTATAGAGGAAAATAAAGGAATAATACCTTTTTCATCCTCTATTCAAAGAAAGAGCAGTATAAAGGAGGAAAATCGTGTTTTTTTCTTCTTGATCATGTCACTTCCCTACCTTCAAACTACCAAAATTTCTTTTTTTTTTTTTTAAAGATTTTATTTATTTATTTGTCAGAGAGAGAGACCAAGCAGGTAGACAGAACAGGTAGAAGGCGGTGGGGGGAAGCAGGCTCTCCACTGAGCAAGGAGCCCGAAGTGAGACTTAATCCCTGGACCCAGGATCATGACCTAACAAAGACAGTTGCTTAATGGACTGAGCCACCCAGGGGTCCCACTACCAAAATTTCATGAGGGCTAAATTACACAATTTTCTCCCCTATTGTAGTAATTTTTATTTAATGCTATGTTTTAGACCTTCTCTCCTTTATATTTATATATATATAGCATTTATATAAAGTACTTTATATATAAATATACTATAAATATATATAGTACTTGTATATAAAGTACTTCATATATAAAATATTTATATAAATTTATACTATAAGGTACTTTATATATATAGTACTTCTAATATATTAAAGTATATACTTTATATATAAATATTTTATATATAATATAAACATATATTCACATATATACATACATAGAATGTACATAAAAAGTATTCCCATTCTCTCATCACTTCCCTTTATGGCTTCTTCCATTTTATAAGAGTCCCATTTACTTTTCTCTTCCATAATATTAGGTTATCACCCTCATATGGATGATACCCACATAACACATTTCTAGCTCAAATAACCTTTCTTAATCTAAAAATGTCTATTTTAAAATCATGTTCTATTAACCCTAAATGAATGCTCAATTAACCATTTGGCTAGATAAGACAAGGACTACATAGATATGATTAATCTATTATTATTGAGTTATTCATCTGCTTTTTAGCTGTCCAGTGACAATATAATACATTTCACACTACTCATGATTCATTAGCACTACACAGTTCCCTTGTACTCAATACACTCATTCCAGAGCCTGACATTTCTGTTTGGAAGTTCTTTGTGCAGCTGAGCTAAAATTTGCCAACATACTCTAAATCTGTCTCTTGACCCACAGAAAGGATTAATCTCTTTCTCACATGACAAACTATCAGGTATAGGGGGAAGATCTTTGCTTTCTGCACTCTGAGGAACAAAATACGCAACTATTCTCTCCTAATACATATATATACCTATTCTAGCTTTCATCATCCCAAAGGTTTACCCCCATTCCACTGTTTGGGTCCTACAGTCTAAAGCTAATTATGCCTCCTCAAGTGTCAAATATTCCATATTGGAGGTGGTTGGGGGGGACCAAAAAAAAAAAAAAAACACCATTATTCCTTTCAGAGGAATTTAGAAGGGATGTATAAAAAAGGATTAATCAGGAAATAAGAAAATAGCAAAGAACAGACTGTAATTAAATTAGCACAAGCTTGAAGGACAATCCATGTCAGACTGAAAATTAAAAGAAATGAGAATCTTAATGTATACTTTGGTACTGTTAACTCCCCATTATTTTTTAAAGACACTCCTGCAAACACAGTCACTGATACAGGCTATTAGGAAAGATCATTTATATTTACATAAATTAATTTCAACTAGTACTGTATGAAACCTTAGGCTATACTAAATGATACACTTGCTAGTTTCTAAAACAATGAATTATTTTCTCAAAAGTTTGATGTAAACTCCTTTGGAAAACTTACTTTCTTGCAAGACTTTTTTGGAAAAGAAAAGTTGTCTCTTAAAAAATAATTTTAGTGGATTCCAAGAAGCACAAATCTGCATCACAGAATTCTGATTCAGAATTCTGATTTTCCTTTCAACAAATGTCAATTGCATCAGCCCCATGTTTGAGTAAGAGGTTTTCTAAAAGGGGCTATGTAATTACACACATATTTATTCAAATATACTATCCTGCTCTGCTCTGGTTCCCTAAGAAGTTTATGGAGTCGGGACTTAAAAAGAAAGTGCCTTCCATTTACATAAGTATACATTATATGGATAACATGAAGATAATTAACTGAATAGCCTCTGTATTTTAGGACTGAATCAGTCTTAATCTACGCCTCATCAAAAAATCTACCCAGGATTAGGGAACACAATTTAGATTGAATAAAAAGGAAAAAAAAAAAAAGCCAACATTATGGATTGGGTTCTTTGTTAGCAAGTTGAATTGGAGCCTTTTAGGATTATTTCGGGAACATGCGTGCAGATTGAAATAGCATCAGTTTAATTGGCAGCCAATTCACTGCTTTCCATTAGATAGATATCCAAGTCATGAATTGCAATGAGAATTTCATTTGCTTTCAGAGCCAGTAATATCTGATCTAAAAAGCTATAGTAAGAAACATAGAAATTTTGCCCACGAAAGAGAAATACTTTGTCATAATTGTTGATTATTCACACTTCCTCGACGACGGAAGAGGTAGCCTTCTACTAACTGATAATAATAAGTGTTTATTTTTTATAGACAGTTTTATTCCTCTGCCAATTAAGGCATTCATTAATACAAGATTATAATACTATTTTCTTGATTTTTATCCCTTACTGCATCAACTACTTACCAAAAACATTAAGTAGGGTAGAACGTTTTGCTCAAATATGAAGTAACAATTTAAGAAATAAGAGACCAAATCCAACTTTCGGTCCAGAGGTAGAGTACAAATAAATGGGCACTGATGCCCCATCCCTTCAGATACAAAATCCTCACCCATTCTTTGGCCTCCTTTTGTACTTTTAAATAATGACGCACTGATACAATGGCTTCTTTAAACACCCATCCTGTACTTTCTTAATTAGGATAACTTTATGAAGAGTCTTGATATTTTTTAGGTCGAGAATCCTGATAAGATTTTGACTGACACTGTATGGAACAGTGGGATCTGGGGATACTTAAGAAATCATTTGGGAACTAATGTTGGAAAATTGACATTTTGGGGGCACCTGGGTGACTCAGTCATTAAGTGTCTGCTTTCCATTTAGGTCATGATCCCAGGGTCCTGGGTTCAGCACCACATCAGGCTCCCTGCTTAGCAGGAAGCCTGCTTCTCCCACTCCCCCTGCTTATGCTCTCTCTCTCTCTCTCTCTCTCTCTGTGTCAAATAAACAAAATCATAAAAAAAAAATAGAAAATTCACATCTTTGGTTCAATATTTTCTCATTTATACCTCGCCTTTATTTGGGTCTTCCTTTAAAATTTCTAGTAAGCTACACTGTGGAACTAGCAATCTAGTTCTTGCACATTTAGACACTCTTAAATGGCTATGAGTATCTACTGGTTTTTGTTACTTTGTTATGAGACAAATCTTTCTTGCTACTATGTATCTTAATCCTTTTTGTGTTCCCTTTAGGAAGTTAATTCATTTTTACGTATGACTCATATGTAGCAATGTTGCTAAAGTCTCTTAGTTCTCTGAGTGATAATGACAGTGGCCTGGTTTTCTACATAGGTAATCACAGGGGTTGGCAAATAAAAATTGCGCTGCTTCCTTTCCAGTCGTTGTCTCTTACTTCTTTTTTATTCTTGTACTGCATAGGATAAGACAACCAGTGCATGCTGAACAGAAGCTATTTCATTGGTGCCCTTTTTGACCTTTACTATAATATCTGCCTTAAGATTTTCAGCAGATACCATTTCTGAAGTTCAGTGAATTCTATTTTTTTATTATAGCTGACACATAATGTTACATTAGCTTTCAGTCCACAACTGAGTGACTCAACATCTCTATATGTTATGCTATGCTCACCACAAGTGTAGGTACCATCTGTCACCATACAATGCTATTACTGTGCCTTTTACTCCTGCGATATTCATTCCATAACTGGAAGCCTGTACCTCCCACTCGCCTTCACCCATTTTGCCCATCCTTCCACACGCCTTTCCTCTGGCAACTGCCAGTTCGTTCTCTGTATTTATAGGTCTGATTCTGATTTTGTTTGTTTATTCAATGTGTTTTGTTTTTTAGGTCTACATATGAGTGAAATCATATGGTATTTGTCTTTCTCAGTCTGACTTAGCAATTTTTATTCTATTCCTCCTTCCTCAAGTTTGTGTAATGTTGAATGCTTTATAAAATATATACTGTTTTCTCCTTTTAATTGTTACTTCTATGAACTTGATTTTCAGTGTGTATATAATAATTGCATTCCATCCTTTTACCTGGAATTTTTGTACTCATGTTTATAATTAAAATAAGTTCTTAATTTTCATTCCTTTTTACTAAATTTCTAAAATATAGTATTCTAGGCCAAATTAAGCCCACAAACAATTAGGATAGCTTTTTCTTTTCCTCCATTCTCTGATAAGCCACCAATGTGATTACAAAGTGGTAGACTAATTGATTCAGAATATAGCTCTGAAACCCACTCTTTGAGCTCAAATCCTGGTTCTGTCTCATATTAGCTCTGTGACAGTATAGATTACTTAATTTCTCTGGAGCGCAGTTTCTTCATCTGTAAAGTTAAGATAATTAAAAGTTTCAATATCAGTAGGTGTTGTAATGATTCAAAGAATACATGTAAAATACTCAGAAGAGTGTCAAGCACATGGTACGTACTCACTACATTTTCGCTAAGTACAAAACAAATGTTGGTTAACAAACTACAAGAAGGCAAATCAGTGTGCAGTGAGGGTAAAAGGTTTAAATTCTTTGTACATATATTAAAAAAAGAAAAGTTGTATCAGAGTGAAACAAACAGTGAGTGATGTAAAGTTCCCTCTAAGGATAAGAATGGGCTATTACTACTTCTGGTAACCTGTAAAGGGACACAGATGCCAGAAACAACTCAACTCATTCATGGAGCTTGTCTACGTGAGGGACAGATATATAAATTGATCCATACATAAAAGGAATGGGCAGTCCACAAAGGTATGTGTATGTATATATATTTTTTAATTTTAAAATGGGAGCTATTGATTGTAAATGATGCTGGTGAAAAACTTTTAGACTGAAAGATGGAAAATGCAGGACAGAACATGGGTAAGGCAAGGACTCCGAAAAGGCAGCTGAGCATATGATCCAGAGAAAAAGGAAAGTAATTTTTTTTTAAGTAATCTCTACACCCAACATGGGGCTCAAACTCACACCCTGAGATCAAGCAGCATATGCTACCAAATGAGCCAATCAGGTGGCCCTAAGAGAATAACCTATAAATTATAGGAAAGGGGAAAAATGATTGAAGAAGATTAGAGAAGCTTACAGATTTGGTGGCAGACTTTATTTACCCCATCCTACTGAGGTCCCCTCCTTTTAAAATTGTGAAGTATCAGATAATATCAATTTTCAAGGTGAGAGGAAGGATAGGGACCTATGTATGGGTTTGATGAAAAATGAAGATATACGGAATACTTGTTTTTAAACACCAACTTAATTTATATATATTGTTTCTTTCTGTCACACTTCATCTAAATTTGCATGGTTCCACTGGAAGCTTGGGACTTGTAACAACAGTTCCTTAAACAAGTTTTGAAAATGGAAGTTCATGTTCACTTGTGACACCAGCCATACAGTAGACACAAGTAAGATACCACATTGAAATGACACATCAAGTGTGATTGTTTTAAAGAATTAATTTTAGCATGGTCATTGAAGCTAAGCACATGGCTTCAAATTCTTCGTTTCTTCTAAGATAACTACTTTTTTCCCCTTAAATCTAGAGCTACAGATGATAAGACAACAGATTAATCAGATTGATCAGCTGAAGTTCAGCCAGGAAAACAGAACCCAGAAGGGTTCTTTAAACAGGGAATTTAATAGTCATCTGCCACATAAGCAGGTAAGGGACAGGGAAAGCAGCCCAGAGATTAGCAGGAAGTCACTCTCCCTCAGGTGTGGAAAACAAAGGCAGTGGTGAGTATTAACTGAGTCCAGCCCTTGGAACTGCCAAGCTGGAAATGGGAATGCAGAGGGTAGAGGGACTAAAATCAGGGAAGAACACACAGTTGCTTACAATACAGATGCTGTCCGATGCAGAGAGAGGCAGGAAGAAATAGTCTAGCCTTTAGCCTCCTCCTTCTTTCCAGTCTCTATCAGTGCCCCCAGATGGCCAAAACCAGCCCAAGGCAACTGACCGTTGAGCCCAGAAAGACTAGTTTTTTGGAATACAAAGACCAACAGAGAAAAGGCCAAGAGTGAGTCTGATAGCAAAGAGGCAAATGACCAACACAATAGGAAGATACTGTTATAAAATAAAAGCAGAATGGATTTTTGTTGTTTAGCAGATATTTGCATTTCTTCCTATGGGAAATAATGGTTTAAGTCATAAAACTAAGGGTAGAATCCTTCTTTTTATTTTTTCCGTGTTCATTGTTTGACACCTCATAAAATGTCATTATGAGTACTAATATATCTATCCTTAAAGTTACTGAAAATTAGTTATCACTACATCCTGTTATCTATCAATTTAGCTGATGCCTATAAAGATTTGTCAAAAGAATAATATAAACCAATAAGTCAAAACAATATTTGGATTTATTCATTTAAAAATAATTAGGTGAAAATCTATGATGGATTTGATTTATAATGGATCAATGGTTTTAGCAAATACATATATAGATAGTTACTTTTTAAACCACACATCCAACTTTCTGAAAAACACATCTTCCAGGGTTTTTATGGAAATCATAATAGAATCAATTATTTTTCTCTTACACTTTATAATATTAATATATGAAGTGTAAATCATTAAGATTATTTACGAAATAGTTACTTGTTGTTGAGACTATTAGCTGGTATAGAAATTCAACTCTCTTCCTATTGTTTTTATTTAAATTAAAAATGAATTAAATGGTGCTTATATTCTCATCTTATTCCAAGACTAGTTTTAAAGCAAGGTAAATCTGGGGAATTATTTCTACATGCTAATACATTACTTCTACACTAGTACCTCTAAACCTCCTATTACACTACAATCACAGATACCTTGAATGAACAATTTTGACTCATTTACATCTGATGCATTTTCAGTTCAAAAAGTTAATCTTTCTGATGCTGCCTTGTCTGAATGCATACTCATCCATTATAAAGTATCTAGCTGAATCATAGAATTGTATTGCATCTCATTGTGAAAGTCAGAAAAAAAAATGTGGTGCTGCGATCCTTGATGTTAAAAAATAGCTACAGCTGTTATGTTTGCTATAATAATTTGATGGCCAGACATCAATATTTTTATTTATTTGACAGACAGAGATCACAAGTAGGCAGAGAGGCAGGCAGAGAGAGAGAAGAGGAAACAGGCTCCCCGCTTGAGCAGAGAGCCCGACGTGGGGCTCGATCCCAGGACCCTGAGACCATGACCCGAGCCGAAGGCAGAGGCTTTAACCCACTGAACTACCCAGGCGCCCCCAGACATCAATATTTTTAACTATTCGTAATTTGTTTCATATTACATATTATAACCTTCGGCTTATAACTGATGTAAACATTTTCAAGATTATAAACCAGACAAAATATAGCAGGATTTAAAAAAAATTCTTGTGCTTTTTGATATTTTTGCTTAAAAGCAAGTCATTTGTGAATGTTATAAGGCAAGTTAGTCAATTGATATGTTACCAAAGTTTCAGCATATTTATTAATCTTAACATTACTGTAAATATTTCTGTTTTCAGGTATTTCATGTCAAAAGGAACTGGGTTTATGAACATTTGAAATACGTATATAATATGTTTATATTTCTCAGCATATTAGGTATTTTGTGGTTCAAAGATTCAGACATAGCCTTTTATATGTGGCAAAGACACCAATTTCCCAATCCGCCAGCAGTGACTGATGTTTCTGACTTCCTTTAAAAAGTGCATATACTTCTTGGGGCGCCTGGGAGACTCAGTGGGTTAAAGCCTCTGCCTTAGGCTCACTCAGGTCATGGTCCTGAGATAGAGCCCCACATCTGGCTCTCTCCTCAGTGGGGAGCCTGCTTCCCCCTCCCTTTGCTTGCTTCTCTGCCTACTTGTGATCTCTCTCAATAAATAAAATCTTTAAAAAAAAAAAGTGCATATTCTTCTTTATAGAGTTACCAAATTTACCAAGTTTTCAATGACAGTTCCAGTTTTTAATAGTCTATTCATTCTTCCCAAGAAAACATCAAAATGTCCTGGAATTCAAATATGTGGTGGGCATTACCAAGTCAAACATCTTGTAAATACTGTGTAAAAAATAATAATCTATCTAAGTACAGTAGTAAATTAAAGGTGACTGAGTAATTACGATCACATTTTTAGGGACATCACTGTAAAATAAGCTTTGAACCCAAAGGTGGGTTTGTAATTAATTCAGCTACTAAAATATGCTTTACTGGGCGGGGGCCCTCAGAAATGGAGCAAAACACATGCCTCAAAATTGTCTCACCTCAAGACAAGAAAGCTGGGTTATTTTAAAATGATTCTTTTGGTCACTTCCAGTCAGTAAGAGATGTTGTACTCACTGCAGAAAGCACTAGTAATATAATTTGGGAAGCCCTGGACATAATGAAAAAGTGGAGAGCAGGTCAAAGACAGGGAAATCAGGCTCCCCTTCCGATGGACCTACACCCCTAACCCACTGTGGGCAGGAGACTCCCAAAGGACTGAATTCCCTGGCTGGCTGGAACATGTTCTACACCTGGATGGGGGAGGCAATATGCCTTGGCTAAATGGGCCACTGAGTTGGCAGCTCAAACTGGGACTGGCCACTGCCCATCCCCAAGATGCTGCTGGGCACACATCCAAATCTCCAGGCACCTATGCTAAGGCCTACACTGGGGTGTTGAAGGTGAATGTGAAGTTGAAATGCATATATGTATGTCCTCCCAAAGTCCCTCCCTCATTTCTCAGAGAACTGGTTTTCTCCTCAGGGAGGGCAGCAACAGCTGCTAGGTGGAACTGAAGAAACAGCAGCCAAGAATCAATCCAATAGAAACAAGAAAGAAGGGTTTGGTGAGACTGTGTGAGATAAGATTCTAAGCAACCCCATCCCCACCTCCTTCACTGCACTCTCCATTATCCCAGTAACTTCATTTACAAAACGCAAATTCAAAGAATGCATTATTAAGGATTTCAAGATAGCAACAAAGGGCATTTCACCCCAAGGGTTCTGAGTAGTGGGGTTCTGTGCAAATGCATTTGTCCCAGGCTCCTGAAACTGTCTCTGACTGCTGGGCGTCTTTCCGTGGTTCTGAAAAAGCTTTCAGGCAGGATATGCAGACACTGGAAGTTTTCTGGAGCACAAGGGATACAGCAGCATTTGCTATAGGAGAACATATCAGCTTTGGAAGTCTCATGTAAATATTTTTACTCATCAGAAATTTAGAAAGAAAAACACTTAGAAAGGTTTGCTCTTCAAAATAAGAGAATTATAAGACAAATATTCATTATGATTCAGAATTTGCAGATCATTACAGAGAAAAATGTATGTTTATTGTATGACTCACCCAAAATTTTCAGAGCAAATTTTGAGGCCTATCTCAATTATCCCTTGATTTACTGAGGAGTTGACATGGGGACGGTGGTTAGAATACTCATTGAGTGAGCTCTTCCTGAAGAGGCATGGGACTTTTCAAAGGTGTTATTTTTTTAAATGGTCATTTTTATGACTTCTGAACTGAAATTATACCTTAATAAGTACTTATCAAGTACTTATTAGTCAAAATAAGAGTGGAAGAAAAAAAAAGAAATATTTGAAATGAAAAATGGTTAAAGAGATTCAAATATGCTCATCACAATACTAGCAGTCTAAAAGTGAGAACATACATCGTTTCAGAAAATTCAATATGGAAATTAGAAAACAGCATATAAAGCAATTTGTGATGAGGAATAGTTTTTACTCCTCAAAAGACTGACCAGAAGAGTATATTGTTCCTTTGTAATTCATAGGCCTCTTCTCTCAGGTCGCTTATCACTTTTATTTTGTTTTATGTACTGTAATTTTTTCACAGTGATGCAAGTATGTATGGAATTACCTTTATGTATTTTACTTGGAGCCTTTGTACATTTCAACCTGAAGACCCCAGAGTAACAGTGGTGTAAAAACTTCAGCACATTATCAGTTTTGGGTTGCTTTATTTCTTCATTTCCTCTTCTATTTTGTTCTGGATTTTACTTTCAATATGTTCAAGTCTTATGGGTCTTAACTTCTCTTTTGTTATCACATCTCTACCGGCTGCTTTCTGACCAAATTTCTTAATGCTGTCTTAAACACACCTGTCTCTTAAACTGTGTTCTCTACATATTTATCTAATTGGTGAGGCTTTTTCTTTTTTTCCTGTTTATTAATTGAATAATTTTAATTTGTTTTTATTTCTAATAATTCTTTGGCGTTTTTCTTTCTACACCTAACTGCTTCTGTTTGATAATGCATGCTTCTTTTTCATGCTTATTATTACTTTATCCATTTTCAGAAAATGAACATATTAATTTTTTTTTAATTTTTTTTTTTTTAAGATTTTATTTATTTATTTGACAGAGAGAGATCACAAGTAGGCGGAGAGGCAGGCAGAGAGAGTGAGAGGGAAGCAGGCTCCCTGCCGAGCAGAGAGCCCGATGTGGGACTCGATCCCAGGACCCTGAGATCATGACCTGAGCCGAAGGCAGCGGCTTAAACCACTGAGCCACCCAGGCGCCCCGAACATATTAATTTTTAAAAATTCATTATTTTTTAAAAATTTTACTTGGTTGGGTTATGGACATTGGGGAGGGTATGTGATATGGAGAGTGCTGTGAAGTGTGTAAGCCTGTCAATTAACAGACCTGTACCCCTGGAGCAAATAATACATAATATGTTAATTAAAATAATTAATAAAAAAATGAAAACATTCAAGCAAACATGCAAATACCAAAGGTAAAAAAAAAAGTGCATACAATTCTCTGCATGAGTGATCAATAGTATTTTAAAAATAAAGAATATTAAAAGATAAAAAAATTTACTTGGAATTAATAAACCAACTAATTATCTACTTGCCTCATTTGTTTTAGAATTTTGTTTTGCAAAATTCTCCTTGTCCTTCTCTTTACCCCTCCTTTTCTTTGTTCCTCTATCTAGATGTTCTGTCATCACTTCCAACACTTTTTCCCTCAAATCTAAAATTAGTATTCATCCTACAGATTGAGGATTCTTTCCAACAATGATTTTAGAAATATGGTTGATCTAGAGGCTCTCCAGAGGGAGGCTTGGCCAGGAACCTGGCCTGGAGGCTTTGCTAGTTTTAGGCTGCAGCCTCCGAGGGCTCCGGGTAAGTGCTAAGGCTTCCCAATTTTCCTGGGATAGCTGCACCCTCCCCATTCAGGGACCTCATCCACACAGACAGACAGGGTAGCAACATTTGCAAGCTCCTTTCAGGTCAGGCAAACTCTGCCTCAAGCTTTATTTTCTAGCAGTAAACCTGACTTTGTTCTCCAAATTGATAGGAATTGCCCCTCAGTCCTGATACCTTGAGTTCCCAGGTGCCTGAAACTTTCTTTCCTGAGCCCAGCAGGCTCCTACCTTTAACTCTTGTGTCTTTTTTTCAATGTCTGGTCCTTGGAGATGTCTATGTTGTATTTGGCTGGGCCATATAAATATTTTTTTAATATTTTTTCTATCCTTGTGATGTATTTTGAAAGAAGCAGGAGTGATGTAATTATCCTTAAAGTATGAATTTATAATACTTTCTATGTTAAACTCTTGATGATTACAAAGTAGGAAAACACTGAAGTTGAATTATTTGATATCATGTTAAGGATGTTAATGATAGTTAAACAAAACACTGTTTATGTGGCTGGCCATGGTACAATGCCGATAGACCTCGGTACAGTTCAGATATCTCAACATGTGAATCACGTATGAGCCTAGTAATGTTCTTACAATATCTCCATCTTATAGTTGAGGAAATCTAGCAAAGCAAGCTTAAGTGACCTGCCTGCCAAAGAACTGAGAAGTGAGAGCAGTAATTTAAAGACTTACTTTCTGACATTGACATTTTATATCATACCACACCCTCTTCCTGTTAATTAAAAATTAAAAGATGCATATCATGACTATAGTTCAATGAAAATCTTTTAAATTTTGATTTCATATGTAATCCAGAAGTTGTTTTCTGAGCCAAGAAACTGCCCACCATTTTGCAACATGAAACAGCTGGGACACACTTTGGGTTTTATGTCTTTTTCTTAAATATCTATGCTACAGAAGTCGTGATTATTAAAATCAAGTTATAATTAAAATTATCCTTCATTGTCAGAATGACTGGAAACACTAAAGTTTGGTTTTGTTTTCTCTTTTGTTTTGTACTGGTTTCCTGGCTTAGAATAATTAAGATAATATTATAATTAATAGTTTTCAGAGTTTGGCTAACTCTCAACTGTGAACCCATCTCTGAGAGACCAAGTAAATGCTCATGAAACTTGTCTCCTTCTCTTAGATGCACAGCTGAACTACTATAATGAACTACTCTCAACTGTGAACCCATCTCTGAGAGACCAAGTAAATGCTCATGAAACTTGTCTCCTTCTCTTAGATGCACAGCTGAACTACTCTTAGATGCACAGCACAAGAAGATGTGACTCTGTCTTGTACTTGGAATGTGAGCTGAGCAGATGGGTTACTACTGAGACAGTTTAGAGAGGATATGCCTTCCTCACACATTCTCTTCTCCTGTTCTCTGAATGCTTGATGGTATCTGGACCACAGAATGAATGGAGCCTGAAGAGGAACCACAAAAGAACCATTCAACCAGAACACCACTGCATTTACTTTGATGGAAATAAACTTTTTAACCACAGAAATTTTTAAGGATGTTGTAGCAGTGAATACTAATAATTAGCATATATGACTAATTGCATATTCCTAGAGACTTTTAAAATGGTATGTAATCATTTTTTCAATGTTTTATGTTAGCTATTTAACTTTATTTTTTTTTATTTATTTATTTTTTTTAAAGATTTATTTATTTGACAGATAGAGATTACAAGTAGGCAGAGAGGCAGGCAGAGAGAGAGAGAGGAGGAAGCAGGCTCCCAGCCAAGCAGAGAGCCCGATGCGGGGCTCGATCCCAGGACCCTGGGATCATGACCTGAGCTGAAGGCAGAGGCTTTAACCCGCTGAGCCACCCAGGCGCCCCAGCTATTTAACTTTAAATGCAAATTTTTCTATGAAAATGATACATTTCTTTGTAGGTTTTCTTATTTGTTCCCACAAATTTGCTAGCATAATATAGACTACAAACCTTAATAAATATACTCAAAACATAAAACAATAGACTATGTAATAATTTGTCTTAAAAATAAATATTTTTAAAAATTGTATTAAAATCCAGGAATATATCATAAGAGTTATATTCAATGGCCAAGCTGAGTTTACTCCAAGACATCAAGTCATTTAATATCTGAAAATTTACCAATATGAAACAGATGCACTGAATATGATAAAACTGCAACTTTTTCCCTGTTATGGGCTGAATTGTGTGTCCTCAAAATTCATGTGTTGAAGTTTTAACTCCAGGACCACAGAATGTGGCTGTACCTAGAGACAAGGTCTCTAAAGAGGTAACTAAGTTAAAGTGAGTTTGTTAGGGTAGGCTCTAATGCAATATGATGGGTGTCTTCATAGGAAAGGAAATTACAACACATAAAGACACAAGCAGAGGGAAGGGTATCTGAAGACACAGGGAGAAGATAGCCATCTATAAGCCAGAGAGACCTCAGAAGAAATCAGCCCTGCTGACATCCTGTCTCGGAATTCAAACTCCCACAGTTGTGAAAACAACCAATTTCTGTCGTTTAATAAGCCATCCAGCCTGTGGCACTTTGTTTTGGCAACTCTTGCAACTAATACACTCACTCCCCTTCCTTTAATATTTATACATTCAGGGTAATAATCCCATGAAAAATGAGGCACATAATTAACTTTTCCGTTCATTCTTGGGTAATAAATTGTTCGACAACCACTTTAAGTCACAACACAAAGTCTGGACTAAATAATAAATCCAACATATTAATCAACCTGCTTCAACAGTCATCTGACGTTTAGACTTCCCCTCCCTCTTTTGAATGCCCAGAGTCATAACTGGCAGCTGTCTTAATTAGGTAAAAGAAATGGAATTGGCTTCTGCTCTCTATCCAACTCACCTATTTCCTTTGTTTCTAGCTGTGGTTTTGAGCATTACAGGAAGAGGAGAGAAAAGAGTGGTGAGGTCATAGAGTACTTCTGACTTGGTTGGGTAGGTTTCATGGTCTTTGGGTCTAAGAGGTAGTTTAAAGTGATTTTTGTCTCATAAGTATTTCTTTGTGTGTGTTCATTGGAGATTTTTGTTCCTGGAGACCTTTCACCTACAACTTTCATGTTATGGATGAAACATTCCATTTCCTAAGCCCTTGATTTATCTATGGTCCACACCGCATGAATTTGTACTGTTGAAGTCTTTCCTAAGACCCACATATGCTTTACAGACAATACCCCCATATCTCCTGCCTCTCAAAAACCCCAAGAATACAGAGTTATCCCAGTACACTGTATCCTGCTACTAAAATGGTGTGCAGTAAGTTTGAGAAATGCTGCATGTTATGTGCTTTCTTGTCAACACTGCCAGTGCTTGTTAGCATATTAAAAGTGTTAAATAGAGTCAACATACAGAAATGTACTTAATTTTTAAACACCTACCCCAAATACATTTTTGCATGGGAGATACCATTCACTGATCCTTTGTTAATGTCCTGTAGAAATAGCATTCTATGATGCAGCAGAGGCAGTCATTGATACTTTCATAGCCATGTACCCTCCAGTTCATCAGACCCCTTAGAGTTAGGTAGGGCCAGTTTAGTCACTAGTTAGTTTTGGTGAAATGGCTTAGAGCAGTTATGATATGAAGCACTTCTGAGATAAGTCACTTAATAGTGGATTGCACAAATCCTCTTCCCCTCCTAAAAACAGTGGAGCCACATATAGAAATGGTAACACCATAAGCAAGAAACAATGTGGATCTGTGAGTCATTGTTTGGAAGTGTGTTAATGAGAAATTAATTCATATTTACAAAGAAATTAATTTGTATTTACAAAGAAACTGAGGTTTTGACTCTGGCAAAAATCTAGCCCTATTCATCAATACACATATATATTTAGGAAAATATACTGGCTTATAAATTCTGACTTCACTCCATATGCTCTGGCCTCTATTTTACATCTTCTGTGGGCAGCCCATAAAAGAGAATTATATAATGATACTAATTTTTTCCTAAGCCCATTTTACAGCTGTTTGTTAAAAATCTGTTATTTGTATTCTCCAAGTAAGTTCCTTTCATAAGTCAACTGACAACTTACTAACTGCCTTCAGTCTCCAGAGAACTCAAATTTTTGATAATCTGAATTGTTTTCAAAAAACACCTGAGGCCTCATAATTATAGTTACTACTACTTATTTTCTGTTGATCTTCCTATACTTCAAAATTGATGAGTCACAAATGCATTACTTAAAAATAGAGTAAATCCTCTTTAAAAGAACACCTTTTATTCAGTGAAATTTTCAACTCCTTGTCCTCATTCTTTTCAGGTATAGCCTGTCCTTCTGCCTACCCAATTTTTTTTTTTTTTTGCATGTTCTTTCAAGTTCCAACTCAATGAAAACCGAGTTCTTGTTCAGCTTTCTTTCTTAAATATGTTTTCAGGACACAATTTAACATATTTTCTAATATACTGCTGATATAATTAATTTTAATACTTTCACTTATAGATGCCATATTTTCCCTTTAGGAAAAAGCATCAGCTTTCACTTCTTTATTAAGTTACCCACTAATAGTCTCAGAGATGAATATATAGTAGCCACATAATCATTATTTGGGGGCAGAACCATTATGACTGGTACAGGATAGCATAATACTTAAGAGGACATATTCTGGAATCAGATATCCTAGGCATTAATCCCAGCTCCACCATCAATTTGTGGTATAACTTAGGAAATTACTTACTGTGTCTCATTGTCTCCAAGAAGAAAAGAGTAATACCTACAGGCTTACTGAGAAGGGTAAATGGAATAATGTAAGCATACTACTTGTTATTATCACTTTACATTACAGACAGAATCAGTGATTGCTACTAGCCTTTCCCACTCAGTATTCCATTTTCATAGACTCTAAACAAGCTAAGTCGCTAAGAAAATGTCATTGTTAATAATGAACTGGTAAGATATTATAAAGCCTACAAAAAAAAACATACAGCAATCCTGCAGTAAAAGACTACTAATGCAACTATTAAAGTATCATTAAAGAAGCATTACTGAGAAAGTCATTATTATGGTGATAATATTTTATAGAATTACATTGCTACTAAAAATGATGAATGAATAATTATTGCAAAATTTAATAATTTTTATTCTTTCTTGAGGATGTTACAAAATTCAAAGGTAATTTTTCTCTAACACACCTATTACAGAAAATATCTTAATAATTATATTACCTAAATGTACATTTAAATCATTGTTTCTTATAATTGGTTATTAATATATACTTTTAGTTTTATGAGTAAAATTGAAAGACTTGTTTATAATTTAGTGTTTTAATCTTTTTTGTCAAAAGGCAAAAATCAACTCAGAAATAACCGGCATATGTCTAATAATGCAGTGAATTATTCTTTATATGTATCTCATTTCTAAACAACCTTATAATTACCTTGGAATGTATTTTTCACTTTTGTTTATGCTACAGTGAAGTAGGGGAAATGTGACAAGGGACCAGTTGTGGTAATGTGGTAATTAAGACTTAAACAGATGTCACCATTAATAAGAGACTCAAATGAAGTGTATGTAATAAATGGTTGCCTTCAGCTGCTATGGCAGGCCTAGTTTCATTGGTAATGGTATCTGGAACTGGTTCAATCCCTAATAATGAACAAACAAAAAAAGTTTAAATAAACCTAATGAGAAATTTGTAAACTACCAGTATGTTTTGCAGGTCAAAACTTCATAGGCATTGAAAACTTTAAGGATGCATGACATAATTAAAATAAAAAGGATAGAATTACAAAAACAAAATGCTAATTTTAAGAATGTCTTTTTAAAATCTAAAACAGAATTTGCTTATCAATATATTATCACTTCAGGGTAAGGCTCTTGGATTCTTATTTAAGTGCAATCAATGAGTTTATATTTGTAATGCATGTAAAGCAGGGCCTGGTATATCATAAGTGCTATATATGTGTTTTCCATAATATTATTAATAATAATAATACCTATTATTACTATTTATTGAGTATCTATAATAACTAATGCAAGCAAAAGCAAGGACATCTTTAGTACTTAGGTCCTGCCATGGGTTGAGTGGAGCCTTCCCATCACACTCTTAAAAGATATGGTGAGGTTCCAACACCTGGTACTTGTGAATGTGACCTTATTTGGAATTAGTATCCTTGCAGATATAATAAGGTTAAGATGAGATCACTCTAGATGATTAAAGTGGACCTTAATCCAATATGACAGTGTCCTTATAAGAAGAAGAATATTTGGACACAGAATCAGGGATTGATGGCCATGGAAGGATGGAGGCAGAAATTAGAAAATATGTTGTCCCAACCAAGGAACTCCTGCGCCCACCGGAAGCTGGAAGAGGCAAAGGAGGATCTGTCTCTATAGGTCTGGCCCTGTCAACATTTTAATTTCAGACTTCTAGCCTCTAGAACTGTGAGAGAATACATGTCTGTTGTTTTAAGCCTTCCAGTCTACAGTACTTTATTATGGCAGTCCTCATCTCGCCTCCAAAGGAAGACATCTCAGGAAATACAAGGACTATCCTTCCAAAAATAAAATCTTATTGTACATTTTGTGTTCACTTTTACAATTCTTACTGGATCCAAAATAATCCATCATATTTAAAAATTTTTTTAAAAGACTTTATTTATAACAAAATTTTATTTTTATTTTATTTATTTTATTTTATTTTTTGTTAAAGATTTTATTCATTTATTTGACAGACAGAGATCACCAGTGGGCAGAGAGGCAGGCAGAGAAAGAGGGGGCTCTTTCTCGGCAGGCTCCCCACTGAACAGAAAGCCTGATGTGAGGCTCAATCCCAGGACCCTGAGATCATGACCTGAGCCAAAGGCAGAGGTTTTAACCCACTGAGCCACCCAGGTGCCCCTAAAACAAAATTTTATTTTATTTTATTTTATTTTATTTAAAAGATTTTATTTATTTATTTGACAGAGCGAGAGAGCACAAGCAGGCAGAGCAGTAGAGGGAGAGGGAGAAGCAGGCTCCTCACTGAGCAGGGAGCCCGATGTGGGGCTTGATCCCAGGACCCTGGGATCATGACCTGAGCTGAAGGCAGTCGCTTAACCAACTGAGCCACCCAGGCACCCCCTAAAAAAAAATTTTAAATGAGCTTTCAACTTGAATACGGATATAAAATTCATCAAATATAGGAGACACTATGCCCATAGCACCCAGATTTCTAATATATGTATTATTTAAGTGAACACTGAAGTATATTCAAAGATCCATCACCAGTAGTCCTTTAAATCTCTGTGATGTCATCACTAAAGTACAAAGCATGTATTTCGGATAAATGATTAAGGAAAAGTTTTCACACATTGCTTGGCTGACCCTCAAATATGAGAATCCTGATGGACAAGTCCATCTTAGAATTTCTCTAGTTTCTCCAGTTTATAAGATCCTCAAATCTGCTGACCATTGGGGTGCCTAGGTGGCTCAGTGGGTTAAGCCTCTGCCTTCGGCTCGGGTCATGGTCCCAGGGTCCTGGGATCGAGCCCCACATCAGGCTCTCTACTCTGCTGAGAGCCTGCTTCCTCCTCTCTCTCTGCCTGCCTCTCTGCCTACTTGTGATCTCTGTCTGTCAAATAAATAAATAAATAAATAATCTTTAAAATAAAAAAACTGCTGACCATTGCAAGGGTTGATTTGGTGATTTGGGATCATCCAATGGAAATAGGGAATATGTTGGGTTAAATAAAATTCTTCCACTCAATTTATATAAAACATCAAGTTGGATTAGTAATTTCCACTGCTGCTTTAAAGATGACTACCAATTATTGCATATAGCCCATGTTTGTCTTCATTTAAGTGTATAAGGTTAAAGCTTACGTTAAGCAGTATTCATATTTGTAAGGCAAGGACAATGCTAGTCTATAGTAGGCCTGATTTTTTAAGGGCAATTCTTGAAATTATAGTGCTAATTATGTATAAATAAATTGTTCTCCAAAAGACTAAAGACATCAAACAAGTATTTCAATGTAGGATTACTACAGCAAATGCTCTTCAATAATCATGTACAAATAAATCAGTAAAAATTTCCCATGCCATCTATAAAGGACAACTAAAACTAACTAGCATTAATTAGTTAATTAGCTAATTAGCACAGGGCATGGTAATGGTCTATAGACACATGGTGATATAATCTTTGCCATGGACTTTGTGGAATCAAATCCAATTCATTTGCTACTGTATCCCAGTGCTTGATACAGTGCCAGGAATGGCAGGCTATGAGATATGAATCCTGGAAATATAACAGAGGGACAAATGCTCTAAACAGAGTCTTACAGAATCATTAAACAAGTGATTTTTAACCTGAGACCAGATGTTATTTTTTATTTAGAGATCTCATTTCTGGAAGGGGAACAGCATAACCGAAGGAAGTCTGACCAGTGCTCAGAGTCCAGAGACTAAGGGAGGAGACTGGTAAGACATAAAATCTGAAAAAGCAAAGCAGTTCCTGATCATGTCAGGCCTTCTAAACCATGAGAACTGTGGGCTTAAAAACAACAGGTGCTATAATGAGTTGAATAATATCCCCCCAAATTCATGCCCTCCTGGAACTTCAGAATGTGACCTTATTTGAATATAGGGCCTTTATAGATTTAATTAATGTAAAGAACAAGATGAGAGCACACTGGATTAGGGTGGATACTAAATCTTGTAAGACTGTCCTGATAGAAGAGATAAACACAGAGAAGGCGGCATTGTGAAGATGGAGGCAGAGACTGGAGTGACTGGAGTGATGTGTCTACAAACCAAGGAATGCCAGGGATTGTTGGCAATCACCAGAAACTAGGGGAAAGACATAGGGTGGCTTTTCCCCTGGAGCACCCAGAAGGAACTGACCCTACCAAATCCTCAGTTTCGGATTTGGGGCATCCAGAGTTATGAGGGAATGAATTACTGTTGTTTTAAGTCACCAAGTCTGTGATAATTTGTTGTGGTAGCCCTAGAAAATTAATACAGATATCCCTGAAAGATTTTGAGCATAGGAGTTCTATCACTTCAAAACATTCATCTGTTTTAGGGCACCTGAGTGGCTCAGTTATTAAGCATCTGCCTTCCACTCAGGTCATGATCCCAGGGTACTGGGATCGAGTCTCGCCTAGGGCTCCCTGCTCAGCAGGAAGCCTGCTTCTCCCTCCCCCACTCACCCTGCTTTTGTTCCCTCTCTTGCTGTGTCTCTCTCTCTGTCAAATAAATAAATAAAACCTTAACAAAAAAAGTGGAAATTTGAGGGGAACACAAGAAGCAGAAGAAATTGCTATACTACCTTTGCTATAACTAGTGATAAAAATTAGAATCAGAAGCAGAGTAAGAAAATGGAGCAGTGCTATTTCCCTGGGAGGTGGCTGGAAATATGTGGAGACACTTCTGGTTGTCATAATGACTAGGGGATGCTTCAGGCATATACCGGTAGCCTAGGGCTCGGGATGCGAACAGCCTACAACTTGTTGAGCTATTCTGTGCAACTAAGAGTTCATGCAACCATAATTCCAACAGTACCTACAATGAGAAAGTGAAAAAAAAAAACAACAACAAAAAAACAGCAAAGAATCAAGTATCATATACTTGTTTAGAGTACCTAAGAGTCTCATTTTGCTACTGGAGTCATGTTCTTACATTATGTTTTGGCTACTTATAATAGACAGGAAGGCAAATGCAAATATCAGATGCTACAAGAAAGAAATACTACATTATAAGTGAAGAAATTTTGTTCAAACTTAAATATTATTTTTGTTCTCATATTATGAAATAAACATAATGAAAGTGTGAGTAGAGCCATACAATATTACCACATAATAAATTAGTGTCTAACAAATAATAAATTAGATATGAAAGAGAAAGGGTAATAATTAGTCAGTAACCATTTCAAATAATTGTGACTTTTTTTTCAAAATATTTTCTCTAGGGATGACATTTCAAGAGAAAAAATATAGCTGGAAAAAGAACACTTAGGGGAAAAAAAGAACTATATCAAACTCACAAAGCTGTTTTCTGGATGTTAAAGGCCAATGACTTAAAGACTCAGCTGGGAAAACAGATGATACATAAGCTGAAAGATTAAGGATTCTTTGTAATGGAAGGCCATGATCCATCATTTACTGTAAAGCCCAAACAAGAAATAAGTACACCTGTTGACATTCAACAAACATTCAAGATGCCCAGGAGCACACACTTGTTTATAATCTAGTAGCTTTTTATCAAACTGAAAACACATTTTACAATACAGCATCAGTTATCTGAAGCTTTCCAGTGTTTGAAAGAGTAATGAGAAACTGTAAGTGGGTGGGTGGTGGTTA
This sequence comes from Meles meles, assembly GCF_922984935.1. Taxonomy (NCBI): domain Eukaryota; kingdom Metazoa; phylum Chordata; class Mammalia; order Carnivora; family Mustelidae; genus Meles; species Meles meles. The sequence continues at coordinate 159,894,215 of NC_060067.1, forward strand.
CTGTTGGAATATACTTAGAGCTTTTGCTACAACTGGTTATTTATTCTATTTGTAGCTTATTTTTCAATTCCTACCAGCACATTACTGCCAAAACATCTATTTTCTTGGAGCTATTTGAGATATCTTGGGTTAAGCTACTGTTTTTAAATTTTTTTTTTAATTTCAAGAGTAAGTTTTCAAGACTGTTTTTAAATAAGAAACTTACAGTACTCTTGACCAATACGAAATACTGGAAACATTCTTACTTGGCTTTATATGTATAAATGCTACCACTCAGTTTTGCTCTTGAAACCATTAGTCTCATTCATAAAAGTAAAAGTGATAGTGAGTAATACTTCCCTCCATTTCTCTGAATTTATTTATGCATTACTTTCCCGTAATTTATTCTAGACAAATACAACCTTATTTCCTTTTAGATAGGAAAGATAAGATTTGTTAGATAATCAACCAACTTTTTCTAGATATAATTCAAATGGTACTATTCCTTTGACTCTTCTTTTGAGTAACAGCATCTTTTTAATTGATTCTGGATTCTGTAGATATTTATCACTTCATATTTAATACTTGGTTCGGGCGATCCTCCTAGCATCATATTCTATATTCATCTCGATGCTGATGATAAAAATGCAATGTAAGCTTCTCCAGTCCATCAGTTCAATTTGATTCAATAAATACTTACTGAATAGCTATTAACGAGGGTGCCTGATAGAGGTACAACAACAACAAACAAACAAAGAAATAAATAAGGAAGAGGCAGGTCCTTTCTTAAGATTACATTCTATGCATGGTGGCAACTTACTGCTTGGGCTACCCAGGAAGCAGAGCCTAACACTGAGATTTGTATGCAGGAAGTGTATTAACAAGAAAGAGGAAGAAAAACAGGATTGTGATGTGGTCGCAACAAAACATCACCCAAAATAATGGGGAAGTCTGAAGCTGGGGCAGCCTTTAGAGCTGTCCCAATTTTGATTGAGCCTTAATTTCCCTTCATTGGCCAGTCATTAGATATAAGCTGCCCATGGAAAGGAGGCAAGATCTTGGGCATGGAAGCTTTGCATGTCTGAGGGCAACTGTTGTAACAGAATAAGCTGAGGACTGTCCGCTGACACCAGCCCCAGAACTCTGAGAATAAATCATACCTTCCTGAAGGAGGACCTGGTTAGTGCCACACTGCACCACCACAACAGTTCAAGTTTATATAAGTTAGAGTGTTTGAGAAAGGTAACAGAAATGAGAGAAAGGACAGTATGATCATGTGATAAGAGATAACAGACAAAAGGCCATGGGGATGGGAAAAGGGGATATGATCAGGGACAAGACACAAAATTACAAAGGTAAGTTGGGGCCACGTAATGAAACACTTTTCATTTCTTGGTGAGACACTATAGTTAACTGGACACAAAGTGAGGTTGGAACCATATAAAGGAAGGTTTTAAATTCCTTGGTGAGAATCTATACTTCACTGGAAAACACTGGAGATTTCTGGCAGACCCATAATGAGATATGTGCTTTATAAATATGAGTCTGATAGGAGTATACAGAATAAACTGTGATGGTAATTTCAAGAACATTAGGTTCTGAGATATTTTCTAATACTTTATTTCTGCGAGTGAGACAGAGAAAGAGAGAGAGCAAGCACAAGCAGGAATGGGGGGAGGGGCAGAGGGAGAAGCAGACTTCTCATTCAGCAGGGAATTGATGCAGAACTTGATCCCAGGACTCTGGGATCATGACCTGCCCAAGGCAGATGCTTAAGTGACTGAGCCACGCCTGTGTCCTGAGATTTTTCTTTTTGCTTGCAAATTTACAAACTAGTCTGCTACTTTCTCAGACAGTGGAAGGAAACCTGAGCCTCTGGGTCAGAGGGGGATAATTTTTTTGTTCACAGCAATAACAATAGCCATTATTATTATTTATTTTTATTTTTATTATTTATGCTTGTTACCTGAACTCAGATTCCCACTTGGTGATGAGAAAAGTGCCAGGTGACACCAGGACATGCAATGTATTACATTAATAAAGGAGAAACCCAAGATTAGGAAACCTGACTCTCAAAATGGGCATAAACCTGCTTGCCTTTGCTTTGAAGGGAGACATCTTTATTATATTGGAACAGATATCCATTTGCTGTACACATTTCTGCAAAGATAGTCTAGAACCAGGGCATTCAGTGCCTCTGCTCTCAAGATGTGCAGAAGTACAAGAAATCCATGCAGAATTTCCTCTACAGAGAAATACTGTGGAATGTAGATCTTTATGTCCTTCTGTCAGTATGGATTTGAGTCTCATTCGTGCTAAAGTTGGCTCATCAAGCTAAACACAGATATCTGTTCAAATTAATACTGACTGACAGTAACTTATAGTTAGGCTGCCACTACTTCTCTGAGGTGCTGTCTTTAACTTTACATTTTATATAGACAAGTATATAATTATTTTAAAAATGACTTTACACTTTAAGTTAACTGTGTATATATATAAACAATTTACCCCATTCACACCTTTTTCTTCAACCTATTTTCATTTGGGGATTAAGCAAACTGCCACTATTCAAATGACTACCTTTTATCAGTATAAATGTACAGATTTGTAAATTACTACTCTCTCTATATATATAAAAAAGAGAACAGGAAGTCCTATGCCCTGGATCTACTCTTAACTACATCATTTACTATGTGTAGGATATACTACATACTTATATCATGATAAAATGAGAATTATAGCCTTTTTGATATCTATGATTTTTCCCAAATTTAATACACTATCATTTTGTAAATATTGGCATAGTATAAAGTGAGGCATAACCCTGGTTTCATTTCCCGATTTTGCCTCTCTGAATAATTTCTTTATTGAAAATAGAAGGGACAAAATCCCCTGGGATTAACACTGCCAATTCAATGCATCAACACCCTAGGTGCTCTGTCTTTCATAATACTTGAACACATGTCCCAGTTTCTGAGATTACTCCGTTATTTGCCTTCTGATGAGGTTGTAAAAATCCTGCTACTATACAACACTGTCTTTTTCCATTTTGGAAAGTAAAGAAGCTTTCATTTTTCTGAGTTTTCAATTTTTTTTATCTGTTTCATTTTCAAACAGAGGCAGTGCACTTAAATTTGCTCATTGAAAGCTCTTCTTGGGCGCCTGGGTGGCTCAATGGATTAAAGCCTCTGCCTTTGGCTCAGGTCATGATTTCAGGGTGCTGGGATCGAGGCCCGCATTGGGCTCTCTGCTCAGCAGAGAGCCTGCTTCCTCCTCTCTCTCTCTCTCTCTCTCTGTGTGTACCTGTGTGCCTGTGTACCTGTGATCTCTGTCAAATAAATAAATAAAATCTTTAAAAATAAAAAAAGAAAGAAAGCTCTTCTAGTTTTTTTCCCCATAGCCCCATATTAAAAAATTTATATATATAAATTGATTCTTACTTTGTTTCCTCGATGTTGTAGGCAGTGTTGTAATGAGTAACTAAATTCAAAAAATAGAGGCTACAGTTTAGAAGGTTCTGACTCCCAAAGAAACACACTTACATAAAATCTGTGCTGGAGGTCTCCTTTACATATCAAATAATCAACTCCCATGCTCTTCAGTTGAACCTATCATAAGGTACGAGACAAGGAAAAAGATAACCACATCATTTCATTTTCTTGTTTTTTTTTTTAGAACTTCAACTAAGAGAAACAGATGAAAATGAAGGTTTTCAAAAATGACCTTTGGCTTTTCTTTTATTTCACAGAGAGGTTTTTGGGAGGAGGTTGTTTTTTATCTTATTTCAGGAAAACAGGTTGTTTATTTCCACTTAAATGCTGGCATTATTACACAGGGCATCTGTTTTTGTTTTTTGTTTTTCGTTTTTCAGGAAGAGATTTTGACCTCACATTGTTAATCACTGTGGTGTCCATTCATTATCATAAGTAGATATTTTTAAAAAAGAAATTTTCAGATAAAAAGACAGATAAAAATAATAGTTCTGAGAAGCTCTATCTATTAAAGTGAGTATAATTCTAATAGAACACAAAACAGCACAACAAATTAAAAAAAATACTTAACAGAACTCTATCTTAAAATAGCTACAGAACTATTTTAAATAGTTCTAATTGCTTATAAAACTCTAAGACAGTGGTATCTTTTAAATTCTTTTAAATGGCTCAGGGTTATTATCTTACCTACATGCTATAAACATCTGGATGCATGTATCTCTTTGAATTAGAATTTTTGTATTTGAGTAAATACCTAGCAGTGTAATTGCTGGATTGTAGGGTAGTTTTATTTTTAACTTTTGGAGGAATCTCCATACTGGTTTTTTTTTCCCCCATATTGTTTTCTAGTGGCTGCACTAGGTTACATTCCCACCAAAAGTGCAAAAGAGTTCCCCTTTTCCCTGTTGTTTCTTGTGCTACTGATTTTAGCCACTCTGATGGGTGTGAGGTAATAGCTCATCGTAGATTATTTCCCTGATGCTGAGTGATGCTGATCATCTTTTCATGTGTCTGTTGGCCACCTGTATGTCTTCATTAAAAAAAAAAAAATGTCTATTTAGTTCTTCTGCCCATTTTTTAATTGGATTATTAGTTTTGGGGATGTTGAGCTTCATGAGTTCTTTATATACTTTAGATACTAACCCTTTATGTCATTTTCAAATATCTTCTTTCATTCCGTAGGTTTTTAGTTTTGTTGATTACTTCCTTCACTGTGCAGAGGTTTTTTATTTTAATGAAGTCCCAATAGCTTATTTTTGCTTTTGTTTCCCTTCCCCCAGGGGACAATCTAGAAGGAAATTGTCAAAGAGGTTATTGCCTGTGTTCTCCTCTAAGATTTTTATGGTTTCAGGTCTCACACGTAGGTCTTTCATTCATTTTGAATTTATTTCGGGGTCTGGTGTAAGAAACTGGTCCAATTTCATTCTTTAACATGATGCTGTCCAGTTTCTCAAACACCATTTTTTGAAATGACTATCATCTTCCCACTGAATGCTCTTTCATGCTTTGTTGAGGATTAACTGAACATAGTGGTGTGTTCATTTCTGGGTTTTCTCTTCTTACTTTTCTGTTCTGTATTTTGTGGCAGTATCATACTGTCTTGATCACTAAAGCTTTATAATATAACTTGAAGTCTGGAATTGTGATGCCTCCAGCTTTGTTTGGCTTTTCCAATGTTGCTTCGGCTATTTAGGGTCTTTTGTGGTTCCATACAAAAGTTTAGGATTGTTTACTCTAACTCTGTGAAAATGTTGGTGCTATTTTGATGGGGATTGCATTAAATGTGTAGACTGAGAGGCACTTGGGTGGCTCCATTTGTTAAGCATCCGCTTTCGGCTGGGTCATGATCTCAGGGTCCTGGGATAGAGCTGAGTCTGGCTCCCTGCTCAGAGGGAGCCTGTTTTTCACTCTCCCTCTGCTGCTACTCTCCTGCTCATGTTTTCTCTCTGTCAAATACATGAATAAAATCTTTTAAAAAAATATGTAGCTTGCTTTGGGTTATATAGACAGTTTAACAATATTATTTTTTCTGGGGCATAAACACAGGAAGTTTTCTCCTTTCTTTGTGTCATCTTCGACTTCCTTCATTGGTGTTTAATAGTTTTCAGGGTACAGGTCTTTCAGCTCTTTGGTTAGGTTTATTCCTAAGTGTCTTATTGTTTTTGGTGAAATTGCAAATGGGATTGATTGTTTAAATTTTTTTTTCCTGCTGCTTCATTATTGGTGTATGGAAATGCAACAGGTTTCTGTAGGTTGACTTTGTATCTTACAACTTTACAGAATTCATTTAATCAGTTGTAGTTCTTTTTGTTTGCTATATAGAGTATCATGTCACCTGCAAATACTGAAAGTTTCACATCTTCCTTGCTGATTTGGATGTCATTTATTTATTTGTTTATTTATTATTTTTGCTGTCTGACTGCTGTGGCTAGAACTTCCAGTAATATGTTAAACAAGCATGGTGAGAGTGAACATCCCTGTCCTATTCCTGATTGTAGAGGAAAAACTCTCAGGTTTTCCCCATTGAGGATTGTATTAACGTGGATTTTTCATATATGGACTTTATTATGTTGAGTTATAGTCCCTTCGAAGCTACCTGGTTGAGAGTTTTTACTGTGAATGGGTGTTCTTATTGTCAAAAGCTTTCTCTGCATCTACTGAAATAATCATGGTTCTTGTCCTTATTTTTATTAATCTGATGTATTACATTAATTGATTTGCAAATATTGAACCACGCTTGTAACTCAGGAATAAATCCCATTTGATTGTGGTGAATTATTTTTTTTAAGTATTGTTGGATTCGGTTTGCGAGTAATTTATTAAGAATTTTTGCATCTATATTGATCAGGAATATAGATCGGTCTCTTTTTTAGTAGAGTTTTTGTCTGCTTTTGGTATCAGGGTAACACTGATGTCATAGAATTAATTTGGAAGTCTTCCTTCCTTTTCTATTTTTTGGAATAGTTTGAGAAGAATAGGTATGAAATCTTCTTTAAATGGTTGGCAGAATTTGGGCATGAAGTCATCTGGCTCTGGACTTTCGTTGTTGGGAGTTTTTGATTACTGTTCAATTTCTTTGCTGGTTATTGGTCTGCTCAAGTTTTCTATTTTCTCCTGCTTCAGTTTTGGTAGTTCATATGTTTCTAGGAATTTTTCCATTTCTTCCAAGTTATCTAATTTGTTGGCATATAGTTTTCATAATATTCTCTTATAATTGTATATCTGTAGTGCATTTCTGTGGTTGTGTTCTAGCCTGTGGTGGTTTTTATTTCTCCTGTCTCATTTGTAATTTTATTTATTTGGGTACCTTCTCTTTTTGATAAGTCTGTCTAAAGGTTTATCAATTTTATGGATTTTTTTTTTTTCAAAGCACCAACTCCTGACTTCATTGATCTGTTCTTTTTTTTAATTTCTGTATCATTTATTTCTGCTCTAATCTATTATTTTTCTTCCTTCTTCTGGCTTTAAGCTTCAGTTGTTATTCTTTTCCTAGCTCCTTCAGTCATAACATTAGGTTGTTTATTTGAGATTTGTCTTGCTTCTTGAGGTAGGCCTGTATTTCTATACACTTCCCTCTTAAAACCAGTTTGCTGTATCCCAAAGGTTTCGGACCATTGCATTTTTATTTTCATTTATTTCTATGTATTTTTTTTTCATGGCCTTTGCACAGCTTTTATTATGAAGCTATGAGCATCCTGTTTGAGGCTAGTTTTACTAGCGGCTATGTGCTATTTCTATGTATTTTTTAACTTCTTTTTTTATTTCCCGGTTGACTCATTTGTTGTCTAGTAGTATGTTGTTTAACCTCCCTGTGTTTGTGGTCTTTCCACATTTTTTCTTGTGGTTGACTTCTAGTTTCATAGACTTGTGGTCACAAAAGTTACACAGTATGACTTCCATCTTTTTTGTAATTGTTGAGGCCTAATTGGTGACTTAATATGTGATCTATTCTGGAAAATGTCTCCATGTGCACTTGAAAAGAATATGTATTCTGCTGTTTTATGATAGAATGCTCTGTATATATCTGTTATTTTCATCTGGTCCACTGTGGCATTCAAAGCCACTGTTTCCTTCTTTTATTTTCTGTTTAGATGATCTGTCCACTAACTGGTTATTGATCTGTTCAAGTTTTCTGTTTCTTCAAGTGTTAAAATCCCCTATTATTACTGTGTTTTTATCAGTTAGTTCTTTATGCTTGTTATTAATTGTTTTATATACTTGAGTGCTCCCATGTTGGATGCATAAATATTTACAGTTGTTATATCTTCTTGTTGGATTGTTCCCTTTTAGGAGTATATCATGCCCCTTTTTGTCTCTTTTTTACAGTCTTTGTTTTAAATTTTCATTTGTCCTATACGAGTATTGCTACTCAACTTTTTTTTTTTTTTTTAACATCCATTTGTGTAATAAATGTTTCTCCTGCCCTCACTTTCAATCTGCAGGTGTCATTAGGTCTAAAATGAGTCTCTAGTAGGGAGCATATACACGGGTCTTGTTTTTTTGTTTTGTTTTGTTTTGTTTTTTTATCCATTCTGATACCCTTTGTCTTTTGAAGCACTTGGTCCATTTACATTCAGAGTGATTACTGAGAGATATGTCTTTAGTACCATTTTATTATTTGTTTTATCATTGTTTTTGGAGACTTTCTCTGATCTTTTCATATCTTTATCACTTCTGGCCTCTCCTTTGCATTCATAGAGTCTCCTTTAATATTTCTTGCAGGGCTGGTTTAGTGAACTCCTTTAATTTTTCTCCATCTGGGAAAATCTATCTTTCCTTCTGTTTTGAATGATAGCTTTGCTGGATAGAATATTTTTGGCTGCAGATTTTTCCCATTCAGCACTTTGAATATATTATGCCTCTTTCTTCTGGTTTGCCAAGTTTCTGTTGAAAACTCTCCAGTTAGTCTTATGGGTTTTCCCTTATAAGTTAAGAACTTCTTTTGTCTTTCTGCTTTTAAGATTTTTTTTCTTTATCATTATATTTTGTAAATTTAGCTCCACTATGTCTTGGTGTTGCACTGTTTTTGTTTTTGTTTTTTTTTAAGATTTTTTATTTATTTGACTGAGATCACAAGTAGGCAGAGAGGCAGGCAGAGAGAGAGGAGGAAGCAGGCTCCCCGCCGAGCAGAGAGCCTGACGCGGGGCTCGATCCCAGGACCCCGAGATCACGACCCGAGCCGAAGGCAGAGGCTTTAACCCACTGAGCCACCCAGGTGCCCCTCTTTCTCTCCTGGATCTGGATGTCTGTTTTCTTCCCCAGATTAGGAATGTTTTTTGCTATTATTTCTTGAAGTATATTTTTTGCTCATTTTCTCTCTCTTTTGCAAGGACTCCTATAATATGAATATTACTATGTTTGACAAAGTCACTGAGTTTCCTATGTCTATTCTTGTGTTGTGTAATTCTTCTTTCTTTCTTTCTTTTGTTCAGCTTCATTATTTTCCACTATTTTATCTCCTAGATGTTTACTTCATTCCTCTGTTTCTCTTCTAGCCTGCTGTTCACTGCATCAAGCCTGTTTCCAAAATAATCTATTGCCTTTTTCATCTCTGATTATTTTTTAACTGTCTTATCTCTGTGGTAAGGGTCACTGATGTCTTCTATGTTTCTCTCAAGCTCAGTGAGTATCCTTATGATTTTTGTGTTAAATTCTCTATCAGGTATGTTACTTTTTATCTGTTTTGCTTAGATCTCTGACCATCCTTATCTTGCTCTTTATTTGGGATAAATTCCTCCACCTTGGCATTTTATCTAAGTCTCTGACTTCTATGTGTTAGAAAAGACAGTTATGTCTTCTGCTCCTGAAGGTAATGACCTTATGAAGAAGAGGCCATGTAGTGTCCAGGGCAAAATGCACTTTGCTATTTTGTTCTGGCTGCTCTATCTTATAAAGACCTATTGTCTGCAAAAGTTCTCTTTGCCTGCAGTGGGCAGTGTTTGGTCCCTGGCCTGAATGTGGCTTTGGTCTGCTTGTGAAATGAGACCTGACACCAACTCCACCAGAACTGAGGCCCACAAAACTATCTGGTCAGGAGATGTGGTGTGGACTGGGGTTTGTGCTGGTCTTCTGGGAGAGGGGCCTGTTGCACTGGGGTAGAGGCAAGCTTGACTGAGAAGGGTAGTCCTGCCAGAGAACAGGAAGGTGGGTCTTGGTGTAAAAAAGTTAGGCAGCTAGTGTCCATGCTGTGTTGCTTCCAGCAAATGACTATGTTTATGCTGAAGCATGGGGGAATAAATTGGCACTACCCAGCTCCTTTGTCCCTGGAGAGGCATTTCTGTGAATGCTACCTCTCAGAGAAGCACTAGAAGAGTGAATAATCCCTCCTGCATGCTCCAGACTTTCCTCAGATCACTGTTTCAGCATTGTCTACCCCAGGGGTTATTTGCCTGCCTTCTCTCCAGGAACAGGGCAGTTCTTTCAGTCTCTATCCCAGCCAAGCATGCTAACCTTTAAAACTCCAGGCTTTAAGCCTCACTGATTACAAGAACTCACAAAATTCTGCTCCTCCTGTTTCCCAAGCTGATGGTTTTGGGGAAACATTCTCCTTGTGCATTCCCCTGCATGTTTCTCTCTCTCTCTTACGCTTCTCTATGACCATGGCTCTATCCCCTCAAAAGCACCCTTTATCTGCTTTGCCCTAAACCACATCTCCCTATTTCCTACACTCTTGAATGTGGCCTCTTCTCTCCCTTTAGTTGGAGAGATTGTTCTGTCAACCTTAAGGCTGATTTCTGGGGTTTTTAGATGATTTGCTAGTTATCTAGTTGTATTCCTGGGAGAAAATGAGCCTAGGGTCTTCCTACCCTGCTGCCATCTTGAAAATTCTATTTCCTTATTTTTTAAATGTTTCTAATATACATTAGGAAACACAAGACAATAACTCTTACACACAAAAGTTTACTTTCATTGTTGTTCTAAAAGGATATCAATCTGAAAACATTAGCTTGGTTTTCATAACATATTTTCCACGCATTTAAGACAGATAAAGTATCTTCTATATCTGCTTAATCTTTTGTATCTTTCCACTGTGGTTTTATCTACACTATCATTTTTTTTTTAATTCTCACAATCAACCTTTGATATTTCATGTGAACTAGAGATCTCAGACAGTTTTAAACTTCAGTAATAATTTCAAGAATGTCAGTAATCACTAGGGAGAGGTAAAGCAGGGAGAGGTGAAGCCAGGGGAGGCTCAGAGTCTCTAATATACCTCTACAGTTTCATTGTTGCAGCATGAGGATATGCTCTGGCCCAGATTAATATATGTACAAAGGATTAATATATAGGATTTAAATATATATCAATAACATATAAATGTATAATATTTATGTAAATTTATATTTACTATAAGATTTATATTTAATTTACTTACTAATTTAATTAAGAATTTATAATATATAAGTTTAAATATCTATATATTTATACTCATATATTAATATATGAGTATAAAATCAACATTTTGCACTCAGTTTCAATAAACTCCTGCTTGGATTAGCATAAACAAACTAATGCAACTAAGTTCATCCTGCTAAAAGTATATCATAGGTAAAGATTCCCACTGGAAAATGCCACTGGTTTTTGCCAATTATGTTAGTGTGCTTATAAGGATATCTGACTAGGGCACTACTTTCTTTCCCAAGGGCATTCCCACACTGAAAAGGAGAGAACTGACTGCAGAGCTGTTATTTAACAGTTGACTTTCCATGAGTCCGAAAAACCACTTCAAGCTCAGCTGATGAAGGAAAAGACAAGGCAGACAGAGGTTAAAACAAATTTACTGATTTCACTTGTGTGTAGATTCTAAATTGTAAAACTCATAGAAACAAAAAATATTATGGTGGTTACCAGGGACTGGGAGTAGGCGGGAAAATGAAAGATACTGGTCAAGGCATACAAAGATTCAGTTATATAAGATGAATGTCTTCTGGAGATCTAACGTACCATGATGTGATAACAGCTAACAACATTGTATTGTATACTTGAAATTTTCTAAGAGGGTAGATCTTCAGTGTTCTCACCACAAAAATGGAAAAAAAGAAAATGGTAACTATGTGAAAAGATAGTTGATATGTTGATTATCTTGCTTGTGGTACTTCACAGTGTATATGTATATCAATACATCAAATTCTACATCTTAAAATATCCAATTTTGGGTTGTTAACTATAACTATATAAAACTAGGGAAAATAACAAACTTGTGAGTTATAATTCTCAATTAATTTTAAGAGAAATGCAGAGATATCTTGATGAGATTTCTCGTTAGAGTGATGAAAATTAGAAAAGTAAACACATATTCTTCCAAGTTTTTAACCAAGATGACAATTTCTCCTCATATTTTTGCTTCCCCCTTTTTCACAGTTGCCATCAGCAAGGTTGGCTGTCAAATTTTAGTTACTAAAGCACAGAGCATAGTATTTATCAGAGACCAAGATGAATCCTATTGCCTTTTGTTTTAAACTTTTTGATTGGAGTACAGAATTTTGATATAAACATGACAACTGTTTAAAAAAAAAGTATATGGGAAAACACACATTGTAAAAGCAATAGTGTATTTCACTGCTTACTCATTTATTAATTCAGCTGATGTTTATTGAGTTCCTTTATGGCTGTGACTACACTAAGCCCTGAGGTAACAGAGATTAAGGGGCAAATCTTATCCAGTTGATGGAGTTTTAATCTACTTTAAGAAGTCTTTCCGACAGGGGTGCCTGGGTGGCTCAGTGGTTTAAGCCACTGCCTTCGGCTCGGGTCGTGATCTCGGGGTCCTGGGATCGAGTCCTGCGTTGGGCTCTCTGCTCGGCGGGGAGCCTGCTTCCCTCTCACTCTCTCTGCCTGCCTCTCTGCCTACTTGTGATCTCTCTCTGTCAAATAAATAAATAAGAAATCTTAAAAAAAAATTTAAAAAAAAGAAGAAGTCTTTCCGAGAAAAGTGTGTTTGGCAGTAACTAAGGATGAGCAGGAGTTGTGCATATAAGAAACTAGGGGAAAGAACATTCCAGTCCGTGGGGCCATCATGTGCACAAACTTTGAGTCAAAAGGCAGGAAGATATCTACTGTGTTTAAAGACCCAACAAAAGCCAGGATGATTAAGGGGAGTGAGGTATGAGGAGAAGGAGGTGAAGCTTGGGAGTAAGTAAGTTCTACACCTTAGAAGGCCTTTAAGTGATAACCATGGTTTTAGATTTTCTCCTAATGTCAATGTAAAAATGTCAGAAGGTTTTAAGTGTAAGATCTAAATAGAAATAACTGATGGGGTTGCATGTTGGTGGTTTGTAGGCTATCAGAAAAAATACTGCAATGGTCCATTCTAATGATTTGACTGTTTTATAAGGAGAAATAAGGAAAAAAAATTCGAGATTTATCCAGAAAATGTAACTGAAATAGGAGTTAATGACTGACTGATTATGGATGTGAGAGATGTCAGAGGTGAAGTACAAGATAGTTTTTAGTTTCAATTAAAAGTAAACTAACCTAGCTGATTCATGCAGAAAATGAAGTATAAAACTATGATGAGAAGCTAACAGAATCAGAGAGAAATACGGTTCAAGCATTACCCAGCTAGAAACAGCACACCAAACCAGAACTGTTTTTGTGAAGAAAGGACTCTGATGTAGCCACAGCAACCCAACCACAGAAACTTCTCAAACTGTCTTTTGCTCCAAATTTCTATCACTGCCATCTACCCTTGTGCTTTTTTGCCTACTTCTTTACTAAAAATTCAGAGTGGTTCAAGCCTGAGTTGTGTGCCCAAAATTTAGCTGCAAGGGATGCAAAAAAAGTGAATATTTGATTTTGCTAAATTCAGAGAAAGATGGAACTTAACCTTTTCACCAAAGAGAAATACTTCCCAAACACCGAAGGAGCTAAAATGCTGAACAACACCCACTGCTGCCAAGAAACAAAACACAAACAAAAATAGTCGTCCACAATTGCTGTGGTCAGCATCTTCAGCATCAACATAGAGATGATATGGAGTCTATTAAACAATTGTGCAATCAACCACGATTTTATCATAATAAGATGATAAAATTTCTGAAAACTGGAGACAAAGGGAAAACCTTTAAGCAAGAAGACAAAAAGTACACATTACCTTCATTGGTGCAGCAACAAGACTGAGAGTTGATGTCTCATAAAAATGAGGGACAGCAGAAATCAATGGAATGGCATTTACTACTGAAAAACAACTGCCATATAATCTTCTATTTCTAATTATAGAATCTTTAAAAATATTGAAAGATATGAAGAGGATGTTATAAATGCTAACAAATTGACAAAAATTGGGATGAAACAGAAAAATTAGTGAAAAAAAAAACCCACAAAAACAAAAACCCACCAAACTGAGAGTAGAGGAGTTAGAAACCTGAAACTTTTATACCTATTAAATATTGAGTCTATTATTACATATCTTTACATACAGATACACACACAGGCACACACACGCATGTGCATGCACACACACACACACACAGGGTCCCTCCAATCCCAAATGATTTCGTGGTTAATTCCTCCAAATATTCAAGGAAAAAAAAAGCTTAAACAAAATCTTCCAGATAATAGGATAAAAGGGAACATGCTATAATATATTTTAAGAACTCAAACCTTAACAAAGACATTAAAAAAGAAAGTATGCTCCAATCTCTATCATGAACACAAATGTATAAACCCCATCAAAATAACAGTAAGTAGAATCTATTTGTATAGAAATCAAGGAATACTTAATGGTCAATAGGAATTATTATAGAAATGCAAGGTTGCTTTAACATTTAAAAAGAAATCAATTTGGGGCACCTGGGTGGCTCAGTGGGTTAAAGCCTCTGCCTTCAGCTCAGGTCATGATCCCAGGGTCCTGGGATCGAGCCCCGCATCCGGCTCTCTGCTCAGTGGGGAGCCTGCTTCTCCCTCTCTCTCTGCCTGCCTCTCTGCCTACTTGTGATCTCTGTCTGTCAAATAAATAAAATCTTAACTCCTCTACTCTCAGTTTGGTGGGTTTTTGTTTTTGTGGGTTTTTTTTCCCTTTTTTCTGTTAATAAATAAATTTATTTTACCACATTAACAGAAAAAAGGAAAAAATATGATCACATTCTTAGATGTGGAAAAATAATTTGATAAAATAGAACATACACTGAGATGAAAAACTACCAACAGATCATAATTAGGAATAAAAATTAGGAATAAAAAGGAATTTCCTCTATGTGCTAAACCCTATAAAAGACTAAAAGTAAAAATGCCTTTTTAAAAAAATCCTGAGGACAATAATGAGATTAGATACCTACTACCACTACCACTACTGGAATCTGTACTGGAAGTTCACATCAGTGCATTAAGCAATGGAAAAAAAGACAGGATTAAAAAGCAAGACTAAAACTATCGTAACTGTGGACAATGTGATTGCTTAGGAAGAAACCCAAACAGTTAGAGATATTGTATTAGAATCAATGAGTGAATTTACTGACTATAAGTCAATGTACAAAAATTAAAGCAGAAAATAAAAGTAGAAAATAAAACTAAAATACATAATACACACACACACACACCATTTTCAATACTACATATTACTATATGTAATTCTATGGAATCTGACAAGCTTATAATCATGGAAAACAGATCTATGTTGTCAGAAGGGGGAAGGGTTGACCTTTAAAGAGGTTGTGCCTGGAAGGGAGAGTGAAGAACAAAGTTAGGGTTGCGATTTAGAGATATGTTTTGTGATCTGGATGTTCTTCAGATGGTGAAAATTCATCATCTGTACTGTTAAAATACAGGAATTTTTCTGTATGTTCTTCATATTTCAATAAAAACTTTGGAAAATGCTGAGAATTATTTCCACACAGTTTTTAAATTATTATACTCAAAAGAATGCCTATGTAACATATAATAAATGAAAATAAAACACAATAATCCATACCTAGTCTCAGTTTAAGGGAATCAAACATTGCTGACAATTTTGGAGACCCTGTTTGTACCTCCACCATCGCCTCCCTATTCCTTCCAATCTCCCAGATGGCACGATTAACGGGATTATGTATTATTCATTCACTTGCTTTTAAAGACTCTTCCACATACATAAGTACTTGCCCATAATCTGTCTATCTTTCTCTGTCTCTCCATCTGTCTGTCGCTCTCTCTGGTATTGCTTAATTTTACATATTTATGACTTTGTATAAATTAAAATTTCTTTTTCTATTCTTACGTAATTAGTAGTACTTGCTCAATAAGACTTTTGTGAACTAAACTTCATTTGTTTTTATTGCTATGTAATTGTTGGTTGTGTGAATACATACCACAAGTCATTACTCATTTTCTTATAAGTAAGCATCAGGACAAGTCCTTGGTATGTATTAGAAAAACTTTTCTGTGAAATTTCTTCTGCACTTTTCCTATTACATAGGGCAAAAATTGCTCTAGGGATGTGTATTTCAACCCACAGATCACAAATTTCTAGTAGCACAAAATTATTCGGTGAGTCATGAAGAAATTTTTAAAATGTAATTGAGTGGATTAGGAAATGTCAAAATGCCATTGAGACTCTGAATATTTTCGTATTAACTCCATGTTATTTTTTTAATGTGTATGGCACTGCTCACATTATATTTGTAAGTGGGTTTTCTGGTTCATAAGATTTGCACATCACCAACTTTAGCCTTTTTGGGATACTGCTATATCAGTTTATACATACACCAAAAACCTCTGACATCATAAGATAAATTTTTCTAAATTTAATGGCTCTTAGAAGTTATTTTTCTTTACCTTTTCTTACTGAGGTCGGGTATTTTCTCGACTATTGTCCATTTCTATTTTTTTTTTTCTTAGAAATAACTCCTTATGCTTTTCATTCTATTGTGTTCTATTTCTCAATGATCTACAGAATAATTTTCTTAAGTTTAGTCTTCATATTATTTCTTGATCAGTTACATACATATGTTGAAAACCCATCATCAGATCTGTTGGCTTGATTTTTTCCTTCAAACATTACACTTTTTGATGTAATAATTCTAATCTATAACTGTTCATTTTATATATAATAAATTCTTTCCCAAACCAAGGTAAATTTCTTCTAGAGAAATACTGAACATATCATATTTAGGTCTGTAATTTCCTTAAAATGATTTTACCATATGCTGTGAGGTGAAGATAAATTTCCATATGGATAACCAAAAACCCAGGACGGTTTATTGCATGGTTCCATTCTTTTTCTCATCTATTTTCAATGCCAATTCTGATAAACAAATTTTCAACACAACAGAGGCTCTGTTTCTCAGCTGATTATTTTATTCTTTTGATATTTTTTCTATTCCTGTGCCAATAGCATGTGGACTGAAAGATTATGCTTTCACAGGAACTCTTGATATCTGTCAGACAAGTCATTCTACTCCTACAATTTTTCCTTTTTCTGTATCTTGGCTCTTCTTGACCCTTTGTTCTTACACAGAAACACACACACACACACACACACAATCACTGGAATTTTGATTAGAATTATGTTGACTTTATAGATCAGTTTGGGGGAGCTGACCATACTGAGTCTTCCTGCCTATGAATAAATGTTTTAGCTCTTTTTACCCCATTGTCTTTCAGTAAGTCTTACAATTATCGAAAAAATGGTCGTGTACCTCTTTGAATAATTTGGTTCCTAGTTATCTTGTTTTACTTTCATTATAAATAGTAAATTTCTAAAAAGTTAACTTTTTGTTTAATACTGTGATTGAAATAAAGCTACCTTACTAAATGGTCTTACTGATTCTAGCAATTAATAGAGATAATTTGTTGTTTCTTCTTTTTAGACAATTATATCATTAATGAATAATGAAATGTTTCCTTTCTATTCAAGATTTATATATTTATTCATTTTTAAGGTTAATTAGATGGTTATGACTCAAAAGTAGAAATTTTTGAGGGATTCCCAGGTGCACAGTTGGTTAAGCATCTTCCTCTTGGGGTACCTGGGTGGCTCATTGGGTTAAGCCTCTGCCTTTGGCTCAGGTCATGATCCCAGGGTTTTGGGATCGAGCCCCGCATTGGGCTCTGCTCAGCAGGGAGCCTGCTTCCCCATCTCTCTCTGTCTGCCTCTCTGCCTACTTGTGATCTCTCTGTCAAATAAATAAATAAATCATTTAAAATAAAAAGCATCCAACTCTTGGTTTCAGCTCAGGTCACGACATCAGACATCAGGGTTGTGATATCAAGCCCTGTGTCTGCCCAGCATTGACTCTGCTTGGGAATCTCTCTCCCTCTGCCCCTCTCACTTGTGCACTCTCTCTTTCTTTCTCTCTAAAATAAATGAAAATAAGTCTTTAACAAAAAAGTACAAAATTTTCAAAAAAATGTGTATCACACATTATAAGTATCAAAGAATAATTTTTTAAAGGAGCAATTTTTATGTTTAGACATTAAGACACTCACTATAGATTCAGTATACTATGCTCTATCAGATTATGAAAGTTACCTTATATTTTTAGGTTTCCCAAAAAGCTATTTTCATAATGGATTTTGAAATTTATCAAGTGACTTTGTTGTTGTTCACTGAAATGATCATGTGGCTTCACTGTTTCAATCTGAATTTATTAATTGATTTTTAAATTTAAACAAATTTAGCATCACTGAAAAACTGAACTTGATTATGAAGTACTATATTTTTTAGAGATTCCTGGATTCGGAAACATTAGTAAATATAATTTTAGTTTTACATTTGACTTTGCAACTAATTCTGGTATATAATTTTCTTTTCACATAGTGCACCTGTCTTGCATTAGTGTGAGGCTATCCTACTAACATTATAAAATAATTCGTAGAATGTTTCTCTTTTTTCCCATTCTATAGAAGAATTTGACTAAGAAGGGAACATCTGCTCCTTGAATATTTGGAAGAATTTGTAAAACAGTATTTGGGAGAATTCTGGATGTATAATTCCATTTGTTTTATGGCTTATGTACAAATCCTATTTTCAATCTCTATTTAGTAATTTTAGGCAGTGATACCTTTATTAAAAATAATTCGTTGTAGAAGTTCTAACAACATTGACTTCCTCTTTGGCCGTCCATTTTGTTCATGTCCCAGAAATGACCTCCCTTGGGGCTATCGTACCAGACCCCTTGGAGAATAATGAATGCCCTGACAAAATGCAGTAAGGTAAATTGCTCTGATCTTCCCTACAGTTGTTTAGATAACTAGTAGAGATAACATAGTTACTTCCCCTTCCTCCCCTCTGGCACCCAGAGAGAGCCACAAAGTCTGTTAGATGTTAAACCTTTTGCCCTTACCACAATGACCTCTGCACCGTCCCTTGCTCCATAAAAAATCTATGGATTAAAGTTTGGACTTCAGGGAGAAGTGCTGTGTGGCAACTGGATCATTTGTCCACCTGATCCCCCTGTCAGTAATCTACCCCGAATAACATTCTGTACATTGTATGGAGTGACTTGCTTAGTTTTTTAGTCTTAAAGTGATTTCTCAATCTGGAGGATACCTCACTGACCAACCCTCTTCTACATTCTAACATCTGTCTATCTTAACTGTCTTTAAATTTATCAGTATTTGTGTGTTTAAATATTATTCTACCTTCATTAATGTTTCTGCACCATTGCACCAGCCCAAGCTTGTCCCTATTACACTTTTACTTGATTAATTTTACAAAATTAAAAGACTATATTGACTTTAGTTCATAAAATTACTAGCTTTGCCCTTGTTATGTCTGTTATGATTTACTTCTATTTTATTCATTGCTATTCTTACATTTGTTATTTTTTCTCCAAATTTTTTCATTGTATTTTTCTATTTAATTTTTTTCCTAGATTGAGTAAATAACTATTAAGCACACTGCTCACTGTCTTAATTACTTATATAAACATCTGAAGTTATAAACTAGCCTTAATTACTGCTATCATTTTATACTTCAAGTTTTGACATGATTTTTAAAAATCCATCATTATTATTACCATATTAATGTTTAGTACAATTTCTTCAACACTGTAATAATTCAAAACTGTTAAAGTTTTTTAAAAGCTTTCCCCCCCCACAAAACTCCAATTTAATTCCACCTTTGTTACTGAATGTACTCTGAAAGATACAACCCACTTGAAAATTTGAATTTAGTGTTCATCACTTAATACAAGGTCAACTTTTTAAAATGTTCATATTATTGCATATTATCTCTGTGTGTAAAATGCTCCAGTTCACTATCTCAGAGTGTTTTCTTTTTGGTATTTTATATCTTTACTAGTCCTTACATTTTATGATTTCTCAGTTGTTGAATTATTTCTTACAAACCCTCAATTTATTGTTGGATTTATCAGTATAGTTATGTTTACTAATAATTGTGTCACTATTGACAACATAATTGGAATTACTTTATTATCTTGAATGTTACATGACATACAACATTACAGCACACATATTTGTAGTTAGTCTACAGCTATATCATTATGGAATAAACTTTATTATTATGAGCAATTCTTTCTGTCCTTATGTATATTTGTCAAATATTAATATTTATAGCATTGTTTATTTCAATTCTTATTTGTTTAGTACCTCTTTTTCTTCTCTCTTCTTTCAAGCTTTTTATTTCCTATGTTTTATGGCATCCTTTATATCATATACCTGTTATGTTTTTAAATCTAATATGACAATCTGCCTCTTAAAATAGAGTATTTTTTCCTAGTACTGTTAGGAAGTAGACTAACGCTTTGGATACGTTGCTATAACTTTATTTCATGCTTGCCACTGGTCCTGCCTTTTCTAGATTGCCTTTCTTTTTCTTATTACTTTATGTCTTTTGGATTTTTCTTCCTTTTCCCCATCTTATTCCCTTCTCCTATTCGTTTGAAACTATATACTTCCTATCATTTACTGTGTCTTAGTAATGGTAACATACGTAATCTTCTCAGCAAGTCTAAAGTAACTAATGCCATCTTCTCTTTACAATGATTGGATTTTCACCACCTACACTTTGATGTTTAATATTTCAGAAATTACGGTCATTGATTTATACTACTATTTCCTTTTTAACACATGTTCACCAATGTCTTTGTCCACTATTCTTTATGATTCAGGCCTTCCTCTCCCTATTTCTGTAAGTACATTCTTCATAAATTTTAACAGTGAAGTTCTCTTGTTTCTCTGAGATTTAGGTTTTTTAAAAAAGTTATCTTGAATTTGTACTTCGAAGAACTTTTGAAAAAAACAATTCCAAGTTATTAATAACGTTATGGTGAAGAAGGTATTCCAAAAAATTCTAGCTCCCCATTTTTAATAATGTGAAATCAGCCATTTGTGTGACTGTTGTCTCCTTGCAAACAGTCCTTTTTTTCTCACTGTTCTTCAGATTTTTGCTATTCTGCTCTGTCACGCTGATGGTAATAATCAACTTCATTTTATTTTTCCAACTTGCTTTTTATTCTGAATCTGTAGATTCTTGTCTTGCAGCAGTTATGTTATAATATTACCTGGCCCGGGCCCTCCTTTCTGTATTTTTCCTACTTACACTGATATCCCTCCTTATCTCTTAGCCTCTCTTTCCTGTACTCCTGTACTCAGGTAATTTCTTTAGATTTTTATTTCATTTTATGCAATGTCTCTCTAGCTGTTTTAGATCATTGTAATATTCATTCATTCTTATGCTTTTTGCTGCCATTTTTACATATTTTTACTTATTCTTGTGTTCGGTACCTCTTTTTATTCCAGAGGTGTATTAACCTATTTATATTGTAATTTTATCTAAGAATTCCAACATCTGAGATTGTTTCAGGTCTCAACCTAACTTCTGTCCCTCAACCTAGACAACCTCTCCTGCGCTATGCTTCTTATTTTCATGCACTTTGTGGTTTTCTTTTCATTGTTAGGCATGACCAAGGAGGTATATCCGTCAGAAATTTTTGAGGCCTGCATTACAATGCTTTGTTTCAGAGAGGATTTCTTTTTATTTCTTCCCCTAGCTTGAAAATCAAAACACTAAAATACAAATTTCTAAATTGAGTGTTTTGGGACCATTCAATTAAGAGCCAAGGTTAAGAACAAGTACTATTCCTTGGTATCTCTATGTAAAATCTGTTGTTTTCTTAGTTTATCTTGAAGGTAAACTAATGATGGGAGAAGGGCTTTAAGGGCTCTTATACCGTGTTTGACAGCACCTGGCTACTGTGCAATCGCCTGATCTCCCCAAGACCACCGGACTGAAAAATCAAGATCATTAGGAGTGAGCAGACAACTCGACCTCCCATCTGGTGGTACTCACTGATCCCTTTTCTAGATACCTGCTATCTCTTTTGGGAATGAGCAGATTCCGTGTGTGTGTGTGTGTGTGTGTGTGTGTGTGTAGTCTTGCCAGGTAAGACAAATATTGCTACTAACATATAATTTGATATTTTTATTTACTTCAAAATAAAGGACAGTCTAGTCTGCCATAGTGTTGGAAAAACTACTTTCCATATGATTCTGCAATTGTATTTCTTCTCATATATGACATATGCCAAATGCAGAAATCATTTGCTGGAGATCATTTGCTTAAAGTAGATTGTATTGAAATACTGCCTATTTTCCAGAAACTGTGTTGATATTTTCTATCACTGGGTCAAAAATAACCAAAGAGAAACAATCACTCATGGAAGAGAAAATACTTAGAATTTTGAAGGTGAGAATGAAAAGTATAATAAGTTAAATAGCATAAATTCTTAAGAACAAATTATCATTTAATATATTCTATGTTCTGTAGATACGTGTGTAGCAAAAAAATAGCCATTTAAAATGTTACTAATTAAGGGAGTTAGGGTGTAGTTATAGAGTATCAAAATAAATACATACACACATACACACACATACAACTCATATTCTAAAACCTCAAATAATTTAACTAAAGGCCAAGATCATACAGAAGTTTTACCACTGAAAAATGTACCCCAGCTTTATATACTCACACAGTGTGAATTTACACCCAGGGCCATAGCCACTAGCATATCTAAATTACTTTATAGGCCACTTACAGCAGTTTAGAATTGAAGTTTTCCCTATCATCTGAGCTAATAAAATCTCAACATCAAGTCCTTTCACTCCTACGACAAGTGCCCCAAAGGGATTCTCTTTTCTGACTCTGACAGCTTCAAAAGAAACGAACAGACTCTGTGTCATTCACTGTCATTTTTTTCCCCAGAAACTGCATTTTCTTTTAAAATGGTTCTCTTTCTAAATCCTTCACAAATGAAACAGGGGAAGAAAATGATATGCCTTCACTGCTGTTGTGTATACATTATGTATTACTTTATCCCTCCTGTGCTTCATTATTATACCCCTGGAGCCTAGAGCTTCACTGAAATGGGCAGGCAAGTCGCCATGTGAGAATATTTTAACATTAAATGAAAACTTCCCAAGAATCAATTATTAGGAGCCTCTAATGTGGTTCAGCACTTAGCGAGTTGAGTATAAAATCAGAGTTAATCAATACAACCAAAATTCATAAGCAGCGACATCTGTGGGCATTTCTTTAGTCTCAGGCTCTTGGATTGCACAGGGTGTCTGCCTTCCGACAGGACAGAGTACACGACACAGGCCCTGGCACATATCAGCTGCTAGTGAAGGTGCCGTGTGAGCGACATGACATCTGTTCGCTCCGTCTCTGCTCCCCAGATTGTAACTGAAGCGAACCTGAGTCACTGGATCAGAGGAGGCTCCGAATCTCATATTAATCGTTCCCTAGCCATGCCAGCCATTAGGTCTTTGTAGCTAGGACTGAGGGGCTAGACAGTGGATTAAACTATATCCAGTTCATTCTTTGTATGTTGTCATTCAGATCATCTATACCTCTCAGCACCATGACATGAATACAGGTGGTGAAAACACCCGCGTCCTTAGCGGACCGTATCGGAAAGAGAAGCAAGCGAGGTTTTGGATGCGAGGAAGTAGTAGTTGCCTCTGCTCTGACCTACGTATCTTATTAAGCAAGTTAACCCTAACCATACTCAATCCAAATGTTTCTTTATTTACAACCTACATTTCATATGTTCTGTTCCAGAGCAAGTGTCTCAACTCTGTCAGGTGCAAAGAGATGGTAATTGAGGTCAATCTTAAGTTTTCCTTCAAAAACATCATTAGCCCCATCAAGTTAAAGGGGGGGGGGGGCAGAGCAGTCATGCAGTAAGTGGTAGTAAAGAAAAGAACACGATTTTGATGTACATGAAAATAGAGATAATGGATAAGCATTGAAAGGGGAAAAGAGGTAGGTTGCATGCGTGTGTATATAACGAGATATTTAATAATGAGAACAATTCTCAAGACCAGTGAGAGGACAACAGCCAGTTGTTCTCCACTTTCCCATCTCCCAACATTTTAATCCGCCATCCACAGACTAGTAAGAGCAGTTTTAAAGATATAAAATACATCTCTTCACTCCTTTGGTTGGGACCTTTCATTTGTTCATTGTTACCCTATACTTGGTAAAATTCCCTGACTCTTTACAAGGACATCCCTGTCCCTGTCCAACACCCCACAGTCATCCTGGACCAGCTCTCCAGGCCTCTCTTGTGTCCCTCAAACATGCCATGTCCTCTCCCCCCAGCACTCTGCACTAACTCTTGACACTGTCATCGAAGTTCTTCTCATGACTCTACACATCTATTCCTTCCTACTCCTGACACCGAAGAGACCTTCTGACCATCCCATCCAGGCAGGTCATCTTATTTCTCTTATAACACGTAACATCACCTGCAGAGATTTCTCTCATTTGTCTACCAGGTTTCAGTCTGTCCCATTAGAACATGAGTTCTATGAGGTTTCCTGAGTGACTACTGCATAACAGGTTATTCTTAGTTTAGGACAGAAAATGAATAAAATATACTAAAATATTTATATCTCACAATATGCATGTATAGGGTTGGAAAGCTCTACCCTTAAAGTGTTTAAGAGAAAACAAAATGCTGAAATTATAATAAAAGCAGCAAATAGACAATATTCTCACAGAGCACCCAATCCTTTTTTATTTGTTAGCACTTTTTTTTTAAGATTGTATTTATTTATTTGAGAGAGAGAGATAAGACAGCAGGAGCTGGTAGAGAGACAGAGGGAGAAGGAGAAGATTCCCCACTGAGCAAGGAGGCCGATGCAGGACTCAATCCCTGGGATCATGACCTGAGCCTAAGGCTGATGCTTCACTGACTGAGCCACCCAGGTGCCCCTGTTAGCTAGCACTTCTTGTTTTCATTATTTTCCCAGATATTTAACTTCAGTTTTATTTCTTAAACTTCTCTTTGTAAGAGAATAAGACCTGTATCTCTTGCAACTGTTACATTTTGGTTTTATAAATAGGCATTGTCCAGGTATAGTGAGCATTCTGATTTCTAATGTTTAAAGCAAACAGTATATACTAGATCAACCTTGAAATATTCTGAAATTCTATTTGAACTACACGTTTTGCACTGACATTTCCCAAACTGTTAATTCTATTTTTTAAGCTCCTACACGTATCATAACCTTTTTATACTATTAGGTTAATGCAATGAAGTAAATTTGTTTTCTTCTCAATAAGGTCTTTATAAACATAATGCAACATTTATTAGTATGCCTTTCTCTCAGCATGATGTCAAATCACTTGTGATTGTTTCAAGACTTATTTCGAGTAATTTAGATGTTTGCTATAATAAAAAGCAAAAGTCCTTTAAATAAATACATGCCTTCAAAAACAAAATGACGCTCTTAAATACGGAAGCAAACTTTGACCAGGAATAATATCAGACTCAGTAACAATTAAATGTGGGCCACTCTTTGTTTTCAGTGTATTTTTCATCCCATTTATATTGGTATATTTATATATTATGAGCTCTTCCCAAAGATCGAGGAGCAAATTTAGCTTTCTGTATGTCCTGATATTATTTTAAGTTCTTTAAGAACAGAGAGAGCCTCAAGAGAGAAGAAAATGTGTGTCTGTTATATATACCAATAAAATATTAACATCTGTATCTACACACTTTGTACAGACTGCATGGAAATGGATGCATGGATCAATAGACATTGATTTTCAACTTTGGTATTAGTTGCAACTTGGGAGTTGTATCAAATTTTTATATTTCATAATAGTCTTCACTGCATTGCTGTTCCTCTTTAGCTTCATCTAGAAACTATTAATCTTCCTCTCTTATACCTTAAAACCTTTGAGAAAAAAGTAATAAATTCTAAACAGATCGGAATATCCCCACAAGTAGCTCTTATTGGACATATAAATGCTTGAGTGGACACCCAAGAGTCATCTTGAATGCAAATTCTTAGCCAATTATATATAATCAGCATCTGTTTCAATGATGCTCTTTGATATAAATTTTAGAATCTAAATATCAACACACTAAGTGTCTGGAGAGTTGGTTGTAAAGGGGAGATTTTATGTTCTTTAAATATTCTGTTCACTTAGAGGAGTTCAGCTGGTTACTGAAATTTAACAGTCTGGATGAGAGAGCACATTCCAACCACCTTCTCAGGAGGCATTTATTCAGGTATTAATTTTGATTCAGTAAACATTGTCTTGCCATTAATATTTTCTAACTCTCCTTATACTTCTGATTGAAAAAGAACTTTGAACAGGATATAGGAAAAAGAAAAATTAAACATTCAAAGAAACAGCCAGGTACTTAACTTATATCATTTATCAATTAGTTTCAGCAAAAGATAAATTATTTGGCACAGGTGAGATTACAATCTTCTGAATCTCCTTGTATAATGCAAGGCTAAATTCCATCTGAAGGCTAAAATTGTTTATAAGTTAGACCTTCGTGGAAAGATGGATAAAGGATAGTTAGAAACTCTTATGATGACGCATTTTCCTTCTCATATCCAAAAGGAAACTTAAATGTAAATCTTATCTAACAAAGATTAGGAATGTATTTTCTGATATATATTGAATCAATAAATATATTTATAAGTAGCTCAAGGTCACAAGATTTTGGCCAAGACAAAGGTTGAATAATAAAATTTTTTTCTCTGAAAATACCATTAGAAATCACCTCTCATTTTATTGTGAAAAGTACAGAGACCCAAAACCAAGTGTGTCAGTGTAGATCCACTAGGAAATCCTAAAATTAATCTTATTCAAGGATTTTAGATTTTGAGGCTCTGACATAAATCTTTTACCCTTCATATTGTTTAGCAAAACCCCAGGTATAGCAGGAATGTTTTTGTTGAATAAATTTCCTCTAATTCAAATAAAATATTGCATCTGACTGCTCTCCCTAAAAAAGTTAAAAAGCTAAAATTAACAATGAGGCAGAATTACAAATCATGAATATACATAGGTAAGTTCCATATTATAAATAAAAATTATACACCCTTGAAGATATGTATTTTGACACAATGTGTTTTTCATAATTAAAAAACTTATTTTCTCTTGTCATTGATTGGCAGTATAATTTACACATCGACTCCAGAAAAGATTTCCATTTTATTAGGGTGAATCTTATTGTAATTCATTTTAGATTATGATGTAAGATTATACAATTTCTATTAGGACTGCGTTCAAATATGGAGTTGGAGAAGAAAGTCGATTCACTTAACAGGTCGATATAAAGAAGAGAAAATCGTACCAACTCTGCAATTAAGTTTTAATAAAAACAACAATGTATTATCAAAACAATCTTCCGAAGAACATAATCTCCTATCGTCTTAACTGGTCAGAAGTAGCCTATTAAAAAAGCTGACCCTCAGGAATAAATTTATAGACATCACGAAGGTCTATTTATGGATTTGAACTTAAAGTAAAATATTAACTCAGAAGTGATTCTCTTCCAAGTCTTTTAGCAATGGATTCTTTTTCTGAGAAAGCAGAAAGAACATTAAAGATGGACAGCAAGAAGACCAAAGGATTCAGATGAAATAAAGAAGAAAGTCATTACAGAGGATTTCCAAAAGTTCCTTTTATACTTATGTCACTTTGAGGATAATAAACTGAGAATTAGTTGATCTAATGTAGGATGTAAAACTGCACTTCTGACTTGGGAATCATAGAAGTAAATAAACTCATATAAAGTCAGCCCCCATGTCTGTACTGCAGAATGACTCAAACGAAACCTAACATGAAAAAGAAAAGTGTTTTAAGACCAAGGTAAAATAAGGATTATTAGACTGATGACAAAAATGAAAAAAATAACAATATCATAACCATACAGCAGGCCAGTCAAGATTCTGCCAGCAAACTTCCTATTCTGTATCTAGTATAGCTTCTTCTCTCATTCCCTCTGTCTTAACAGTTCTACAAGTTATTTAAAATTTTCTGCAATATTATTCTGTGTGTTAAAATTGCTCTCAGGGCACCTGGGTGGCTTAGTGGTTAAGCCTCTGCCTTCAGCTTTGGTCATGGTCTCGGGGTCCTGGGATCGAGCCCCACATCAGGCTCTCTGCTCGGCAGGGAGCCTGCTTCCCCCTCTCTCTCTGCCTGCCTCTCTGCCTACTTGTGATCTCTCTCTCTCTCTCTGTCAAATAAATAAAAATAAATTCTAAAAAAAAATCTTTAAGAAAAATTGCTCTCTCATAAGCTGAGAAATGAAATGATACTAAAGAGTTCAAATATTCCCTGAACAGCTTGAGCACGAGAGTTAATAATTACAAAACACTAGAATATAGGCTGTATTTTTGGGATAATGCACAAGTTTAAATCCACACTAATTTATTTTTTCTAACTCTATTCAGTTGATGTTTGTCTTCCCATCTTCTCCCTCTTCTTCCCTGCTTCAGTGTCACCTTCCTTTTAAAAGTTTACTGAATATTGTCCATATAAAAGTGAAAGAATTTTCACAACTTTCTTAAGAACTCACGAAACCAGAGGCACCTGGGTGGCTCAGTCATTAAGCGTCTGCCTTTGGCTCAGGCCATGATCTCAGCATCCTGGGATCAAGCCCGGCATCAGGTCTCCTGCTCTGCTGGAAGCCTGCTTCTCCCTCTCCTGCTTCTCCCTCTCCTGCTTCTCCCTCTCCTGCTTCTCCTGACTGTGTTCCCTCTCTCACTGTCAAATAAATAAATAAAATCTTTAAAAAAAGAAAAAAGAAAAAGAACTCACAAAACCATACACATCTCTTTATGGACTTTTGCTTAGAATGGTCTCCAGTGAAAAAAAATTCTTCCAGTTTGAAGCAAGAAAGGCAATGAATTCTTTCTAGAGAGTGAAGAGTCATAAAGGTAGCTGGGGAAGCTATTAAATTGGGTTCTTTTCTCAAAGGTAGGAAAACCTGTCAAGCTACAACCAAAGTAGCCTGGCCAACTGAAGGATCAATAGTATAAAAAACTTCCTCAAAGCTGTCCTGGAGATTCAAACTGTGGTGACTACAATTGGCATTCCCCCAAAAAATGAAAATATAAAGGCTTGGCTTTCAAGTTCTCCCCTACTGTCAAAGATACAAAAAGGACTTTTTCCCCCCTATGTCTGGCATCTTATAGAAAATTAAAACTCACTGAGCATAAAGGGGGAAAATGTATCATATTTCAAGGGGAAAATGTCTGGAAAGAATTGGCTTTATCGCAAGGTTAATGGTTTTCTAGTTTCACATATGCTAAATTTTCCAGACAGGATGATCAAATAGTACTTGTGGGGAAACAAAATGCAGCACCTGTTTGGCCAAGAGTTCTACAATGAACCCTCTCAACAAAGAGCCAAGCTTCATTCATGATTCAGATAGATTGCTATGCCTGCCAGTTCCACGTAACCACCCATGTCCCTTCTAGCCAAATCCGTATTTGTTTCTTAGTTTATACATATGTGAACCTATTATTGATTCTCTTATTACAGCGAGGTAAATATAGATCCATTTATCTTGAAGAGACTGTAGATTATTAACTCGTGATATTCCATTTTTAAAAATTTTAAATTTTCTGTTCTTATCAATTTCCGTGGTTCTTTAGGTTATTTTTTTTTTAAGTTTTTATTTATTTATTAGAAAGAGAGAGCGAAAGAGAAAGCACTCGTAGGGGGAATAGCAGGCAGAGGGAAAAGCAGGCTCCCCGCTGAGCAGGGGGCCCCATGCGGAGCTCAATGCCAGGATCTTGAGATCACCTAAGCCAAAGGCAGACGCTTAACCCACTGAGCCACCCAGGTGCGCCTCTTCAGGTTATTTTTTTTTAAATCCATTATATGCTACAAGATCATATTCTTATGAAGCAATTATAAATTTTCTTATATGGCATAAATGCTTTGGTTTAATGCACTTGCTCTATGGCTATTAGACCAGTTTCCTCCCTAGTCTGGTATCGTCTGTCAGCCCGTCAGATAGTACTTTTCCTTCCACCTGTATACAGCTTCTAGGGCTCTTTGGTATCTATACTGCTTTGCCTCTGAAGATTAAATTATACAGGCAAACTATCTTTCCAGTACTTTCCTA
Source organism: Meles meles (assembly GCF_922984935.1). Lineage (NCBI taxonomy): Eukaryota > Metazoa > Chordata > Mammalia > Carnivora > Mustelidae > Meles > Meles meles. The sequence goes on from NC_060067.1 coordinate 159,924,018, forward strand.
ATTCGTTTGTTTTTATTAGTCATTCATTTAACAGCTGCAATATCTACCATGTGGTAATGTGAGAATCCAGAGATGAGTCGGCATATCATTCTCGATGAAACATTCCATTCCGTCTCCATATCCTCCCTCTGACTATCCTCAATTTTAAGATTTACCTTAAGTGTTCTTCCTTCTCCCTTACCTTTCCTGAGGATATGATTTTATATGTTTCTTCTGGGTTTTTCACAGTTAATGAGATATGTTTATCAAACATACTGCATGGGACTAACAGTATGCTTTTTGTGAAATTTTTAAATCTGTTCTCATAGCAAACATATAAGTTAGAGGATATCAACCTTATTGTATAGAGTACTGTTACTATTTTAACAGTGACTTAGATAAGTAAAGTGACTTCTCTGAGTCCACACAGGGAAAAAAAGCAAATCCAGGACACATGCATATGATTGTGAGGCTCTAACGTTCACAGCTTCCTCAAAGGTATCTACCTACAACTTTATAATTCGCTCCCATATTCACTCTACTACTAGTAAATATGGCATTCACAACTCTATATTGCTTCATGCATGTAAATTTGCATTTAGATCTATAGATTCTTTTTTTAAATTTATTTACTTATGAGAGGGAGTGTGTGTGTGTGTGTGTGTGTGTGTGTGCGTGTACGAGGAGGGGGAGGGGCAGAGGAAGAGGGAAAAAAGTAGACCCCGTGCTAAGCAAGGAGCTGGACCCTGAGATCATGACCTGAGCCAAAATCAAGAGTCAGATGCTTAACCTACTGAGCCACCCATGTACCCCTTAGATTTATACATTCGTAGGTAGGACATGGATCTAATAATCACTTATCTGTACTCTGCCAAACCTAGCTTAGATCTTGATAAACAATCAGTTTTCCATTAACTATTTGTTTTCATTAATTAAACAGAATTTTCTTTTAAAAAGAAAAAATAAAAAGTCTAAATGGATACAGGATGTAGGCCAGTCATTTTCCTCTTTTATCTCAATAATTCAGTAGTGAAGTAACCAAACAGTTTGCATGATGTCAGACCTTACAAACAGAAAAACCATATTCTAATGAATTTATGAATCTGAAAAAAGGCTATGCTGATGTTTCACAGGATTCATTAGCATTCTAACAATTTTTCTAAACAGAATAATATTTAGATAATCAAAATCACTATGAATTCACATATTTTACTGGTTTACAAAGCAAAGAATAATAAAAGTGGATATGGTACTCCTTTAATAATATGTAAGAATAGCAGCTAAATGTCCTTAATGAAACATTTTATTATTTCAGAAAAGAAAGTTATTGATGGCTCATCTAAAAAATTAATACACAGATTAGAACTTGGCAAAATCATCAGTGCAAGAATCAATAATAGTTAATGCAATGTAATACCAGATTACTATTTATTACATACATTTGATTATGACTGAATTTTATGAATCAAGCAAGTTAACTAGCCACCCTTTTGTTCATTCGGAATTACAGGGTTGGGTTAAATTATTAATTCTTTCAGTTATAAATATATGACTTCCTAAGTGAGGGCAAAGGAAGAAAAGTTCATTGTTTACAGCTGAACTACCAGATTATCAAATTTGGCAGAATCTGTTTGATTTCCTATATATTTATTTTTAATTACATGAGGATATGACCAGGATATTGAGCCCAATGTCAAATTAAGATACTCCTTCCCAAACTATTGTGAAATAACAAGCTTCTATAAGGATCATTTATTTACCTTAATAAATAAGTCAATTTTCTTTATGAACATAGAGTTGTGAAATGATTAAAAATACTATCAATTCACATTTTAGTTACTAATCTGCAGCCATCATATCCATAAACCATGAATTTTCAAATGTATCATGACTTTCATTTCTTCTTTTGCTTTCATTATAAGGGATGATAACTTTAGCTTTCCCAGATACAAAATTCCACTGTTCCTTTCACTGTGACCAGCATAAAAATATTAATGCTCTTCATTTCTCTTCTATTTCCCTGTTCTTGAATCTAAAGCACTGGTCTTAAGAGAAAGAGTGTGTCTTATCTTCAGCTTAGTCACAAATTCAGTTCTCACTTCTGAAATTAAGTTATACTGCAATGTGCAGGTTATATTTATTCAACACTGCTTTTAATTCACACCTACATAGAGGATTTCTTCTGTGAATTCCAAAGCAATAGCCTTATGATATCATACTGGATAAAAAGTCTGACTGGTGCTTCCTTGACATCTCATGCAAGCAATATTTACCATAATTTCATGGGTAAGGGGATATTACACATTCTAGGCAAGAAAATGTCAAGCAGGTGAACTATAGTAGGAAAGCTAGATCAAGTGTAGTGCCCCAAGTAATGAGGCAGAGACCACAAAAATTCTTCATTCAGCAGCTGGTGTCAGAGATGTGGCTGAGAAAAACCTGAGATATTTCACTTTGGACTGGAGACTGGGGAGTGAGTAGGCAGGTAAGGCAAAAGACCAAGAAAGTGGTAAATTTCTAAAGCATGGACCTTCACTAGTTTTTGAAAGGAAATGTGCAGGCTTCAAAACTTAAATGAATAAGCAAACACAAAAACAACCTTTACTCAACATCATTGATGCATTCTGAAGTTTCCACATAAAAAAGTGATCTTTCTTCTGAAAATAATTATCTGGCTTATAGACACATAGCAGAACAGTGAGAAAAATACAAGTATCTAGAAGGAAATCTGTCTGTTATCAATGAAAATGCATCTATTTTAAAGATTCAGAGACATATTCTTGCTTAATAATGAGCCTGAGTAAGAGACCAAGATTTTTTGAGTTTCCAGAAAACTCCAATTTTTACAATATGGGATTAAATATGTAAGGAAATGAATAATTATTGCATAAACATGCACACACAAAGCAAATTTCTATAATCACAAGCCCTGTGTGGTCAAAAGTATATTGCTGTCCAGAGAATAATATTTTTATGGAATCAACAGGTCCTTCTTAACACCTTTTCATTTATGAATTAAATTTTAAAGAATAAGAAGCTGTATCATATAGAATTACTGCCTTGGAACAACAGGTGAATGAGAAATTTCCGAGATTTAACTCTAAAATGTTATAAAAAATAGCAATTGTCATTCTTACAAAAATTCGATGTCATTTTATTAGACTCATTTTCAACAGTGAATCTCTTTTCTCTAAAGTCAGACTCTTACCCCAGAAATTAAACTAAATTTTAATAATTCACCAAATGCTCTTTGAGGTAAGGCTTCCGAGTACACTTCAAGGTGTACTGGAGAAGGGGACATTCTTCCACCCACCCAGCAGTATCTGAAGCTGAGTTTTTCACTCCATAGCTAAGAAAGTGATTCTAGAAGTTGTTGTTGGTTGTTTGATATTCTAATCAGGTACTAATACTATGAAATGTGATCATGCAGGGTCAACTGGAAGGCTTCACCTGACATTGCCAGAGATCTGTTGTTAGCCCTGGGATTCTACCTACTCCATGATGTTACCATGATGGCTTCTATTATTTTTCTCAGTGGTGTTAGCAAACAGAAGCTCAATATTTATTTTTTTATTCATCATTGAAAGGTGCTTTCTTCTCAAGTGAAAAACTGAGGAAACACAAGATCACAGGAAACTGTTTCTACAGATGAATCAATTATGCCCTGTTTTGACATTTTTTTGGATTTCCTCCATGATGATAAGTTTTAAAATATTTTCTGTCATTTTTATATAATTGTTCTGGGCTTCTAACAAGTTCAGGTCATAATAGTCCTTTTATGGAAGAGATGGTGTTGTTATTTCACAGGAATAGATGAATATTTCACAAAGTGATTTATTACTATTCCTGAGAATACTTTCTTGAGACTATTTGTATAAAAAACACTATAGACTTTTTTCTTTTGGCATAAAAGGAAATGATCCACGTCTTACAAAAGTGTTCTTGGCCTCACAAAAGTCAGGTTCATATATATTTTGCATTTTTTAATTACAACAACATGAGAGGAAAAACAGATCAACTGTTGAAGCAGAAAAAAAATCCTAAAATTTAGCATCTGGGACACCTCCAATTAAGTCAGTGAACCAATGCTTTCTATTTTGAACAGATGTTCCACACCTTTTCCAAGCACTGAACAGGTTTTTGTACCCACTTGGTCTATTTATATTGTACTTGGCTTGTCTTCAAACTTCTATTAAATGACAGATTTTGAATAAAAAGGGACATTTGATTATGGCAACACCATGAGCCGTTATTAGTATACACATCACTTTGTTCATCAAAAAGCATGCCCCTTACTAATTTAAGTAACTGGTATTTGAACCTAGAGATAAGTAAATTTTGTCTGAGTTTTTTATGCAATAATGCCATATTATCCACAATTAGAATAATTCCTATAGATTAACCATGACAAATCCTCCTTTTATCTTATTATTATCCCTTCATTTACTCTTGCCTTTGTTTTCAATATGAAGATTATATTTGGCATGAACATTATCACTTTTTATTTCTAAAAAAAAGTAGAAAAAAATCCTTACCTTTTTTTTTTTAAGATTTTATTTATTTGAGAGAGAGAGCAGAAATAGTAAGAGAGAGCATGAATGGGGAGGAGAGGGAGAAGCAGACTCCCTCCAAGCAGGGAGCCCGATGTGGGGCTTGATCCCAGGATTCTGAGATCATGACCTGAGCCGAAGGCAGACACTTAACCGACTGAGCCACACAGGTGCCCCAAAATCTTTACTTTACATTTTACATACCTAAACAATAAAGCAGCAACACAGTTAGTAACAAGACTAATCTAGACACTTGACTAGGAATTTTTAAGTCAGTAGACCACATAACTTATGGAACACATTTATTCAGGATTCTACCTAGGTTTCTCTCCAAAATATTGATGCGCAAGATAATATGCCATCAAAATAAATGAATCAGTGTGTTTCACCTTATAACCTTGTTGTAACCAGTCTGTTGTGGAGTAGCCCTTTGGTATTCTCTGTCATTACTACTCTCCATCCATGACCTGGCTATATTGCTACATAGGGCAAACTCTAGACACCTGCTCACATGTTTAAATTAGAGAAAATAATACTGAAAACACCCTGTGTTTCAAAGCATCTATTCTTACTTTGCTTGGCCTTACTAGGATTTTGACACTAACAGAGTTATAAATGGAACCTGGAACCTGTCCTCCAGCACTTTCCATATCACTCCCCAGACACCTTAGTCCATTTACTACTGGCGTCTTGCAAACTGAGGAAAAGAGATATGACACTTCTATTCCTTGCAGGAAAGAAGGACAGAAATTTCTCTATAGCATTTGGAGACCAGATAATACTGCTGGGTTGAGGAGGGTTCACCAGGACTTGGGAGCACTGGGATATGATGAACATTGTTAGGTAATAAATGTGAGGTGGAGAAAACAAGCGGAAAGTAAGTAAAATTTCAAGGTCACAGTTTTGCATGGCTCCCACTTCACAGACTCAAAAAGTAACTGGGTACTAAGACTAGGCAAAAACAAACAAAAACAAAAAGAAAAAAACATATATTTACATAAACTGGCATCACAGTCTTTTCTAAGAGCTCTTAAATGAGAAATTTTATTATTAAAACTCTAAAATCAGGGTCTTTTTACCCATAGCCCCTTTCTGGTTTCACTCAAAAAAGTTTTTATTAGGCTCAAGTCTTCTGCAAATGCACATTCACTGTCCTAATTTACTTCAGAATTACTTTCTCAATGTCTTCTAATAGTTACATAAAGTTTTAGGCATTTCAATGATAAATCAGAGACCACGGCAATGCTGTAATCTCATTTCCATCTCCCTTGTCTCACCAATAGGTATTCAAGAAACTGAAGTTATATCATGTGTTGGTCTGAAACGTTCTAGTCTGTTTGTCCCATTGGGTCTCCACTGTCACTTGTACACAGAAATAAACTGAAGAGATTGCCAATGTACAAACTCCTGTGAAGACTTGACAATGAAGATTTAGCAACTTTTAATCTGGCCACTGTCCAAAAATGTGAATTTGAAAAAGCTTTCTGGTGATTATAAAATTTGAAACACCTTACTTTAAAGAGACTAAAATAGCATAATTTGTAAATAATCTTTGCAGTGTTTCAAAATTGTATGAATTTTGAAACATACATACAAGTTCTTTCAGTCTTAACTGAAAGAATATAACTGAATCTTTCAGTTATAACTGACTACCTAATCTTCAGTAACTTTTAGGAAAAACTTCAAGTCTCTAAAATCATGAATTCTATGTCAAGGAACATGATGGAGAGACAAAATAGTATTTGATATTCATAGGTTATGTGGCTACTGTGGGCTGACCTGGAGCCAATAACTATAGCTAGAGACAAAGTATTTTTAAATAATCAAGGTAATGTTTGCATTTCATTTCTAATTATAATAATTTATGATAAATCTGATAGTTTGCTATCTCATTTTTAAAGAAACATATGTAAAGGAAACATGCCTATGAAATTGTGCCAAGAACTCTGGAAGGACTTTCTCTCTATAAAGTGCTGTGCCCATTCCTTGAAGAGCTATGCAGAGATCCCTGCTGTCTAGACAAGACACCTCAGCCACCAGCTGCTTCCAAGCTGGCTTCAAATGGCTTTAGTCTCAGAGAGGTGCTCAGCAGGCCGACTGGCTTTCAGCTTCCCGGTGCAGCTGTTCACAGTTAACAGTGTTGGCAACTCCTCTCTCTGGTTTGTGCGTGTGTGGTTTTTTGGGTTTGCTTTGTTTTGTTTTGGGGGTGTATTTTTTTGTTTGTTTACAACACCCAGTTTCCAACAAGCACAATTCACCTGGTAACTGTGGAAAAGAGACATGTGTCATGTTACATATGGCAATTCCAAAATTGCTGTGGTAAGCCTTAACAAAACAGTAGTCACTAGAACACACAGAAAATAAATTGCTATAAAAGACACAATATTAGTATTTATCTATACAATATATATTTAGGAAAGCAGATGTAGTTTTCACACAAATAACCATACTTTTCCTAAGTATTATTTACAGTCACCCATATAAAAGCATCTTTAACTGTGTTGAGGTATACTCCATGAATACAACTATGTTGTGTTTTTCTGCAACAAATCTATTAAGTGAAAAACAAGGCTTTATAATATATCATGAACAGACAATTTATACAAATAATTCTCATGAATTGCAACAAGATACTTGGTAACAAATGCATTTGATTAAAAAGAGGGCTCTGTCAGCTATGATTTCTCAGTTAATACCAATAAAACTGATAATGTCTAGAATAGCAATATAATTAGACTTTTCTAATATGATGCTTTTTGGAAATAAATTTCAATAACTAACATCATATGGTGTGATTTGGTCTTGATTTTTATTCACTGTATATTTTTTCAGCTTCATCCATAATGGGTATCTTTACTCTTAGTACTTATTCCTATAATGCTCTGAACAGATGGTAGCTACAATATGTTGTACACAGTGGGAAAGGTAACTACGAATGAATAAAGCATAATTCTTCTTATCATCCCCCTTCTTTCCAATATTTTATACTGTCCAGTTGAGATTCAAATTTGAGGAACCTCAAGCAAAATTTCAGTATATCTCTGGCAATTTCTTCTCACACAAGACAACAATGGATATAATCCTTTATTTCAATACTAATCTACACAATTGAAATTCCAGTCATCAACAGTTGAAAATTTTTTAAGTATTTAAAAATCAGCACTACAAAACCAGTAAACAGGAAAGTGATTATCATATGGTGTATCTACAACTTCATCTATACATCCAAAGTGTCAGTAAATCCTGAGTAGGATTGTCAACAAGAACATTATGGAACACATTCCTGCATGAATGTCATCAAGGATGTTCAATAAAACTCTGCTGGGCTAGACCTGTATTAAGAACGAAAGCTGGCAGGATGTCCAGCCACTGGCAAATGGCGAGGTGTAGTTGAATAACTACCTGCAGGCAGAATGGAGGAAATTCTTTGTGAATACAATCTACTAGCAATTCGGGCAAAATGGCATTGCTGAGGGACTGTGCAAAGATGTACGAGCTGGCAAGCCACTTGATGTGTACTTCTCAACGGACTTTTCCACTAAAAACATAGGCAAAAACATCACCAAAAAATACTGATAAGCACTGAGCAAAAAACTTCCCTTAACCAAATCAAAGGCTGGCATTAGGCAGAGTTTTGCATCTAATTGCCCATTTATTACACTTCCCTCTTTTTTTGGTGCAAGAAGGATCTAATCCATATATACTATATGTCAAAGATACACATAGGGGCGCCTGGGTGGCTCAGTGGGTTAAGCCTCTGCCTTCGGCCCAGGTCGGGATCTCAGGGTCCTAGGATGGAGCCCCGTGTCTGGCTGTCTGCTCAGTGGGGAGACTGCTTCCCCTTCTCTCTCTGCCTGCCTCTCTGCCTGCTTGTGATCTCGCTCTGTCAAATTAAAAAAAAAAAAAAGATACGCATAAAATTATGTATAAATGGAGAAAAGGAAAACCAGGGAAGATTGTGCTACAGATTTTCTAACGACAAGCCAACATTTCAAATCCGTTAACAATTTAATATTTCATATTGCATAAAGTGCTTTTATGTACTTACTTCATTGGAGGCACATATCAGTTCATATCTATGTAAGGTATACATTATTTATAGATAAAAATATATGAGGCTAAAATCCCATGACCACACCTTAAACTCAGATCATCTGCTTCCACCTTATTATACATACTGCCTTTGAGTACGATTCAGGAGGAGAGATATCCACTTTCAATTTAGTACAAGTAACAGGCAGAAGAAAACCAAAAGTTAAAATGAGACAGAGTGTTTTGTGAATGAAACAGCATCTCACCCACAGACTTAAGACTTAGGGGCTCAGATGGATGTGTGTGAGTCGGGAGAGGGGAGGAAAGGGAGAATCAGCAAAACCAGCAATGTATTTCCCCCTCCAAGGAAGCTAATGGAGAAGACCCAACTGAAAGTAAAAGATGTAAGTTGAAGACTAAATCTGAAACTACAGTGAGCAACCACGGACCACTTATTGAGAAAAAAATATCTATAAAATATTTCTCCTTGTAACTTTTTTCATTGAAGTGTAGTTGACACAGTTACATTCGTTTCAGGTGTACAGCATAGGGATTCCGTAGTGATGCTTTACCCTGTGCTCATGTAGCTACATCTGCCATCATACGGTGCTGTCACAATACCAGTGACTACTTCCCCTGGAAGCGTCACTTTGTTATCCAGATAGAGTAAAGAGACATGCTTTCATGGAAGAGATGTAGGATGTGATTGGGTTTTTAAAGACTAATGGAATTCAAATAGCTGCAAGGGAATAAGAATGGCAAAAGCCATACCAGAGAGACGGAAGATTTCGGTATAGTCACAGAGGTTAGAATGTATAAGATGTGCTTCTGGGAAATTAAGCAGACTGTGCTGAATACAGGAAAAAAAAATGGATACGGGAAATTAGTAGGGACAAGGATGGCTAGCGAAGTTGGGCCCAATGAGAGAAGGTTTTAAAGACCTACAGGGGAAACAGGAGGTCACAGAGAAATGGCTGGTCTGGATACTACAGATTATTTAGTGCAGCTAATAGACGCAGAAATAGAAATAATTACCTCTGGAGTTGAAACCAGTGAATATAGTCAATAAGAGTTACTATGTTCCTTAGGAAAAAATGGATATCAAATACATACAGGATAGCTTTTTAAAAATTTATGTATTTATATTCAAGAGAGAGTGAGAGTGCATGTGCACGCATGTGGGAGCAGGTGGAAGGGGAGAGGGGGAGGGAGTGGGAGAAAGACAATCTCAAGCGACTCCCTGTGAGCAGGGAGTCCCATGTAGTGCTCAGTCTCATCACCCTGAGATCGGGACTTGGGCCCAAATCAAGAGCCAGTGCTTAACTAAGCCATCCAAGCACCTAAGCACCCCAAATACACAGAAGAAATCTCAACGCAGAGAGCACTGTCTAACATAAAATGGCAAATAGGTATCCCATGATAGTGACGCTTTTGTAAGAAAAATAGGATACTATGAATTGCAGAGTACATTAATGAAGTATTTTCTCAAAGATAATTTCTCTTTTATAAAAATGTAAGAGATCACTAAAGGGATATGGAAAAGCTAATTGTCACACATAAACACATGTGAACATGCATTCACTTATTCTTTTTTTTTTTTTAAGAGTTTATTTATTTGGCAGAGAGATAGAGAGCACAAACAGGGGGAGTGGCATGCAGAGGAAGAGGGAGAAGCAGACTCCCTGTTGAGCAGGGAGCCCTATATGGGACCTGATGCCAGGACCCAGGGATCATAACCTGAGCTGAAGGCAGACTATTAATCAACTGAGTCACCCAGGAGCCCCAGCATTCACTTATTCTTTTTTTTCTTCTTCTTCTTCTTCTTTTTTTTTTTTTTTTTAGATTTTATTTATTTGACACACAAAGAGAGAAAGAGAGAGATCAACTAATCAGAGCAGCAGGCAGAGAGAGGAGGGGGGAAGCAGGCTCCCTGCTGAGCAGAAAGCCCAATGCCAGGCTCAAACACAGGACTCTGGGATCATGACCTGAGCCAAAGACAGAGGCTTAACCCACTGAGCCACCCAGGTGCCCCCATTCACTTATCTTTAGTAGTCTCGTCTTAAAATTTTCTAGCTATTTACTAATTATATTTCCCAGATCGAAAGCCAGCAATCATTGTTAAGACTGCTTTTTCTGTGTTGTGTTTTGCAGGCTCTAGAGCCAGAGTGCAGAGATTCCACCGCTTTCAAGTGACTCCACTGTTCGATGACCAAGAGCATATTTTAAAACTTGCTGACCTGAAAGTAAGCAGGAGAGGAGGAGTCAAGATGGTGGAGAAGTAGCAGGCTGAGACTACATCAGGTAGCAGGAGATCAGCTCAATAGCTTATCTAAACATTGCAAACACCTACAAATCCAACGGGAGATCGAAGAGAAGAAGAACAGCAATTCTAGAAACAGAAAATCAACCACTTTCTGAAAGGTAGGACTGGCAGAGAAGTGAATCTAAAACGATGGGAAGATAGACCGCGGGTGAGGGGCCGGCTCCTGGCAAGCGGCAGAGCAACGGAGCACAAAATCAGGACTTTTAAAAGTCTGTTCCACTGAGGGACATTGATCCAGAGGCTAAACCGGGATGAAGCCCACGCGGGGTCAGCGTGGCCCCAGGTCCCGCAGGGTCACAGAAGGATCGGGGGTGTCTGAGTGTCGCAGAGCTCACAGGTATTAAAACAGAGAAGCCGGCTACAGAGACAGAGCCGAGGACTGAACTCTCAGCTCGGGGTTACCTTGAACTGGTCGCGGGCTGGGTGAGCTCAGAGCGCGGCTAGAGGCTGGGGATACGGGAGTGATTGGGTGCTGTCCTCTGGGGGCGCACTGAGGAGTGGGGCCCCAGGCTGTCGACTCCTCCAGGCCAGAGACTGGGAGGCTGCCATTTTCATTCCTGTCCTCCGGAACTCTACGGAAAGCATTCAGGGAACAGAAGCCCCCAAAAGCGAACCCGAGCGGATTACTTAGTCCGGCCCCCGGTAAGGGCGGTGCAATTTCTCCTCGGGCAAAGACACTTGAGAGTCACTACAACAGGCCCCTCCCCCAGAAGATCAACAAAATATCCAGCCAGGACGAAGGTTATCTATCAACAAAAGCAGGTTCAATACCTAAGACAGCAGCGGAATTCCAGAGGAGGAGAAAGCAAAGCATGGAACTCATGGCTTTCGCCCCATGATTCTTTAGTCTTGCGGATAATTCAATTTTTTTTTCTCCTTTTTTCATTTTTTTTTTCTTTCTTTTTTCTTCTCCTGCTAAATTTTTAAAAATTTTACCCTTTTCTTCTTTAACGTTTTTTGACTAGTTTATCTAAATATATATATTTTTTTTCTTTCTTTTTTATATTTTTTCTTTGTTTTATTTTTTAAATTTTTTTCTTTTTTTTTTCTGAACCTCTTTTTATCCCCTTTCTCCCACCAACAATTTGGGGTCTCTTCTGATTTGGTTACAGCGCATTTTTCTGGGGTCTTTGCCACCCTTTTAGTATTTTATTTGATCCTTCATATCCTCTTATCTGGACAAAATGACAAGGCAGAAAAAAATCACCACAAACAAAGGAACAAGAGGCAGTACTGAAGGCTAGGGACCTAATCAACACAGACAATGGTAATATGTCAGATCAAGAGTTCATAATGACGATTCTGAACATTCTAGCCGGCTCGAAAAAGGCATGGAAGATATTAGAGAAAGCCTCTCTGGAGATATAAAAGCCCTTTCTGGAGAAATTAAAAAACTAAAATCTAACCAAGTTGAAATCAAAAAAGCTATTAATGAGGTGCAAGCAAAAATGGAGGTTCTCAATGCTAGGATAAATGAGGCAGAAGAAAGAATTAGTGATATAGAAGACCAAATGACAGAGAATAAAGAAGCCGAGCAAAAGAGAGACAAACAGCTACTGGACCACGAGGGGAGAGTTTGAGAGATAAGTGACCCCATAAGACAAAACAACATTAGAATAATTGGGATTCCAGAATAAGAAGAAAGAGAGAGGGCAGCAAGAGGTCTATTGGAGAGAATTATTGGAGAGAATTTCCTTAACATGGCAAAGGGAACAAGCATCAAAATCCAGGAGATGCAGAGAACCCCCCTCAAAGTCAACAAGAATAGGTCCACACCCCGTCACCTAATAGTAAAATTTACAAGTCTTAGTGACAAAGAGAAAATCCTGCAAGCAGCCCGGGAAAAGAAGTCTGTAACAAACAATGGTAAAAATATTAGATTGGCAGCAGACTTATCCAGAGACCTGGCAGGCCAGAAAGAGCTGGCATGATATATTCAGAGCACTAAACGAGAAAAACATGTAGCCAAGAATACTCTATCCAGCTAGGCTATCATTGAAAATAGAAGAAGAGATAAAAAGCTTGCAGGACAAACAAAAACTGAAAGAATTTGCAAACACCAAACCAGCTCTACAAGAAATATTGAAAGGGTCCTCTAAGTAAAGAGAGACCCTAAAAGTAGTAGATCAGAAAGGTCAGAGACAATATACAGTAACAGTCACCTTACAGGTTAATAATGGCACTAAATTCATATCTCTCAATAGTTACCCTGAATGTTAATGGTCTAAATGCCTCAATCAAAAGACACAGGGTATCAGAATGGATAAAAAAACAAAACCCATCAATATGTTGCCTAAAAGAAACTCATTTTAGATGCGAAGACACCACCAGATTTAAAGTGAGGAGGTGGAAAAACAATTTACCATGCTAACGGGCAACAGAAGAAAGCTGGGGTGGCAATCCTTATATCAGATCAATTAGATTTTAAGCCAAAGACTATAATAAGATGAGGAAGGACATTATATCATACTCAAAGTGTCTCTCCAACAAGAAGATCTAACAATTTTAAATATCTATGCCCCTAACGTGGGAGCAGCCAACTATATAAACCAATTAATAACAAAATCAAAGAAACACTTCAATAATAATACAATAATAGTAGGGGACTTTAACACTCCCCTCACTGAAATGGACAGATCATCCAAGCAAAAGATCGACAAGGGAATAAAGGCCTTAAATGACACACTGGATCAGATGGACATCACAGATATATTCAGAACATTTCATCCCAAAGCAACAGAATACGCAATCTTCTCTAGTGCCCACGGAACATTCTCCAGAATAGATCGCATCCTGGGTCACAAATCAGGTCTCAACCAGTATCAAAAGATTAGGATCATTTCCTGCATATTTTCAGACCACAATGCTCTGAAGCGAGAACTCAATCACAAGAGGAAAGCTGGAAAGAACCCAAATACATGGAGACTAAACAGCATCCTTCTAAAGAATGAATGGGTCAACCAGGAAATTAAAGAAGAATTGAAAAAATTCATAGAAACACATGATAATGAAAACACAACGGTTCAAAATCTGTGGGACACAGCAAAGGCAGTCCTGAGAGGAAAATATATAGCGGTACAAGCCTTTCTCAAGAAACAAGAAAGGTCTCAAGTACACCACCTAACCCTACACCTAAAGGAGCTGGAGAAAGAACAAGAAAGAAACCCTAAACCCAGCAGGAGAAGAGAAATCATAAAGATCAGAGCAGAAATCAATGAAATAGAAACAAACAAACAAAAAAAAAACAATAGAAAAAAATCACTGAAACTAGGAGCTGGTTCTTTGAAAGAATCAATAAGATCGATAAACCACTGGCCAGACTCATCAAAAAGAAAAGAGAAAGGACCAAAATAAATAAAATCATGAATGAAAGAGGAGAGATCACAACTAACACCAAAGAAATACAGACAATTATAGGAACATACTATGAGCAACTCTACGCCAACAAATTTGACAATCTGGAAGAAATGGATGCATTCCTAGAGACATATAAACTACCACAACTGAACCAGGAAGAAATAGAAAACCTGAATAGGCCCATAACCAGTAAGGAGATTGAAACAGTCATCAAAAATCTCCAAACAAACAAAAGCCCAGGGCCAGACGGCTTCCCAGGGGAATTCTACCAAACATTTAAAGAAGAACTAATTCCTATTCTCCTGAAACTGTTCCAAAAAATAAAAATGGAAGGAAAACTCCCAAACTCATTTTATGAGGCCAGCATCACCTGGATCCCAAAACCAGACAAGGATCCCAACCAAAAAAGAGAACTACAGACCAATATCCTTGATGAACACAGATGCAAAAATTCTCACCAAAATACTAGCCAATAGGATTCAACAGTACATTAAAAGGATTATTCACCACGATCAAGTGGGATTTATTCCAGGGCTGCAGGGTTGGTTCAACATCCGCAAATCAATCAATGTGATAGAACACATTAATAAAAGAAAGAACAAGAAACATATGATACTCTCAATAGATGCCGAAAAAGCATTTGACAAAGTACAGCATCCATTCCTGATCAAAACTCTTCAAAGTGTAGGGATAGAGGGCACATACCTCAATATTATCAAAGCCATCTATGAAAAACCCACCGCAAATATCATTCTCAATGGAGAAAAACTGAAAGCTTTTCCGTTAAGGTCAGGAACACAGCATGGATGTCCATTATCACCACTGCTATTCAACATAGTACTAGAAGTCCTAGCCTCAGCAATCAGACAACAAAAAGAAATTAAAGGCATCCAAATCGGCAAAGAAGAAGTCAAACTATCACTCTTCACAGATGATATGATACTATATGTGGAAAACCCAAAAGACTCCACTCCAACACTGCTAGAACTTGTACAGGAATTCAGTAAAGTGTCAGGATATAAAATCAATGCACAGAAATCAGTTGCATTTCTCTACATCAACAACAAGACAGAAGAAAGAGAAATTAAGGAGTCAATCCCATTTACAACTGCACCCAAAACTATAAGATACCTAGGAATAAACCTAATCAAAGAGACTAAGAATCTATACGCAGAAAACTATAAAGTACTCATGAAAGAAATTGAGGAAGACACAAAGAAATGGAAAAATGTTCCATGATCCTGCATTGGAAGAATAAGTATTGTGAATATGTCTATGCTACCTAAAGCAATCTACACATTTAATGCAATCCCTATCAAAATACCATCCATTTTTTTCAAAGAAATGGAACAAATAATCCTCAAATTTATATGGAACCAGAAAAGACCTCGAATAGCCAAAGGAATATTGAAAAAGAAAGCCAAAGTGGGTGGCATCACAATTCCAGACTTCAAGCTCTATTACAAAGCTGTCATCATCAAGACAGCATGGTACTGGCACAAAAACAGACACAAAGATCAATGGAACAGAATAGAGAGCCCAGAAATAGACCCTCAACTCTATGGTCAACTAATCTTTGACAAAGCAGGATAGAATATCCAATGGAAAAAAGACAGCCTCTTCAATAAATGATGCTGGGAAAATTGGACAGCCACATGCAGAAAAATGAAATTGGACCACTTCCTTACACCACACATGGAAATAGACTCAAAATGGATGAACGACCTCAATGTGAGAAAGGAATCCATCAAAATCCTTGAGGAGAACGCAAGCAGCAACCTCTTCGTCCTCAGCCGCAGCAACATCTTCCTAGGAACATTGGCAAAGGCAAGGGAAGCAAGGGCAAAAATGAACTATTGGGATTTCATCAAGATCAAAAGCTTTTGCACAGCAAAGGAAACAGTTCACAAAACCAAAAGACAACTAATAGAATGGGAGAAGATATTTGCAAACGACATATCAGTTAAAGGGCTAGTGTCCAAAATCTATAAGGAACTTAGCAAACTCAATACCCAAAGAACAAACAATCCAGTCAAGAAATGGGCAGAGGACATGAACAGACATTTCTGCAAAGAAGACATCCAGATGGCCAACAGACACATGAAAAAGTGCTCCACATCACTCAGCATCAGGGAAATACAAATCAAAACCACAATGAGATATCACCTCACACCAGTCAGAATGGCTAAAATTAACAAGTCAGGAAATGACAGATGCTGGCGAGGATGAGGAGAAAGGGGAACCCTCCTACACTGTTGGTGGGAATGCACGCTGCTGCAACCACTCTGGAAAACAGCATGGAGGTTCCTCAAAAAGTTGAAAATAGAACTACCCTATGACCCGGCAATTGCACTACTGGGTATTTACCCTAAAGATACAAATGCAGTGATCCGAAGGGGCATGTGTACCCGAAAGTTTATAGCAGCCATGTCTACAATAGCCAAACTACGGAAAGAACCTAGATGTCCATCAAGAGATGAATGCATAAAGAAGAGGTGGTATATATACACAATGGAATACTATGCAGCCATCAAAAGAAATGAAATCTTGCCATTTGCGATGATGTGGATGGAACTAGAGGGTATCATGCTTAGTGAAATAAGTCAATCGGAGAAAGACAACTATCATATGATCTCCCTGATATGAGGACATGGAGATTCAGCATGGGGGGTTAGGGGGATAGGAGAAGAATAAATGAAACAAGATGGGATTGGGAGGGAGACAAACCATAAATGACTCTTAATCTCACAATACAAACTGGGGGTTGCTGGGGGGAGGTGGGGTTGGGAGAGGGGGAGGGGGTTATGGACATTGGGGAGGGTACGTGCTAACGTGAGTGCTGTGAAATGTGTAAACCTGGTGATTCACAGACCTGTACCCCTGGGGATAAAAATACATTATATGTTTATTAAAAAAAAAAAAATTGGAAGGGGAGGCGAACCATAAGAGACTATGGACTTTGAAAAACAACATGAGGGTTTTGAAGGGGCGGGGTGGGAGGTTGGGGGAACCAGGTGGTGGGTAGTAGGGAGGGCATGTATTGCATGGAGCACTGGGTGTTGTGCAAAAACAATGAATACTGTTATGCTGAACAAAATAAATAAATTAAAAAAAAAAAAACTTGCTGACCTCAGTGTTTTCACCTTAAGAGGAAGTAATCATCATACTGGCATGTGTATATATAAATATGTACACACACATTTTAAAGGAGATAGAGGTTTACTGAATATACCACAAGGGAGCAGCAGGCAAGACAGCAGAGGAGAGGCTGTCTGCCTCCATCGGTATCTGCATTACAGAGCTGTGAGGATTCAGTGAACTAATAATACAAATTACTTAGAATACCACATGGTATAGACTAAATCGTTATTAAACATTTATTATTTTCAGATATCAATTGTGTTTTCATTCTCCAAGAACAATTATGAAACATAATTTGAGAGTGAATCCAGTTAAAAATAACAATTTTATGATACCTAAAAGCAGATGACCTCATCCTCACAGTTATTCTACTAACATTTATTGAGTTGCTACTTAGTCAGACATTGTTCTAGATATTGGGAATACTACCGTGTACTAAAAAGAGTCAGTGAGTGGTAATTACTTTGAAGTTTGAAGTCATGAAATGAATGGATAGAGGCTGAGGGAAGGTGTCTTAATTTACAGAAGTATCAAAGAAATACGACGAAAGACCTACATATGGCAGGGGCAGGCTGAAGCCTAAGTGACGTGAGAGACACAACTATGGAAAGATCGGTTAGGGAGAACGCGTGGCAGTCTAAGCAAAGGGGATCACAAATTTTAAAATCCCTGAAAGAGGAATATGATTTTCACATTCTCTTAGCGGGAAGACCATTCTGCTGCAGCAGAATGAGCCAGAGGTTAAGAGGAAGTGGTAGGAAATGAGACGATGTGATGGTAGGAAATGAAATAAACCCCAATGTTTATTACAGCCTAATGGAACAGGGAAAACTTTGATGTGGTATGTATACAGCATAAGAAAAGAGAGGAATCACGTATGATACCAAAATATTTACTCTAATTATGATATATGCAAAACATACAAATAATTGTAATATAATACTGAAAAACATAAGTAAAGATATGGTATCTTCTCCATAAATTACAAACAGTTTGTTTCAAACTAACTCCACAAAAGTCATCCTTAAAACTTATCAAGCTGTTTCCTTTTTTCTTACATGCAAAATAAATAGCCAATAATAGCAAAGAAAATTTCAAATAATAGAGTAACTTTAAAGGAACAGCTTATCAGATGGAATACCTTGTTTTGAACTTAGAATTCTTTTGAAAAGCATTGCATTTGCTTAAAGGAACAGAAAGGAAATACCAGATCCTCTTCCTGTTTCAGTGGGAAAGTCTGCATTATCCCATGAATTGTGCTAAAAGACTTGGCTGCCCCTTATGATCAAAGGAAATTTAGATGGCTCCCTAACATTCAACAGAATAAACAGTGACACAGAGGTGAAAGCAAAACTAAACCTACAGAACTAAATATGGGAGAACATTTTAACAATCTCAATGAAAGGAATTCTTAAGAGGGGAAAAGAGATATCATAAACAAGTTAAAAGGAAAAGATACAATAAAGAGAAACTGTAAAGCTTATATCCAACAAAGGGTTAGTGTTCAGAAAATAACAATAACTTGCAAAATAAATAAATAAATACATAAATAAATAACTTGCAAATCAGAAAGAAAAAATCAGACATCTCAACTAAAATATATGCAAAAAATACAGACCATGAGATTCTCAAGAGTGAGAAATCGAAAGGTCAAGAAATACATTATAGGGGCTATCAGACACATGAAAAAATGTTCATCATCACTAGCCATCAGGGAGATTCAAATTAAAACAACATTGAGATACCACCTAACACCAGTTAGAATGGCCAAAATTAGCAAGACAGGAAACAACGGGTGCTGGAGAGGATGTGAAGAAAGGGGAACCCTCTTACACTGTTGGTGGGAATGCAAGTTAGTGCAGCCACAGTGTGGAGATTCCTGAAGAAATTAAAAATAGAGCTTCCCTATGACCCTGCAATTGCACTGCTGGGTATTTACCCCAAAGATACAGATGTAGTGAAAAGAAGGGCCATTTGTACCCCAATGTTTATTGCAGCAATGGCTACGGTCGCCAAACTGTGGAAAGAACCAAGATGCCCTTCAACGGATGAATGGATAAGGAAGATGTGGTCCATATACACAATGGAGTATTATGCCTCCATCAGAAAGGACGAATACCCAACTTTTGTAGCAACATGGACGGGACTGGAAGAAATTATGCTGAGCGAAATAAGTCAAGCAGAGAGAGTCAAGTATCATATGGTCTCACTTATTTGTGGAGCATAACAAATAACACGGAGGACATGGGGAGATGGAGAGGAGAGGGAGTTGAGGGAAACTGGAAGGGGAGATGAACCATGAGAGACTATGGACTCTGAAAAACAACCAGAGGGTTATGAAGGGGCGGCGGGGGGTGGGGGTGGGGTGGGGTGGGAGGTTGAGGAACCAGGTGGTGGGTAATAGGGAGGGCACGTACTGCATGGAGCACTGGGTGTGATGCCAAAACAATGAACACTGTTATGCTGTAAATAAGCAAATATAAATAAATAAATAAATAAATAAATAAATAAATAAATAAATAAAAGAAATGCATTATAGGATGTTTGGTCTCATGAGTCATCAGGTGAAAATAAAATGGTAATAATAATGAGATGCTATTTCACATTCATAAGATGATAAAACTTTTATAAGTGATAAAAACAAGCGTTGGTGAAGATGTAGGAGACGGGAACTCATTTATATTCATGAAGCTTACGTAAAGTGTTATGAATTTCTAGCAAAGTTGAAGATATGTATGTCCTACAATCTAGATGTTCTATAATGAGGAATTTAAATTCCAAAAATTCTAACACATGTACACAAGAGACATGTACCAAGACTTCTTAGAAAAATAATATAAAAATTTTACCTTTGCTGTGGCTAATGGCTTTAGTACAAATGACTAAACAAACGTGCCATACTCACATGCTGGCATTCTGAATCAAAATCTACATAAAACAAGATGGAAATTTTTATACACACACACACACACACACACACACACATATATAAATATATTTTACATATACATATATATTTATTTTTATAAAATAAAATAAGTCATCTGCAAAGGAATCAGAATCAGGCTAGCCTCAGTCTTCTCATTAAGCAAGAAGAGTGATGATTTTAATGTTCTGAGAGTAAATTACCCTCAACCTAGAATCTTATACCTGACAAAAATATTGATGAAATGTTATGGTGGAATAGTCAAGGGCTCAAAAAATGTACCTCCTTCACATCAAGGTAATGGATATTACCTAATGACCTAGAACGAAACAGAAACTTAGATGAAGAAAAACATGGAATTAAAAAAAAAATTAAATAAAATAAATAATTTTTTTAAATTCCACAGAGTGAGAAAATCACATTACAAAGTGACAAGTACATCATCATACTACTTATAATTTTAAAACAAAATATTTAATATTTATGGTTTTTGAAATAAATACGTAGTCACTAAAATATATAAATATCAGCTATGGCATGAAACATTTTTTTTTTTCATGTAAAAGTTAACTCTAGGGAGCAAGCACTGAAAGAGGGATAAGGGTTTGAGATGAGGATAATGTTTTATTTCTTTCAATAAGGGAATAATGTGAAGTAAATAAAGCATAATGTTAACATCTGTTTAATCTTAGTCATGGCCCATGCGAGTCAGTGATGTTATCTTTGTAAAATTTCAGATGCTTCATAATTTAAAAAATTTTGAAGTGAATGTTAAGGATCTTTGGCTGCATAAACACTGAAAGTGTATTACATGAAAGCTATATCAAGGTACTTTTATACTGTTGTTCATCTAATTATTATGGTCACATCTCTATAGGAAATACTTCCTTTTAAGCACAAGCGGCCCAGAGTTTTCCCCCTTAGTTACCTTTATCAATGCAAAGAAAAGCAACATGTCTCTTCCACATTAATTTTTAAAACGTATGTCTTCTGCGAAGACAACTGTAGCTCCAAATTAAACAGGTTGCTACCAAAGGGATTTTCCCCAACCCTCATCACAGAAGACAATCCTAAAGCAAAGATGTGTAACTTAAATTGGCAAAAAGAAAATATACTAAAATTAAAAGAAAAAAAAAGCAGCATTCCTAATCTAAAGCTGTCTCCTTTATTCTATATACAAGGCGGAAACTTAAAAGGAAGTCATACACCTCATTTTCCCTGAATTCTGAGTGTAACGAATCACCACACTTTGACTTCCTGTTATCATTTCCTAAAGATGTGCCACTCTGTCTTCCTTCATTTCCACTGTCCTGGTCCTCACTCAGACCATTACCTCTGAACTCTCTTCCTAAGTAATCTTATTGACTCAAGGCTTTCGAAACCAATCACTTCTCACACTTCGGTCAAAGTCTTCCTTCCCTGCCCTGCAGCACAGCATCCCTGGCTCTGAATTACCTGATCCCCAGCTTCCCTCTGAGCCACGTCTCACCACTCCCTTGGACCTCCAGGACCCGCTCTTGCTTGCACATCAGTATTTTTCCTCCAGCTATTTTTCTCTGCCAGGGATACCCTTTCTGCCTTCATTTGCTTGCTATTTTTTTTTTCCTTGAACATATAACTTTCACTTCTTCTAGGAAACCTTCTAAAATGCTTAGGCTGAGCTAAGTGCCTACAGAGCTTTCCAAATTCTAAGATACAATACATACAGGTATGTATGCATGTATGACTCTTGCCTCCTGGTCTTCACGCCTCTGTGTAACCCTCTTCTTCTGAGTGTGGTGCAAACTGTGACTGCCTCTAATCAATCAAAGGTGATGGAAGGTCACTACCATAATCATGTTTTCTGTATGAGATTCTTCCTTGCTGGCCGATTTATTTTATTTCCATTGCTAGCTTTCAAGCAGTATGCCATGGAGTAAATGGCCATGTTGGAGTAACCCACTTGAGAAGGAACTCCATGCTTTCTCTAGAAGCCCAGAGCTGTCAGGAGTAAAAAAGTGAAACCCTCAGTCCTATGAGCAAAGGAAACAAATTCTGCCACAACCTGAGGACACTTGGAAGTTGATCTTTCCCTAATGGAGTCTCTGATGAAATTGCAAACATAGCCAACACCTAGCATATAGTCTGGTGAGACCTTGAAGCAGAAGACCCAGGTGAGCAGTTCCCAGATTTCCAACTAGAGAAACAAATAACACAGCTGTACATACCGATGTAGTATACATCACGTAAGGTACTGTATGTGTGGCAATTTGTTACTGCTAAGGATAAATTGAGGCATATTAACATTTTCACGCATTTATTGAGTAAAAATCAATTCAAATTGGGAAGTGCAAAACTGGAAGTGGTTAGGACTGCTCCACAGACTGAAGCCGGGGGATACATTTACATACACAGGCAAAATTCAGAAATGTAAGGAAATTATTAGATTGGCTATAGCTTAAAATCTAGCTGGCTGTTTGTAACTGGTTGTCCTTGGGTTTCAACTTTGTAACCTTGAGGCATTTACAGGGTTAGGTTTGTTTGCTTACAGAGGCTGCCACAACATTCGAGTCACCTCAGTCCTAATGTTTAGTCAATTTCACATTACACAGCCACAGATAATATACCATTTTATGGGGAAGTTACAATTTTGTCTGTTTCTCTGATTAACTAACCCCACAGACCGCTTGAGATGAACTCCAAGCACTGTTCCTGACACATAGCTGGTTTGTAATTATGGCTCATGGACTTGAAAAGTAGACTTCATGTGAAGGTTGAAATCCAAATCATTACAACAAAATTTCAGTCTTTGAATATCCTTTAATTTTTTCAAGACTGAAGACAGGAGTATTTTTTCAGTCTTCCAGGTATTAGGTGACATACTCAATTTAAATGAAATCTCCTTCAGAAAGCCTCTCTTTTACTCTTTCGTAACTTCTTTCATAAAATTCTACTCCTGTCTCTTTCTGCAATGTGTATACAAATCTTGGAATTTTTTCCTATCTCTTCCAATATACTTTGATGTTTGCAATTAGATTTTTAGACTTTCTAGACCCAGTTCTTAATTTAGTAGAGACGTCCCCAACTTACATTCAACTTAAAACTTTCCAACTTTACGATATTGCAAAAGCAATACATTTTCGGTAGAAACCATACTTCAGATTTTGTGTCTTGATCTTTTTCCTGGGCTAGCAGTATGGCCTATGATTCTCTCTTGGGAGGTGGGGCAATGGCAGGGAACCCCAGTTCCCAGTCAGCCACACGATTGTGAAGATAAACAACTGATACACTTACAATCATTTTATACTCCTACAATCATTTAGTTTTACATTTTCAGTATAGTATTTAATCAATTACTTGACATATTCAGCACTTTAATATTAAATAGGCTTTGTTAGATGGTTTTGTCCAACTGCAGGCCGATGCATGTGTTTGAGCATACTTATGGTAGGCTAGACTAACCTATGTTGTTATGTAGGTTAAATGTATTAAACTCATTTTTGACTCATGATATTTTCCAACTCACAGTGGGTTTGTCACCACATAACCCTGTAGTAAACTGAGTTAGATCTACACTTAGTACATATTTTCAGCTTAATAATGCAAAAAATAAATAAATAATTGATTGGAAGCTGATTAGATTTCTGGCTCTGTGTCACACTGTATTAGTTTTTGCCTTTTCAGGGACACAAAACCATCCTCTCTGGTATGTTCTCAGGGTTCCTGGGCGATTTTGGAATCCTCAGAATATGTTAACAGACTCAAAAAAGGATATTCCCTGGAAGTTCATGAAAAATTGTACTCTAAAATGTCTGGATTCTAGTGCTACATAATTTCATTTAATAACAACATACAATTATTCCCAGCCTTCATATTTCTGCCCCTGACAAAGCCCTTTTTAGGGTTCATGCTGGTAGCCCCTTTTCCCACTTCTAGTGGACTTGTATTATGTTCATTTGAATTGGCATAAAAAAATTTAAGATGAATAAAATATCAAATAATCACATTTTCTGTGAGGTAAGGCAATATCTTTTTTCTCTTTTTGGAAAATATATTCTTGGAAATCATAACATGAAATAGCTTATTTTCTATAATAATACACATTAGATTAATTAATTTAATTATTGTTAAATCATTAGTTATTGTTAAATAATTAATTGATTTAATGATATGCTAATGAATTGTTGTTATGATAGCTCAGCAAAAATACTTTGTATTCCAAAAAAAGAAAAATTCTTCATGCGTCTCTAGGTTGTGGCTAAAATCCCAGGACCATCCCTTTTATTTGGTAATTCTCAGTAAGCTTTTTCACAGTATAGAGATTTGGGTAAAAGAAATGATCAGAATCTCTTGATGGTCTTTTTATAAACTGAAGTAAACACAGAGTTATCCTGACCTTATGTGATTCTTAATTTTAAGCTGATTAAGGCACACTGAAATATGTAACAATATCCCAGTCAATTTGCTATAAACTTGAAATCATTGTCTTGACATCTTTACATTAAAAATTAAATTGATTGGAAATGTTATAAAATTGATGGTAGTGTTATAAAGGCCAAATTTCATTTTGTCTAAAATTAGTATAATTCAAAGTACCAACAAATATCCTGATGGAAAAATCGTCATTCTTGAAGAACACTTGCATAAAAAATTAAAAGTCCATATTTCAGAGCTTTCATGTAAAACATAATATTGCCATTCATTTGCAAATGTGGTAAGACAATTCTCATTAGCAATGGAGTTCATTTTTTTTAAAGATATAACAATGAAATTAAAACAAGGCAGTATTACGTAAGATCATTCAACTATGATTAAAACAAATGTCATTATAACTTTATTATACTCCTCATTAAAAAGTTAAACTGCAAAACCTTGAACCAACCCAAATCAGAACCTGAGTGGAAGCCATTTTCTCCCAACCCTGCCCCCACTATGGGAACATTTTATTTGAACAATAATGAACAATCATAAAAGAAAAAGGATGACTGCCTTTTTTTCAGAGAGCCGTCTGTCTCAGAAATGTTCTTTTACCAAGGAAAAGAAAAAATAAGTTATAAAAACTTCTCTGTCTTCCATTGACAAGCTGGTTATTGACAGTCATGGTGGGTTTGGACATCATGTTTTGAAGGTACTGAGTTCCTAAGTATCAGAATGGAGACAGCACCATCACCCTCAGCTGCACACCCCAGATTAGAGTAAGTGACAAAATTCCTACTGCATCAGGCTCCTGAGCTTTGGGAGTAGTGTATCATAGCAATGGGCACGACTGTTGCATTTCTACTGGCTTCCAATCGTAGCATGGAGTAGTTTGCACAGGCTACATGACAGAGCTTCTAACTTCCATTACTTATCTGAGAATCAAGGCTTTCCCTACTCCAGTGAAGTTGACCAGTGCCCTATTCTCATGTCCATCCCTTCTTATGTCCTACTCCATAGGAGGACATTCTTCCAAAATAGATCCTTACTTTAGTAAAGAAACACATATCTAGAGACTCTTTTTGTTAAATTATGGACCCCCAAAAGGTATGCCTACATCTTAATAACCAGGATCTGTGATTATTACTTGTCATGGCAAAAAAAAAAAAAAAAAAAAGAAGAAAATTACCTTGCATGTCAAAAGATGTGATAAAGCTCTATTACAAAGCTGTCATCATCAAGACAGCATGGTACTGGCACAAAAACAGACACATAGATCAGTGGAACAGAATAGAGAGCCCTGAAATCGACCCTCAACTCTATGGCCAACTCATCTTCGACAAAGCAGGAAAGAATGTCCAATGGAAAAAAGACAGCCTCTTCAATAAATGGTGCTGGGAAAATTGGACAGCCACATGCAGAAGAATGAAATTGGACCACTTCCTTACACCACACACGAAAATAGACTCCAAATGGATGAAGGACCTCAATGTGAGAAAGGAATCCATCAAAATCCTTGAGGAGAATGCAGGCAGCAACCTCTTCGACCTCAGCTGATTAAGGATCTTCGGAGGAGGAGTTTATCTTGGGCCATCCAGATGGTCTCTAAATGCAATCACAAATACCTTTTCTTTTTCTAAGATTTGTTTATTAACATCAGAGAGGAAGAGAGAGAGAATGGGTGGAGGGAGGGGCAGAGGGAGAGAAACTTCCAGCAGACTCCCTGCTGAGTGCGGAGCCTAACTTGGGGCTTTATATCAGAACCCATGGGATCATGCCTGAGCCAAAACCAAGAGTCAGAGGCTTAACCTACTGAGCCACCCAGGTGGCTCTAATAAGTATCCTCATAAGAGAGAGGCAGAGGGAGTTTGGAACACAGAGACACACACAGGAGAAGACTCAATGTGGGCTCCAAGGCAGAAACTGGAGTGATGTGACCGCATGTCAAGAAATACCTGGACTCACCAGAAGCTGCAAGAAGCAAGGAGTGGATTCCTCACTACAGACTTCACAGGGAGTTCAGCCAGTACCTTAATTTCAGACTTCGGGTCTCTAAAATTGTTAGAGAATAAATTTTGGTTGCTTTAAGGCACCCAGTTTGTGGTAAATTGTTACAGCAGGCACGGGGAAACTGACACAGTGTTCTCATCTACGAAGGCTGAGTCTCTGGGGACGGTGTCTCTAGTTATTTGTGCCACTGCACATTGAGATTTGGACTTTTCACGATCCAAGTCATACTTCAAGCCAAAAAGATGCCTTCAACATAACAGTCACTGTTATCATACTTTGGGGATACAAAAATGAATACCACTCAACTACTCTTCAGAACTCAGAGTCCAAAGAGGAGGTAGCAGATACATAAATGATAGTACATCATATGTGACTAAAATTTTTCTACATGACCTATAGGGTATTTATGTAAATAAATATTTGATCATTCTACTTGAGACACCTCTGCCATGCTCTTTCTTGAATGAGAAGAACACCCTATCTCAGAGATTTTGCATCTGCACGTAGCTGTCCCACCCCCACTGGTTTCCTGAAGTTTTTTACAATATCACCTTTTCAGCTAAGGTTTCGTGGAACAAGCTATGTAAACTTTATTTGCCCCTCCTTGACCCATTGGAAATGTTTATCCCTTTTCCCTTTGTTACTGTTATTTTTTCATAACACTCATCCTCAACTAACAAACTACATACGTGTGTGTGTGCGTGTATATATATATGTATATATATATAGTTTTTATACATAAAACATAGTTTTTATACATAAAAACTAGTTTTATACATAAAAACTATATAATTTTCTAATTCTATAATATATAAAAGTAATATATGGTAAAAAAGTAATATATGGATACATTTATATCCATATATGTATATACATAATAACTCATTTATGTGTTTATTTCCTGTATTCTCCAAGGCAAGGGCAAGCATCATTTTGCCAATTGTGTTCACTACTACATCCCTAGCTCTTAAAATCACTTCTGGCATAAAGATATTCAACAAGTAAGAGTTATTTTCACCTAACACTTTTGTTGTGTTTATTTAAAAAAAATCCTAGTTAGGGGCACCTGGGTGGCTCAGTGGGTTAAAGCCTCTGCCTTCAGCTCGGGTCATGATCCCAGGGTCCTGGGATCGAGCCCCACATCGGGCTCTCTGCTCCGCGGGAAGCCTGCTTTCTCCTCTCTCTCTGCCTGCTTGTGATCTCTGTCTGTCAAATAAATAAAAAATCTTAAAAAATAAATAAATAAATAAATAAAAATCCTAGTTAAATGAACTCCTTCAAGTTCTGAGTAAATTCACATCCCCTTATAGTAATATCCTGTTTCTGAAGTAGGGTAAACTAGGTAAGCATTGCTTAAAATGAATGTGAATAACTTTCTTAAGTTAACTTAAAATGAATAACTTAAAATGAATGTGAATAATAAATTATCATTATTTGGGAAATTCTAATATATATAAAAATAACTTAAAGAAAGGAAGACACAATATTGCCCTGATAGCTAATGTCAAAAAGTTGCAAATGGCTAGCTACTAGAAGACAACTTCTAGTCAGCCTTTTAAAAATGTCAGGGTCAACAGAAAGGCAGCCCAGTGTTTTTGATACTGAAGTGAAGTTCAGCCTTTTCTTATAGTCTGCAACACTGTAACAAGAGTATTTTACTGACATGGTGCCATCCTACATTTTTCAGAACTGCCAATCTACCCTCACCAGTAGCCAAGAAAAAGAATTACTATGAAGCACTGTGCACGAACGGAAAACAAAACAAAACAAAATCTGCTTCAAAGACCACTTCCATTACCAACATTCCAAATTTGGTTTCTTCATATCTATATGTTAATTGACCTAAGTCCTTCTACTTTCTTATCTCCTCTCTCTTTAAATGTTGTTTATATACCTATAAATTCTTTATGCTCCTTATGCTATTAGATCTTAAACAGTTTTAAACAATAATTAGCATTTAAATAATGAAATAAGTAATTTGAAGTTCTGGATCAGGTAAATAAAAATGGTTACGTACCTTAAGAAGATAAAGAATTTTTAGAAAGTTAAATAACATTTTTGTAGTCTACTCTAATATCATTTATCTTGTTAAATGTAATATGAGGCATTAAAAGGGGTCTATATTAAATAATAAGATACAAGATCATCAGCAACTAATACAAATAAATTTCAAATTAGGAAAAATGAATTTTGAAGTCAGACAACCAATTACAAAGAACTTAAACTCTCTTTAATCTCTTCCCATGGTCCTGGTCTGAACAAAGCAGAAGGGGCAGTTAGTTCCTTAGTACCAAGCTCCCACTGACACATACACACCTTCCCCATATTATCCTGGGGTGATCCAAGAAAGAGAATTCAGAGGCAAAATCAAATTAATAATTAAACATTTAACTCAACAAATGTATCAGTCTAAAAGGAGCAATGCACAAAAAAATGGTTTTAAGAACAAATGTGCCACTAGTTTATAAATGCCTTAGCCAACATATTTAACAATAAACATTTTTATTAGTTTTAGTTTGTGTGAACTGCATTTTTAGAAGGTAAAATACACTGCTCTCAAGTTTTAGTACCTATGATTTGCTTTCTGGAGTTTATTATACAGGATGAATTCTCTTTATAAACATACACAAAAGATAGTTTAAAAATTAATAGCAATAGGAGGTGTCAATGATGAAGTATTATAGAACAATAACTCATCAAAAGGTGGCTGTAATTGAGTTTAAAGTGCATATGATTGTTATTAGACAGAGTAGCAATAAGCAAAGCACAGCATATTAACTTAACTATTTTTATTTAAGAATAGGATTTTCTATACTAATCATTCAGTTATTGGCCCAGCCCCATGAGAAAGGACAACAGAAAGCCAGTGTGGATAAACATGCCACATCTAATTAATCTTCATCTAAAACACACATACACACACATTCATACTGCGAAACTATAAATTAAGTCACTGCTAAATAAGTGGCATGAACACTAAATGTTTTAAGCATTAAAAACATTTTTTTTAAGATTTTATTTATTTGACAAAGAGAGATCACAAGTAGGCAGAGAGAGAGGAGGAAGCAGGCTCCCTGCTGAGCAGAGAGCCCAATGCGGGGCTCAATCCCAGGATCCTGAGATCATGACCTGAGCCGAAGACAGTGACTGAGCCACCCAGGTGCCCCAGCATTAAAAACATTTTTAAAAATTTTAGCAGACTGTATGTCCTATTATGCAGAATTTTAATCCAGCTTTTCTTTCAAAGGAAAAACAAATGTAACAGTCTTGATTCCCCCTTTTAATTTCTCCCTTGTGTTTTCTAAATAAATACAGAAATAGTTTGGAAGCTTCAGGGAGATTTATATTTTAAGATAGTAGGGATGGGCCATCAGAGATTTTGTTTTTTATTTTAATGAAGGATTCCACTATGTGGATTAAGTAAAAGCAGAAAGAATATCCTAGAAAAACACCTGTGTCAAATGCCACTGTGAAGTGGCATTTCAAAGCTCTGTTGAAACTGAGAGAAACTACCAATTTAAAAAATTAGAAATTCAAGGAATTATTAGCAATAAAGCATAGTTTTACAAATAATTGACAATCAGCTGACAAATTTTATAGCTTAAGGTTGTTCAGGCTACAAGCTGCTGCAGCTTATCCCTAGAATACCATTAAGAATATGATTTGTCTTTTGGCATGTTTTCTTAACCAGAGTAATGATGTCAAATATGGTACCATAACTTTTGCTCTATGCAGTCTAAGTGTGTGTATGACTGTGGCCGACATATACCATACATAGGTGCAAGGATGGACAGACAGAAGACAAGACAGATTGTGTGTGCACAAATATAGGTGCATGTAAGCTGATTAATAAATTTCACATTTTTTATACTAGAAGAAAAACAGACACATGATACACAAATAATCAATATGTATTTAGCTTGAGGCTCTGGTATTGATTAAATCACAGTAAATTTTTTTTCAGCTCCAACTGAAATATTGGCTTTGATTACTGATTTATAATTTATTAATTTCAACCTGGTATTAATTTGTGTATAAAAGATGTACCAAAAGTATACATGTAAGTACAAAAGCCTGACTCCTCTCATTTTTCACATTCTGATATCTTATTATTTCTAATAACTATAAAACATTAGAAAGGTATATGCCAGTCATGACATTTTAGATATGACAGAGATTAAAATACACAGATGATTGTCATATGATCTCGTTGATATGAGGAATTGGGGGATTTAAGAAACAAAACAGAGAATCATAGGGGAAGAGAAGAAAAAACTAAACAAGACAAAATCAGAGAGGGAGATAAACCATAAGAGACTTTTTTTTTAAGATTTTTATTTATTTATTTGACAGACAGAAATCACAAGTAGGCAGAGGGGCAGGCAGAGAGAGGGGAAGGGAAGCAGGCTCCCTGCCGAGCAGAGAGCCCGACTCAGGGCTTAATCCTAGGACTCTGAGATCATGACCAGAGCAGAAGGTAGAGGTTTTAACCCGCTGAGCCACCCAGGTGCTCCCACCATAAGAGACTCTTAAGCACAGGAAACAAAATGAAGAATGGTGGAGGAGAGGGGGTAGGAGAATGGGGTAACTGGGTGATGGACATTAAGGAGGACACGTCATGTAATGATCACTGGGTATTAAATAAGACTGATGAATCACTGACCTCTACTTCTGAAACCAGTAATACATTATATATTAATTGAATTTAAATAAAAATAAATTCAAAATAAAATAACATACACAGTATCTCAAAACTATTGTTTATGACATGATTTGCAATGGACATATATTATAATTGGAAAAGTTAAATGGTAACAATGGTACATGTTGATTTTTATTTGGAAATTTACTCAAGATTACTTGTATTCCATAGTGCTATGCTTACAAAGCAGTAGATACATATACTATTCATATGTGTAGGCTGTTGTATACTATTCTTATTAGGTGAATGTTATTTTTATAAGAATTACAGAAATAAATAATTTGCAAAATATGTCAGGAAATTAGGGTACATTTAAATATCAAAAAAATTACATTCAAGTCCCCACAACATATGAGCTTGGAAAGAGGAACACTGACTCTATTAGTATGTGTTCCTATGCACACATTTGTATCTACTATTGAAGAATTTTACATTGATCCTCACCTGTTATTTTTATTGCCATTTTTTAGAGCTAGTGTAGCTACAATATTATCAAGCTTATTATCTGTGTCTTTTAACCAGCCCTCCAGGTGATTCTGGCGCACACTAAAAGCTTGAATATCCTAGAAAGAGTGATCATTTTAGAGATGGTGATGTGTCACAAGAGATCTCTGAGAGTCAACTCTGAAACTTGTGATGGAACTAGAAGGAAAAAACCATTCTTTACCTTCCTGTGGCTAAGCTGCTAAAGCTGGAACTATCTAAGCCGAGAGCTGCTAAGTGGCTATCTTTATCTTCATTTATAAAAAATTTGCTTCTGACCATAACCAAAGAGAGGAAATCAGAGCTGAAGGAAAAGGAAAAAGCCAGATTTATTCAACACACTTTTTAATCATCTGATTTCACTTGGCATCTGAAGAATTACTATGGTTCTTTTCCATTATGAACTCTTTTTTATTGTTGTTTTTTCTTAACTAATTTGAATTGGAGTCCTGTCAATTACAATAAAACATATAATAATACTGCATCTTTGGAAATACATTTTTTTTTCATTTTCATGTTATCCAATGCATTTTTTATTTCATTCCATGGGTTCAAGTTAGGGCCCATGAAGTTGGAAATTAGAGAAACAAGGCTGTTGTCTCAGAATTGTTACATGAAATCACCACAGAAAAACATTACAGGTGAACTGTTCTGTTCTTAAAAGGACCATTAGAGTCCAGGCCATGAGAATTTCATTATGACTTGACAGATTTCAATGTTACAGGTATGCCTCGTTTTGTTGCATTTCATTTTATTGTGCTTCCAGGTATTTCTTTTTTTTTCTTTTTAACAAATTTAAGGTTTGTAACAACCCTGCATCAACAAGTCTACTGGCACTATTTTTCCAACACCGTTTCCTCACTTTGTGTCTCTGTGACACATTTTGGTAATCTCACAATATTTCAAACTTTTTCCACTATTAACATTTTTGTTATGGTGATATGTGATCAGTGATCTTTGATGTTACTATTATATTAATTTGGGGTGTCACAAACCATGCTCATATAAGACAATGAACTCAATAAATGTTGTGTGTTCTGTTATGCCCACAGACCATCCCCCCATCTCTCTCCCTCTCCTTCAACCTTCCTATTCTCTAAGACACACAATATTTAGTTAGACCAATGAGTCATTCTACAATGGACTCTAAGTGTTCAAAAAAAAGGAAAAGTCACAATTTCTGTCTTCAAACCAAAACCTAAAAATGATAAAGTTTGGAAAGGAAGGCAGGCTGAAAGCAAAGACAGGCTGAAAGGTAAGCCTCTTGCACCAAACAATAAGCCAAGTTGTGAATACAAAATAAATAAACAAATTTTTTAAAATTTCTTGAAGAAAATTAAAAGTATTACTTCAGTGAACACACAAATGATAAGAAAGCAAATGCCATAATACCCTCTAGCTCCATCCACATCGTTGCAAATGTCAAGACTGCATTTCTTTTGATGGCTGCATAGTATTCCATTGTGTGTGTATATATGTATATATATATACCACTTCTTCTTTATCCATTCATCTGTTGATGGGCATCTAGGTTCTTTCCATAGTTTGGCTATTGCGGACATTGCTGCTATAAACATTCAGGTGCACGTGTTCCCTTTGGATCACTACATTTACATCTTTAGGGTAAATACCCAGTAGTGCGATTGCTGGGTCATAAGGAAGCTCTATTTTCAACTTTTTGAGGAACCTCCATGCTGTTTTCCAAAGTGGTTGCACCAGCGTGCATTCCCACCAACAGTGTAGGAGGGTTCCCCTTTCTCCGCATCCTCGCCAGCATCCTTCATTTCCTGACTTGTTAATTTTAGCCATTCTGACTGGTGTGAGGTGGTCAATCAGAGAGAGACAATTATCATATGATCTCCCTGATATGAGGAAGTTGAGAGCAACAGGGGCTTGAGGGGTAGGAAAGGAATAAATGAAACAAGATGGGATTGGGAGGGAGACAAACCATAAGAGACCCTTAATCTCACAAAACAAACTGAGGGTTGCCGGGGAGAGGAGGGTAGGGAGAGGGTGGCTGGGTTACAGACACTGGGGAAGGTATGAGCTATGGTGAGTGCTGTGAAGTGTGTAAACCTGGTGATTCACAGACCTGTACCCCTGGGGCCAATAATATATGTTAATAAAAGAAAGAAAGCAAATGCCTTATTACTGAGGTGGAGAAATTTTGAATGGTCTGGATAGAAGATCATATCAGCCACAGCATTCTCTTAAGCGAAAGACTGATCCAGAGCAAGGCCCTAACTCTCTTCAATTCCATGAAGCCAGGCAGAGATGAAGAAGCTGCAGAAGTAGAGCAGGCTAAGCAGAAGCTGGTCCATGAGGTTTGGGGAAAAGAGCCATCTCCATAACAGAAGAGTGCAAGATCCAGCAAGTGCTGATATAGAAGCTGCAGCAATTTTGCAGAATATCTAGCTCAGATCACCGATGAAGGCAGACACACTAAGAAACAGATTTTCTACATAGATGAAACAATCTTCTATTGGAAGAAAGTGCCATCTAGGACTTTCATAGCTAGAGAGAAGAAGTCAACGTCCAGCTTCTAAACTTCAGAGAACAGGCTGACTCAGAAGCACCCCATGCAGGTGGGACTTCAAGCTGAAGCCAGTGTTCATTGACCATTTCAAAAATCCTAGGACCCTTAAGAATTATGAGAAATCTACTCTGGCTGTGCTCTATAAATGGAACACAAAGCCTGGACGACAGCACATCTGTTTACAACATGGTTTAGTGAACATTTTAAACCCATTGTTGAGATCTATGGCTCAATCAAAACACGACTGGTCATTGCCAATGCACCTGGTGAGCTCTCATGGAGATGTCTGAGCAGATTAATGTTGCTTTCAAGCCTGTTAACACAACATCCATACTGCAGCCCATGGATCAAGGAGTGATTTTTATTTCCAAGCCTTATTTTTTAAGAAATACATTTGGTATGGCTGTCACTGCCATAGACAGTGATTCCTCTAGATCTAGACAGATCTAGGCAAATTAATTGAAAAGTTTCTAGAAAGGATTCACCATTCTAGACACTATTAAGAATATTTGCGATTCCTGGGATGAGGTTAAAATACCAACATTAACAAGAGTTTGGAAGAAGTAGATTCCAACCTTCATGGATGACTTTGAGAAATTCAAGACTTCTATGAAGGCAGTAACTGCAGATGTGGCAGAATAGCAAGAGAACTAAAATTACAAGTAGTGCCTGAAGATGGGACTGAATTGTTGCAAGCTCATAATAAAACTTGAAAAGATGCTAAGCTGCTTCTTATACATGAGCAAAGAAAGTGGTTTCTGGATATGGAAGCTATTGGTGAAGATGCTATGAGGATTGCTGAAATAACAAGGTATTTAGAATATTATATGAACTTAGTTGCTATAGCAGTGGTAAGGTTTGAGAGAATGTACTCCAATTTTGAAAGAATTCTGCTGTGGGTAAAATGTTATCAAACAGCATTGTATACTACAGAGAAAACATCTGTGAAAAGAATCAACTCATGTGGCAAACCTCACTGCTATCTTATTTTAAGAATTGTCACACCCATCCAATCATCAGCAACCATCAGTTAAGCAGCTATCAACACTGGCAAAAAGACTGACTTGCTGAAAGCTTAGATGATGATTAACAGTTTTCGGCAATAAAGCATTTTTAAATTAAGGCACAGATATGCCTTCTTTCAAACAGACATAATGCCACTGCACACTTAATAGACTATAATATAGTATAAACACAACTTTTATGTGTACTGGGAATTCCTAAAATTCATTTGACAGTGATATTTGCATTTCTGGCGGCTGGAACCCACAATATCTCTTCAAGTTTGCTTGTACCCATAGAAAAATGTATTACCAAAAAAAAAAAAAAAGGAGTTTGGATACTTTATAGCACCACAAAAAAAAGATGCCTTAGAAGCAAACATTAACAGGACTTGGGCATACACTCTTTGAGGGACAAAGTGTCAACTGTGCTGTCAAATGGCAGGTGTGTCTCTATTACAAATAAGGGTGTAACTGAACAGATGGATACAATGTCATTAATATACTGAAACTATGTAAGAAATCCCACATGCATTGATTGTTTCTGTATATAAGCATATAAGAAGCCTTCTGATTAAAACGTGCCTTCCCAAGGGTTGAGTTAATTAACACACTGCTTAACCTAGAAATATTATAGGGGAGACAAAGCTTGAGAGACTGTGGACTCTGAGAAACAAACTGAGGGTTTTGGCGGGGGTGGGGTGATCCTGGTGGTGCGTATTGTGGAAGGCACACATTGTATGGAGCACCGGGTGTGGTGCATAAACAATGAATTTTGGAATACTGAAAAAAAAAGTAAATTAAATTATCAAAAAAAAAAAGCATTTCAGGATCCAGACTCTTTGTTAATTTTAAAATGAAGACAACATGAATCTGCTCCAGATACAAAGTTAATTGGTGGGGGTAATGGAGGGAATGACTGTAATATTTTAGAAAAGAAATAATGAAATAAATAGTAGCTATCTTATAATCTCCAAGTGTAACTGTTGTTTATTTATATTACTAGACCCCCATTAAATATTAACATTCCCCAAGCTGATAAATGGCTCACAGCAAATATGGTGCTCATCTAATTCACACAGTTTCATCGATATAAGTGTTCTATTAAAAGGTCTCTTTATGGTGCCTTAATTATATCTGAAAGTTCCATTAAAACCCTTGGCAAATTAGCAGACTGTTTAAGTCAGTAGGGAGCTACCTGCAAAATTCACTTCATTTCTGGTTAACTTCTGGAGACACATAGTTTGGTAGGTGGGAACAGAATATAGGCATGTTTAGAATAGGAAGAAACACATATGATTACTGTTTTAATATCAATAGAAATCATAAGAACATTATTCATACAGTCTCTTCTAGAAATTTGCTTCTGAGGAGAGAACTGTGACAGACTCAATCTTTAGGATTTGAGCCAGAAATCCAAAGCACAAAAATGTAAGGACCTCCAAGGCTCTGGGGAGATTTTTCTGGGTAGATATTCCATTGTTCTAATTTCTCCCATTTTCCCACATTAATCATATCAATATTGGTATAGAAATCCCTAAATGTTCACTGGGTGGGTGTTGTAGGAAGAAGATTTTCTTCCATTCTTTCACCCATACTCTGTCTATGCTCAGATCACCAAAAGAATTCTTTTGGATTCTTTGGAAAGGGCTAGGATATGGATGGAGTGTTGAAAGTCCTTTGGGATTTTTGGAAGGGGCTGGGATATGGATGAAGTCTTAAACTGAAGGTCCCTGGGTCAGTAACAAGGTGCCTTTATACAAGAAAATGAGAAAATGAATTGTTAAACCAGAATAAATTATGATTTCCTACAACTGAAAAGAACAGAACTGTTTTCCCTAAAGTAATACTCAAGCAAAAAGTTTGGAAGTAAAAATACATTCAAAATACATATGCACAGGTGCTGAATAGATTAGTTTTCTTACAACTTTGATTTGTGCTTTAAAAAAGGAGTCAGTAGAATAAAACACAGCAAAGATTTAAGAAGATAAAACTCAGAGTTCAAGTCAAACTCATGTCTTAAAACACCTATATTCGTGATACTTTCATCATTCAAGAAGAATGGTTGATTCCAATGCATTTCCAACAGTTTAGATGAAAGAACATATAAGCCTTTGAAGTTACTATGCTGCACAAATAGCATTTGCAAAAATGAAGTTAAGACTGCTTTTTCTCTATGTCACAAGTATGTTTTTATAATAGAAAAATAGGACATCTTCATAACTAGAGGAAATAAAAATACAAATATCTGTAAATTATTTCCTTTATTTCAATATTTCATTTATAACCTTTTTAAAATTATTTGAGTCCCCTAAATTAATCTGCTAATCTATGATTACTGTTTGTCCAAAAAAATAAAATGATATCAAATGTAGAGTACAAACGGAAAATTCTTAGGAGACTGCTTGATAATACATCTTTAGATGTACTTTTGTCAAGTTTATTTTTTGTTTATAATTCCTAAAACGAAGGAAATCTTTATTTACTTACATGCCTATATTTTTTCCTGTGATCTGCCATTTTATTCATCAGTTGTAATAGATACATCTGGTTTCAGGAGTTAAAATGTTTACAAACATAAAAAATTATGTGAAAGCTCAGAAGTGCATATACCTCGGGAAATAGCAGAAACTGGGGTTTTTGGTACCCATTTTCAGTAATCTATGTACAGGGTGCTTTTTGATCTGTGGGATTTTAATGATGAGAAAATTAACTTACTACTTTTATGACACTAAACTAATACAAAATGAAATACCATATGCAAATATCTTTTGTTCTGAAACACTTCACTCGCTTCAATGATTTCTTGTGGCACAGGTGCAGAAAAACTAAAATAATATATCTAGGGAAGAAGATGTAATGAAAAATGCCACTTGTTATAAACTGTTGATAGCCCTTAGGTATTAGACAAATGATCTAGTTCTCACTGAAATGTTTGCTTACAAATTGAAGTGAAAGATAAAAGACAAAAAGCATTTTGTTTAGAATCACCATCCTCCCCCCGCCTTTAGTGTTCTCAGAGCCATGTAGTTAGAGAAGGGCCAGAACATTCTGAAGTCTCACTCTATCTTCTATGCATAGGTAGATTCAAGGTCAATCATTCAAAGAAGACATGCCTTAGATGAGGGTCACCTAAAAAGATTTAACTATAAACAATTATATATACATATATGCATTATTTCCTTGATAAGCAATGCTTAATTAGAAATTTTAGTTAATGCCAAGCAGGAAAAAAGAGTCTCTCCATTCCAGTGCTTGAAAATCACATAAAATGATGTACCATTAAATATTTCCCATAATGAATAAGGACATATACGAACATAAATTTTAGTGGGAAATTCATTTCCAAACAATTGACTTGTAAAGTATACCCTAAATTTTTAATTTCATCATCTTTTAAAATCCATATTGATACCCTACCAATATTCTTCATGCACCAAGTAAGTTATATCCATATACATGACCAGATAAATTAATACAGACATACGAACAAATGATCATTGTGCAGAAGTAATAAATTTAACAACAACAACAAAAATCTGTGAGCATGCCCAGACTTCAGACAACAGACTGAAAATAAAAGATTCTATCAGATCTTGTAAAAATACTTATAGAGTTTTAGGTGAAAATATTTGGGTGAATCTCTAAAAACACAATTAATAGCTTTAATTATAAATTTCACTTTTCTAGAAGCTAGTTTATTTAGTGTTATTTCACTCAAGAATATGTAAGCTTCCAATTTAGCATCAAATATATTTTTGGTATCTTTTGAAAAAGTTTATTCTGTAAATGCTCCTTTTTTTAAAAAATTTTCACTGGTTATTAGACACTGGTTAACTCACTTGACAGGTGAAATATAGTTCTTTTTTTTACTCCAAGAGTTAGACGTTTCACATGTAATTAACAGAAAATCTCAAAGGGGGTTTTTGGTACCTCATTCCTGACTAGCCTCAGTAAGCAGTGTTTTTACTGTCTATCTCTACTTATGCCACATATGACATATGTCCTATCTTTAAAGTCTTCTAGTGTATGGCATTTTGATGATTTTGCTAGTGTTTGGTTTCTTTTGTTATTTCTTATTGTTTTTGGATTATATATACTTTAAAATCCTTATAAGATTACCAAGGGAAATAAACCAGAATGTAGTACTTATAATCATCTTAAACACTCTAAGAGCTTTAATTAATATAGTTTTTACATTTCAACTGTGAACTATTCAAAAAAATAACAAAAGAAAGAAAAAGAAAGGCTGAGACATTTAATCAGCAATATAATTCCTGAATATTTTGTTGAAGAGAAACTGCTGATGGAGAGGACATGTCACATCATTAGGTTTTTTAATATGCTAAATCCATACAGTTTCAAACATAACATGCAGTATTTAATTAGCTGAATTATATAAACTGGAAAGGTAGGATTTTCATTACCACTTAAAAGCTCTGAAAAGATACTGCTTCAGTGATAGACTAGCTAATGTCTGTGAAAAGTTAAGTTCATCTATGTCTTTTTAGGTATAGCTTAAAATTTTCTCTCATTTTTGTATTGTTAACTTTTTACTCTTCATTTCCATTTTTAAGACCCAATATAGAATTATATTACAAATGGTTTGCTTTGAACATTTCTAAAGAGTTAAGTCTTGAGAATTGAAATTGTGCAATGTGGCCTTTGTTATTATTATGTAACCATTAATTTGCTGTAAGTGTCTAAATACATCTTAAAACAAGAGAAGCCTGTTTGCGGGTGGCAGTATTGTTAACATATTTTTGCACCATAGCCTACAGTCTTATCCACAAGACACACAGACACTTTTACATACTGAACTCTGAAAACAGTTTACATGTAATACATTTACAAGACTGTTTTCCTGCTGACTGTGCAGCCCAAATAAGTAACTGCCATTAGTACTTCTTTCTAGTATATTAACTTGGGATGCTCTAGATAGTTCCACTTTTCTTTCTCTTTTCCATCCACCTGAATACAGTTTCAGTTCCATTTAAGAAAATATATCTGGTTCCCCAAAAGCTACTTTAGTCTACCTCTGAACCTTACCTTATGCCTGTTAATGGCTTCTGATAAGAATATATAAGATGTAAGAATAGAAAAATGTACATGAGACACGAACGCAAGTCAAATAACATCTCCTACTGTGCTAAAATGAAAGATTTTATAAGCATTCAAGTGAAAAAAAATGGAAAAAAGCCATACTTCTATTGCAATAAAAGTAACAAAAAAGAATTTGATAAATGAAAAAGTGCTCCATGTCACTCGGCATCAGGGAAATACAAATCAAAACCACAATGAGATATCACCTCACACCAGTCAGAATGGCTAAAATTAACAAGTCAGGAAATGACAGATGCTGGAGAGGATGTGGAGAAAGGGGAACCCTCCTCCACTGTTGGTGGGAATGCAAGCTGGTCCAACCACTCTGGAAAACAGCATGGAGGTTCCTCAAAATGTTGAAAATAGAACTACCCTATGACCCAGCAATTGCACTACTGGGTATTTACCCTAAAGATACAAACATAGTGATCCGAAGGGGCACGTGTACCCGAATGTTTATAGCAGCAATGTCTACAATAGCCAGACTATGGAAAGAACCTAGATGTCCATCAACAGATGAATGGATCAAGAAGATGTGGTATATATACTAAATGCTTTTCTTTTTAATTCCAGAAGAAACTTATAATTCAGAACACCTCGAAGACGTCAGTCTGTAGGTAGCAAACATCAGTTTTAGCAACTTAGCAAAAGAAAAAAGAAAAAAAGTTGATTCTCCTATTGATAAACATTATATAATTTTTGTATAGTTTCATGAAAAAAAAATGTTGAGTCTGTTATTTTTAAGATTCAACAGAAAGATTCAAAATAGAATAATCTCACCAACAAATAGATCAATCAAAATCCTTTGGTGACTATTAAGAATTGATTAGATTAAAATGATACATTCTCTTTCTCAATTACAAATAATTTAAAATATCAAAGAATAAAACATTTTGAAATGTATGGATTTTTATATCAATCATCAAGGTAATTTTGACAAAACCAGTGGATGCCCAAATTAGAATGCTGCAAAAATCAATTTGGGGGGCATGAGAATAATTCACATTATCTATGAAAAATAAAATTTGAATGTGATGTCCCAATTATTCATTATTCTATACCACAAAAAAATAGCATATATATAGACCTTGTTAATACTGAGACTAGGAGAGTCTCTTTCAGATCCTCTCTCCTATCTTTATTGTCTCTTTCACCCAAGACATTCCGGAATGCTAAAACTAATTTCTGCACTGGAATCAGCCCATATATATGACACTAAGTGTTCTGAACTTCTTTTCTTTCTCATTAAAATTTTCTTTCAAGAGTCCAATTTCTTCAGAATAAGGACTGAAGAGAATCTTAGTTCCTGATGCCCCAGAGTAAGTCTGGAGGTGGCTTCATATGCTGTTTATGGCTTCTTAGGGTCAAGGGCATTTTGTCAAAATGGCATCATTCATTAAATGAGAGAGTAACTATGATGATTTAATAGGCATATTAGGGACTCAAACTGTGTCTGTACTTTTTGAGCATTACTGGAAAATATTGAAAATGATCTGCTAAGCACCATCAGCGATAAAAGAACTCAAAGAATGGCTAAGTGCAAATTCTGAATGACTAAAATTTCTTACAACACTGACATAAAAGTTAGTCAGATAACTTAATACAAACTTTGCCCTTTAAGAAACTAACATGGTATATAAATATTAAACACGGACGCCAACCTGATGGTTAAAGAAGAAATGATTCAGGTATTCTTGTTAAACATGATTATATCATCTAAATGTTACTTCAAAATGGCTGTAATTAAGAGATCAATTAGATGTTTGGATTATCATTACCCATAAAAAATACAATTACGACCTCAACTACTAATAATTTTTCACTATTTATCACTTGCAGACTTACTAGTTTACTCAAAATATATATGAAATGATGAATGGGATAAATATATATATATATGCAAAATGTATATATATAATGTATAAAAAATACACACACATATGTATGTGCGTGTGTGTGTGTATGCATATATATGTGGGGGTTTTTTTGTTTTATTTAGTTTTTTAGAATGTAGACTCTTGTCATTTCTAACCTGGATCTTTATTACCATTTAATTTTGCAGGTGCTTAATGTTAATCAGGTATTCATGTGATCACTGAATGAATGATTTTGATGTTTAAAAAGAAGACATTTCCAGTTGGACATAATACTGAAGCTCCTAAAATTTCAACTAATTTCTTAGACCATGAAAATTCACATTGAGAGAAAAAAGATAAATCAGTTATATCTTATACAGCTGTGCTTTTCATATTGTATTTTTTTTATGTCACTGTATTTTTTCTTTCAACCTACTCATCTGCATTCTACCTTTATATCTGTGGGATTTTCCCTTTGTGGTGCAAAACCAACTTGCAAAACACACACAAAAATCTATGCAAATGGATCAAAAGTGAGCACAACTCAGAATATTGAAAAGAGGAAAATAAAAATGGCAACACAGAAGAACTAGGAGAACTGACATAACAAAAAAAAAGTGATAGACTGTTCTTTTCTTTTTTCTTTTCTTTTTTTTTTTTTTTTAATAGGCTCCACACCCAGTGTAGAGCTCAGCATGGGGCCTGAACTCAGAGATTGTAAGATCAAGACCTGAGCTGAGATCAAGAGCTGGACACTCAACCGACTGGGCACCTCATTTTGTTTTTTGGTTGAGGTGGGACAATAAGTGACCTAAAAGCTTTAGGCTAGTTAATCATTTCTAGAGAAGAAATATGTTATTTAAAAAGAAAATAACTATTGATTTATACTAATGTTTCCAGAAAACATCCATGTATTTATATTTTTCAGTTTTCTCTTGATATGTTAAAAAGTCATCATAATTATTGTCAA
The DNA here is from genome assembly GCF_922984935.1 of Meles meles. Classification (NCBI taxonomy): domain Eukaryota; kingdom Metazoa; phylum Chordata; class Mammalia; order Carnivora; family Mustelidae; genus Meles; species Meles meles. The sequence goes on from NC_060067.1 coordinate 159,967,382, forward strand.
TATTCCAAAACTCATAGCCATTACCCCGTATTTCAAAATCATGACCAAATAGATAAAACAATCAAACTCATTGTTTTTGATACTTTGACTCTTTCTTAATCTGTAGCGAACAATAGTTGGCTTCAATATAAATACTTAAAATGATGTGGCTTACAATATAATCAAGACTGATTAAAGATTTAACAAATAAAAAAATAATTTAATATAGTATGTAATGTTATAAATGCATGTATGTTAAGACCTTTCTAAAGATAATTTATTTCTAATTACTTGCTCTCCCTCTCCATTTCAAAATGTCTAATGCAAACTTTAAGGTCAAATATTTGTAAAACAATACTGGCAAGCTTTCTATTCATAGATTTTCTTTTTGTCTTTAGTTATATTAGGGCTTTAGGGTGTGCAAAATGCCTAACAACAATTTATTTACTATGTTCTATATCATCACGTGCAAAAGCTTAGCAGGTAAACTCATTATGTTTACTTTTTAGATTGGATGAAGTCATGAAAACAGAAGTAAGGTGATATTTCACAAATCACATCTCAAGGCAAAAGCTAGCATAAAATTAAGTGATATCTTACCACAAGACCCTATTGCTGATTTTCTATTTCTTCTAAAACTGTGTCATCTATTATTTAAACAAGAAACAGTAGTTTCAATGTATGATTTCTACCCTTCAGAAACTTCTTAAAAACATAATTGTATGAATGCATAAAATAATCTAGACTTTTGGCACAATTTTGGCATTTATTTTTTACCTCTGACTCTCCAGGAGACAACTGTCTTAAGGTTTTAACTATTCCCACTGAGTTAGAATATGAGCTTTCATTTGATCATGTTAGACTCCAGTTCACCTTTGAATTTCATGAACAGCTTTAATGATTGTCATGCAGAATAACTTAATGTAGTTCAGCTTCCTGAATACTTTCTCTCCCACACTCTTGGGAAATATATAATATAGAAGAGAAATGATAATTAGATAGATACATAGCTATAGATATAGATACAGATATAGACAAGATAGATATATATCTATCTATCTTGGGGCACCTGGGTGGCTCAGTTGATAAAGCATTTGACTCTTGCTTTCGGCTCCGGTCATGGTCCCAGGGTCCTGAAACTGAGCCCTACATTGAGCTTTGTCCTGGGGATGAGCCCGTTTGGGATGCTCTCTCTCCCTCTCCTTCTATCTCACCATTATCCCTTCCGTTCCTCTTGAAAAAAATTGTATATATCTGGATGATGGGGTGACAGAAGCAATTATTGCCAAACTATCCTATGTTATGTTAGGTTATGTTATGTGCTCTTCCCCACCCATCTTTTTTCCTAAAACAGTCTAATGCATGTCCACATCTAGATTAGCCATACTATCTAGTTATGGCTTTTTCTGCTGCAGCACTACTGAATAATAATCCTAGAACCAAATATATGAGAATACTGAAATTTCCTGTGCTGTTGCTATCACTTAGCTCTTGTCAATGATGAACATGTCTACTTTCATTCATTAGGGACTTAACTTACTTGCCATAAACTGATTGCCAACTTATCTCTTTCCTTTCTCTCTCTCCACACATCTGTCCTAATTTCTGTGTTCCTTCCAAGCACCACTTGTTGATTCTCCTTGCTTTCAGACTCAACGTCCTTGATGAGTTACCGTATGTCCTTACCAGTCAACAAATCATTAGTGTTGCTTCTAGTCTCATTCATATAATGAATCTGCTCTCGAAGATGATGAAATCCAGCATTCATTTTTCTTCTTGACTTTAACTGCACTTCCAAATTCATAGACACCTGAATTTCTAATATTCCCTACTTCTTCCTGTCTGTGATAATGCGTTCTACTACATCTCTCTCTCTCTCTCTCTTTTTATCTGCTGAATAGGAAAGGGCTCTGCTAGCATTTTGCTTATCATTCCCTGTATTTGTTACCTTACATAATTCATTCCTCCTAAAGCTTCAGCTAATTTCTTAGACCATGGAAACTCTATCTCCTGCCAAGACCTCTCTGGCTTGCATTATTTCTTGCTGCCTATATAACAATGACCCCTGAAGTTCCCCCCTTCCCTTATTTTCAAAATTAAATAAAACTGAACTGGTCACATTCTGATATATCTCTCTAAATATTCCATAATAGCAAAATCTTAAAGATCTATCAGAATGATGAGCTTGTAGGCATGTGTTAGTTTTGTTTTTTTTTTTTTAATCTCCAAAATCCAGTCATTCATCTGGATTCTTTTTTTTTTTTTTCAGAGTAATTAGTTTGTTAAAGATTGCAACCTCTGCGTGAGACAATATTATTATTTTTTCTTCCCAACTGTAACTCTTATATTGTTGTCAAGTCCCTCTTCTTTGTTGGTGAGCAGATATCATGAATAATATCTAAAATGAATTCCAGTTTAGAATTGTAAAGTAGATTCTAATTCGAAGAACCCCTTTCACCATCACTGGCTCCTCCCACTCCAGCACTGAAAGAACACAGAGGGGAGGTACATGGTCTGATTCTGAGATGTCTCCTGCTCTTCTCTATTTTCAAAGAATAATTGGCCTGATAATACAAGGAGGGTAGTTTGGAAAGAGGAAAGTAAAAAGTATATAAATATATATAAATATATATTATATATATATAAATATATAAAAGTATATAAATACATAAAGTAAATAAAGCATAAAAGTATAAACTAATATAAAGTAAATAAAATATATAAATATATAAAGTAAAAAAAAAATATATATATATATATATATATTTTTTTTTTTTAAACAACCCTCAGTTACAGTCTTCTCTCTGCTGGGTTTCATGGCTTTTTTGGACAGCTTCATGGGGTGAGAATGCTCTCTTGCATCATGTTTCCAGTTGCTGGTTTTGGAGAAATACATGTGTATTCTTCACAGGGCTCTGGTTGCCATCTTCAGTGCTCAGCTCCCAGATACAAAGGTAGTTCAATCATCATCCTTACCTCTTGCCCCTCTGTTCCTGCACCCCATAGTCTCTTGTCTGCAGGATTGCATTCAATACCTCTCCTTTCCAGTCTTCCTAAATAAAGCCTGGGGATCAGAGGTTTCAGCAGGACAAGCTAGTTCTTCAAATTTTTATTTATTATTATTATTTATTTACTTATTTTAGTTCTTCAAATCTTTGTTGTTTTCTTGGCCCAAATTCAAGCCACAATTGCCAGCCTTAGCATGATTCCTCACCTGTAACAATAGTGTTGCTTGTTACCTCCATCTTCCCTTTCTTTTTAATCTTGCTGGCCTATTTCAGACATTGTGCTCTGAAACCCTGCTGTGTTATCTTACCCTCCTGATTCTTAGCTTCAATTCTTTTCCATTGCCTCCTCAATCAGGTTTGTATTTCCTAAAACATTTAGGTCTTTTAATCATTAGGTTTTTTTTTGGATCCTATAATTAATTAATAAAATTCTCAGAGGATAATCTAACTCTGGAATATTTTTCTCATAGTTTGAAACTCCTACACTTTTTAAAGTTTCTAACCAGGTTGACTCAATTATTTTCTTGTTTCACTTATACAAAGATATGTTTATCTTTAATAATAATCTAATTATTTTCCAATATAGGTGCCATATCCCTAACCAGATTATGAAATTCTCTAAAAAAGGAATATTCTAATGCTTTAGAATAGCACCAAGCATGAGACTTGAGATGACTATTTGGTTGGAGGATGAAGATACTGATTTTATTACATAAATTTTACATAATTTACATAATTTACATAATTTACATAATTTACATAATTTACATAATTACATATTTACATAATTTATTACATAAATTTTATTACATAACTTATTACATAAGTTATGGTGATACTTTATTCCACAACCCACGTTTAGCTTGATAAGGTTATAGAAATACTTGATACACTCAGAATAGAAGTCCAAGAATTAAATGATCCTTCAGGTCTTCTTAAGTGTCCACAATATAAGAACGGACATTGATTTATCAAACGGTGAAAACATAAAGGAGGTAGGGTGTGAACGTAAATAGATTTTGTAATCAAGGATAATAAGAGAAACTGTTGAAGCAATTATATTGAAAAATAAATCCATTCAAAACAATTATCTTAATGAAGATGATGCAATAAGTGGAACAATTTTTAGTGTAATTTCTCTATATTTTTATAATGGGTTCCTTTTTGGTTTCTGAATATAAAGAGGTCCAAATATTAGCAGATGTCATTTGAATAATAGAGTTCTAAATTTAAATTCCTAGCATTTAGCTTTTCTTCTTTATTCTGTGTGTATATCAGACATAAATATGTGATTTAAGGAGATGAATACCGACTGATGTGCTAATTTCTAAATGGCGAATTTCAGGAAAAATGTGCCTGAGTTGTATTTTCTCAGAATGGAATTTGTAATATAAATTTTTCCATCCATTTTCATATCAGTAATATTAGAGTGTGATCCATCAAATAAAGGATTTCCCTGCTGCTAGGAAAATAGCAAGAGCCCTGACATCTCCACTTCTATTAGTTTTCTAATTTTACTTCCTGACTCATAGGTTATTTGATAGAAAGCTGAGTTTCTGGTTCACTGATATAGGAGAAATTCTGTAAATACACAGAGCCTTAATGTAACCAAGAGATTAAAATAGTTTAAACAAGAACAGAAATATACTTTTTTTTTTTAATGCTTCTAGTTGTTCAGAGTAATAATGTTGGAAACTCTTACCTAATACTGTTGGGTAAAACAAACAGTAACTTTTCATTGCTAATTACATTTGAATTCACTTTCACAACATTTGTGATCTACTAGAAAATATTCCATTTCTTAGATGATTTAAAAATTCTGTTCATCATGTAAATCTACTTAGTTATTACAAATATTTAAACATCAGTAGCATGAAGAGTATAATTTTCCTTTGCAAAAATATCAAAAATTAAAGTAATAAAAATTTCCTAAATATATCACCTACATTTATACTGTTTGACTATTTTTTTTAAAAGTATATTCAAGCAATTGCTTGACTTCTTTGTACTAAGACTGGGTTTCTGCACATAAACCAGTTATTTACAAATAATTTGTGAGCTATTTAAAAAAAAATATATATATACACACATATGAATGTGTTAGCACAACTAATATATAAATGCACTATAGTGCAATTTTGTGCAAAGTAGATTCTGAAGGAATACATCTATTTTATGTATCAGTACATGCTGCCTTGGTCAATTCTATTTTTAATTCAATCATATCCTTATTTGAAAAATCTTTAAAATTATTACGCGAAATATAAAAGGATATCAACAAAATGAGGTCCTATTAAAAAAGAAAAAACCCTCTATGTCAAAACTCTAAATGGCTAGATATAACATGAGTACCATTCTTTCCTTTATGAACTCCCTGACATCTCATCATTCCAGTTGTTCCAATAAATCACTTTTGTCACTGAAGAAAAAAAAAAAATCCTGAACCCATTTAGTTATTACTTTTCTTTCTAAGAGCTTTAGTTTTGGGTAATTTCTTTTTCTTTCTTTTTCCCCCATAGGTGGATTGAGATATAATTTCCATGCAAAAACATTTATTTTAATAACTGTACATTATCATAGAACTACAATTAATATACTGAACATTTCTAGCTACTCCAAAAAATTTCCTTCTGTATGTTTCACTCAATTTCCTCTCCCAATTCCAAGCTCCAAGCAATCATTGATTTGACTTCGACGCCTATGATTTTGCCTTTTCTAGAATCTCACGTAAGTGAAATTACAGTTTTTAATATTTCTTTTAGCTTCTTTACATAAGATAATGCTTTTGAGATTCCTGCAGGTTGTTTATATACCAAACTATGTTCTTTTTTATTGATGACTAGTATTTAATAATATGCATATTATTGAATATCACACACACACACACACACACATATATATAAAACAAACAACTTATTATCATATAATAGTTGATGGATATTTATGTCTTAAGTTGCTACTTATTATGAATAATGATGCCAGGGATATTTGCATACATCTTTCTATAGACATATGTTTTCATTTCTCTTGAGTAAATACCTAGGAATGAGTTTGCTGGATCATATTGCAAGTTTACATTTAACTGCTACACCAGTTTTCAATGTGGCTGTATCACCTTACATGCCTATCAGCAATGTATGAGAATACCATTTCCTCCACATCCTCACTAGTATTTGGTATGGTAAATCTCTATAGTTTTAGCAATTCTAGTGGATATGTCACTGTGATTTAAAATTCATTTCTCTGTTGAATATGGATAGTGAGCAGTTTTTCAGGTGCTTATTTGCTTCTCTATATTTTCTTCTGTGAAGCGTCTGTTCAAAACATTTTCCCATCTCTTAATTGGGTTGTTTGTATTCTTGTTACTGAGTTGTAAGTCTTGTTTACAAATTTTGGAAAAAAGTCTTCTGTCAGATATATTTTTGAAAATATTTCTTTACAGCTTATGACTTGCATTTTCATTTTTTTGAACTATGAATTATCAAAGAAAAATACTTCCATTTGTTATGTTGTGTGTGTGCATGTCTGTATTCTGTTCAAAGAAATCTTGCTTAACCCAACGTCACAAAGATTTTCCACTATGTCTATTTCATGAAGTTTTATAATTACAGCTGATTCTCTAATCTATCTCCAGTTAATTTTTTGTGAATGAGTAAGATAAAGGTACAGTTCTTTGTTTTACCTATAAATATCAACTTTCTATCTCCATTTGTTGAAAAGACTACCCATCCCATACTGAATTGACTTGGCACTTTTGATGAGAGCTAATTGATCTTATAAAAGTTTTAAATATTATTTTCTATTGTTCTCTCAATTTCTAGATTTCTGCTTTTGTCTCTAATATTTTCTTCCTTCGACTTAATTTGTGATTAATTTGTTATTCTTTTCCTAATTTAAGATGTAAAATTAGATCTGCGCCTTTTAATTAGAGTCTTTGTTAATTCATGTATAATATCTTTATATGGTTGCGTTGGGTACTAATTCTTTTTAAAGATTTTATTTATTTGAGAGAGACAGCACTAGCAGGCAGAGCAGCACACAGAGGGAGACGGAGAAGCAGTCTTCCCACTGAGCAGGGAGCCCAATGCGGGGCTTGATATACCAGAACCTTGGGATCATGACCTGAGACCTTTTTTTTTTTTTTTTTTTTTTGGTTTATAGGAGAGATTTATTTGAAGAAATATTACAACATATAAAAACTACATAAAGTCTTAATTTCCACTCATACAGTGGCAGATTTGATACAACGCAGAATAAAAAACTTTTAAAATCCAGAATGCACAAAGTACGGCACAGTTTGATCACTAAGTCATTAGTTGATAAGCAAACCTCACAGAACAGCTTCATGTCAGCCAAGGCCACAAACACCGTGAACAACACATTTGAACGGACAGATTGACATGTTAAAAATACAACATCAGTGCATGTTGGGGATCCCTGGTGCCAGAAACGAGGGCGACGGGAGGGCAAGACTAGACCTTAGCAGACTCCTCTTCCTTGGTTTTAACTGAGGCACTCTCTCGAGCTTTGGCCAACATACAGCGCTTGATCTCCAAGCCAATGGCTTTGGCCAGAGGCGGCGGCACAGCGTTACCCACCTGCCGGTGCTTATCGAGGATGTTGCCGAACAGCCGGTAGGTGTCCGGGAAGCCCTGGGAGCGGGCACACTCCCGCACACTCACGACTCGGTGCTGCTCGGGGTGGAGAACGCGGCCCTGCTTGCCCATGGGCTCAGGGTTGGTGACGGTCGTGCTGAAAAAGCCATCCCACTCCAGCCGTCCGTAGAGGCCGGCCCAGTGGTTGTGCCTGTTCCCGGTGTGGGGCAAGCACCAGGGGATGAGGGTGTTGAACTGTCTAGCCGCAGAGTCACAGGCTTTGCCCGCTTCCACGCAGGAGCAGACCCCGTGGAGGGCCCCGGTGCTGCTGCAGCCATTCTTCTTGTCGTGGTACGTGCAGCGCAGCTTCCTGGCCAATGTGCCGTCGGAGAGCCGCACCTCGATATTTGCAGGTCGCGCCAGTCGGAGCCGGGCGCCAGAGGGATGTGCCGCATGCGGGCCGCCACCAGCGCACTCATGTCCTTACAGATGTGGTCCCTGAGGATGGGCTGGTACTGTGAGCCCCTGAGCTGCCTCTGGAACCAGGACTGAGTTGAGCCAAAGACAGACAGATGCTCAACCGACTGAGCCATCCAGGTGCCCCCTAATTTTTATAATTTTTTTTTAATTTGTCTCCATTTTTGGTTTTTGTTTCTACCTTCTTGCCTATTATTTTATTTATACATTTTACAACTGAATTTTAATTTTTTCTATTGGCTTTAGTTTTTATTTCTCTGCTTTAATTTTCCATTGGTTTGTTCTAGACAGTAAAGTATGCATCCCTAGTTTTCACAACCTTCTTAGAATATACTAGCACTTCATATAAAACATATATATATTTATATATATATAAATATACAAGCATGTCATATAAAATAAATCTTGGCAATATATATATCAACTTCTCCCTCCCATCCTCGAGTCTAGGATTGTTGCATGTATTACATACACATGTTATAAAGTCTTGCAAGACAATGGTTATAGTTTTGTTTGAAGTGGTAATATGTAAATAAATTAATTAATAAGGATAACATAAAATAATGAAATTAAAATGGACTTTTATGTTTCACCAGATATTTATCATTGCAAGTATTCATTCCTTTCTCTTTTTTAAGATTTGTTTACTTATTTGAGAGAGAGACAGAGTGTGTGTGAGCATGAGTGGGGGATGGGGCAGAGGGAGAAGGAGACTCCCCACTGAGCAGGGAGCTTGATTTGGGACTTGATACTTGATCCCAGGACCTTAGGGTCATGACCTGAGCTGAAGGCAGACCCTTAACTGACTGAGCCCTCCAAGAGTCCCTCATTCTTCTCTAATGATCAATTTTCCCAGCTGTAGAATTCTTAATGTTTATTTCAGCTTGGGATTTGTTGAACACTTTGTATCTTTACTTCCTTTAAATTTTAGAAAATTTCAACCACAATGTATTCACATACTTTCATGCCTTATCCTGCTAGATATCCAATCATACTTATGTTAGGCCATTTGATATTATGTAAGAAATACCAAAGGCTCTGCTCATTTACTTTTCAACATTTTTTTTCTTTGTTCTTAGCTTGGATAATTTCTATTGATCTATTTTCAAGCTCACTTAGTCTTTCCCCTGTTGTGTCCATTCTGTGTTAACTCTATCACTGATCTTTTTATTTTTTCCTAAAGATTTTATTTATTTACTTGACAGAGATCTCAAGTAGGCAGAGAAGCAGGCAGAGAGAGAGAAAGAGGAGGAAGCAGGCTCCCCGCGGAGCAGAGAGCCCTATGCGAGGCTCAATCCCAGGACCCTGAGATCATGACCTGAGCCGAAGGCAGAGGCTTTAACCCACTGAGACACCCAGGCACCCCTATCACTGATCTTTTTTTAAAAAATCACTATCCCGTTTTTTAAATATAGATTCATTTGGTATTTTTTAATCATTACTATTTATTTGCTAATATTTCCCATCTTTTCTCCAAATGAAAGAATATTTTCTTTTACATAATTGAATATAATTACAATGGCTACTTTAAATTCCTTTCTACTAATTCCACCATCTACCTCATTTTAGGGATGATCTCATATTCTTTCCTTTTCTTTTGAAAATATACTCCATATTCCTGGTATTCTCTTCTTTACAAGATTTATTTATTTATTTTAGAGAGAGAAAGTACACACACATGGTGGGTAAGGGCAGAGAGAAGGAAAGAGACATTCTCAAGCAGACTCCCCACTGAGCGTGGAGCCCAATACCATGGGGCTCAGTCTTACAACCTTGAGATCATGACCTGAGCCAAAATCAAGAGTTGGATGTTTAACCAACTAAGCCACCCAGGGCCCCCATGTCCCCGGTTCTCTTTAACTCAGTTAAGGCTGCTTCTTATAATGGACATCACGTACTTTAAGTTTTGGCGACTGGAAGTTATATTTTTCACAGGTGTTTTGTTTTGTTTCAGTTAGTCACAATCACAAACCCTAACTTAGACAGTAACTGGAGTCCAAATACAGTCTTTTGTGTTAGCTAAGTTGTTTTGATTCTGGTCCACAAGTAGAGGATTCGGGGGTCTGTTGGAATACAGTAGATGAAATTTGGAGATACCTTTTCTAGATATTTCCCTTCATGGAGTCTTCCCTTTTTCTCAGAAACTACAGTTACTGTCACTTATTATTCTGATTCCTCAAAGCAGAATATCAGAGACTTTCTTCCCCACAAGGGATTCTGCCTACTTCCAAGCTAAAAAGAGTGAAAACAAATATAACTCTCCTCTTCCGAACAGGAGAATTTGCCCTATTCCCTTCACTTTCCAGTAGCTGCTCTGAGGTAATATGTTCAGATTGTACAGTTGTTATCCATAAAGGAATCCTGTAAAGTAATGACTACCCAGCCATGACTAGAATCCACAAATGCATCACTTTCTTTTTTTTTTTTTTTAAGTAATGAAAATTAAGTCAAGTATGACCTTGTTTTGTATAAGCATTCACCAAACTTTCAGTGTTCCAGGTCACTTCCTCCTCCAGAACAAAAAGATTTCCCCATTCATACTATTGTGCTCTTTATCTATTCACATGATCTCTGGAGTATTTATGCTACTCAAATGTTTTCTACTATTGGTTGTTAATTTATATATCCTACTTTATTCCTGAAATTTCCATGGAAAAGAAAATCAGCCTTTTCCAGATTCACTCAAAATCAATACACAAATCCTTTGGATCTCAGCCTGAAAATGTGCCCCTTTGCATTTACTTGAATATGGTTTTTATTAAATTACTTGATTCAAGGTATGCACTTGGAAGTTATTTTTGGGTAATACCAACTTTGTCAGTTGAATAGCTGAACTTTGGCTTCTGAATATTTAAAAGAGGCAGTTGGGTTTGAGGAGCCCCACATTTACTTTTTCACTCTAACTTCAAACTATACCATAAATAAAAATATAGTATTTTCTCTGCCTATTGAAAGTAGCTTTGTATGATTGCTAAAAGGGTTGTTCTTTCATTGCTTTACATATTCTAAAAATTAATTACTAATCATAAAGTTAGAAACATGCACCGGCTATACCTCACCTCATTCACACACGGGGAATGAGCACCTTCTTGACTAAGACCTCTGTCTTGCTCTACACGGGCTGTTTATCAATTTCTCCAGAGTGACAATAAATCAAGTGGGAGCACATGGTAATGTAAATCACAGTCTAATTTAGTTGTCACTGTGTTGTGACACTTGGTTAAAAATGCTTTTTAATTGTGACTATAAATTATACATGAACAATTCTTAGTGACAGTCTTAATACTACATCAGATTATTTTACCCAAGGGGAATAGCAAGCATCATCAACATGAAGCAAGTGTACATCTGAAACTTTTTAAATAGCAATTTGGGAAAAGATAATGATGATGATGTGTTCTGGTTTAGTTTCAATCCAAAACTCTTTGGATAGAAAGGGAGGGGGACAGAAAGATCTCCTTGGAAATTTCCAGGTTATAAATTGTAGGGCTGTGGATTTCCAACACAGCATTTTCTCTCTGTTCTCCTATGGTATGGCCATGAAAATATGATGTGAAATTTCTATTTTTCAGTTTATCCATATTCAGGAATGAGCTACTTAATCTTAGCAGGGTATTTTTGTACTAGAGGAAAAACAAGTGGACTTAGAAGAAAAGTAATATTTCTAAGTATCTATTTAAACTTACGCATGCTTATATATTTCAAAAATCTGTATTTCCTGTTTTAAGTACTGGGCTTCAATTAAGTAGATCCCAACCGGTTATGGAATGATAATATTCTATAGTATCACATAAAGAAAAACAAAATTTATATAAGAACGCTCATATTTGACATACTACTTTCTGTATCTAGGTAAAATGTGAATGACATAATAAAAATTAACCTAACTTTATTCTGATGTCTGTCTTCTGGAACACATAAATGTGCTTCATTAATGGTTACCCGTTATCCTGAAAAAAGATAGACTTGTGTTTGAATGTAGGTTTCATAGTCATTATGCCTCACCTCAGTTCCTTCTCCTCTAAAAGTGGAATAAAGCTCACCTCACATAATTGCTTTGAAGCTCTAATGGGACAGTTTTTTTTAAAACAGACAGTACACTAGATAGTATGTTATAATAGTCAATAAATTTTAGTGCCCCTTCCACTGAAATTCCTGTAGTTTATGGATATAGATAAATTCTTGAAGCAATGAGCAAGATCTCCATATGTTAGGTAGCTTTCATATGCCCTAATCTCTCACAGAACTTCTAGGCAAAAGAATCCTGATCTGAGACTCCACTACCCCATTCCTAGGTAACACTCTGGAATTCAGAAAAAAAGTAGGTAAATAAGGTATGAACAAGTGAGGGGGGAAAAAGGAATATTCTCTCAGTTCAGGAACACACAGTATTACCTATAAAATCACCTATAAAGTTGGGGATGGCTTGATGGATACGGAAGACAAGAAATCATAAGCTAGGATGGATCTTTGGAAAGGAATAGTGCAGCTGAGATAATACCATCAAAGCGTGGGAGCAAAGCATGCTAGCAGACACCAAGTATTTACCAACACATTTACTGAGCATCTACCGTGTCAGGCACTCTCCTGAACTTCTCAAAACAAAGATGACTGATACTCAGTCCTTGTTTCAGATTAGACCATGTGAAAGCATGCCTCTAAGGGAGAGCCATGCATTAGATTTAGAATGCCTCATAATACTAAACACCATGGGTATGCAAGATGATTAACCATCATTCAACACTCGCAGCTATATGGACAAATACTAATTACAGTCCCCCTTTTTATTTAGATTGCTATGTTTTGCCTATGGCTGGCTAATTTTCCTTTGTAGTAAAGCATCCTGCTGGTGATTTGTAAGAGTGTTTATAGGATGATGAATTTGCATCAACATACTAGAGTTTCCAATCAGAGATTTGCCTAAGGTTTTAAGGTCTAGGTCAAGCGAAAATAGATGCAAAATTATGATACTTTATGATATTATCTCTAACAGTAAGAATTATATAAAGGTTTGTTTATATTCTTATGCAAAAATAACCAATCTCCCCAGATTTTGCATGTTGGGAGACTCTTCAAGGAATGGAAATCAGTTGTGAAATCAGGTGTCCACTGACTACTAATGACAACTGTCTGAAATCATATCCTAATGATTTTGAGAATCTATTTGGGCACATTGATGCATGCTATAGTATAAGAAAGAAATGGTCAAAATAATAAAACATAAACAAATAATAAAAAATAAAAATGGACTACCATATCACCAAAGAAAATAAGCATATAAAAATAAATAAATATAAAACAATGTGGCTAGGCAGGTACATTTAAAATGGCTACAATGTAGCTGCTAATCTGTCATTCTATTTTTAACTTTATAAATTTTACCTTCCTAGAGACCTTAGGCATTTGATTTTGTGACCCCCAGAACATCACATTAAAATGCAATTATTAAATTAAAAGGAAGGAAGGAAGGAAGGAAGGAAGGAGGGAAGGAAGAAAGAAAGAAAGAAATGGTCAAATTACCAGGACCAGGTTGTCTAGAAAGGGTGCAGTCCCAAAAATGTAGCCCATCACTAAAAATCCACTGTTGGGGTAGTCAGAAAAAAAAAAAAAGACAAAATGTATGTTTGCCATCTCCACTTTATAATGTATACAAATTTATCCATATGTGGATATTCAACAAATATTGACAGGTATTATCAAATATTATCAAATATTGACAGATACTATTGTTAGTACAATATTCATATTTTATAATTAAATGGTAAGATTTTGAAGCAATTCAAATTAGCTAATAAAGCATGGCATATGAAATGAAACAAACTGTTTTTGTCTAAGCACTGTCACTTAGATTCTGCTTGATTAGGAGGAAATATCTCAATATCAATAAGCCTCAAGTTCTCGATCTACAAAAAATCAAGATAATTCCTACCTCACTTATTCCTTTTTTCATTCATTGAACGAACACTCTATAATTGCCATATACTCTCTAGGTTTCTGGGAATTGAGTAATGAATAGGACAGACACAATCCTTCATGAGATATATAGTCTAACAGTAGTTGTTAAGGATTAAAATTTGTAACTAATGGAAAGTGTTTGGCATGAAGAAAACTTTGAATAAGTGTTCTTCTATAATTATTATATTACTGATATTGTTATTGCTACCATTAAGCAGAGGAAATTAATTCGAAAAAGCATGATAACCTGAGCCATAATATTTTTTAGAAGAATACTGGTATTCACATGTAAGGGATACTTACTTCTCCTTTTCATTACTCTTTCATTTTAATGGTAACTACTCTGTGTTTATCTAAAGAAAACTGGCATGCAAATAAACACACCACTGCTTAGAGTGATCTGAAGATGCCATCTTGAGAAGCCATCATTGAAACTTTCCTATGCTTGGCCCATCTTTCTCCTTCTATAGCCGAGAGATACTATCACATAAAGCATGGTTGCCAAATTTAGTGAATAAAAATGTAGAATGCTCATTTAAATTTCAGATAAATGATGAATAATTTTTAGTGTGTCCCAAATATTGCACTGGACATGGTTATACTAAAATATATTCATTGTTTCTCTTAAAGTCAAAGTTAACAGGATATTCTGTATTTTACCGGGGAAACCTAACCTATAGATATTCCAAAGGTACCCTCAGGGAATTTCTCTGACATGTTTATTAAACATTTCTAAGATTTTACCAATGTCAAAAACATTAATTACAACACAAAATAAACCAGAGGTGACCCAGTCATTTCTCTGAAATGATGGGTGAAAGACTCTGAAATATGCCCCAGCATGACACTCTATACAGCACTGGAATTTTTTTTTTTTTGAATGAAACTAACATAGAAATAATTATTTTTTTTTTGCAAATTCTTTTCCTTTCTACTTGTTTCCCCAAGAAATAGAAGTTAATACAACCACATGCAGATCATAAAACTGCTTATTCAAGTCCCCTGTCATCAAGATTCTTCAAGGCTCAGTAACAGATGTGAGAACTGGACCTGGCAAAGAGACTGAGATCACTCCATCCATCCCGGAAGTAGCCGCCTTGGGCTCCTCTCCATGTGTTCTGCAGTGGTCAGAATGAAATGGTTAGAGGAAAACTACTGTGCTCACTCCACAATGCCTTCACTCTCCAAAGCAGAAAAAATAAATTAGGTCAGAGGCATCATGAATCTCTGACTAAAATGTCCCTGTGATATAGGAGTCAAGCATTAGAGTGGATTGCTTTATGAGAATGAGGACCTTCAGGAGTGGGTTGTTTTAAATTAGCAAATCATTTTTGTGGCAGTTGGCGACAGAGGATAAAATAAACAGGGATCAGGTAAGGTAAGGGCTTTAGGAACAGGAGTAGCTGAATTGAACAGTAGAACAGTAGCTGTATTGAACAGTAGAACGACCTGGAGGAGAGGAACCATCATTCGAATTTTATAGTAATAATGACATCAAGTTACCAGCTGAAAGAAACAATAAGAAGGAGTAGAGCTAGGTAGCCAAGGAAGGAAGAAAGCAAGGAAAGAAGGAAGGGAGTCTCTGTGTAATCACTGTTAATAAATTATATTAGTAGAGATTTGGCATCATTTGTGACTTCAACCCTAGATCTTGCTCTAAAATCTGGCATTACCTAACAGAGTTATACTATACATCATTTTGTTCAATATTTCAATTCTTGTGACAAAAGATGTTACATTCATAAGTGGTAATAACAAGTAATCTAAAGAGTACTTGTTAGAAGTAACTACTAGGGTCAAAGAATAATTATAATATTCACTACCATAAAACAACTTGAAGGTCTTTAAAATTTATTTTAATATTGGCCTCAGGTTATCATATAGCAATTTCCCCTTGGTTATTTTTCATTCAACAACCCTTATATCTCATATCGTCCTACAAAAGGATTAGCATGAAACTACTTCTATAATAAAAATAGGAAAATGAAAATACAAAGAATGAGTGTCTGTTGCCTGACTCAGTGGAAACTAAAATGTATATAAAAATCATACTTCTCATATTGATAATGTCATTATGTGAATATTACAAATATTATTCTTCAGAATTTAAAAAATAAATAACATTTTTATTTTCTTCCAGATCTGGCATAAGGAAGAGAATTAGAACAATTAAGTATATGGTCCCGTGAGAACCACTTGACTTTGCAGACCCTTAAAATGATGATATACAGATAGAGATAAAGGCTGAACATATATACCCAGGCTATTAGTAGTGATTGCCTCTAGGCAGGAACATGGAATTGGAGCTGAACAAGGGGAAGATGAACACAGAATCTTCAACTGTTGTTTTAGAATACTTCTGCCTTTCTGTAATTTTTAAAATAGTAACAATCGTACATTACTTCTGAAATTAATTTTAAATGAATCAAAGCCTTTCTCCTGGACTTTCCATTGGCATTAACAGTTGGGTGCTATATGCTAGCTGTCAAAATATTGGAAAGCATTTAGTACATTTATTCTTTTACATTGCCAAGTGTGGTAGAATATTTGCAAAACATACCGCATGTGAGCAACAGAAAACGACTTGACTTTTACATCACACCTGTTCATGGCAACTGCTCTGCTACAAACTTTCATGATGATAACTTATTTGAAATCATTATTGGCAACGTAAGTGTGAATTTTTTCCCACCTTCTTAATATGTCAGCATTGCACCAATACTAGAGGCAGGTTTGTCATTTTTTTCTTCATTGTGACTCATTTTTTCTCACCACTTAAGACAACCAATACAGTGACAGCCAAATCTATATCATTATAATAAGGCAATATCAGAATAATGTGAGTCTTCAGTATGATGGGCATCCCGACATAGTAATTTAGTAATCTAAACCTCCAAAACACAAATTTTATTCAATGGGATGATTTTTTTGTAGACTCAGTCTAGATTGATTTGATATATATCATTATCTGCATGGAGTCCAGAATCTTCCAGATTCTTTGCTATTCTTTTGAATTTGTATAGCTTCCAATAAATACACAATTTCTTGGAAGATAATGACATAAATCCAAAAAATGGAAAATTGATTATTCTACAACTGAGTCAACAGAAAACTGAAACAATGCTTACAACAATTTATCTGTTATGCAACATACCTTTCATTTATTTTTAAATCAACTTCGTGATCTCAAATGTTTTCCTGACCTCAAATTATTTTACTGCACAGAGAAACTGTCATGAGTTTGCTAGTTATAAAAAATTCATACTTTCTATGATGTAAAGCAAAGTCTATATCTTTTTTTTCCTCCATGTTTCTTAGGCTGCTTTTTAACTGAGTAATCTATTGACATCTATTAAAATTTAACACCCACTAAATTCTAGAGACCGTATTAAGTTAGGATCTCCTCCCTCCCCACTCCAGGATCATATGGAGTACTAAGGCTTTGAAGTGTGGATCAAGAGGAAATGTCTTTGTTTTATGCTTCCGACTGCACATTTATTTCTTGGCAAAGAACTATATAATAAATCGCAGAATTTGTTTGTTCTAAAGAATAAAGCACTGGCACATTTTAGCTCAAATAAACCGCTGGCCAAAGAAGTTAAAAATATATCTATGGGCGTTTTCATAGACATGTATGTACTTCGTTGGTAGACGCTCAGTTTGCATTCAGAAGTTTTGTTGGTTTTTGTAATTGACACGTGTTATCCATATTTTCCTCTTTCAGAGGAAAGGCTGGCTTTGGATGTCTTCATAGCAGAAATTCTCCTCTCAGGTTTGTTTGGATTCGGATGCGGCTTGACTGATTAGGGTGCAACTTTCTGGATTAGGCCAGTTGGCACTCCCTTTCCACCTGTCGCACCTGAGTTCTCATGGAGTGACTCAAGGAAGGAACAATCAACCCCAAAATTCTTATAAGCTGAAATGTTTGCCTAGATTTCAATAAAAAGCAGAGCTAAGGAGTCCCTTTTTCCCACTGGATTAGGTTGTGCGAGTATATGAATATTAAAATGGCTGCAGCCATTTTATCACAAGGAGTTCCCATATAAGTATGCAGAACAATGGAGAGAAACCCAATTTTTAGGAAATGAGCCAGTGATTCACTTAAAGTGACAGCTGGACTTTAAAGTTATGTAAAGCCAATAACTTCCATCATATTATTTTTCCTATTTTTTTTTTTTTTTACTTTGAAGTAAGGCAAGGATTATTAAAGAAGCTTTTTACTATAGTAATAAAAACACACGGGAAAAACATTGATAAATTCTCACTGAAGTTAAAATCCAAAGGAAATAATCATAATAAATTCACTTCAATACAGTCACCAAACATATCGACAAAGAAAAAGTCTATAATAGGTATTGATTTGACAAATTTGTATTAATTCAGAAAGCAGGCTAGTTATTGAAAATAAATCTCAACTTTCAATCCTATAGAGAACTATTTATTAGTAAATCTATTTCCACAGAAATACATGCATTTCATCAATCTACTGCTTATGGATACAGTCACATTATTTGTGACGTAATAAAAAGTAGTTATAATTGTCTTTCTTATTTGACAATGAACAAACATTTTTAATGAGAGGAAAAGTAAGTAACCTTGGATAAAAACATTATATGTGACTCTCTTTTCAAATGTCTTTTGTTGGTATATAAGAAAAAAATTACAATTAATTCAGAATTCAAAATATCAGCATTTCTAGAAGACAACTTCCAGGTAAGTGGCATTTGAAACAATTTTAGTAAAAATCTGTTCAGAACAATATTATATTCTAAATTCCATTGATAATTATCCACAGTTCCTGCCCCAATTACACATTCCTCCCTTTGCCTCTTCTTGTATAATCATCATCCCCACTATATTATTTTTTTTTAAGATTTTATTTATTTGACAGAGAGAGATCACAAGTAGGCAGAGCGGCAGGCAGAGTGAGAGGGGGAAGGCAGGCTCTCCGCTGAGCAGAGAGCCTGATGTGGGGCTCGATCCCAGGACACCGGGATCATGACCTGAGTCGAAGGCAGAGGCTTTAACCCCCTGAGCCACCCAGGTGCCCCTCCCCACTACATTATTAGCACAACTCTGACATTACCCCAGCTTTCCATAGGAGCCTCCATAACATATAATCCAATAACCTTCTGCTCTCCAAGGATTTCTCTCATTTCAACCATACCATCTCTGTGCTGCCAAAGTGATCTTTCTAATCCATTTGTCAGATTATGTCTCTTGACCACTGAAAATGTGCAATGATTTCCAATGCCTACAGCACCTAAATCATTGTCCTTTACAACCTTATACCAACCTACTTGTCCAATTTCATATCTGCCAATCCTCATCTTGAATTGTATGTTTCAATCATGCTGAACTACTCACAGCTTCTTCCACACACCATAATCATATACTTCTATGGCTTTTCCACATCTGCGTTGTTATACCATCCCAACCACCTCACACTCTATCCCCTACATTTCACTGAAGATAGTCTACCTGACAATTTTTTATTTATCTCTCAACTGCCAAACTAAGGATATTGACATGTCTCTTACAAAACCACCCCAGCCTTCTCGATAAGCCAATTTTAGGTGTTCCTTCTTCTGTGTTCTCATTTCATTTTGAATATACCTCAGTTTTTAACTAATTGTTTCTTCTTTCTTTTTTCACTAGATTATTGAGTTCATTGAGAAGAGAGACTCAGCTCTTTATCTTTGTCCTTGTGGATTTTGAACTATGCCTAGAATATAATATGCTTAATGACTATTTTCTTATTTCCTCAGCTCAAAGTGAAGCTGGATTCTTTAAGGAAATAACATCTCTTAGGACCTTCCTGTTATCTATGATGCCCAGGAAGGAATCATGGGATTTTTATTCTCCTAGATTTCTTCTAGGACATTCCATGTAACTCTATTATTATAGCCTCTTTTTGTTAGCTCCTTAGTTATTTCCTAACCATCCTTGTGATGGATTAATGGGCCATCTGTTTCTTCCATTCATTTATGGAGAACTTGGATCTCTGCCTTCTTCACCAGAACAACTTTTGCTAGTTCTAGACCTCAAAAGCTACATAAAGATAATGTGCCAAGTAGCCTAGCTTTACAGTGCCCATATGGCCCCACATTTTAAGTATAATATATTTCCACAATATAAGGGTACTACAATTACCTATGCATTACCATAAAAAATATAGAACTCTTTTGATTTATAAACTTAGATATAATCAATACAACTTTGATAAAATTATACATTTTTCCAAGTTCACCTATAATTAGTTTTACATAGTGCCAGATTAAAAACGGAAGGTGGGGACACCTGGGTGGGTCAGTGGGTTAAGCCTCTGCCTTCAGCTCAGGTCATGATCTCAGGGTCCTGGGATCAAGTCCCAAATCAGGCTCTCTGCTCAGCAGGGAGTCTGCTTCCCCCTCTCTCTCTGTCTGCCTCTCTGCCTACTTGTGATCTCATGTGCTCTCTCTGTCAAATAAATAAATAAATAAAATCTTTTTTAAAAAAAGGAAGGTGAATTAGATACTCTTGTCATTATCAATTTTGACTGAATTGACTGGATATTTTGATGTAATGGAAGCACAGTTAAATATAATTTGTCATATGCATGACCTGGAATTTTTAGAAAGTCTTTTTTAAAAATAAATGGTGCAGCCATCAGATTAGGGAAACATTTATCACCTGAGGCTGGAAGACTATCCCTAAGCAGAAACAGGACTTAAGGGCACTAAAAGCCTGTTTGACCAAAATATTACCTCCCTTCATCCCATCAGTTTATTTATTTTGTTATGGTAGTCACCATACAGTACATCATTAGTTTTTGATGTAGTATTCCATGATTCATTATTTGCATATAACACCCAGTGCTTCATGCAGTATGTGCCCTCCTTAATACCATCACCGGGCTAACCCTTCCCCCCACTCCCTTCCCCTCTAAAACCCTCAGTTTGTTTCTCAGAGTCCATAGTCTCTCATGGTAGGTCTCTGCCCTTTGTGCTTCTAAAACCGCCAGCCACTCCCAGTTTGCATGCATGCCCCTGCAGCTCCAGGTTTCATCTTTAGGGGGGCTGCTCTAAAGTCCTTTCCTCACTGCTACCTATCTTTGAGTCTATGCCCAGTGAGGCTTTTGTGTTCCCGTAGTGCAGGATTCCAGAGGCTCCCTCCCCTTTCCGTTTATTTGCCTGCAGAATCATGGCTCCCTGCTTCCTATCTCAAGACCAACCACCTGAGATATTCTGTTTGTAGAGATCCAGACATAACTTCTTACATCTCGGGCTGATTTTGTGGGTGTTCAGAATGATCTGGTAGGTATCCAGCTCGATTTAGGGGACCAGTTGAAATAGGGTCCCTTAGCCCTCTGCCATCTTTGCCTGAATTCTCCCCTGTAACTGTTAACTTCTTAAGAAAGAAAACAGTGAAATATGTTGCCATAAAAAAACAAAAACTAGAACAAAAACCAACAACAAAAACACCTGATTGTGAATAAGAATGATGCATAAATGCTGGAGCATTTTTGTGAGGCACTGAACATTGATGGCTATTAGGAAAAGCCCATAAAATATACTAAACAGTAAAACATCTGAAAAAGAAATGAAGAAAACAATCCCATTCACAACAGCATCAAAACCACAAATACGGGGCACCTGGGTGGCTCAGTGGGCTTAAGCCTCTGCCTTCAGCTCAGGTCATGATCTCAGGGTCCTGGGATCCAGCCCCGCATCGGGCTCTCTGCTCAGTGGGGAGCTTGCTTCTCTCTCTCTCTCCCTCTCTCTCTGCCTGCCTCTCTGTCTACTTGTGATCTCTGTCTGGTCTGTCTGTCAAGTAAATAAATAAAAATCTTAAAAAAAAAACACAAATACTTAGGACAAAATTTAACCAAGTAAGTACAAGATTTGTACAAAGAAAACTATGTCTTTGATGAAATAAATTAAAGACAAAGACAAAAAATATTCCATGTTCATAGATTAGAAGAATATTGTTAAAGTATCCATACTACCCAAAGCAATCCACAGATTCAATGCAATCCCTATCAAAATTCCAATGGAATTTTTCACAGAAACAGAACAATCTTAAAATTTGCATGGAACCATATAAGACTCCAAATGGCCAAAGCAATCTTGAGAAACAATACTATTGCAACCTTTTCTGATTGCAATCTATACTACAAAGCTATAGTAATAAAAACAGTATGGTATTGGGATAAAAAGAGACACATAGACCAAAGGAACAGAACCAAGAGCCCAGAAATAAACCCTCCAGTATACACAGTCAAGTGGTTTTTGACAAAGGACACAAGAATTCCCAATGGAAAAAAGGACAGTGTCTTGAATAAATGGTGCTGGGGAAACTGCACAGCCATACAGAAGACCTTGCACCCCTATCTTACACCACTAACCACAATGCAGTAAGATTAAACAATGTCTGAAACCATAAATCCCCTGGGGAAAAAAATGCAGGGGAAAAAACCTCCTTGCCATCGGTCTTGGCAACTATTTTTTAGACATGATACAGAAAGAGCAACCAATTAAAACAAATATTAACAAGTGGGACTACATCAAACAAAAGAGCTCTGCGCTCTTTCAACAAAATGAAAAGGCAACCTATAGAATGAGAGAAAACATTTGCAAACCATGTATCTGTAAGGGGTTAATACCCAAATATTTAAAGAATTCATACAACTCAGTAATAAAAAAAAATCTGACTAAAAAATGGGCAGAGGAACTGAATATACATTTTTCCAAGAAAGATTAAAAAAAAAAAAAAAACAGCCAGCAGGAGAAAAGGTGCTTGACATCACTAATCATCAGGAAAATGTAAATCAAAACCACAATGAGATACCACCTCACACCTGTTTGTATGGCTATCATTAAAAAGATAAGCGATAACAAGTGTTGGCAAAGATATGGTTCACTGTTGGGACTGTAAACTGGTGCAGCCACCAGGAAAAAAAAATAATATGGAGATTCCTCAAAAAGTCAAATATGATCCAACAATCCCACTTCTGAGTATATATGCAAAGGAAATGAAATCAGGACCTTGAAGGGAATGCTGCTCTCCATGTTTACTGCAGCATTAGTCACAACAGCCAGAATATGGAAATAACCTAAGTGTCCTGGTCAACAGATGAGGAAAGAAAATGTGATATTTATATAAAATGGAATATTACCTCAGACATGAAATAGAAGAAAATCTTGCCATTTTCAACATGGACAACAGCCTTGAACATGTTATGTTAAGTGAGATAAGTCAGTCAAAGAAAAATAAGTATTTATGACATCACATATGTGCACAATCTAAAAAAGCCAGACTCATATAAACAGAGAGCAGAATGGTATTTATTTGAGGCTCACATAAGGGAATTAGGGAGATGTTGGTCAAAGGGTACAAAACTTGCAACTAAAAGATGAGTAAGTTCTGGAGATCTAATGCACAGCATAGTGATTAGAGTTGAAAATACTGTGCTGTATACCTCAAAGGTGCTAAGAAACTGTATCTTAAATGATCTCACCACAAAAAAAGAATCAATTATGGGACATGATGGAGCTGTTAGCTAATGCTACATGCTACAGTGTTAATCATATAACAATATATAAATATCAAATCGACACCTTACGTACCTTAAACTTACTCACTGTTATATTTCCCTTATCTCTCAATTTAAAGAAAAACAAGGAAAAGAAAAGCACATATAGGATAAGTAACTATTAAAGTCCAAACAAACAAACAAAAAAAAAGTCCAAACAAACCTATTATTATCCTTTATTTCAGAAAAAACGAACTTAGGTCACCATACTCACTACCCTGTGGAGTACACAAAACACTGAAGTAAAATGAAGCTGTCTGGTAAGTAGGGCAAGATTGTTCCAAACAGGGCCCGTCAATGAGCTGAAAAAAGGCATGCCCACTCAGAGGCATTAAAATGTATTTTTAAAGTATTTATTAAAGACAAGACATTCAAACAAAACATATCTGTGGTTAAACTCAATCTCTGTGACTGACAGTCACCCTTCTAGGACTGATTCCAAAACCAACGGTTTTGCAAATTGGTAAATTAGATTACCAATTTACTCTTAAGATTAATATCACAGCCTATTCCTTGAAGCTTCTCCAACAGACTGACTACCTGAAGCACATTTTTATTTCCTGTAGCTTCTCCCATCCATGTTAGCCCTTGTTTGTTAGTCCCAGTTTGATTAAGAGTGACTATGAGGTCACACTAAGTATACTGTAAATAATAATCAAAATGAGAGGACACGATGAAGTGGCAAAGAGAGAGAACTATAGCCAAAAATTCATTTTCACAGAACTTAAATATATGGAAATAACATTAAATTTATTTATTGAGGCTCAGCAAAAGCACCCAAGGAGGTACATGTTTAACATATTTCCAGTAAAAGAGTAAAAGAAAAGTCAAAGAAAAAAAATAAAAAGGAAGAGGCAGAAACAAAAACAACAGATGGTATCAAGAGAGCATGAGGGTAAAACAAAGGAGATTAAGGGAAGTAATTCTCATAGGTCAGAGTCATATTGTTAGGGATTTGTTATCCAGAGAAAGAAAGCAATTACAGAAAGCATTTGCATTTATTATTTTTTGCTCTACATATGGATCTAGTGAATGTGATTATATATAATAACAAACAAACACATTTTTTTTTTTTTTGCCTTAATTTGAGTTCCTTTGAGGCAACTGACCTCTAGGATGGAACCAGGAAACTTTTTATCTGAGACAAGTAGAAAGTAGAACAAAAGAGACCACTGAGAAGTGTGATGTGAAGTTTTTTTGCTTTTTTGTTCTTTTGTTTTTTAAGATTTTCTTTCTTTATTTGAGAGACAGAGAAATAGAAAGAGAACACACACCCGGGGAGGAGCAAAGGGAGAGGGAAAGAGAAACTCAAGCTGACTCAGTGTTGAGTGTGGAGCCCAATGTGGGGCTCGATCTCACCAACCTGAGCCAAAATCAAGAGTCAGACACTTAGCCAAGTGAACCACCCAGGCGCCCCAAACTTTCTTGACGTCTTTAGCAAGAAAGAAGCCAGGAAAGAGAGAAATGTTTCATCGAGGAAAATGTTTTCTAACT
Source organism: Meles meles (assembly GCF_922984935.1). Classification (NCBI taxonomy): domain Eukaryota; kingdom Metazoa; phylum Chordata; class Mammalia; order Carnivora; family Mustelidae; genus Meles; species Meles meles. Next base: position 159,992,464 of record NC_060067.1, read on the forward strand.
TCCTTAAGCATCCATTTAATATATGTACAGCTCAACTCATGAGCTCACAGAGCAATTTCCACAGGGTTTGAACCTTCCTCCTACACAGATGGACAGCTGTCATGTGATGAATGACCAAGGGGAAAAGGAAGGATGTGAAGGAAATGGAGACAGAATCTTACTCTCCATCAAGGGATTCAGGGAAGAAGAAGGAATTAGACACAGGAGGATCATGAGTACACATCTTGCTTAAACTTACTTTGCAATGTGTGGTTTAGACTTGTCACTCTTCTAATCGATATTACGAGCAATTCCTCTGTTCAATTTCCATTGGTAGTTCCTCCACCTGATTTTGAAGACTTATCCTTGTCTGGTACTACCATGCCTTCGTGCTGCTGTTTTTACTCTTCCCTAACAAAGACATGTTCACTCTTGTATCCCTCATTTCATTCATCTTTCAAGATGGGTCCTTCTTATTATCGCCACCTATCCTAATGCAACAATCTTTCATGCACAACTCTCAGTTCAGTATTTTCACCAACTTTGCTCCAGTCAATATATTACCCATTGTGTCGACAGTGTTTAATGTGTAAACTACAAAAATAATGTAAGAACCTACTGCCTTGTGTTATTTAAGAAACTTCCTAAATCAACTGTAAACTGCTCAAATACAGACATTATATCTTATGCCTTTGTATTTGTTCATCTGACTTACTCATGGAAAAGCATTCAATCTGTGAAATTTATGGATTGAACTAGTAAGAGATTTTTTACTAGTTGGATATGAAAATGAGGACTAGGTACACAGCATCAATATCCAGAATAACACTGTGTTCCTTTTTCCTTTACATTCTGAGATTATTTAAAACACAAAATTTTTTATTTTAAATTGCTGTATAAAAACCCCAGAGTAAGAAAAAATCTTCCTTCTGTTTATAATTATTGTCTAGATCAGATGTTTAGAGATGGTGTTAATAAGATTAACTTATCAGATTCCATCTCTGTGGGTTGACTGTTCTGCAGACAAACTGTTCCATATCACGGATATGGCCTGCAAGGTTGCAGGCATCATTCCAGGGGGTAAGCTGTAAAGAAATACAGATCTCAAGGGCGCCTGGGTGGCTCAGTCATTAAGTGTCTGCCTTCAACTCAGGTGATGATCCTAGGGTCCCAGGATGGAGCCCCCGCATCAGGCTTCCTGATTTGTGGGAAGCATGCTTCTCCCTCTCCCACTCCCCCTGCTTGTGCTCCTTCTCTCACTGTGTCTCTCTCTGTCAAATAAATAAATAAAATCTTTTTTTTTCTTTTTTTAAAGATTTTATTTATTTATTTGACAGACACAGATCACAAGTAGGCAGAGAGGCAGGCAGAGAGAGAGAGGGAAGCAGGCTCCCTGCTGAGCAGAGAGCCCGATGCGGGACTCGATCCCAGGACCCCGAGATCATGACCTGAGCCGAAGGCAGCGGCTTAACCCACTGAGCCACCCAGGTGCCCCAAATAAATAAAATCTTAAAAGAAAAGAAATACAGATCTTCACAACTGTTAACAATAATAGACACACCTGTAAGTTCCTAACATGCTCCGTAGGAGTTGTTTTATGCCCAGCCAGAACCACCTGGGCTTGTTCATGTTGTTTACTAGAGACAGGAAAAGATTAAGAACAAGAACCTTAATTTTCAGTTTTGTACAGGGCACAGTAGGCAATCTGGTCCATATGGGCATAAAAGTATATTGTAATAATACTGTTAATTTTGACAAAGGCACTTTGAACTACTGTTGCTTTTCTTAAGTAACAAATTGTGACTATCATTTTTTCCTTGGGGGGAGAATTCTACTTTTTATTAGTTGTTTCTTATGCTAACCCTGCATTTCTCTTCATTTAGGTTCTGTAAATAACCTGTTCTTTAGAAACTGACCTTTCATTTCTACTCTGCCCTTTCCAATTCTACTTTCATCTGAGTCTCTTCCCACTTTGTATTTTGTCATCTTTTTTCTCTTGTTATTTTGTGCCTGTTTCAGTATAATTCTGAATTTGAACACACAATAGTTCTCACTGTTCCAATTAATTGGCTCACCTACCCTTTAGGTGACCTCGTCCCAGGTCTCTTGTGTTAATTAACACCTTTTCTTCCCAAAGGTTTCTTAACATGGAATGATAGAGTGGGGAGCAGAAAAAGGAATTACTAACATCTGACTATAAAGTATGAGGACACTTGGGTGACAATCCTTCTCAGGCTTCGTCCACCTAATGCATGACTGTTTCAGGGAATAACTAACAAAGTCTATGATTTGGTTAAGTTACTGGTGGTCCTCACAGATTTACTCAGAGGAGGCATCTGGTTATTTGTACAAAGTAACCTTGAGTTGGTAAAGGGATAGAGAAGGCATTATATCAAAAAGGCAAGACAGCAGCAGGCTGAACAGCAGAGGTTCACAGAAACACAAAGTCTAAAGACCTAAGGTAATTAGGGGAGATGTCAATGAGAAAAGGCCTCAGATCTGAACTAAGTGAAGAATCAAAGAATTTCTTTCTTGCGTGATTTTTGCCCTAGATGTATGGTACCCACAATTTAATGGTGGCTTTGGAAGATGTTACTGATTCCTTTCTACAAGAGGAGGTCCTTAATAAATGGCCCACTGTCTGAGTAGAGCTCAATAACTGTTGCTAATTATTAGAATGGGATAAGAAGTAAGGACACATTACTCTTTCTTCAGCATGAAATAACACTTGCCATAAAAAAACACTTAACAAAAAAAAAATTGTCTGAAAATAATATGCTCTTCCACGATAAGTTGAGGTTTTCAGGTAAAATTTGTTATCATCTCTTGGGATGCCAAAAGCTTGCATGTTTAGTTTTCATTATGCATTGTTATTGACAGAAGCAGATTAAACTGTTTCTAAGATTCTAGACAAACTTGTCTTATCAACGTAAGAGTCTGGGGTAACAGGAAGCACAATTTATTAGATTGTGGATCTTAGGTGCTTAATTGCTTATTGAATAAACTGATGAATCGTCTAATTGTGTTCAAATGGGCTCTAATAATAACTAGTTATTTTTCCATCTCTAACTTATAGTTTAATGGACATATTATATCATTATGTTAAAGGTTGTTTTAAACTAATTTGAATTGTTATGTCATCACTAATTTTTATTTCTTAAAGGTAGGTATATAGGACATACAGAAAACTTATATAAAGATGTAGAAAAAAATATAGTTGTGAGAATCAGAACCTGGTTTTATATTCCAGTCCTACTCCTTAAAAGCTCTGCAATCTTGGGCAAATAACTTTCTTTTTTAACTTCTGTTTTTTGTTTGTTTTTTTTTTTTTTTTTTCATAAAAAGATTAAGGTAATACATGCATACCTATCTCAAAACATCATTTTGAGAACTAAACGAGATAATATACATACAAGCTCTTGGCTTAGTGCATGCACACACTAATTTGAGTAAGTAATAGATCTGTTAACACTCCCTGTCCTGCAATTCTCCTCATGAGCCATTAACCATTTCTCTTTGTATTTGAATCAACAATATTACAAAAGCAAAGAGAGACATAAACTAGAGAACATTTTGTTTTTATATTTATAAAAGCATCTTGCAATACAATGGACTATTATAATTTGTATGCAAATAAAGGAGAGTTTTAAAAATATTTTTGACATCATAAAGGTAGGACTACTTAAGTTAGGACAAAGGTCTTATACACAACTACAAATTCTAAAATTTGATATAAGGTAGTAAAACCAATGGAATATGTAAAGAGGATAGAAATTGAAGTCTTCCTTTGAAGTTCTATAACATATATAATACTCCATAATATATATTATTAAAATATAGCAAAACTGTTAAAAGTAGCTAAACACAGCAAAGTCACACTGTATCCTCTCTCACTTGGAAAGTTCCCTGGTTTGGATAATAAATAATACGGTTACTGTCTCAGGCATAATGTAGCTTAAAACTGTAACCTAGTAGCAAAAGCACCCTTGGCTGCTATTGTATATTTAGTCTATATACTTGTCAGTCCTATTCCAAACAAGAGTCAAGGGTTATAAACAGTTCTATGGTATGTTACTGCTACACATATAGTTTATAAACAGACTAATGCTTAATATGATCCATATCATATGAACGCAAAAAGATAAAGATAGTGAATTTGAGCATCTCATTTTGTAACCGAGACAGCTGAGTCTCATTTTGCTTGTTTATCTTGTCTTACAATGTCTAATTTGCAGGAGTTCTAATAGTGCACTTCCAACATCAGAAAGTTGTATGCAAAATTAGTTGGTGTTTAATCATTATTTTGTTCTCATTTAAAATTAGTTTTGCCTGATTCATTATCTTTTGCTAATTTACAACAAAAGAAGAAAGAGGTCAAGCAGTCTTGTTTGTAGAAAAAAATACCATCATTAATAACACAGTACTTAAAAGGCAGCCAATCTGGTTAAAATTTAGTGGGTTTTTCTGATTATTTCACTTGAATGATAAATTATGTAATTTCAAGAGTCTGTACTTCTACTCTATGAAAGAAGGTAGAGAAGGAAAAGTGGAGACAGAAAATATGTTCTAACTACTACAATTCTGAGATTAGAGAGAGCATCAGGGCAAGAGTGGCCTGCTATCGCCACACACTTCTATGAAGGTCTGTCACAAGCTCTGATTCATGCCTGACACACTCTGAACTTCACTTAACATCAGGTGGTTGTTGATATGCGGCATAAAATGAAATATGTTGGGCTACCTGGGTAGCTCAGTCAGTTAAACATCTGACTTTTGATTTCAGCTCAGGTCATGATCTCAGGGTCCTGAGATAGAGCCCCATATCAGGCTCCACACTCAGCACGGAATCTGATTAAGATTTTCTTTCTTTCCCTCTCCTTCTGCCCCACTACCTCCCACCAGCTAGCCTGCACTCTCTCACTCTCTAAAAATAATTTTTTAAAAAAGTGAAATACGTTGTGCTATCTCGAGTCAATAATCTGCACTAGACCATTTCTTTCAATGGAATTTATGATAAGGCTGCTTCTCTGTTTAGAAGGAAGACAGAAAAGACTAATTTTATTTTTGTGTTGACTATCGAAGAAAGATGTAATTTGTAGTCACCCTGAGAGTAATTTCCTGAGACTCCTGGGTCCACAAGCAGTCCACAAGTCCCTGGCAAAAATGGAGAAGGAAAGTGGAATAAATGAAAAGTAACCTCTATGAACACTGGCATTGAATTTTTGAAAGGAGAGAAATAGGGATAGCTCCATTTTAAGGGGTGCCAACTACATTCTAGGCAAATAAAGAATCACAGCCCAAGAGGTTAATGGGGTGGCTCAGTAGGATTAAGAGAACCAGGGGCAGCAGAGTAGGCAGGAAAAATAATCAAAGGGAGCACAAGACTAGAACATTCAGGGCACCTGGGTGGCTCAGTGGGTTAATCTGATGCCTTCGGCTCAGGTCGTGATCCCAGGATCCCTGGGATCGAGTCCCGCATCGGGCTCTCTGCTCAAGCGGGGAGCCTGCATCCTCCTCTCTCTCTCTGCCTGCCTCTTTGCCTACTAGTGCTCTCTGTCTGTCATATTAAAAAAAAAAAAAAAAAAAAAAAAAAAAAGACTAGAACACTCAAGGGACTAATATGAAATGTAAGAGACTGGGGGCTATTTTGAATGATCATTCCAAATGTGCTTAAAACTTGGAATCAAATCAAATTATAATCATCACATAAGCTCTTGGTTGCCTCCAAAGGCCATAGAGCCTGAGGAAATTTGTGATTCACAAAAGTAATCCTCTGCTTGCTGAACAAAAATTTGTTTATCGATACCAGATGTTAATAAGGACAGTTCTTATTTACAGCTCAGAAAATGCATGCGGTTTTCATTAAATTTAACAGTCTTAACTAAAATTCCTACCTGAGTGGACTCTGCGAGGCTAATTATCTTTTTAGTAATAAACAGCTTTGCCCAGAATTTCAAGTTAGGTTTCCACTAGCCACATGATTTTCTTAGGATTTGAATGTTTATTTCCGTATTTTACTAACTTAATTTGTTGACACATTATTTCAACTATTAAGACTAAACATTCTACCAATACAAAAAATTCTATGACAATGCCAAATGAATCATTAAAGTAATTATCAAATTAATACAGACTAATGTAAATGTACCTTTTATTTCAGTTTACAGCATTTGTTTAGATATCTTAATAGATTTATTTAATTCTCTATTTTCCTTTGCCTCCAGAAATAACTCATGTTATCTTACCATCCACTAAGAATTTATTCAACATTGGTTTGGAGACATTTTTCTGCAACATCAAACTGAGATAATCAAATATCAAAGTCTGTTCCATAGCACAGAATCCATCATCAAGCTTCAGTGCCACGTCTACTTTTAAAATGACTAACAAGAAGCCCATTATTAATCAGCTAATCAAAATTTTGGAATTTTGAAACCAACTTTTCCCAATTATATATCATCTATCTCTCTCAATAAAATCAGGATTATGTTTTTTTCTTATTAAAAATACTGAAACATAACTTTAAAACTAGATTTCTACTTTTGATTAGTGTCAATAATCAAGCTCTTGGATAACCCATTATTGCCTAAATATGGTTTGTTACCCCTGAGTTTTTGTCCTTGATTTTATCATCTTTATAAAACAAATAAATCAATAAAAAAACTAAAGGCTCATATTAAAAACTACTTTCTTCATAAAACCTTTCTTATTATCCTATAATCAATATGATTCTCCTTTCTTTTTAAATCCATCTGATATTTTATCTGTAACTTTTCTGGTATCTTACAAATTTGGTCTTTGAATTACATTAGTTTCAAGCCTGAATTCAAATCTAGATCCACATCTGACAGCTAGCTACATGACACTAGATAATTCATTTAACATTTCTGAGCATTAGTTTCTTTAAGATAGATTAAAAACAAACAAACAAAACAAAACAAACAAAAAAAACCCTCCAAAAACAAAAACCTTTCTGCAGGGCCATTCTACGGAATGAAAAAAAAAAAAAAAATGTTCTTGGAGGACTAACAATGTTTGATAACTATGTCTGCTTTTCTCCCTTACACGGGTCTCACAAAAGGCTCTATGTTGTTTGAGGTTAGGACCTGTGATATTCAGTATTTAATTTTCTGGGGTCTTAACACAAGGCCTTTTAGGTCATGAGGGATTTTTTAAAAGATTTTATTTATTTATTTGACAAGAGAGAGAAAGAGTACAAGCAGGGGTAATGGGAGAGGAAGAAGCAGGCTCTCTGCTGAGCAGGGAGTACAATGCAGGGCCAGATCCCAGGACCTGATCTGAGCTGAGCCCAAGGCAGACACTTAACTCACTGAGTCACACAGGCACCCCTGTAATCGTAAATTGGGATTTTTTAAATTTCAGTTTTTGTTTTTGTGGGACTCACCTATTATTTTTGTTCTCAATTCCTTTCCTTCCTATGGAGGAAGAACACAGTGACTTCTGTTGCAAATTGTTGTTCTACCAACTCCACAGTTTTTTGTTTTTTGTTTTTCTTAATCTATTTCTTTCTTCTCGCATGACTTTATATAACCCTAATTCCCAACAGAGAGAATAGACCAGCAGTAATTTCCTAACCCAATCCTGGCCAATGAAACATTTTCCCTAGCATGAGTTTCTCCTAGGAGTCTTTTACAACAAGAAATGAAAATGAGAGTCAGATCTTGATTTGTTTTTGATAAAAACTGTGGAAGGTTAGGAGCACAAACTGTTAGTAACCATGTTCCTGTCCTATGAGGAAAACCAGTCATCAGTGCAAAAGAATGAAGCTAATGGACTGACACAAAGACTTCAACCCCACACCTTATGAGATACCAAGAGAAGGGTGCTGAGTGTGTTTTGTGTGTGTGTGTGCGCGTGCGCGCACAAGTAGTATAAAATATAATACAATAAAATAAATATATGTAAGTTACACATATCCTTTACTAACTGATACTGGGAAAGATATAATGTAATCTCAAATATTAACATACTTACCAATTTGTAGAATCAGTAAGACAATATAATATATACATGGGTTGAACCCCTCTTTTAATTTTCTATGGAAAATTGGGATAATTAATTACAAAAGTAGTAGAGTGTTTATCAATCTTTATTGTATAACTTTTATAGTCACTAAAAATCAGCACAAAGAGAAATAAGGCTTTTCACGATTGTATTGGTGGGGCAACACATGAAGATCATCGAGTCATATCCTGGACTCCTAACCTAATGCAGGATTCTGACTGATGGCTATATAGAACTATGTTCTGCTGTTTTTATTCCATTTTTTTTTCCATTTAAAGCAAATCATGCTGTATTAAAATCTGGAAACACAATTTTATCCATATATGATGGTTAATTTTGTGTCAACTTGACAGAGCCACAAGGTAACCCAGTATGTGGTTAAACATTATTTCTGGGTATGTCTGTGATTGTGCTTTCAGAGGAGATTAACACTTGAATGTGTCAACTGAGTCCAGCAGTTTTCCCTCCCCAGAGTGAGCAAGCATCATCCAATCTGTTGAAGGTCTGAACAGAATATAAATGTAGAAGCAGGGAGAATTCAGTATTTCTGCCTGATTGGAGTTGGGGTTTTATCATTCTGCCCTGAGACTGGTACTCACACCATTGGCTCTACTGGGTCTCCAGCTTGTAGATGGTAGATTATGGGAATTTAAAGGTACCATAATCATGTGAGCCAATCCTTCATCACAAATCAGATAGCCTTTTATTTTTTTTTTATCAATCTTTCTTTTTCTTTCTCCATTTCTTCCCTTCCTTTCTTTCCTTTCCTCCCTTCCCTTCCTTCCTTCCCAATCCATCTATCTTCTATCTATCTACTATCTATCTATTCATCTATCTAATCTACCTATCTATCTTTCCTATTGTTTCTCTTTCTTTAGAAGACCATACCATACCATGTCTCTACTTCCTGTTGTAGTCCTAACCACAGTACCTCATGTGAACCAATTTGGATATAGGGTCTTTCTAGAGGTAATAATCAAATGAAGTCATGACAGTAGATCCTAATTCAATGTCTAGAACTCTTATAAAAAGGGGAAAATGTGGATACAGATTGATTCATCAAAGAACAGGTAAAGACAAGGAACTATCAGAAGCTAGAAGAGAGGGCTAGAATAGATCTTTCCTTTTTTTTTTTTTTCTTTTAATCATTGCCATTTTTTATTGAAGTGTAGTTGACACGTAGTGTTGCATTAGTTTTAGGTGTACAGCATAGTGACAACTCAGTAAGTCATGCCGTGCTCACCACAAGCAGAGCTACCATCTGTTGCTCCACAACAAACACTATTACAAAGTCACCGGCTCCATTTCTTGCGCTGTCCCTTCTATTCCTGTGACTTATTCATTCCAAAGTTGGAATCCTGTCTCTCCCATTTCCCCTTACACATTTTGCCCATCTCTCTACCATTCTCCTCCCTGGCAACCATTAGACTGTTCTTTGCATTTATGGGTCCATTTCTGCTTTTTTTGTTTGTTTATTTGTTTGTTTTGCAGAATAGATCCTCCTTCAGCTCTTTCAGAGGGAAAATGGCCCTGTCATCACCTTGATCTCAGATTTCTAGCCTCCAGAACTATGAGGCAACAAAGTTCTATTTTATAAATAACTTAGTTTATAGTATTTTGTTATGGCAGCCTTAGGATACTATATAGGGCAGAAAAAGATTAAAAAGCGAAGTGCCTTACTTTATTAAATCAGAGATTCATTGAATTTAGGACGTTAAACATCTTACCTGAAATGTTTTCCTCAGGAATGCTTTGGATGGGAATTTCATAAAAACCCCCATTATTTAAGATAGTGTGTGTGTGTGTATGCGTGTGCGCACGCACACGTGCTTGTATGTATATATATGACAAATATATATACATATATACATATGTATACATGTATAGGCTATACATATATGGTATATATATACACATATTCATATATACGGTATTAAAATCAATTTTATAGCTTTAACATAACTGTAAGGCAATACATTAAAATGTAAATAGAGCTACCTGGCTTAGACCACAGTTTAGCTATGGCCTTAAACATGATCCAAAGGAAAGTTTTTTTCAGGTGTAGCATAAGTTGTCTCATTTGGAAAGAAATGCAAATATTTTTGCTATACAGTATAAAGTAACATATTATTTTCCCTGGGCATAAAAACAAAAATATATGTATAATGTTTTCAATAGAAATATCTGTAAACATACTTAAGATGACATCTGGCTTGAAGCTAAATCTATTTTGCTAGCATCATAATTTCAAAGTTCACTTTTGGAGTTTAAAGACATCACTGTGAAGGATAGAACATCAGATTATTCATAACGTACTTAGTTTTCATGACTGCACTTATTTTTCTCTACTACATTTTCAGATCAGTAAAACAACAGGTATCCTCAGTCTCTCTCGATGGCTCAAGCTGATTATGTTGTTATTAAACTTTAGAGACAATGAGATTTATTATAATATGTGACAAAACTAATCATAATCACTAGAATATATTTTATCAATCTGAACTAGAGTTCCAGATTCCCAGTAGTGTTCTTTCTTTTTTCCTAGATCTAAATACAACTTTATTTATATGTCACTATTCTGTTGGTAGACTGCACAGATCTACAGCTTTCTTACATTTCTATAAATTTTTTTCTAACCTAACATTATTTACTAATTCCATACAAGGATCTGGCAAAACTACTACTGCCATGCTCAAGAAATAATGAAGGATGAAGGGAACATACGGCCTGTCTTCAGGGGGGAAACGGCAAAAAGGAGCACTGAGGAATGATTACAAATTTAACTTATCCATAACTTTGTTCCTGCAATTTATCTTGATGTATTTTTAATGCAATTGTTCACTATTTCATAATTATACACTTACATAATAATGCTAGAATATATTGGTTTTATTTTAAACCACTGAGCCACCCAGGCGCCCCTTGGTTTTATTTTAAATTATGTAACAACCCTTCATGTTGTTCATGTTAAATTCCTAGGGAAGAAATGGTTATATTAGTTTGCTAAGGGCTGCTAAAATAAAGTATCACAAATTTAGGAGTTTAAACTACAGATTGTATTGTCTCACAGTTTTGAGGCTAGAAGTCTGAGATCAAGGAACCTATTCCATCCTTCTTTTCTAGCTTCTGGGAGCTCACTTCTAGCTTGGGGCAGCCTCGCTCCAGTCTTCACTTGATGTTCTCCCTGGGTGTGTGTCTGTGTCCAAATGTCTCCTTTTTATAAGGATAGCAGTCATATTGGATTAAGGACCCACCCTACTCCAGTAAGATTTCTTCTTAACCAACTACCATCTGTAATGACAGTGTTATCAAATAAGCTCACATTCTGAGGTAGTGGACGCTATGACTTCAAAATATGAAGTCTTGGGGGATACAATTCAACTCATAACAATAGCCAAGAAAAATACTTACAGAAATTATTTTTGACATTTATACCAATGATTAAGATTTAGTTTTAACTGTGAGTAGTGAAATACTCTAATGAATATTACACGTATTATAGATAATATATATTAACATAAGATAATATATATACTTATATATGTAAATAATAGTAGCTTAAACTAGACGGAAGCTTAGTTTTCTCTGTTTAAATAAATGCAAGCTCTCATCAGGGACATGGGTACATTTGATCTACCACAGTCAATATGTGAAAGAGGGCTTTTTGTGTCCTGGCCATCATATCTATGTTCCAGCCAAAAGGAAGAAGAAATGTAGGAAGGATATATTATCACCCTAAGGACACTAAATGGGAATAATTCATGAAACTTCCAGGCATATACCATTGACTTGAAGTTAGTCATATGACCACATTCATTGTAAAAGGGACTGAAAAATATAATCTCTTTTTTCAGGTTGCTATGTACCTAACTACAAAAGGTTCATATGCCAGTGAAGAAGGAGGGAATAGATATTGCTTGACAGCTCTCAGTCCACATCATACCATATTAAAATAGTAATAAGTAAAAATATTGCTTTATTCAACAAACATTTATTAAATAGTTTCTCTTGCCACTTAATACAAGGAGCTGGGGGCGAAATATGAATGAGGCTTATGTTAATGAACTCAAAGACAACTAGTGAGACAAATCATGCAAATACGTAAATTTGCAATGCAACAAAAAATAGTATCTGGTAAATATATGATGTGTGAGTAAAATGTCCAGAATAGAAGGAGAAAAATCAACAAAGTTGGTAATATTTAAGCTAATGCTAGAAGAATAAGCAAGAATGTGTCCACTGAGAGGAATAAGGCAGCCAGAAAAGCAAGAACAGTGGTACAACTGACCCAAGGGATAGTCTTAAGAAGTAAGTTTAATTTTCATACTTAAGAATTTGTTATTCATTGTTTATTATTCAATTTTTTTAAAGATTTTATTTATTTATTTGACAGAGATCACAAGTAGGCAGAGAGGTAGGCAGAGAGAGGAGGAAGCAGGCTCCCTGCCAAGCAGAGAGCCCGATGTGGGGCTCGATCCCAGGACCCTGGGATCATGACCTGAGCCGGAGGCAGAGGATTTAACCCACTGAGCCACCCAGGCGCCCCTATTATTCAATCTCATTCTAAGAAGGTTTTGCTTTTTACTTTCTAGTTGAATTAAGTCAGTCTGTCCTCTCTCCCTTCTTTCCTTCATCCACCCTTTCCTCCCTTCTTTCCTTCCTTCTTTCCTTCCTTCCTTCTTCCTTTCTTCTTTCCACACATTGGTTAACTAATAGAGATGCATAGTAAGGCAAGCACTGACTATTCCATTTAGAATGACAAAAACATAGCCCTGGCCCTACAGATTACAATCTAGGTGAAAAATAAATTAAGTGGAGAAATATTTCAGGTATCCAATTGAGATAATTTTCCCCAGCATTTCCCAGCACCTTGTGATACTTTCCCATTTACAAGGAATTGCTAAATTGGAATAAGTGGAATGCTATCCATCTGGAGACGTTAAGAACAGAATTTTGAATTACTGAAGACTAGGCATGATTTAGAGAATCTTGTGTACCAAGATGACTCAAGCCATGCAAAATATTTGATGAACAGTAGCAAAGCTACTTAATTCTCAAATGAAATAAAATTTTCTGATGAGAGGAAGAAGTTGAGTTCGATGTTGGTTATTCAAGAACAAGTTTATATTTATCTTTCACCCCAAAGCACCTGTTTCAGAGAAAATGATTGGGGACCAGGAGGTAAAAGGACTTTGCCCTCATCCCCAGATTGTTTCAGATGAGAAGATAAGAGAATATCTCTTCTGTGCAGAAGTGAGCCACAGTCATAGGGCAATAAATAGATGAACACAAAGAAAATTTATACTAGAGAATGCAGAGGATTCAGCAAACACCTCAGTTTAACAAAAACTGAACAGAGGGAAGGAACAAATGCATCCTAGCAGAGCCCAGTTTAGATGAAATCCTACTCTGAACCCTTCCTTCCTTCTCCTCCTTCTTCTACAATCCTGGTCACTATGTAAAATTCCCAGTTATTTGCTTACTTTTTAAACTTTTAAGAATTGATGGAAACTCTTCCATTACAAACATTTAAAACCAGAAAAGGTTCAAAATGAAAAGGAAATGACAATTTTAAAATAGTAACACTTAAGGCTTATTTAAAATAATTATACCTTAGGGGCACCTGGGTGGCTCAGGGGGTTAAGCCTCTGCCTTTGGCTCAGGTCATGATCTCAGGGTCCTAGGATTGAGCCCTGCATTGGCTTCTCTGCTCAGCAGGGGGCCTGCTTTCCCCTCCTCCCTCTGACTACTTGTGAACTCTCTGTCAAATAAATAAATAAAATCTTTAAAAAAATAAAATAATTATACTTTAAATTTACTTAAGTTAATGGATATGTTCAAATTCATTGATTTTTTCCCAGCTTTACTGAAATATAATTGACCTATAACATCTATTATTTTATTTATTATTTAGATTTATTTCTGGGCCTTCAATTCTGCTCCATTGGTCTGTGTATCTATTTTTAGTTTAAGGTGCACAACTTTTGATTTGATGCCCATGTACTACAAAACGATCACCACTGTCACATTAGGTAGCACCCCACCATGTACCCTAATTATAACTTCCTTTTTTGTGGTGAGAACACTTCAGGTTTACTCTCTTAGCCACTTCCAAGTATATAACACAGTATTTTTAACTATAATCACCATGTTGTACATTAGATTCCCAGAACTCACTCATCTTATAACATTTTTTACCCTTTGACCAACATCTCTCCAATTCCCCTATCATTCAGTCCTTAGTATCCACCATTCTGATCTCTTTCAATAGGAGTCCAGATTTTTAGATTCCACATATGTTATACAGTAGAGCTGACTTTTCAACAACATGGGTTTGAAGTGTATGGGTCCACTTCATGAAGATTTTTTTTTTATATAGGACAGTATTGTACACGTACTTTCCTTACGCTTTTCTTAATAACATTTTCTTTTCTCTTATTTTAAAAGTATAGTATAAAATACATATACCCCAAAAAATATGTGTTATTTGGTTGTTTAAATTATCAGTAAGGCATCAACATTAGCTATTAGTAGTTGAGTTTTGGGGGAGTTATGCATAATTCATATACATAGTTCATATATCAAAAGTTATACATAGATGTATGGGAGGTCAGCACCGAACCCTCACACTGTTCAAGGGTCAACTGTATTTGACTTTCTGTTGGACTTATCTCACTTAGCAGAAGGCCCTCAAGATCCATCCATGTTGTCACAAATGGCTAATATTTTTGGTTGAGTAATATTCTTCTTTCTTGTGGCTGAGTAATATTCCATTTCATGTGTCTATATTTTTATACCACACATTCTTTCTTCATTCATCCACTCATGGACACTTAGGTTATTTCCATATCTTTGTTATTATGAACAATGCTATATAAACATGGAGTGCAGATTAACTCTTTTGGCTATATGTCCAGAAATAGGATGCTCTATTTGTAATTCTCTGAGGAAACTCCATAGTGTTGTCCATAGTGGATACACCAATTTACATTTTCACCAACAGAGCAGAAGGGTTCCCTTTTTCCCACAACCCTGCTGACACTTGTTAACCTTTTATCTTCTTAATGGTAGCCATTTTAACAGGTATGTGGGGATATCTTATTGAGGCTTTAAATTACATTCTTTGATGATTAGTGATGTTGAGCACTTGGATGTCATCTTGAAATGTCTATTGAGTTCCTCTGCCTATTTTTTAATTGCTTACTTTTTTGCTATTCGGTTGTATAAATACTTAATATAATTTGGATGTTAACCCTTTTATTGGATAAACAACTTGCAAATATTTTCTCCCATTATGTAAGCTGTCTTTTCATTTCTTGTCACTTTTCCTTCTCAGAAAATGTTTGATTTGATATAGTCTGACTTGTTTATTTTTTATTTTGTTGTTTGTGCTTTAGATGCCATACTAAAAAAGAAAAAAGTCATTGCCTAGACTCAAATCAAAGTTTTTTTTTTCCCCGTTTTCCTCTAGGAGTTTTATGGTTTCAGGTCTTACATTTAAGTCTTCCATTCATTTCAAATTCATTTTTGTGAGTGGTGTAAAATAGGGGTCTGCTTTTTTCTTCTTCATGTGATAAATCAGTTTTCCCAACATGATTTATTGAAGAGGCTATTTTCCCCATTAAGTTTTCTTGGCTCCTTTGTCAAATACCAGTTGACTTATTTGTTTCTAGGCTTTCAATTCTACTCCATTTGTCTGTGTATCCATTTTAATGCCAGTACAATACTGTTTTTATTACTATCGTTTTGTAGCAAAGATTGAAATCAGAAAGTCTGATGCCTCCAGTTTTGCTTTTTCTCAAGAATACTTTAGCCATGCTGGATCTTTTGTGATTCCATAAAAACTATAGGATTTTTTCCCCCTATTTCTGTCAAAAATGCCATCAGAATTTTGGTAAAGATTTAATTGAATCTATAGATTGCTATGAGTAGTGTGTACATTTTAACAATGTTCATTCTACCAATCCATGAACATTTGTTTCTTCTTCAATTTATTTCATCAAAGTCTTGTAGTTTTCATTGTACAGATTTTTCACTTCCTCAATTAAAAACATTCCTAAGTATTTTATTTTATTTTATTTTTTGCCACTCTTAATATGGATGTCTTATGTCTCTTTCACATATTTCATTGTGAACTTATGGAAATGCAACTGATTTATACATTGATCTTATATCCTGCAACTACTAAATTTGTTGATCAGTTCGAACAGTTCTTTGGTAGAGTCTTTAGGATTTTTCGCTCTATGACATCTTATCATCTATGAACAGAGACAATTTTTATTTCTTCTTTTTTGAACTGGATTCCTTTTATTTCTTCTCATTGCCTGACAGCTCTAGCAAGGACTTCCAGAAGTATGCTGAATAGGAGTGGTGAGAGTGAATACCCATGTCTTTCCTGTTCTTAGAGGAAAAGCTTTCAAGCTCACAATAGTGAGTATGACGTTGGCTATGGGCTTCTTTCATGTGACTATTGTGTTAAGGTATGTTTCTCTTACACCAAATTTGTTGAGGTTTTTTATCACGAAAGAACATTATATATTTGTCATATGCTTCTTCTGTATCTGAGATAATTTTATAATTTTTATCTTTCATTATATTAATATAGTATATTGCATTTATTGATGTGTATATGTTGACCCACCCTTTTTTCCCAGGGATAAATTCCGATGGATCATGGTGTATCAATCTTTTTTATTGTGCTGTTGAATTTGGTTGGCAAGTATTCTGTTGGAATTTGTGCATCTATATTCATCAGAGATATTGGTCTTTCTTTTCATGTAGTATCCTTATCTGGCCTTAGTATTGATAATACTGATCTTACAAACTGAGTTTTGAAGTGCTCCTTCCTCCTCCAATTTTTTGGATGTTTCAGAAAGATTTCTTTTAATTCCTGTTTAAATGTTTGGTAGACTACACTAGCAAAATCATTTAATCCTGGGCATGTCTTTATTAGGAATGTTTTTGATTATTCACTTAATTTCCTTGTTATTGATCTGTTTGGCTGAGTTTGTTCTTCTTTTCCTAATGCCTTGAAAGACAAAGTTGGGGATCTTTCTATTTTTCTTTATGTAAGCATTTGTCACTATAATCTTCCCTCTTAGAGCTGCGTTGCAGTATCCCACAGACTGTGGTATGTCATGTTTCCGTTTTTGTTTGTTTCAAAATATTTTTTGTTTCCTTCCTGATTTCTTCTATGACCCACTGGTTGGTCATTAATATGTCAGTTTCCCACCTAACTGTAAAATTTCCAGCTTCCCTGCTTTTACTGATTTCTAGCTGCATAGCATTGTGGTCACAAAATACACCTGGCTGGATTTCAGCCTTCTTAAATTTGCTAAGACTTCGGGGCACCTGGGTGGCTCAGTCATTAAGCGTCTGCCTTCAGCTCAGGTCATGATCCCAGAGTCCTGGGATAGAGCCCTACATCAGGCTCCCTGCTCAGTGGGAAGCCTGCTTCTCCCTCTTCTTCTCCCCTTGCTTACATTCCTTCTCTCTGTCAAATAAGTAAGTAAAACCTTTTTAAAATTTTTTTTTGCTAAGACTTGTTTTGTAACTTATCATATCTATTCTAAGGGATGTTCTGCATGCACTTTGAGGAGAATGGTATTCTGCTGCTGCTGGATGAAATGTTCTGAAAATATCGGTTAGGTCTACTTGGTCTAAAGTATGATTTGAGTCCGTGGTATTGTTAATTTTCTGTCTGGATGATTTATTCACTGTTGAAAGTGGGATATTGAAGTTCCCTCATACTGCTGTTTCTCATTCCCTTTTTACCTGTTAGAATTTGCTTCATAGATTTAGGTACTCCAGTGTTAGGTGCATATATATTTAGGATTGTTAATGTTTTTATTAATTAACAACTTTACCATTACATAATGGCCTTCTTTATCTCTAGTTCCCTTTTTTACTTAAAATCTGTTTTGTCTGATATAAGCAGAGTTACATCTGCTCTTTTTGCTTCTACTTGCAAGAAATTTCTCTTTCCATCTCTTCACTTTGAGCCTGTGTACGTAAAGTTAAAGTGAGTCTCCTCTAGGCAGTGTATAGCGGTGTCTTGTCTTCTTTATCCATCCAGTCACTCTGTCTTTTGATTGGGGAATTCAATCCATTTACATCTAGAATAATTATTACTAGGTAAGGCCTTATCAATGCCATTTTTAATTTTTTGTAGTTCCCACAAATCTTTCTCCCTCTCTTGCTGCTTTGTTTTGTGAACTAATGGCTTTCTGTAGTGCTATGCTTTGGTTTCCCTTTTGTCTTTGTTAATTTGCTTAGGTTTATGCTACCTAGTTATCATGAGGCTTACATAAAACATCTCACAGATGTAATAGTCTATTTTATTCTGATAACTTAACTTTGATTGTATATAAAAACTCTCCATTTTACCCCCATGCCTTTATGTTTTTGATGTCACAATTTACATCTTTTATACTGTGTATCCATTCACAAATTATTGTAACTATTTTCAATACTTTTATCCTTTAACCTTCCTATTAGAGTTGAGTGGTTAAAGCATCACCATATTGAAGTATTAGAGCACTCTGAATCTGATTATATACTTACCTATAGTTGTGTTAATATATTTCCATTTTACCAATTAGCATCTTTCACTTCCATTTCAAGAACTCCTTTCAGCACTTCTTGTAACAAAGGACTAATGGCAACGAATTCCCTTAGCTTTTGCTTGGGAAAATCTTTATTTCACCTTCATTTCTTTTTTTTTTTTTTTAATTTTAGAGAGAGTGGGGGCAGATGGAGGGACAGAGGGAAGGGAGAGGAAGAGGGAAAGAATCTCTAACAGACTCCACACAGAGCACAGAGCTAGGGGCGGGGCGGGGGTGGGGGTTGATTTCATGACCATCAGATCATGATCTGAGCCAAAAACAAGAGTCAGATGCTTAACCAACTGAGTTACCCAAGCACCCCTCACCTTCTTTTCTGAAGAACAACAACTTTGTTGGGCAAAGTTATTTTTGCTTCTTTCTTTCAGCACTTCGGTTTTTCGTTTTTGCTGTTTTGCTTTTTTAAGAGATTCTACTTATTTATTTGACACAGAGAGAGAGAGCACAAATAGGGGGTACAGCAGGCAGAGGGAGAGGGAGAAGCCCCTCAGAGCAGGGAGCCTGACGCAGGGCTTTATCCCAGGACTCTGGGATCATGACCTGAGCTGGAGACAGATGTTTAACCTACTGAGCCACCCAGATGCCCCTCTTTCAGCACTTGAATATATCATCCCACTCTCGGGTGGCGCGGGAGATATTTGCTGAGAAACCCACTTACAGCTTTATGAGAGGATTCCCTGTAGAAGAGATTATTTATTTATATTTTATTATTATTATTATCATTATTTTTTTTGGCTTTCAACTGCTTTTAAATTTCTTTTTGTTTTTTATTTTAGTCAGTCTTACTATGTGTCTTAGAGAAGATATTTGGGATGAAATTTAGGAGTTACCTTAGTTTCATAAACTTGGATTTCATAATCTCTCCCCAGATTTGGGGAGTTCTTAGTCATTATTTCTTCTTTTTTTAAGATTTTATTTATTTATTTGACAGAGAGATCACAAGTAGGCAGAGAGGCAGGCAGAAAGAGAGGGGGAAGCAGGTTTCCTGCTGAGCAGAGAGCCTGATGAGGGACTCTATCCCAGGACCCCGGGATCATGACCTGAGCCGATGGCAGAGGCTTTAACCCACTGAGCTACCCAGGCGCCCCAGTCATTATTTTTTTTTTTTTTAAAGATTTTATTTATTTGACAGAGATCACAAGTAGGCAGAGAGGCAGGCAGAGAGAGTGAGAGGGAAGCAGGCTCCCTGCTGAGCAGAGAGCCCGATGCGGGGCTCAATCCCAGGACCCTGAGATCATGACCCGAGCCCAAGGCAGCGGCTTAAACCACTGAGCCACCCAGGCACCCTCCCAGTCATTATTTCTTTAAATAAACTTCTGCTTCTGGGATTTCAACATTGTTTCTCATAATGACCAATGATAAGTCCCACAGATTTTCTTCATTCCTTTTCATTATTTTTTTCTTCTTACTCCTTTGATTGGGTACTTTTAACTGATCTATCTTAAAGCTTACTGACTCTTCTGCTTGTTTAAGTCTGATTGATGCACTCTGTTTAATATTTCAGTTCAGTCATTGAATTCCTCAGCTCCAAAATTTCTGGGGTTTTGTTTTTTTCTCATCTTTTGGGGACTTTTCATTTTGTTCTTGCATTGTTCTTCTGATATCATTAAATTGTTTATGTGTGTTCCCTTGTAGCTCTCTGAACAACTTTAGGATAATTATTTTGAATTAATTCTCAGGCAATTCTTTGATCTGCATTTTTGGGGGTCCAGTTCCTGGAGGTTTACCACATGCTTCATTGAATAAAACTCCCAGGTTTTAGACACAAGCCCAGGACCGCCAGACCAACAGAGATTTTTCTGCCACTCCCAAGTGCTAAAAACATATTGTTCCATGATAAAAATATGTTATTTTTCTTCCATATCTGCCATAGTCAATTGGAATTTTCCTATGCTTAACAAAGTAACAAGTGAATTACCATGCACAATGTGCTGTGATCTGAGAAGTACTGAAAGCACACAGAAGGATTTTTAATTTAAATTTGTGGAAATAAGAATAAACACTTTGAAATGAGAAATTTCTGAGATGAAAGCCAAAAATTAAACAAGGAAATTAAAAAGGTACAGGGTTAGCAAAATGAAAACCCTGAATGACAGACTGAGGAAATCAAAGAATTTCATTATGAATAAGACAAAATTTTGAGAGTCATAGCAAGAGATGTATGAGCGGCAAACAGAGCCAAGATTATAATACAGGAATTTGTTAATTCCACTAATATATATTAAGTGGTAATTTTCTGTTAAATCATAGTAAAGACTGTGGACTACATCCAAAGATTTGTGTTGGATCCATATACAATTTTAAGTGACATGATGTGATTTGTTATTTGTTTGCTTTTTTTTAAACATCACCATGGCTACCATGTGGGGAAAAGATCAGTGCAGAACATTAATAGCAAGCTGTGCATAGATGCAAGAGAAAGATAACAGTGGACTGTTTTATAGTTGGGGCAGTGGAAATGGAAACAGTATAAATTTTAAGTTATTTTGTAAGCAGAATGGAAAATGTGAGTGGAAGGAGAATGTGGGACATGAGGGAGCACAGAATCAAGGAACACTTCCAGGTTTCTTTTTTTTTTTTTTTTTTTAAAGATTTTATTTACTTACTTGACAGAGAGAGAGATCACAAGTACGCAGAGAGGCAGGCAGAGAGAGAGGAGGAAGCAGGCTCCCTGCAGAGCAGAGAACCCGATGCGGGGCTCCATCCCAGGACCCTGAGATCATGACCTGAGCCGAAGGCAGCGGCTTAATCCACTGAGCCATCCAGGCGCCCCCACTTCCAGGTTTCTGACTGGAGTTTGAGAGAATAGTGGTTCTGTCTCCTGGGTTAAGAATGACTGTTCCAGGGGCGCCTGGATGGCTCAGTGGGTTAAAGCCTCTGCCTTCAGCCGGGATCGATTCTGGGATGGAGCCCCGCATCGGGCTCTCTGCTCAGCAGGAAGCCTGCTTCCTCCTGTCTCTCTGCCTGCTTCTCTGCCTACTTGTGATCTCTGAATAAAATCTTTAAAAAAAAAATGACTGTCCCGATTTTTATTTTGCAGATTATTCTGGCATTTTAAAAATATATTATTATAGAGGATGAACTTGAGGGCCCTCTGTCAACTGGATTGGAAACATCCAATTGTTTGGCATGAATTTAGACTGATAGTCAGAATCAACATTTGACATTTTGGGGATATTCCCATCCAGGAAAATACTATATTGCTAAATGGTATGCTTTTATTTCATCTAGAATTTATTTGATTTCTCTCTACAGTTTTCTAGTTTTCATCATCTAGGTCCTATATATTTTTCTATGCTTATTACATCTTACATGTTATAAAAGCATTTTAGTAAGATGGATAGAGAATTTTCTTAAATGTTGTAACTAGTAATTATTGGTTTATAAAAGACTGATGGTATTATTATCTTTTTACAAGTAACTACAAATGTGATACTGTTAAAAATAATTTTAGTTGAATACTTCTGGCTTTTCTATATAGCAGTCATGACCATGTGAAAAAGTTTCTTCTGAGGTATTTGTATGTCCTGATTTTGTCTCTCAAACTGTATTCTTTATCTCTGCCAAACAAATGTTAAATAAGTGGTTATAACTAGCTTTTAAATATCCTTTCTTCTCATTCCAATGATCTGATCCTATTTTGGCATAACAGTGACTCTTGGATTATAGAAGGGGTCATCCCTAAAAGGTAGCCTTCTATTCCAAATTAAGGGGGAAGAAAATCATTGGTTAATTGATGCTGAATTTTATCAATTACTCCATAAGATCTATTAAACAGGTAATACGATAAAATATATTATCCAAATACATGATTCTAAACCTCCACAATATTATCTGATACTCTTTTTAATTCAGGGCTGTATTCTATTAGCTAATATTTAGTTTATGATGCTTGATTATTACAACTTCTTTTTGTTAAGGGTGTTAGTTTGGAGAGGATCTTTATTACATTTAACATCAGAATTATGTTGGCTCTTCAGAATAAATTGGTATTAAAATTGTCAAATTATTTAGTGGATCATTTCTTACATGAAGGTTTATTTCTTATATTTAGGTTTGAACATAATCATGGAAATGTTTTATTCCAGCAAGAGAGTTCTAAGACTAACTTTTCAATTTAATTCTGTGTATTGAGTTTTGGCCTTCTCAAAAACATGGACATATTGCTCTTATTTTCTTTTGGCATCTAATGTTTAAGAGACAAAGTTAGACATAATCCAGATTTGTTTTGAAAATTGGTTTCCATTTCTGCTTTGGTGCATATAAAAAAATCAATTTTTCCTTGAAATGCAATACATTCTCTAAAATGTCTAAACTTCCAGATAGCTGATAAAAATCAGAAAGATGTAAGATTGTTTTTACCCTTAAAAAATGTTACCATCCTCCTACTTTAATATTGTTCTTGTTACAGTAGTTCTGATTTTCTTTTTAGAAAAGTCAATTATATAGATGGATATAATCATTTTGTAAATTTGATATCTATAATTTTCTCCCTGATCAATTAAAAGTTTCTGTGATTTTTCTTCACAGTCTAGGACATTCCCTTAAGCCTGTCTCATGAATTCCTTACCACATCTTTCACGTTGCTTTCCATCTCATCTCATCTATTTCTGCTCACCTTTCAGCTAGCAACTGTTTGTATGTCTGCCTTTTGCTTATTTCACAATTCATTTCTTGATTCACTGAAACTAGGTTCTTGAAATTTATCAGGAGGCTAGGCCAACAGCCATGAAATGTTTGCTTATATTTCTAAGATTAAATCTTTTTCACTATAAAGCATATATGTATCTTTTAAGTGTTGTTTCCCATTCTGTGTTTATTGTTGTTGTTGTTGTTGTTACTGGCTTCTATTTTCTTAATTTTTAAAGGATTTTATTTTACTTAATCATCTTTGAATAGTTAGAATCTTGTTTAGATAAACTTAGTATATCTCATCAAAGTACAGTTAGTGGATTTTTGAATCTCCTCTATCTCCAAGTGGTTTTTGATAGAACAGGAGGAAGCAACACAAACACCTTCAGGGTCCTGCCCGTAATTTAAACTCTGAGGTGGATTGGGTGAGAAATGTTATTAAATAACATTTTAAAGATACAGCTGGAACCTTACCCTATGAGGACTAATATATGCCAAATATATTATAATGTATGCACCCTAAGTAAACTAGATTTAATTTAATTTGAGGTTCTGTATGGTGTTGGCCATACTAAAAGAGTTAGTGGTAATATTTAGCTCTCAGTGTTATTTTGCTACATTATAGCTTACCTTCTTATTTAATATATATGTAATGTGACAAGAAAATATGACTATGTTAACATATCTTGATATTTAATTTCTATTTCTAAAGAATGTCATCACTATATCTCATATTTAAATATATTTATCATATACTGGATAATCTGGCCTTTCCTTAATTTCTTTTTCCAAAAATAATCATAAGCATATAGATTAGAGGAACTATCTCTCATAGTCTGAAGACATTTAAAACCTACATATGTGATATTAACATAGGAATTATTCAGTAAATAATTATTTCCTTTAGAGACATCATTAAGAGTAATAATTATGAAGAAAACTTATAAAATTTTATATTTTCACAAATAATAAACAAAACACATGGAAGGCACTTAGGTGCTTTACCCTAGAAATAGAATATTCATTTTCACAGGTGCATCATTATTTAATATATGCAGTTTGTCCTACTAGGAATTTTCACTTGGAGGACTTAGATGTGAAAATTTGATAATTTATTTTAAGTAATGATGAATATCATGCTCTGTGTTAACCTTAATAATCTATTAAAGTCTTTACTGAAGCTTTATAACAGCTAATGTAATATATCTCTTTGCTCCTGAATTACAGAAGATGAAACAATTACCAAGAATATAATGAGAGCAGATCAAAAGGTGGATCAAAAAGTTTGAAGGTAAAAACACATGAAGAATGTCTCAGTTATTTTAAAGAAAACAAGGGATGCAATTACCAAGAATACATTAACTGAAGTTACCTTCTTTCAGAAATTCTAAATCTTCTCTATCTCTCTCTGCCTGCCTCTCTGCCTACTTGTGATCTCTGTCTGTCAAATAAATAAAATCTTTAAAAAAAAAAAAAAGGAATTCTAAATCCTCTTTTTATTTATAAAAATACCACTTATCGGGTGCCTGGGTGGCTCAGAGGGTTAAGCCTCTGCCTTCGGCTCAGGTCATGATCTCAGGGTCCTGGGATCCAGCCCGGCATCCGGCTCTCTGCTTGGCAGGGAGCCTGCTTCCCCCCAACCCCTCTCTCTCTGCCTGCCTCTCTGCCTACTTGTGATCTCTCTCTGTCAAATAAATAAATAAAATCTTTAAAAAAAAATACCACTTATCTAGTCTCTATATAAAATAATAGAAAACCATACAGGTATCTTAAAGTTGAATACAGAGGTCTACAATAAATTCCCAAAAAGCAATTAACATTGATCATCAAAAGCTATGCTTATTGATTAGTTGTTCTGAAGTCAGGCTAAGTAAAGAAAAATTCTCCATATTTATCACCACTTTTCATTCTAGTGCCTTACAACACTTTCAGGGATGATATTTCATTCAATTTTCAAATGATTGGTATTTCACTGAACTTCAAGTCTTCCCTGAACTCAATCTATAATCTAATGGTAGTAAGTTTAGGAGAAGCAGATGCCTAGCCTTTCTAGTTACTAAATTCTTTCAAATTAGTTTTTAAAGAAAATTACTATTCTTTCAGATGACACATTACTCTATATTTCTATTATAAAATATATTTTTCTTGTCTTCACAATATGCTTTTGACAATATCATTTCACTTAGAATCATCAGATTTTAATTTAAAACCCAGTCATAAAAAATACATATATATTTAAAAAAAAAAAAAACTCAGATAATTTCCGGACTAAATCGAACCAAATGACACTCATATGTTTAAGACCTTTTAAGTTGGTTAATTGACTCAATTCATACCACCAATGAAATAAATAAACAAAATATTTAAAAAACAAAAAATTCAGGATTACTTAACCACAATCAAAGTATTTAAAATTTTATTATTGCATAGAATGCAACGTTCTTTACAAAATTCTATTGTTCTTTTAATAAGGCAGGATTTAAATATATTTAGTTATTTACTACACTCAGAAATCCTTGGTTGAGTATATTAATCTCATTTCCTATGAGGTAAATGTTAACTTCTTCTTACTTATGTTCTCAAATATGATAATTAAAATATACTTTGTCAATTCTAAAAAAAATATGTTTTAGACATTCCGAATTTAAATAAATTAAAATGTGTTTGGGATATTTCAAATTTGAATGCATTTTATTAATAAGTAATTAATCAGATATTCACTTCACACTGAAATTTTGTTTTTCTAAGCATCAAGTCCCATCTAAAATCGATAGCATGGCAATGCTTTTCCCTATAAAGTAAAAAATTAAGCCCAAAGAAAAATCACCTTCATTTGTATTCTCTTCTTCAATAATTCTACATATCGATATGCTAATAATGGAATATGACATTTCAAAATTACCTCTCAAAAAAATTCTAATTTGTCTCTGTAGACCTCTGACTGTTAGATAAATCACCATAGTATAGCATCAGTAAATTGCAATGGACAAATCTAGGTTGAAATCCTGGTTCTGTCACTTACTTTCTAAGTTATTATGAACAAGTTTCTTTACCTAGTGTTTACTCAGTATTTCTCAAATCTACAATGGGGAACATACCACCTACCACATAATGACATTGGAAAGAACACATGAAATAATTAAAACCAAATATCTAAGGAAACTGACCATACTAAACACTCATAAGTATTAGTAGCAATTACTAATAGCGCTAGTGGTTAAATAATAGTGTCAGACCTATAATATACCCTATTTTATAAAGCATACTGCCAAAAAATGTCATCAGAAATATTGTCAATGCTTTTGAATATTTACTAAACATAAATGATATTTTCCCCCCTTTAAAGGTGTCATAATTATTTTGGAATGCAGACTTACACAGAAATACTTTTAAAACTTATAAAGTTCCATAGATGATATGACATAGGATTTAGGTTTGGTTAAGAGTGGTTGTGAGCAGCTTCAAGCAGGAAATAGCACTTTACCTGGGTCTTGAAAACTAAGTAAGTTTTCACGGACAGAAGAGACATGAAAAGGCATTCCAAGGAAAGAGATGGGTATGCTTAAATGCACTGAGTTTCAAAAGTGTTTGAGAAATGGAAGATACACTGGTTTGGCATGAAAACAGCAAATACAATCAGGAAAGCAGACTGATACTAAACTGTGACGGGTTGCAAATGTCAGTTGAACTATTTGATTTGACTTCTAATCCCAGCACCAGCAGAATAACCTTTTCTACACTGGCCCTCCCACAATAAATGACTATAAAACTGGACAACTTACTTATATGGGTATGATTTTGTAAGCACTGAACCAGAAGCAATGCCACACAGTGGGAAGAAAAGTGAAGAGACAAAACTTACCTATATCCTGGCTTCCCATTTTGGGGTATTATCCAGAAAATGAGATATTGATCTGTGCTCAATATTGCAAAATGGAAGAAGCTTAGCCTGGAGTCTGAATCTGCACAAAGGAATGATATTTGTTGGGAAGGATACTGGAGAGGAGTAGGGTTGCCTAGGTAGTCTTCACGGAGGTTCCATGAAATGAGACATGAACTGAGTATGTGCCGAGCAATACTGTGTGACACTTACCGGAGAATTACGGCTGCAAGCGGAAAGCTCCATGGGGAAGGTACCCGAGGTTGCGCCAATGGAATTGACTGAAGTTCTGGCTGAGCAGATCGGAGATGCTTTACTGGGACCCCTCAGACACTCACTCGGAATGTCAAAGAAGCCCACAGTTTATGAGAAAAGACTTTACACTGAATATTTAGGGCCACTTCCCAGGTCAAAGAACAAACCCAAAATAGATCCACCCTAATGAAGAGTAAGATCAAGTATGAGAAGAACAGTACCTCCTCAAAATTTACCTGATCGCAGAATAAAATTCAATATTCAATTAAGGAAAATAATACAATCAATACTTGCTACAATATGTCATCCCCAATGTCCAGGGAATAGAAACAGAACACATGACACCAAAATATGCCACTTCGTTCAGCATTCAGATTATGATAAGCTGAAGGCAATAAAGACCCAGGAGACACAAGAAGAACTTTTACCTCTC
Organism: Meles meles; assembly: GCF_922984935.1. Classification (NCBI taxonomy): domain Eukaryota; kingdom Metazoa; phylum Chordata; class Mammalia; order Carnivora; family Mustelidae; genus Meles; species Meles meles. Next base: position 160,020,290 of record NC_060067.1, read on the forward strand.
CTTTGAATATCTGAAAGAAGTTAGATAGGGACCTGGCTCAGAATAAAGCTAACACCAGAGATAACTTTATCTGAATGACCTTCCTGTATTTCAGGGCAAACATCTAATTACCAAACATCTGTTCTTCCTATTGTCCTGTGAATTACCCTACCCTTTGAAGCTCCAGGCCCCTATCCTATTCCTCAGTTCAGGATGGCATATAAACCTCAATTACCCAACTTGTCCTTGGGTCTCAGTGTCTTTGGGGGCCCCTATATAAACGTAATTAAATTTGCTTTTCACCTGTTACTTGGTCCTATGTTAATTTGATTATTGGACCATCCTAAGAATGGTAAAATTTTTTTTCCCAACACCAACATATATATAAAACATTTTTTTCTCCCAGCACCAATATATGTTTTAAAAAATAATAAACTTGTAAAGAAGCAGCTTCAGTAAGCGGGCTGGAGTCTGAGTAGCTGAAGTCATTCATGCAGACACTAGATGCTCAGGCGACCAACCCTAAACATAAAGTAGAACAAAGACTTGGTTAAGTGTTGACTCAGGTAAGTGATGATACATCACATGTGTTGTCACACACCATTGCTGGGAAAATTGAGCCCTGTGTAACTCCACTGGGAGGGGAAACCTGGAAGCTTGGATCTGGTTTCTCCTAGACTTCACCCCAGGTGCCTTTCTTCTTTAACAATTTTTATCTGTATTCTTCTGTTGTAATAAACTGACCAAGAGTATAACAGTTTTTTTCTGAGTACCAAGAATCCTCCTAGTGCGTCTCCAAAACCAAGTGGTTTTGAATATATTCACAGGTTTCTAGACCTTCTGGAAAGGACCAAAATGGACTGCTCAAGACAGTCCATTCTAGCCGTAGATGAATATTGTTCTTAAGGAATCTAGGGTTATATGAGCATTTTATAAAAATTTTTAATGTTCTTTTTCATTTTTATTAGAATGCAAATAATAATACAAAGAGACAGTACTTGTACAACCACTGTATCATCAAGTTGTGCTCCAGAGTATCAGTTCCTGTGTTTGCATTTATGGTACCATCTGTTAAAGCTACAAGTACTCCTGTAATCCTAGAGTATGGTAAGAGTGAGGCATGTGAAGATATAACTGTGTTGAAGACTATTAGATACTGGGATTTACTCTGAAAATGAAGGCTCCTGAGTAGAATGGAATTATGAAGGGACATACTAGTATTTACATGAAAGAAAATTAAGCTAACAGCTAATATATTTCACATTGTAAGTAAAGATGTCACTTGTACAAAATTTAGTTTTATCCTTAATATTAAATATTTTAATTTGTATATTATAATATACAAATAATTTAAATATTTTAAATTGTAATATTATATATTAATAATATATTAACTTTAATAATATTGATGTTATTCAATATTAACTTTATATATTCTTTTAATAGTTGCATAAAAGAAGTATAAGGAGTTCACAATGAGTTTTTTTGGTTTTGTTTTTGTTTTTTTTTAAGATTTTATTTATTTATTTGACAGATAGAGATCACAAGTATGGAGAGAGGCAGGCATAGAGAGAGAGAGAGGAGGAAGCAGGCCCCCTGCCAAGCAGAGAGCCCGATGCGGGGCTCAATCCCAGGACCCTGGGATCAGGACCTGAGCGAAAGGCAGAGGCTTTAACCCACTGAGCCACCCAGGCGTCCCGAGTTCACAATGAGTTTTATAGTCATAGACGTGTAATAAAAATAGGATACTGTCAGTTTCAGTCAGTATTTGGAAACTGCAAGAATTTCTTTTATGCTCCTAAGGAGAGGTGAGTTTAAAAACAAAAAACAAAAAAAACCTGAAGTTGGAAATTGGAAATACATTTGTGTTTGAGAATTGCAGGTTGTTTTTTTTTTTAAATATTTTATTTATTCATTTGAAAGACAGAGAGAGCAGGAGCAGGGGGAGGGGCAGAAGGAGAGGGAGAATGACCAGCAAACTCCCCAGTGAGTGTGGAGTCTAATGCAGCCAGCCAAAGCTGGGCTGGACAAGGGGCCCTGACCTAAGATCCTGAGATCATGACCTGAGCCAAAGTCAGACGCTTAACTGAGCCACCCAGTTGCTCCCATAAAACTGGTTTTAAGTTGCTAAGGGAATTTCATCAATTTTTTTTAATCTTATAGGTTTCAAATCCCCTCACCTGAAAAATGTGGATATTAACATATACTTCATAGGACTGCTGTATAGGATTAATTAGTTTATGTATTAAGAATGATTTAAAAAATGATCCTGGTGCTTGGAATATAATAAGTACCAGTAACGTCCGCTCCCTGATTTCCTTTTCTTTGTGAGAGACCCTGGTATTTCTTAGAATTTTCTACTTCAAAGCTAAGTTCAACTATCAGTAGAAAAACTATTCAAGCCTCCTTTAATAGTGGTTCCTAAACTTAACATTATACACTAACAAATGAGTGATAACACAATAATATCTTTGTTATTTCAGCAATGAAAACTAACTTTAAAATGGACATAAAATTGCTCTAATTCATATATTTACGTAAGTTTTTGCAATGCAGAATTTTAGAGAAATATACAAGAATATGTGTATTACTTTCTCATGCCTAAAATTGAACATTGAAAACAAAATTTAACAAAAAACTCCAGTATCTAGCAGCTGAAAGAAAACATGGAAATGCCATAAAGATGACTGCACTACTCAGTTTTCTCTGCTCACGTCATTGATGGAAGCACTAATATTTTTCAGATTGTGTTCAGCAGGTTAAGGCATTACAGTGAGCTCTGAACCAAATGAGGCATAGGCGTAGTTCATTAATTTCTGATGGTTCAGTATAAATGGTGTTTCCCATGTCTACATCCCCTTCCAAAAATATATACATTAGAAGTTTCCCCTTAATCTCAAATTAAATGTGACAACTACAAAGTAGCTCATTTGCAATGTATTCCAACTTTAGATTACCAAATGAGCAGACTTGCCTTATCATCAATTTCCAAAATAAGTCTCACCAAAATTTGCCATTCTACTTCTACACACCTTCCAAAAAAGGTAATTTTCTCTTTATTCCTATAATGACATCATTAATCATTTAATTTTTCTCTCATTCTGATAATATTTATGTTTCGGGACTCAACAGTGGATTAACCCAACACTAGTTTTCCTGACATTAAACCTTAACATCACTAAAATGATTCTCTGCCTATTGCTGAATCTTATCAGCCCACTCCTTATGGCTTTCCTGGGACACAGGGCCAAATTCTCTGTGTTAGGTCCATCAAAACAACATTCCAAACATCTGCTCTTATCCCTGCATTCTTATGAACAGCTTCCACTATCTCGCTCTTTAAAAATCCCTTCTAATCATTCATTTTCAGTAAATGTTTTTCTAGGTAATATCCCACACTGGAATGTGTCTCAACATTCTTTTTCAATAAAATACTGAGAAATCAAGAAGAGACTAGAATTGAAAAAAATAATTGTTAGTGATTATTATGAAATTAGTATAGTATCTTTTGCTGATTACCATCAAAATACTTAGTTTTTCCATTTTTTAATACACATGCCTATGTGTACACAAATATGTTATCATATACTAACATTCAATCAGGAGTTTTATAATATGCGATACACCTTTACTTATTTATTTTCACGCATGCATTTATTATTCAGCACCAAGGGTCTATCTGTGTATGTACACATGTATCCACACTAAAAAGTAAATGCCATGAGTGCATTTTTTCTTTTTATCTATTCTAATCACTGCTGTATCCCTAGAATATATGCTTGGCACTCAATAAATACGTCTTCAAAAGAAAAAAAAAGATTGGCAATAATGAATGATATGAAAAAACACTAACAGACTTTAAGATCTATTATACTGCTACAATAATCATGACAATGTGTACTAAAAAGAAAAAAAGACAAATCCATCAGTGGTATGGAACAAAAACCACACACATACATTCACACAAGTACAGTCATCTGATCTCTGACAAAGGAGCAAAAGCAATCCAAACTCTTGTCAACAAATGGTGTTCAAACAAATGTTTGAACATGCAAAAAAAAAAAATCTAGAACACATCTTATCCTTTCACAAACATTAACCATTAACTCAAAATGAATTGCAGAGCTAAATATAAAATGCAAAACAATAAAGCCCCGACATTAAGAGAGAACCTAGGTGACTCTGGGTTTGGTGCTGGTGATGACTTTTTTTATATACAACACCAAAAGCATGATCCATGAAAGAAATACTGATAAGTTAGATGTCATTAAAATTTAAAACTTCTGGCCTAAGAAAGACTGTTAAAAAAAATAAAAATATATGCCAGTTAAAAAAAATATATATATGCCATAGAATAGAAGAAAATATTGGCAAAACACATATCTGATTAAGGGTTAGTTTCCAAAATATTTAAAGAACTTTTAAACTCAAAAATAAGAAAACAACCCAATTTAAAAATTGGTAAATGAGGGGCGCCTGGGTGGCTCAGCGGGTTAAGCCTCTGCCTTTGGCTCAGGTCATGATCTCAGGTCCTGGGATCGAGCCCCACATCGGGTTCTCTGCTCGGCAGGGAGCCTGCTTCCTCCTCTCTCTCTGCCTGCCTCTCTGCCTACTTGTGATCTCTGTCTGTCAAATAAATAAATAAAATCTTTAAAAAAAAATTGGTAAATGATCTGAACACAGTCCTCACCAAAAAACATTTACAGATGGCAAATTCACCTGAAAAGATGTTCAACATCCTATGTCATTAAAGAACTGCAAATTGAAACACGATGCCACTATACATCCATTAGAATGGCTAAAATACAAAACACTAATGCCCACAAATGCTGTCAAAGAGCTGGAGCATCAGGATTTCTCATTCATTGCCCATGGGAAGGCAAAATGGTAGACACGTTGGAAATTTCCTACAAAACTAAACAGACTCTTAACATACAACCCAGAAATCACACTCGGTATTTATCCAAAGGAGCTGAAAACTTATGTCCACACAAAAACCTGTGCATGGATGTTTACAGCAGCTTTATTCATAATTACTAAAACCAAGTTGTAACCAAGTTGCTTTCAGTAAATGAAATGATAAAAAAAAAAAATGGTAGATCCATAGAATGGAGTATTATTCAGCAACAAAAAGATATTATGTTATAAAAACTCATGAAGGAACCATAAATTCATATCTCTAAGTGAAAAGAAGCCAGCCTGAAAAGGTACATATACACTGTATGATTCCAACTGTATGACATTCTGAAAAAAGCAAACTATGGAGTAAACAAAAAGATCAGTGGTTGCCTAAGTTTAGAGTAGAGAGCGGAAAGGATGAACAGGTGGAGGACAGAGGATTTTGAGGGCAGTGAAATTATTCTGTACAATATTGCACTAGTAGCTACGTGTTATTATTCACTTACAAAACCCACAGAATGTACAACAAAAGAATAAGCCCTATTTAAAGTATGGGCTTTAGCTGATGATAATGTGTCAATAGTGGCTCATTAATTATAACAAAGGTAAAGCACAAATGCAAGATGTTAATAACAGGAGAAATGGGGAGAGGGGAGGAGGTGGAGATAGGGGAACTCACTGTACTTTCCACCCAGTTTTTCTATAACCTAAAGCATATTAATTTTTTTAAAGATTTTATTTATTTGTTTGAGAGAGAGAAGAAAGCATCAGCAGAGAGCAGAGTCAGAGGGAAAGGGAGAAGCAGGCTCCCCACTGAGCAGAGAGTCTGAAATGGGGCTTGATCCCAGGGTCCTGAGATCATGACCTGAGCTGAAGGGAGACACTTAACAGAGTGAACCACCCAGGCACCCCTGCATACTAGTTTTTTAAAAGAAAAAAATGTATTGTTGATCTCTTGAAATTGCCTTACGGGTTCAGTTTTTGAATGCAGGAGAGAGAACAGGAAAAGAGGCCTGATAGGAAAATTCATACCCAAGTCAAAGACATCTATCTACCTGTGTGAGGCTTTCTCTAGTCCTTTTTTTTTTTATTTATTTTTAAAAATTTTTTATAAACATATAATGTATTTTTATCCCCAGGGGTACAGGTCTGTGAATCGCCAGGTTTACACACTTCACAGCACTCACCATAGCACATACCCTAGTCCTTATTTTATATCACGTTCCATTCATTCATTCAGTACCTAATGGGATGGGTGTGGTATGCCTTCAGAGAGGGTACTCCAGAAGGAGGACGTGATGCTGAAGCAGAGACTGGGGAGAAGGGAAGCAGTGTTCCTAAGAAAAGGAGTGAGGAGAGCAGGGAAGAGAAAAGAGCAAAACAAGGATGTGGTGTCAGCTTGACTAGGGGTTAGGCCTGATTCCAAAGAAAGTTGAATGTCTCATCCAGATTCCCTCAGTTACTTTCTACAGGAACAACTTCCTATCTGTTACTCATGTACAAAGTGGGACAATAGCCAGAGTCCAAAGCAAATAGTAGATCCCTATAATGAAATCAATTTTGTGAGAGTCGATGCATAAAAGCTGACAATCAAAATTGATACGGTCATTTCTCATGTTCAGAACTTGGATTCTAAGGTTCACATTTGAACCTTAAGGCAACTGGGACACCCAGTTATTTGGAGGGCATAATCACTAGCAATTGGCCAAGGGTGGTCTTCCTGAGAATGAGGCGGGCAACATTCATCAAGGAGAGGGGATGGGCGCCACAGGCCGGACCTGGGGTCTGAGCAGGGCATGAACAGTGTCCACAGCACCAACTACGCACTACAGAAAACAGGGTTGTAGAAGTGAGTAAAACTCAAGCTCTACCCTCAAGGAGCTCATCCAAGAGGATGTGTTTTGCACTGGGTAGACTTAGCCATAGGGTAAGTCTACCACTGGGTAGACTTAGCTTTCTTCTCCATTTCACAGAAACTGCCCTTAAAGGCAGGCACTTTCGTAGCCTTTCTGTATGTCCAGTGCTTCATATATGGATTCCATTTATAAGGAAAGATAAAAAGAAAGAAAAGGGGCACTGAGGGTGGCTACTAAATACATGAGAAAAAAATGTGGCCCCAATAAAAACATAAGGAAAAAAGGAAGATGAGACAGAAGAAAGTGGAAGAAAAGGAAATAAAAATAAGAGATTAGGAAAGAAGAGAAAAAAGACTAAGAAAGTAAAGGATGTACACAAAGTTAAAGGGAGAAAAGATGCAAAGGGCAGAAGAGGGCATAAAGAAAGAAAGAAAAGAAAAGAAGGAGAAGAGGAGATGGCAAAGGAAGGAAGAAAAGGCAAGAAGGCAGTCAAAGGCAGGTGGGCATCAGAAGGACAACTTCGCAGAGAAAACAAGAAGGAAGTGCCCAGGAGGCCCACTACACCAGCAGAAAATGCTCAGTTGGGTTTTAAACAAAACCATTTCTGCATTTTAATCAATGAGGTAGTTCTGCTCTTCTAGCCATGTAAAGGAACTAATATATTTTTGAGAAGAAATGTATCAAAAGAGACAGAAAAAAAAAATACTTTTTAAAATCTTACAGCCCTAGATTTCTTCTGCAGGTTACCAGCGTAATTTTTTTTTTTTTTTTCTTAGCATGACTCCGGAATTCACAAACTATTAGGTAAATAATGACATGTTCCAGAAGATTATTTATTTCTCTATCCACATTTATAGCCAGATGATGTGGATATTAATATAATTTTAACATATAATTGATGGTTGGGAACAATAACCCAAATCACAATATACGACTTTTCATTTGTGAACTATCATATAAAGATTATTGTTTCCTGTAAAGCTGCCTCTTCATTGGAAGTCTGGACATTCTATTCATGGGAAAAAAGCTGATGTTCAGATCAGGCCTATGATAAATGCTTTGAACCTTGCAAATGGTATTTCATACCTTAATGGGAATCCCATAGTTTTCCTATTTCCTTCATCTGAATACTTAGTTTTCAAGTTTCTTTGAGCCCACCTGGATACCTCTAACCCACACACTCACTTTCTTCCTATGTCAACAGCTTTAGGATAGCTGCCATTCACAGGCAAAAGAGCATCAGCTGCTTTGAATGAAAGCCACGTACCCAAAAATGGAGAGCAGACCACAGTGACCAAGTGAGACATGTGGCATGCCCAGAAGTGGACAATTGAAAGAGAAGCAGGTACATGTCATCACCAAAATCCAACTTGGAACTTGAGTGTTGACTCTGTATGCATTTAGTTCCAACAATTTCAATACCTTTTAGATATTTTCTGATATACTATTACTCAATATTTTGAAATGTCCTTTACTTTCTGTCTGTTCACTCAATCATAATCAGTTAGCATACTCTGATTTTGTTTTTTTCAGCACTAATTTACTTTTGAAAAACAGATGAAAATGGTTCAATGAAACATGTTGCTTAATTTTTTTCCCTAACATATTTTCAAGTGAATCCAAAGGAAATACAGTCAATGAGTTAATATTCTAAATTTTTAACTCTGCTGGATATTTTCAACTCTTTAGAAATATCTAAGTAGAAAAAGAGTGGCCTTGATCAATTTTACTAGAAAAGTCACACTGCAATGATCTTTCTGATACTTTAAAAAAATGAATAAAACTCAGAGTCAGCTTGGCTTTACTACATTAGCTCACATACATTATTAATTAAGAGCAAGTGAATCTGTAGGCCCAAAACACATAGTAATTTTTTTCTCTACATTAATTCTAGTGAACTCTGTCCAAAGTAAAGAACAGGACAACAGTTTCTAAAAGAAATAATTCCGCTCATTCACACTAAACTTAAGAGCTATCTGAAAATGTTCTTTCTTTCTTCATCCTGCAGTCTAAGTTAAAAGAGATTGGTTGGCTCTAAAAATAAACATAATATATAACTCTCTCTCTCAGGCATTGTCAAAAGCAATATGGAGAGACTGATGAGGGTTTTCCTACAGAGTTTTAATGAACCTTCTTTCTTGATTCAGTCCTAGTATCATTTATTTTTAAAGCTACCGGTCACATCTTTCTGCAAGGCTGATAGTCTTCTGACTGATTCTGCCAAAATACAGAACAATAAGAAATGACAACAATTTCAAGCTGGAAGCCAGTGATGAGCTAAGTTTGTAGTCAGCTAAAAACAGGAGACAGAAAAGTGAAGCAGAATGTGAACTTAGTTCTATAATTTAAAGTAACTTGTGGATCAAAGAGAAATAGTGAATAAATAAAAATGTTTTTACTTTTATATTCAAGTTTGTTCCCATCTTTTACTTCAATTATCAGGCAAACCTTGTGAATTATACACAGCCAGAAATGCCTTGAGCTTTTGTTAAAAGGCTAATACTGCTCGCAAACACAGAATGTGAAATTAAAGCTCTGTGATATAAGCGTTCACCTGCACTGCATTGTTTGTGAATAATATCCTCTAACTAACCAGGTGGCTAAGAAACTGAGAAATGATCCATGAATAGCTCGTGGAATGGTTTCTGGCATATAGGAGTACTAATAAATGTAATTATCATTTTTATTCTCTCAATATAAATTTACCTATTTAGAACTAAATTTATATATGTAAAATTATGTTTTGGTGACATTTCATGATATTTACAATTTTCTAAAGAATTGCTCGTATGATTTTCTTTGCTTCCACTTTGAATATATATGGCTTAAAGCAGTTTAAAGATGAAATTGGAATGCCAGGCAAATGGCAACATCTACCCTCTCTGTGGAAGAACAAGGAAATCATTCCCTTGTATCTCTGCTCTCAGGCTCCATGTAAACAACACACAACACTCCATATTATTAATTATTTCTTTTTCTCTCACAGATATTTTATATAGCAAATAATTTTTTGCAATACCCATCTTTTGGGTATTGTTATCATTTTATCATTCCATAATTTGGCTTTCTTTAAAAAATAAAAACTAAATCATCTTAACTTTAAATAGAAATAAAAATGTCAATGCATGCCAAAACAGAGTTTTGTTGGTGAATGTATTTAATTAATGCTATACTGAACATCTAAATTTATTCATATATTTAATGTACACTGCTTCTTGATTCAGTAAAGCCAACTAACATTATTCTAGTGGGCATTTTTATGTTATTTTATGTGAGTGGAACATCAATTGCCTCTCCCAAATATCACTGGAGTAACAAGAAAGCATTTAAAAGTGTGCGGCAGTTTTTTTATTTTCACAAATTTTTCTTAGAGATCTGAGACTAGAGTACTGAAAAGCTAAATTCACAAAGAGAAATGGTCATTCTTGAAGTACAAAGATGTCTTAAATGATTCTTGTTGGGTACATCTGAGTTAATTTTTTAAAACAAATGATGGATTTGTTCTGATTTATCCACACTCTGTCTTTTAAAACTTTGTGTATGGTTGGAGGTATAAAACTACCTAAGAAAAGCTAGCTTTCTATAAAAAGTACTTATCACTGCTAGAAAACGTAACAGGCTTTGAAGCAACTCCCATTGTGAAAACTGATATACAAGCAGAACCTTTTTTAAAATAGAGCTGGAATGGCCATTTCAGAGGAACTGCCTTGTATACCCTATTTTCTAAACCTCTAATCAGGGGCACCTGGGTGGCTCAGTGGGTTAAAGCCTCTGCCTTCGGCTCAGGTCATGATCCCAGGGTCCTGGGATCAAGACCCACATCGAGCTCTCTGCTCAGCAGAGAGCCTGCTTCCCTCCCTCTCTCTCTCTGCCTGCCTCTCTGCCTACTTGTGATCTCTGTCAAATAAATAAATAAAATCTTAAAAGAAAAAAATAAAAATAAATAAATAATAAATAAACCTCTAAACAGGGCCAAACCGCCAATACTCTAAGAAGTCAGCAAGAGAGAGAAAAGACTGATAAAAGTGAAGTTTTGCCTAGTGACCACTACCTTTGGCCAATCAGTGAAGTACAAATCTAGCCCTGCTGGTCAGTATTAATGAACTCTTCTTAAAAACAACTTGGGGCACCTGTGTGGTTCAGTCGGTTCAGTGTCTGACTCTTGATTTTGGCTCAGGTCATGATCTCAGAGTCCTGGGACTGAGTCCCGTGTCACATAGGTGCTCAGTGGGGAGTCTGCTAAAGATTGTCTCTCTCCCTCTCCTTCTGCCCCTCCCTTCATACGCCCACTCATAGCTCTCTCTCTCTCAAAATAAATAAATAAATCTTAAAAAAAAATCTAATATTTTTCCCCATAAAAATCCTGAGTTCCCCTGCTATTTGGAGTTCTACCTCTGTACCCCAAATTGCATTTATTTTATCCCAAATAATATACTGCTTCTTGAAATGGTATCTGTAGGTTGACACCATCAATTTCTTAACCAAAAAGATTTGAAATTATATCTTAACATCTTTATTTTAGATCAGCATAAGAATCATTTGTTGAATTTCTATGTGTCATGAAATATGCTAGGAGCCAGAAAATTGAGGAGCACAGCACTCATTTCAACAAGTTTGCAGTCAGTTAGCAGATGATGTAATATTTAGGTAATATATGCCACGATGAACACTCAGTGGAGGGAAGGGGATTTAAGAAAGATGTCCTGGAGGGAATAAGGCCTGAGCTGGTCCTTGAAAAATAATAGAAACTAACCAGGTAAAAAACAAAGAAGGCATTTAATAAAGACATTTTTTTCTATGATACCTGCACTTTGAAAGATACAATTAGTTTTATAAATCGGTACTCACATTATTAATCCAATATAAGATCAAAAATTATTAGAATTATTAGTTAATGACTATGGGTTTGTTTTGTTTTGTTTTAAGATTTCTGAGAGAGAGAGAGTACGCAAGAAAGCTCAACGGGGAGGGGCAGAAGGGAAGAGAACAAAAGCAAACTCCATACTGAGTGGGGAGCCCAATACAGGGCTCCATCTCACAATCCGGAGATCATGACGTGCACCAAAACCAAGAGTCAGGTGCTGAACTGACTCTGCCACTCTGGTGCCCCAGTGACGGTGTTTCAATAATGAAAGAGTTATATTTAATAAACCAAAAAAATAAACACACAATAGCAGAAACTAAGAAAAGCAAGATACATGGTCTTCATCAGTTGAGGAAGTTATGGTCTATAAATTTGCTATATTAACAATGCTGAACTATTTTTGTTCATATAGTTGATGTTGATATACATTAATCACATAGATTATGTTCTTAAATCCTAAAACAACTCAGGTAGATTCTATTTTCATGTTAAAAAGAAGTAAACAGGGTTCAGGAGTGTTAAATGATTTGCACCAGGCCATGCCACTAACAAGTTAGATTTGGGTTCAAATGCCAGCAACTGACTGAGAGCAGGAGCTGCTTTCACTGCCCTGCCCCTTACCATCTCCACTCCTCTGGTGGTCTCTTTAGGAGAGCTGAAACATGAAGACAGAGCATCACTGTGTTCCACAACAGCTGGGAACGTATGCTTTAGGTGATTCACATTTTTCTCCACTTTGCACTTGTCTGAAAATGACCATGAAGATCCTCAAGCACTGATTTTGGGGTTACAAATCAAATTTGGTGAATAGGTGAATTCTCAAATATGGACTCAGCACCTAATGAAGACGGGCTATAATATTAATGGTCAACTTATTCTGAAATAATGGAAAATATTAGGTAAGAGCCAAAAAATAAGTAACAAATAAAAGATTTCAGAACACCACATTTGTAATAAACACGACTTTGGGAGAGACGGTGTAGTAGCAGGACCCAACCTCACCTCCTCCCACAAATGTAACTAGATAACACTCACATCGGTGTAAATAACCTAAAAAATGACACAAACACTGGCAGAAAAAACGCCACAAGTAAATTAGGGAAGAGGCCACAATGAAGAGGGTAGAAGGGCACAGATCGGGTAGGGAGCGGAAAAAACAAAACAAAACAGGTGGGACTGTTCACAGTAGGGAGGGACATATGGGCGCAGAGAGAGGAGAGAAACAGACCCTTAAACTGGGCTATCTTCTCAGGGAAGATGAATCTCTATAACATTTGGCTTTGAAAACCAGAGAGGCCGAATTTGATGAGTTCTTACCTATGAGGCTTAAAACCTGAAACATTAACAATCAGTAGGCTTGGTTTGGAAAGAGCCTTGGAGGGCTATAGGAAATAGAGTATCAGCCCTTAAAGAAATAACAATAAAAAAAGTTCATGGAGATAAAGCATAGAACCAGCAGTTTAAAGAACTCCTGGGCATAAGGGAGGGGGAGCTATTTATTAACCTCAAAGCAAGTCCTGGAGGCACAGGGTTCCCTTAAGGAGTTCTCTAAGAACAAAGGAGATGGCAGATGCCATTTACCTCCCCCTTTTCCCAGCATACACACAGCCGCCTGCAGGAACCAGCACAGTGCCAGAATTCACTCCCTATTTTACTTAAACTAGGCCCTGTCCCTCCAGCTTGGCCTGCCTCATTCCCAGCACTGTAGAACCCCTCAGGTAGAAAACCGGCTCAAACTTTGCCAACCCTGTGTCACCCAGCTGTGCACTTTGCAAGGGGCCTTGGTCGGGGAGTGGGGAAGGAGGGGGCAGTGGCTAGTCACCTCTCAGAAAGTACTCCCACTTTGTTAGAACATAGTTTTAACAATGCAAATCAGCTGTGGCTGGCATTCTTGACAGGAGCATCACATCTTTCTTAGAAGAGGACAGCACACAACTTAAAACTGCAAGCCCCGCCCACCAATGTCAAGAGCAAGAGACATAGCTGACCTTCCTAACAGACAGAAACAGACACAGAGAGTTAGACAAAATAAGAGTTTGTCCCAAAGGAAATGTCCCAAAGGAAAGAATGGAACAAAATCACAGCAAGAGACTTAAAAGAAACTGAGGTAAGAAATATGCCTGATAAACAATTTAAAGTAATGATTATAAAGATACTCTCACTGGACTTGAAAAAAGTGGAGGACATCAGTGAGACCCTTAATAAAAAGATAAAAAAGAACAAATCAAACATGAACACAATAACTGAAATTAAAAATACACTAGATGGATTAAATAGCAGACTACAGGAAACACAAAAACGAGTCAGTGACCTGTAAGACAGAGTAATGGAACGTAATCAAGCTGAGCAAATGAAAGAGAAAAAAAAAAAAATGAGAATAGTCTGAGGGAATTAAGTGATTCCGTTAAGCATAATAACATATTCATTATAGGATTCCCAGGAGAAAGGATTGAGAAAATAATGAGAAAATAATGACAAGTGTCTGTCCACAATTTATTGGGAATGAATTATACAATGGGATATTCTGTCTACATTAATGAGGTTTATTATGTCACAAATAAAGCTCAGATGCTAGTTGTTTAGTGGATACAAGTCTCAACAGCGTTATAGTTTAAAGTAGGTGTTCTGCTTAATAGGTGTGTTTCCTTTTTATAATAATTCAGAGAGTTAGATTCCCCTCATCTTGTGGCATTCTGGTCATCTCCATCCCATTGGCTTAAGGGAAAAAGAGATTTCAGAGAGCATATTTCATCCTAAAAATTGTTGGCTGGGAATTATATATATGACTTATGTTCATGTTCCATTAATAAGAACCAGCTTCATGACCACATACAAATTCAAAAGAGTTGGAAAATGAAATCCCAGTCAGTGCAGTCACTTGCCAGTACCAGTACTGTAACACGGAAAAGGAAGCATCCATTTTTAATAGAGCATTGATACGAAAGTATTATCTAATGTAAGTCCCTAGTTAAATATCCTTAACAGCATTTTAATTTTTTCTTCTGACCCAGAATCCATACACTGTCATCATATTCCAAAGTCACCTTTAATTTTCTCTCAACACCAAAAGACTAGCAAGCACTTGTCTTCTAGATGCAAATGACCCAAGCAAACAGGGTAATTTGGGATGGAAAAATAAAACCAATTAAGAAGCATCAGCTTCCTGCATAATTGGAAGTTTATCAAATTACCTCCATTTCCTTTAGCAGCTATTGCTAGGCAAGTAGGCTCCTTAATACCTGAACCAGTTGGTGACTGAATCAGTATGTTGGTGAGTAGTTTCAACATTTGGCTACTGAAGGTCATCAAGTGCTATTCATAGAATGGAGAACAGAAGATTAACGTCTATAGCTTGGAGACAAGCAAAGCTGCAGATACGTTGGTTACACTATTTCATGGTGATTATAATGGAGCAAGAAAGGCGGTATACTGTGGAGATCTCAATCCGCTGAAAGCAAGCAACTCTGAAGAGAACCCCTGCCACAGCAACCATTTCTGACTAAGCTGCTTGTTATCTTTATAAAGCAAGCCTAGCCATGCCATTTTTTTGTGTGTTTCCTATTGCCCTGAGTACAATTCTCAATGTTATATCAGTTCTTGGGAATCACTCTTCCTAAACAGTAACAGTACTTCCTCCAGTGGTGCGCTGTCACAACCCCACAGCCAGCAAGCTGCTCTGGACGGTATCTACTGCTCCACTTCTACAATCGGTCGGGCCAGTGAAACCTCAAGACATTAGCCTAATTAATATAAAACTCCTCCAAACCTTACATCTGGAAACAAAGCCTATAACAGAAACTGTTTAAAAGGAAAGATGACATTCAAAATACTGCAGAGTTCTATCATCTATTCAGAAACTTGGCAGACATCAGAACGTCCAAGTCTTCCTAAGAAGAAAATACAGGTGCCCATGTGAGTGAACACAAGAGCAACAATGGAGGGATCTCACTTCTCCAGGGGAAAATATACACCTCACATATAAATGGTGAAATGGTAACAAAGTTAATCAAGTGGAAGATGAGAGTAAAGGAACTTAAAAAAAAAAAAAATGGTGACCCTAATCTTCATCCTCTCAGTCAAGGAATGACCCAACCACTGTAACTGGCAAATGAATTAGAGAAAGAATGATAATCCAGCTCCGGAATTTAAGAGATAACATTAACGAATATTAATGAACAGAAAGCTACCCCATCCGTTGAACATCTGCAATTCTATTGTCTTACTGCACCACAACATGCATGCTATTCTAAAGGCATTTGTACAAATACAAAGCTTGTTTTTAATTATATTTGAAGTTAGCATTTTTTCAATATTACACTCTAGAAGAAATTTAGGGAAAGACATTTTCCACTTTTCTCAGATGTACAAATTCTATACAAATACTGAATAACTACCGTTGTTTTAACCACAAATAAAAAACTGTTAATAGAAATCATTATAGCAATCACTGATAGAAAAGTCTACTGATGGTTTTCAAAGGATCAAGGATTCTGGTAACACCAAGCATCTTTCTTTATAGCATGTTCTGTGAATTTCTAAAAATACCTGGATTTTTGTTTGATTGCTTGTTTTACTCAGTAAAATTTTGCACTCAAGATCTTCATTCTCTGCCAACAAAATATATTGCGTACACACACACATCATGAGTAGGACCTAGCCTCCCTGGATAGTCACAGTAAATATCAAGTCTACTCATGTGAGATTATAAACACAAAAATCCAAATTCTGGGTGAATTATGAAAAAACTGTAAAAGGCTCTTCTAGGGATACAGCAATTCATATTAATAAAATCTGCATAGAAATATTTATTTTCTGGGGTGCCTGGGTGGCTCAGTGTGTTAAGCCTCTGCCTTTGGCCCAGGTCATAACCTCAGGGTCCTGGGATCGAGCCCCACATGGAGGAGCCGCTTCCCCCTCTCTCTCTGCCTGCCTCTTTGCCTACTTGTGCTCTCTCTCTCTGTCAAATAAACAAAGTCTTAAAAAAAAAAAAAAAAGAAATATTTATTTTCTAATATGAGCCATGGATTTTACATATTGTCTTAGCCATTATGCATTATATATGACAAATTAGTATTTTATAAAATATTACAAGATATTTTGATATGCTAAAATTTTACTAATTATTTATGTCATGAGTTCCACAATCTTTAAAAAAATATCTAGTTTTACGAATGTTGAACCACCCTTGCATCCCAGGGATAAATTCCACCTGGTCATGGTAGATAATCTTTTTAATGCACTGTAATTTTATACACTGTTTTTCAGGTTCTATCAAATTCCTCAGTACTGGATTTTTAAAAAGAAAATTAAAAATAACAGTTTGCTGATCAATTAGTTTAAATCTCTCTTCAATCAAAACTGTATCTTTATCTATAAGGGCCAGAAATTAGTCCAAAAAATTAACCAGTATATTATTTGTCTATCAATCTTCTTCATAATCATGTTAATATTTTTAATTTCTTGTTCCATTCCACTTACATTCTATTGAAACGTCACTTTTGTGTAAGTTTTATACTGTTTTCTATTTACAAGTATCGTTTTTAAAAGCTTTTAATCCTTTTTAGCCAATCTTAGATCAGTTTGAGATTGTATGTAAATATTTGCTAGCACTACTGATAGTAAGCCACAATTCTATAAAATACCTTGGGCTAAGAGAAATTCAAAATTTACTGTCTACTGTAAAGAATCATCATTCATTGTTTATAGCTTACAGCTACTATTCCCAACATGTGTCTGAGAGTGGTTGTTAAATCAATTTTAATATGTATTTCATCAAGACATTCCATTTCAGGGCACATCAAAAAGTGCTGTATGTAAGGATTGAATTGTTTCAAATAATGTCACTGCCATAGACACAGTTGAGGCATATATCCTAGTAATAAATTCAAACTTTGTATCACAATTGACACAAAGAACATGTCTGGATTAGGCTAAAAACCTGGCTTATCCACACTTTTTTTCACCAATGCAGTGTCATTTCATAAAGCTGTCTCTTACAGTCTTTTAAACCAATGCATGAAACTGAAAGTTGTTCTTTTAATAATTAATGTAAGCCAATGCTATATTTTTGTATAACAATGGAAACATTAATTAATTTCGACTTCTTTGCTTTTTCTGACTGGTATTTCACCATTTATTAGTATTAATTGTTCAACATAACTTTTGTCACTGACACAAAGTGAAGGGAATAATATTTACTTTGATAATTTCATTTATACTTTTTTCTCACCTTACCTACTACTAATTAATAATCTCATGTTCAATTCTGCATTGTTTCATTGTTTTTTGAACTTTCTACATGTTCAACTTCCATATGTTCAAACAAAAGGAGATTTAGAGGAAGGATTTAGAGGAAGGAGATTTAGAGATTTAGAGGAAGACTTTTCTTTATAACTGTTATATGGCAGGGAAGCAAGCTAGCAAAGAAACTACTTTCAAAGACTCAGCAGAGAAAGAATCTTACAAGAGTCTGGTTGTCAAAGCCCCTGTGAGGACAAGTAGCAGAAGTTCCCGAAAGAGAATCTACAAAGTTTCAAGGGTTCTGGCAGGAAAGTTTTTACTAAAACAAGATATGGATTGCAGTGATTATGAACAAAAGGGTCTTAGCGTTTTCTTGAAAAAAAGCTCTGGTAGTTCTTTCTTAGTAACCTAGTTTTAAGTCAAGATCAAGTAGACTTTTCTTGGAATGAATGGGCCCAGGGGAAAATGTTATGATAAAAGGAATCAAGACAGTTTAGAGAAGTACAGATTTTTTTAGGGCATGAATTGCAACATCATGAGAAATAAGAGAAGAGGACTGATAGGAAAATTATACTTTGTCATGCAAAAATCTATTGCATTTATTTTATTTTATTTTATTTAGGAAGTTCATATTTTATTTTTTTAATTGTGGCTAACTTAACATAATGAAAAAATAAAATTAAAAAAATTACTGCATTTATGAGAAGATTCACTTGTGAAAAAAATCAGAGAAAATATTTGAGGAGTTAATCTTTTCTCTCATTTAAGTGCTCTTCTACCCCCAACACACCCCAATTTTCTAAGCAGGGTCTACTGCAGAAGTCACTAATCATAACATGCCCCGGCCTTCAGATCATGACTGTCAGTTGGAAAGACATGGGGCAGGAGATGTGGGGAAGCTTTTCTCTAATGCTTAAAGGGTGAGAGTCACAAGACTTAGAGGTGTAGCACTATGGATCTGGCTCTGCCAGCACCAAATGGTGGGGTTCCAAGCAGTAAAAGTGTCCATGGTCCCTTTAATACATATATTTGTACGTGTGTGATTGTGAGATACACAGCCTTTAATTATGGAGCCTAGATCATGAGCCGGTTAGAATTCTCTTCAAAGATGTTATTCACGGTCAAGATAAAGTAACTCAATCATGGTGAAAAACAGAATTAGATACTGCCCATAATAAGGTCAAGATTGTAAAGTTATTTCCCTCTTAATGAGATTTGTTTGTAATTCTTACAGAATATACTTTGAACCAGCCATCCAGTTATTTTGTGTGCCATGTGGTTAAACAAGAGAGTAAAAGCTTACTGCCATCAAAATAAATATCCCTGGTTGGCACTACTTCAGTAATTTACCTAGCCTAAGGTCATC
Organism: Meles meles; assembly: GCF_922984935.1. Classification (NCBI taxonomy): domain Eukaryota; kingdom Metazoa; phylum Chordata; class Mammalia; order Carnivora; family Mustelidae; genus Meles; species Meles meles. The sequence continues at coordinate 160,039,494 of NC_060067.1, forward strand.
TAAAGCAGTTTAAATGCATCATTAATCCACAATCCTCTAAAACACTAAAATACTTAAATAAATTACAATGGAGTAGGATGAGCCTGAAGATAGGAAAAAACTGTCAAGACATGATACATTTAAATGATGCAAAAAAAAGGTCTCTAAGACTCATGAATAAATTATTGCTAAAATGAAAGGCATGATGAAGAGCCTAAAGGACATGATACATCCAGTTTTATTTTGTCCAGAAAGATTAAGAAAATGAATCTTGGATTTTCACCTTTCTACTTGTGCATTTTCATTCACTTAGTTTAAACCTTGGTAACTCAAATTTTCATATTCATTTTTATCATATCTTTTTTTCTTATTCCAATCTTTTTTTATTCTCTTGATTGCTGTCCTTTTATTGCTAGCAATCTGTAGTACACATCAATCATACCTATGTGTGTGTCCGTGTGTGTGTGTTGGAAGTGGGGGACATAAATAGGGTTACCATGATTGAAGCTGACATAACTATAAAAAATTAAGGAAGAGGCAGCAAATTAGAGACACAAATTTATGAAATATAGATCACTAGGGACTTTACTTTTCCTTACGTCAAGATATATCCCAAAAATATCTCATAATGTCTTACTTCCAGATGAACATCTGACCAATCGGTAAGGCAGATTAAAAAAAAAATCAGAAATTGCAGAATCATATGCAAATTTATGAACAAGCTTAGAAGTTCATTAAGGCATGGATTCCGAGGAAGCAGATTTTAAAAGGCCTTAAAAAATGCAGTACTAAAAGCTCTTCTCCTGACTTCTTCCCTATTATGATAATGTCATGACTGTTAGCCTCATTACTTTGTTCCATGTGTCTCCCCACATCCCAAAATTTGCAAGCCTTTCTATTGTTTTATCTGAACTATTACATAAAATAATTATTCTGAACTTTTATTTCTCACATTCGTCACATGTATGGTAGGTCAGAGAGTGGGCTGCTGTAGGCCAGAATACTCCATAGAGAGCAGGAACACCTGTGACGGAGGGAAAAGAATGGCTTTAGGTGGCAGAGTGGATCTTCGAGTGGGAACACAGCTCCACCCCAGCCCAGCAGCGGGTCAAACACACAGAAACAGCTGAATGATGGCTGCCAGGGGGTGGGAGAAGAGGGGTAGAGAGAGTCGCTCTCGATAGATCTAAAATTTCAGTTATGCAAGATGATTAAGTTGTACGCATCTGCTTATAATATTGTGCTCATAGCTAACAATGCTGCATCGTACACTTAAAAATTTGAGAGGATGATCTCATGGGAAGTGTTCTCGTAACAACTATGACAACAATAAAGCAAATGTGACTGTGCTTTCTCTCCTCCTGTGACCTAGCATATTCCTAATTGTTGACCATCAAATTCCACTGCTCCCTGTAAGGAGCTAGGGATCAAGGACATGCATCCATTCTATACACACTTCATGTGTCTGGTTTATACTGACAATCTTCCAACCCTGACCACCAGTTCGTTGCCTAGCCTAACTTCTTTATACCTGTAAAGTAAAAAAAAAAATAGGAACAAAAAAACAAAACAAAACAAAACCCACACCTATAACTGGCATTAAGAACTCTTGTTTTGTGAACAGAAATTCATACACAAAGTAGTCATGTAATTTTGTCTCAAGGAACAAACAGTAGGCTATGTTGAACTCAAAAGCCATTTGTCCAATATCTATGATGTGCATGGCACTGGCAGAAAGAAAAGAAGGAAAAACAGAAAAAATGACAATAATATATTTATTGTCAAATGCCTTTGTAGCTTACTTAGCAAGCAAGAGTGTGTGTGTGTGTGTGTGTGTGTGTGTACATATTTGAAGTAAAGACAAGAAGGATAAATTTGAAGCTTCTTAGCCCACAATAAAAGCAAAAAAATAGATAAAAGAGTAGAGGACTGAGGTATCAGAAAACTCTTAATAAAAAAAGTCATACCAAAGGAGCCCAGCTGTTATCTTGGAGCTTCAACGAGAAAAAAATATTTTCCTAATCTCCGAGAGTAGTTTCTCAAGGATGATTTGATGGGAGACTTGGGTAAACATTTCTAAATGGGGAATGCAGTACATAATTAATGATATTCTCATGGGCATTTTTTCCTTTACATTATTCTGAAACAATCTTAAACTTCAAAATGGCTGTAAATATTTCACAAATATAAATATATATATATGTATTTTCCCCTGAACCATTTGATAATAAGTTGGTGATATGATGTCCTATCACCCTGAATACTGACATCCTCCTACATAATCACTATATAGCCGTCAAAATCAGGACACTAACACTGATTCATTGTCATCATTTAAAACTCAGATCCTACCAAATTTCTCCACCATCTCCCAAAATATCCTTTACAGAAAAATGACCCAGCTTCAGAATCATGCATTGCATTTAGTTATCATGTTTCTTTCCCTTCTTTCATTCTGGATTAGGTCTTAGACTTTCCTGAAGATTGTAAGTCAGTTTTTTATATGACACTTTGGGTTTCTCTCTGCTGTTTCATATGCTTCAACTCAGGTTATGCCTCTTTGGCAGAAACAACATAGAAGTAATAATGTGTTCTTTTCATGGTATCCTATCAACTTCCCACAATTTCAATTTGCTGGTGATCATTTTAATCAATCACTTCCTAACTGTGGTGTCTGCCAATTTTCTCCACTATAATATTGTTCATTTTTCCTCCTTGTAATTATTACATATTTACCTGTGCAGTTACATCTGTATTAATTTTATATTTGTATTACAAAACATGAGTTCACATTGATATTTCCAATTCCAAACTGACATCCCAGGACTCGCTCTAGTTGTTTTTCCTTTCCACGTGTGTTCCTTTAACTTAGCTTTCCTTTTCCTTAATATATTCCCTTACTTGATCTATATCCCCCTGCATTAAAAAAATCTTCCATCACCAAACTTCTTCCTGCCCCAACACTCTTGTGTCAAAGCCAGGTAGTCCTATGCAAATACGTCTCCCTCATTTGCTTGAGCTCTGACATACTGCTGAATTAGGCAGACATTCACTCCACCTGCTTGGGTTGCAGCAGCCTGTACCCTGGGAGGTACACTTCTCATGCTGCTGGGGATCTAATACCCTGTGCCTGGCCTATACCTCCTCTTGTGGGTATGGGCATCCTTCTCACCCAGTAGGGCTCCAATAACCTTCTTTGTGCACTACTGCTTTTCCCCCACCTCAGTATGGATGCCTACCACACTAGGCCCTGCCAATGTCTCTGGGCCTAAAATTGTTTGGGAATGGAAATAAAAGGGAGAGCTTATTAAAGGTTTAAAGAAAAAAATAATTAAGATGTTACATTTTTCCTCATTTTTTGTTATGGTTTAACCTCAGTAAATTGTAAGGATATAATATTTAATAAATAATGAGTCCCAGATTGATGCATTCTAATTGTGCTTTCTGGTTGTGTAATAATTTCACTGACCTTTGTTCTTTGTTCCTGGGATACTGCCACTAAATCTTAAAATTTTCCCAAGTGACAGAAGTATCTTTGCTATTCATTCTTCATTACGTTAGCAATGTGACCTATGGGGCCCTTAGTTTAAACTAAGAAGATGACTCAAAATGAGTAGTGGCCACACCAGATGAGCCAAAAATGTGATTTGAATCACATAATATTTGTCTGACCACTGGGGAGAGAACTGGGGCTGGAGATTAAGTTCAACCTCATGATCTTGGCCTAAGAGCCAATGATTCAATCAGCTGTACCTATATATTGAAAACTCAGTAAAATCTGGGACAGCAAGTTTGGGTAAGCTTCCTTAGTTGACATCATCTGCACCTTGTTGTGGTAATAGCCTGATACTTTCTGACTTCACAGGGAGGAGACAAAAGAAGTTTTGTTTTGGAGACCCTCCTAGACCTCCCACTATGTGTCTCTCCCTTTGGTTAGTTCTGATCTCTATACTTTGGTACAATAAAACTAATCATATTTGTAGCTCTATCCTGAGTCTTATGAAACATTCTAGTAAATTATAGAATCTTACGGGGTAGTAGGTATTCCTGAAATTTTTAGTAAGCTGGTCAGGAGGGAGGTGGCCTGGGGATTCCTGATCTTACAGCTGCAAGTATCTGAGATGACATCAGTTCTGTGGAGGATTGTGTCCTTAATTTGTGAAGTTTGGCTTACCTCTGGGTAGACGGCATTAGAAGTCATTTCACTGGTAATTTGAATAAACTATAGAATCTGATGAATACACACACATCTCAGAATATGCTTATCCTACAAATTCTATCTAAGTACACCACTTGAAACCAACAGATTAACAAATTTTTAAAATAAAAAAACATCTGCACTCAAGACTAGTTTATAGTAGGCTGTGAAACCAAGGGGGAGCAATAAGAATGCATGTTTTTCTCGTACAAATTGCCTAACACTGCTCATTTATATAGTAATTGGTTTTTCAGATTAAGGAGAAATTGTGGAAATGTATGACTTCTAGCAAACTCAACTGAAAGCCATTTTGGAATTGATATGATTTGCAAGTGTCTTTTGGGAACAAAGCCCAGTATATATTTAGGGACTGCCTCTATGAGACATGCAGAGCTGCCTTAAAGCAATAACTTTTCAATCTTGAGTGCAACTCAGAATTACCTTGGAAGCTTAAAAAAAAAAAAAAAAACACCATTGATAGTGTCCTATTCCTGGATACTCTAAACTAACTGATCTGAGGGCCTGAACATTGCTCCTCTTTAAAAGGTTCCCTATGTGATTCTGATGCACTCAGAGGATTGAGAGGCAATGCTCTACAGAAGAATAATTTCTATAATTTGTATTTTAGAAACATTGCGATAGTAATATTATCCTTTATAAGACTCACTTATCATCATAGCCTATCTGGTGACTGGCAACTGAATGCTAGGTTCCTTACTTTATTTTGTAGGCACCAGATTCATGCTTTAAAAGTATGTAAATAATCTGGGAAAGGGGGACAGAAAAGGAGCAGGAAAGTGGTAAGTACTGGGCAGGCAGACCTGTAAGGAGATACTAACAGTCCAGGATAATACGGACATAGCAAGAGAACGTTTAGAACAAAATGGAAGGATACTGAGTTAATACTCTGAAAACTATCAAAAAATGTCTTTAGCTAATTCCTTCAAAATTAGAAAGCTTTTATACTCTAGTCAAGTGATTATGGCACAATTATCCCAGGTTTTCATTTCAACTCAACTTCTCTCCATGGAATATTAATATCTTCTATATGGAATTTTTATTTAATAAAATATTGGAGTAGTTACTGTTATCACAGGAAAACAAATCCCATCCATGGTCTGGCAAATGAATTACATCGACACCATCATTTATGCTGAAGGTAAAATTATCTGAACCTCAAATTTTATTTAAAGGCTAAAAGCATCACTTATAAGAGAATCATTGAGATATAAATGCACACACATATATTTATAAAATATGGCAGAGGTAAATATTAAAAGAAGTATAAGATGTCTCCTGAATCTCATAGCTCCATAATGTTAAATTATATTTTATGTGAAAATATAGCATGTTTCTCCATTTTATCCTTAATATTTAAATAGTTTTATAATATTAAGGTCCTGTCCATTATCTCTTTTTGACAGCAAAGTAGATCAATGTTAATATATTAATTCTAATTTCCAACTAGACAAATGAAAACGCAACAGCATCAAATGCAGGCATTCTTAATCAATGAGTAGTATATCCTGGCTAGTTTATCTACAGTATATCTATATCTATAGTTCATGAGAAATATAAATGAAAGGAATAAGTTCTTTCTCTCTGGATTAGCAATTTGATTCACCATCAACTTAACCTAACCAATGTCACAATTCAGTAAATGTTTACTAAGATTTCAGAGAATAAGCAATGTCTCTGTATTAGTATTAAATGGCTAATTTCATGGCTTTATCTTTGCAGCTCAACCAGTGCATAGAGGGAAAATAAAATTTTAAATGCATTATAACAAAAAAATTAAAAGACTGAAAACAAATATATTCAATTTCAACTTAAAAAGCTATAGGAAAGTACCAGATTAAGCTCTAAAAAGAAGATAAAATCGATCTCAAAAATCAATGAAATAGAAAAACATTTAACAGTGGAAGGACAAAAATAAAGTCACTAGTTGTTTCTTTGAAGGATATAAAACTTACTGCCTCCATAGCAATCATGCTAAAAAGCAAAAGAACACTCAAATTATCATAATAGCAAAAATGAAAAAATATTATTAGTAGAAAAGGAAAAATATATTACAAATATAAGAGTGATAAACTTATACTAATAATTTGAAGATTAAATTAGGCAGTGAAATAATTTGTGAAAGATCACATCAAAACTAACTCAAAAAGACAGAAAATCAAAACAGTTCTGCGTATATTAAAGAAATTAATTAAATAACATAAAATGCTGTTAAAATTTAAACAAATTAGGGGCACCTGCATGGTTCAGTCAGTTAAGTGTACAACTCTAGATCTCAGCTCAGATCTTGCTTGATCTTATTTAGGGTCATGAGTTCAAGACCCATGTTGGGCTCCACATTGGGCACTGAGGCTACTTAAAAGAAAAAAAAAAAAAAATCCAACAAAATAACCTACTTGACCTCCACATGGCTTCAACAGAGAATTCATCCAAACATACAAGGAAAAAAATCAGTTATACAAACACATTAATAGAATAGAAAAATTGCAAACACTACCTAATTTAATTCATGAAACTAGGATAATCTTGAAATTACCAATACCAACACCTGAGAACTGAATTACAAAAACAAAAGAAGATTATAGCTCCATTACTCGGGAACATTCTCCCAAAAATCCTGAATAAAATGTTAATAAATCAAGCCTAAGAATATTAGGTTAATTCCAGGAATGTCTGATTAGTATAACATCTAAAAATCAGTCAATCTAATTTTAACAAGATTCTAATTTTTTAATAAGAAAAAAATGAAAATAACCACAACTTTCGCAAAAGATACATAGAAGGCATTTCACAGAATTAAACATTTACTTATGAAAAATGATCTAGCAGGTTAGTAATAGAAAAAAATTTTATTTTTATATTAAATAGTGTAATACTAAAACTCAATTTCTTAAAATCAGAAATTATACCACGATGTGTACCATACTATTATGCTATTACTATTCAAAGTTATAAAATTATACTGGAGTCCTAGCCACTAAATACATCTATATTTAAATGTACCAAAATATAAGTATATATTTTAATATATATGTATATTTACATAATATACATTTTAAATAGCATTTTCATTTTATTTTTATTTTTTTTTAAAGATTTCATTTATTTATTTGACAGAGAGAAATCACAAGAGAGGCAGGCAGAGAGAGAGGAAGGGAAGCAGGCACTCCGCTGAGCAGAGCCCGATGTGGGACTCGATCCCAGGACCCTGAGATCATGACCTGAGCTGAAGGCAGCGGCTTAACCCACTGAGCCACCCAGGCGCCCAGCATTTTCATTTTAAAATAACATCAAATAAATGCTTACATATACATGCATTTTAAAAAGCATCAAAAGACTCAAATAACTAAAATTGTATATGACAAAAATATATACAAAAACTATTCATGAATTAGCAAACTATTATAGAAAGAATGAAATAAAACCTACATTGGTAAAGGTAGATTTTTATATTTTTAATTTAATTATAATTTATAATTATACATAATAGGTTTATTTATGTTCATATATTTAAAATATTGTAAAATTTATGTATGTTTTTAATTTAATCTAAATCACTTTTCTTTCCTTTTTTTATGAATATTGGCATGTTGATTCTTAAAACTATATGAGAATGTAAATGATGAGAAAACTCAGTCAATGATAAAGAACTACAATAAGGAAAGACATATAGATATCAAAACTCATTTACTGCTCCTGCAATTAAAACAGTGTGACACAGCACAAGGAATTAAAAAGACAATGGATTAAAAAGACAATGGAAATAAAAATAAGTCCATATATATATATATATATATATATATATATATATACATACACTCATCTGCATCTGATTTATGGCTAAGAAGTCATTCAATATACTGTGGGAAAAAGATGTTCTTTTCAGTATAATGTTTCTGGATCAACTGCATATGCATACATAATAAAAAGAAATCATGTTCCTATCTCACAACACACACTAAAATCAATTCCAGAAGGCTTATAGTTATCTAAGTATAAATATTGAAACAATAAAGCTTCTAAAAATAACACAGGACATTTTGGGGCAGCTGGATGGCTCAGTCAGTTAAGCATCGGACTCAAGTCATGATCTCAGGGTCGGAGAATTGAGCCCTGCATCAGGCTCTGTACTCAAGGCAAAATCTTCTTGTCCCTCTCCTTCTGCTCCTTCCCGCAATCACATATTCTCTTGTTCTAACATAAATATTTATTTATAAATAAATAAAATCTTTAAAAATATATATTAAAAAAAGATACTATAGGACATATTTTAAATGACTTAAGTAGACAAAGATTTCTTTTTATTTTTTTAAATATTTACTTATTCATTTGAGATACAGACAGAGCACGCAAATGGGGGGAGGGAGGCAAAGAAACTCAAGGAGACTCCACAGAGTGGGGAGCCTGACTGGGGGCTTGATCCCATGACTCTGATATCACAACCTGAGCTGAAACCAAGAGTTGAAAGCTTAACTGACTGTGTAACCCAGGTGCCCCAACAAAGATTTCTTAAAACACAAAAAATACTAACCATAAATGACTGCTATGTTGACCTTCATTAATAACATAATTAATTTTGCAAAAAGACATTTACAATGGTAACAAAAATAAATTAAAAAGGACAAATTCAGCTTAAGTTGTGTGAAATCTTTAAGGTAATATGTCTTTTTTAAACAAAAATTCTAACAAATAAAGGCATATGCCATGATAAAGAGACATATTTGTTAATGCATAGGTATTTTATCATCTTGAATATAAATCACCCCATAACTTGAGGAGGGCTGGGAACATGGTGGCAGAGTAGGATGACATAAGGCTCACCTGGTCCCTCAAATACAATACTATTAAATCATCCTAAATACCCCAGAAATCAATCTGAAGACTGACAGAACAAACTCCCAACTAAAGGTAGACAAGAGGCTATATCAAAGAAGGAAGTACAGAAACATACTTTGGGAAAGAAATAGACTGTGGCTGCCCCAGCAGGAAGGGAGCCATGGTTTTGGAGAAAGGCAAGAGACAGACTAGCACAGAGGAGAACCCATATGGCGAAGATAAATCCCCAGAGCAACTGCGTCTTGGAAAGTGAGAGAGGCTGAATTTTGTTAAGTTTGTGCAACCAGAGGGACTTAAAGTCTGTTGAAGAATGGGCTTGGCTCAGGAAGAACCTGGAGAACAGTGGGGCTATTCCTGAAAAGAAGGCAGGCCACTTGTAGGAACCAGCACAGCACCAACACTCCCTACGCAACTTGCTTACACCAAGCCCCACACCCCTGCACTCTGATGGAACTGTCCTTCCCAATCAGGTCTGCCTTAGTCACAGCATGGCAGGCACCCTCTCCCATAAAACTGGCCAAAATCCCTGCAAATGCATCTCCCCACTCAGGAGATTTGCAGGACCTCAGTTCTGGTGGTGGTGTCAAGAAGTCTCATTTCACAAGCAGACCAGAGTACACTTAGTTAAAATTGCCAAACTCAGGCCAGGAGAAAACACTCCCCAAACGGGCCAAGAGAGCCTCAACAGATGACTGGCCTGAAGGATAAAGCAACCAAGACACAAGAGCAGGGCATGCACAGCACACTGGAGACCCTCCTGGAAATGCCAGGCCCTGGGGAACAGGGCACTACATTGCAGGGCACTATAGGACCTCTTCTTCATAAAGCCATTTCCCTCAAGAACAGGAGATGTAGCTGACTTTTCTAACACAGAGAAACAGGCACAGAGAATTAGGGGGGAAAAAATGAGAAGATAAAGGAATTTGTCCTAAATGAAAGAACACGACAAGGCTAAGACCAAAGATCTAAGCAAAACAGATATAAATTAACATATCATTAAAGTAATGATCATAAAGATACTCACAAGGCTTGAGAAAAGTGTGGAAGACATGAATGAGATCTTTAACAAAGAGATAAGGAATAACATAGCAAAGATAAAAGGTTCAATAAAGGAAATGAGAAACATACTTGATAGAATGAACGGCAGGATGGAAGAAGCAGAGAAACGAATGAGTGAGCTAGAAGAGTGAGGAATGGAAAGCAATCAAGCTGAACAAAAGAGAGAAAAATGAGGGTAGACTTAGGAAACTCAGCAACTTCATCACATACACAATAACAATCATATAATAGGATAGCAGAAGAAGAGGAGATTGAAAAGGGGGCAGAAAATTTATTTGAAGAAATAATAGGTGAAGATTCCCCTAATCTGGGGAAACAAACAGATATCCAGATCAAGGAAGCCAGAACCCCACAAAAAATCAACAAAAGCAGATACAGGCCAAGACATGTGATTAAAATGGCAAAATGTAATGGTGAAGAAAAATTTTAAAAGCAGCAAGAGAAAAGACAGTTACATACAAGGGAAATCCCATGAGAATATGGAATGATTTTCAGCAGACACTTTGCAAGCCACAAGGAATGGCAAGATATATTCAAAGTGCTGAATGGAAAAAAAAAATGCAGATTAAAATTATAATGAGATATCATCTCACACCTGTCTGAATAGTTAAAATTTAAAAACACAAGAAACAACAAGTGTTCACAAGATTATGGAGCAAAAGGAACACTTATGGACTGTTGGTGGGAGTCAAACTGATGCAGCCACTATGGAAAACAGTATGGAACTTCCTCACAAAGTTAAAAATAGACCTACCCTACAACCTGGTAATCACCCTACTGGGTTTTGGGTTATTTTTTACCCAAAATATATAAAAACACTAGTTAAAAGGGATACATGCACCCCTATCTTTATAGCAGCAGTATTTTATTATAGTTAAACTATGGAAGCAGTCCAAGCGTCCATTCATAGATAAATGGATGAAGAAGAGGTGGTGTACACACACATATACGCACAATGGAATATTATTCAGCCACATTAAAAAAAAGAATTAAATCTCATTTGCAAGAACATGGATGTACCTAGAGAGTATAAAGCTAACTGAAATAAGTCAGTTAGGGAAAGACATATACCGTATGATTTCACTCATATGTGGAATTTAAGAAACAAAACAAACAAGCAAATGGAAACAAAAGGGAGAGAGAGAGACAAACCAAGAAACAGACTCTTAACCTATAAAGAACAAACTGAGGGTTATCAGAGGGGAGGTTGGTGAGGGGATGGGTGAAATAGGTGATGGAGATTAAGGAAGGCACTTGTAATGAGCATTAGGTGTTGTATGGAATTGATGAATGACTATACTGTACACCTAAAACTAATGCAACACTAGATATTAACTACACTGGAATTAAAATTTTAAAAAAATTATCCCACATTTACCTATGAAAACAATGCACTTTCAAACAAACCTTTCAAACAAACCAGATTCAATGGGTACTTTGATGAGCTGTTTATATTTTTAAATTTATTTTTACATCAGCATAGGACCAAAGATAACCCATGCATTTTCAATCAGAAGGTCCAAGAATAAGAATTTGTTCTATCAAATACCAAGACTTATTTAAAACCTATTTAATTAAGATTACACTGGCTCAGGGATATACAAGTAGGTAAAAAAAAAAAAAAAAAAGAAAGAAATCAAAAGGAGATCTACAAATACAGAGAAACACTGTACAACAGAGTTAGCTTTGATAATCACAAATAATAAATCAATTAGTCAATTAATGGTATTAGGATAATTAATATCCATTTACACAGAAACGAAAGAAGACACATCATAACTAAGAATATGATTCCTCATTTCACAGATGTGTAAAATGAGATCTATTTACTAAGCAAATTGCCCAAAGCTAGGAAGTACTGAATTTTTAAATTCAGGCCCTCTTCTCCAAAGCCTTTGTATTTTATATTGCATTATATAAAACACCAGTATAGTGACATCACAAAGTAAGGTTGAAAAAGTCGACTTGATTAAAATGAAAAACTTAAAATATATTCTGCATGATATAAAAGTATTCAAAATCAAAAAGACTTGGAAATGAATAAGTGAATAAAATATATGAATGAGTAAATGAATGAGTAAAATGTAACAAAAAAAGATTTAATATTGCAAACACATAATGCTAAACAAAAAAAGAAAAATGGTATGAAACTGACCATATTATAAACTTACACACATAGGCTAGCCATATATAAAGTAAACATACAAATATATTCACAGGAATCTTGGATACAAATTTAGGATATTGGTTACACAGATCTTGAAATGAGAGAGGCATTCACATAAGGAGTATTTTATGATACAGTCTGGAGTTTCTTCAATTATATTTGTTCTGTATTATCTCTAAAAATGAAAATAGGCACATTACATGTTCCATATCTTTTTAATGTCTGAAATATTTCTTAATAAATATAAAAACAAAAGGTTTTGATTGGCCCTTGAGCAATTGTTAAACTGTAATTTTTTTTTTTTTTTTGACAGAGTGAGATCACAAGTAGACAGAGAGGCAGGCAGAGAGAGAGAGAGAGGGAAGCAGGCTCCCCGCCGAGCAGAGAGCCCGATACGGGACTCGATCCCAGGACCCTGAGATCACGACTATTTATTTATTTTTTCAGCATAACAGTATTCATTGTTTTTTGCACAACACCCAGTGCTCCATGCAACACGTGCCCTCCCTATTACCCACCACCTGGTTCCCCCAACCTCCCACCCCCGCCCCTTCAAAACCCCCAGGTTGTTTCTCAGAGTCCATAGTCTCTCATGGTTCGCCTCCCCTTCCAATTTCCCCCAACTTCCTTCTCCTCTCCATCTCCCCAATGTCCTCCATGTCATTTGTTATGCTCCACAAATAAGTGAAACCATATGATACTTGACTCTCTGCTTGACTTATTTCACTCAGCACAATCGTTAAACCATAATTTTTACCGCCAAATTTCATGAGCTCACCTCTATGTTGGTGAAGACTGGATATGACTGACAGTGCAGAATCAGAAGAAAGTATGAAGTTTCCAAAAGATGGGATGTACAGAGAAAGACAATTATCATATAATCTCTCTAATATGAGGAATTTGAGAGACAGTGTGGGGGGTAGGGAGGGGAAAAAGAAACAAGATGGGATCAGGAGGAAGACAAACCAAAGGAGACTGTTAATCTCAGGAAACAAAGAGGGTTGCTGGGAGTGGTGGAGGAGGGAGAGGGTGGCTGGGTTATGGACACTGGAGAGGGTATGTGCTATGGTGAGTGCTGTGAACTGTGTAAGCCTGATGATTCACAGACCTGTACCCCTGGGGCAAATAATACATCATATGATAATAAAAATAATTTTTAAAAATTTAGGGGAAAAAAAGATGGGATATAAAACTATATGGAAAGCAATCATCTATATTTATAAAATTAAATGTGTGTGTGTGTATACACACATACATACATACATATATATCTCCATCAAGCACTTTTCTGAAGTAAGAGCACAAGCCAAGCTTCTGATATCAAGTTAAGGGTCTCAGTGCCCACATTACGGAGGTATACTAGAAGAGAAAAAGTGTTGAAGAAGGAAATTCTATCACTGTTATTAGTGGTAGTAGTATTTTGTGATGCTACATGGCTAACTAATAATACCTCCCTACTATTATCTTCAGTTCTAAATATTACATAGAATCTAATGAGTGCAAAGATGCTGTAATCAATATTCCCCCTTCCCCTTCTTATTGATTGTACACAAATTACAGGAGCTTTCCAGAAATTTTTTTCATCTTTGTTTATAACAAATCAATAGTTATTATTAGTATTAGCTATTATTATTTTAAAATGAGAAGACTAATAATAAAAGATATCTGATAAGCTTTTGCAAAACAGTCTGAGGCTTCTCTCTGAGAGGGAGGTTGGGGTGCTGTTTGCTCTCCTCTAAACCTCCAAAAACCATCAAAAGCTGTCAAGGCAAGAGAAAGCAGATGAAAGAACATAAAAACCCCCAGAGAACAAAAGGCTGAAAAAAACAGTTTCCTGAAAAAAAAAGAGCTCACCCCTTGAGGGGAGCTGGAGGACCTAACTCAGGGAACATCATTGTCTGAAAACCCACGTGGCAGGCCCCTCCCCCAGAAAACCAACCAGGAAGGAAGAAAAAAAAAAAAAGACTACAAGAGAACAATCACCACTACTTCATAAATACAACTTTTATTTTTAACTCTTTACCAATATTCTGGTACTTTTTTTTTATACATACAGATAATTTTTTAACCTATTTCCCATCACACTGAGATGTCCAGTACATCAAATTCTTTAATAACCTTCTAACCTGAACTTTTTGATACATATACCCGTGTTTTTCTTTTGTTTTTCTATTTTTTTAATTCTTTTTAATTTTAACTTAGTTTAGTCTAGTTTATTCTTTTTTAATTTTTATTTTCTACTATACATATAGAGTTAAACTTCAAGGTAATCCCCTTTCCCCAATCAATGCTACCCCTATAGGCAAACCAGTTTCTAATCCCCCTGCAACTTAGGAAAGTTGAGTCCCTTAACAAAAACATCAAGATACCTTCAGGAAGAATCAAAATAACCTTCCTCACCCACACTGAGAATCTATAACCATTCTCCCAATTTTCCTTCTGTCAGTGTTTCTATGAATTTGTGTTTGTCCTGATAATATATAAACCTTATACTTGGGGTTCTTTCTGATGAGGTTCTTCCCTTTTTTTTTTTTGCTTATATATACATATTTTTTTCTCTTGTCATATACTTTTATCACTCTTTTTGTCTGTCTGTTTTTGTTTGTATACTCCACAAATCTTACCTTGTGGCCCATTTGGGCTGAGCCTTCTCTTTTATCTTCCCTTTTTTTCCTATCTCTCTCTCTCTTTTTTTTTCCTTTTTTCTTTCCCCTTTTTTTTTCTTTCTTCTTCTCTATTTCTTTTTTTTTCTTTTTTCTCTCATTTGGGTGGGGAATCCTGATTGCACAGAAGCGTTCCAGGGTGCACATTGACTGCACCACAATCGATAAGTCCAGCTGCATCTGTTTAGTCATCTCTTACCAAAATGACTAGGAGGAGGAATACCCAACAGAAGAAAAATACAGAGGATGGGCCTTCTGCAACAGAGCTAATGGCTATCGACATAGACAATATGTCAGAAAAGGAATTCAGACTAACAATTATCCAGGCAATAGCTAGGTTGGAGAAAGCCATGGATGACCAAACAGAATTGATTAGGGCAGAACTGAAAGCCACCAGGGATGATGTTCACGATGTTAGGGCAGAACTGAAAGCCACCAGGGATGATGTTCAAAATGCTCTCAATGAGTTCCAATCCAATCTAAATTCTCTAAAAGCTAGGGTAACTGAGACAGAAGATAGAATTAGTGATCTGGAGGACAAACAGATAGAGAGAAAGGATCAGGAGGAAGCCTGGAACAAACAGCTCAGAAGCCACGAAAACAGAATCAGGGAAATAAACGATGCCATGAAACGTTCCAACGTCAGAATTATTGGAATCCCTGAAGGGGAAGAAAAAGAAAGAAGTCTAGAAGATATAGTGGAAGAAGTTGTCTATGAAAATTTTCCCAATCTCACGAATGGAAACAACGTTCATGTACTAGAGGCAGAAAGATTTCCTCCCAAGATTTTAGATTCTCGAAAGTCCTCATGGCACCTTATCGTTAGAATGGGGAATTTTGTTTCAAGAGAGACCCTCTTAAAAGCAGCTAGGACAAAGAAGCTTCTTACATACAGAGGAAAGCCCATTAGAATAACGTCAGACCTTTCCACAGAGACCTGGCAAGCCAGGAAGGGCTGGCAAAATATATTCAGAGTACTAAATGAGAAGAACATGCAACCAAGAATACTCTATCCAACAAGACTGACATTTAAAATGGATGGAGAGATAAAGAGTTTCCAAGACCCGCAAGGCTGAAAAGACTATGCAACCACCAAGCCGACACTGCAGGAAATATTAAGGGGGGTCCTATGAGAGAGAAAAAATCCTAAGAATATCATTGAACAGAAATATAGAAACAATCTATAGACAGAAAGACTTCAAAGGCAACACGATGTCAATAAAAACCTATCTCTCAATAATCACTCTCAATGTGAATGGCCTAAATGCGCCCATAAAACGACACAGGGTTGCAGATTGGATAAAACGACAGGACCCATCCATATGTTGTCTACAAGAGACCCATTTTGAACCTAAGGATACACCCAGACTGAAAGTGAAGGGATGGAGAAGCATCTTTCATGCCAATGGGCCTCAAAAGAAGGGCGGAGTAGCGATTCTCATATCAGATAAATTAGATTTTAAACTAAAGACTGTAGTCAGAGATACAGAAGGACACTACATAATTCTTAAAGGGACTATCCGCCAAGATGATCTAACAATTGTGAATATCTATGCCCCCAATATGGGAGCACCCAATTACATAAGAAAACTATTAATCAAGATAAAGAGTCATATTGATACGAATACAATAATAGTAGGAGATCTTAATACGCCTCTCTCAGAAATAGACAGATCATCGAAGCAGAAAATTAATAAAGAAATAAGAGCATTGAATGAAACATTGGACCAGATGGACCTCATCGACGTATACAGAACATTCCACCCTAAAACAACAGAATATTCATTCTTCTCAAGTGCACATGGAACCTTCTCCAGAATAGACCACATACTGGGTCACAAAGCAGAACTCAACCGATACCAAAAGACTGACATTATTCCCTGCATATTCTCCGATCACAATGCTTTGAAACTGGAGCTCAGTCACAAGGAAAAGTTCAGAAGGAACTCAAACACCTGGAAGCTAAAGACCACCTTGCTTAAGAATGCTTGGATCAACCAGGAGATCAAAGACGAACTTAAACAATTCATGGAAACCAATGAGAATGAAGACACCTCGGTCCAAAACCTATGGGATACAGCAAAGGCGGTTCTAAGGGGGAAATACATAGCCATCCAAGCCTCCCTCAAAAACATTGAAAAATCCAGAATACACCAGCTGTCTCTACACCTTAAAGAACTGGAGAATCAACAACAAATCAAACCAACTCCACATGCAAGAAGGGAAATAATCAAGATTAGAGCAGAGATCAATGAGGTAGAAACGAGAGATACAGTAGAACGTATCAATGAAACTAGAAGCTGGTTTTTTGAAAGAATCAATAAGATCGATAAACCATTGGCCACACTAATCCAAAAGAAAAGAGAGAAAGCCCAAATTAATAAAATTATGAATGAAAGGGGAGAGATCACAACTAACACCAAGGAAATAGAAACAATCATCAGAAATTATTACCAACAGTTATATGCCAATAAGCTAAGCAACCTAGATGAAATGGATGCATTCCTGGAAAGCTACAAACTCCCAAAATTGAACCAGGAAGAAATTGACAACCTGAATAGACCGATATCTAGTAATGAGATTGAAGCAGTGATCAAAAACCTCCCAAAAAACAAGAGCCCAGGACCTGACGGATTCCCTGGGGAATTCTACCAAACTTTCAAAGAAGAAATAACACCAATTCTCCTGAAGCTGTTCCAAAAAATTGAAGCAGAAGGAAAACTTCCAGACTCTTTTTATGAAGCCAGCATTACCCTGATCCCCAAACCAAGCAAAGACCCTACCAAAAAGGAGAATTTCAGACCAATATCACTGATGAATATGGATGCAAAGATTCTCAACAAGATCCTAGCAAACAGGATCCAGCAGCACATTAAAAAGATTATCCACCATGACCAGGTGGGATTCATCCCTGGGTTGCAAGGTTGGTTCAACATTCGCAAATCAATCAGTGTGATAGAACACATCAATAAGAGAAGAGAGAAGAACCACATGGTCCTCTCAATTGATGCAGAAAAAGCATTTGACAAAATCCAGCATCCGTTCCTGATGAAAACGCTTCAAAGTATAGGGATAGAGGGAACATTCCTGAACTTCATCAAATCTATCTATGAAAGACCCACAGCAAATATCATCCTCAATGGGAAAAAGCTTGCAGCCTTCCCGTTGAGATCAGGAACACGACAAGGATGCCCACTCTCACCACTCTTGTTCAACACTCTCACCACTCTTGTTCAACATAGTATTAGAAGTTCTAGCAACGGCAATCAGACAACAAAGAGAAATAAAAGGTATCCAAATTGGCAAGGAAGAAGTCAAACTCTCTCTCTTCGCAGATGACATGATTCTTTATTTGGAAAACCCCAAAGACTCCACGCCCAAACTACTAGAACTCATACAGCAATTCAGTAACGTGGCAGGATACAAAGTCAATGTACAGAAATCAGTGGCTTTCTTATACACCAACAATGAAAATACAGAAAGGGAAATTAGAGAATCGATTCCATTTACTATAGCACCAAGAACCATAAGATACCTGGGCATAAACCTAACCAAAGAAGTAAAGGACCTATACTCGAGGAACTACAGAACACTCATGAAAGAAACTGAAGAAGACACAAAAAGATGGAAGACTGTTCCATGCTCTTGGATTGGAAGAATAAACATTGTTAAAATGTCTATACTGCCTAGAGCAATCTATACTTTTAATGCCATTCCGATCAAAATTCCACCGATATTTTTCAAAGAGCTGGAGCAAATAATCCTAAAATTTGTATGGAGCCAGAAGAGACCACGAATTGCTAAGGAAATGTTGAAAAACAAAAACAAAACTGGCGGCATCACGTTACCCGATTTCAAGCTTTACTACAAAGCTGTGATCACCAAGACAGCGTGGTACTGGCATAAAAACAGACACATAGACCAGTGGAACAGAGTGGAGAGCCCAGATATGGACCCTCAACTCTATGGTCAAATAATCTTCGACAAAACAGGAAAAAATATTCAATGGAAAAAAGACAGTCTCTTCAATAAATGGTGCTGGGAAAACTGGACAGCGATATGTAGAAGAATGAAACTCGACCATTCTCTTACACCGTACACAAAGATAAACTCGAAATGGATAAACGACTTCAACGTGAGGCAGGAATCTATCAGAATCCTAGAGGAGAACATAGGCAGTAACCTCTTCGATATCAGCCACAGCAACTTCTTTCAAGATATGTCTCCAAAGGCCAAGGAAACAAAAGCGAAAATGAACTTTTGGGACTTCATCAAGATCAAAAGCTTCTGCACAGCAAAGGAAACAGTCAACAAAACAAAGAGGCAACCCACGGAATGGGAGAAGATATTTGCAAATGACAGTACAGACAAAAGGTTGATATCCAGGATCTATAAAGAACTTCTCAAACTCAACACACACAAAACAGATAATCATATCAAAAAATGGGCAGAAGATATGAACAGACACTTCTCCAACGAAGACATACAAATGGCTATCAGACACATGAAAAAATGTTCATCATCACTAGCCATCAGGGAGATTCAAATTAAAACAACATTGAGATACCACCTAACACCAGTTAGAATGGCCAAAATTAGCAAGACAGGAAACAACGTGTGTTGGAGAGGATGTGGAGAAAGGGGAACCCTCTTACCACTATTGGTGGGAATGCAAGTGAGTGCAGCCACTTTGGAGAACAGTGTGGAGATTCCTGAAGAAATTAAAAATAGAGCTTCCCTATGACCCTGCAATTGCACTGCTGGGTATTTACCCCAAAGATACAGATGTAGTGAAAAGAAGGGCCATTTGTACCCCAATGTTTATTGCAGCAATGGCTACGGTCGCCAAACTGTGGAAAGAACCAAGATGCCCTTCAACGGATGAATGGATAAGGAAGATGTGGTCCATATACACAATGGAGTATTATGCCTCCATCAGAAAGGACGAATACCCAACTTTTGTAGCAACATGGACGGGACTGGAAGAAATTATGCTGAGCGAAATAAGTCAAGAAGAGAGAGTCAAGTATCATATGGTCTCACTTATTTGTGGAGCATAACAAATAACATGGAGGACATGGGGAGATGGAGAGGAGAGGGAGTTGAGGGAAACTGGAAGGGGAGATGAACCATGAGAGACTATGGACTCTGAAAAACAACCAGAGAGTTATGAAGGAGCGGCAGGGGGGTGGGGGGGGTGGGAGGTTGAGGAACCAGGTGGAGGGTAATAGGGAGGGCACGTACTGCATGGAGCACTGGGTGTGATGCCAAAACAATGAACACTGTTATGCTGTAAATAAACAAATAAAAATAAATAAATTTAAAAAAAAAAAAAAAAAGAATTGGAAGAGGGACGCCTGGGTGGCTCAGTTGGTTAAGCGGCTGCCTTCCGCTCAGGTCATGATCCTAGTGTCCTGGGATGGAGTCCTATATCCGGCTCCTTGCTCAGCAGGGAGCCTGCTTCTCCCTCTGCCTCTGCCTGCCTCTCTGCCTACTTCTGATCTTTCTCTCTCTGTCTCTCTCTCTCTGACAAATAAGTAAATAAAATCTTAAAAAAAAAAAAAGAATTGGAAGAGGGGCAACTGGGTGGCTCACTCAGTTAAGCATCTCACTCTTGGTTTCAGCTCAGGTCATACATAATCTCAGGATCATGAGATTGAGCTCTGCGCTGGGATCTGCGCTCAGCGCAGAGTCTGCTATCCCTCTTCCCCTGCTCTCTCTCTCAAATAAGTAAAATCTGGAAGAAAAAAAGGAAGGAAGGAAGGAAGAAAAAGAAGAGATACCAGAGATGGATCTTTCTCTCTGTGCACACAAAGAGTAAAAGCCATGTGAGGTCACAGCAAGCTAGGAAGAGAAGCTTCACCAAAACCAACCCTGGTGGCTCCTTAATCTTGGGACTTCCAACATCCAGGACCGGAAAAAAAAAAAGGAAAAAAATAGATTGTTGTTGTTTAAACCAAAAAAAAAAAAAAAAAGATATCTGATAGGTTGTCTTTAACATGACAAAATCCATCATAAAATTTCCTTCTCCATTACTAAGTAATTAAAATTTAGGCACTTGTAGACCTACACAGATAACAATATATAAAACTAAATTATTGTTTATTAATCAAATGGACATAAGTATATTTTGTGTTCTCAAGATGTCACAATGAATAGACATGCCCAATGGCCTTAAAAAGAGTAATGTCGTATCCACAAATAATAAAAATACAATATAATGATCTATGCCATTATAGATAGTGAATATTACAATCATAGTATACAGCCAATCTGTTTAATTAATATATTTGCACCCTAGTGACATCTAATTCATATTATTAAACTATAGATATAAACTCCTGGTAAGCTACAAAAGCTAAATAAAAATGCAAAATAATCTTGCCTCTAGCACATGTTAAATAATAACATTAAAATAGAACCATCACACGTACACATGCAAAGATAGACGCATACACATCTACACATATAATCAGTCCAAACAACCTAGCTGAAATGAAGACATTTTCTATTCTTCCATAGTACTCTGTATATTTTTTCAAGTAGAGCAACGTATTCTACTCTTGTATCATAAATAGGAAATCACAGAAAATAAAATAGAAAATGAGCTGGTGACCTCATAAACCTTTTGAATTCACTCCTAATCTCTAAGTAATGCATTTGTCAATCTTTTTTTCCGAAATGTAAAAACAGTGAAGATGCTAAGAGGAACATGCAGAATGTTCTTTAAGTGATGAAACGACATGTGTTTTGCTTTTAGTTCTGATGATTCTCACTCTCTTTGCTAACTATGACACACATACTGCTGCTTGTGGCTAAATACCCTTTTCTACAAGGTTCTTCAATTGAAATAACTTCACCTCACACTCTGTGGAAAACAAAACAAACAACAAAACACTCCCTATAGACCCTACACACACCAGGCCTGAATATCTATACATGTCTGACTCACACCTCCTGCCTGAGTGAATAAGAGACCACTTTTCATGATTTTCTGGAGATACATCTTTAAGGGATACATGTGTACTTTCCAGTCACTAGTATTTCTTATTCTTTCCCTGAAATCTATGAACCATCACATATTATAAATGTGTGTAAAATATAAAATCTATTAACTAGGGTTTTTTGTGTTTTGTTTTTTTAAGATTTTATTTATTTATTTGACATAGAGACAGCATGAGCACGGGGAGGGGTAGAAAGAGAGGGAAAAGCAGACTCCCAATTAAACAGGAAGCCCGACATGGGACTCGATCCCAGAACCCTGGGATCATGACCCAGGCCGAAGGCAGATGCTTAACTGACTGAGCTACCCACGTGCCCCTATTAACTAGTTTTTATTGTGTAGTATAAATGAGTGTAATGTAAGAGAAAATCCTACATAACTTCATTATGTATGTTTCCCTACAGAGTAAGAACTTGGAAAAGTTTATTAGTGTGGTTATTCTACATTTACCAAATCAATCTCTGGTTCCAGTGTGACATTCCCAACAGAGAGATATACTAGTGACACTTTTGCAAAGCAGGTTGTTGTATATATATATATGTAAAACTAAACTTCATTGGCCTCAGGAAATTAAAGAGGTGAAGTAGGCCCAGATTTGAATGTCAACTCACATTGTGTGATTTTCGCAAACCATATCTTTGCTTAGCTTCCTCATTGACTTGAAAGAGAGACAGACAAGATTAACTTATCCATCTTGAAATGGCAATCAGCTACATTTGGTAGGTGGAAAAAACGATACTTGGTTGAAAATACTTATACTCAGAATCATAGAACTTCCTGAAACACGAGGTGGGTTTTTTGCTATTGTTATTGTCATTGCTGCTTATTTTCTTGTTTTTTGTTTGTTTGTTTTCACTATAAACATGTGCTTACAAACCAGTTTCCAAGTGTAGTTAGGAAATATGAAGACTTGGCTGAAAAAAAAAGTTAATTTAGTAAATGAAATAATTTTTTTTCAAATAAAGCAGTTTCTCAACTCACAACAAGAGAATGAAAACATGCATGCAAAATGTTATACAAAGGAGATAACATTGCATATTTTGCTTAGCATTTTCAAATAATTGAAATAGTTTTGCTAAAGTTGTGTTTCTAGAAAACAAAATCAGCATGGGTTAAAGTAACAGCTATTTGATGGGAGAAATTAAAATATGTATATGCACACTCTAAAATAATTCATATCATTCAAATTATTTCTTTTTTTTTTATTTTAAACATTTTTTTTTTTTTTTGACAGAGAGAAGATCACAAGTAAGCAGAGAGGCAGGCAGAGAGAGAGGAGGAAGCAGGCTCCCTGCGGAGCAGAGAGCCCGATGCGGGGCTCGATCCCAGGATCCCGAGATCATGACCTGAGCTGAAGGCAGCGGCTTAATCCACTGAGCCACCCAGGCGCCCCTCAAATTATTTCTTTTAATAGACAGGACTAAATGTTTAATCAGTGGGCCAAAGTCTGTGCTAATACAAATTCACATGCCAAACCTAATTCAACAACAGGGAGATCTGATGTTATATTATACCTTGGAAAATACTATTAACAAACAGCAATTAAAAGACAAGGATATCCACACTCATCACTTTTATGCAACATAATAATGGAGAAATAAAAGGCATCCAATCTGGTTAAAAAAAAAAAAGAAGAAAAGAAAAAGTAAAACTTTCACAATTTGCAGATGACATGATATATAGATATATAGGAAATTCTAAAGACTCCACCAAAAACTACTGGAAGTGATAAATGAATTCAGTAAGGTCACAGGATACAAAAATGAATATACAGAAACCTGTTGCCTTTCTATACACTATCCACTAATAGAGGAGCAGTAAAAAGATAAATTAAGAAAACAATCCCATTTACAATTGCACCAAAAGCAATAAAATACCTAGGAATAAACTTAACCAAGGTGAAAGACCATCCTCTAAAAACTATAAGACATTGATGAAAAAAATTGAAGACAACACAAAGAAATGGAAAGACATGCCATGCTCATAGACTGGAAGAATAAATATTGTTAAAATGCTCACACTACCCAAATCAATCTTTAGCAGATTTCACACAATCCCTATCAAAATACCAACAGCATTTTTCAGAGCAAGAACAAATAATCCTATAATTTGTATGGAACTACAAAAGACCCCGAATACCCAAAGCAATCTTAAAAAGAAAAGCAAAGCTGGAGGTATCACAACTCCACTTCAAGTTATATTACAAAAGTTGTAGTGTTTAAGATAGTATGGTACTGACACAAAAAACAGACCCACAGATCAACAGAACAGAATAGAAAACACATAAATGAACCCACATCTCTATGGTCAATTAATCTGCAACAAAGCAAGAAAGAATACCCAATGGAAAAAAGTCTCTTCAGCAATGGTTTTGGGAAAACAGTACAGCTACATCCAAAAGAATGAAACTGGACTACCTTCTTACACTATACACAAAAACACTCAAAATGAAGAAACTAAATGTGGGACCTGAAGCCATAAAAATACTAGAACAGAGCACAGGCAGTAATTCTTCTGACATTGACCAACAGTTTTCCAGGTATGTCTCCCTACGCAAGGGAAGTAAAAGCAAAAATAAACTATCAAGACTACTTCAAAATAAAAACCTTCTGTACAGTGAAGAAAACAATCCACAAAACCAAAAGACAACCTACTGAATGGGAGAACATATTTGCAAATGACATAAATGATAAAGGGGTAGTATCCAAAATATATTAAAAATCTTACACAACAAAACAAACAAACAAAAAACCACGGGGTGGGGGGAGTAATCCAATTAAAAATAGAAGACATGAACAGACATTTTTTTTTTTAAAAAGACATGCAGATGACCAACAGACACAAGAAAAGATGTTCAACATCACTCATCATCAGAGAAATGAAAATCCAAACCCCAAGGAGATATCAGTTCACACCTGTGAGGCTGACTAAAATCAAAAACAAGAAATAGCAAGTGTTGACAAGGATGTAGATAAAAAGGAACCCTCGTGCATTGTTGGTGGGAATGCAAACTGGTGTTGCCACTATGTAAAACAGTATGGAAGTTATTAAAAATAAAAATACAATTACCATATGATCCAGTGATTCCACTACTGGTTATTTACCCAAAAACTACAAAAACACTAATTCAATATGCACCCTTAATGTTTACTGCAGCATTATTAACAATATTCAATTTATAGAAGAATCCCAAGTATCCACTGATAGATGAATGGATAAAGAAGATGTGGTGTGTGTGTATATATATATATATACACACAATACACTATTACTCAGCCATAAAAAAGAATGAAATCTTGCCATTTGCAATGATATGGATGGAGGGCTAAAGAGTATTGTGCCAAGCAAAATAACCCAGTCAGAGAAAGACAAATACCATATGATTTCGCTCATATGTAGGATTTAAGAAACAAAACAAAGGATCAAAGGAAAAAAAAAGAGAGAGAAACCAAAGACACTCTTAACTATAGAGAACAACCACAACGTTAGCAGAGGGTAGGTGGCGGGGGTGGGGTGGGGCGAGATGGGTGAAACAGGTGAAGGGAATTAAGAGTAGACTTATTTTGATGAGCACTGACTAATGTACAGAACTGCTGAATCTCTATATTGTACACCTGAAACCAATATAACACTGTATATTAACTATACTAGATTTAAAATAATTCTTATTGTAAAATAAGCCTAATATTTAAAAATATCATTTAAAAAAAAACAAAAAAAGTTGACGAGTGAAAGATGAAATTCCTCCTTACCACTGTATATAAACAAATTTTATGTAACACTAAAGTTACATAAAATATACTCAAAGCACAAAAAAGAGAGACTGCAAGTGAAAATATGCAGAAATCACTATTAGAAAAGAAAGTAATCAAATCTCAGAATAGTTAAGACTTTAGCCTTGTATTGAGGTGGTTTATGGCAGAACAGAATTATAGTTCTTCTAAGTCTATTTAGTTCTTAATATTAGCAGTTTCATCAAATTCTGACTAAATGTAATACATATTTAACAAATTAATAAAATTGGAATGAGATATTTGAAAGATCCAAGAATTCATTCATGTATAACATTTATTATTAGCAATAAATATTTTTAATAAATAGGACATAAATTTATAAAAAACACTAGGTACCACTCCATAACAATTCATTGTGCATCAACTGCACACTCTGATAAACGATTTATTTGGTACTTCACATTCTCACAAAAAGGACAACTGTTTTTAATATTACACTCTAGATTTCACGTAGTGTTTCTGTGTACTTACCTACTTTTTTCTTAATATTTTATTATTTATTTGAGAGAGAGAGAGCAAGCAAGAGAGCACAAGTAGGAGGAGCAACATAGAGAGAGGGAAAAGCAGACTCCCCACTAAGCAGGAAGCCAGACAGGGTCCTCCATCCCAGGACCCCGGGATCATGACCTGAGCCAAAGGTGAACACTTAACCGACTGAGCCACCCAGGCACCCCAAAGTTACCTATTCTTAATACTGTTCAATATGCCACTAATCAGGCCATATAGAAAAGACTTTAAGAGAGAATCACCAAAATCAGTTTCGGACCACTCCCTAGCATTTTATACTGATTAAAGTGAGCATTTAGGGCAACCTTAAAAATTGAAAAGTAAACCCCAAATCTGTAACTTTGAGGATGTGTATTGCAATGAAGATAAAGTGACCTTAAACATTCTGCTTTGATGGTGGTAGGACTCAGAAAGCTTGCCTCATATTTATGTTTGTCTAGAAATACTCGTATGTCCTCAAATATTCACTACCAGCTACTGCAGACACCCACTTACCTTATTTTACTTTTCTTTCTTCTGGGCCCATGGTAAAATGAAAAAAAAAAAAAAAAGTCATTCTAATTCACTATTCCCAAGTGATATTTTTAAGAATCACAGCTCAAATTTTCATATTTACCCAAACCTAAAAAACCAGGGAACAAAATGACATTTCCTAAAATGAGAAATGAAAATATTATTGAATGCTTCTCACAAAATACTTACATGTCCATCAATACTAACAATGGCAAATATATATATATATGTATATATAGTATATGAAATACATATATATGTATATGCACATATAATCGATGGCACACAGGAAAGGAAGGAAAACACTATAAAATATCAGTCATAGGTAAGTAAATAAAAATTAGAGAAAGAAACAATGAGAAATTAAGTAAATTTATTTATAAGATAAGCGTAAATTAAAAGGAATATTCTACCGAACTTAAAGATGGGGTCACAAAACATAATAAAAAGAATGAGAAGATTCTGACAGACATACACAAAGTACAAGTTTACATTTAAAAAGGACCAATATCTGTAGCTAATACTTGATAGCTGTACTTAGATAAAAAATTTTTAAATGTATTATTTAAAGAAATTTTCACCAGAATCTACACATTCCATCAGTAAAATGAAAATAAAAACCTTTCCCATCTAAACATATCACAAAAAATAGTATTTATATATATCTACATGAAAGATACTGATGAATCATTCAGAGTCAATATATCACCGTAAGATCACTGACAAAGACAGACTGTGTCTCAAATCAGTAGAAATACACAATTGCAGATACTCACAGAAACAATGTAAAAATCATATAAAGTGTTGTAAATAGGAAAAAGACTTCAGCATTCAAGTCAAAGTTGCTTCAAACTGGATGCATGTATTTTCTCATAACGCTTAACAAAACATCCACTGGCATGTTTTTGTTAGGTGATGGTACCTAAAAAATTATGTTTTAGCATCTAAATATTATGATACAAGTCAATGTGTAATAGCATGTATTATTTTTGCCCAACTAAATGAACATTTTAAATGTCATTTTGATTACTAGACCCATTGAACTGATAACATTAAGGGGAAAAAAACCTGATTTTAAAAACTCCCTTTAATATTTCTGCGCATTTCTTTTTTTTTTTAAGTAGGCTCCATGCCCAGTGCACAGACCAATCCAGGGCCTGAGCTCATGACCCTGAAAGGAAGACCCGAGCAGAGATCAAGAGGATGCTCAACCCACTGAGCCACCCAGGCACCCCTCTGCACATCGTTTTAAAGCTGAATGTGCCTTGGCAAACCTTATATTGAAAATCATTTTAATACACTGTTGAGATGGACACAAAAGCAACAGAAATGAAAGAAGGTCAAAGTTAGGTGACCAGTAGATAGAAATGTCAGAATGAGAAGTTCAAAAATCCAAAGCTGACCATCCTACTAGTACAGAGAAGAGGGAATATAATTAATGGGCTTGAAGTAATTTCACAACATGAAGAGCTTTGTGGAACCATCTCTTCAAACATAGTGCTATGTAATTATCAAAACAGTAAGAGATTTCCCCCAAGACACTGCATTAAATATGCCTCTACCAAAGAACCCTGTCATATCTTTTCTAGCTCTTAGAATTTTTTCCTAATCTCTTTCATAAGTTTTACCCTTGAATTTTCTCCCTTCCTCTCCCTGCTTCCACATCCCCGCTAGACAACTGCTAATTAAAATGAACACAGGTAAATCAAGGTAGACTTTTTCAAAAGAAGGGGCGGGGGCTGCTAGAAATGAGGACCTGTGCTAGACAATCAAGCTAATAGAAGTCTTAAGGTCTGAAGCATTCAAATTAAAATAAACCCCATGAAATATGTCAATCTGTATTTCCAAAATGACTTTTTTACATGAAGTGGGCTGCTTAGTGTTCCCTTGTAGGCTGTAATAATTAACTGAACTACAAGTTTTCTTATTAATCAGTAAAATTTTTAAATAATGTCTTTTCTAAATTGTCACAGTTGTCATTTTAATGTAGATACATCTCATGCCTAAACATTTTTTTAAGTGTCAATTATACTACAGATGTTGCTTTAATTAGAGAAAGAATATGATCGATGATTAAATGTTGTTCTTCATCTTACTGGCTTGTTTGAAGGTGACCCTCTTTTCCTTAAAGTCACTGGAGCCATACACAGCTTCCAGGGCTGTGTCTACAGCCTCAGATGTCTACAAGTTTGATGAAATCTCATTGTGGGGTGCGTGGGTGGCTCAGTGGGTTAAGCCTCTGCCTTCAGCTCAGGTCATGATCTCAGGGTCCTGAGATCGAGTCCCGCATCAGGCTCCCTGCTCAGGGAACCTGCTTCCCCCTCTCTCTCTGCCTGCCTCTCTGCGTACTTGTGATCTCTCCCTGTCAAATAAATAAATAAAATCTTAAAAAAAAAAAAAATCTCATTGTGATTTTCAGTATCAGGATCAGTCAAGTCTTGACATAACAGTGTATTCAGTCAGAGACAGAACAAATACATCCAAATGGAACCTTAATTCACAAGGATGACAAGAGTTGAACATTTCTTTTTTATATTCTCAGTTGTTTGATAATACCTATATGGTGTTTAAGTATATGCAATGGGTTGTGCATACTCTTATTTTTGTATTAAATATAGTTTAGCTCATGTAAGTTCAATATATAGAAAACAACTCCTATCTATCGTTCCTCATTCTTTCAAGAAACATTTATTGAATGCCTAATCTGTGTCAGGCAATGTTAGACCCTGGCACTAAAATGTGGAAAAAGACAATTTCTAACTTTATCAGTTTCCTGGGGTTGCTGTAACCAATCACCACAAATTAGATGGCTTAAAACAACAAAAAATTATTCTCCCACAGTTCTGGAGGCCAGAAATTCCAAATCAAGATGTTGGCAAGGCTGCATTATCTCTGGAGGCTCTATCTTCCTTTGCCTCTTCCAGCTGCTTGACTAATTCTGCCTCATTCCAATCTCTGCCTCTGTCTTCACACTTCTGTCTGTGTCTTCTTCCCTCCTGTCCACCAAATGCCCCCTGTGTTGTGTGTCTTTCATAGGGATGCTTGTCACTGGATTTAGGGACCAGTAGGATAATCCAGAATGATCTCTGCAGCTCAAGATCCTTAAATTAATTACATCTGTAAGATTATTTTTCCAAATCAGGTAACATTCACAAGTTCAGTGGATTAGAACATTGGGGGGGGGGGGACACAGGGGAGTACATCAATCGACCTACTATTAAGTTTAAGAAACTTACTGATTAATGTTGAATAAACTACCTAAATAGGTAGTTAATACATTGATAAGTTCCATTATAAGGTCAGAAAAAGAAAGTTTTTCTTAGGGAACAGGTAAGGTACCAAACCCGAGCATGAGAGATCAAAGAAAGTTTCCCAGATAAAGCTTGAAGAAAAGCAGAAATTGTTCACGTAAGATTGAAGATTTAAAAAAAAAAGAAAAAAAGAGGATTGAAGATAAAATATACGCAAATTCCTGGAGGAAAAAGAACATGATAATCTAAGGAACCTAAAAGAAGTTCAAAGTGGTTGGAGCCTGGGAAGACTTGGTAGTAAAGTAGTGAGCAGGTGGGTTCATCAAGGAGTGTTTAATACAGTAAAGCCATATTAAAGAATTTGAACTTTAATCCAAAGATGTGGGAAGCCAGTGAACAGACTGACAAATGGCCATAGCCTGTTCAACTACACACTTTGGATAAACAACTCTCTGCTTTGAGAGTGGACTGGAGGACAATGCTGGAGGGGGAGTATCAAGTTGAGGGTCTTTCAACAGAAATCCAGTGAAGTGTTTATGCTGGTCCCAACTAGGGTAGTAGCAGAGGGCATCAAGAGATGGGAATAAGTGCACAGGAGATGTTTTAGGAAGAATTGTGAACGCTTATCAATTGACTGAATTTTAGAGTAAGCATAATGAAGGTACCAACCATAATGAACATCCAGATAGATGGTGGTGTACTTCATTTAGGTAAGAGATACAAAGGGAGAGCCGCCACAGGGAATGGAAGAGAAAAATGGATTTCATTAGTCATTTAAGGTTTAAAATATGTTTCTAGATTTTAGATTGTTGTGTGTATCGCGTGTTCAGAGGGAAATGTGGATTAGACATAACGATTTGGGAGTCATCAACTTAAATTTGAAATTATGAAGGGGCTGAAATTATGAGGGGCTAGATGAATGACGCCTTCCCCAAGAATGCAGACAAGAAAGAGCTGCTGAGACCCCAAAGAAAATAGCATTGTAAGCAAAAGAACAGAAGTAGGTGTCTATAAAGACACTGTAAATGTGTTTGTGCATGCATGGTGTTTGGGAGGGGGTGTGGGGATAGAAGAATTAAAATAGGAGTTTGCCCAGCAAAGGCAAAAGAATCAGTGTACGTTTCCCTATTCAGCCTTCTTGCTTGTTTCCCAAAGCTGCCGTTCCAGCCTCTTCCCTCTGTAAGTCTCCCACTCTGCCCCCTCTTTCCTCAGATAAAGAAGACTGTTTCAGGTAAGAGAGTTTTGTTAAATTCTATCCAGTAGTATGACTAATGAGAAGTGCCTTTGGAATTAACTACCAAGAGACTTCCAGTGACACTACTGGAAGGAGCTGATGCAGATTAGAGGAGCTGGAATCAGCCTGAGGTACACAGACGCAGAAAATCAGGAAGGAGATGCATCAGGTTCCATTGTTAGGAGAA
The DNA here is from genome assembly GCF_922984935.1 of Meles meles. Taxonomy (NCBI): domain Eukaryota; kingdom Metazoa; phylum Chordata; class Mammalia; order Carnivora; family Mustelidae; genus Meles; species Meles meles. The sequence goes on from NC_060067.1 coordinate 160,070,903, forward strand.
AGTTGTTAGGAGGAGAAAGACAGGACCGTGCTAAAGGGGTGTATGACAGAGAATGACACTGTCTTCGCTTTACTCTCGCTCCCCGCACTCCTCCAATATTGGGAGAAGTCAGAGCAGGTTCCAATATTGATGTGAATGATGGATCAGAGAGGAAGAGACTGAAAATAAGTGAAATGAGGGGGGGAAAAAAAGGCAGAAAAGATCAATTGAAATTCCTAAGAAAACACTGTGGTCTATAGACAGGAGAGAAGGTCCCTATGTATCCTAAGGCTAGAGACATTTTTCCATGGTCACATGAGGCAAATAGGAACTGAGAAATAAATGCATATACTTTCTCTGATTTTATGGTAAGACGTCTTGGCTCAGTATGAAAGTACTATGCTGTCACTGAAGAATGAGGCCAGGCTATCCACTGAGTATGATAAGAGAGGGGGTGGCAAGGGAGATTTGAGGAGACTAGAGAGGATTGGAGAAAGCAGCTTTAAAGAACGGGAGAAAGTGCTGAGTGGGAAAGCACACAGAGATTCTTTACCAGTAGTTTGGCTTCATTGTGCCAGTTTTTATTTTTAACTTACACAAGATCATTTCCCTTGAGTTGACACACCTAAGCAATATTTACCTTCTGATGACACAGTCTGAAATAAGGTGTTAGCTCCCAGTATTACAAACAAAACAATAGCAACATAGATCAACAACAAAAGCCTTGAGCTAAAAAAATATTTCTCACATCATACACATTTCAATAATTGAAAATCCAGTTAGGTTCAACAGAACGTTGTGTGTGTGTGTGTGTGTGTGTGTGTGTGTGTGTGTGTGTGTTTTAAACACAATGCAAAAGACTCAAGTTTTTGGAGTTTGAAGTCATTGGTCCATTCACAGAATCAATAACTGATCAAATCAATCCCCACTTGAAATGTTTCTTCAAGGAAAATTTTAAAGGAAATAAAGGGAGCAGAGGGGGCTCTGAGCAGAATAAAAAGGATGGAAGAGGGGGGCAAAGTGATAAAGTAGTTGGTATTTCTACCCTTTCCTGAATAGTATCCTTTGGTCTCTCTGATGCTTATCTTTCCCTCCATATTTTATATATTAAAACTCAAGATCTTTGCCTCAGAATGCTGGGATCATGCAGAAAATGTAATTTCCTTCAGTTTGTAAAAAAAAAAAAAATGGAAGTTTCTATATAAATTAAGAGAGGGAAACAATCCCACTACATAATTGTTGTCAATTATATAATAATATATGGACACCCGTCTGTTAGGCTACCTTAAAAAAATTATGAGAGTCACTCAGCTAGGGAATGAAAGCATTTTGATCTCCCCTCACCATCTAATTTTCTACAGTTTTCCATTCCTGTCTTTCCAGCCAGTACTTTTCTCCGAAACACTAGGCATGAGAGAGCACTTCTTTTGTCAAGCTCTGTACTCCAGTCTCAAACAGCATCATTCTGAAGCAACCAGAACAATAACGTTAAAATTCAAGTTATATAAAATAATAAAATAAAATATTCAACCCTGAAGACATTTTTAGATAATCTTTTTTAGAAATTCAGACTCAATGACATAATTTATAAGACAGTTTTTATCCCTTGAGGGCAAAACACACATTGAGAAATCAACACCATGTGGAGAGAACAGCACAAAAAATGAGGGGAAAGGTCACCATAATAGCATTGGTGATGACTGCATATGCTGGGAGGAACTAAACTCTCTGTTGAAATCCAGTTTGCTCTCACAGGTAGAGCTATGTGAGTCCTTGGTTCATGCTGCAAAAACTTTTGAACTAGTCAGTGCTATTTTATTTCCATATGGGCTACTAAAAGTAAGAAAATAAATTTAAAAATTTAAAGAAAAAATGTTAAAGCTGTTTCTTTGAACATTTTTTTTTAAATATTTTATTTATTCATTTGACAGAGAGAGATCACAAGTAGGCAGAGAGGCAGGCAGAGAGAGAGGGGGAAGCAGGCTCCCTGCTGAGCAGAGAGCCTGATGTGGGGCTGGATCCCAGGACCCTGAGATCATGACCTGAGCTGAAGGCAGAGGCTTAACCCACTAAGCCAACCAGGTGCCCCCGAACATTTTTTTTAAAGCCTTATAAGAATGCAAATTTGGGAGTACCTGGGTGGTTCAGTCTGTTGAGTGCCCAACTCTTGGTTTCAGCTCAGGTCATGATCTCAGGGTCCTGAGATGGAGCCCCACATTGGTTCCAGACTCAGCAGCCAAGTCTGGTTGAAGATTTTCTCCCTCTGCCCATCCCCACCTCACTTGCGCACAGTGTGTGTGGGCTCCCTCTCTCAAATAAATAAATCTTTAAAAAGGAGAATAAAAATGTTTTTATAAACCCTTATGATGGGTCTATGAAAGAAATGGTATAGGAACATACTTTTCCTTTTTTATCCAATCTCAGTTCTCTAGAATTCTAACAGATAATAGCTAACACTTTAAAATTGCTTGCTATGTGCAATCCGGTTTTCCAAACATTTTATGGACATAAACCTATTTAACCCATACACTGATTCAACCAAGCAGGCACTATTTTTTATACCCATCTTAGAAACGGCAAATCTAAGACAGTAAAGATACACAGCTTGTCCAAAGTGACACCGGCAGCAAACAGCAGAACTAACTGGAAGTGAAACCAGGCAGCCTGCTTCCAGTCTCCAATCCCTCAACCACTGTGCATATTTCATTCCATAGTTGAGTTAATATATAACTCTATGGTGCAGAATATCCAAGACAGTTACATTATATGGTAAATTACAGATACTCCATCACTTCAATATTGGTAAAATAATCACTGTTAAGATCTTAACAAATTTTGAAAAAAAAAGTCTCTTCATTTTTGCAATATAGGATAGTAATCTTCCATATACCAAGGATTTGCTGTGACTATTTAAGAACAGCTCAGCATGGTGCCTGGCACAGAGTAAGAACTATAAATAAATGCTACTTTAACTTTTATTATTAATATACTTTTACTCTTGTTTTTATCATTACAGTTTTATTACTTTCATCATTCATATATTGGGATTCTTGGCAGCTTAAGACTACTATCTCCTTATCCCTGTAATTAATATCCCCTCACTTCCCTCATTCTACTACCTATACATAAACCAACTGCTTTTTCCCTTTGCTCTGCATATCTGTTCACTGTTTGAATTTATTTTGACAGGTACATTGCTGTCCTACTGACCAGTGGCTGCACGGTGTCTTGACAACCCCATTCAGTATTATAGTCTTCAATCTTTATTACAGGATTATATATACTATGATAAACATCTAATTACCTATCTATCTAGATATTATAGCTATCTATCTATACTATGTGATTTCACACTTTGAAGAACATTTCACAAATGTTCAATTATCTCTCCAAATTAGTATGATAATTGTGTAAGAAAAATCTCAGACCTCTCTGCCAACCCGTAACAAGCACAGACTCTATATTTACCTTTCAGAGCATAACGACCTTTTCTGCTTCTCTCCTGCTTTTTTCATCTACCTTCATTTTCCTTGGGGACTGGTCTTCATGCATCAGCCTTCTTCTGGCTTCTCTCATCTCCCACCAACCAGGACCCCACATTCAGCCCTTTGATTCAATGCTAGCACCATCATTATTTGTTATTGGTCTTATAGGATATCTTAGTTGTACGTTTAGTCTTACCATTTAACCATTTACAATTTTGTTTAAACCTCTACAGCTGTGTGCTACTTTAATCAGGGCGGTATCAGAGATTAATTATCAAACCCAGTCACTTTTTCAAAGTTCTCACTTGCCTTAAACTATGCAGCTGTTAACACTGTTCATCATTTTTTCTTTTTATGAATCCAGAGTGCAGAGACTCAAATTTTGTCTTTGGGTCTTACTTAACTGGGAACTGAGTTATTCAGAAGAACCTATCTCAATGAATTGTTGGAGGATTGAATTAGTAAATGTGCAGAAAACAATTAGGGTCACATAAATATCACACAATAACTGACGTATTCTCTGCTCCTTCTAAGCTGTAAATAATTAGAACACATTTCTTATGAAACAACTTAATCCATCCCTATATTATAGGTGTGTTCATGCCTTTTCTTAATGAGCAGATTGTAAGCTAATTGAAAACAGATTTAGCTCTTAATCACTTATTGCTGCAGGGTGTAGGCACAGTATTGTATGGTACACACAGCTAATAAACATCTATAGTATCAATAACAAACAAATCAGTAGTGATGTTTTATATACTTTATTATATCTCTACTGGGTTTGTCCAGTATTAAGCTTATTCACTACCTTCAATGAATATTCTAAAAACTGAGAAAAAGGTAGCAATGCCATTTACTTAGCTTCCCTTAATTGAGTATCTACTAGGCACCAGGGCAATTTACATATATTAATCCAATTAGTTCTCTCTGCTACCCATTTATGTGATAATATCTGTGTTAACATATGAAGACCTGAGCTTCAAAGATGTTAAGTGACCTGCCCAAGATGACAGACTTGGGTAAGTGGTGAGCCCAATGTCAGAACCTTAAGTATCTGCCCTTCCCTCAGCCTAATCCCAGCCCCATCTAATTCTGAGAAGAGGCAACTCAACACACTCCTCATAAAAGAACAAAGGCCTAATGGCTCCAGAGACCACACCACTCCTTCCCTTTTCTAAAGGTCCCTGATACACACAGAAAATTCCACCATTCAGTGCTTGTTTTTTGTTTGTTTGTTTCATGACTATCAAATTTACCTCACCAATTCACTATTCAGAAAATTAAGAATGGGCGCACGCAACATGCTTTTTCGGTATCCTCTAACTCCACTGAAGGGAATAGTAACTCTGTAAAGTAGCTTCATGATTTTAATAGTTTCTATTCTGTTTTTTAACTTTTTTTCTTCAGAATAATCCGATCTCTCTCATGACTATGATTTAAACAACAAAAGTAGTTCTCAGATTCTTGTTTGTAATCAATGTAGAGGAAGAAAATGCCTATATGTGAGGCGTGGGCTTTATTTGTTATAGGAAATGAAAGTGGTCACTACAAAGAAGTATTACTCTTTAAAAAAAAAAACTCTTCTATTAAAAGCTTCAATTTTTTAATAACTTTTAATGCAATATACCAAAAAAATTTCAGTCACTTTTCTGCAATAAATGATTATACAAAAAATAAAATGAACAACCTGTCCTTAAGCATTGGACCAAAAAATTACAAAGAAAAGGACCTTTCATTTTCTAGACCCTATTTATTTGTTTATTGAACAGTCCCTCCCTTCCAGATTTAACACATCAATGACAGTCCTCCACCATATTCACTGTTCTGCTGTGCTCTCTTGACACAGCCTTGCAAAGAGAAACCATCTGTAAATATTTATTAAGCAAACACTAATTTCCTTGCTAAAGGCAATGATTGCTCATAAATGCTTATACCATAGTAACAATCTATATTCATTAACCCTTATTATATGCTGTTCAAAATACTAAGCATTTAGTCCTCACTGTAACACTGCAAGAAAAGTATTATCATCCCCACCCGACTTAAGAGAAAACTGAATTGGGGAAGATCAAGGACTTGCTAAATGTCACAAAGTGGTAAGTGCTAGATCCAGAATTTGAAACTGGTAATTTGGTTCCAGAACCTACATTCTTACATACTGAAAGAGAACAAGACAGAATGGAAATTCTGGTATTTCTTCTAAAACTAAGTGCAGCTGGATTCTTTTTCAGAGGAGACATGCCAAAAACAAGGAAAAAGGAAAGACCCACTCACTCAAACTTGGGTGGCAGCCCTGACAATGTGGTCAATTTTTATTATGATAAAATAGTTCATAATGATTTATAATATTCCCTGTATCTGGCTTTCTAGACTTCAAGTACTGAAAATAACATTCCATGAGTAATTGAGCAATAAATTTAAAATTAGCCTTCTCAGCCCTCACTAAGACACTACCACTCCTTGCAACAGAGTTGATAGCCACCACCACATGGGATGGCAACCACAACTGCACTGATTCTATTACCAAATAACAAACAAATCACCCTATTTATAACCTATGCAAGTCTAACAGGCTAAATCCTTGCTAGGAGTCTCACGCTTGCTAAATAGATATAAGTACTTCTAGAGACAGATGCATTTTCTTTATCTCTCTCCATACTTTCCTAGAGTTATGTTGGTAACATTTAAATGATGCTTCAAACTCAGTTGACTAACAGCCTCTCGTGGATTCAAAGCAATGGAAAAAGCATAAAGTTACAAAAGAAAAAAAATGTACAAAATGGAACAGTTGGGTGGATTTATTTTTTCTTTTTAAGTGAGAACATGCATGTGGATGTATGTATGTGTGTTGCTAAATGAATACGTTGAAATGAATACTTTTAAAGTACTGCTAATCTAGTCCACGCGTTTCCCCATTAAGCTAGAAATAGAAAAGCTGGAGGAAAACATTCAGTGATTTGCCCTTGACCTTAAATATACCTTTATTTTTTCTCCCTTTCTGGCTACCTCATTGGAGTTTGGTAGTAACAGACACCAGCATATCAGAGAGAACAGTGGTGGTCATCGTGTTCTTGAATGTTTGTGGATGCCCTGTCTCTTCTTTTCAACCTTTAAATAAACCCAGGATATATGAGTGTGTATATATATATTCCTGTCTGTCTAAATATGTATTGTCAGTGGCACAAATGGTTTTTGTTTTGTTGTTGTTGTTGTTGTTGTCCATTCAAAAATTACAACTATGTTGTGAGAGAATTTAGGAACAGTTAGCTTTATGGTGTGACAGATGGAGGTCAGATGGAGAACGAATATATAGTTCATGAGCGTGTCTTTACCTTTACTATCATCCTGAGACCCTCCTATTTCTTGGCACGTTTGGACCTTTGATTCTATAATGCTTCTTTGTCAACACATGTACATATGAAGGAAAGAGAAGAACAATGTGGTCATGCCTGAAGGTTTTAAGAACTGAAAGTAACCAGTGCTCATGTCTTCATCCTAAGTAAGCCGAGTCAATGAAAATGAGTGACTGCTGAGACAAAGCACAACCACATCTGATTCTACATCCCACCTACACTGCTTAATATCTTTTCTTCATTTAATCTGTATCCCCTCCTATAACGTTATTCTTGATGTACCTTAGCTGAACTTCGTCTGTATAAAAGTGTTACAAGAAGAGACACAGTTGCAAACTTCCCTAAAGGCTATCAAGGCTACTCCTGACAAACTTTAAATAAATAAATAAAAACAAACTCAGTTTTCTATACCACTTAAAGCATCCAAACCTCCTTACCCTTTTCCCTACATATCCCAGCCTTGATTTGGTTTCCTTTATAGAGGAAAAAAAAAAAACCTTATAGGAGGCTAATTGATTCAGCACAGCTTATCCAACGCAGCAATGAACAAGAGAAAAACCTATCTCATTTTTTACCAGATTGTGAACAGAAGGCTGTGTTTCACACAGTCTCCCAGGAGGCAAGGTGATGAACTAATCATGTTGCAATCTACGAGGTCACAGCAAATAATTAAGACACTTGTTACAGTGGTCTGTGTGGTGTGATCCTGTAGCGAGTAAGAATGGATTTTCCATAAATTCAAGAAAAGGTCCTTTAAAATCTTAATTTAAAGCCTACATTTTAGCTAATTAAGAACAGTATGGCTCAAACTAATGCATCATTTCACATTTAGTGTATTGATAATCCTGAGTGCGGAAAGAGAGAAAACCTTTTTTTTTTTCTCCTGTCCTTAGCTCTTCCAATATCTAAGGTGTTTGCTGGAAAAGAAATACAGACACACTCTACAGCTTTAGTGATCAGCATGACAAAGGAAAGCATGACAGTTTGCATATACTCAGTACCAATTATCTGACATCTTCACATCATAAAACAGGTTTAAAATGCCACAAGGGAGAAAAAATGTTCTTAGCCAAAAGAAAAAATCCCCCAAAGTGTGGTGCTGATTAACATTAGAAGAGTTGGTCAAAGATACTGAGAAATCTTTCAGGAGAGTATTTTTTTTTTTTTAATATTTTATTTATGTGACAGAGAGAAATCACAACTAGGCAGAGAGGCAGGCAGAGAGAGAGGAGGAAGCAGGCTCCCCGCCGAGCAGAGAGCCCGATGTGGGGCTCGATCCCAGGACTCTGGGATCATGATCTGAGCCGAAGGCAGAGGCTTTAACCCACTGAGCCACCCAGGTGCCCCGAGAGTACTTTTTTTTTTAAAAAATAAAGGTGAAGTCCCACACCTGTCATGTACAGCTTACATATGGATCTGACTACCAACAAAATATTACCACACAGTACTTCCCATACCCAAGATGTGATCTCAGGACTTTACGTACCTTATGTGGCAAGCATGATTAACCCTATTTCATCAATAAAAATTCCTAAGTACAAAGAAGTAAGAAGATTCTACAATTCAAAAGTGACATGAGCATCTAGTTTTGGGTCTTTTTTTTTCTAATGTGGTAAAAAATCCAGGCCAAACATAAGTTTCTAAAATCATTCTGAATAATTGTGAAAATGCCTGATTTAAAATTCTGGAATTTGACTCTAGTTCTTTCATTTCAAAAATGATTCACAAAAATATTGAAAGATCTTCATCATATTCTAAATATTCTTGTATCATTTCTGCAAGTCCTATTATTTGCAACTTAGTTGCCAAAACTACAGCTACTTTTTTTTTTCAGTTAGTCTTTTTAATGTATTTAGGAAAACAAAGTGTTTGGGGGTAGTTTTTATTTACCTATTCTTGTATGAATAATTAGGAAGAAAGGTATAATAATGCTGAATGAAGTAGTTTTGCCCTAAAATATTGTTTTGTCCTAATTATAATCCTACTGCACTGCTTATTTAAGATTAAACACATAACTTTAATTTAAATGTAGCTAAAAGCAGAGAATAGCAATTCAAATTTTGAGAAAAATGAGAAGCATTATTACACAGTAATCACTCTCAGTTAAATATCATATTCATTATCAATAGATTATTTTGTAATATATGTATATATTTCTAAACAAAGATAATTATATCATCCCAGTAATAGCAAAAAGTGACAAAATTCTACTGAAAATAACATATGACAATTATGATTGATAACTTAATAACATACAAGCCAAAACTATAAAATATCTTCAAATTTTTCCAAAACATTAAAAATCTCAAAAGCTTAAAAATTATTTTAGTAACTGGATTCCAACTTTACAGAGCACAAACAATAAAATACACATTTTAATTACTGCATTATTAAATTTATTCAATCCCCTTTGGTTGTATGAGAGAAAAGAAAAAAAAACTTTTAAATGAATAATTTGGGAATTTTTATTTCATTTTTTTCTTTTCTGCATCATAAGTGGGTAAATATTTAAATATGGGAATTTTCATAAATATTATTATTTGTAAAGATTTTATTTATTTGACAGAGAGAGACACAGCAAGAGAGGGTAACACAAGCAGGGGAGTAGGAGAGAGAGAAGCATGCTTCCCACCAAGCAGGGAGCCCAACACAGAGCTGGATCCGAGGACCCCAGGATAATGACCTGAGCCAAAGGCAGAGGCTTAACAACTGAGCCACCCAGGCATCCCCGTAAACATTATTCTTCATGTGAAAAGACAATAATACAATTAACTTGTAATAATAACAGAATGAGAAAAAAAATGTGCAAAATACTAAACAGCATGAAAACATAGAATTTCTATCAGTGTTTGCTGTTTACCTTCACTTTGTTTCAGATTAAATAATAAATACCGTTTTTACAGATTAGTAGGTAAACTATTAATGATGTGCTCTGATAAAATAAAATTAGGAGAATTTAAAGAGTATTAGCCATTCTATGATTTTGAATCTCCATAACGTAAAGTATTTCCCTACAACCCATTGTAATAATTAAACTAGTTAAAATGGTTAAAGGTTTTCAATTTCTGTGACCATCGCCACATCACACTTTGCACCAGTACTGCTGTTTTAACACATAACTGCTGTAAAAATAGACCATTCACATGGGCACGTGACTTATTTTGAATAGCTTCAGTACTTACTGCTGTCAATGCCTCAATCAGCGCATTATCTTTACCCTCACGATTTTACAACTTAGTGATAAATATAGCAAAAGATGGCTTTTGAAGAACATCTTAGCAATTAACCATGAAATAGTCTTTTTAGAACAAATTGCTAAATTTAAATAACACATTACCCAATAGTCAAATTACATGCTTCAATTGGAAACCTGTGTGTTTAGCTGACTTACTAACATTGATTTATAGATACATTAGCAAACTATTATATCACCATATTAAGCATGTTTAACTCATCACTGAAAGTCGCTTTTTATTTGGTCAAGTGTGTGTATATACATATATACACACACACATACACATATAAACATACATATATAAATATACATATATGACTTAACTCTTACTTATCCAATACTTGTAGAATGTCAACTATCCTAATTATCTTTCCAATTATATCTAACAGTGGAATAAAACCAACAAAAGCTTATCTTTTGTTTTACAATGAATTCTATCTTTCAGTAAGTGAAAATTTCTACCTTTTTAATTTTGTTTCTGTAAAAATTAGTACTATTACTTAACCTAAAAACTACTGAAGTATATGACTGACATTCATTTTATGGCATATTACTAACCATCTTTACTCTTGGTTTCAAAACTGTTACACGGGATTATTAAACTGGAATGTCACAAGATCTCCATCAGTTATTTACTCAACAGTGTAAGAAGCATTGAAAAACACCTCCTTCTCTTGCCACCCCATTCCTTTCATAATTGTTAATTGATTACCTAATATTAAGTTAATCTATTCCTCTACAAAAGAACCAGAAATAAGGAAACTCTTTTGGAGATTACAATAAGTCAGAGAGTTGATTTGCTATATTTCATTTTTTAATGCCATTGTACAAATTTCCCATTAAGAGTCAAAATCAATAAGAACCAGTGTGAAAGTTGTAAAGATCTCATTAATAAGTTTAATTAGTGTTTTATGTTAGCTATACAACAAATACTTCAGATGGTTATGGTTAATTGAATTAGCAAAACTCAAGGAAAAGTCATTTTGCTTTTGTCAGTTTAACTATTTTGAAATAGAAATTTTATGTAATACTGAATTAGCTACCAATGTCAACAAAATCTTCTTTCACATCAAGGTTGGAGAAATAATTGATCTAAGAAGGAAAAAAAAGTTTCACATTCAAAGTACCCATCTTCCTTCCTTTTTTTCACTAGAATGACAAAACAGAATATACTCAAATCAAGGTTATATCCCTATTAGAAAGGATGATAGAGATCAACAACTAAATAAAAACATCAACAGTTTTCCTCAAAATTCCAATCCACCAAAAATCCATAAGCAACTAGTTATCTTTAAAAGTTTACAGACTGGTAACCATTACTTCTCAAAATGAAAAAGCAGATTAACTCCAGGTATTTCACTACTAACCACTTACTGTGTAAAGAGATTAAACTTTGTTAAGTATAAGAAGAAATATTTAATTACCATTAATATATATTCCTGTTGTCCACAAACGGACGTTTACTTAAACACCATAATATATGTGGAAGGTACACAGTGTACATGGGCGATGGCCCTTGAAATTAAGAATGTTAATATTCTGAGGTGATGCACAGGACTAGTTTAAAAAAAAAAAGTGTTACGTCAATATCACAAAGAAGGCTGCATTCTATTGTTAGAAGTTTAATTACAGAAGCTGTCTCATTTATTAATAAACAAGAAATTCAACAATATGACTTCTCGTTGACACTTCGTGAACGACTTTTTGCATTACTCACTAAAAAAGATAGTTATTTTGATCTATGTTAAGTCATGAGTGATGCCCAGACTAACAGATTGCATATACGTGAAAACAAAACATACCACACTACGCAGTGTTTCAGATATGAAGAAAAGCTTTTTTTTACCAACAAACTATTACCACCAGATTGTGAAACTGAACAGGCATCCTTGATAACTCTGCCTGTATACCCCACCAAACCACCTTAGCAACAGGAGAGAAAAAACAGAGACTTTAAGTTTCCACAGAGTAAAAAGCTGTTGCTAAGCAAAAATTACAACCAAAAATATAGAAAGCTGTAGCTTGTTTTCTGAGAACTACTTCACAAGTTTAACGATTTCATTGTCCCAGATTACTTTAATGTAGATATCCAAACCGGATGAAAAGCAAAAACAAATCCCCAGGACTGACTTGTACCAAACCCATCTCCGCACCCCACAAATGTACAGTTACCTTTCATATACCTCAAGTCAAAATCAACCTAAAGACCAACTGAGATTGTTTTCCTCTTCCTCTTGACCTCTCTTATCCTTCTCTTCTAGTTTATTTTACTTTCATCCATGTCCTTAGTTGGGATCTTAAAACAAGCCCTTTCCAAACCCCAAAGTCTCAATTCCTAAAATATGTGCCCTGCAAATACTTGGAAAACCCAAAGCTACCCCACATTTGCTTCCCTGTGTCCCCGCGAGGTGCTAGCCTTACCAATCCTCCTGTGAGCTTTCTTCGGATGGCACTTACCTGCTGCTCCCCGGGTTCTGTGGATTTCACCAAGTGCTTATCCTTGTACAGAGACCAGAGACCAATATTGGGCAGGAAAATTAAAGCCACCATGAATAACAAAGTCATCTGCAGAAATCTCTTCTGTTTCCTCTTCATTGCAAATGATAACAGAGAAGAAAAGTTAAAGGAGATGGCTCCCTGACTGCTTCTTGTGTTTAACGTCAAAGTCCTTTCCTCTCCCCTGCGAAGCACCAGAAACTGAGGAGAAGCTAAAAACTTTTGTTGCGTGCTCAGCACCAATCTGCACGATTCAGAGGGAGTTGGGCATCTGCAGAACAAACACACAGTTACTTTCCCCCCAGAAAACTATGACGAAGGCATTATCTATTGGCTTAGAAGTAAATGACTTGACTGAGGAAATCCTTAAACCTCCTTAATATAAAGCAATGGAGTAAAATACGGTCATTTGACCCATAATCTTAAGTTAGGAAAGTCTATAGCATGCTACATACGTAAGAACACAGGAGTTGTGGTGTCCTACCCCCCTTAGTGGGAGGGTTGGGTTGGAGAGGAGCGGGTCAGTTGGGGGAACTGCGTGGGGGGGAGAAGGCTCAGCCCCATCAAGTGTCAGGAAGAAAAGCGTCCGTTTTTGACACTGGAACATCACCTTCTCCGTCTTCCCTGCACGTCTGTCTCCTCCTGTGCTGCCCCTGGAATGACCCACCTGGACTCAAGTTCAACTCCCTCTGAAGCCAGCGTGCTGGCGGGCTCCACACGGATCCAGGGACTCGGACACAGGAGCCCAACTCCCGTTTGGATGGAGGTCCCCAAACTCCTGGATGCTCGCGCGCGGTCTGAACTCTCCCCGCCGGCAGCGGCTCGCAAGCGGGGAACCTGCTGGAAAGGAGGCTACAGATGTCAGCGGAGTCCAGCCAGGAAGTGGAGGCGCCGTGCCGCTTCGCCTCGCGCAGCGCTCGGAACGTGATCTTCCGCGAAGTAAGCGCTCTGCCCATCAATCTCTTCCCCTTCCCCCGTGACGCTCTCACGCTCCGCTGTTCATGTTACCATTCTCTTCCAGCGACTGAGCGAACCCAGAGAAACATCACGAGCACCTAAAGGGCGGTGTGCTCAAGCTCCCCTCCTGCGAAGGGGCTGGAGGGAGGCGAAGCCGAGTCTGCGCTGGGCTGGGCCGTGGGCGAGGGCGCCGGGGAGGGCGAGCAGCAGGCGAAGCTGCGTGGCGCTGTCTCCCGGCCGCCCGCTCCCCGCTCCCCGCTCCACGCTCGCGGCCGCCTGCCTTCCGCGGAGACGCCGCCGGTGCCGACCACGTGCGGGAGCCCGAGCCCGGGAGGGGAGGGCGGGCCGCCTGGAGGGGGTGGGCAATTCCGCCCAGCTTCCGGACTCTATATAAACAAACCCTGCCGCGAGGAAGAGGAGGAGGGCGAAGGCGCTGCACGACGTGGGCTGGCAGCGGGCAGTCTCCGCGGAGCCTCCCTTTCTCGGCCGGGGCTTTTCGGGGCAAGCTCAGACCGGCAGAGCTACCACCTCTCCCACTCATCTCACCCAAAAGGCGCCAGGCCAGAGACTCCGGAGAAAAAGTCGCCGGCGCTCGCGGGTTTACCCCGATTCTTCCATGGTGCCGGCGGGAGCGCAGCGAGCCCGTACGCTGAGGCGGCGGTGGCCGTGGGAGACGGAGGCGAACCGAGGCTGGGCAGGTCCTGCCGAGAGGGGCTTCTCGGGCACGTGTCCCGCCGCTCAGGCCAGGTACGTGGTGCAGCGGAGAGGAAGAGGATCCCGAAGCGAGGGAGGGCTGAGGGTCGGGGTTCTCAGACAGCAGCTTCTGGAACGGCTCCCGCGGAGACCCACGGCGCTGTACTTGGGTCTGCAAACACCGGGGCCCCGTTAGGATTTGGCTGTGCCACCGCGCTCCTCCCCCGCCCCGCTCGTCCGCACTCAGCGCTCTTTATCACTGCAAGGCTACCTGTCCCTCCGACCTCGCACACTCCTCCCATGATACCCGGAAAATGTGGGGATCCAGGTGAGTCTCTGGCAGAAAGGACTCCTCCCTCTCCCCAAGATAGAGATACACCAACGCCCCTGAGCGCACACGCGTGAACCTGGACAGCCTCTCCAAGACACCTCCGTGCCTAGCAGCGTGCATTAGATACTCTTGGGATCCAGAGCTCCTAACTCCTGAAGGAATGGGGACTGGGCTGAGGCGACAGACATGCATGCAGTGCCCCCTTGTATCAGCTCTGTCTAGAACCAAAAAGAAGCGCCATGGCCATCTCTTTGTTACAAGCTAGATAAGATGCCCACATACTTGGGATAGATGAGATGGTGGGGCCCAGAACGGTATTTTGGTATTTTCTCTCTCGTTTCATTTCTTCTTTTCATCTCTAGCTCTCTTGCTCCCTATTCCCCTACCCCTCCCTTTGCCTCCCGCTTCTACTCTCTATCCATGGCTCACTTGAGAACGACAGGGATGTGAGTGTGAAGAGTTATGCCTTCAACTCCTCACACTATGATTTTAAAAATGTATTTGAACAATATATATTGGCTGTATGAGTGCATGAATAAAGCTTTGTGCTACAATATTTGTCTTTGTGAATCACTCGCATTTCAAGAGTATATAAACACGTTTCATAAGTGTTTTTAAAATATGCCCTTTATGTAATCACCAGTTACCCTTCAACTTTGCACAAATGCAAGAATCCAGAGAGCAAGAGGCTTAATTCCTCACCACGACACACACACACACACACACACACACACACACACACACACACAGCCTTTTGTATTCTGTATTATTTTCTAAATTTTTTCTCCCTTAGCAAGTGCAGTTTTGAAACACAGAAATGTGAATTCTGAGAAGCAACATAGGGAGAGATTTTGTTCGGAGGCTTGGTCCTCAGGGAAAGATTTTGGGAATTATTTAAGTACATTAGACATTTTCTGCCTTATAGATAACTTATTAACAATTAGGAAATAAAAGTACTCAAAAGTAAACTTGGAATTAAAAAAAATTTTAAACTCTTCACATTTTGAATAATACTGGTTTCTTCATACTCCCACCCCCCCCCAAAAAAAGCCCTGGATCACAAATAGGCATATTGTCATATTGTCATTCTGTTTGTTAAATACAGGATTCTGACTTGAATTGTGCTTCATTATTGTTAACACTAGTAAATGGGCTTGCAAACAGTACCTGTTCCCAGAATATTGTTAGTTTCAGTGACTGGGTATAATAACTGTTACTTCCCACATCAAGTACATGCAGAATACATGGCAGAAACTGAAAGAGAAAATTATTTTCACCCCTTTTACTGTGTAACTCCAAACAATAACAACTTCTTTTTCCTCCCTTTACTTATTTACTTACTTATCTTTTTATTTATTTATTTCAGTCTGATCATAATTTCCCTTCAGTCTGGTCTTTTACAATTCTGTGTATAAATTTCCAATAGATGACCATGCTTCTAACTAAAGTTGATATTTTAGGTTCAGTTTGCAAGCAACACATGCAAAATGACAGTTAATTCCTTTGTAGATTAAATAAAGAGAAACACATTCTTTTTACATTAGTTATTAATATTGGTTTAATCAAAATCCTGTCTTTAAAATTTGTCTTATATCCAAAGTTCCCTTTTTACCACTGTTTGCTTCTCCATTTTTTTATAATTCAACTGGAAAACTCAGTAATCAGAATCCCATGTGTCTAGCCATGTGTTAATAGCTACAGGGACACATAGGAAGCAAATACAGCAATATCTGTGACCATGAATAATTTACAGTCTAGTTGAAAAAGTAATATAAAGGCGATTGGAATAAATTGGAAGGAAGCAAAAGGATATTGCTTTAGTTATAGCTCTACTCCAAACTTTAAAGCCTTAAAACAACTATCTCACTGTCTCTCCTGATTCTTTGCATTGGAATGGTCCCAGTTAGCCAGTTCTGCTTTGAGTGATAAAGGCTGGTTCCTGGGGCTTAGAACTTGCAGGGCCAGGATGGCTCCCTCCCCTGGGTAGCAGTTGGCACTGTCAGCTAGAAGATCATCTGGGGCAGTCATTTGGAGCCCCTGAATTCTCTACATGGCCCCTCCACATAGCCTGAGCTTCTCACAACACGGTAGCCAAGATGCAAAAGGGAACATCCCAAGAATCTGGCCCTCTTAAAGGCCCAGAATTGGCACCACCTCACTTTTGTGATAGTCACAGACCAGCCCAGATTCTCTGGAGTAGGGGGTAGTGAAACTATAGGGAACAAACTGACATCTCAGTGAGAGATTTGATGAAGAGTAGGTGGCCATCTTTAACCCACTATAGATACTCAAAGGCACAGAGGTAGGAATTCCTAAGGAAGACCTAACCAGATTAGACAGTAGATGATGAGGTATAGTAGGGAAAGTTTTCATAGGTTTCATAGATTGGATTGACGCAAATTATTCATTTTCTGTAAAGATAGTGAATTAACTTTTACTTTAAAATAGGTTAATTATGTGGTGCCTGGGTGGCTTAGTTAGCTAAGAGTCTGACTCTTGGTTTCAGCTCAGGTCATGATACCAAGATTGGGAGAGCAACCTGCATAGGGCTCCATGCTCAACTGAGAGCATCTGCTTCTCTCCTTCTCCCTCTGTGTCTCTCTGCCCCGCCCTCCCATTCAGTCTCTCTCTCAAATACATAAATCTTTTTTTAAAAATAGACTTATTATTAAAAAAAAAAAAAATAGGCTTATTACTTCACTTTCCAGTTCTAAATACTAAGGATGTTATGTACACCATGATGGCTAAAGTTAACATTGCTATGCATTCCTATGTGATATACAAGAGTTAAAAGATTAGATCCTCAGGGTCCTCATCACAAGATTTTTTTTTTCCTTTTACTTTATATGAAAAGATGAATGTTAACTAAGCCTATTGTAATCCTTTCACAATATATGCATAAGTCAAAACATCATGCTGTATACCTTAAACAGTGATACATGTCAATTCTCCACAAAACTAGGAAATTAAGTTTATTATTTTATTTAAAAGACAGATGACATGATTGGAACTTAATTGGAAAGAAAACATTCACCTTGGGTCTTAATATGGTGGGGTTTATTTTCACTGACCTGAGTTTTTTCTAAGGTTTTATCAGAAGGAAGAGATACTAGAGCATAAAGATAGTGTGTCTAGAAATGGAGGTATATTCCAGTTTTCTTTTACCCAATGATGATGTCTGGAAAAATTTCAGGAAAAATCCTGAAAGTTTCCACTCTGAATAAACTACTAGAATATTTTGTTATTAGCGTTACCTTTAGCTAAGTTATCTCGGTTTTTAAAGAAAAATTCGTCTACATTGAAAATCAGGAATTTATTAAATAGCAATTTTAGTAAAAGTATATTTAAAGTATACAATTCATTTTTGTGGCATTAAATTAAGACATATAGGAATCTTCTTCATTTTTTTTTTCTGGTATTTCAATGTGTTTCACTACAAAATAGAAGGAAATAAGAGCCAACTTAAATATCAAAATGTGATAATAACCAATCTCTATCATTGCTGAAATTCTTCACCAAAAAAGCCCTGAGTCAATTTCTATATATATGCAAGTGCTGTTGGGCAGAGGATACAAAGATGAACATTCTTACAGAATTTTCAGCACTGCAAGGGAATTAAAGGTGTTTGCAAATTAAATGTGGTGCAAATTAAAAAGTGACAAATGCTAAAAGAAAAAGAAGATTCTTTCTTCTTGGCCTAAATATTTTCTAACTAGGTAAGATCTTCACTTTATGGTATTTAAACTCTTAATAGTCAAATTTGTCTCTCAATTTTTTTTTAAATTTTACCAGTAGAATATACCTTGATTTGAAAATATTTTTATTTACCTATATATTTAGCTATCAAACATTTCTTTAGCACTTACTACATGCCAGGCATTTAAGCAATTCTTAGGCAGAAGTCATTTAATTTTATAAATATAATCTTATGAGGTACATTCTCTTAACTGTCTCCATTTAATAGCATAGAAAACTATGGCAAGGAAATGGTAAGCATCTTGCTCAAATAAATGTAGTAAGTGCTAAGTCAGGAATTTAAACCCAGGGATTTTGCTCCAGATTCCATAGTCATAATCGTTGCATCATATTTCCTAAAAATTTTTCTGACAAAGATTTTAATTCTTTCCCTCACTTCCTGTCTATATATATAGACTTTTATATAGAGAGACATAGATACATAGATACAGATACACACACACACATATCTTTTATTTCATTTTTACCTTTGTGAGAAGATTAAAGGAACTACACGAAAGAGTTGAATTTGGGGGAGATGATAGTCCAGTTTTATAACCTTAAAGCTTTGTTCTTTTTCTTTTTTTTCTTTCTTTTCTATTTTTTCGATGGAAGTGTAAAAATGAAGGTCATGCTGAACATAAAATTACATAATAAATTATTCCTTGATATTTTACATAATATATATTTTTAGTTTCCATGATTATAATTATATAGAGATTACATATTGGACTTCTAGCTTAGCGTTGATCTTTATTTTATCATATACAGCCTTTTACAAGAATATTTAACCTATATTATGCCTGTAAAATATTTGTGGTGAACAAATAAAGTATATCCATTTATTTCAGTGAAAAGTCTAAATATTGTCAGAACGACAAAAACAAGTGGTAATAAAATTAATTTTAAATTTGAAGAAAAGATTCTCCATCATAATGCAATACAAAATATCAAAAATGGAATTAAAAAAATACAATTAATGTAAGTGAAGCCAGTGAAACATGAAAAATAAAGTTGTCAAACACACATTGTGTATTGAATATTAAAACTTTTTCTGACAATACTTATGGACATGAAATAAGTAAATTTTAAAAATATAAACTTTATGTTACAATCTAAGATATGCTGATCTCAATTAACAGACATTTACTATATACTTTATATGACCCAGGCACTGGAAACACAATAGTGAACACTATGACAGCCTTCAGACATTTAACAACAGAAACAAGCCATGTATAGATTACAAATTAGAACAAATGATGGTTAAAAATTAAGACATGGAGAAAAATAAGTCAGGGAAGAAGAGTAGAGCATGCCAGGAGGGGAAGTGGTATAATTTCAAATAAAGCATAAGAGAAAGTCCTCACTGCATAAGTAACATTGAAACCAATATCTGAAGGAAGCAAGGAAGTGAACTTGGATTCCTGGAAGATGGAATTCCAAGTAGGGGAAGCAGCAAGCAGAAGACTCTTTGGAGGGGTTGTCCAGGATTTGTGGGTTTGTCCAGGGTTTGCTGTGAGAGAACAGCAAAGAGAGTGCTTCTGGAACAAAGGGCAGTGAGGGAGGAGACTGGAGGAGGTGGTGAGAAATGAGGTGGGGAGCCAGATCAGATATTATAATCTGGTGTAGACAGAGTTTTAAATCTATAGGAAAAATTGTACTTTTAGTGCGAGAGAGATGAGAAGCCGCTAATGGGATGTAAGTAGAGATTAACACAATCTGAGTTACTTTTTAACAAGATCATCCTGGCTGCTGTGTTGAAAATAGATTACAGGATAGACAGGAAAGAAGTTGCATAATCCAGAGGAAATGGTGTCTCTCTCAGGGTGATAGCAGTGGAGATGAAGAAAAATAGATTTGAAAAATTCTCACTATAAAACTGCACTGAATAGTTGCTGGCACAAATATAGGGTGTGTGAGAGAAAGAGAAAACCCAAGATACTCCCAAGGTTTTGGTCCACATTCTTGCAAGGCTGGATTTGTCTATTCCTGAGATAGGAAGACCTTAGGAGAAACAGACTTGAGGGAGAAGATCAGGTATTTGACTGGACTTACTGAAATGGCATAGCTTAATGGTTGAAGTGTTGAGTAAGTGTTTGGATATAACACTTTGGAATTAACTGGGGTAGAGAAATGTAGAATCTAAGTTGAGGATATAACTCTAGAAGTCCTTAGAGTACTTAAAGCCGTAAATGTTATGAGATTATCAGGAGACTGGTGCTCCAACAATAAAAGCTTAGGGAGATGAAAAGAAGCCAGTAAACAAACACCTTGAGAGGTAATAGTCAATGTGGCTTGGGGAAAACTGTGGGAGTCTAATGAAGAGACTGTCTCAAAGACGAGGGAGTGATCAGATCCATCAAAGCTGATAAACTGGTAAGTCAAAAAAGGTGAAATTGAAAAAATCATCACTGGATTTAAAATTGTAAAATTTCCTTATCCCATTAGGAAGCAGGAAGGTAGCAGCATCAAGTGAAGCGAAAAGTAAAAGTTTAGATATAAGAAAGGATTATCTCTACAGAAAATCTGATAATAAAGGTTTAATTATGTTACGCATTTAATGACCAAAGCAAGGAATGTATTTAATTTTGTGCTATACAAGTGCATTTATCTCTGAAAGCAATTATCAAAAGAAAATATAAAGATTCTGAACATCACCAGTTTATGAGAATTTATTTCCTTCTGTACTGTGAAACTAAGATGCAATGATTTTAAACTTACTGCACATAAGCCTCTCAAACTTCTGATGGTAACATTAAAAAAATACTAAAAGTCACTGGGTTAGCCATCCTTGCCTTCTGACCCTGTCTGATCAATTTGAAGATTGAGAGTTAAGTACTCATTAATGTGCTCAGCAAATTTAATGGAGAAGTTACTTTTCCAGAAACCTGTCTTGGACCAATTTTTGATCATCCAAACAAATTCAAGTCTTGCAACATTTCAGGTCTCATTCATGCATTTCTGCCCCCTTAACCTCTGGAAGTTCTTGGGGATCTAATTTAACCAATACACACACACACACACACACACACACACACACACAATTTCTATTAGCATGACTATGCAGCAAAAAAATTAACTAATTAACTAATATCTCCTAATGCCCTTAAAGTAACATTTTACTCCATAAGTGACTCTTAATCTCACAAAATAAACTGAGGGTTGCTGGGGGGAGGGGGGTTGGGAGAGGGGGGTGGGTTTATGGACATTGGGGAGGGTATGTGCTATGGTGAGTGCTGTGAAGTGTGTAAACCTGGCGATTCACAGACCTGTACCCCTGGGGATAAAAATACATTATATGTTTATAAAAAAATAAAAAATAAATAATTTTTTAAAAATTTTATTGATAAAGACAAAGCTATTACCGCCCAAGGACAGATATATTAAAGTATTGGTGGGGGAGGGGAGAAAGATACTAACTAGGGACCAATGCAAATTCACATGCAGTGCATCTTAACACCTTTACATCTTTTATAAAATCATCATGATATATCACTATCATATTCAACTGAGGAGCTACTCTTCGCTTTTTCCCAATTCAGTATGTAATTCTGTCTGAATATTTCAGTTCTGATTCTGTCAACTATCATCTATCTCTCTCAAAAAAAAAGCAGAGACCCTTCAAAGTAAAAGAGTGCTCACGTTAATTATGTCTGATGTGCTTACAAATTACATCAACAATTCTAGGACCCTAAATTATTTGTAACTACACTGGTTGGAATCTGTGGTTTCACTTCCAGACAAGAAAATTTATCTTTTGAGGTCCCCTTTGAGAAGCTCTAAGAGATATCTTAGTGGAAGTAAAAAGAGCAAAGAGGAGAAGAAAAGTCTGTGTTTAAACCCAATTTCTTTACTCACCATGCCTAAGGACCTGGAAAGACATTTAACTATACTGGGTGTCTTTTTATAAAACTGTGGAACTGGAAAATTATACCTATTTCAAGAGTCACTGTGATGACAAAAACAGATGTTTTCTGAAATGCTAAGAGTTTCCCTAACACAAGGGTCCATTTATATAGGGAGAATAGAATCAAAATAAGCATACAGATAATGGGACTTAACTCATTAGTTAATTCCTTATCATGATGTTTCTCTTTCTTAGCAAATAACAATGGGAATTGCATTTAAGTCTAACCATCAAGGTAGAGGAAAAGGATCCTCTCAAATCAAATCTGCTGGTGACATTTGCTTTAGGCTACACTTCACAGTGTCTTGGTTAAAACAAAAGACGTTTTAGTAAACTAAGTAGATACACTACTAAGTAGTTAATAATAAAAGTTTTAGTAAAAATAATGTGTTATTATTACTACTAATAATGTAGCATTAGTTATGCTATCAATAATCCTGTTTGGTAAGTGTTGTTTTTGTTTTGTTTTGTTTTTTTCATGTGTCAGGCACCTTGTTCAATATATTTCACATTTTTACTCTAATTCTATATTTACAAAACCTTTATTTCATCTCTACCTATAGTTAGAATTATCCCCATTTTTTTAAGGATTTTGTTTATTTATTTATTTGTGCGGGGCAGGGGGGACAGCGGGGGAGCAGCAGGCGGAGGGAGAAGTAGACTCCCCACTGAGCAGAGAGCCTGATGTGGGACTCAAGCCCAGGACTCTGGGATCATGACCTGAGACAAAGGCAGATGCTTAACTGACTGTGCCCCCCAGGTGTCCCAAATTACCCCCATTTTAAAGATAAGGTAATGAAAGAACAGGAAGGTAAGGGAATTTAGAAAAATCACCCAGCTAATAATACATGACAGATCTGGAACTGAATAGATATCTTCCTGATTCTAACATCTGAAGTCACCCTATTAAAACAAAAGCATAAGTATTTTGCTAAAATTACTTGGTTGATTTTAACCTTTTATAAAATAGAATGATTTGATTAAATTTAAAATCCTAGGTTACATCCTTTTTAAAATAATATTTTTTAAATAATATGATGAGGTGAGCTTACAAATAAATGTTTTCCCATTTGTTAATGAAAACTTCAAAAGTAGTTTCAGTAGAAAAACTTTGTACAATATAATTGGACAAGGTTCACAGATGTACCACATATATATCTTGTTGAAGGTTTTAAGAAATAGTTTTTTGTCTGGGACTTCATTGGGAAATACTTTCAAGAATGCAAAGACTGGATTTTTCTATCATTCTTTTTACTACCAATTACATTAACCAGGTTTTCACTGCTATCTAAACTTAAAAAGTTTTATTTTATATAAAGTATCAATCCTCTTATGTCAAGAAATGGAAATATATATTTAAAAATATTAATGTGTATATATGCCTGAATGCAAGCACGTCTATATATGAACATTGAAATAAAAAAGTCTCATTGGTGCTTGAAAATATGATGCATTTCCCAAATAGTGGATACTTTTCTACCATAGTCATTCAAGGAAAGAAAGCCAAGAAAATATCTCATTCCTAACATACTGTAAGTGCTCAATACACAGTACTATAATAAATGAATATACAAAGGAATGAATATCTGAGCATTATCATCCTGTAGAGAATGTATTAGACTTCAATAATCTCAGTGTTGGAAGTATCATTGAAAGTCACTTATCCAAAATATTACTCTGCAACTTGCACCACAACTACATGCTCAAAGAGGTTGTCAAACCCTTGTTAAAAGACTTGTAATAGGGGCGCCTGGGTGGCTCATTGGGTTAAGCCGCTTCCTTCGGCTCAGGTCATGATCTCAGGGTCCTGGGATCGAGTCCCGCATCGGGCTCTCTGCTCAGTGGGGAGCCTGCTTCCCTCTCTCTCTCTCTCTCTGCCTGCCTCTCTGCCTTGTTGTGATTTCTCTCTGTCAAATAAATAAATAAAATCTTAAAAAAAAAAAAAAGACTTGTAATATCAGGGAATGATTTACCTCCCAACTGTTCATCTTATCCCATATGACTCAGCTACAAAATCATTGCTTATATTGAAATAAAACCCATTTCCTTGTATATTGGTTCTAGTTCTACACATTGTGCCCACCAGTATCAGTCCCATCCCTTTTCCACATGACAACATTTTCCATATTTGATGATATCCTATTTAATAAAGATCATGTAATTTATGTGATAACATTTTCAGTACCTTTTAATAGCACTTGAGAGGAAATTATCTTATTTTTCATTACTATATCAAAAGAAGTTTTCTAAAGTAGACAAATATGCCCTCAAGTACATAATATGTGGCCATTAATCTGGTGAATCCATTGTTCCATACTCATCAGAAAAAATGAAGCATAAGTTCCATTTACAAAGGAAACAGTAGTATGCACGTATGTTCTTTCAAGGCTGTGTTGTCTCCCATGCTCTGTGATAATATAGTCCAAAGCAACCTGTCCCATCTAGATTCCCTCAGTACATTCTACTGGTCCAACTGACTATAGCAGTAACCCCATGCTAACTGACATGACTGAGCAAGCAAGTGGCCTGCTTGTTGAAGAAATTATAAAACATAAGTGTTTCAGAAGGTGTGAGAAAATACATCTTATGAACGTTCAGGGGCCCACCAAATTAGCAATACTTTTAGGGATTCAGTCTTTTGGGAATGTCAGGATCAAGAGCTAATTATTACACCCTCAAAGTAATGATTAAATTATTAGATCTCACATCTTTTAGTCTGAAAAGGAAGCATACTGTCTTTTGGCCTTTCCAGATTCTAGAGTTGGTGTATTTCACTTAAGAATATAGGTCCTACTATTACTGATTGACAAGGAAGGTTGCCACCTTTGAGTGGGAACCAGGGAAGGAACAGGCTCTGCAGCAGGTCTGGCCAGCGTGCAAACAATCTTAACATTCAGGCCACATAATCTGGTGGATTCTATAGGATAGAGAGTATCCCTAATGGGAAAATCAGTGGTATTTATGACAAGCCCTGATAGAGAAGAATCACAATATAACCCCTACACTTCTAGATTAAGGTCATGCAATCTGAAACAGAAAATCATATTCCTCTTGAAAAAAAAATTCCTCGTGGCTAGTTGGTCTTGGTAGAGACAATGCTTGAGCACAGGACAGTAACTGACCATGCTGCCAGAGCTTCCCAAGGTCAACTGGAGTTTGTCCAGTCGATCTAATCACAGGGCTAGGTGACTACAGCAGCAATCCTTCATGGCATGTGTGTTCTACATCCAAGATTGGATACACTTGAGTCCAGGGCCAAGGACACACCTCCACAAACAAATGATCAAGACATCCATGCCTTCCATCACTGTTGGATAATACCTTTATATTGCCTCATACCTATGGCCACAGCTATCTGATGGATGAGAAAAAGTTCAAGGTTGGTTTTTGAATGACCCATTTGGTGTGGGTGTGACAGCTAAATCGGACTACTGATGCACAACTCAGGGGCAATTCTAAAATTCAGCAATGAGGAGACATACTTTCAATCAGCATAATTTCATGCAGATAGCTGGTCATCTACTTTATGTGGGAAGAAGAGTAGTCTGAAGAAGGTATATGTATACATACAAACACAACATCAGGGAAAATAGCTTGGCTGATAGGGGCCCAGACAGAGAAATATCAGAACATGGGGACAAGGTGCTTTCAAGAAGAGACATATGGATGGACAGATAAGAAAGAAATAAAGTGTGAATATATTTGTATAACATATCAACGCCCATTAGAAAGCATCTACTATGGAACTGGCACAAGTTAGTCAAAGACCTGACCAGCTGACATTACCCAGAGGCTGTCCTGGGTTATCCCAGAACTAGCATAATGTGCTTATTAACGGAGTAGCTATGGTGGCAGGTATGGGTCTGTGCTTGACCATAAATATCTGAGTTTCCTTTCAATAATCCTGAACTAGCTCCTGTCATTGTCAAATGTCCAAGCTACCAGCAACAAGGACTTAGAAATAAATCAGTTACATTAGATTCCATCTACCTTAGAAGGAGCAGAAGTTCATTTTGACTGTAATCGATCCAAGTATGGGTTTGCCTTTCTTGCCCTTAACACCTCAAGCACAACTGATACTGGAGGATTTACAGAGTATCCATACTAGGTAGTTGGTCAATAACACATTATCCTATATAACATGCTGTTCATCCTATAGATTCCTATATAACATGCTGTTCATCCTATAGATTCACTTCAGGAGTGTGGCAATGGCCACATGACTATGGGATCCACAGAGCCTGTTATCTAGCTATTTAGAATAGCTCCCTCCTGCTGGCCCAGGAGAGCAGCAGAATAACTTTAAGAGAGAAATTTGAGAGAAACCATCTTGGAGATGATACACCCACCATGATGGTTGGATACAAGTTAAAATAATTAGAATGCATGAGTCTGGAAAACAAGTGGTAAAAGCAGGAGTGATCCATTTGAAGAAATGTGATCCTTTATCCCTGCACTTCCAGTCTGTGCTCTAGAAGTCCTAGTTCGCAGAAGGAAACATTTCCACCAAAACATACATGAGAGTCCGTTAAACTTTAAGCTCTTGCTGCTACCAAACAATATTGTACTCTTCAGTTAAGAAACCAGCAGTCAAGGAAAGGGTTAACTATCTTTTAAATAATTGACCCTGATGATCAGAAGCAGGAAAAATACTTTTCACACCCTGACAGTCCACAGAAGCATTTCTTAATACTCCTCTGTCCAATCATGGCATAGAATGGACAAAAGCACAACTCATAACCTGAAAAGTACACTGTGACCAGTGCTCCAGGCCTCTTAAGGATGAGGTCTATGTGACTCCTCCAAGCTAGCAACTTAGATGAGCAGGGGTGCTAGCTAAGAGTGAGGGAAGTCCCAAACAGGTAGTAAAGGAGGGAGCTAATATGTGCTAAGTTATGGCCCAAGATTACCAGCAGCATCATGGGGCCCCACTAACTTTTCTAAGGTTCCCCTAGAAGAGGTACCAACCAGAATGATGGGCAAGTTGTTTGCCAATGGATGAACTCACTGTTTGAAGCAACAGGTGGGCTGCAGTAGATGCTTTGGTGTGCCTCCTCGATCCTACTTTAGACTGAGACTCTCATTTCTCCTGCTGTCAGGAGTGTCGCTGCTGGTGGCATACAGCTAAGTCCCTCTCTGGGAATTGCCCTTGGCAAAGGATGCTGTTTTCTGTAAGGTTATGCACCATCAACCACAATGCCACCCTTCTGGAGGTAACCTACTACCAGTGGTTGAGTGTTGAAAGAACACAAAGGCTTCACTCCTTTCCCTCAATGAGGACAACTCAGAAGAATATTAACAGTTCTAGAGCTGCTCATAGGAAGAGTTGAAACCTCTGTTGCAACTTCATCAGATTCCAACTTTGCCTTCTGCCCAAACCTCCTTCCGTTGTACCTTATTAATGTAGTTTCCTATAACACTCCCTGTAGAACTCCTGTTTGTAAGATGCACCGTCTAGATCTGCTTCTAACTATGATATATTCTCAACTTGGAATGTGTAGAATCATTTTCTCTGTATTCATCTGTTATATTCTATGGAAGCTATGGTATTTTCTTCAGATTACAAGCATATATTAAGTGATATTATAAAACCACTTTGAAGACATTTTCTAAAAATGACTTAAGGACTTTTTATGGTCGCTGTTTAATTAAGGTTGATAACATACTTTATAGAAAGTATTACTTGGGGAGGAATAAAAACAATATATTCAACAGCTATAATGACTGCTTTTAATGCCAAAACATTGAAATAAAATCCCCTTAATATTAAGTCTATAGGGTGCCTGGGTGGCTCAGTGGTTTAAGCCGCTGCCTTTGGCTCAGGTCGTGATCTCAGGGTCCTGGGATCGAGTCCCACATCGTGCTCTCTGCTCGGCAGGGAGCCTGCTTCCCTCTTACTCTCTCTGCCTGCCTCTCTGCCTACTTGTGATCTCTCTCTGTCAAATAAATAAAATCTTAAAAAAAAAAAGATTTAAAAAAAAATATTAAGTCTATAGTATTAAAACCTCATATATTACCATTAAATCAGCAGGTGAATGATTGGCTTTTCCCCCAATATTCATTTGGATAATCTGGCAAGGACGGTATTAATGATTAAAATAAAATCGTGCAGTTCAGATTCATAGTACGTGTAAGTAAAATCAAATAAATAATAATAATATCCTTATCCTCTTATTTTGGGTTTCCTTTTAACTTGAATTTTTGCTAGCTAAGCTCTACCTTGTCAAGATAATGGCCCACTCTCTGTCACTCACTTATCATGTTACCAGGTGGACTGAAGAAAACTGACAGTTTCCATGAATAACAATCACACATCCAAAGATGTCTCCAGAAAAGGGCATTTTATAGATGTATAAAGGACAAGAGCTTTTTACCTTTTCCCCTTGCCTTGCCCACATGCAAAGTGCAGGATAGATGAGCTTATGTTCACCTTCACCTGCCTTCCTCACTGTGTTAGAAGGTATCAAATCAGACTAGAGGCCCAGGAGTCTTTGTGTGAATATTTTCCGGAACAGATTTTAGATTTTACTATTTCCTCAAAAATTCCAAACATTTGCTAACAAAACGATGTACTTGTATATAGCAATAATTTTTATTATTATAATTATTTTTATTTTTCAACAACATCTTCAGCCTCAGTTTTCTTCATATAACTATACATTAATTTCAAAATAATCTGTGTAAACGTAAAGGCCTATTATTATGTCCTACTCAGCTCTTAAAGATCAGTTAAGATCCCTACACATACCTTGGGAGATTAATAAAAAGATCTTTTCATTTAAATAGCTAAAGACGTCTATCTCATCTAAAAAAATTTTTATTCATTTTTCATACAATTCTTAGGCTTTTACTGTGTGTAAACCCATCTTTTAGGCAATGTGGATATAAACAAAGTTCTCTGTCATCATGTATTTTTTTTTTATTTTTTATTTTTTTGGTCATCATGGATCTTACAGTCCAGCATGGGGAGAGAGAAAATAATTCAAATGATGTATAGTAAACTACATAGTGTAATAGAAAGTTACTAGCACAGTAATGGAAAAAAAAATGTGCAAGGAAAGGGAAGATGAGCACTAAGGGTATTCAGAAACAGAGTGGATGGTCAAGGCCTCATTGAGGATGACAACTAGGTAGACTCGAAGGAGAAGAGACAACCAGGAATATACGTAGGGAAAAGCATCTCAAGCGAAAGGAACAAGTGCAAACATCTTGAGGTAAAATGGTATCTAATTATCTAGGAATAGTATTATAGTATTATAATCACTGTTTCATTAGATGAGTTATTTTTTTCCTTCTTTCACAAATGAATACCTTATTTTTAATTACTTCATTATTTTCAGTTAAACAGTAACTGTGGCAGATATAGAAAAATTGACAATTTTTTGTCTGGTGGCAAAATCAATATCTCTATACAGATACTTTTTTTACATTTATATGTACATTTATATCATCTATATCTCTACCTATATCTGTATCCATATCTATATCTGTGTATGTAAACACCTGCTCTAATATACATGGTGGTGGGAAATATTGTGTGAAACACATTTTTCTTTATTTTCTTCTCAATGTGGTAGATAGCAAGGCTTCTGTAGGTATTAAAAACATGGTAATGATGATAATCACAGAATATATTTTTTTAAAGCTTGCTATGTGTCAGGCACTCCTCTAAGTGATTTACCCTTAGTTACAACACTTAGTTTTTACAATGACCTTATTATCCTCATTTTGACAATTAGGACATTGGCAGGAAGGTTAAGGAACTATGTAACAGAGGAAGTTACTAAGTGACTTAGCTGGGAAAATAGTGAGTGTTATATCCATTTGCCGGAGTAATCCATATCATTTTTTCAAATCATAAACTATATTGTCTAAATAGATATATCCGTCTACGTTCCATTTGAGAATAGTGAGAAGATAGATTTTACTATGTTCAAACTACTCCTAAATCTTCTCTGCAAGTCTCCATTTCTACCCCTGTTGCAGACATCACTAATCAATCCCTGCACTCCTGCCAGATAATTTTGGAAACCGGTTTCAAAATTAGTTTCCACAGACACTCCGTGTTAAGCCTGACTGTGGACTGGACTCGGCAGTGCTTATGGAAGCTATCTGCTATCCTGCAAGTAGGCAATATTTAGCCATCTGAAGCCTCTAAGAAGGAATTGACACATAAAATGATATATTTTAGGGGCGCCTGCGTGGCTCAGTGGATTGAAGCCTCTGCCTTCGGCTCAGGTCATGATCTCAGGGTCCTGGGATCGAGCCCCGCATCGAGCTCTTTGCTCGGCGGGGAGTCTTCTTCCTCCTCTCTCTCTGCCTGCCTCTCTGTCTACTTGTGATCTCTGTCAAATAAATAAAATCTTTAATTATAAAAAAGGATATATTTTGGAGAATTATTTTGTGGAGAACGAATTGTCTTGTGAAAACTAAAAATAAGATACCAGTCAGGAAGCTATTGAATAATTCTGTTTTAAGATGATGAGGTCCTGGGCTAAGATGCCAGCAGTGGGAATGGGAAAAAGGAAATAGAGAATGGACACAGAAGGGAGGAGTAAAGATTTGGTAAAGGAGGGAGAGGAGTTGAGTAAACATGTTCTTGCCTTATCTCTCCAGCTTAGCCTCAGCTTTGGTCCCACAGTATACAAGATACACACTGCAGTTCAATCAGTTTCATCTTTAGGGAGAAGGGACCATTAACAGTGTAGGCAGAAAGCAGATTAAACAAACACACAAACAAAAATCATTCCTGACTAAAATCACTACTTAGAATCGGAAATTAAATTCCTACTGTCTAAATAGGGAGCTCTTTTGCATTTTATTTTTAGAGCATGGCTTGATGGACAAGTAGTTTTCAGAAGGAGTGATGTAGTCCCAGAACCAGAATTTCATAAAGCGTGTATTTAAAAAATAGAAAAAGTAAATAAGCAAGTCTGAGGATACCTCTCTTTTCTCTGGCTAAATAAATATATATGACCTAAAGTTGAAAAGAAAAACTTTAAAAAAAATTTCTTTCAATAATATTAAATTGTTACTCTCAACTAATAGTTCTATTAACAGAATTATATGTAAGTTTTATATTCCACCATTAGCACACTTGAACTATCCTTTGTCCAACACATACTAAATAAAATGTTAAGTGTATATTAAGAAAAAGAGAAGGGGGGAAAAAAAAAGCAAACACTAAATCATATTTATCCATTTTTTTATAGTTCCAGAAACAATCCATGAAGATAAATGTTGAATTAAAATTCTATAAAATCAGTTGAGCCCAGTTGAATTGAATATGCTAAGTGGTAAAATCATGGACATCATGGTTTCTGATTCCCTACTGGAATTCTGTGCTGCTTCAGAAGGGAAAGACCAGTCTGGATGTTGTGGTTTATATGCTATATGGAATTGTTATGTCTCTTTTTTCATAATATGAATTATTTCAGATTTACAAAATCTAAATAAAGTTACCCTATAAACCCCTGTCTTGCCACCATGTAAGTTACTGAGTTCTTGATATTTTCAAAGGCCTTTATATCATATGTTATTTCTGAAGTTGCTGGCAGAAATGGTATGCTTACATTTTTGAAACTGGCACTGCCTTCGAAACATTGACACATGTTTGCTGTAACTGTAATCTTAAAAATATTTACAATTCTGCCCTTGTCTCATAACACATTGGTATTATGTAAATTCATAGTGCTGAATTACTTATTAACTGGAAGCTATATGGAAACAATATTCATATTGATTATAAGTACTATAGATGTAAACAATGCTTCTTATTATTTATTTAGCTAACATATTTTGTACATGTTGAATGTTTGAAAATGATAATGATGATGATAATTTTGGTGATCATTTCTGACTTTGATGAATAATTAAGCCTCCTTGTTTCTCTCATTTAAATTCAACAATATTTATTGAGTGTCTCTTATAAGTCACATACTGATAGAAGCAGAAAAAAAACAAATCATAATAACATCAATAATACTAATTTACAGTCATTTTAACAATGCATGCCCCTGTGCCAGGCACTATACCAAGATTTTACATGCATTCACCAATTTAATCTTAGTCAAATTCCTATTTGTTGATGAGGCATATGTTACATATTTTGCTCCAAGTCACAGAGCTAGTAAGCACAAGAGCCTGGACTCAACCACCAGCTAGATAGCCAGAGAAATAAGACACTATTCTTTTCTTTATAAGAAGTCTCAGTAGAATGTACACGTACAAAAATAAAATAATCTAGACAAACAATTAGTACCAGCATACACAAGATATGGAGCATTTCTCTTCAGGGGTGAGGCAACTGACTTTCATGATGGAGTTGGGAGAGGTTAATGCATATATTTGGCCATGTCACAGCATTTTTTTTTTAAGATTTTATTTATTTATTTGACAGAGAGAAATCACAAGTAGGCAGAGAGGCAGGCAGAGAGAGAGAGAGGAGGAAGCAGGCTCCCTGCTGAGCAGAAAGCCCGATGCAGAACTCGATCCTAGGACCCTGAGATCATGACCTGAGCCAAAGGCAGAGGCTTAACCCACTGAGCCCCCCAGGAACCCCATGTCATAGCTTTTAAGAAAAAAGGTAAAAAAAAATTCTAAGTGTTGGGGACACTTAAAAACACATGGAACAGTTTCAAGTGGAGGGATTATATGATCTGTTTGATTTAGAGATGGCCCACTGAGGTAAACATGTGCACTTATGGGTGAGCGGGGGGGGGGGGGGGGGATAAGCAATAAACCATGGAAGAAAGCGCCAAAAAGAAAATGCAGTAAAGTACGAGCTAAGTTAGGATGCAAGAGGAACTGGGTGGCAATACAAGAACTACCTAGATCTTAGAATGGGTGGCAGCGGGTGATTACTTGAAAATGTGATAGATTGAAAGAACAGGCAAAACTGTATAACTGAGTATATTTTGTATTCTTAATTAAGGAAGGATTTATAGCAAAAGCGTTTGTGAAGGGAAAGTCATTCAGATTTTTTGAACTCAAAAAAATGAAGAGTCTCCATGGTTAACTGAGTCCCAATTTTGGCCTCTATGATATTAGTCAAGATTTAACTTGTTCTGATCATTATTTATTATTACTATTATTATTATTAAATGCCTAAGAGATGTAATTATATCTTAACTGCCATTTTTCTTTTTGAGTCTGGTAAGATGTAGGCATCTGTTTCTTTTCTTAAATTCTCTAGAGACAGGGAGAACTAAGGGACTATCTCTATGTGATGGCAGAATTCAGAATAAAGAATAAAAAATAAAATCAAGTAAGCATCTATTTTTAAAATTTTTGGATCATATATTTGAATAATATAAAATATATTGGTGACCGAATTTTCCAACTTTTAAAGTTAAATAGTACCTAAACACATACAAAGTTAACCATTACATATATATGATGCTAACCAAAATAGTACTTTTCAACCGTCATAAGAAGCAGCTATGAGTTAGTAAGTTGGAGTTGAGGGTACAAGCTTCAGTTATGAGATGAAAATGTTCTGGAGACCTACTGTACAACATGGTGATTATAATTAATAATAACATACTTGAAATTCACTAAGAGTGAATTTCAGGTGTTCTCACCATACACCACAAAAAACTCACCTAATTAGCTTGACTGTGGTAATTTTCTTACAGTGTATGTATATGTCAAAATTTCATATTGTCTACCTTAAATATATACACTATTTGTCAGTCATTCCTCAATAAAATGAGGAGGCAGAGAACACCGCTGTTTACTCTGCTAAAGTAGGTTGACTTGTTTTAAACTTATCTTTGGGGATACCTGGGTGGCTCAGTGGGTTAAGCTTCTGCCTTTGGTTCAGGTCACATTTCAGAGTCTTGGGATACAGCCTCGCATCAGGCTCTTTGTTCAGTAGGGAACCCGCTTCTCTCTCAGCCAGCCTACTTTGTGATCTCTCTCTCTCTGTCAAATAAATAAATAAAATCTTTAAAAAAAATAAAGCTGGGGCGCCTGGGTGGCTCAGTGGTTTAAGCTTCTGCCTTCGGCTCAGGTCATGATCTCACGGTCCTGGGATAGAGCCCCACTTCGGGCTCTCTGCTCAGCAGGGAGCCTGCTTCCTCCTCTCTCTGTCTGCCTCTCTGCCTACTTGTGATCTCTGTCTGTCAAATAAATAAATAAAATCTTAAAAAAAAATAAATAAAAAAATAAAGTTACTTTTATGTCAGCAAATATAAAGTTTAGCCGTCAAAAAAAAAAGTCATTCATATTGAGAATTAAGATCAGTTAAGAGCTTCTTTTTTAAGGATTCAAATTTTTAAAATCAGGAATTCATGTCTTTTCATCTTTAATCTTTAACACTTAAGTACTTATAATAATATAATAAGTAATGCATAAATATAACAAAACAATCTGGTTTAGAAGTTAATAGTAAATTTTTTGCTAAGTCATAGAATTATTCATGTTGTTAATTTTGCAGTTCTAGTCAGAAAATTATTTCTTCTTATATAAGTTGCATTAAAAAATAAGGGCACTTTACATAGTTTACTAACACTGCTTAGATTCAATGGTATAAAACTTCACTGTCCCTTGTAAGGCATATAAAAGAAATGTTATTTGGTAAAGTAAAAAACTAAGTACAGAATAATTCTTTGAAAATTACATGATGTTTTTCATAAATAGAAATGAGTTCATAGAAATGTGCTTTCCAAACAGCCTTTTAGAAAATCCAATTTTAAAACATAGAAGTAGCTCTATATGATTGTTTCCTGTTCTCCTATGAGTGCTTTTGAAACAAAAAATCTAAAAACTGATTAATTTCCAAATGGCTTGACTTTTGAAGGGACACATGCTTGTTATCCCTGCCTCTGATATTGTTATAAATATTGTACTACATATGGAATGGGGAGAAAAAAATTATAAATTAGGCCATTCTTTTTGATTGGTTTCGTATTTAAGACATCACATCTAAAGCTTGCAGTTACTTGTCTCAGCTCCATGGTGGAGCCAAAAGCATGATCTTCACATTTTCCCCTGAACTGAAAGCAGGATCGGTATAAATCTGGAGAATATACACTGAATTATAATAGTTCATATTTCATAAAATGCTTACAAATAATGCATTCTTTCTGCAAATCTATTAGTAATGAAGTAACTATTGAAAGGGTCACAATTTAATTCCTGCTTTACAATGTCATCAGTTGTATTAGAATGATGTTGTGAATAACACGGATTGGGAAATAGGAGAAACAAGAGGAACATATACTTGGGGAAAATGTTGGCATGAACTTTTAGGTTGCAGTATTTGTATAAAAAGCAAAAAAGGGAGAGAGAAAAGAGAGGTTTCTTGCAAACATTTTAAAAGCAGCGTGCAAATGTGCACAAGAGATTTCTAAAGAAAAAAAAAAAACCACACACAGGACTTGTAATTTAGTATTTTGTTTAAAGAGTTGCTAAGAGTTTATAAAGTAAAAGAAAATTGCTGAATCTGGCATTCACTGATTAATAGTACTTTGCATTTAAATAGGACCTTTGACATTGCAAGTGCTTTTCAAGTGTAAACTAATTAAGTCCAAAACACTTCAGAGAGGCCAATCAACCCTCTTTTCAGGAATAGAGAAACTGAGGCTGGCTGGTTGAAGAAATTTTTTTCCCCTCACCAGTCAGGGAATTTTACATAGTACTTTCTTCAAAATCAGGTAACAAATAATAATTTTGTTATGATTTTCCATATACTGGGACTAATTTCTCTGTGTAATATTTGATATTTTAAGAATATTAATTTTTTAAAACTTCTGTTATGGAATTTTTCCCTTAGCAAGAATTCCGTTAATTTAAAGGAGAGTTCAGGTTCTAAATTAGAGAACTAACCAAATAAGAAGGAAATGGAAGATACCATTCAGTGAGCTTTATTAGCAATTACATAATTAACATGATATTTTAGTACACCTGGTTTTGTTTTGCAAGATAAGACAATGTGTGATCATTTACAAAGGCTGGTTTTGAGGACTACGTTTCATGCATGTCTAAAGCTATTTTTATACAAAAAGCAAAGAGATCAAGCCCCTTCCAAAAGAGAAATTAGTTTGGGAGATAAACTGAATAGAAGTTAAGAAGGATGATAATAAACTCCCAGTTTCTAAAAGCCACTATGTTTTTTTAACCACTAAAAAGCATTGTAGGGGAGAAAAATATATTCCCTCCACCTATCTTCAGTTCTCAGCTGTGTCTCTGTTACAAAGACAGATTAACAGGAGAAACACTTATAAATATATTTAATTGTAAGTTTTTCATGACATGGATCCTCCAAATGGTTAATTCTGAGTGTTTTTAGACTAGGTTTGATAGAGTGGAGAGTCATGGAAAAATGTGATAGGACCATTAAGGGATATGAGCTAAGAGGAGTAACTAAGGTTAACTTAGCAAGGCCTGCTCATTCAGATTCTTCTCGACATCCTTCAATCTTTGAAAGTAAAGATGCTCCTTTCCTCTGGGTATACAGAGGGTCCTACTCACATTGGGGTCTTATGTGCTTTGGGGAAAGATCAGAAAGTTCTTCCTGGACCTGCCATTACTTCTCAAACAACTTCAGCTTAAAATAATCAATATTATCAGGTGCCATATTTTGCAGTAGTGGTAGTCATAAACCCCAACCACATCATGTAAAATAAGTTTATATATACTGTGTATTTGTGTGTTTGAATATATGCACATACACACACATTCATGTTTATTTGTGGGCATCTAGTTTCTAACTCATTGTGTAAAATTTGTTTTAGTTACTGAAAGCCATTTTATAAAATCAATTTATTTACATATACTGTGTGTGTATGACACACACACTTATACAAAATGTATGTGTTTGCATGTTAATTATTTGGTTATTTTGATGTTGAGTATTTTCTATATGTTAAGCATGATGCTATGTATATGGAGTTTAAGGGCTGGAAGCACAAGATTGAATAAAATGTAAACTGGAGCCCCCAAGAACTTAAGGGGAAAGAAATACAATTGGAATTACCTAATGGATATGCAGTTGATCTGGCATGTCATATAATGGAATTTATAGCTGTATTTCACTTCTCATACAAAGTAAAAACAGAAATACAAGTATATGAAGTAAGAAAGGGACAGTAAAACAAAATTAATATGGGATTTGGAAAAATTAGGAAAAAATCCAGAGATTATTCATTCCTCCCAGGAAAATTTTTTCTCATGCTTAAGAATCATACCTTCAAATACTAAATAATTATTCCTCAAGTGTTCTTATCTTTTTCTTATTATCTTGTCTTTTTTCTCCATGTTCCTACTTATCAGCCTATCAAGTGATTTAAGTACTTGAATATATTAAAACAAGTGCTGTGATGTATAGCAGCTCTCTTCTCTGGTCAGGAGTGATTTCTAGATAGCTCTGTGTTCACAAACCTGTGCTACTCATAGATCACAAGAAGAAATGAACTCAGCAACTTGAGAACATTATTATAGAATATTTAAATAGCTGCCATTACTACTGTGTGAGGCAGAAAATAAAGCATAGGAGTTAAGACAGACATTAAAAAAATGCTTTCTCTAAAGTATAATCTGTTTGACTTTAAAAGTAGCTGTATACTAGGAAGATCACAGTGATGTTTTTATTCAGCTTTGCACTCTCTTAATGGTCAAAAGTGTTTTTCAAAACTAAATTTTATCAAAGTGACATAGGTTTATAGGTTAGGAAGTGAATCAATAGTAGAATCAGAATTTTAATAAAATGCTTCCAGATTAGTAAAAAAATTTATTCTATGTAATCCCTTACAGATAGACAAATTGGAAATTTTCACTAAGTGTAAAACGGTGTTCAATTCTACATCCAATTTTCACTCATGTATTCATTCATTCAACAAAACTATATCTAGTACCTCCTATGTACTAGTCCCCTTTTAGCACTGAAAAAGAAATTGTCCACCCTCATGGAGATTATCTAGGGAAACATATTTTTGTAACTAATGGAATGCAAGTTGCAACAAAATTATAGTACATATGCAAAATGCCCTATAGGAATAAACTTGAAGAAAATAGCTCTTTTAGGAAGAAACCAGCTCTTTTTTATGGGATAACAAATACAGGCTTTATAGTATAGAGTGAAAAACATTTTAACAAGAAGGAAATATGGTTGCTGGGCAGTGCATTAAAGCCAGAGGAAGCATATGCCATACGCAAAGTCACAAGAGGGTGAGGATGAACGGCAGATAAAATTTTGTAATTATTATTTTTCTTGTATGTATAATTTTGCAATACTAATAAGTAGTTATTATAAATCATGCTATTTTCCCCCTCAAATTTATATATATTTTTTAAGAGTTTATTTATTTATTTGACAGACAGAGATCAATCACAAGTAGGTAGAGAGGCAGACAGAGAGAGAGAGAGGAGGAAGCAGGCTCCCTGCTGAGCAGAGAGGCCAATGCAGGTATCGATCCCAGGACTCGGAGACCATGACCCGAGCTGAAGGCAGAGGTTCAACCCACCGAGCCACCCAGGCACCCTCACACTCAAATTTAATACTGGTTTGGTGGTGGTGGTGGGGAATAAGTGAGGGCTCTTAAGAGGACGGCAAAGCTCTCCCAGAGCTATTCTTGTTTATGGAATTGTTCATATTTTTTGGAGGGAAAGAAGCAAGGATTTCCTACTCTGATATCTTGGTGATATAATAAGTAAGAAATCCCATACATAGTTGCTTTTACTTCAAGGGATGAAAATTCCAAACATTACTCCAACAGACTTCATCATGGGTGCCAGTTATTCAGAGTAAACATAGTAACTAACTACAGAACAGTGTGGTTTTCATCTGATGAAAATAGAAAAATATTTTTGTACAAAGTATTTTATAAACATAAAATGCATACACAATGCACATACATACAATAGGATCATTTAAAGAATTCATTCATTATTCTAATGCCTATCTTTGGACTTTTCTCAAGTTCTCCTGATTCAGAGCACTTTTCAGAAATCACTTAGTAAAACATAAGAAAAGAAAAGGAGGAAATGAATACTTATCTCAGGAAATGTGCTGGGGACTTTATATGGATAAATTTATTTAATCTCTTCGAAATTTGAATGAGAAAAACCAAGTGATGATTGGAGTAAGTAATGTCTCTGAGCTCACACAAGAAGTGCAGAGCTCATATTTGAACCCTATTCTGTTTATGCTAAAGGGCATGTTCTTCACAATGCTACTAGCATGATTATTTTCAGAGGCCTTTAGTAGTTCAGTATTTTAAGTATAAAGTTGGAACTTAAAATGACATGCTGATAAGTTGTCTACATGGTTTACAAACAATCAGTTGAATCTTAATTATTTAAGTGGCCATTTATATTTATAAAAATGAAAATTCTAATTTATTTTATGGGTTACAATTCTTATTCTTCCTCCAAAATTCTTAATTTTATCAACAAAAATAAACAAATATACAACAAACCAAAACAAAAGAATAGACAAAATATTTAGGCATTATTTCTTAATGTTACCATATTTTTCAATCTTCATTGTCAATGGATAACTTTTTAGTTCTCCTTAATATAATTATTTAGTGGGTTAAAGCCTCTGCCTTCGGCTCAGGTCACGATCCCAGGGTCCTGGGATCAAGCCCCGCATCGGGCTCTCTGCTCAGCGGAGAGCTTCCCTCCCCCACCCCCACCTGCCTCTCTGCCTACTTGTGATCTCTGTCTCTCAAATAAATAAATAAAATCTTTAAAAAAAATATTATTCAGTCAAAACGCACAGAGTATGTGGCTCCTGGATGACTTAGTCGGTTAAGTATCTGAATCTTGAATATGGCTTATGTCTTGATCTCAAGGTTGTAGGATCAAGTTCTGCACTGGGCTCCAGGCTCAGTGCACAGTCTACTTGAGATTCTCTCTGTCATTCTTTATCTGCCCCTCCCCTTCCTCTAAACTAAATAAATATATAAAATCTTAAAAACAAACAAAAAAAGAAAGCAGCACAGAGTGACTGAATGTGCCCAACTATATGCTGTCTATAAGAGATACAGTTCAGCTTCAAGACACACATAGGCTCAAAATAAAGGGATAGAAAAAGATATCCCATACAAGTGGAAAACAAGAAAAAAGGGTAGCTACTCTTATATCAGACAAAATAGAC
Source organism: Meles meles (assembly GCF_922984935.1). Lineage (NCBI taxonomy): Eukaryota > Metazoa > Chordata > Mammalia > Carnivora > Mustelidae > Meles > Meles meles. The sequence continues at coordinate 160,111,180 of NC_060067.1, forward strand.
TTTAAGTAAGAAACCATAACAAGAGACAAAGAAGGTTATTATATATATATACATATATATGTATATATATATGTGTGTTATATATGATATATATATATGTGTGTGTGTGTGTATGTCTGTGTGTCTGTGTATGATAAAGAGGTCATTTTATCAAAAGGATATAACAATTGTAAAGATATCCAAACCCAGGGCACCTGGGTGGCTCAGTCGGTTTAGCGTCTGCCTTCAGCTCAGGTCATGATCCCAGGGACTTGCGATCGAGCCCCACATTGGGCTCCCTGCTCAGCGGGGAGCCTGCTTCTCCTTCTCCCTCTGCCTGTTGCTCCCCCTGCTTGTGTTCCCTCTTTCTCTCTGTCAAATAAATAAATAAAATCTTTTAAAAAAATTAAGTATTTCCCTTTCTCATCTAACTTAATTAAAAAAAAAAAAAAGATATCCAAACCCAGCATTGTAGCACCTAAATACATTAAGTAAATACTAGCAGACCTGAATGGGGGAAAAACATAATAGTATTGGAGATTTTTGTAGTATGGGACTTCAATACCCCACTTTTAACAATGGACAGGTAATCCAAAAGAAAATCAACAAGGGTATCTTGGACTTGTATTATACATTAGACCAAAAGTGCCTAATGGAAATTTATAAAATATTCCATTCAATTGCTCCAGAATACACATTCTTCTCAAATGCATATGGAAAATTCTCTAGTATAAGTAATACATTAGGTCAAAAAATAAGTATCAACAAAATTAAAAAGATTTGAATGTACCAAGTATTTTTTTTCTGACCACAGTGATATGAAAATAGAAATCAATAATAGGAGGGAACTGGAAAATTCACTGATATGTGGAAATTAAACAACATACCCCTGAACAACCAGTTAGTTAAATAGGAACTCAAATGGGAAATTAAAAAAAAAAAATCTTGAAATAAAGAAAAATGGAAACAAAACATAAAAACAGTTATGGGTTGTAAAAAGCAATTCCAAGAGGAAAGCTTATATAAATAATGCCTATATTACAAAAGAGAAATATTTCAAGTTAGCTAATTTATAGCTCAAGAAAATAGAAAAGAACAAACTAAGTGCTAAGTTAGCTAAAGGAGAGAAATAACAAAAAATAGAACAGAAATAAATGCAATAGATAACAGAAAAATAACAGAAAGAAATCCATGAAACTGAGTTAATCTGTTGACAAGATAAACACAACTGACAAACATCTAGCTAGATTTATTAAGAAAAGAGAGACTAGACTCAAATAAATAAAATTATAAATAAAAAGGAGACATTATCAATGATACTGTAAAAATACAAAGAATCATAAAGGACAACTATGAACAAATATGCCCTAATAAATTGTACAACTTGGAAGAAATAAATAAATTCTTAGAAAAATGTAACCTACCAAGACTGAAGCATGAAGAAATAGAAAATCTGAACAGCCCAATAAGAGTAAGCAAGATGTCGGAACTAGAGCTCAGCATAACAATTATAAAGATACCAACTGGGCTTGAAAAAAACATAGAAGACACTAGAGAATCCCTTTCTGGAGAAATAAAGGAACTAAAATCTAATCAAGTTGTAACCAAAAAGGCTATTAAAGAATGCAACAAATAATGGAGACTCTAACTACTAGGATAAATGAAGCAGTTAAAAAAATGATGGAGAACAAAGAAGCTGATAAAAAGAGAGATAAATAACTACTGGATCATGAGGGGAGAATTCAAGAGATAGGTGAGACTATGGAGTGAAATAATATTAGAATACTTGGAATCCCAGAAGAAGAGGAAATGAGGGAGGGCAGAAAGTATATTGAAGCAAGTTATAGCAAAGAAATTCCCTAATCTAGGGAAGGAAACAGACATTCAAGTCCAAGAAGCACAGAGAACTTCCTTAAAAATCAATAAAAATAGGTCAACATTCTGACATGTAATAATGAAAATTACAAATCTCAAAGACAAAGAGAACATCCTGAAAGCAGATTGGGATAAGAGGTCCCTAACATACAAGGGTAGAAATATTACTCTGGCAGCAGACCTACCCACAGAGACCTGGAAGGCCAGAAAGAAGTGGTATGATATATTCAGGACACTAAATGGGAAAAAAATGCAGTCACGAATACATTAATCTGCTAAGCTTTCATTCAAAATAGAAGGAGAGATAAAAACTCTTCCAGGAAAAACAGAAACTAAAAGAATTTGTGATCATTAAACCACCCTGCAAGAATTATTAAGTGAAGAGAGCGTCCAAAAGTAACATAGACCAGAATGGAACATAGAAAATATACAGAAAGAGTGACTTTACAGGAAATACAATGACACTAAATTCATGTATTTCAATAGTTACTCTGAATGTACATGGGCTAAATGCCCCAATCAAAAGACACAGTTATAATAAAAAAAGACACAATCAAAAGACACATCTGATAAGGTTGGATAAAAATAAAAGACTCATTGATATCCTATCTGTAAGAGACTCATTTTAGACCCAGAAACACCTCCAGATTAAAAGTGAGGGGGTAGAGAACTATTTTTCATGCTAATGGACATCAAAAGAAAGCTGGGGTGGCAATTCTTATATCAGACAAATTAAGATATTAAACTGCAGACTACATTAAAAGTGAAGAGGGACACTATATCAAACTTAAAGCATCTATCCAACACAAAGATCTAACAATTGTAAATGTTTATGCCCCTAACATAGGAGCAACAAATTATATAAATCAATTAGTAAAATAATTAAAGAAAAACATTGATAATAGTACAATAATAGTAGGAGACTTCAACACTCCACTCACAGCAATGGATAGATCATCTAAGCAGAAGATCAACAAAGAAACAAGAGCTTTGAATGACACACTGGATCAGATAGACTTCACAGATATATTCAGAGCATTCCATTCTAAAGCAACAGAATATATATTCTTCTTGAGTGCATATGGAACATTCTCCAGAATGGATCTCATCTTGGGTCACAAATCAGGTCTCAACCCAGAGCAAAAGACTGGGATCATTCCCTGTATATTTTCAGACCACAATGCTTTGAAACTGGAACTCAGTCACAAGAGGAAATTTGGAAAGAATTCAAATACATGGAGGCTAAAGAATATCCTACTAATGAATGAATGAGTCAACCAGGAAATTAAAGAAGAATTTTAAAAAATTCATGGGAGCAAATGAAAATGAAACAACTTTTCAAAACCTTTGGAATGCAGCAAAGGCAGTCTTAAGAGGGAAGTATATAGCAGTTCAAGCCTTTCTCAAGAAACAAGAAAGGTCTCAAATACACAACCTAATCTCACTCCTAAAGGAGCTGGAAAAAGAACAGGAAAAAAAAAAAAAAAAAAAAAAAAAAGGCCTAAACCGAGAAGGAGAAGAGAATAAAGATTGGAGCAGAAATAATGAAAGAGAAATCAAAACATCAGTAGAACAGATCAATGAAACTAGGAGCTGGTTCTCTGAAAGAGTTAATAAGATTGATAACTCCCTGGTCAGACTTATCAAAAAGAAAAGAGAAAGGACCCAAATAAATAAAATCATGGATGAAAGACAAGCCATCACAACCAACACAGAAGAAATAAAAATAATTATAAGATATTATGAGCAACTATATGCCAACAAATTAGGCAATCTGAAAGAAATGGATACATTCCTAGAAATGTATAAACTACCAAAACTGAACCAGGAAGAAACAGAAAACCTGAACAAACCCATAATCAACAAGGCAATTGAAGCCATAATCAAAAATTTCCCGACAAGTAAGAATCCAGGACCAGATGGCTTCCCAGGGGATTTTTCCTACCAAACATTTAAAGAGGAACTAACACCTATTCTTAAGCTGTTTCAAAAAATAGAAATGGAAGGAAAACTTTCACTTTTTCTATAAGGCCAGCATTACCTTGTTCCCCAAACCAGACAAAGACCCCACCAAAAAGAATTACAAAGGAATATCCTTGATGAACATGCATGTGAAAATTCTTACTAAGAATTATTATAATATTAGTCAATATTATTCAACAGTACATTAAAAGGATTATTCGTCATGACTAAGTGGGATTTATTCCTGGGTTGCAAGTATAATTCAACACCAAACAATTAATGTGAAAACTACATAAATAAAAGAAAGGACAAGAACCATAGGATTCTCTCAATGATGCAAAAAAAGCATTTGGCAAAATACAACATCCTTCTTGATTAAAACTCTTCACAGTGTAGGGACAGAGGGAACATACTTCAATATCATAAAAGCAGTATACGAAAAGCCCATAGTGAATATCACTCTTTTTAAAAAAGTTTTAATTAATTTATGACAGATGGAGATAATGAGCGAGAGAACACAAACATGGGGGAGCTGGAGAGGGAGAAAAAAGGTCCCCATTGAGCAGGGTGCTTGATGCAGAGCTCGATCACAAGACGCTGGGATCATGACAAGAGCGAAAGGCAGATGCTTAGTGACTGAGCCACCCAGGTGCCTCTGTGAAAATCATTCTTAATGGCGAAGAACTGAGAGTTTTTCCCCTAAGGTCAGGAACACAGCAAAGATGTCCACTATCAACTGCTGTTCAACATAGTATTAGAAGTCCTAGCCTCAGCAATCAGACAACAAAAGGAAATAAAAGGCATCCGAATTGGCAAAGAAGAAGTCAAACTCTCACTCTTCACAGATGACATGACAGTCTATGTGGAAAATCCAGAGGACTACACCCCAAAATTGTTAGAACTCATACAGAAATTCAGCAAAATGGCAGGATATAAAATCAATCCACAGAAATCAGGTGTGTTTCTATAAACTAACACTGAGATAAAAGAAAAAGAAATTAAGGAGTCAATCTCATTTATAATTGCACCCAAACCATAAGATACCTAGGTATAAACCTAACGAGAAAGGCAAAGGCTCTGTATTCAGAAAACTATAGAGCATCCATGAAAGAAATTGAGGAAGACACAAAGAAAGAAAAATGTTCCATGTGGAAGAACAAATATTTTTAAAACCTCTATGATACCTAGAGTAATCTACACATTCAATGCAATCCCTATCAAAATACCTTCAACTTTTTTTCACAGAGCTGGAATAAATAATCCTAGAATTTGTAAGGGAGCACAAAAGTCCCCACATAGCCAAAGGAATTTTGAAAAAGAAAACCAAAGCTGGTGGCATCACAATTCTGGACTTCAAGCTCTATTACAAAGCTGCAATCATCAAGACAGTATGGTAGTGGCACAAAAACAGACACATAGATCAATGGAATAGGATGGAGAACCCAGAAATGAACCCTCAACTCTATGATCAACTAATATTCAACAAAGCAGGAAAGAATATCCAATGGAAAGACAGTCTTTTCAACAAATGGTGTTGGGAATATTGAACAACCACGTGCAGAATAAATAAACTGGACCATTTCCTTACACCATACACAAAAATAGATTCAAAATGGATGAAAGACCTAAATGGGAGATAGGAATCATCAAAATCCTTGAGGAGAACACAGGCAGCCACCTTTTCAACAATCGGCCACAACAGCTTCTTGCTAGACACATCTCCAAAGGCAAAGGAAACAAAGGCAAAAATTAACTATTAAGACATCGTCAATCTAAAAAGCTTTGGCATAGTAAAGGAAACAGCTGAGAAAACCAAAACACAACAGACAGAATGGAAGAAGATATTTGTGAATGACATATCAGATAAAGGGCTAGCAAAATTTATAAAGACTTTCTCAAACTCAATACCCAAAGAACAAATAATCCAATCAGGAAATGGGCAGCAGACATGAAAAGACATTTCCCCAAAGAGACATCCAAAGGGCCAACAGATGCATGAAAAAGTGTTCAATATCACTCAGCATCAGGGAAATAAAAATCAAAACCACAATGAGATATCACTTCACACCAGTCAGAATGGCTAAAATTAACAAGGCAGGAAATGACAGATGTTGGCAAGGATGTGAGAAAGAGGAACCCTCCTACACTGTTGATGGGAATGCAAGTTGGTGTAGCCACTCTGGAAAACAGTATGGAGGGTCCTCAAAAAAGTTGAAAATAGAGCCACCCCATGACCCAGCAATTACACTACTGGATATTTACCCCAATGGTACAAATATAGTGATCTGAAGGAGCACCTGCATTCCAATGTTTATAGCAGCAATGTCTACAATAGCCAAAGTATGGAAAGAAGCCACTCTACAGATTTAATGCAATCCTTACTAAATCCCCAATGGCATTTTTCAGAGAAATAAAAAAGAAACTAAAATTTGTATGGAACCATATATGACCCCAATACTCAAAGCAATCTTGAGAAAGAACAAAGCTGGAAGTTTCATATTTCCTGGTTTCAAACTATATTATAAAGTTATAGTAATCAAAATAGTATTATCCTGATATAGAAACAGACACATAGACCATTGGGATAGAATCAAGAGTACAGAAATAAACCTACATATATATGGTGAAATAATATCGGATAAGGGAACCATGAATACACAGTGGGGAAAAGATCGTCTTCAATAAATTCTCCTAGGAACACTGGATAGCCACGTATAAAAAAATGAAATTGAATCCCTATGTTACACTCCTCAAAAATTAAATTGAATTGAGTTAAGTACTTAAATGCATGACCTAAAACCATAAAACTCCTAAGGAAAACTTAGGGAAAAGTGTCAACATTAGCCTTGGCAACAATTTTTGGATATGAGATTAAAAGCACAAGAAACAAAAGCAAAATTATACAAGGGGGACTAATCAAACTAAAAAACTTCTGCACAGCAAAAGAAACAATAAAATGAAAGGCAACTTATGAAATGGAAAAAATGTTTGTAAACTATATATTTGATACAGGGTTACTATTCAAAATATATAAATAATTCATGCAACTCAATAGCAAAAAACCAATTTGATTTAAAAAAAAATGGGTAGAGGACTTGAATAGACATTCTCTAAAGGAGACATACAGATGATCAACAAATTTGTGAAAAGGTGCCTAACATCATTCATCATCAGGGAAGTGTAAGTCAAAACCACAGTAAGGTGTCACCTTACATCTGTCAGAATGACTGTTATTAAAAAAAAAAAAATGTGGCAAGGATATAGGGAAATGGGAACCTTGGTGCCTTATTGTTGAGAATGTAAATTGGTATAGCCAATGTGAAAATACAGTGTAAACTTTCCTCAAATATTAAAAATAGAACTGCCATATAATTCAGCAATCTTACTTCTAGGTATATATCAAAAAGAAATGAAATCAATATCTTGAAGATATATCTGCACTCCATATTCACTGCAGCACTATTTACAATAGCTAAAAAATGGGAACCTAAGTGTCCATCAATGGATGAATGGATAAAGAAAATGTTTTCTTTTCCATTCATCTATATACATATATATCATATATATATATATATATATATACACACACCTATACACACACACACAGAGACAACTAGATATAGATGTACATACCCAGAAACACATGCACACACACACACACACATACACATACACAATGAAATTTTTTTTTCACAATGAATTTTTTTTTTTTTAAGATTTTATTTATTTCTTTGACAGACAAAGATTTCAAGTAGGCAGAGAGGCAGGCAGAGAGAGAGGAGGAAGCAAGCTCCCTGCTGAGCAGAGAACCCGATGCGGGGCTCGATCCCAGGACCCTTGGATCATGACCTAAGCCGAAAGCAGAGGCTTTAACTCACTGAGCCACCCAGGCACCCCTCACAATGAAATTTTAATGAAATGTTAAAACGATGAAATACTGACATTTATCCAATATGGATAGACTTTGAGGGCATTATGTTAAGTGAAATAAGTCATACAGGAAAAGAAAAAGACTTTATGTGAAATCTAACAACATCCAATTAATAGAAGCAGAGAGTGGAAAGATGGTTACCAGGGGCCTAGGGGTGGGAGAAATGGGGAAATATTGGTCACAGGTACTAACTTTCAGCTATAAGAAGAGTAAATTCCAGGGATCTCAAGTACAGCATGGTGACTATAGCTAACAATAAAGAACTTTATTTGTGAAAGTTGTCATGATATTAGGACTTTAATGTTCTTACCATAACAACAATAAAATGGTATATATGTGACATGAAAGATACGTTAACTAACCTTATTGTGGTAAACATTTTGCAGTATATAAATGTGTGTCAGATCATCACATTGCACACCTTAAACTCACACAATGTTGCATGTTAATTGCATCTCAGTAAAGCTCGAAAAATATATTTTTATACCACTGGAAATATGGTCTAACTCAGGGAACTGGAAATGATTCCTATTTTTTCCTCATCTTTGGGCCTTTTATATCTACTATACCTTTTCCTTAATCAGTTATGAGTCCACAGTTGATTCATTGGTTTATCTTCCACATTAATGCATATATTATAAAAATATTCTTCATTAAAACCTGCCTACTTAACAAGCATAATTAACAACATCTTCACATCACTTCCACTTCAATTCCAACTAGCAACTTAGTTATTTTATGCAGAGGTAGCAATTTATGCACTTTGCAAAATTTATTTATTTATATACCTGTGCAGTTTGTATATATATATTTTTAAAAGATACGTAATAAGTAATGTGGAAGATCTGTATTAGATAGGATCTGTAGATCTGTTTCCCATATTTCTCCATTTCTATTTGCAAAAACGGAAATATGAAATCTTTTGGCAAAACAGGGTTTTGTTCATGTGAAGAAAAATTTACAAATCTAATTCTAAGTGGCTTGATTAGAAAATCTAGAACCTAAGACTCTAGAATACCAGGAAACAAGTGGGTACTAAAACTGTACCGGCAATCTTTCACAGCTGGGACACTGAGCGCAAAGCTTAAGGATTGGCTGCAAAGCTAATTTGAAAAAACCGTAAATATTGGCTCAGAAATTTTATATTTATTCCTCTTGTTCTAGGGCTGGGATTGGTTTCAGCAACTAGAATCTACCAACCTGATTTTAAAGGGGGGGTCAGTCAGGCCCAGCCTGAATACATGAGGTGGGAGAGGCAAGGAATACAGCAGTTCATTCCCATAGAGATAGTCCTGGAGATTAGACAAAGGTGTTTTTTTTTTTTTCATTGATTGCATCCCTGACTCATCAAACAATCTGGCCATATAGTTATAGAGTGATAATGTGTTCATAATCAATATTATTAATTTGCTCTTGCATTTTCATCATTTAGTGGTGACATTATTTGTAGTGACAGACCATATGATATAACTGAATAGAGTCTGGTCAAATGCAGTGTTCATTATTATGCATGGTGCTGTGTTCTCAAGAAAATATGAGTAAATACACCAACCTAAATATATATACTTATTCTAAGTGTGCTCAGCTCTGTTTAAAAGAATATATGTTTAATAAAGAAATTTTCTGTTATTACATTTGTTTAAAAGTCTTGATTTTATATCCTGAACATTCAAGTTAATAGTTCTGACTTGATTCTTTTATACCACATTTTAAACTGCCAGACCACTAGTGGGTTCCTTTGAGCATCTACATTGTGAAGCTGGTAAGGGCAAGTTGGAGTTCTGGAAAAAAAAATCATAATATCATACTGATTGAGGTCATTTGCATTAACATTTTATCTTAATAACTATTCCCTATTCCCTATGTAAATCTCCATCAGGAGGAATGATTCTGAGTGCATTCTAATGTCTGCCACTGTGATTTTCCCGAAAGTCCAACTGTACAGATTTGTACTGAGTTCTAAGGATTAAGAGTGATGCAAGTAATATTTTTCAAGATAATTTTCTATATAAAATATTCATGAGATGGTTGGCATACAAAGAATTACAACTTCATTATCGAAGAAACAGGATTTCACAAAAATGCAAAAAAACATTGCAGTTGATACAATACAACTTCTGGAGACAAATGTGTGGAACAGGAAAAGCACAATAGTGGTGTGCATGATATACATTTTGTAGTATTCTAGTATGACTGATCTCTTGGCCATGTAATAAGGCTAGACCTTTGTAAATAGGGTATGAGGTTTTTCCCTGAAGAAGGTAGAGTTTTGAGTTTCAGTGTATGTTATACTGAGCATCAGTCATTCTAAGAGAAGGTGAATTTTCAGAGAGAAAATGAGAGTTTAAGAAGGAAATAGAAATGCTTCTTTATGAGCATCCATTTCTTAACCATACACTCTAGAGACAATAGCTGACTGAGTCTGAACTCCAAAAGTGATAGTGTACAGAACTTAGAGAACAGGAGGTAAGATAAGATCCAGCGAAAAAGTCATATTATTTGAATCAGATTTCCTAGTTTTATGTTAGCTTCTGTATTTCTATACATTTACTTTTTGTTATGCCTTTTCCTCTAGTTGTTGTTTAGATGATTTAGTACTATTCCTTTGTACCATGGGGAATTAATGAAAGAATCATATCTTTACCATTGTGTATTAAACGAAGAACAACCCATGGAGCACCTGGGTGGCTCAGAGAGTTAAGCATCTGACTTTGGCTTGGGTCATGATCCCAGGGTCCTGAGATGGAGTCCCGAATTGGGGCTTCTTGCTCAGTGGGGCACCTGCTCTCTTTCTCTCTTTGTCAAATAAATATATAAAATCTTTAAAAAAATAAAAGAAGAGAAACCCTACTCTTGGTCACTGTAGTGTTTATAATGGTGGTGGGTTGAAAGGAGTCTCTTTTTTCCACATGGAGAATCTGCATTATTACCCATTATTATTCTTAGGTAACCACGCTTGATCATTAAAAACCAAGTTTAAAATAAATAACAATATAAATAAATAATATGTGAGATAATGTTTACAATGTTTTATTAAGTTAACACGATATTAAATGTGGGTATGTACCGAAACAAAAAAACAAAAAGTATAAAATTAAAAACAAAACAAACACAAAAAAGCATTAAGATCATTCTTTATCAACATTCTACTGTTTTTCTAATATGTTTCCAAAATCAACCTATTTAGCCTTCAACTACATATACTACTAAGATACAGACACACTAAAAATCAGATTCTAGTTCTGTTATATGATTGAGAACCAGCTTGATTAACTGGGGGGCACAAGACACTGCTTTTGGAATATTTAATAGATATGTGATATATATGATTCTTACCTGAATAATATTAGAAAAATAAATCTCATTATAAAATTATATATATATATATATATATATAGTCAAATTTAGGGACAGACATGAACTTTTGGGAATATTTTCCTTTTCAAATTTGTCTTGTACATTTTGCCTTACAAATCTTATCACCTCACTGAAACATGAATGTAATTTTCTCATTGTTTCAAAGTACTTGACAGAGTCCAGGATTTCAATAACTTATAATTTAGGGAGGATGACATCATGTAATAAATATAGAATTATACAAATACCTAATATTATACTGATATTTAAGAAACCAGTATATCAGATACTTACATATCAGAATTGTGATGATATCTAAGAGGCTAAAAAATGATCATGGGAAAGAGCCACTCTTAAATAAAAGCTAATTACTACAAATATCAGAAATTTCCTATCATATTGGTTGCTGATTCACAGAACAACGTGATCATCAGTACATACTCCAGGCCAGGCACTATGCTAAAAGTCACCAGCCTCACTGATCTTACAATTTATTTGAAGTATGGTATTAAATAAGATATAATGATGAGTGTCTTAGTGCTTAAAGGAAAAAAAAAGTATTGGATAAGAATTGGAATTTTTAGGCTGTTTTATAAAGATAATTGAATGTGAGACAAGCTTTGAAAATAGGTCAGAATTTATTTACACAGGGGGCTTGCAGATCACCGATAAGTCCAACAGAAATAAAGCATTAATTTTTTTCTGCAATCACTTCTGACAACTACCTGAAGTTAGACCAAACTTGACAGATGAAAAGCACAGCTCTCCAGAATACTGCCCTGACTTCAAACATCAGCTCCACGTTCAGAGGTACCCAGACCACCCTCACTCATGACCAGCTGGCTACATACTCAAGGGTTCCCAAAGTTCAATAATCTGCTAGAACAACTCAGAATACTCAGGAGAACATTATACCTAAAATGACTATTTTTTTATAGCAAGAAGATACAAATCACAACCAGCCAAAGGGAGAGACATACAAAGTGATGTCTGGGAACCAAGGGCAAAATCTATCCCAGGGGATTCGGGATCCATTACCCTCTTGACCATTTTTTGAATAGGACTAACCCAGGAAGCTCAACTGAACTTTGGTGTCATACCTCTCATTGGGGCTTGTTTATAGAGACATGATTGATTAAATCATCAGCCATGTGACTCAATATCCAGGCCCTCTCCCAGCCCTGGAGTTCAGGTTTGTATTACCATCAATCACTCAAATCTACTCCTCTGTAAATATATGGTTGGTCTTTTTGGATTGACCAACCTCATCCTGAGTTATCTCATTAGCATGAATTATCTAAGAGGCCTACCATGAGTCACCTTTTGGTATAAGCTATTAAGTGTGTTGGTGGTGATAAGTAGGGAGGCACCATGAATAACAGAGATATGCCTATCACTCAGAAAATTTCAAGGGTTTGGAAAGTTATCTCTCAGTAACTGCAGACGATAGACAGCTAAAAAAAAATATACTCATTCTCTGTACTGTTTTCTGTTTCTTTTGTGCTAGTTTTTCAAAGTTCACAATTTTGTTAAAGACAGATTTTTGTTTGTTCATTCTGCTGTTTGGAGCAAGTCTTCAGTTCTGCTACAGTAATAGTGATAGGAATCAGTTCTAATCATTTGCCTGCATGGAATGATTAAGGGACACCATTGGGCTGGGCATGAAGTGAGATGAGAGATGCCATAGACTTTGTTGTGAAATTTAGAGGGTGCCAGAAAATAAATCATAGTTAATGTGATATTTTAAAAATCAAAATTAATGCAAAGAAATCTTGGCTAAGTAAAATATTAAATTTTTTAAATAAAGGCTTTATCAACATTACCATGTTGTTATTTTGTTGTTGTTGTCGTTCTTTTTTTTTTTTTTTTTTCCTTTTCCTTCTAGCTCGATATGGCTTGGCATGGCACTGGGACCCTGCTTGCTTAGGAAAAATGCAAGTACTCAGAGTAGTCAATTCAGACATTATATATCACATAGAACAGTAAATAATGCCAGATTTGACCAAATAAAGACAGGGCTTCAGGAATACATTTTTCTTTCTGGTGCAAATTATTAATGCAGATAAGCATAAATATGCAAATGTTTCCCAGTTTATGTTAGAAAGCATGGGAAAAGCATATCTTTTGAGTTGTCATTTATTTTTGAAGAGTAAGAAATTTAAAAAATACATATATGTCTTATAAGTGGAAAAAGAAAAAAATTACGTAGGACTAAATTCTTGAAAAGAGATATCACTGGGATTACTTTTATAAATGCTACTAACTTTTAGTTTCTTTTCTCACTTTACTAGTTCCAATCAATATCAATCTTCCCTGATATTATGCTCCATTTTAGTAATCATCAACAAATATAAACTGATATTCAAGAGGTTAAAAGGCAATAAACTCATATCCCCAAAATTGAAATTACCTAGCCCACCTCCCCTAAGTTTCCCTTATCTACTTTTTTTTTGAAATTTCTTTACTTACAAATAACACCTTTATTTTTAAAAAAAACTTAAAAAAGAGGGAAAAAATGAAATAAAGCCTTTCACTACAAAATAAGGATGAAGTTGTCAAAAACCCAAATACCTGAAGTAGTTTAAAAAAAAAATCACTTAGTGAAAATAACTAAGATAGATTAAAAAAATAAGCATGTACTATGAACTGAAATATTTGAGGTAACATATGGGTTTAAAAAAATGATTAAGGGGCACCTGGGTGGCACAGTCTGTTGAACATCAACTTTTAGTTTTGGCTGAGGTCATGATCTCAAGGTCCTGGGATCCAGCTCACGGTGGGCTCCACGATCAGCAAGGAATCTGCTTGTGGATTCTCTCTCTCCCTCTCCCTCTGCTCCTAACTCTGCTCATGCTCTCTCTCTCACTCCCTCTCTCTAAAAGAAAGAAATGAATCTTTTTTTAAAAAGGGGATTAAAAACAGCTCCATTAAGAATGCCATATATGAGATATTGTGAGTAATAATTTTGAATACAGTCTTGTAATAAAGTTTCCAATGAAACATTGTCAAAAATAAATCTCAGAATTTTCCTAAACTATGCAATATGCATGAATTTATTGAAATAACTAATTTTTCTGAAATTATTTGATGGAGGGAGATTTTATATGAGGTGATGTTGCAAGTTGCAAACTGAAAATAATAAAGACTGTATATATCAAGAGAGAAGGCCTATACAAAATTTATTCTATTTAGATAATATACAGATATTTTTTAGGTAGAAGGATAAGAAGATAATTTTAGTTAGATAAATCAATTCATCCCTTAGTTTAGTAAAGGTATAGTCAGTCATTGTTCTGGTAACTGAAACTTCTGCATATTGGAACTGTATTCTCTCTATTTACCAATATGATACACACAAATTTACGTTAACACGGTATCATGTGAAGTGAGAACTGACCTATTCTAACCAGTTTTAACAAAATTTATTTATGTAGCTCTTTTTTCTCCCCACAGATCACACAGTTTTATAACTTTTTCCCCCAATTTCCTAAAAATGTTACACCTCTGACTTCAGTAGAGGAAGAAAGAGCTATGTTTGAATTATAGAAAAGCCTGAGTTCCTTCAAAATATATTGTTTCACTGCTTTTTAGTATATATTCTTGGTCAAAATGTTACCTACTAGGTTTTCTGCTTTATCAAACAAGTAAAAATGTTTTGTTTTTAAGACATTAAAATTCAAAAGTAAATAAATCTGGTCTTTGTTTATATTAGAAGTGTGTCTCTGATAGTGCATGCATACTTCCAAAGTAATTATAAAGTTTATTTTCTGAAAGCAGAATACCTTGCATGTTTTTGAAAATTAATTCTGAATCATTTAAACAATTAAAGGCTATTGGCTTTCTTTACGTAATAAAGGAATCATCAACAGCAACTATGTATGTGTTCCAATAAGGATAAATTATATACAATTTATGTAACTTTCTAATTTAACAAAGCCACTTTTCAATTTTTAAGCATTTAAGCTTTATATACAAATCAGTATTACTATTTTCTTTAGTAGGATGCAACTTTAGGAAACTTCACTTTAACAGTAAATACTTTATCAAGTACCTATTAAATTGCCATTATCAATTTGAATAGTCTTAGTTAGCATATTCATAGATAATGGCAATGGCGCATTTAACATAAGCACAGAAATTTGAGAATGTATAGAATGTAATATATTTATGTCAGGGTATTTATTAATGTTACTGTTCTAATCACTTGCTATATTTTATTTTTCTTATAGTACCTTTGATAATATGGAACTATCTCAGATATGAGTAATAACTCTGGCTGGCTTTGTTCAATACCATCAAAATATCTAAATAGATAAAATTGAGCATATATAAATATGGATGGGTGTGAGACAACTGCAACTAACATTTTAGTTGTTAATTTTCTAAGAACTTAAATACATGGTCAATACAATCATATTTGTTCATTTTGGTCATACACTTTTAAGGCAGGTCAGCATATTAATTCAGAGCACATTTGCTGGCCATTGAAGACCAACTAAACTCTCTAAATCTCTTTATAGCATTTGCTAAGACCAGTCTTTCTTCATTCTACTCTCATTTAGTTCCAAATTTTCAACTACGGAGTTGGGTTTATCTACTGATCTCAGTTCCCATGTCTTAATTCCTGTCATTTCTGCTCCTGGCATCTTTCTGAAAGATGACCAAAGTTCTTCTGCTTGTTTACAATAAGATTACACAATAGCTTAGGAGAGATACTGCACAATAGTGATGTTTGGGATAGAGGGCAATCTATTCATGATCTTGCTGACTCACCAGATATATTAAGTATGAGATAAGAGAAAGTAGGAATGAGTCTGTGTTAAGGATATATTGGGTGACTTTATTGGGACAAATACTAAGAGAAACTCATGTGCATCTGATACATAAATAAGAAGTCCTCCAATAATTTTCCAAGGAGTGGTTATGTTTTATTTTTGGAAGAAGTAAACTGAATCTGAATCATTACATTAATGGCTTCTCAAAAGCAAAAGAAACAAAAGAAACCAACAAAATCAGAAAAACAGAAACAAATATAAAAAAGCAAATGGGCTATTCTAAATACTTTCGTGTTTTACTTATTAACAATGGCAACATTAAAAATACCCAAATATTTTGTTTCAAGAATTGGCCTTGAGTGTAATAGTGAACAGAGAAGAATAAAGGAGACTACTGTGAATGCTGCCAATGACAGGTACTTGACAGTATGGCTGACAGTTCGAAGTGGTATGTATCAAACTTTTGTTTCCTGCAAAGATGACGTAGCTCTTAATTAGTGTTTGAAAAGCATTTAGAAATCTTTAGCTAAAATGTTCAAGAAATATAACATTATACCTGCTCAAAACATTTCTTAACAGATGATGTATGTTGCCCTAGGTTTCTGTCATTCTTTGATTGTCACTGGCTGCTTTTATGTCCACAACTGGTCTATTCTATTCTCAGTTCTGGAGCTGATATATAATCCCATAGTGTTCTGTTTCTTAATAATGTGTTTCAGATTATAATAAAATTAAGTTTCATTTGTTAAAATTTTGCCTCTGTCATAAAAATTTAAATCTGTCATAAATAATTGAATTATTTTCAAATTAAATTATCAGATAAATATCAGATTTGATATTAGTAAACAGGACTAGCATTAGAATGCATTGGAAATAGTGCATTTTCCAGAAAAATAGCATTAAAAAAGGATAAAGAATCAGTGATAAAAATAAATAAATATATAAAATTGAAACAGAAATATGGATGTATTATTGGAGTGACAGAATTAAATTAGGTAAGGATTGTAAAGACCTCAATATTTTTGCTCCCTTGTTGCATCAATCTTTACTAAATCAAAGCTAGAAAGATAAAACATAGCATCTCCAAAATATCTGGATTTTGGTCCAATATCTATATTAGTCCTCAAACTAGGATACTAATTTCTGTATTGGCACAGAAAGATATTCAGGGGAAGGACAGGAATAAGAGGATCCAATTTATAGATTCTCACCTTCAATCTGTACTATAGTCTATAGACTTTCTTAAATTTGTCATTGACTCTTCCAGTTTATGGAAGAAAGCCATACACCTTACAAATCACAAATGTTCCTTTGGTGCATTGCCCTGAAGCGTGAAGATCTCCAGAGCACAGGAGAAGGTGGAGCCTTCCTCAGAAAGCAACCAACACACCCTAAGCCCATAGCTTCCTGTTTCCCTTCTTTATGCATATCCCATGAAGGATAATGAGTCCTCTTAGAATGTGTTATTTTGGCTCACATTAGGATAATCTGGATTCATGTATATGGAGAACAATATTGGCTGAATACTGGAGTATTTTTTAATCACTTCCTGTGGAATGATGACGTATACTTTACAGGGAAAATTGTAGCTCACTTACATTACTATTTCAATTCACTTTAGGCTCAAATAAAACCTGATTATTTCAGAAAGTTATTAAGATTTTTGCCCAGTTTGTAAATTTACAGAAAAGTTCTTTATAACATTGTTATTTCCAGGCAGTAGAGTTTTACCACCATATAAAAACAGAGATTAAAAGTTAGTTGACTGCTCAGTGAGGTTATAATTTTAATAATGTAGTGTCTAAAAGCTAATAGAGATGCCTGCTTATAATGAATGAATGAATGTATTTATAGATCATGTAAGCACCTCTTTCATCAGGGGCATAGCAAAGTAGAATACTACTGATGTTTTACTGTTTAATGGGTAACAACTGATTTAGCCTTCAAATACTATTATATCTGCCTACAAATATCTGGTATGATTTCCAAAGGATACATTCATTTCTACTGGTGGTGCTATATCTCTATCTTCAATTTAACTATATATATATACATATATATATATATACACACACACACACATATATACACACACACATATACATATATATGTGTATATATATAAAAACATGAGAGTAATTTTTAAGTCAAAACATTTTTTCTAAAAGAAAAAATCAAAAAAGTTGATTGGGCATCTGACTCTTGATTTCCACACAGTTCTCGATCTCAGTATTGTGGGTTTGGGCTCTGCATTAGGCTCCGTGGTGAGTGGGAGCCTACTTCTAAAAAAGGGGAAGAAAAACAGCACTAATGCCATCTAAATTGCGTAGTTATATAATATCTAAGTGGATGTCATTGTAATTAGAAATACATTGCTAAGCAGGATTAAAGTGGGGCTTATGAATGAGGACTAGGTATAATATCTGTGATCCAAGGATTGAAAAAAGGCCAGGCTTAACTTTCATCCTCATTGCCTGGCACAAGAAAAATAAGACTTGAGTGAATACTGCAGTTGAGGACAGTAATTGAAATGTAGTCACTGGCTTTTTACTTGAAGAACAAGGCTGTAAGTAGTAACATAGGCAAACTTTCTCAAGCCACAATTCTGGGTATCAACCACAACGACACCATTTAGTTCATATTTGTTCTCGGACAAAGTCACAGGACTTTTCATGTCTTTGTTTACTCATCTATAATATGTAGATAATCCCCTACTTCATAGACATATGTAGATAATATCCCTACTTCATAGACGTCATAGACATAAGGCAATGAATGAATAATACAGGTGATATTTGCAAAAGATAGAGCCTAAAGACAATAAAGTGGTAGACATAGATTTTATTCAGTAATAACTACTACAATACGCAAGAGAGCCCAGTGTAAACTAAACTCAGCTTCAATTAGCACAGCAGTGACTAAGCATTTTAAATGGAGAATGAGGGAATAGGGAGAGAGGAGATGATGGTGGCATGAGCAGTCAGGGAAGTGGAAATATACACAAAGTGAGATGGAGTTTTGGTTAATGTGTTTGGCCTCTGGGTTTGCTAACTGGCCCTCATCTAAGATAGGATACTGTGCATGGAAACTGGGAGACAAGGGCCGTATCTTGTTGGCTGAAACAAACGGTAAATTCTTTTAGCAGCCTTGAACTTTATGGACAGGAACTTAAAGTAACTGGAGTCCTCATCCTAGGAATGCGACCTTAAGCTGTTAGAAACTATGCTAGTTTTGTTAAGTCTTTGAGTGTGTGTTGGGGGGTGAATGTGGTGTGACAGTGGGAAAAACATTTATAGTAAGAGTCTACAATTTTTAATACACCAATGTTGAGATGTAGTCAAGAAGAGGGCTCAGAGAGCCTGACCAGAGCTTACATGAGGGGATAGCCTTTGTCAGACTATTGCTGGCACAGAGTAAGTATTATTATGGTTTGCTTTCATTACATTATTTTATCAAAGACTAAATCAGAACACGTGACAGCACAAATTCAAGTGTTAGTAGCACAAGTTCTAATTTGGACTCCAGACTGTTGTGCAAACTCTGAGACCTATTTACCTATAGACTATGGATGATAATTCTTTCCTGAGTTTTGTCTTATAAAACAGAGTGAATAATGTCTTATTTTACACATAAATACAGAATACATATTATTAAACTTGACTATGCCTTTTCATCTGTGGGTGTTTTTCAAAATAAAACTCAGGGTCCTTACTAATAAAGAGAGAAAGGCCAACACTTTGACCTCCAAGTAGAATGAGAAAATATATCTTCTGGTTTCTAATCCCTATACATAGACATGGGAATAATTATAATTACAATCAGGGAATTAGAACTACAGAGAGAAAAAGCAATTAATATTACAGATAGGTTTCTCAAATTTCAAATATAATAGCTACTGGAGATTATGAAGAAAGATTCCTTAGAGCAATGTTTGTACTCATATTTTTTTCGTATCAAAATTTAATATATATTACTGCCAATAGCAGAAGAATGCTGCAATCTTAGGGAATGAGTAACAGCATCAATAGTATTATTTGCTATTTAATTACTGAAAAGAGCTGTAATATATTTTCTGATTATATATGCAAACAGTACTTCTGTAAAAACACACAAACTAAAACTCACTTCTTTTAGGGTTCTAAGAAAAGTCATTGATTTTTTTTTAGCTTGCTCAATTTTTTCCTTATTGTTAGAACTATAATATATGCCATACTGGAAACTGGAAGTCTACCTACATTTTTATAATGATTAAATTATAATAGCCACTTTGTTTGGAAATCTACTTACCATTCATTGATATATATTTTAAACTGATGAAGTAGATTTTGTCCATTTGGACAAGCCCATAGGTATTATGCAGAACAGTCACTTGTCCAAAAGTTAATGGATAGCAATGCCTTTAAGATCTAAAATATGGCATTTGTATTAATAATCAGCAAAATTACATATCTGAAAAGGGAGAGTACGATGTTCAGGATGTCTTTCAAATCATTACTGGAGGAGCCCGAAGATATTATTTGAAACCTGATAGAGATTTCTCATGCACATTTGTTGTTGGAATCAAGAAATAAATCTTACAAAAGTAAGAGCCTCATTTTCATTTCCAGGGCATATATATTTCTGAGTAAAATTAAAAGGAATGGCATAATGGGCTTAATAAAATTGATTCTGTTATATACGGACTCCATTTTAGTTTTCATCATCTGGTATCACTCTTTAGAAAATAATTTCTAATCATGCATCTTATTAATCAGAATTCTAAAATAAAAGCAATTAGGGGATATTTAGTTAATAATGTCCTACATTTTGCAATCTGTTGAGGCTATACATCCTGTTAACAGTATGACAAAGAGAAATGGCCTTCAGGGTTATATATAATGAGAGTGTGAATTTCACTCTCACAATTGGCATTGGCATTTTCAGCCACACAATCTTTTATTACTTTATTTGTATGTGAATAATTTATTTCACTCATTTTTATGATAATTTTCTGAAAGCAGATATTTGTCAATGGCTCTTATACAATGCCTTCTCATCATACATCTTGAGGACAATGGAAGTGTTTCAGGACTATGCGTCCCAAAGGTAGTGGTCACATTGTTTGTGCTCGCTTTGCATTTGTCTGCTTCCCAGCCTATTTTCCCAGTCTCCTGTCTATTCTGTGCGGTCTCATTATCCTTCAATAAATTTCTTTTTCTTAATTAGAATCAACTTCTGCTGCTGGTAATCAGAGACCTAATTAATGTAGGTCATTAGGAGACCAAATATTTTGAAAAGAAAAAGAATCTTGAAAAACAAAACAGATTGTTTCAAATTGGTGGAGGAAACGAATGTATACTTAGATGAGATTGTTATAAAAAGTGAATGAATCCTGGGGAATACCAAATTCTGAGGCAATAGATAAAAAAGCTGTAGGGAGCTCTAATGACAACCATCTGGACATTCTTTGAGAAACTACATTTGTAGGATGTAATGCAACAATCAAACAGAAGAAGTTGATTCCTAAATTTGCATGTGAAATGGAAAAAAATGCTTTATATAGGGACACAAAGACATGTAAATAGGTCAAATAAGGTCTAGAAGAAGACTCACAAAATTGATAGCCCTTGTTTATCTTGAAGAAGGGAGGCAGAATTGAAGCCATTTAGATAATGACAGGGGACTTTTAGATTTACATTATATACTTTGTATTATTTGATATTTTACAGTGTGAATGTGTTCATCTTTTTCTTGTGTATTTTAAAAAGGAAAATATTTTGATTATCTAAAATGGATATAATAATTAGTCTGGATCTTTTTCTAGAAGTAAGGTATTTAATAATTATTAGTGGCAATGCACTCTATGGAGTCTTTTGAATTTTTTCTAGCTTTTTCTATTTCAATTGGCTATTTTATTTTATTTTATTATTATGTTCAATTAGCCAGCATATAGTACATCATTAGTTTTTTTTGTTTTTGTTTTTGTTTTAAGATTTTATTCACCCATTTGACAGACAGAGATCACAAGTAGGCAGAGAAGCAGGCAGAGAGAGAGAGGGGGGTGGAAGCAGGCTCCCTGCCAAGCAGAGAGCCCGATGCGGGGCTCGATCCCAGGACCCTGGAAACATGACCTGAGCTGAAGGCAGAGGCTTTAACCCACTGAGCCACCCAGGCGCCCCAGTACATCATTAGTTTTTGACGTAGCATTCAACAATTCATTAGTTGCGTATAACATCCTGTGCTCATCACAACATTTGCCCTCTTTAATGCCCATCACCGAGTTACTCCATCCCTCTGTCCCTTTTTTAGAAAATTTTCCATTTTATTTTATTTCTTTTTAGTGTTCCAAAATTCATTGTTTATGCATCACACCCAGTACTCCATGCAATACGTGCCCTCCATAACACCCACTATCAGGCTCACCCAACCCCCACCTCCTCCCCTCCAAAACCCTCAGTTTGTTTCTCAGAGTCCACAGTCTCTCATGGTTTGTCTCCCCCTCCGATTTTCCCCAATTCACTTTTCCTTTCCTTTTCCTAATGTCCTCCCTGTTATTCCTTATGCTCCATAAGTAAGCAAAACCACATGATAATTGACTCTCTCTGCTTGACTTATTTCACTCAGCATAATCTCCTCCAGTCCCATCCATGTTGGTACAAAAGTTGGGTATTCATCCTTTCTGGTGGAGGCATAATACTCCATTGTATACATGGACCATATCTTCTTTATCCTTTCGTCTGCTGAAAGGCATCTTGGTTCCTTCCACAGTTTGGAGACTGTGGCCATTGCTACTATGAACACTGGGGAAGATATGGACCTTCTTTTCCACTACTTTGGTACCTTTGGGTAAGTACCCAGTAGTGCAGGGTACTTAGGTACTTAGGTACAGGGTCACAGGGTCACAGGGTAGCTCTATTTTTTAAAATTTTTTTAGGAATCTCCACAGTTTCCCAAAGTGGCTGCACCACTTGCATTCCCACCAACAGTGTAAGAGGGTTCCCATTTCTCCACAACTTCTCCAACACATGTTGTTTACTCTCTTGTTAATTTTGGTCATTCTAATTCCTCCCTCCCTTCTGTAACCTTCAGTTTCATTCCCAGAGTCTAGAGTCTCTCATGGTTTGTCTCCCTCTCTGATTTCTTCCCATTCAGTTTTCCCTCCCTTCCCCTGTGGTCCTCTGCACTATCCTTCTGTTCCACATATGAATGAAACCATATGACAATTGTCTTTCTCTACTTGACTTACTTTACTTAGCATAATCTCCTCCAGTTCCATCCATATCAATGCAAATGGTTGGTATTCATCTCTTCTGATAGCTGAGTAATATTCGATTGTATGTATGAACAACATCTTCTTTATCCATTCATCTGTTGAAGGGCATCTTGGCTCCTTCCACAGTTTGGCAATTGTGGACATTGCTGCTATGAGCATTGGGGTGCAGGCACTCCTTTCTTTTCACTATGTCTGTATCTTTGGTGTAAATATGTAGTAGTGCAATTGCGGTCATGAGGTAGCTCTATTTTTAACATCTTGAGGAAGCTCCATACTGTTTTCCAGAGTGGCTGGACCAGCTTCCATTCCCACCAACAGTGTAAGAGGGTTCCCCTTTGTCTTCTTTCTTCCTCTCCAACACTTGTTTCCTGTCTTGTTACTTTTTGCCGTTTTAACTGGTGTAATATAATATCTCATTATAGTTTTTATTTGTATTTCCCTGATGGCTAGTGATGCTGAACATTTTTTCATGTGTCTGTTATAAATTGGCCAACTCTTAACTATATGAATAGATGCTTTGGTTTCTTAAAGGATTTTCCTTTAAAGCACTGATTTCCGTAGAATTACCTATAGAGGAGATGTCAAATGAATGTTTAGATGTGCCTAAGTAATTCTGATTGCCTTTCTTTGAGAAATACTGCTTGTAACACTGTTTAGGTAAAAGCCTTGGTTATTCATTCCACGCAGATCTCACATGTGACAGGTAAAGTGATTACAGATATTCCAGGTGCTCTTGCCATTTAATTGAGTTATAGAATGAATAAAATTTAAATATAAAAGTACTGACTTCCTTCTCTGCTGTATTCACATGCTGAAAATACACAGTGATGTCCTACTGAATGTACATACCCAACTCTGCATTCAGGCATTCAGTGATGTCACACTGGTGATGTGAAATCATGATGGAAGAGTTTATGCCTCAGAATTTAGCAAATACTGTATATTAGAGCTTTTTTCCCAGAGAACGAGTTATAAATTCTTACCAGAATATCACTTCCTCATCAAAACCCCTTCTCGGGGTGCCTCAGTGGATCAGCAAAGGACATGACTTGCAATATTGGCTCAGGTCCCAATCTCAGTGTTGTGAGATCTGCTCAGGCTCTGTGCTCAGGAATCTGCTTGAGATTCTCTCTCTCTCTTTCTCTCCCTCTCCCTCTGCCAGCTCCCTCCCTCTCTCTTTCTCAAATAAATAAATAAATCTTTAAGGGGAAAAAAAAACCTCAGTATTCCTTGGTTATCATTCCATTTCTCATAGCTTCAGGCTCTTGACTCCACCTCTTTGCCCAACATACCCTCATTAACTATAAGTCATCATAGTTCTTTAAATTACATGTCACTTTACTCTGCACTCAAGTTGGGTTGAGTTCACCTATTCGATCATCTCATGGCACTGGATATTTAAAACAAATTGTATTGAAATTAAGTAATTATGTATAAATTCATCTTAATAACTTTTTTTTTCAAATTTATTTACTTCAGAGGGAGAGAGAAGGAGAGTGAGCGAACAGAGGAAGAAGCAGACTCTCCACTGAGCAGGGAGCCTGACTTGGGACTCAATCCAGGACTCTGAGATCATGACCAAAGCTGAAGGCAGACACTTAACTGACGGAGCCACATAAGCACCCCTATTTTTTAAAGGTTTTATTTATTTTTCTGAAAGAGAGAGAGAAGTAATCAAAAGAATGATCGAAGTAAAAATTCTAGAATATTCCATCAACAGAAAATGGAAGTTCTTGATTGGAAGTTCTGTATTGGAAGAAGCTAATGTGCTGAAGAGGAGCAGGCAAGCAGAAGGAAATCAGGCAGAGAAATAAAACAGGATCAAATGACGTGGATTTTGTAAGGTATGTTATGGCCTTTGGATTTTATGCAAAATATGGTGGGTAGCCCTTGGAAGGGATTGATCATTAGAGATTTAGGAAAGTTTGCTCTCTGTTGAGCTCCCAGTGTATAAAGCAGTGCTTGGCATGTTGCAGTTGTCACATAAATACATGAAGAATGCATAAATGTAACTAATGCATACATTCATAGAATTTAGAGGGTGTAGCATTTACTTTCAGACAATTACCAAATCAACAAATTTTGTTTACTTTCTGTTTTGTTCTGTTTTCAGGATTTCATAAAAATTCATTAGGCTGCAATACAAATCAATATCCTATTAGCAATAATAAGTACTCATATGCTCACTTCTGAAAAACTGTTCTAACTAGAGAATAGTCTGAGACTTCTTACGCAGCGTAACTTCTAATATTAAGTGCCAATGCACTAGGACACTCAGCAAGCCCTTGCCCATTCAAACACCATTACATGGGTACAGTCATTATTAGAAAGCACATGGCAAATAAGACTACTGTGTTGGTTTTTTTTTTTTTTTTAATCACATCAAGCATCTTGTTCCCTTCCTCCTATGGAGTTCTATATAAACACACTATGTAGGAACTACTTATTCAGTAGATAGGGGATTGTGGTTGGACTGAAGCATCTTGAGCATCTAATGACCTAGTTCATTAGGAACCATGATTCACCCTAACTCTCTATACAGATACCATGTCTATCAGGAGCTACAGAATATGAAAATTCCAACTAGAAAATATTCACACATGTGGAGTTATTTGCCTCTTTGACCTAGCTCCAAATGTTGATAATATATTTTGAATTTAAAAGTAAATTTGTGAATATATTTTATTCTTGAAAATATATAAAAGAATGAGAACTATTTTTTTAAAGATGTTTTTATTTTTAAGTAATCTCTACACCTAATGTGGGGTTTGAAATTACAACCCTGAGATCAAGGGTTGCACGCCCTGCTGACTGAGCAAGCCAGGTGCTCCAACAATAAATAAGGACTCTGGGATCATGACCTGAGCCAAAGGAAGATGCTTAACCAAGTGAGCCACACAGGTGCCCCTCTATATTACAGGTTTTAACAGATTGTTATTTATATAATCCATGTCTAAAAAAATAAAATAGGGAAAACCACCCTAGGTATAATTACTTAATTATTTAAAGCTCTGTTTTCAAGATTATTCACAATTATGCATGGTTTTATGACACTGTATTTATTGTTATGGTCACTTGATTTGGGGATAATACATGAATTTAAGAAGTTTTTAATCACTGCTAGAAGGGCTTAGCCTGCAAGTCAAATTAGTTGATACGCTTTTTAACTTTTAAAGATGATATTTTTGTTATAATTTGTATGTGGGCTAAAAGATATACTTATAAATAATAAATTGTTAAGAAGCACATCACCCTCATATACAGAAAACTACTTTTGACAGGCTGGGAAAAAACTTTCTCTGACTATCTGAGATTCTCACTGTCCCCAACTATATCAGCATCTCTCTGCCCGTGCACATGAGTGTGCGCACACACACATGCACATGCATTCTTTCTCTTTCTCTTTTTCTCAATTTCCCTTTATATTCTCATAGCTTTTTTTTTTCACTCAGATAAGATTTGGACAGTTTTTAAAGGATTTTTAAAAGGATTTTTTGTAAAAATATTTTATTTGTTTGAGAGAGAGAGACAGAGAGAGATCGCAAGCAATGAATGACATTAGCAGAGATAGAGGGAGAGAGACAAGCCCCACACTGGGCTCAATCCCAGAAACCTGGGATCATGACCTGAACTGAAGGCAGATGCTTAACTGACCAAGCCACCCAGGCGCCCCAATATTTGGACAGTTTTTAATGACAATAATATGAATTTTTAATTAAATACTTTCAATATATGTAAATGATGTATATGTTTTCACATATCTACTGGAGTTTAATAATAATTACAAATATATGTCGTGTATTATTTACTGTTTTAAGCAAATTTTAAAAACAAAAACAGAAAAACACATACAACACAACTAAAAATATGCAACTTCTATTATAGAAGAATAAAATAAAGTTTATTCTTTCCCATTTTGTCATTATAAGGTAATTTTAACTCACGTAATTTTCAGTTTCTGTAGTTAAAAAAAATACTATCCTAGATTGTGAAGAAATATTTCAGAGAATCAACAACAAAAACTTTTGAATTCAATCCTCGGTTTTGACATGTATTACTTTTCTCTCATCACAAACTACTATAGTCTAACTTCGGTTAGCTGCTGCAGAGTATTTGGGTCATAAAAAGAACTGAACGAAAACCTGCAATGATCAATTGCAAACACTTTAGCATCGAAAAATGAGTAACATAAGGCTATCAAGCCATTTATACAATTCTGAGAACATGAATTCCTATTCTATTTCTGTTAGTAAGGAGCGGTCCAAAGGTAACCAGCTAGCTGCGTGGACTACCCGAAATGTACATAACCGGCATTGCTATGAAAGCCTGTTTGTAGGATGAAAAGATACAATTCGATATTTAAGGGTCCTTTTCATTTCTATTTGTCTATAAAAAAGCAACTTAAACTTCTTTCTCCTATCTTAAAATATATGATTTCCTGTCCAGAAATAATTTTTGGAGTTGCCTTTCCATTCCTACTCTTAAAATAATTTCAAACTAAATGTAGTCTTCTTAATGACTACATTAGCCAGTTTATTCATTTTCAGATTTCTTTCTCAAAAAAATGCAACATCATATGGTTTTCCTTATCTATATTTTCATTAGAATTCAGTCACTGAAAAAAATCTATTAATTAATTAATTTTTGCATTTTGTACGTTGAGTCATGCCATCAGTTATTACTATAATAACAGAAATTAAAATATCATTTATAAATCTGCTGATTATAATGTTCAGGGTAATTATCATACTGATGATGAGTCTTCAAGACAGTTACTTGCATAACTGGTTTCCAAGAAGGAAGAGAAGATGTACTGAATTTTAGAATGATATTGTCCAAGGGCTTAAATTAAGAAGGTTGTGGTTCCTTAAAAACAAAAACAAAAACAAACAAACAAAAACCTGAGTCATGTAAAAAATTAATTTGGGGCGCCTGGGTGGCTCAGTGGGTTAAACCTCTGCCTTCGGCTTGGGTCATGATCTCAGGGTCCTGGGATCGAGCCCCGCATCGGGCTCTCTGCTCCGCAGGGAGCCTGCTTCCTCCTCTCTCTCTCTGCCTACTTCTCTGCCTACTTGTGATCTCTCTCTGTCAAAAAAAAAAAAAAAAATTAATTTGCTTTGACTAAGTTATTCAGTGATGTCTCCAGATTAATAAAACATATTTTGCCACCCATAACTAGCCACAACTTTTATAGTGATGGCAAGTTCCCCGCTACAATTCTTTTTTAAAAAACTTTGTATTTTTAGGATGGCGTTCCCTTCATGGGTTGAAAATTAGAAAAAACACATAGAAAATTTCTACTTATAAAGTCCCCTACATATAAAGCTTTATATTCATGTTCATTTCTTATTTGTCTTTCCAACCACGTTTAGACTTCTGTGTGAAGTCTTTCACTTATTTCTTTTAAAGAGTCTTTCTCTTAGCCAGTTAAGAAAAAAAAAAAAAACTAACTGTAGAGCTTACACACATACATTTAAATAAACAGTGAAATCTAAATAAATAAATATTTTTAATATTTTAAATTTATATTTAATTATATTTTATTTTATAAATTTTATATTATATTATATTACATTTTATAAATCTATAAATAAATTATATTTATTAAACTTAATATTTTTAATAGTTATTTAAATAAATAAATAGTGAAAGTTAAGAGATTTTTATTGCTTAGTTCATAATATTTACTTTTCAACCACTGAAATTCTGTTATTATATTGAATGCTTAAGGATGCGATTTTGGTACATATTCAACTCAAAAAGTTAATTTTTGATGGAAAGTACACCATAGGGAATACAGTCAATAATACTGTAATAATGCTGTATGGGGCACATGATCACTACACTTACTGTGATGAGCACTGAGTAAGGTATATAACGATCATTTCACTATGTTATATATGTGAAACTAATATAATATTTATGCCAATTACATTTCAATAAGAAAAAAAAGTTTTAAGTGTTTTTTTAGTGAAACTATATAATGCAACTAATCCTGTATTTGATAAACATACTCTGTTAAGATACTTGAAAATTTTAAAAATATTTAATTTATTTATTTGAGTCAGAGAGTGGGGGAGAGAGGGACAAAAGGAGAGGGAGAAGCAGACTTCCTGCTGAGCCAGGAGGCAAAGGAGTTGGGAGGGGTTGATCCCAGGACCTTGAGATCATGACCTGAGCCAAAGTCAGACGTTTAACTGACTGAGGCACCCAGGTGCCCCAAGATATTTGAAGTATTTTGTTTTTATTTATTTATTTAAAAGATTTTATTTATTTATTTGACACACAGAGAGATATCACAAGTAGGCAGAGAGGCAGGCAGGGGGGCGGGGAAGCAGGCTACCCGCCGAGCAGAGAGCCTGATGTGGGACTGGATCCCAGGACCCTGAGATCATGACCAGATACGAAGGCAGAGGCTTAACCCACTGAGCCACCCAGGAGCCCTATTTGAAGTATTTTAAAGATAAATTATTATATTAATGATACATAAGAATCAATAAATAAAAATGAAAAACAGGTCTTTAAAGGATGACTGTGACTATCACATAAATATAAACATAAAAACATGGAAAAGGCTATCTTTGCTTTCATAACAATTTAATGGGAATAAAATTCAGAGGTGTGCAAAATATTCATTTTCTAACAAAAAATGAAAAGTTCAATAACTAGAAAATAATTTTAATAATTTTAATTGTCCAGAAAATATTTCATTTCCAAAATGTCCACTTGAAAATAAGACCGAAGAGCTAAATAAAAAGATGGATGATGGGCGCTTGGGTGGCTCAGTGTGTTAAGCCGCTGCCTTCGGCTCAGGTCATGATCTCAGGGTCCTGGGATCGAGTCCCACATCAGGCTCTCTGCTCGGCGGGTAGCCTGCTTCCTCCTCTCTCTCTGCCTGCCTCTCTGCCTGCTTGTGATCTCTCTCTGTCAAATAAATAAATAAAATCTTAAAAAAAAAAAAGACGGATGACACAGTTAAAAAGTTGAATTAAACACAGTTAATTTTGAGAACAGTATCATCTCCACTTAGGGTTTCATCTTTTTTGCAGTTTCTCCCTGGGTTAATGCTATGGGCTTGGTTAATGGAGGCCACTGTACACAGGGATCAACATTAGGTGATTTCAGAATGGATTCATAGGTGGGGGGATTGAGACCAGGTTTTTATAGTGATGACTGGCTCCATGAAAGGAGACAGTGCCCCCCAATCTCACTGGACACAAGGACTATCCCCTCCCAGATCACCTCTGCACCAGGAAGTCAGTGACTGTGGTGACTGTCAACCTCCAAGCTGAGCTGGAAAAATGCCTCCAGTGTATCCATCCTGAGGACCCTATAGAGCACTATTTTTTTCTGAAATAGTAAACTGCCTTCCTCGTGAAACTTGCCTCTATTAAAAAGCTGGCAAAACTGGAAGTTTCCTGCTGACCATTTGGCAGCATTGGATATCATTTCACCTTTACGACATGCCAAAGAGTGTACTCTAAACCACACTAGACCCAAAGAAGCACTTCCTCACACCGGCTCTGGTTGACTTGCCTAGACCCCACCATCACAGACCTCTCAGGGCTGTTTGCTGTTCAGTGTACCAGATGATAACGATTGCTCTCCACCTGACAAATCTATGACAGACCCTACTCCCTTTGTTACTCCCACCACCAACACCTCTGCCATACATGAAACGCACGCCATCTCCACTCCCCTCCATATCTAATCTATAAACCCCTCCCTATTGCACACCAAGCCTCTACCCCACACCACAGACAAATGAACCAGATATGACATGACAAATACATTCATACAAACTTTCGAGATAGCAGCCCAGCCCTTCCAAGTAAAATGATATTGGATCTGTCACTAAGCAGGGCCAGACCTACAGCCTCTGGTCATGACCTATCCCTCAGTTCTTCCTAGTGATCAGCCCTTTGTGCCAATTCTCTCTGAAAGACCATGAGCCTCATTTAGGCTAGACCAAACCTGCAGTCTAGACCCCAAACAGGGGACCCTGTGGATGAGCGTCAAAACAGCTAACCTCCCACAATGAATTTCCTAACGTCTAAAAGCTACACTTGAACACAAGAGCTGGTCCTCATCCTGTAAACTTCATTTCCCCTTAATGATGAATAATGTCTCATTCAGATTCTACCGTGGACCTGATTCAAGGGACCAGGAGAGGGCCACTTGACTCAGCCAGGTCCAGCCACCCTTTACCTTCCCAGCACCCCTCTGGTAGAGGTGTCCTGCTAACAGACTAAAAGAGCCGTTTCATCCCTATCTTGTTGGAACTGGCAGCCTCTGTGTCTGCACTCTGCCTTAATCCTACCCTATGACACCTCAAGACGTGCTGGGTGCTTCCTCCACAACCTGCGAGTGATAAACTTCCCTATTTTAATTCCTCTTGTGATCTGTTGTTGAACCATGGTTTGCCATCTGGCAACCTGTGTTCTATTTAATAAATACTAATTTAACAAATTCGTAACAGAGGGCTTGCACTTAACTTCCTCTGTCTCTATTTCCAGTGTCATTTCCCCCCATTACGCTGCTTAGTTTCTCACAGATATTTTTAAATTTCATAAGAGGTTTTTATTTCTTGCATTAGAATAGTATATATTTCTGATTTATTTTATTTAGTCTACCATAGTCTGTCATAAAATCATGTGTTTAAAAGGGAGGAAGGAAAGTGTCCTTTTGTAATATTTACAGGTAGAGTGATCCAGACAAAAATATCAAAGCCTTCAAATTTGTCAAAGATATATATTTTTTTAAGTCTAAACTGTCAAGAGACTTGTGATAACTCATCTGTTCCTTTCAGACATCTTAAGATCAATACTTATTTCGGGTGCTGGTGATCATGGGTTATCTGCAGTAATCACTAAAATGGTCACAAGGAACAAATCAAACACCTGGGTGCTATTTCATTTTATGTGTGGATTTAGACTGAATTCTGATGCACATCAATCATCATGTCTATGCCAAAAGCTGCCTTTACAAACACAAGTCAAATTTTAATAATAGTAAATACAGTTTTAAATCTTTACCATCAAATCCTGGAACATTCAGATTAACCTTAGCTAATAACCCAGAGGTAACTATGACAGTAACTAAAATAAAATATTTTGCCCAAGGTCAGAAGGAAGCTAGTGATAGAAAAAAAGAAATAAAAATCCTGACACATATTTTCAAATATTATTTAGAGCTACATAGAAGCATTTACGAAAAATATCCAAGGATGGGCGCCTGGGTGACTCAGTCATTAAGCATCTGCCTTCAGCTAAGGTCATGGATCCCAGGGTCCTGGGATCGAGTCCCGTACCGGGCTCCCTGCTAAGTGGGAGCCTGCTTCTCCCTCTCCCACTCCCCCTGCTTCTGTTCCTTCTCTCACTGTCTCTCTGTCAAAAAACAAAACAAAACAAAAAAATCTTAAAAATATCCAAGGCTAAATTTCAAAGTCATCTATCACAAATCCATCCAATGGAAAGAAGGGGCACTGTGGTAAAATCATGTCCATTCACACATTATCCAGACAACTTTTGTTTTGGGTGCTAGTCTCATCCTTCAATGAAGTCAATTCTGAATATTTTTTTCCATATCCCTATAACATGGATGGCATCCATGTATTCCTATGAGGCATATATTCATGGGTGTCTGTGCGTTATGTAAAAGTCTTGAGCTTTTATATGTTTCTCAAATTACATATCAGAATGAAAGTAAGAGGGGTGTCTGGGTGGCTCAGTTGGTTGAGGGCCATCTTCAGTGCAGGTCAAGATCCTGGAGTCTTGGGTTTGAGTCCTGTATGAGGCTCCTTGCTCAGCAGCGCTTCTTGCTTCTCCCTCTGCCTCTACCCCTTCCCCCCTACTCATCTCTCTTTCTCTCTGTATCCTTCTCAAATAAATAAATAAAGCCTTTTAAAAAAAAAGAATGAAAGTAGGAGGGGAGGCAATACATTTTTTTTCTAAGTAAAGTTAGTATTTAATTCAGTATGATAAAAATCCTTATAATTTTTTCATAGCCACAGTGAGATCCTATTGGTCGAAACTGAGAAATGAAATTTTGTATTTTAAGTGATCTGAATGTAGTGTTCATGTCAGAGTTTCTAATTTTTGTTCCTATTTTGGATGTACACTAGAGCAGGAAAATGCAGGTGAGCGATGAATTAGCACGAATTAGGTTGTCAGTCACAGTAGATACAAAATTAGATTGGAAAAGACATAGAATGCTAAAAGTAATTTCTATGAGATACTTGAAACAAACAAAAAAACACAGCAGCAACATATACTACAACCCTATGACAAGTATAGTCCCAGGAGCTCACTTTGCATTATTACAGGGTATCATGGAGAAGGTTCTATAGGTGTTGTAGTGGAGGAACGTGAAGGTAGCCCATTTGATACAAGAAAGCAACTCAAATTCCTATGAGAACATACCAATAAAGTGGTATCAGGCTATCTGATACATTTTCAGCTGCAGCATATTTATAACATATTACCTATGTAGCTTTTTATAGTGTGAAAACGTTTATCACACAGTTTAAGTTTTATTGCTTTTCAATTGTTGTTATTGATTCTTATTTTTAGCACTTTTTCTCCTGCTTGGGTCATTTGTACACAATTTGGCAAGTCACACCCACACATAGAAGAATTATTTCTATTTTCCTCTTCTCCAGATGATATAGACTTCTGACTCATATCTGCAAATGTAATGACCAAAAATAAGGGAGAAGTGCTAAAAGAGCGTAGGTGTAAGCTTTTCTACTTCTCACAAACAAGTTGCTGAGAATCTGGCATGTGTTTTCCCACACTGCAAAATGTAAATGGATTTCTTTTCATTAAGTTAAAAACAACAAGGATATCACACCATCCTTTTACACTTGTTGAAAATAAATTCCACTTCTTACCACAGAAATGATCTCTGAAGTTCTGGAGACAGTATCATCAAATTGCAACTCTTTGTATTTACCGTGACCTGGATAAAAGAAACCGAAGCATGCGTTGCTTTTGACTTTGAGCATGTCATCAGAAAGGATTAAAGCATCTCTTATTACTTTTAAAATATTTTTATCTCATATTAGTAATCTCATTTTCTGCCTGGGCTAACAGAGGCAAATGCCTAAAGAGCCCTGCCCCCTATAGACTTACCCCAGTTAGCTACTATCTACCTCTTAGAGCTGCCAAAAACTGGCGCTGCTTCGGGCATAATTCACTTTTCAGAGTGAAGCTTCAGGTAAGAGAACAGAAATCATTAGATCTGTTTCTTCTTTTCAACTCCCTGCATAGTACACAGACACTCTGATTAAAAAAATAATAATAATAAAATAAAAAAAAAATAGAAGGGTGCCTGGGTGGCTCAGTGTTAGGTTAAAGCCTCTGCCTTCGGCTCAGGTAATGATTCCAGGGTCCTGGGATCCAGCCCAGCATCAGGCTAAGCAGGGAGCCTTCCTCCTCTCTGCCTGCTTCTCTGTGATCTCTGTCAAATAAATAAATAAAATCTTTAAAAAAAAATAGAAATACTTGTTGAATGAATGACTAAGTGGCTAAATGAATAACCAAGACCTACTTTCTCTCCTCATTATCTGTCTGTCAACATAGGGAAACAATTCAGAGGATTTTAACAAATGGGGAAGTATGGTCAGGTGGAAGGTGAGCAAAGGAGAAAGGAGAACCAAAAATAAAGGGGAAAGAAATGCCCTGAAAACCCATGTCCCTGTTGTAAACAAATTTTGAGAAGCTGATAGAATTTGCCAAGTAAACTTCCATGGTGTGCTCTCGTAGTTTAGATCACATACACATTTTTGCATTTCTTTGGTAATCATTGACATATTCAGGTATATCCTCGAGGTAATTCTGATACAGTTTAACTTATTAAAAATCATCCATTACATCTATGCTTTCATATGTTTTGACAAACATCTTTTTCTTCATTAACATTGTTTAATCCCTACTGTCGTTTCAGTAGTTTTATATTTGTATCATATCCTTTTCTTGATTAAAATTTGCAAAATAAGGGTCTAGTTCATTGATATTTTCAAAGAAAACAAAGCTTCTGATGTTTTCAAAGCTTTGGTTTTAATACTGAAATCTGAACTTTGTTCTGTTTTCTGTTTTCTCCTAATTACTTATTCTTACTTTTATTCATTTCTTTTTGAATTTTTAAAGTTTGCATACTTTTATCTAGTTCCTTGATTTTAATTCTTAGTTATTTCATTTGACTATTTTGGTTTTATTACGATAGGCATTTGCATTTGCATTTTATCAAAATATTTGTATATTAATGCTTACATATTAAACATTTAACAACAAAAGGGAAATTCTCTAGTACTGTTTCCCCACTCCATTTCTATTGTGTAGGGAAAAAAACCCTTTTATTTATTTTTAGAAGTTTCTTCTCACATTTTTTTATGGACCTACTCTCATTTTTCAAGCTATACTAGCTAATATCTCATAAGCATAAGTAGTTTTCCTAGATGATGATAATATTAGTTATATGACATAATATTATATATGGATATATATAACAGACATATATAATAACATAATATGACAGATAATATAATCTTTTATCTATAGTTCTGTATTTTTTTTTTTTTTCTGGAGTTCTTGGTCACCCTGTTTCAACCTGGACTATTCACTGTATAGGGAAGCTAAATAGCTGTCTGGCATCCTAGAAGTTTTCACAAACTTTTTTTTTTTTTAAATTTTATTTATTTTTTTAATCTATTTTCAGCGTAACAGTATTCATTGTTTTTGCACCACACCCAGTGCTCCATGCAGTACGTGCCTTCCCTATTACCCACTACCTGGTTCCTCAAAACCTCCCACCCCCGCCCCATCAAAACCCTCTGGTTGTTTTTCAGAGTCCATAGTCTCTCATGGTTCATCTCCCCTTCCAGTTTCCCTCAACTCCCTTCTCCTCTCCATCTCCCCATGTCCTCCATGTTCTTTGTTATGCTCCACAAATAAGTGAGACCATATGATACTTGACTCTCTCTGCTTGACTTATTTCGCTCAGCATAATCTCTTCCAGTCCCGTCCATGTTGCTACAAAAGTTGGGTATTCATCTTTTCTGATGGAGGCATAATACTCCACCGTTTATATGGACCACATCTTCCTTATCCATTCGTCTGTTGAAGGGCATCTTGGTTCTTTCCACAGTTTGGCTACTGTGGCCATTGCTGCAGTAAATATTGGGGTACAAATGGCTCTTCTTTTCACTACATCTGTATCTTTGGGGTAAATACCCAGTAGTGCAATTGCAAGGTCATAGGGAAGCTCTATTTTTAATTTCTTGAGGAATCTCCACACTGTTCTCCAAAGTGGCTGCACCAACTTGCATTCCCACCAACAGTGTAAGAGGGTTCCCCATTCTCCACATCCTCTCCAACACACGTTGTTTCTTGTCTTGCTAATTTTGGCCATTCTAAGTGCTGTGTGGTGCTATCTCAATGTAGTTTTAATTTGAATCTCCCTAATGGCTAGTGATGATGAACATTTTTTCATGTGTCTGATAGCCATTTGTATGTCTTCATTGGAGAAGTGTCTGTTCATATCTTCTGCCCATTTTTTGATATGATTATCTGTTTTGTGTGTGTTGAGTTTGAGGAGTTCTTTATAGATCCTGGATATCAACCTTTTGTCTGTGGTGACATTTGGGAATATCTTCTCCCATTCTGTGGGTTGCCTCTTTGTTTTGTTGACTGCTTCCTTTGCTGTGCAGAAGCTTTTGATCTTGATGAAGTCCCAAAAGTTCATTTTCGCTTTTGTTTCCTTGGCCTTTGGAGACATATCTTGAAAGAAGTTGCTGTGGCTGATATCGAAGAGGTTATTGCCTATGTTCTCCTCTAGGATTCTGATGGATTCCTGTCTCACGTTGAGGTCTTTTATCCATTTCGAGTTTATCTTTGTGTATGGTGTAAGAGAATGGTCGAGATTCATTCTTCTACATATAGCTGTCCTGTTTTCCCAGCACCATTTATTGAAGAGACTGTCTTTTTTCCATTGTATGTTTTTTCTTGTTTTGTCGAAGATTATTTGACCATAGAGTTGAGGGTCCATATCTGGGCTCTCCACTCTGTTCCACTGGTCTATGTGTCTGTTTTTATGCCAGTACCACGCTGTCTTGGTGATCACAGCTTCACAAACTCTTTCTTATCTGCAAACTTATATTCTGGGTTCCATTTCTTCTTCCTTCTAAGCTACAGTCTTGTTTTGCGGGAGCATGTCCACCAGCAGCTTTGTCAGAATGGGTTAAAAGGAGGCAGATATATTTAGTCCATGATATTTCTGAAAATATTTGTATTCTACTTGAATTTGGATTAATTACTTGAATGCAGAATTATATCCAATACCTTTTCTTCAAACTCGTTAGAACATTGCCTCATTTTTTGTTATTAAAGATGTGATGCCACTTAATTACCATTTCTTTGTATGTGACCTGCTTTATTATCCTCTTATCTCCTCCACAGACTTGTAGGATCATTTTATGTTTTTTAAATGCACACTATTTTGAAAGTTGATAGTGTTTGACCTTACCAGCATGAGTCATCCCTTACTAGTATTGTTGGAAATTTGGTGGCACCTTTGAATCGGATAATTCAAATCAGAATTTACCATTTGTATAATTTGCACCCTCCCCATTTTTTTGAACATTGTCTATTATTTCCGTCTTTTATTTTTAATGTTTGTAAACTTTTCATGAAGCTTTCCTTGACCTTATCTTTCAGTCTTTATACTTATTTATCTATCATATTCTTTAACTTCCAAGAAACTCTTATTATTCTCTGACTTTTCCATAGTATTGTGTTCTTGCTTTGTGGAAGTTCAGTGTTTCTTTCTTATTTGAGGACATTAATAATTATTTTGTTTTCTCTTAATTTCTGAATTGCCTTTAATCCCTCTTTCCTATTTCTTTTTTCCCCTGATGTAATCTGTATCTGTTATCTTGGAGTCTTTCTTCCATGACCTCGTGATGTTTATCTGCTCATCATTCACAATTTCTAATGAGGCATTAAGAGCTGATCATTGCTCTGTGATTATGGAGGCAGGCTGATAAGCTTCTTCTGGGTGATCATACCGTGCACAAACTGTTTAATCATTGGTGGCCTCCCAAATGCCACTCTGGACAATTATTTTTCTCTAGGTCCCTTACATTTCTCTTTAGAGAAGTTTCTACCAATATCTTAAAGTAGAATGGGAGGAGTAAAGTTGGAAGGAATGGAGAGGGTAAACTGGTCAGCTTATGTTACTGTACCAGGTCAGGTAAAGGTCTTGAGGTTTCCTAAAATTCAATACGCAAGGTTTACTGAAACACTATTTTAATTCAAGCACCTCCTCTTGTCTTCTGCTGCAGCACCTGTGTATTCAAGTCCACAGGTGTTACATTGGGTGTCTTCAGATGATAAAGCTCAAGTCTTCTGTCTGAGATTGGGAGAGGGATATGTCTATAATCTAGGGATAAAAGAGAAAACTCCGTGCTCAAACCATTCCATATTGTTTAAGCCACTCTTCCAATTCTCAGTCTCAGACTCTACCCCCATTTTCCGTATGTGTGTACCAACACTTGAATATACCAGGGAAATTGTGGATCAACTCCATTTTTTAAAAATTTAAACATTTATTTATCTATTATTTAAACATCTATTTTGTTTACATTCTATTAATTAACATATAATGTATTATTGGTTTCAGTGGTACAGGACTGTGATTCATCAGCCTTATATAATACCCAGTGTTCATTAAATCACGTGCTCTCTTTAATGTCCATCCCCCAGTCCCCCTCCACACTACCCCCACTCCCACAAACTGACAGTTTCTTTCCTAGATTAAGAATTTCTTATGGTTTGTTTCCCTCTCTGGTTTTGTCTTTACTTTTTTTCTCTCTTCCTTATGATATTCTGTTTTGTTTCTTAAATTTCACCTATGAGTGAGATCATATGATAATCGTCCTTCTCTGACTGAACTATTTCTTTGATTGATTTATTGAGTTACTTTGCTTAATAAAATACTCTCTAGTTCCATCCATGTCATTGCAAATGGCAAGATTTTGTTTTTTTGATGGCTGAGTAGTATTCTGAGGTGTATGTAAGTGTGTCTGTATGTGCACACACACACACACACAGATACATAACACACACATTTTCTTTAACCATTCATCTGTTGATGATCATCTGGGCTTTTTCAATAGTTTGGCTATTGTAGACATTGCTGCTATAAACATTGGGGTGCAGGTGCTCCTTTGATCACTACATTTGTATCTTTGGGGTAAATACCCAGTAGTGTAATCGCTGGGTCATAGGGTAGCTCTATTTTCAACTTTTTGAGGAACCTCCATACTGTTTTCCAGAGAGGCTCACCAATTTGCATTCCCACCAACAGTGTAGGAGGGTTCCCCTTTCTTCACATCTTCACCAATTTCTGTCGTTTCCTAACTTGTTAATTTTAGCCATCTGATTGGTGTGAGGTATTATCTCATTATGGTTTTGATTTGTATTTCCCTGATGATGAGTGATGTTGAACACTTTTTTCATGTGTCTGTTGGCCCTTTGGATGTCTTCTTTGCAGAAATGTCTCTTCATGTCTTCTGTGCATTTCTTGACTGGATTTTTTGTTCTTTGTGTGTTGAGTTTGAAAATTTCTTAATAGATTTTGGATACTAGCCCTTTATCTGATACGCCATTTGCAAGTATCTTCTCCCATTATATAGGTTGTCTTTTGGTTTTGTTGACTGAT
The DNA here is from genome assembly GCF_922984935.1 of Meles meles. NCBI lineage: Eukaryota > Metazoa > Chordata > Mammalia > Carnivora > Mustelidae > Meles > Meles meles. Next base: position 160,151,030 of record NC_060067.1, read on the forward strand.
TCCTCTGCTGTGCAAAAGCTTTTTGTCTTGATGAAGTCCCAATAGTTCATTTTTGCCTTTGTTTCCCTTACCTTTGGAGACGTGTCTAGCAAGAAGTTGCTGCAGCCAAGGTCGAAGAGGTTGCTGCCTATGTTCTCCTCTGGGATTTGGGGGAATTCCTATTTCCAAGTTAGGTCTTTTCATCCCATTTTGAATCTATTTTTGTGTATGGTATAAACAAATGGTCCAGTTTCATTCTTCATTCATTCCAATACTCCAATACTCCTAACATCATTTGTTGAAAAGACTGTCTTTTTTCCATTGAATATTATTACTTGCTTTGTTGAAGATTAATGGACTCTCAATTCCATTCATTTCTTTTTTTTTGTCTTTTTCCATTTTATTTATTTTTTCAGCATAACAGTATTCATTCTTTTTGCACAACACCCAGTGCTCCATGCAAAACGTGCCCTCCCCATTACCCACCACCTGTTCCCACAACCTCCCACCCCTGACCCTTCAAAACCCTCAGGTTGTTTTTCAGAGTCCATAGTCTCTTATGGTTCACCTCCCCTTCCAAATTTTTTTTTTTAATAAACATATAATGTATTTTTATCCCCAGGGGTACAGGTCTGTGAATCGCCAGGTTTACACACTTCACAGCACTCACGATAGCACTTACCCTCCCCAATGTCCATAGCCCCCTCCCCCTCTCCCAATCCCACCTCCCCCCAGCAACCCCCAGTTTGTTTTGTGAGATTAAGAGTCATTTATGGTTTGTCTCCCTCCCAATCCCATCTTGTTTCATTTATTCTTCTCCTATCTCCCTACCCCCCCATGTTGCTTCTCCATGTCCTCATATCAGGGAGATCATATGATAGTTGTCTTTCTCCGATTGACTTATTTCACTAAGCATGATACGTTCTAGTTCCATCCACGTCGTCGCAAATGGCATGATTTCATTTCTTTTGATGGCTGCATAGTATTCCATTGTGTATATATACCACATCGTCTTTATCCATTCATCTGTTGATGGACATCTAGGTTCTTTCCATAGTTTGGCTATTGTAGGCATTGCTGCTATAAACATTCGGGTACACGTGCCCCTTCGGATCACTATGTTTGTATCTTTAGGGTAAATACCCAGTAGTGCAATTGCTGGGTCATAGGGTAGTTCTATTTTCAACATTTTGAGGAACCTCCATGCTGTTTTCCAGAGTGGTTGCACCAGCTTGCATTCCCACCAACAGTGGAGGAGGGTTCCCCTTTCTCCACATCCTCTCCAGCATCTGTCATTTCCTGACTTGTTAATTTTAGCCATTCTGACTGGTGTGAGGTGGTATCTCATTGTGGTTTTGATTTGTATTTCCCTGATGCTGAGTGACGTGGAGCACTTTTTCATGTGTCTGTTGGTCATCTGGATGTCTTCTTTGCAGAAATGTCTGTTCATGTCCTCTGCCCATTTCTTGATTGGATTGTTTGTTCTTTGGGTGTTGAGTTTGCTAAGTTCCTTATAGATTTTGGATACTAGCCCTTTATCGGATATGTCACAGATGATATGATACTATATGTGGAAAACCGAAAAGACTCCACTCCAAAACTGCTAGAACTTGGACAGGAATTCAGTAGTGTCAGGATATAAAATCAATGCACAGAAATCAGTTGCATTTCTCTACACCAACAACAAGACAGAAGAAAGAGAAATTAAGGAGTCAATCCCATTTACAATTGCACCCAAAACTATAAGATACCTAGGAATAAACCTAACCAAAGAGACTAAGAATCTATACACAGAAAATTATAAAGTACTCATGAAAGAAATTGAGGAAGACACCAAAAAATGGAAAAATGTTCCATGCTCCTGGATTGGAAGAATAAATATTGTGAAAATGTCTATGCTACCTAAAGCAATCTACACATTTAATGCAATCCCTATCAAAATACCATCCATTTTTTTCAAAGAAATGGAACAAATAATCCTAAAATTTATATGGAACCAGAAAAGACCTTGAATAGCCAAAGGAATATTGAAAAAGAAAGCCAAAGTTGGTGGCATCACAATTCCGGATTTCAAGCTCTATTACAAAGCTGTCATCATCAAGACAGCATGGTACTGACACAAAAACAGACACATAGATCAGTGGAACAGAATAGAGAGCCCAGAAATCGACCCTCAACTCTATGGTCAACTAATCTTCGACAAAGCAGGAAAGAATGTCCAGTGGAAAAAAAGACAGCCTCTTCAATAAATGGTGCTGGGAAAATTGGACAGCCACATGCAGAAAAATGAAATTGGACCACTTCCTTACACCACACACGAAAATAGACTCCAAATGGATGAAGGACCTCAATGTGAGAAAGGAATCCATCCAAATCCTTGAGGAGAATGCAGGCAGCAACCTCTTCGACCTCAGCCGTAGCAACATCTTCCTAGGAACAACGGCAAAGGCAAGGGAAGCAAGGACAAAAATGAACTATTGGGATTTCATCAAGATCAAAAGCTTTTGCACAGCAAAGGAAACAATTAACAAAACCAAAAGACAACTGACAGAATGGGAGAAGATATTTCCATTCATTTCTAATTGGCATTGGCCTCACAGGCACCATAAGTCTCTGTTTCTTCCACTCTACTAGATAATACTCCCCCTTTGCATTTATATTTTGCAAAGAACACAGCATACTAAGTTTACAGACTAAAGGGTCCTTCTAGTTCCAGGCTGGGAAATATCCCTTGTGGGTGTTTGAGAGTTTTTTGTTTACACAGATGAACCCAAAGAGAAATGAACAGATGGCCACTTCAGCAATACCACTGAATGACACTAACCTGGTTCTGAGGTAGGTGTGTTATCAGAGAGCAGATAAAACTACATAATAAGCTCCACTACATTTGAAACATCTCCTCTTCATTTTAAAACCATTCTTATTGGGGCGCCTGGGTGGCTCAGTGGGTTAAAGCCTCTACCTTCAGCTCGGGTCATGATCCCAGGGTCCTGGGATCAAGCCCTGCATCGGGATCTCTGCACGGCAGGGAGCCTGCTTGCCTCTCTGCCTACTTGTGATCTCTGTGTGTCAAATAAATAAATAAAATTTATTTAAAAAATATTTAAATTTAAAAAAAATTCTTATTTTTCATATGCTCTTAGATCTTTCCTGATTGGAGGAGAAAGATGACCATGCATAACAGTACCCAGTATAGTTTAAAAAGCTCTTCACACTCCACGATTCTGGCTTCCTGTTTCCTATGCCCATATTCCCCAAACAGAAAAATCAAATAAAACAAAACAATGACAGGGGCGCCTGGGTGGCTCAGTGGGTTAAAGCCTCTGCCTTCGGCTCAGGTCATGATCCCAGCGTCCTGGGATCGAGCCCCGCATCGGGCTCTCTGCTCAGCAGGGAGCCTGCTTCCTCCTCTCTCTCTCTGCCTGCTTCTCTGCCTACTTGTGATTTCTGTCTGTCAAATAAATAAAGTTAAAAAAAAAAAACAAAACAATGACAAATAGGAAAAAATTATACAACCTCTTTCATAATACATTAAAAATCTCTACTAACCAAAAAGAGTTGAATTAATCTGAAAAATGAACCCTTTCACTAATGCTAGATAGTGAATTATCTTTTCTCAGGAAAACAAAAAACTGACTTTGTTATTAAAGAATGACATTTCATATTTTATATAATGTAAATTGACTAATTTATTTATTATTTTATTATATTCTTGTGGAAAGAACACAACATAATATCTACTTCCTTAACAAAGTTAAGTGCACAGTATTGTTAATTATAGGCACCATGTTGTAAGCAGATCTCTAGAACTTATTCATCTTGTATAACTGAAATTTTATGCCTGCTGACCAGCAACTTCCCCTTCCCCTCCTCCCTAATCCCTAGAAACCACCATATGTTTCCATATGTTTGACTATATTACATATGTCATATAAGTAAAATCATGCAAGATATGTCATTTTCTGTCTCTATGTGTTTGATTATACATACATCATATGTCATAAGAGCAGATTCATGCAATATTTGTCCTTTTCTAGCCAGGTTATTCCATTCAGCAAAATGCCCTCCAGGCTCATTCATACTGTCACATATGGCAAAATATCATTCTTTTAAAATTATGATGATATTCTTTTGTATGAATATGCCACATTTACTTTAGCCATTCATTTGCCAATGGACATTTATGTTCTTTCCAGATCTTGGCTTTTTTGCACAATGCTTCAATGAACATAGGAGTGCACATATCTCTTTGAGATCCCAGTTTAAATTCTTTTCGATATATATTTAGAAAAGGGATTGCTGGATCATATGGCAATTCTATTTTAAATTTTTTGTGGAATTGCCATACTTCTTTGCATAGTGGCTACACCATTTTAACATTCCCACCATGTACGGGGCTCTAATTTCCCCATATCCTTGCCAATATTTATTGTTTTTTTGTTTGCTTTTGTCATACTTTTATAGTAGCCATCCTAACAAGCATGAGGTGATACCTTGTTGTTGTTTCATTTGCATTTCCTTGATAATGACATTGAACATCTTTTTTCATAAACTTGTTGGGATTTGAGTCTTTTTAGGAGAAATGTCTGCTAAGTCTTTTGCTCAATTTTTAATTGGGCTATTTCTTTATTTGCTGTTGAGCTGTAGGAATTCCTAATAATTGGGGGGGGTATTATTCCCTTTTCAAATACATGGTTTGCAAATATTTTCTCCCTTTCTGTAGGTTTCCTTTTTATTCTGTTGATTGTTTCCTTTGCTGTGCAGAAACTTTTTGTTTGATGTAGACCCGCTTGTCTAATATTGCTTTTGTTGCTTGTGCTTTCTTCAAGGAATCATTACCAAGCCCAATGTAATGAAGCTTTTCCCATGTTTTCATCAGGGAGTTTTAAATTCCAAGCCATATGTTTAAATCTTTAATCCATTTTGGGTTGATTTATGTGTATGGGAAAAGGATCCAATTTCATTCTTTTAAATGTGGATGTTTGGGGCACCTGGGTGGCTCAGTGGATTAAGCCACTGCCTTCGGCTCAGGTCATGATCTCAGGGTCCTGGGATCAAGCCCCGCATCGGGCTCTCTGCTCCGCATGTGAGCCTGCTTCCTCCTCTCTCTCTCTGCCTGCCTCTCTGCCTACTTGTGAGCTCTCTCTCTGTCAAATAAATAAATAAATAAAAAATCTTTAAAAAAAAAAATAAATGTGGATGTTCAATTTTCCCAACTCCACTGTTGAAGAGACTGTCCTTTCCCCACTGTGAATTTTTGTTAAACCTGTTTAAAATCAGTTCACCATGTGTGCATGGATTTATTTCTGGGCTCTTGATTCTGTTCCATTTGGCTATATATCTGTTATTATGCTAGGGCCATACTGTTTTGATTACTTGATTAGCTTAGTAATGTATTTTAAAATCAGCAAGTGTGATGCCTTTGGCTTGATTTTTCTTCCTTAGTATTTCTATGGCTATTTGGGGTCCTTTATGTTTCTATATAAATTTTAGGATTGTTTTTCTGTTAAAAACACCATTGGAATTTTGATTGGGACTACATGGAATCTGTAGATTGTTTGGGGTATAATGCTCATTTTAATAATATTAAATATTCCAGTCTATCAACATAAGATGTCTATTAATTTGTGGTTTCTTTAATTTTTTCCATTAATGTTTAACAGTTTTCAGTATGCAAGTCTTTCACTTCCTTGATTACATCAATTCCTAAACATTTTATTCGTGTAATGATATTTCACATAGAATTATTTCCTTAGTTTCCTTTTTAAATAGTTTCTTTATAGGAGTGCTTGGATGGCACAGTTGATTAAGTATCCAACTCTTGTTTTGGCTCTGGTCATGATGTCAGGGTCATGAGATTGAATCTTGTGTCAGGCTCCACACTCAGTGTGGAGTCTGAGTTTCTTGCTCCCTCTATATCTGCTCCTCTTGCTTATGCTTTCCCTCTCTCTACACTAAATAAATAAGTAAATAAATAAATCTTTACAAAAATATATTTAAATAGTTTATAGAATATGACAATGCAACTCATTATTTTGTTGACTTTGTATCTGTTGTATTTTGCAATAACTGAATTTATTTATTAAGTCTAACAGTCTTTTTGTGAAGTGTAGGACTTTTACATATAGGATTATGTCATCTGCAACAGAGATAATTTTACTTCTTCTTTTCCAGTTTGCATGACTTTCATTTCTTTTTCTTGCCTAATTGCTTAACTAGGAAGTCCAGTACAAAGTTAAATAGACATGTTGAGATTGGGCATCCTTGTCTTGTTCTTAAACTTAGAGGAAAAGTTTTCAATTTTTAATCACTGTGTATGATGATAGCTCTGGTCTTTTTAAATATGGCCTTTATTGGATTGAGGAAAATTCCCTCTATACTTAATTTTTTGAGATTTTTTTAAATCACAGAAGTGTGTTGAATTTTTTTAAATGCCTATCTATTGAGATGATCATGTGATTTCTATCCTTTGTCCATCTTTTCCTGTCTGCTCTCTTATTTTGTGATTTGTTCATTTTTTGTAGTGATATGCTTTGATTCCTTTCTCTTTTTCTCTTACATATCTACTACACATATTTTCTTCAGGCTACCATGAGGCTTACATAAAATATTGTATAATGTAAGTCTATTTAAAGCAGATAACAATTTAACTTCAATTGCATACAAAACCTCTAAATTTTACTTCCCTTCCCCCACTTTATGTTGTCATCACAATTTACAGTCACTCGAATTGTGTATCTTTTAACATTTTTGTCACACTTATTTCTATACTTTTATCTTTAATCTTTTATCCTAGAAGTAAAAGTAATTTAACCATCACCATGACAGTATTCTGTATTTGTCTGTATATTTACTTCTATTGATAAGTTTCATATTTTCATATGCTTTTGTTTCTGTTTAACATCCTTTCACTTCAACTTGAAGTTGCACACTTCTTATAAAGTAGAACTTTATAAGAGAACTTCTTATAAACTTAGAACTTCTTATAAAGTAGGTCTAGTGGTGATGAACTTCCTCAGTTTTTGTCTTTGAAAGTGTTTATATCTCCTTTTTATCTGAAGGAAAATTTTTACCAGTTACAGTGTTCTTGGTTGGCAGTTTTTTTCTCTCTCAACTTTAAATATATTATCACACTTCTTCCTCATTTGAAAAGTTTCTGTGGAGAAATCTGCTGATATTCTAATGAAGGAACCCTTGTACTTGAGTCACTTTCCTCTTGCTCATTGCAAAGTTCTCTTTTTCCTTCAATTGTGACAATTTAATTATAATGTGACCTAGTGTAGACTTTTGAGATTCATCATATTTGGAATCCTTTGGGCTTCCTGGTCCTCATGGTCTGGTCTTCCCAAATTTGGGAAGTTTTCAGCCATTATATCTTTGAGTTTTCTTAAAGATATAGATCCTCTCTCTATTTCCTTTCTGGTAATCCCATAATATTTATATTGATTCTCTTGTTGTATCTTATAAGTCCCTTAGGTTTTCTTCATTTTTTCTTGTTCTATTTCCTTTGTAGTCCTCTGACTAAATAATTTCAAATGACTTGTTTTTAAGTTCACTGATTCTTTTTCTTACTTATCAACTACTGAAATTATTCTAGTTAATTTTTTTTTTCAATCTTTAATGGAGTTTATTAAACAGTCTGAATTAGATGGACACTTTCTTTTTTTTTTTCCCCCATTTTATTTATTTTTTCAGCGTAACAGTATTCATTGTTTTTGCACAACACCCAGTGCTCCATGCAAAACGTGCCCTCCCCATTACCCACCACCTGTTCCCCCAACCTCCCACCCCTGACCCTTCAAAACCATGGAATACTATGCAGCCATCAAAAGAAATGAAATCTTGCCATTTGCGACGACGTGGATGGAACTAGAGCGTATCATGCTTAGTGAAATAAGTCAATCAGAGAAAGACAACTATCATATGATCTCCCTGATATGAGGACATGGAGAAGCAACATGGGGGGTTAGGGGGATAGGAGAAGAATAAATGAAACAAGATGGGATTGGGAGGGAGACAAACCATAAATGACTCTTAATCTCACAAAACAAACTAGGGGTTGCTGGGGGGAGGTGGGATTGGGAGAGGGGGAGGGGGCTATGGACATTGGGGAGGGTATGTGCTATCGTGAGTGCTGTGAAGTGTGTAAACCTGGCGATTCACAGACCTGTACCCCTGGGAATAAAAATACATTATATGTTTATTAAAAAAAAAAATTGGAAGGGGAGGTGAACCATAAGAGACTATGAACTCTGGAAAACATTCTAGTTAATTTTTTATTTCAGTTATTTCTTATTAATGTTCAGAGTTTGTTCAGTTTTTCTTTTATGTTCAATCTCTTTGATAATATTATCATTTGTTTTCCATGAACTGTCTTCCTAATTTCATTCAGTTATTTATATGTGTTCCATTGTAATTCACCAATCTCTTTTAAAGCAATGATTTTTAATCAATTACAAATCTGACAATTTGTAAATATGCATTTCTTCAGAGTCAGTTATTGGAGATTTATTTTATTCTTTTAACTATATGTCCATGATTTCATGATTCTTAATGTTCCGTATAGCTTTGTGGTGATGTGTGTACATATAAAGAAATAGCAACCTCTCCTAGTCTTATGGACTGTCTTTAACTGGGAAAGAATTTCATCAGTGAGCTTGTCTAAAGATTCTGGGCCTTGGTTCTTTTCTACAACAAGTGTCCTATTTTTGTTTTATTTTGTTTTGTTCTTTTTGTTGTTGTTGTTGTTACTTTTTCCAAAAGCTCATAATCTCTTGCTCCCTGTGGTGACTGGCTATGTCATTTCTGCCATCACTCCACATGAAACAAGATAGAAACCAGCCCCTCACATAGTGCACTGAAAAACCACAGGCATTAAGGACATGCTTAACTTTTCTCCTTCCCTTCTTAGGAATAAACCTCAATTATCCTTTTCTACATCCCAGAGCCATGCTGGCTGCTATCCCAGTCATCTGGAGTATGCTATTTTCTTTAGCTGTCTGTGTGAGGCAGGGCAGAAACCAGCATCTCCTGCAGCCCACTGAAATACCAGGAACATTGGAGTCACACTTGACTCTTCCCTCCCTTCAGGAGAAGCCTCAGTTCTGCACCTTCTTCAAGTCTCACAGAGTGTTTTAGGCCACAGGAATGTGCCTTTCCCCTAAAGCCCTCAGGCTTCCAGGCTATTCCAAGACAAGACAGATGGACACCCTTCAGGGATGTCACTGTAAGGCCAGGGACATCAGATGCGGATCTAAAAGTTCCCTCTTACACCATGCTGGTGTCACAATCTCTCGACACTGAACTGTGCCAGCTTGGGGGAAGGGCTCATGCAGTAAAAGTTAAATTGTTCTTATCCATTTCAGTGCAGGTAATGTCAATTTTTTTCTTATCTAGGGTACTGTAAATTCTTAACTGGATTTTGGTCTTCTCATAAACGTTTTGCTTTTGTTTTGTTTTGGTTTACTGCTTTGGTTGTTTTTACTTAAATCATTGTCAGTTCTGTTTTTATGGGGGAATGAGTGTTAAGACTTCCTATTCTAACAAACTGCTGACATCACTCTCTTTAGTGATTTATTCATAATGAGAATATATTTACACATATAATTGATTTTTAAAATAAGAACAAATCTTATAAATTGTAAAAATAATGTAAAATATTTTCTTCAACTGCTTGATTCAAAGATTTTTTTCTGTTTATTTGACAGAGAGAGAGAGAGAGAGAGATCAAAAATAGGCAGAGAGAGAGGAGGAAGCAGGCTCCCTGCTGAGCAGACAGTCCCAAAGTGGGGCTCGATCCCAGGATCCTGAGATCATGACCTGAGCTGCTTAACCCACTGAGTCACTCAGGAACCCCTCAATTGCTTGATTCAAATATGTATTTTATATGAGCATTTTTTCATCTTTGTGACAATTTGATACATCTTAATATTTTGAAGCTAGGTTAAATATAATCATCCTAACCATGAAGGATCATTTATTTCTACTTTAAAAGGAACCTTACTATGAATACTAAATATTTTATTAATTAAATGAATTTAATTCTCTGTGGTCTGAAGTAAAGCCAGAGATAGAAAGAGATGATTATATTAATCCTGTGTTTGGAAAGACTCAAAAGACAAATGATGAATATGAAATGTGTAATCTCTCTTGCCATCTCAAACTACTCTTTATAGAGAGAAGCAAGGACATGGATAGATCATTCAAAAAGATTAGATAATTTTTGGAAAAAATATGCAATTAATATGTTTTTGATAGATATACTGGTAGACCTGATGAATGGATTTTTCAGTGAACTTCAGAACTTTTTAAGTCAGTGTCATATCCATGAAGAAGTTGAGCTATCTAACACCAGCCTCATGCTCCTTGTTCATCCATCTCCTCTAGTCAACCTGAATCGCTGGTTCCTGAGTCTTAGTCATATTTCAAGTTGAAATTGTCCCATCTTTTAATCTCCAATCCATTTATGTCATGTTCAATCCCAACCTCCTACCTTTCTATCTTAAATAACTATTGCTCTTTGGAGGATGTCCTACTGGCTCCTGTATTTGTCCCTATCCCTTCATGTTCTGCTATATATATTTCATTTCCTAATCATTTTAGAATCAATGGGTCATAACCTCAATTAATCTTTTGCCAAGCCTTTGGAAACTGAAACTGAACCGGCTGGACAGTTCTGGGTCTTCATCTTCTCAATGCTTGCATCTTGGTTGCTGAGACAACTGGAGAAAATGACTCAAAAATGCAGATTTATTAACCCTTAAATCTTAGTCACTACTGCCCACAGGTCTCAATGCTCAGCTCTGAAATCTAATATTTCTTAATTCAGTTCAATAGCCACTTCCTGATGTGACTTCTTCAAACATTCTTGACTATATCTCAAAACTTTCAGCTTCTCACCTCTATGCTCTTACCTCTGCCTCATACATTACAGAGAGAACCACAAAACCAAACCGCATCATTTTTTAAAAAAATCAGCCACATTTCTTACAATTGTACTCATTCATTTCCCTATCCCTCTTTTTTAAATAGAAGAATCCTGCCCACACCCCCCCCCCCCACCAGCTCTCTTATTTTTACTTTTTATGCCCTGGATACAACTCTCTCTCACCTTCTTAAGAAACTTATTCCAAATCTTGAGCTTCTTTTTGTCTTCTGACTCTCAACATTTAAATATTCTAAATTTTCTTTTGTCTTAGAATGATGTTCTCTCTTCCTGAAGTCCCATTGTTGCTCTGAGCTATGAATCTTCCTTCTGTTACATTTCTTTCTCTTCACTTTGCACCACCAAACATTTTAAAAAGTTAGCCACATTTTTTAAAAATTTCTTTTCAGCATAACAGTATTCATTGTTTTTGCACACCCAGTGCTCCATTCAATACGTGCCCTCCCTAATACCCACCATCTTGTTCCCCCAACATCCCACCCCCCTGTCCCTTCAAGACCCTCAGGTTGTTTTTCAGAAAAAAAAGTTAGCCACATTTGATTTAATCACCTCTGAATCTACTTATTTTTTAAATCTACTTCAAAAGGGATTCGGCTCCCAGTAGTCTAATTGAATTTCTGCTCCTGTTAAGGTTATAAGAACCCTATGCCACTATCAGACCTGTTCTATCCTTATCCTACTTGATCTCCCAGCAGGATTTGACATAGCTTTTCACTTCTTTTTTCTATAAGCTATCCTTCTCTAGGTTTCCTACATACTCTGTTTTATTCTCTTTTTTTCCTTCTTATCTGGTCATCCTATCACTGCACTTTTGCTGGCTTAACCAACTCCAGATGAGTATTTATGACTTTTCAAGGACTTTGTTTAGTACTCTGTCATTTCTTTTCTTATCTCATTTTCGTTTTTTAAAATTTATTTATTTTTATTTTTTATTTTAATGCTTACCTCATTTTCATACAAGTTTCTTTCATGTATCAGATACATAGAGAGATAGATAGGAAGAATACTACATATGTATGTGTGTATATATAGTTATAGTAATATACATATTATGATAATACATAATACTATATCTGAGTTCCAAACCCATATATCTAACTTCTCCTTCAACAGGTCACTTAGAAGCTGCATATGCAGAAGCTGAACTCACCACTTTATTTATTCAGATTCCCCGAATGTTCTTTACCTCAGCAAATAGCATAAACATTTTCTTTTTTCTTTAAGATTTTGCTTATTTATTTTGACACAGAGAGAGAGATAGTGAGAGAGAGAGAGAACACAAGCAGGGGGAGATTCGGGCAGGCAGAGGGATAGGGAGAAGCAGGCTCCCTGCAAGGAGCCTGACACGGGGCTTGATCCCAGTTCCCTGGGAATCATGACCTGAGTCGAAGGCAGCTGCTTAACACACTGAGCCACCCAGGTACCCCTAACACCAATATTTTCTAACATTGTCATAGCCAGCCAGATGAGCAGAGCCCTTTTTAAGTCTGATTCCTGAGGGAGTCCCACATTTTGGATAATCTTCTTTGCATTTTCAAAGGCCCTCACGGTGTCCAGGACTCTCTCTGGTCAGAAGTGTCATTTGGATAGGATGCCCAAGCTTCAACCTTGTTCTAGTAGACCTCATCACAGATGGTATCCTAAAAGATCCTATCTCAGAATTTTCAAGATTCTCTCTCTGGTGCCAAGTTCTGGATCCTCTTTCTTCCCTTTGAGATATACTCCAACCCTCCTTCCTCCCACACCACTTGACAGATGCCATAAGGAACTCAGATGCAAGAGAGCATCTTATGGACAGATCACTTACAGGCCAGTGTAGTATTTCTTTCATGGGTTCACCTGAAACTGGACTGCCAGAATGGCACTGATTACTGATTTGAGGGTGACTTTCTTTCACATTTGACACCAGTCTGAGTAATGAACTCTATAGGAATCTATTGCTTATTCTTGAGTTTAGGCCACACGTATGTGGATTCATGTATTCGTTCTCATCTGTCTTAGTTCTACTGCTGTGCTGCCTCTAGTCTACAGCACCTTGGTATGGCTAGAGTGGTGGCAAGTGTTCTTTACCCTGTGACTTTTAGCTGCTCACATTTGGGGCAGTCACTCCACCTCCTCCACAGGCTCCTTCCCATAGTTCAGGCAGAACTCAGGGAGTCATTGCTCTTATCTCCTCTGAGGAATCTGCACATTTGCTGCAAAGCCTTTTGTTTGTTCTGATCCATGTGCTAATGATTTTCCTCCTGTGACTGTCTTACACAATGCTGGATAAGGAATGGGCATCCTTTGCAAAAATGAGCATTGCCTTTCTTCCTCTGCCAACAGATCCTCATCTACCATTCTTGCTGCTGTTAGTGTGTGCAAGGCAAGGTTGCAGGCATTGTGGATGGAGATAACATTCTAGAAATGCAATGATGCATTCTAGAAATGGAATGATGCATTCTAGAAATGCAATGATGCCAGACTAAAAGATCAGAATATGGTTAGAAGATGTATTGCTTCTTGTTTATGCTATAAAATTCTGAATGGTATATTTTATTTGATCAGAAAGCTAACTATTGTTTACATCATCTTACTCTGGGTAAGACTTGCATTTGTAGCCATCATAGTAGAAGCACAGTAAGAACCTGTAAGAGAGTCACTGGAAGTTGTTATTCACAGGGAACAGGATGAATGATGCAGTGTCATGTGTAATGATGTGGGTCAAATAAATGGTATGAGGGAACTGCAAAAGCAAGCAGTTCTATAGTATTTCAATGAAACAAGTTTCCAAAGGGCCATGACATGTTAGAACATGTAATAGCAGTATTGTTGTATTTTCTCTGTAGTAGTAGATATATAATTAACCATGAGTGGTATATTTGGCAATAAAGAACACAAAGAAATGACACTTGGAGCTGAACACCCAGAGATTATATTATGAAATCTTCCTGTACATGGATTGGAGAATAAAGAAAGACAAAAATATCTCTTCTTTCTATATTATTTCAAATCCACTATTCACATGTGCTTGTGAATTTTGTGTTCAATTTTTAAACCACATTGTGCATATAGACAGGGTACCCTTACCATTTATTTCCCTGAGGGCCATGCTACCTAGGTTGGGCTTGCCATCCTTCACTTCCTTTTGAAGCAAGAATTCTGTTGATTATTAGATCTCAGTATTTCTTTCTCACAGTTTTTACTTCACTTCAATATATTCACCATGTTTATTTTTTAAATTGTTCTCAAATCCAGTCACTCTTTCCCAAGTTTCCATTATTTTTCCCCCAAGCTATGGTATTAACCAGTCACCTGTCCCTCCTTCCTCTGACCATGTATGCCCATATTCCATATTGTAGTCAGTAAGGTTGATCTCGCATTCCAACTGCTTAAAGTATTGAAATTGTTTAACTTCCCCTGAAGAAGACAGTCAACAGTTTAAATGTGGCTGACCAGGACGGTTATCACCTGAACCTGGCTTACCTCTCCAGCCTCATGTTGTATACTTTATACATTTGTTCTCCATATTTCCCTTTCTCATCTAAACAATATTAACAAGAACCTATTACGTGAGGTACCACACAAAATACTGAACATACAGTGGTAATGAAAATAGATCTTGTTCTTACCACATGTTCTTACCACATCTTACCATGATGGACACTTGAATTATAGCGAAGAAAAAAGTTTTTAATGATCATCATCACATATCAAAGTAAAATTGTACCTGCGATAAATTGTAAATAAGGACTACTTGTATCTTGAAATAATAATGCATCAAAAATTTTATAATAATAGATACCAGGAATAAATGGACATTCATTACTAGATGAAAGAGAGAGAAGAAACTTTGTTTTTATGTTGCTATTTGTTTGTTTGTTTAATATGCCATGCTTTTGCCTGCTTTCTGGTTTACACAAGTTACTCTCAAGATGTATAATGGTCTTTCTTTCTGACTTGAGTGGCCTCCATGTATTTATCAGGGTTCAGTTTAAATATCATTTCTGGGATGCCTGGGTGGTTCAGTTGGTTAAGCGTTTGTCTTTGGGTCAGGTCATGATCCCAGGGTTCTGGGATCCAGCCCTGCATTGGGCTCTGCTCAGCGGGGAGCCTGCTTTCAACTCTGCCCCTTCTCCATCTTATGCTCTCCCTCTCTCTCTCTTGCTCATTCTGTCTCTCAAATAAATAAAAACTTAAAAAAATAAATATAATTTCCAAAACAATCAAGTGCCTATGATTTGTTCACATGGGACTTTGCTATGCTTTTTATTTTTTACAGAACACTTTTTAATATTTACCTAATGTCTCTGTTAACTAACAGACTGTTATCTGATTGTTGCATGTTTTATGAGAATATGTAATATCTACGTCATTCACAGATGTATTTCTAATGTGTAGCACAGAGCCCAAGACATAAGTACTCAAATTTTTATTGAATAAATGAGTAAGAACTTACAATCCAGCAACAATGCTATGTGCTGTGTAGTAAAAATAAATAAGATAAATAAGATATGATTCTGGCCCTCAGAGAAGATATTTTAGTTAAAGTAATACTTGATAAGACCAAACACAAAGTGTCAAAGAGGCCATGATTTTTGAGCTTTGTCCTAAGAAATCATATCCCCAGTCACTGAAGTATCTGAATAGAGGCCAATTTTTCAATCAAGTGTACCAGGGGTTAGTGGAAGAGATTCCTGAACTGGTAGACCTGATTAAATAAAATGATCTCTAAATGTCCTTTCAATGTTTGTTACTAATGTAAGTATCAACTTGATGTTTTCACTAATTTCAATGATTAAACTCAATTGAAGTGAGTCAATGCAATTGGTACATTTTAGATTTAGCTTACTTACTTTGGGGAAATCAGAGAATATGTATGTTTTATGATATGCATTAATAAGATTAAGAAAAACAATTCTGTATTTGTGAACTATTTCATATGACTTTTAAAATAATAAAATCAATATTATTAAAATTGTAAATTATAGAAAGATCACTTGTATTTGGATAGGATTTTCAAGTGACTCAGCTTTCACACAGACAGTTATAAAACATAAAATGCTATTTTATTTGAAAATGATGGTATTTAGTCTTAGAATAGCTTTGAGAAAACAATAGCATAATCCTTCCTCTATTTTAGCATTAATATGAGGAATAGATTTTATCTTTTTTTCTCCAGTCTGTAGAAGTATTTTATGTCATTTGGAAATCTGAGCTATAATATTATATCATATGTGTGTATAAGACATATAAAATATGTATATTTTATGTTTTGTACTGCTGAAACATATTTTCGCTAAAGAGGAAAATAAAATTCCCTCCTTCCCCTCACATATAAAACTTTGGAGCATAATTTTATACTACAGGTTCTAAACTAGATCAACTGGCATTTTGAGAAGTTCAAAATGTGTAACAGACCTGCAGTAAGAACAGAACTATTGAGCCTGCCAATAAATATTACTACACAAGATTTAAACCTTTAATGGTAAATGACTGTTTGAAGCTCAGTGTGGGAAATACAGAATATAAATGGAGCACATATTGGGGATCTTTAATACACACACACACACACACACACACATACACACACACTTTTTTTATGTCCAAACATGACATGTGTTCTAAATGAAACACTACCTCTTCCACACAAACTTTTATAAGTATAATTTTCTAAATCTTTGATATTTTAGAAAAAAATATATATGTATGTATGGAAATATATATATATGTATGTATATTATATATATATATGTATATGTTTTTATATATCCAGCATTTTTTAAATTTATTTATTTTTTTCAGCATAACAGTATTCATTGTTTTTGCACAACACCCAGTGCTCCATGCAATACGTGCCCTCCCTATTACCCACCACCTGTTCCCCCAACCTCCCACCCCCCCGACCCTTCAAAACCCTCAGGTTGTTTTTCAGAGTCCATAGTCTCTTATGGTTCGCCTCCCCTTCCAGTTTTTTTTTTAATTTTTTTATAAACATATAATGTATTTTTATCCCCAGGGGTACAGGTCTGTGAATCGCCAGGTTTACACACTTCACAGCACTCATGATAGCACATACCCTCCCCAATGTCCATAACCCCCTCCCCCTCTCCCAACCCCACCTCCCCCCAGTATATCCAGCATTTTTACATTGACTAAACATTCAGTCATATGTAAGCCCCAAACCCATGGGAATCTGGCTCACAAAATTAGCTTAGGAAATATAAGGATAATTATCAGACTTGGTTTTTTAGGTATGTTCCTAGGACCTTTGTTGGGATTGGGGCATATGCAGAGATTTGGTGGGTATTTAAAAATATCCATACTTTCAGATTTAGAAAGTCTAGAGAAAGTAACTTCTGTATAGGAAATTCAGCAATTATGTACTTATCTATCTATCCATCCTAAATATTTGTGTGTACTTTGAAAGAATAACAACATGAAAGTCAATTGCTGGGAAAAAAGAATTCAGCTAAGAATGTGGCACTGTGAAGTAATAGAATGTTCACTTCCCTAAAGTAATCAATTTATTCAAAATGATTTATAGCATTTGACAGAGTCATAGTTACCACCCCAGACTCAACGGCCCTTCCTATTATGTCTTCTAGAAGTAGAATAAATAGAGCAACACTGAATTGTCCATCTACTACATTAATCCAGGATTTAATTGTGAAAGAGAGGAAGAAGGAAGACTCTATAAGGAACATCCACCAGGGGAAAATAAATTTCTGTGATGAGTCTATTGTCATCAGAGGATAGAATTTCTTTTCCTTTACTACGACACGTCCTTCACTGAATAATGACAATTTCCCAAAAGGAAAAACTCACAGCATATTGAGCCAACTCTAGAGATTTTGAATTTCACTTCAATATTTACATGTTAGCATGAAGCTGGAAACAAGATAATGCATATAATAAATTTGATCAAAATACATAAAACAAAACCTTACAATAGGAGAAACAGGTAAATTTACAATCATAGTTACAGATTTTATTTTTTAAAATTTTTGTTACTTTAACCCCCCTAAATTTTTATTTAAATTCCAGTTAGTTTACATACAGTGTAATATTGATCTCAAGAGTAGAATTTAATGATTCATCACTTACATACAACACCCAGTGCTCATCACAAGTGCATTTTTAAAAAAAATTTTTTTATAAACATATAATGTATTTTTATCCCCAGGGGTACAGGTCTGTGAATCACCAGGTTTACACACTTCATAGCACTCACCATAGCACATACCCTCCCCAATGTCCATAACCCCACCCCCCTCTCCCAACTCCCCCTCCCCCCAGCAACCCTCAGTTTGTTTTGTGAGATCAAGAGTCACTTATGGTTTGTATCCCTCCCAATCCCATCTTGTTTCATTTATTCTTCTACTACCCCCCCAACCCCCCATATTGCATCTCCATGTCCTCATATCAGGGAGATCATATGATAGTTGTCTTTCTCCGATTGACTTATTTCACTAAGCATGATACCCTCTAGTTCCATCCACGTCGTCGCAAATGGCAAGATTTCATTTCTATTGATGGCTGCATAGTATTCCATTGTGTATATATACCACTCTTCTTTATCCATTCATCTGTTGATGGACATCTAGGTTCTTTCCATAGTTTGGCTATTGTAGGCATTGCTGCTATAAACATTCGGGTACACGTGCCTCTTCGGATCACTATGTTTGTATCTTTAGGGTAAATACCCAGTAGTGCAATTGCTGGGTCATAGGATAGTTCTATTTTCAACATTTTGAGGAACCTCTATGCTGTTTTCCAGAGTGGTTGCGCCAGCTTGCATTCCCACCAACAGTGTAGGAGGGTTCCCCTTTCTTCGCATTCTCGCCAGCATCTGTCATTTCCTGACTTGTTAATTTTAACCATTCTGACTGGTGTGAGGTGATATCTCATTGTGGTTTTGATTTGTATTTCCCTGATGCCGAGTGATGTGGAGCACTTTTTCATGTGTCTGTTGGCCATCTGGATGTCTTCCTTGCAGAAATGTCTGCTCATGTCTTCTGTCCATTTCTTGATTGGATTATTTGTTCTTTGAGTATTGAGTTTGCTAAGTTCTTTATAGATTTTGGACACAAGCCCTTTATCTGATATGTCATTTGCAAATATCTTCTCCCATTCTGTTAGTTGTCTTTTGGTTTTGTTAACTGTTTCCTTTGCTGTGCAAAAGCTTTTGATCTTGATGAAATCCCAATAGTTCATTTTTGCCCTTGCTTCCCTTGCCTTTGGCAATGTTCCTAGGAAGAAGCTGTGGCGGCTGAGGTCGAAGAGGTTGCTGCCTGTGGTCTCCTCAAGGATTTTGATGGATTCCTTTCTCACATTGAGGTCCTTCATCCATTTGGAGTCTATTTTCATGTGTGGTGTAAGGAAATGGTCCAATTTCATTTTTCTGCATGTGGCTGTCCAATTTTCCCAACACCATTTATTGAAGAGGCTGTCTTTTATCCATTGGACATTCTATCCTGCTTTGTCAAAGATTAGTTGACCATAGAGTTGAGGGTCTATTTCTGGGCTCTCTATTCTGTTCCACTGATCTATGTGTCTGTTTCTATCCCAGTACCATGCTGTCTTGATGATGACAGCTTTGTAATAGAGCTTGAAGTCCAGAATTGTGATGCCACAATTGGCTTTCTTTTTCTTTGGCTTTCTTTTTCTTTTCTTTTTCTTTGGCTTTCTTTTTCAATATCCCTTTGGCTATTCGAAGTCTTTTCTGGTTCCATATAAATTTTAGGATTATTTGTTCCATTTCTTTGAAAAAAATGGAGGTATTTTGATAGGGATTGCATTAAATGTGTAGATTGCTTTAGGTAGCATAGACATTTTCACAATATTTATTCTTCCAATCCAGGAGCATGGAACATTTTTCCATTTCTTTGTGTCTTCCTCAGTTTCTTTCATGAGTACTTTATAGTTTTCCGAGTATAGATTCTTTGCCTCTTTGGTTATGTTTATTCCTAGGTATCTTATGGTTCTGGGTGCAATTGTAAATGGGATTGACTCCTTAATTTCTCTTTCTTCTATATTGTTGTTGGTGTACAGAAATGCAACTGATTTCTGTGCATTGATTTTATATCCTGACACTTTTTACTGAATTCCTGTACAAGTTCTAGCAGTTTTGGAGTGGAGTCTTTTGGGTTTTCCACATATAGTATCATATCATCTGCGAAGAGTGATAGTTTGACTTCTTCTTTGCCAATTTGGAAGCCTTTCATTTACTTTTGTTGTCTGATTGCTGAGGCTAGGACTTCTAGTACTATATTGAATAGCAGTGGTGATAATGGACATCCATGCTGTGTTCCTGACCTTAGCAGAAAAGCTGTCCGTTTTTCTCCATTGAGAATGATATTTGCGGTGGGTTTTTCATAGACGGCTTTGATAATATTGAGGTATGTGCCCTCTATCCCTACACTTTGAAGAGTTTTGATCAGGAAGGGATGCTGTACTTTGTCAACTGCTTTTTCAGCATCTATTGAGAGTATCATATGTTTCTTGTTCTTTCTTTTATTAATGTGTTGTATCACATTGATTGATTTGTGGACGTTGAACCAACCTTGCAGCCCTGGAATAAATCCCACTTGGTCGTGGTGAATAATCCTTTTAATGTACTGTTGGATCCTGTTGGCTAATATTTTGGTGAGAATTTTCACATCTGTGTTCATCAAGGACATTTAATACAGTGTGAAGTCCAGAATTGTGATGCCTCTAGCTTCACTTTTGTTTTTCAAGATTGTTTTGGTTACTTGTGTCATTTGTGGCTCCATACAAATTTTAGGATTCTTTGTTCTAGCTTTGTGAAAAATGCTGATGGTATTTTGATAGAGATTGATATTAAATGTGTAGATTGCTCTGGATAATATAGACATTTTAACAATATCTGTTCTTCCAATCCATGAACATGCAATGTTTTCCATTTCTTTATGTCATCTTCAATTTCTTTCATAAGTATGCCATAGTTTTGAGGGTACAGATCTTTTACATCTTTGGTTAGGTTTATTTCCAGGTACCTTAGAGAACTACAGGCCAATATCCCTGATGAACATGGGTACAAAATTTCTCTTTAAAACACTAGCAAATCAAATCCAACAGTAAGTACATTAAAAGAATCAGTCACCAAGATCAAATAGGATTTACTTCTGGGCTGCAAGGGGGTTCAACATTCATGAATTAATCAATGTGATACACCACATTAGTAAAAGAAAGGATAAGAATCATATGATCCTTTCAATAAATTCAGGGGGGAAAAGGATTTGACAAAATATAACATCCATTCATGATAAAAACCTCAACAAAGTAGGGTTAGAGGAAATATATGTTTACATCATAAGAGCCATATATGAGAGACCCACAGCTAATATCCTCAATGGGGAAAAACAGAACTTTTCCTCTAAGGTCAGGAATAAGACAGAGATGTCCATTTCTCACCATTGTTATTTAACAAAGTACTGGAAGTACTAGCTTCAGCAATCATACAACAAAAAGAAATAGAAAGCATTCAAATTGGTAAGAAGTCAAGCTTTCACTATTTGCAGGTGACATGATACTCTTCTATATTGGAAACCTGAAAGACTCCACCAAAAAATTGCTAGAACTGATTCACCAATTCAGTAAAGTTGCAGTAGGCAAAATCAATGTACAGAAATCTGTTGCATTTCTATACACCAGGAACGAAGCAGCATAAAGAGAAATCAATGAACTGATTGCATTTACAATTTCAACAAATACAATAATATATCTAGGAATAAGCTTAACCAAAGAGGTAAAAGACTCTATTTTTATATAAAGTAAATATATAAAGTGGTTGTCTAAGGTTGATGGTGGGGGAGAATTAACTGCAGTGAGCTAACAGGGAGTTTTTTGGGGCTGATGGAATTATTTATAATTGACTGTGGTAATGATGACATTTCTAGAAACTTATTGGTCTCCATAACAAAATGGTGTATTTTATTATATGTAAATTATACCTCAATAAAGCCAATTAAAGACAAAGACAAAAAATAGTAAGAGCTAATAATATACACCATTTGAAGACTTATTTGCTTTATTTTAAAAGTGAACATGATCTTCTGATGATGTATTTCAAGGATCAGTTGTTGTGGCACTATTACCAAACATCCAATTAACTTGGGTTGTGACCTGTACAAAATCACTTAACTGCTTTGTTTCTACAGATAAAATCACTTTGGTCTTAAAAACAGACTGATAATTTTGTAGTAATTGAAGTCACAATAAGCAATGTAATGTCAGCTTATTCCCTACTGTACCCCAAACATATCTGGGAAATACACTTGATAAAATGTTTTTCCTTGTATGGATTTCAGGAAGCCAAAGTGTACAACTAAAGTGTAGATTAGTATCAGGAGCTTGAAGGAGAGATTCAGACTTCATTACATTTTTCTTTTTGTCCCTTAGACTATATTTGCAGTGATGAAGCCTTCCTGATATTATGTTTTGTTTGCAGAAAGAACAAATGTCGTTGCTAACCTTTAACATATGAACAACCCTTAAAGCACATTGCTCTGTATCCTAAAATTGGGTGTATTTAATGTATACAATTTTCTTGTAATGGATGTTTTAATAAGCCAGGGACTTTGGGTAAATCGTTGGCATTTGGAAGAAGAGAATACAGAAACTAGCCATATGATTTTAATCTTTATCTGAATTCAATCAATTCTACATATGACATTTTAGAATTTCAATATCTGAAATTCTTTTGAGAGATATTCATTGTATTTTCTGGTTAAACATTTGAAATAATGCTTTATGCAGTTCACCTACCATCCTTGCTAGTGTCATATATAAATCTCTCCTCCCCACGTGCTTATACTACTGCAATTACTGCCTACCTTTTTTGCTTGATTTTACATTTGTTCTTCCTTGCAAATCATTTTCCAGGCAGTTGCAAAAAAGGTAATTTTTACATGTGAACCAGATCATGAAAAAATACTGATTATAATGACTTGGCAGAGTGCTTAGGATATCCAAACCTAAAAAATTTCATCAATTGATCTGCTCCTTGTCTGCATTTTGGAACTTATCTTGTAGCTATGTCCTCCAGGTTCACTGTTCAAACCACATTTGCTTGTTCCCACCTAAGGACCTTTGCACTTTCTGTCCTATCTACCCGGACGATTCTTTTCTCATGTTATTTTGGCATTTATTGTCATTTAGATCTCAGCTTATATGTCACTTCTGTCCATTATCGTTTTTTTAAATTTCTTTTTAGCATAACAGAATTCATTGTTTTTGCACCACACCCAGTGCTCCATGCAATATGTGCCCTCCTTAATACCCACCACCTGGCTCCCCCAACCTCCCACCCCCTGCCCCTTCAAAATGCTCAGACTGTTTTTCAGAGTCCATAGTCTTTCATGGTTCACCTCCCCTTCCAATTTCCCTCAACTCCCTTCTCCTCATTATCTGGTTTTTTCTCCTTTAGAGTATTTATTACCACCCAAAATTAAAATTTTCACTTATTTATTGTTTATGGCACATAACTTCATCAGAACAAAGTCTCTGTTACCTTTATTGCTACTGCTTCCTTCTGAATTCTTTCTTTTTACTACAAGTACCCAATTTTTTGCACAAGAGTTTACATAGTTTTATTACTTTTGCTTTTTAAAAATGACTAATATAAATGCAAACAACTTTTTAAAAATATTTACAATTTTTTAAGAAATATAATACAAATTTACAAGATAATTCAGGAAGTTTAAAATTCTCCATCCAAAAGTAAAAAATTCCCTGTAGACCACATACAAAATTTTCATTGTGATTCAGTTTATTAGATATCCAATTCGGAATTTGATTCTGCATGCTTAACATAGTGTTTTCAGAACAATTTGAAATATTTAAATGACCAACTTCATAATTTCTAGTGGGGATATCCTTCAAATGTAAATTCTAGTTAGCTGTTGATGTGATCATATTGTGTAGAACATCTTACAAAGAACAAACAGCTGGCACAAAATGGAAACTAAGAAATTAAAATTATGAGATGATTCAACTATATTTACCACTTGTTTAGTTTAATTGGATTTACTCTTATAGCATATTGTAGTTTATTGCCTAAAAAGATAAAACCAAGTAGATGAATTTTATATTACAATTTAAATCACAGCATGTGTTATAATTAAAAATGTAAATGTGGATATATAATTTTTTTAAAAACTCAGTTCCAAGGGGATTTAATACAAACTCCATCAGTACATCTACTTAAATAAAATTTTAAACTCCTATATGTTTTATTTAGTTGGCAGGAAGATCCATAGATATAGTGCTTAGGGCCACAGATAAAATTCATGGCCTAATGTATACAAATATTTTTTAAACTATGTTGTCCCTTGTCATTAAATTACTTAAGATTTATAGTATTAAATTTTGGTCGAGTACTTTTTGGTAATTCCAGGAATCTGGAAAACAAAATGAGTATATATTATCAAAGATCTTTTCAATTTTTATGCTCTACTCAACTATTAAAAAAAACTTCTATCACTCTATTTTCATAAATATTTCTCAGGAAATTACTTTCATGGAGTATTTTAAAGCATATACCAGAATATCTAGGTCTATGTGAAATGTTAGAGAAATGCTCTTTGACTATATTATATCAAACAGTAATTTATAGGCTATATCTGAATACTGAAAATTGTTAGTGAAATTATCTGGCTAACACTTATCTTCACTTAATTCTCAAATGTCACCAAAGAAGCCTTCCCTGCACTGACATCGGTGTCTAGCTTTGGGTGACATGACCTCCCAGCTCTCTTAGAAGTCTACACAATGTATCATGTGCTGACTATGATATTCTTTTGAAAACCCTAAGTACAATGTATTATAGAGGACATGGAGTATTGACGGCACATAATGGAGAGGGAACTAACCTGATCTAGGAATCAAGGTTGACTCCTAAAAATAATGGACATTTAAACTGAGACCTGAACAAAAGAATGACTATGACAAATGAAATGGATAACGTTTTGGAACATAAAGTTGTTCACAACTTTTTTTTACTCCTAAGTCTTTTAATATCCATGGGGCTTATTGCAGTGGTCCGTCTTTCCTTCTTAATACTAGAATTTGTGTTCTCTCTCTCTCTCTGATTAGCCTGGCTAGAGTTTTATTAATTTTATTATTTTATTGATCTTTACAGAGAATTAACTTTAAGTTTCATTGATTTTCTTTTTTTTTACATATATATTTGTAAATTATAATCTGGTAATTTACATACAATAAAATGTACCCATTTTGTATAATGAATTTTAACACATAGTATATACACAGGTAACCATCACAATGGTCAAAATACAGGACATTTCCATTCTTTCAAAAAGTTTTCTCGTGGTCCTTTGTTATTAATCCCCCCTACTCCCTTAGGCCAAGACTACCAATGATTTGTTTCTATCACTATGGTCAGATTTGCTTATTCTAGAATTTCATGTAAATGAAGTTATTCATTATATAATATTTGGAATATGTCTCCTTTCACTTAGCATATATCTTACTTTGATAAGATAGTTTTACATGTATCAGTAGCTTATCCATTTTCTTTGATCCGTAGTACATACCTAAAACATATTTTTTATCGCTTCAAGAAATGATGAATATTTTTAACTTTTCTACTTTGGGGATATTATGAATAATGCTGCTATGAACACTGTTCTATAACTATGTTGACATATGCTTTCATTTTTTTTGGATAAATACCTATAGGTGAAATTACCATGTCAGCTTGTATTTTTAAGTATCATAATTGGTATTGCATTATATATTTCTTTCTGCTTCCTAATTTTTGTTCATTAAGCACTAAACCTATAAAATATATCTTTCTATGTGTACATCTGGTCTCAAGCTTATAACTCTTGCATTGTACTCCATGTTATATATCCATCAGATATCATTGAGACACTGTGTGCTGAAATTTGCCTCCAACCCTTACCACCACATATTTTTGCCAGACTTACAAGTTTGTAACAAGCTTTCTATTCCGTAGTATCTGTATTAAGAGAAGATATTAGTGTTAGTTGAATGTGGAATTCATTTTTTAAATTTTAATTCCATTATAATCAACATACAGTGTCATATTAGATTCAAGTGTAAAATATAGTGACCCAACAATTATATACAGTATCTAATGTTCATCATGATAAGGTAACAATACTTTTAAAGCTCTTGGTTCTCTTTACTAAATCATTTCTGGTAACATTTTGCTATTTATGTGCTCTCACTATCAGTTTGAAGAGAAGAGACTAAATTCTGACTGAAAATATCAACTTGGTTGCAAACACACATGAGACTAGTCAAGGAGGCCTAATGTACTGAATTATCAGATGGTGAATTTGGTTAGAGAAAACAGATTGGGTATCTCTTTCTTCTGTATGCCCTATTTAATTGTCCATCAAATACTTTTTGATGAAAAGTATGATGGAAGCTTGATGAAATACTGAAATCCTTTGTATGTATGCCTGCTCCTTGAAGTACAGAAACATGTCGTCTTCAGTTTATTTAAATAAATGAGTTTATTTATTTATTCTTATTTAAATAAGAAAGTGATTAAATCCATGGAAAAGTGGCTCTATAGTTGATAACCTCTCTTCTCCTTCCCCTCTTCTGGCAACAACAGTCCTCAAACAAGGCATATCCTGGGGATTTTGTGGGCTACTCACACTGCTACATTTGGTGTCATATACTAATCAGCCTAATTAACATAAGCAGTAAGGAATGTGCTATCACATGCAACAAAAATTCCAGCAGTAAGGCAGCTGCAGAATATAGTTATAGAACAGTTCTGTCTTTAAGGACCCAAGGTCTCTCTATTTCTGGTGTTGCAATCCTCAGTGTGTCAGCCTTTCCCTTAGGCTTGCTCATCTAAAGAATATGGACATAGCAGTCCTAGAATAAACATCTGTACAAGAAAATAGTAAAAACAGGAAAAATATCAAAATCTAAAAAACATTCTCTTTTCTTACAGTATCCCTTCAAGGAGGAGAAATCCATCCTTTCCTTTTCTTTCTCTCTCTTTCTTTCCTTCTGCTTAAGAATGGCTATGCATGATTTATAAGGTCAGAAAAATGTTTTTTTCAGTTATGATATATTTAATAATATTTTCTTAGTCTTTTAGGTGATGGTGGCATTACGAATCCTAAGAATTCCAGATGGTATTTTACTTTTTTTTACCTGTTCCTTTTTACTTTTTATTATTATTTTTTTTATTATGTTCTATTAGCCAACATATAGTACATCATTAGTTTTTGAGGTAGTGTTGAGTGATTCACAAGTTGTGTAGAACACCCAGTGCTCATCACAGCATGTGCCCTCCTTAGTACCCATTACCCAATTACCCCATCCCCTACCCCCTCCCTTCTGTAACCCTCAGTTTATTTCCCCAAGTCCAGAGTCTCTCATGGCTTAGAAACTTGGAAGCAGACATTCACAGGTATTTCATTAGCCATACTTGTGATAAACTTCTGCCCAAATTGATTTTCAGCAAGGGTTTAAGATCAACGTGATCTTTTAAGATCAGTTTACATCTTCCTTCGGAAGATACATATGAGGTTAGCTTCCTCTAAAGCACGTGGGCATGCAAAGGAAGATGAGGGCTTACACATAGGATTAGCATTTGGTGAAATGAAGAAGAAAGGGAAGGGCATGTGTTGAGTGGCAGCATTTACCTGCTTTATCCTATTCGTCAATTTTGCACATTAGTTCTTTGTCAAGTAAAAAGAAACTTCTTTTGTTCTTATTGTCTTATAGTGGTGACATTCACTGCTGATGGGTGGAGCTTTATTCTTTTGAGCAGGAATTCCCACCATGACGTGGATGAGTTGTGAAATATATTTGGGATTTACAAATTTGTTTTACATATAAATGAGAATGGATGCAAAGTAACCCAAATAATACCATCATTCCTTTTTTTAATTGTGGAAGCATGGATGGTAGGTCATTAGATTGTGCCCATAGCCCATAGTAATCTTACTTACAATGAATACCTATGGTGTCAATCATTGTTGCAACTACACATAATTGTAGCATTTATAATTTGTTTGTAAAATAATTTGCTTTTATTTTTATTTATTATTATTTTTAAGATTTTATTTATTTATTTGACAGAGAGAGAGAGAGATCACAAGCAGGCAGAGAGACAGGCAGAGAGAGGGGAGCAGGGAGCCCGATGTGGAGCTTGTGCTCGATTCCAGGACCCTGATATAATGACCTGAGACTTAAATAAATAAGGCAGAGGCTTAACCCACTGAGCCTCCCAGGTACCCTAAGTTAATCTGCTTTTATTCCATTACCTATTTTTATCAAAAACATGGTTGTTTCTATGAAAAAATGTCCTGTAAGTTAGACTGTGTTAAAAAGAAAACTGACATCACAACTGGAGAGAAACAGCAATTACTGTAATTTTGAGTGTTGAAATTAAAGCCAGCTTCTCTTTGCAACTTCTCAGTTTTTTTCATTGCTTTTTTTTTTTTTAATTTTGATTCACATTTTACTGAGTCTAGGGGATTTTAAAAACTTCTGAAAAAACACTGTGTCAACTTAAATTTGAGCTGCTATAAAACTTTAATGGTTCTGACCCTTTTATTTCACTTCTCAAAAAATAAAGCAAAACAAAAAATGTACAATGAAATGACACTTTACTTAGCATACACTTTTATCTCATTTAATTTTATGGCAATTTTTTAAACTCTCTACAGTTTATAGAGCAATTAAACTATGTTCTCAGTCAGGAAAACACACACATACACACACACACATAAAAGAGCAATAAGCTAAGTAGTAATTTCTAGATACCAGGCTCATTTTCACTAGTACTTTTTCAAGTTGAATGAGTATTTGTTATGTAAAATAAGTAGTTCCTGCAGCAAATGCAAATTTATTTTTGTTTCTCAAAGGCACGTTCATATTTTTGTTATAGCAGAGAATCATAGTACAGCCTTATCAGATCAATCAATGAATTAATCGCAAATTTAAATGTTCCCTTTCTATTGTTCCTCATTTGAGTTGCTGCTGATTTTGCAGCATCGGACACTGAATTAGACGAATAAACTACACTGATATTAACATGATCTTCTAATGATAATGTAACATTACCTAGGGAATCAAATCAAATATTGAACGTGGTGAAATTGGTTTTGTTTTGGGATGTACTTGAGAACATCTTTAGAGATTACTAAGTGGATGAAAATATTTGAAAATTGTTTCCATCTCCCAGCTGAACGTAAAAGTAGAGACTATATAAATATATGTATAGACATTTATATGAAACCTCTACATTCTCAGTAACTTTTATCAAAAACTCAGCAAAACTGCAGAAATTATAAATAAAAATATATGTGTTTATTTACAGAAGTAGATAAACCAAGGGTAAAATTATGACCTACATAAAAATTCAAATCTCCCTGAAAGTCAATGAGAGTTATATCACTATGAATATTCTTTGGAAGCATATTTTCGAAGTGTGTGTGTTTGCAGCTGGATGAAAAGAAACTAGTGAAGTTTTTCTATATACATAAGATAACCATATAAGGAACTATTTTGGGGATTTTTTCTCAAAATTTCAATTTTCTACATGAAGTACAATGAACAGAGTATAAGGATTCCTTATGATCAAAAGCAAATACTGCAAGTTCTATAAGCAGATTGATACAATTATGTATAGTATGTGATAAAGATTAAGTGTCCTTTATCTCAAACAGATTGTACCAGGAAAATACGTAACATAAGTTTTCTTAAAAGATATTTATCTATTTTGCAAGATAACAGAGAAAGAATTGTTGTGTGATACTCTAGTGAAATATCTAATCTTATTTTAAAGGACATTTCTAACCTTAATGGAAAAGCTTTCAGTTTTTCTCCATTGAGAATGATATTTGCGGTGGGTTTTTCATAGATGGCTTTGATAATATTGAGGTATGTGCCCTCTATCCCTACACTTTGAAGAGTTTTGATCAGGAAGGGATGCTGTACTTTGTCAAATGCTTTTTCAGCATCTATTGAGAGTATCATATGGTTCTTGTTCTTTCTTTTATTAATGTGTTCTATCACATTGATTGATTTGCGGATGTTGAACCAACCCTGCAGCCCTGGAATAAATCCCACTTGATCGTGGTGAATAATCCTTTTAATGTACTGTTGAATCCTATTGGCTAGTATTTTGGCGAGAATTTTTGCGTCTGTGTTCATCAAGGATATTGGTCTGTAGTTCTCTTTTTTGGTGGGATCCTTGTCTGGTTTTGGGATCAAGGTGATGCTGGCCTCATAAAATGAGTTTGGAAGTTTTCCTTCCATTTCTATTTTTTGGAACAGTTTCAGGAGAATAGGAATGAGTTGTTCTTTAAATGTTTGGTAGAATTCCCCTGGGAAGCCGTCTGGCCCTGGGCTTTTGTTTGTTTGGAGATTTTTGATGACTGTTTCAATCTCCTTACTGGTTATGGGCCTGTTCAGGTTTTCTATTTCTTCCTGGTTCAGTTGTGGTAGTTTATATGTCTCTAGGAATGCATCCATTTCTTCCAGATTGGCCAATTTGTTGGCGTAGAGTTGCTCATAGTATGTTCTTATAATTGTCTGTATTTCTTTAGTGTTAGTTGTGATCTCTCCTCTTTCATTCATGATTTTATTGATTTGGGTCCTTTCTCTTTTCTTTTTGATGAGTCTGGCCAGGGGTTTATCAATCCTATTGATTCTTTCAAGGAACCAGCTCCTAGTTTCATTGATTTTTTCTATTGTTTTTTTGGTTTCTATTTCATTGATTTCTGCTCTGATCTTTATGATTTCTCTTCTCCTGCTGGGTTTAGGGTTTCTTTCTTGTTCTTTCTCCAGCTCCTTTACGCGTAGGGTTAGGTTGTGTACTTGAGACCTTTCTTGTTTCTTGAGAAAGGCTTGTACCGCTATATATTTTCCTCTCAGGACTGCCTTTGCTGTGTCCCACAGATTTTGAACTGTTGTGTTTTCATTATCATTTGTTTCCATGAATTTTTTCAATTCTTCTTTAATTTCCTGGTTGACCCATTCATTCTTTAGAAGGATGCTGTTTAGTCTCCATGTATTGCTCCACGTCACTCGGCATCAGGGAAATACAAATCAAAACCACAATGAGATATCACCTCACACCAGTCAGAATGGCTAAAATTAACAAGTCAGGAAATGACAGATGCTGGAGAGGATGTGGAGAAAGGGGAACCCTCCTACACTGTTGGTGGGAATGCAAGCTGGTCCAACCACTCTGGAAAACAGCATGGAGGTTCCTCAAAATGTTGAAAATAGAACTACCCTATGACCCAGCAATTGCACTACTGGGTATTTACCCTAAAGATACAAACATAGTGATCCGAAGGGGCACGTGTACCCGAATGTTTATAGCAGCAATGTCTACAATAGCCAGACTATGGAAAGAACCTAGATGTCCATCAACAGATGAATGGATCAAGAAGATGTGGTATATATACACAATGGAATACTATGCAGCCATCAAAAGAAATGAAATCTTGCCATTTGCGACGACGTGGATGGAACTAGAGCGTATCATGCTTAGTGAAATAAGTCAATCGGAGAAAGACAACTATCATATGATCTCCCTGATATGAGGACATGGAGAAGCAACATGGGGGGTAGGGGGATAGGAGAAGAATAAATGAAACAAGATGGGATTGGGAGGGAGACAAACCATAAATGACTCTTAATCTCACAAAACAAACTGGGGGTTGCTGGGGGGAGGTGGGATTGGGAGAGGGGGAGCGGGCTATGGACATTGGGGAGGGGAGGCAAACCATAAGAGACTATGGACTCTGAAAAACAACCTGAGGGTTTTGAAGGGTCAGGGGTGGGAGGTTGGAGGAACAGGTGGTGGGTGATGGGGAGGGCACGTTTTGCATGGAGCACTGGCTGTTGTGCAAAAAGAATGAATACTGTTACGCTGAAAAAATTAATAAAAAGGGAAAAAAAAAAGGACATTTCTAATACTGTATTTTTAAAAGATTTTATTTATTTATTTATTTGACAGAGAGAGAGATCACAAGTAGGCAGAGAGGCAGTCTGAGAGAGAGAGGGGGAAGCAGGCTCCCTGCTGAACAGAGAGCCTGATGCGGGGCTCGGTCCCAAGATGCTGCGATCATGTCCTGAGCCGAAGCAGAGGCTTAACCCACTGAGCCACCCAGGCACCCCTGTAGTATTATTATTGTAATAAAATAAAACATTAACAAAAATTTAATAAGTGTCAAAATGACAAATGAAATGTATTTTTTCCTTGAAATCCTCACTTGCCTCCCTCTACAAGCTCTCTAAACCTGAGTATTTCCATCTATATTCCTGTGGATGATTAACTCCATAATTATAAATAATATACTTATACATATATTCTTAGACTTATCAACTTAAAGATTTCTTCTCTGCTATAAAAGAAAAAAAGTAGCTCAATATCTTTAACTTCCTTTGTCCCCTTCCAACATGCGTTGTTTTTAAAGTATCCTATTAATTCCAGACAGAAACCATTTTTCTGTTCCACAAAATCCCCCTAACTTCTTTAGATGGAAAACTTCACACTTGTCTTCTTCTCCCTCTCTACTTCCAGTAATTATGGAATTTTTACATGTCAATGTTTATAAT
Source organism: Meles meles (assembly GCF_922984935.1). Taxonomy (NCBI): domain Eukaryota; kingdom Metazoa; phylum Chordata; class Mammalia; order Carnivora; family Mustelidae; genus Meles; species Meles meles. The sequence continues at coordinate 160,183,551 of NC_060067.1, forward strand.
ATTTGCAATGCTAGAGTTTTTCCTATTTTATCTAGTTGTTTTTACGAATATCTTAAGAACATAAAGTATCCAAAAGTATCAGAGAGACAACCTTAACAAATGTTAGCAAGGATGTGGTGAAAAGGACCCCTTGTGCATTGTGGTGAGAATGCAAATTGGTACAGTCACTGTGGAAAACAGTATGAAGTTTCTTCAAAAAATTAAAAATAGAAATACCGTATGATCCAGTAATTCCACTACTCAGTATTTACCCAAAGAAAATGAAAACCCTAATTTGAAAAGATGCACTCTTATGTTTATTGCAGCATTATTTACAATAGTCAAGATATGAAAGCAGCCCAAGTGTCCATCAATAGATGAATGGATAAAGAACATGTGGGATGTCTATATAATGGAATATTACTCAGCTACAAAAAAGAGTGAAACCTTGTTATTTGTTGAAACATGGATAGGCCTAGAGGGCATTATGCTAAGTGAAGTAAATCAGACAGAGAAAGATAAATACAATATGATTCACATATTCATGAAATCTAAAAAACAAAGCAAATAAACAGACAAGCAAAACAGATTCATAAAAACAGAGAACAAACTGGTAGTTGCCAGAGGGGAAAGGGAGAGAGAGATAAACAAAAGTGTTGAAGGAGAGTGGGAGTTGTAGGCTTCCATTTGTGAAATGAATAGTCATGAGAATGGAAGGTACAACATAAGGAATATAGTGAATGATATTTTAGTAGTGTTCTATAGTGACAGATGATAGCTTAGGCTGTGGTCACCACAACATAATGTAAAGAACTGTTGAATGTACACCCAAAACTAATGTAATATTGTGTATCAACTATACCTCAGTACAGAGTATATATAATACAACTAAATATACTATAATAAAATATACTATATAATTTATAATATAAGTGTATTAGAGAAAGCATTCCAACTAAGAAAATCTGGACTTAGATTGCATGTTTTTCATCATTCACCATGTGGTCTTTCAGTCTTCATGTCCACTCAATCTCCTTAACCTTCTTAATCTCTTTATATTTAAAGCTCAAAGATAGATTAATATTAGTATTGTATAATTTTAATTTGTACATAATTAGGAATTACTGAATCTTTAAATGGTCTCAAACTCACACCCTGTGTTTGAGGACCATAGGTAATATATAATATTTGCCCTAAAGGCCAGATGTTAGTAGGTGGTTATAAAATTCACCTCTTAAAAGGTATTTATTACATTCTAATAAAATATACATAGGAAGAAAGTAGGTGACTTTTAAGCAGTTGTATGTTTTTATTTGGTTATTTTACCAAGGTTTTGTTTTCATTTTTATTACCTACCTCTCATGAGACACATGAAATATATTTTTTTATGTTCCATAAAATTAAGATGAAATGGCAACAGAAGGCTATTTCTTGGGTGAAGGAAACTTTCTCATGAACAAAGATATAAAACACAAATGTGGAAGACAGTTCACACATGACCTTAAATCTGTGACCATTTACTGAAAACAACAACAAAGAAAACTTATGGTTATACTTAGGTAAATATTATCCTTTGCAGAATCAGTCTCATTTTACCTATACAGAAGAAAATTTAATTATGAGATTTATTCCTCCAAATCACAACAATTCAAAAAGAGGAAGACAAATCTTTCAAGAAATAATGCTAAGAACCTGGAAAGCTTTGGAGAAATCTTGAGATCACCACTAAGTAGCATCCTTCTCTGGATTAAATTTTTCTTTTTAATAGTGGAAGTATTTCTTCTGTCAACGTGAACGACTAAAGAATTTTAGAAAAATCACTTTTAAGAAGAACAAGAATTCATATAATAAAGCCATTGTGTAAAGGTGGGCAAGTATAATGCACTATTTAAAACAATTTGGGGGGCGCCTGGGTGGCTCAGTTAGGTGACTGCCTTCGGCTCAGGTCCTGTCCTGGAGTCCTGGGGTGGAGTCCCACACTGGGCTCCCTGCACAGCAGGGAGTCTGCTTCTCCCACTGATCTCTTTCCTCTCATGTTCTCTCCCTCTCTCTCTCTCTCAAATAAATAAATAAATAAAAATCTTTTTAAAAAATAAAAAAAATAATTTGGAGACTCTAAGAAATTCACATAGGATGTTGCACCCCTTTCCTAAATAGTTATTACATTCTAAAGAAAATATTATTCACTTTCCAAAGGCTTTTTCATGACTTATCAGCAATTTTGTTCTCTGTACCCAGATTTCTGCCTCATAAACCCAACGTCATATAACATCTTGCTGTAGGCTTTTACTCATGTTTCTTCTACACATTCACTAAATTTGTTTATAAAATGCAAACAAGAGATTTCCTTTATTATAAAATATATTAAGGTGCTTTAGTGATGTTTTATAAATAATTCTTAATATATTATAGGTGAAATATTATGTCACAAATTATCTTTAACTTTCATATTTTCCTCAAAATCTAATGTATATTAGAAAATTTCATTTGAAGTCTATTAATCTGTTTGAATTAATTAACATTTTTTATGAATATACAACTTTTCTATGCAAAATAATATCCTGTTTCATTTGGTTAAATCAAAGAGTTAATTTGAGAAGAGGAGAGAACATAATCACTAATTATTTTCTCTTGTTTTCTCAGATTAAGCTTTATAGTCATACTAGTCCAAGTACTATTGCCTGGTAGTTCTCAAATTACAAATAACATAATGTTCTGTGGTGTTTTTTTTAAGATTTTTGTTTATTTATTTGACAGAGGGAGAGAGAGATCACAAGTAGACAGAGAGGCAGACCGGGGGTGGGGGTGGGGACGGGAAGCAGGCTCCCCGCTGAGCAGAGAGCCCGATGCAGGGCTCAGTCCCAGGACCCTGATATCATGACCTGAGCCGAAGCAGAGGCTTAACCCACTGAGCCACCCAGGTGCCCCAATATTTTGTGGGTTTTAAGTACAGAGTATCAGCATATATGTACTAAACTTGGGTATTTGGTTTGCTAACATTAGGGTAGAATTTGGGTAACATAATACAGAACTGAAAGTTGTTGGTTTTTTTTTTAAGATTTTATTTATTTCAGAGAGAGTGAGAGAGAGTGCACAGGCATGAGTAGGGAGAGGGACAGAGGGAGAACCAGACTTCCATCTGTGCAATGAGCCCAACAGGAGGTTGGGGCTTGATCCCAGCACTCTGGGATCACAACCTGAGTCGAAAGCAGATGCTTAATGGACTGAACAACCCAGGTGCCCCTGGAAATGACAGTTTCAAATGTAATAAACACCATGGAGGAGATAAAATAGGGTTAAAAATATACAGTTTGAAAAAAATCTACTTAATCATTAGAAACGATACTTTATACATTGATTAATTGGCTTTGTGACAGCATGTCTGATTTTGAAAAGCCAAAGAAAAATTCTTAAACACGTGCAACTTATTAAAGTCCTCTTAACTTATTCAGTTACTTTTGCTTATTTAAGGGGAAAAATAAACCTTGAATTTTAGTTCATATTGAATCTTTTTTTCCCCATTTTTCCATGGGAACCCATTGAAGTGTTAATTTAATTGTGTTCTAAGTTAATCATGTGAATAACGTGAAATTTTAGCTTAAAATGACTCACAACTTGCCCCCCAATCAGTGTGACTGATCTACTTTTGTATTCAAATATTCATACATCTGTATAGTTATATACTTACTGCCCTGCCTTATATTTATATAACTTTATATACCTATTTCTCCATTTAAATACATAAGTAACTGTATCTATCATCTGTATTACTATGCTACATGTGTCCATAAGCTCCATCTCTGTCTCTGCCTTTATTTTTATAGTAGCTTATTTTCCCCAACACATACTTACTTGAAGAACACATCAGATCAAAATAATGATGATAAATCAAATCTGTATTTCCCTGGCTCTAATTATACTTATCCAACAAAAACACTAGCTTCCACAAATTTCTCTCAATTAATGTAGGGATCCCTCAGGGAGTATATTCCATTCACACAAGGAATGCACCTTTGATGACAGTGGCATTCGGGATTTTCTTCGTCTTGCTGAGCTATAGGAAAATATATCTCATGACTGTGACACTTCAAAGCTGCAAACACAACCATTTAAAAACCTAATGTCCTTGCTCACTCTTATTTTTCCATTCTGAATATAGGCTATACAAGCCCTTATGAGATCACTATGTCTTTTGTGGATTTATAGTTGTCCTATAGAAATCATAAATAGGGAAGCCCCTGACTGATGCAGTTGGCTAAGCATCCAACTCTCTGTTCTGGCTCAGGTTGTGATCTCTGTGTCATGAGCTCAAGCCCCACATTGGGCTCCAAGTTCAGCACTCAGTGTGAATGCTGAAGTTTTTCTCTACCTCTCCCTCTGCCCCTCTGCTTGTTCATTTCACTTTCTCTTTCTAATATAAATAAATCTTTAAAAAAAAAAAAGAAATCCTAAATAGGGAACAAATGTTTGTTTTCCACTTAAAGAAGGCTAATTAATATATAAAGTACTCACCCTGTATTCTTATAATACTTTAAAGAAAAGTATTATTATGATGTATATATCACAATTTATTTATTGGCCTAGTGATAGATATTTGGGAATTTTCTAGTTTTTTTACTAATCTGAATAAACTTTCTATGTTTAAGCATAAACCTTCAAGTGGATATAGACTTTTATGTCTATTGCATTAAATAGTCAGGATTTGTGTGTCAAATTGTTAGCATATTGTTAGCATATGTGGTTGATATGTATTGAGTATATGATTAATACATGCTTAAATTTATAAATAAAATAGGTTGCCAAAATGTTTTTCAAAGCAGCTGCATTATTTTGCCTACTTATTTATTTATTTATTATTTTTTACAAAATTTTATTTATTTATTTGACAGCAAGTAAGAGAGGACAAGCAGGGAGAATGACAGGCTGAAGGAGAAGGAAAAGCAGACTCCCCACAGAGCAGGGGAAGCCTGATGTGGGACTTGATCCTAAGATCCCAGGATCATGACCTGAGCTGTAGGCAGTTGTTTAACCAACTAGTCATCCAGACACCCATTCAGTCCACTTTTTAAAAAAGAGTCTCAATTTCATATAAAACTAACTTTGTACATTTGTTGAAAAATCACTTGACTATATAAGTATATATGTGTCAGTTTATTTATGGCTTCTTTATTTTTTAGATTGATGTATATATTTATTTTTATGTCAATATCAGAATAGCTTACTCATTTTTATAGAACATTTTTATGATAATATAAGTTATCTACATTTTATTTTACTCAAAAACTTTTTGACTATTATATTGCCATGGTAAGCTAGATTTAGATTGTCAATTTCTATTTAAAAAGCCTGAAGACAATTTTGGTTGGAATTGTGTTAAATATATTGATGATTTTGAGGGAGAATTTATATCTAAAGAATATTGAGTCTTCCAATCCAGAAAATGGAACTTTTTTCACTTATTTAGGTCTTCTTAAATTTCTTTCATGATTATGTAGTTGAAAAAGAAAGGATTATTTTAATACTTATACCAGGTACTTACATCTATTTTTCTTTGATACTATCCCCAAAGTGGGCAGGGTTAGTTACTTAATGTTTAGTTGCAGTGTGTAATCTGAAAACATATAAATGAACCTTGTTATATTAAAATCCATTGATCTATTTTGCACTTGGATTAGAATTTTTTAATCATGTGTAATTGTGTAACATCATGCATTGGTCATTTAGAAAATGTTGGTTCACTGTATAATGCAGAATTTCCAAATGTTGGCCATTTTATTCCATGATATTTTGGGGAGGCAATGTGCCACAGATCTCTTGCTCTTGTACACACCATGCTGAGTATGCAAAAATTTCAAGGCTACGACCTCAAGTTCTATTATGCAAACCACTTCTCATGATTGTTTATTCAGGTGAAAATAGAAGTGAGATAATGAATAACAAAAATGCATCACACAGTATCAAACAATATTTAGGGATTACATCACAGTGAATTCTGTAAGTTCAGCTTTCCTTTTCTTCAGTAGACTTACAATCCTGTGATGTCACTATGTTGATATTTCTACTCTTCTTCTATTGTGTCCAAGCCAACAGTCTCATCTCTTCTGTCAATATCCATAAAGTGTGCGAGGCTAACTTATTAGCTTACATAGCTATTTTGGTAGATCTCCTGCTTCCACCTCTCCTTTGTATTGTCAAACTTACTAAAATAGGGTGAAATCCAAATAGTTCTAGCAAGGAGGATGGGATAATGACATAAACACTATTTTCCGGTAGAAGGAGGTGTAGGGTATTATAGGCTGATCAGTAGAATTTGAAGGAAACTCATGGGAATCAGATGTAGACATATTGCTCTAACTCCATGACCAAACTTCATGGTTATAAATATTCATTGTTCTCCTCCTTCTTCTTCTCCTTCTTCTTCTTTTTCTTTTTATTATTATTATTATTATTATTATCTTGGTTTGTTATTGAGAGGAAACTGGGGATGGATGAATGGTTTGGACTATTGAAATGAAAAAAATATTCTAAATTATTTTCTATAAATTTGCTCAATTACATCTTAACCTGATATCAATAGACCCCAAGAAAACTTATGGATGAGATTCATGGACTATGAACCCCAAAATTGTATACAAAATTGTTTAAGTTCCTTTTTTGATAGAACACAATTCATATATTTTATGAGAATAGCAAAAGGATCCATGAAACTGAGAAGATTCGACAGACCAATTGGAGTTGACTATATAAAGCTTAAAATAATTTGCAGCACTTTTATAGATATACTTCAAATTAATTGAAATTTATTGAAGAGTATTGCTTTAATATGTAAAAACAAAGATATACACAGACACACATAAAACCCTCTTCCTCTACTACTTCAATTTCAGACTCATTAAGTCAATAATGTGGTAACACAGCCTCAGTTCTTAGTCTAGTCATTTTCATGAGTAGTGGGATATCAGAGCGATTGAAAGGTTCGTTTATATCTGATTTGCTGTAAGTGTATAGACATCCCTAAACAACATTACTTTCAACATTGTTTTTTTTTTTTCCCTTAAAGCAGACATTTCCAAATCAACATCACCTTAAAAATGGCTGAGGTGGAGTTAAGATTCCATAGCCCATGGTGCCTTGTATGGGAAATTTATTAGTCTACTTCCTAAACAATTTGAAAACCTCTGTATAATGGCAGGACAAAATGCAAAGATAAAATAAATTTTGTAACTTGTAAACAAGAAAAAAATGTAGCATGATAAACTGTTCTAGAGTCTTCATTCCTTCCAGTAGCCGTTCATTCTTATCTCTATTAACCCTTCTATATCACTCATTTTTACTAAATTTATTTTTTAATATTTATTTATTTTAGGGAGAAAGAGAGAGTAAACAGTGGAGAGGGGCATAGGGAGAGGAAGAGAGAAACCCAAGCAGACTCTGTGCTGATCACAGAGCATGACACAGGGCTTGATCCCTCAATCCTGAGATCATGACCTGAGCCAAAATCAAGAGTTGGACACTTAACTGGCTGTACCACCCAAGCACCCCTTGATTAAATTTATTATCAAATATTCACTGTTTTTGTCAGTGTGACCTGATTAAGGGCACTGATGATAATACAACATTAGGCTTAATTTTGATAAATAATGGGTAGTCAGTCAATTGGTTGTATTTCTGGTCAGTAAAAAGGGATTAATATGTGAGTATAAAAAGGGCTGAAAAAATGAAACATGCTCCAAAAAGAAGGAAATCTGTCCATTTGCCACAATATAGATGGACCTGGAAGACACATGCTAACTGAAATAAGCTAGAGAGAGAAAGACAAATATTATGTGATTTATTTAAGTGTGAGATCTAAAAAAGATGAAGTCACAGAAAAGAGAGAAGGATGACTAATAGGGGATGTGAGGTGGGTTGGGGGGGAAGATATTGATCAAAGTGTACAAATTTTTAGTTTATTTAAAAATTTTTTAAAAGATTTTATTTATTTGTTTGATGGACAGAGATCACAAGTAGGCAGAGAGGCAGGCCAAGAGAGTGGGGGAAGCAGGCTCCCGGCTGAGCAGAGAGCCTGATGTGGGGCTCGATCCCAGGACCCCAGGATCATGACCTGAGCCAAAGGCAGAAGCTTAACCCACTGAGCCACCCAGGTGCCCCCAAACTTTTAGTTTTAAGATGAGTAAGTTCTGGAGACCAAATGTGTGGCATGGTGACTATAAGTAATAATAATGATAATATCTGAATATAATAATAATAACTAATAATTAATAATAACTGAAAGTTGCTAAGGGAGTAGATCTCAAGTGTTCTTAACACACATACACACACACATACTATATGAATTGATAGATATGTTAACTTGATTGTGGTAATCATTTTACTATCTATACTCATATCAAAACATCACATTATACCCCTTAGACATATATGATTTTTGTGAATTACACCTATAAAATAGCTGGAAAAAAGAAATACTAGCTTTTTACTTCATACAAAAACATTTAAAAATAAAACTTGAAAAGGATGAAGATAAATTGTACTAGATGGTAAAGAGTAGCAAGAGGAAGTATGTATACAACTTCAAGTGTGTTTACACTGATACATAAACAGAAGCTTACATTGAAAATAATCTGAAATGTCTCAGTTGATTTTTGAGATTAAAAATACTGCATACATTTCTGTATGTTCCAAATGAAATTTCTCTGTGTTTGTGGATATTTGAATATGTGAGGAAAATATTCCAAGTACGTTTTCATCAAGATTGTGAAGCGGCAATTTTGGTCCCTCTCCCCACAGTTTGTGACTGAGCTTTGTGGATGTCATTTGGATCCCATCCAATTGTGTTTGTGGCTCCAGTTGGCAGACCATTTGCTCCCTGGATTTAGAGTGCTAATGCAATTGAACAAAGAATTAGCCCCTGCACAACGCAGAAGCCTAGCTCTTAAGTGAAAGATGAGAAAGCCACATGAAATCTTTGTAGAGAGAGAACAATTAGTTGCTTGCTGCCCTATGTGCTGTCATGGCAACCTCTCACCCAAGGTGTACTTACTATTTTGAGAAACGGGATTTTCCAAGGGGTATTGTAGCATCCCACAAGGCATATGCAAAAGGCCTTTAATTTTATCCATGTGTTTTATAATGTCTATACAAAAGTATTTTTTTGGTTCTTTTTCTTTTGATTTTGTCAAGTGCAATTTTAGAAAAATTAGCATAATTTAAAAAATGCTGGTTCCCATGTTCTACCATCAGAATCTCCATCATTATTGTCCTTCAAACCACTGGACTCTGATTTTTTCCAGATCTTAAAATTTCCCTCAGTATATCAATAAAATATCTAACATTGTCATAGATTAAAACTGCCTTTGCATGCATAATACATTTATCCATCAAAATAAGCTAGCATGGGTATTAATCTAACAGAATAGGTTACTTTGGCCCAAATAAAGCATGTTAATGTTAAATTAGAATTGTGCACATTGAAAATGACATCTTTTTGGCAGCTTCTTCAGACTCCCCACTAAAATACCTATAAAGATGTCAAATGTTCAGAATTCATAATGCTATATAAAAGCAAGATTTAGAAAAAAAATCATTAGCATCAGAACTGTGAGGTACTTTCAGTATTATCAAGTTAATGAAATAGAATTAGGATGAACAATCTGGAAACCATAATATTATGACCATTATTGGAAAATAAGCCTAACTTCCTAAAAATGAGAAGAAAAGTCTAACTCAATCAGTGGAGCATCAGGACAAGGGAGAAGGCTATCCTTTACCTACCCACTCTACCATACCCCAATCATTGATTTTTAAAAATGTTTTTTTAGCCATTTTGAGAACTAAACTCTTACTCATCATTTGACAAAATTATTGCCTTCTAGGTGCCAGGCACTGGGGGAATAAATTATGTCCAGAAGAAAAAGCTTTTTTCTTTTTTTTTTTTTTTTTTCCCTTTTTATTTATTTTTTCAGCGTAACAGTATTCATTCTTTTTGCACAACACCCAGTGCTCCATGCAAAACGTGCCCTCCCCATCACCCACCACCTGTTCCCCCAACCTCCCACCCCTGACCCTTCAAAACCCTCAGGTTGTTTTTCAGAGTCCATAGTCTCTTATGGTTCGCCTCCCCTCCCCAATGTCCATAGCCCGCTCCCCCTCTCCCAATCCCACCTCCCCCCAGCAACCCCCAGTTTGTTTTGTGAGATTAAGAGTCATTTATGGTTTGTCTCCCTCCCAATCCCATCTTGTTTCATTTATTCTTCTCCTATCCCCCTACCCCCCCATGTTGCTTCTCCATGTCCTCATATCAGGGAGATCATATGATAGTTGTCTTTCTCCGATTGACTTATTTCACTAAGCATGATACGCTCTAGTTCCATCCATGTCGTCGCAAATGGCAAGATTTCATTTCTTTTGATGGCTGCATAGTATTCCATTGTGTATATATACCACATCTTCTTGATCCATTCATCTGTTAAACTCAACACCCAAAGAACAAACAATCCAATCAAGAAATGGGCAGAGGACATGAACAGACATTTCTGCAAAGAAGACATCCAGATGGCCAACAGACACATGAAAAAGTGCTCCATGTCACTCGGCATCAGGGAAATACAAATCAAAACCACAATGAGATATCACCTCACACCAGTCAGAATGGCTAAAATTAACAAGTCAGGAAATGACAGATGCTGGAGAGGATGTGGAGAAAGGGGAACCCTCCTACACTGTTGGTGGGAATGCAAGCTGGTCCAACCACTCTGGAAAACAGCATGGAGGTTCCTCAAAATGTTGAAAATAGAACTACCCTATGACCCAGCAATTGCACTACTGGGTATTTACCCTAAAGATAAAGCTTTTTTCAATGAATTCAGGAGCATGTAGCAACTACAAATAAAGTGATGTGAGTAGTATGAAAGGACAAAAGTCGTGCTTGCAGTGAATTATATGGATGAGAGATTTTAAGTCCACCTGTGGTTTAGGTCCACCTAAGGAAATTAGAATAGCTTGAATAATAATGGATTAAACTACATGAAAGGTTGTTTTTCACTGGGCTTACCTAGGAATTTCAGCCAATATTTCAGATGATCTGAAGAGGCAATTTATACTAACCTCTAGACTAGTAGGGTGAAACCTGTGTTGGTAGGAACTGAAATGACATATATATCCCAAACTGAGAAACACCATAGGAAAAAAAAAATGAAAGCATATCAAGCACAAATTTATCAATATCATTGAAAAGCTTAAGACCCAAAGATACCCCCAGATTGAAAGTGAGAGGGTGGAAAACCATTTATCATGCTGATGGACATCAAAGAAAGCTGGGGTGACAATCCTTATTTCAGACAAATTAGATTTTTAATCCAAAATTTAATTTAATCCAAAGACTGTAATAAGAGATGAGGAAGAACACTATATCACAGTTAAGGGTTTATCCAACAAGAAAATCTAACAGTTATAAATATCTATGCCCCTAACATGGGAGCAGCCAATTATATAAACCAGTTAATAACAAAATCAAAGAAACACATTGACAATAATACAATAATAGTAAGGGACTTTAACACCTCCTCACTGAAATGGACAGATCATCTAAGCAAAAGATCAACAAGGAAATAAAGGCTTTAAATGACACACGGAACCAGATGAACTTCACAGATATAGTCGGAACATTCCACCCCAAAGCTACAGAATACACATTCTTTTCTAGTGCACTTGGAACATTCTCCAGAATAGATCACATCCTGGGTCACAAGTCAGGTCTCAACTGGTACCAAAAGACTGGGATCATTCCCTGCATGTTTTCAGACCACAATGCTTTGAAACTAGAACTCAATCAACCACAAGAGGAAAGTTGGAAAGAACTCAAATACATGGAGGCCTCTGATATCATCTATACTGACTTGTCTTCCAGAGAACACATAGGGATTAAAAAAGAGAAAAAGGTTCAGAAGTTCTTAGCAATATATCTTTTACAATGTAAATATGTGATAAATATGAGCCTTAAAAATGAGCATATTTTAAAATAAAAACTAATACAATCAAAAAGTCAGTGTAAAATTATACAAGGTATGGAGTCAATTTTATTAAGCCCTGACAGCAAAACAGTGAGTGAGATATACCACAGTATGTGTGTAGGACTTTAGATGATGCATGTGACACATGTGGGTATGCATGTGTGTGTATGTACTTTGTTTTCCTTCCGGTCGTAACAATTTGAACGTGAGATCCTGATTTTTAAATAAAAGTAGCAAATGAGTAACACATGTAACACTCAGTCTCTGTATATGCTTTTCTAGTATTATTAATTGAGATACTACCACAGAAATTTTTTAAAATATTTTTTTAAAGATTATTTATTTATTCATTTATTTGACAGAGAATGACATAGCAAAAGGGGGAACACAGGTGGGGGAGTAGGAGAGGGAGAAGCAGGCTTCCTGCTGAGCAGGACTCTGGGATCATGACCTGAGCCTAAGGCAGATGCTTAACAACTAAGCCACCCAGGTGCCCCAACCACAGCCATTTTTGTTTAGAATACATAAAACAAGAAAGGAGCTGAAACTCCTGCTCTGTTCTCTGAGTGATTGATTGATTTTTTGATTGATGAAATAATAGATCTGAAGGTCTTCATTGAGTAATTTAAGAAACAGAAAAATAGATAAGTAGATTGATGGATAGATGAGTGTATAGATGCAAGTCTATACATGGATAGTAGGTGAGTAGACTGAATTAAATTATAAATTAATTATAATTAATAATTAATTTAATTATAATTAATTTAATTATTAATTATTAATTATGATTAATTTAATTAATTATAATTATAAAGTTGGGTGTCATGTCCTAAGAAACACCTAAATAAACTGAAAGACACTTAAAAAATTGCATTTTTTAAAATATAAAATTATTTCACGTGACTAATGTTTGAAGGAGGGGATATTTAACTTTGAAAGAGAAATCCTTTGAAGGGCTTGATAATTAATTTAAACATTTAGGAATATTCATGGACTATTCATGCAAAAGAATAATTCTTAGGATGTTTACAAAAGAAGTCAATCTGTTGGAAACTGACAGCAGTAAGAGTCTACCCATTGTCTGGAAGATATTTGAATTCCTCATTACTAGGGATTTGGGCGTTTTCAATGAATGACTTCTTGTCAACAATATGGTAAAAGAGATTCAAACAATTAACAGAAACTTGTTCTGGATGAACTTTAAATTCCATTCAAATGTATTCTCTGGTTCTGTAAGGAAATGGAGTGAGTGAGAAAGCATGTTCTGGTGATTCCTGGAATCAGTGGTTATATTATTTCATTTCATGTCCTTTGTTATTGTATGTTGGCAGGAATTCCAAAGACATTTAGCCACAGACTTTTCCAAAACCTTACTTGGAATACAACTTAGGAATTATTCAGTCTATCCACTTTACCTGATAACAACAACAACAACAAAAAGTGCTTAGGAAAACTGAATTTTACTGTCCAAAGTCGACTAGTTAATGACTAATTCATGATGGAAAACATATTTTCTATTTTGTCACTGTTACTTTTATTCCGTTGTACTTCTGGCAAAAACTGAGCCCTGTTTCTGACCCTGTTCATGACATCTTCATGTGATGCCAAAGCTATCTTAAGACTGACAAGTAAACCTAAGGCAAGCCAACCTTTTGAGGTTGTCAGAGTGGAATGTGGGAAGACTGCACAACCTTCCATCACAACCTTGTGATATTACACAAACAGTAATTTAACCCACACTGAAGCTACTCTATATCTGACCTACCTGCTTTGTCAGATAAGAAAGGGTTTAATCTTAAATCAGTTTTGGAGAAATTTCTTTCATCTAAAACCATCCTGACTCAGAAATAAAAGAAGATAAATACAGGAAAACAGAAAAGTGGGTATAAAGTATTGGACAGTCTGTGAAAATATGTTACACTTTTAGGTTTTATATTATGTAATAGGAAACAAATAGACCCAAGGAGGTAAGTGAAATGTTTACATCTACATTTTATCTATTGTTCCACACCAGTGAAACATGATGGACTGATTTGTAGGAGTGAGGAGGTTGGAGATAGTGGAATTCAGAATTCGGGCATGAAGAGTAGGGGGAGTTAGAGTGAGACCAAGTATTTTAGAGATGAATGAGAATGATTATTCTGGATGTGTTAAAATGGAAAAAAATATATAAGTTGAGTTATATTGTCATTTAAATAAATAAATTTGAAACTCATGGTAAAAGCCAACCATGGGAGTAATAATTTGAGAACTCTAAGTGTATAGATAATAGGCAAAACCATGGGTCTAGATGCATTTCAAAAAATAGTATGGAAGGAAGAGAAAATGGATTGAAAACCTGGGCTATGTGTCTTTAGCCTCAGTCAGATTCTCCGCACTACTGATATTTCTTTCCCCATAGAGGGAGATCATCTAGCCTACTACTCCTGTCCCTTTCTGTCTTCTAAGCCCTTCTTCCATCAAACTGGTGCCTTTGGAAGGCAAAGTGAGCATGCAAATCTTGGTTATGCTCATCACTTCCTCTCTTCCAGCCTATCTGTAGTATATATGCCTGGGATGACAGAACCTTGACTTACATTACACCCTTACATTACGGTGTGTGTAATAAAAAAAGCTGCATCCTCTGTTATTAAATTTAACAGAAGTAAGTAAGTAAATAAGTGTATTTTTTCTTACACCTTTATATTTAATTTTTTCCAAATAGTGTCATAACTTAGAGAACTTAGAGAAGTATTAATTTATTGGGCTCTGGCAAACCCTCAGTAAACACCAATATATCAGGACCAGACGTATGCAAGGCCCATGAAGCACATCAGAAAACTGCTGTTACAGGAGCGAGAGTTAAAGAATCTTCTTATAGTTGCAGAGTCTCTGGGAATTGGGAAGCAAGGGAACACAGAGCAAACTCACTTTCACTCCTACTCTCCAACAAATCCTCTACTAAGAATGTTGTATCCTCAGTAAAGAGGTCTCCTTTTCAGAACTTACATGTTACGGCAATGGGTAGGTTTTCTTAAAATGAACAGCTACTGGTTTATGGATGGCATATACAGAATCCCGTTTCATTCTGCAAACTACTCAAGAAAAAACCCATTAGTTTTGTGTGACTGTGCTTGGGCAAATATGTCATAATTAACTGATTTCTTAAAAGCTGATGCAATGTATGTAGCAGCCAGTGTTCTTGGTATTAGATGCATCACTGCAGATGCTCCTTCATTCCAGTTTCCTAAGACACACGGAATGGCAAGTAGCTATTTGGTGTACTTACATCTATTCTTTCTGTTAGATCAATAAAGACTGTTGCAATCTGTACTCCCAGGTGAAAAGGGAATGAGCAAGCAATTGACACCTTATATTGGATAGTCATTTACAAGCTTAAGACAGGTATTATTTTTCCTTTCTGAAACTATTACACTACTAATAAAGAAAAAGGTCAGGGCCCCATAACACATCTGAAATTATAATTCATTTTTATCTTAATATAATAATCTAAATGCCACTGTGCATACCCAAAGGTCAGTTTTAACACCTTTTCCCTTTGGGGCAAAGACATAGATTTCTAACTTTGTTTTTCTTTTTTTTCACCTGAAAGTGAGGACAACTTGTTTTGAGGTAAATCCTAGTTCAGAGCTTATTTATTTCAATAGCAGTGCAGTCCATGCGTAAGAAGAAACACAAGGTGTATGCATAAACACTAAACCTAGAAGCTCTGGAATGGCTACAGTATCTTTTTTTCAGGATGAGTAAATGGAGCAAAATACTGAGGAAAAAGTATGATTGAACTGGAAAGAGCATATTGATTACCTCATGCCTATATTAACAGCTTTCTTATCAAGATTCCAGAATTTTACATTACTTTGGAGAATCTGTTATCACAAAGGGTTTTGCTTCTCTCAGAAAAGATAGATTTATCTCTTCATAGATGATAGAGAGATAATAAACATATTTATGATAGAAAAATCTTTGTCTAGATGTGATATCCTGAAAAATAGTTTGGATGAAAGAGAAGAGTGGATTGAAAACCAAGCAAAAGGGGTGCCTGGGTGGCTCAGTGGATTAAGCCGCTGCCTTCGGCTCAGGTCATGATCTCAGGGTCCTGGGATCGAGCCCCACATTGGGCTCTCTGCTCCGTGGGGAGCCTGCTTCCTCCTCTCTCTCTGCCTGCCTCTCTGCCTGCCTCTCTGCCTGCTTGTGATCTCTCTCTCTGTCAAATAAATAAATAAAATCTTTTAAAAAAAAAAAGAAAGAAAGAAAGAAAACCAAGCAAAAGCTCAATGTGTGTGTGTGTGTGTGTGTGTGTGTGTGTGTGTTTGACAAATACTAAAATCTACTAAGGTGATAGGTATTAGTAAGGACTACTATATTAGAACCTTTCAGTTTCATGTCTTTTCATATTAGGGTTAAGAATAGATTTTCCTTCTCCTTCAGTAACAATTCAAATAAATTTTGCTTCACTCTATGTCATGCATGATTGCTACACATGTGTTTGAAAAGATAATTCTCTTTTACAGAATTCTTACTCATATTCTTCATTAGACTGTTCTGTTCTGCCACACTGGCCCATACCACATTAGTTCAAGTTGGACAAACAGTTTTTTTGGTTGGCATATGGAAACATGCGCCTATACTTAAAAGGTTGAAATTGTTTAATATTTTTTGAGTCTGAATTCCCATAATTTTGTGCATTTGAGTGCATATATGTGTGTGTACGCACTGTCTCATATCCTTCATTGTTAATTCCATAGTATGTTGGCTTTTATAACAAGCAAATTTCTGCCTTTTCCCACTGATTTTCTATCTTAAAGAAGGAGAGATGGTTTATGGGTCGGTTGAACAATTAAATATTTTATTGAATCACTACCCCAAAATTTAATATATCTAAAACTTCAAAGTATACTTCTGGTGACCAAAATGTTATAGATATTATGGTATTTAGTATAGTGGCTCATAGATGTAGATAAAAAAATAACATTTGATATCTCTAGTGAAAAATTAATCATGATTTGCCATGATCATGTGGCAATTCTATATTTTCCCTAGTAAAATGACAACCTATGCTTAAGAAAATATCCATGATTTTTGCCCTTCAGACACAAAGTAGCTTTCTTAAATATGGAGATACTCTTACCATTTTGATTTTCTAGGGCTACATACATACATAGCTGTCTGTAGGTAACTGCTGGTACTTGCATCTTTAGACAAAGAGAAAGATCAGATCATTATAAATGAGAAACTATGTCTTTTCATCTTCAATATATGTTTGGCTTCCATTTTTGAAGAAGACAGCAATGTGTATAAAAAATTTGTTATTTAAATATCAGCAACTATGAATATTTCGGAGTATTTCTATAAGTTTAACATGCTAAAATTTACTATTTATTTTATAATTATATTTTCTTAAAAACATTTGCATTATTTAGATTGTTCCATTATTTAAAAGTTAAAACTATATTTAAAATATTATTTAGAAAAGCTATTAATATTATGTATCTTATAAATGTATCCCATATGGGCATAGGTATGTCCAGTTGATACTTACTGATTTTTTGTCTTCAACAATTTTCCTACTTTTATGATACTATGGTTTCTTGTCTTGCCTTGGATCATAAAATTGGATATGTGATTAAAATTGCGATGCAAGGGGGCACCTGGGTGGCTCAGTGGGTTAAAGCCTCTGCCTTCGGCTCAGGTCATGATCCCAGAGTCCTGGGATCTAGCCCCACATGAGGCTCTTTGCTCAGCAGGGAGTCTACTTCCTCCCCCTTCACTCTCTGCTTGCCTCTCTGCCTACTTGTGATCTCTGTCTGTCAAATAAATAAAATATTTTTTAAAAATAAAATTGTGATGCATATAATATTTAATCTCTCTTACTAAGGTGATTAATTCAATGAGTAGGACTTTAACTCAAATTAGAACGATGAGTATCCTTCAAAATTTTCCAATCTCAATCTAGAATTTAAAAAATATAATTTGGTTCTAATTGTAAAATTTAGGTGTGTGAGACAAAAAGGTGTTTGTAACCATGGCCTCAACTACTGTGAAAAAGCAAAGCCATTATCCAGGGGAGAAAAGGGAGAGGAGAAATAATAACAAGAGAACCCTAAAGGTATCAGAATCTGGTTCCAGTTATTTTTTATAATGTCTTTAATCTCACCTTTTATACAATTTGTATATATGAATCAATAAATGCTGGTATCTCCACAAACATTGTGGGTTTTGTTTCCTTTTTAACAATTTTAATTTTTTTTTTTGGTGTTCTTTTCAAATGAATGGATCTTGAAAACATGACTAAAGATAAGGAAGATGGGGAGGGAGTGATCAGTTGGCAAGGAGGGAAAAATCGGTCCCCAAATGAGGCTTATTACGTGCATATTCACAAGGCTTGGAACCACCATCATGCTTAAACAATTTCTGATATTTTTGGTTTACCCTAAGCCCTATATCACCTTTGGTTAGTTTTTGACCTCCCTTGCTAGAGAATTCTATGGAGTGTTCTCATATTTCCTAACCAAGCCTGCAAATGGCCTTTGTGTATCTCTTCCAAAAACTGTATGCCGAATTCATCCCATCCTTGTTGCCAAAAGCTGTCAAGAATTTTAACGGTTTGAAATTTTATTTTGTATACAACCTAGCAAGTTAGTCTGCTGGGAAAACAAATGAGATTTCTGGGTCAGAGGAAAGGGACTTTTTTGTTCCTTTGCTTCCCCCATCCTTGAGTCTCAGGAGGATGAAGCTAAGACAGATCTGGGGAATGCTACAAGCAGTGAGACTGCATCCAGTTGACAAATTCCAAACTAAGGGAGCTCTGATTTTTTGTAAGGTGGAAGCATGAAAAACTGCCCAACTATATGGAGATATATGTGACACTGAGTACTAGATCTGTCCTCTGCTTTAGAGAAAGACACTGTCTCTATCTTGCAAGCCTGTTCACTATATAGACATCCTTGAACATCTGGACCTCTGGCCTATAAAACTGTGAGATACTAAATCTGTGTTGTTTAGACACTAAGTTTGTATGTGTTTGATATGGCACCAAGAGTAAACATACACACTTTTAGCTTTGAACTGGATATGGGAATAAAGTTTTAGATTGCCCAGATGAATTTGAACTCACCAGAAAGTTATAAAATCTACTGGACATTTCAAGAAAGGATGGAAAATAGAGGGTCTGATCTATGACAAAGGTAGTCTTTAGAGGTATTCAAAAGTATCTTTCATAATTATGCCTCAATGCATGGAGAATCTAAAAAGTTGATAATTTGTGGTGGAGAAAACAAAAACATAAATCTTCACTGTGAATATGGAGATATATAGATAAAATAGGATATAGTCACAAAATAGTTACTCTACAACAGTTACAAACAAATGAAGTATTTTTCTGTAAATCAATATTAAATATGATTCTTGAAAATAGAAATTCACATAAAATAAGCAAATTTCAGAGGGATAAATGAAATGATGAAATTTATTCTTGCACACTAATGCAAGGACATTATGTTTTAAAAAAATTTTAAAGATTATATTTATTCATTTGAGAGAGAGTGAGAAAGAGAACATGAGGTGGGGGGGGCAGAGGAAGAAGGAGAAGCAGGCTCCCCACTGAGCAGGGAGCTGGACTTGGGGCTCCATCCCAGGACCCTGGGATCATAACCTGAGCTGAAGGCAGACACTTAACCAACTGAGCCACCCAGGTGCCCCAGGGACATTATGTTTTAGGAGAGAAATGGAAATCTATTAAAATTTTTTTGAACACAGGATGACATTATCTGACTTATATTCTAAATGATCCTATCAGTGTTGAGAATTCACAGTAGGAGAACAGGGGAAAGTAATCAGTATACTACAATGATCCAGTCCAGTGACAAAGTAGTTTGTTCCAGGTTGGTAGCAGAGGAAGTGAAGAGATTTGCTTTATACTGAATAGCCTGTGAAGGTGGAGATGATATAATCTGTTCCTTCTTGGAATGTGAGAAGTGAGAGAATAAGAAGAATAAGTGAATACTTCACATATTTTGGTCTGAGCAATGGAAGGGACAGAATTGCCATTAATTGTGACTGGGAAGACTATGGGAGCAATAGGTAGGAGAATCTATTGTTTCATAACTCACTGTAGTTCTGTATCTTTGATTTATCCTTTATCAAACCCTGACTTATATAGCAGTCATCAGTAGACAGATGATATTTAAAGCAAAGGGGCTGAATGAAATCAGCAAGGATGCAAGTTCAGATGGAGAAGAGTCCAAGTACTAAGCCCAGGGAGGACAACAAAGCTTGTTAATTACTGAGATGAGTAGAAGTCAGCAAAGAACACTGAGAAGTAGTAGCCAGTATGGTAGAAGTAAAGTCAAGATGCAGGAGCGCACTGAAAGGCAAGTCAAGCAAACACTTCTAGAAGAATGGAATGATCAAGAGTGTCAATATTATGGACAAGTCAAATAAGATTGAATTTAGCTAAATGATTTTCAATGATGAGCATGTTCTGGTCCATTGGTAGGGCCAAAAGCTTGTTTTGAATATGATAATGAGACAAGGGAAAGAAAATTATTTCAGACAATGAGTATAGAAAATTATTACTTTCAAAAAATATTTATTTATTTATTTATTTGAGAGAGAGAGAGAGAGAAAGAGGGCTCAACGTGAGTGGGGGTGGGTGGGTGATGTGCAGAGGTAGAAGGAGAGGGACAAACTCCCTGCACAGTATGCACGGCTTGATCTCACATCCTGAGACCATGACCGGAGCAAAAAACAAGAGCTGGACACCCAACCGGCTAAGCCACCCAGGCACACTGAAATTTATTTTAAATAATGTTGCCATTAAGAAGGATAAAGGAGGCACAAGCTGGAGAAGGGTATTGAATCTAGGAATTAAAAAAAAATAAAATATAACAACGTATTTATATGATGATAAGAATAATCATGAAGAGCAGAAGAAGCTATGGAACTATGAAAGCAACTAAGAACTATGGAAGCAACAAAATTGAGGACATGAAAATACATGATACATAGTTCACAAGGGAAGAGAGAGCCTGCATTGGCCTGTGGTCTATACAGTGTTCATCCACAATAACAAAGGGAAAGACAAAGTTGTCACAGATGGAGTTAGATGAAGCTATGCGCTACTGGGAGTATTTGTAAATTCTTTTTCTTTCATCAACAAAACAAGAAAGTATGACATCAACTAAGAGTAAGGATGGGAGATGGGGTGTTGGGTGTTATTAAAAAAGAGGTAAAAACGTCACCTAGGAAAGTGGGGAAGTAAAACGCTAAGGAAATGAAGTATGACTGCTAGGCAACATGAAGAGCCCAGTTAAGTAAAGTAGTCATGAAGGTGAAATGAGACTACTCCGTTTCATTCTGTTTTTTTCTCCATCTAAATCAAGCATCTAGGTGAGTTGTAAGGTAGTGAGTTATAAGGTAGCTAGAAAGTTGGATAGAGCCAAGGTGATATTGTCTGCTAATACCGAAAAGGGTGAGAGAAGCAAGGGAGTGGATTATGGAAACTAAACTGGGAGAAAAGAGAAAATGAGGGCATGAGAGACAAAGAAAGCTTGGTAGGATTAATTTCACTGTAGGACCTAAGAGACTGAAGCAATTTTGAAGTTGTGCTCAAAAGATACAAAGTGGAAGACAGAGAGGAGGAGACAAAGATGAGTCCAATTTAGATTTTGGTAGTGACAGCATTCTAAGATGAATGTGAAAGTGGGCTAAACAGTGAAGTAAGGAGAATGACAAGATATTTATGGAAAGGAAGTTAAGACACTCAAAGTTTAGGATAGTGTGAGGATTACCAAAATGTCATTACAGCTCTGAGAGAATTGTCTGGGGTAATTTGCATCTTGGTTTTGACTGGTACAGAGTCTTACCTCAAAGATTCATTTTCAGCCCACAAGGACAATTCTTTCAAATTATATTATCCTAGATATTAGGGTGACCTCAAAAAGTAACTTTACAAAGTATTTTCCTCCAACAATTACAAAGAAAGGTCTGGCTTGACTTTTTAGTAAAACATCCTGAACAGGGGATACAATGTTATAGTTAAAATAAACATTATTTCAAACTCTCATTATCATTTCAGTCACAATTTGGGAAGTAAATTTACTAGGATCATAGTCACTATGATCTGAAAAGGAGATGAAATATTTTTCTGCATCTTAAAAACTAATTTTTTTCTGTCTTCAAAGATATTGAAGCCTGATGAAGTTTGTGCCAAAAATAAAACTAAATGCCAGCTTCATTCGTAAATATTTTTGCGCTAATCTTAAAATATTAGCAAACAGAATCCAGCAGCATATCTAAAAATATGCATCATACTGAGTGGAATTTATTTCAGAAATGTAAGAATGCCTCAATATAAGGAAATATTTCAGCATAATTTATTATATTAATTGTTCTCATTTAATGGAATTTCTTATTAATACCACAAATACTGAAAAGGTACCTAACATAATTCAATATACATTTACAGCAAAAACACTCAAGAAAATGAATAATTCTATCATATGATTAATTTGTGTATATGTATCAACATATGAGTTAAAGTTATATTTAATGAGACATTCTCACTAAAAGTAGTAAAATAAAATGTTCTCTGCTCCAACCAGTATTTAAGACTGCACTGGAGTCTTAGCTATTGAGGCTGGTGTTTGATTTTTTTGCTACTTACAAGCTAAATTAGTCTGCTAGTTTGTGTGTACAGGCAAAAGACACATAACTTCCACATCACAGACAAAGGACTTTATTACTATAGCACAGCAAACTGCATGATAATATGTTTGCATCGATCCCCCATTCCTGGGGTGGGAGGGAAGTGTACAGCTGGCCCAGGTGAGTACTATGTATGTTGTTTGCTTCGGGAATCTATTGCTTTATAGAAAATGGTAAGCAAGCCTAGTCTTTGTCCTGGAGAAAGACATTATGATCTTATCCTCAAGGTTGCATGCTGCAACATAACCCCAAGGAAAGGTACAAGTATTGATGAGTCAGGGCTCTACACTTGGGGTTTAATCAGTAAGATGTGTAGGATTCTGAGAGAGAGTCATAGAGGAGCATCTCCCAACATTAGCCAATGGAAATAGACAGAAGAAGAAATTATTTGCAGAAGGTCTTGAAAGATGCAAATAAAACTATTTACAGATATAATTTCTAAAGATTTTAATTAATAATTAATTAAATTTAGAGTAAGAGAGAGCACCAGCAGAGGGGGAAGGAGTGGGGGAGGGAGACCATTCCAAGCAGGCTCCATGCTGAGTGGGAAGCCCAATGAGGGACTGGATCTCAGGACCCTGAGATCATGAGCTGAGCCAAAACCAAGAGTCAAATATGTAACCAATTGAATTATCCAGGCACCCCAGAAAGGACAGAGTTTGTGTCACATCCCAAGGTAAACAAAAAGAAAAAAAAAAAAAAGGTCTCCTGGAATTAAAGAAAAACATGTTTAATATAAATTTATAAAATTAATATTCAACATTAAAATCTCTATTCATGGAGACAATAACTGGCTAGAAGATTTTTGGAGAAGATTTTTGAAGATTTTTTACTTCATTTATAAGAGAAATAAAAGCATTACATACCCATAATCATTAACAAGATATTTCTAAAACCTACATAAAGAAAACATTAAAACTCTCAAAGACACAAAAGTGGTTTTGATTTGTATTTCTCTGATGATAGATGATGCAAAGTATTTTTTCATGTGTTTCTTGGCCAACTTAATTTCCTCTTTGGAGAACTTACACCTCCCATTTGTTAGAATGGCTATCATTAAATAGACGAGAGGCAACAGGTCCTGGGGAGGATGTAGTGAAAAGGGAACTCTAACACACTCTTAGTGAGAATGCAAATTGGTCCAACCTCTGGAAAACAATATAGAATTTCCTCAAAAATTTAAAATAGATCTACCATATGATCTAGCAATTCAACTTCTGGGTCTATATAAAAAAATTAAAATAGGATTTCAATGAAATATATGCACATCCCATGTTCATTGAAGTATTATTCACAATAGCCATGATATGGAAGTAACCAAAAAGTCTATCCACAAATGGATGGATAAAAAAGATGCAGAACATATACATAACAGAATATTGTTCAGCCATGACAAAGGAAAAGGTCTTCCTATTTGAGACAACAGTGATGGACCATGAGCACATTATGTTAAGTGAAATAAGTCAGGAAGAGAAATACAAGTGTTGTATGTTATCACTTATACTTAAAGAAGTTGAATCTGAAAAAACAAACAAACAAACAAACAAACAAACAAAACAGAGTGAAATGATGGTTACCTGGGGATACAGGCAAGAGGATAAGAGACTTAGTGTTTAAGGATACAAACTTGTAATAAATCATAAATAAGCCACAGAGCTCTAATGCACACCACAATGAATATAGACAATTGTATTGTAATTAGGTAATGTGATAGATATTGCTACACAGACAATCATATTACAACATGTAAATGTATCAAACTGACATGTTGTACATCTTAAAGAATGTTACATGCCAAATTTATTCAATTAGAAAAAAGACACAAATGTGAACTTGAAAAATATGTAGACATTCCATGCTCTATTCCACAAAGGCTCAATAACATCCAGGTTGCCCTCATTATCCAAAAGTAGAGCATTCTTATGAAACTTTTCATAAGTTGAAATGGCATGAAGTAAGAAATGATTAGCATTAATTCATCTGGAAATTTTTTGAACATTCCCAGACAAAACATTAGTCTCAGATTTTCCTGATACCTTAAGACACATATTGCAAACGATGCACAAAATAAATCAAGATAAAGCACATATGCTCTCAGACACAGTCCAAAGCTGTAGTGGCTTGATGCTGAGATGCAGAGGGTAGCTTCAAGGGAAGGAGCTTTGTGGACCACTCTCACTGGTGGAGTGCCCACTACCACTATAATGGCTCCCTGAAAAAACAAAAAAAACAAAAAACAAAAAAACAACACCCAAAACAAAACAAAACAAAAACTCAAAACAAACACTGAACACTGTTTTTGCCACCCCCTGTTTTTTGTAAAATCAAAAATCCTTTTCACATTTCTTTTGGTTAACAAAAATAGGTACTAATGTTAAGTCTTCTGTAAAAGCAAACTGCCATAAGCATGAACTTTTAAAAAGCAGTGGATACCTGTATAGATGACAATGCTGTTTAAAGCAACTTAGAAATCTAATATTATTTCAGTAAAGGCACCAATATATTTTTCCTAAAGCCATATACTACTTGAGTCTAAAGGCAATGTCATAGAAGTCAGGTACTAAACTACTAAAACATTAAAGAGGCTTTACAAATGAAACACAATTAAATGTTGGTTCATCAATACATAATTAGACTAATTCAATGGAATAGAAAATAAAAAAGAGAATCCACTTTTATGTTAATGGTTATAATAAAAGCAACATCTCAAATCAGTAGGAAAAAATGAACTGTAATATTGCATTGGGGAAAACTGGTCATCCATAATTGACTAGTAATAGAATTGTATTCATACTTCATATCATATATAAGAATAAATGAAAAATGTATAAGAAATACAAATGTGAAAAATAAAATAATAAATTCTAGGGAAAAAAGCATACATTAATTTTCTATAGCCAGGAAGTTGAAAAATACTTTCTAAAATAAGATATTGAAATAAAAGTTAAGGGGGATGCCAGGTGGATCAGTAGGTTAACGTCTGCCTTTGGCTCAGGTCATGGTTCCAGGGGCCTGGGGTTGAGTCCCACGTGGGGCTCCTTACTCAGTGGGGAGCCTGCTTCTCCCTCAGCCTGCTGCTTCTCCTATTCATCTCTCTCTCTCTCTCTGACCAATAAATGAATAAATAAAATCTTTTAATAATGCAGGTTAAAATAATGTTGAAAAGAAGGGCCATAAACCAAAATTTTAGTAAGTTCTGCTAATGCAAGTTAAGAAAAAGTGAAGTTAAGGAAACAGACAAACCAAGAAAAGATAATAGAAAGACACATTACAGAAATTGGACTAATATATCTCATATTAAGTGATGAGGGGAAAAGGGGCAAAAACCTGGTATAAAAATGGAGTAAAATGACATTTTAAAAAAATCACAGAAAAAGAGAGGCAAATGATTCTTAAATGTAAGAGAACAAGCCCAGATTTACTCAAAATAAGAGAATGCACATTAAATTTACACAAAGATGTCAAATCTCATCAGATTTAAGCAAAGTCCAGCTGTAGTTTAACTACATGTGTTATTTGTAAGATACTTCCTGGGATATTATTACAAAGTAGTCTGATGATCACTCAGAAAAGTTCACAAAGTTTTATTTCCTGCTCATTCATCTTCCCTTTCTCAGACTTTTTGATAGCTGTTCTGATTCCCCCTACCCCCACTCCACCCCTAAAAAATAGTACTTGGGTTTAATTTACTTTTAAAAATAACCTAGCATATATAACTGGTCCCGCCCCCCCCACCCCAAAGTATCAATCCATTGACACAACACTTTCAAGGCCAAGAGTAAACTAGCTTAAGAAATTCCCAAACCTCCAAGTTAAGTGTATCCATTACATGGAATATGAAGGGAGACTCTGCTGACGTTATGGGTATAGCTATTTGAGAGAAATTTAAGAAAATCAATCTTGAGAAAAATAACTTCCCTTTCTTAGAAGTGTTTAAATAGTGAAGAACTCTTTAAGACACATTAATTTTCTACTTAGCAAATAACTTTATTGTTTGCAGATGTGGGTGTTAGATTCTTTCAGCAACACAAGATTCCTAGATAATATGGTTACATTGTATATAATAAAAGTCAAACTACCTGTCTATAATTTATTCAAGTGAGTAAATCTAAGTTGTATTGCATATAAGTAAGCACTGTTATGAGACCAATTTCCACCCTAACACTTTGAGGAAGTATATGGGTCATATTATGGAAAAAACAATGAATGTAAAGTTTGAAAAGTAATATCTAAGGCACAAATTAAACTGGGCCAGAGATTAACCACTTAGCTTTTTATGATAGTTCCTTTACACTTGATCCATATTTTGTGTTTTGATGTCTTATTTCAATATTTTATTTCTTATTCTAACAATTCTGAAGTCAACCTTTTTATAAAATAAAGATATTTAATAAACACAAACTCCTCTTATCCATATCCTGGGTTGTTCCATAGTTAAGTCTCTGGAGTGGGAAGGAGTGGGAGAAGCAGGCTCCCCACTGAGCAGGGAGCCCTCCTTGAGCTGGATTCCAGGACCCTGGGACCATGACCTGGGCTGAAGGCAGATGCTTAACCGACTGAGCCACACTGGTGCCCCAACATTATCTCTTATTAGTTTCAGTGTCAAAGTAATTAATTTCTACATTTTATTTTATTTCATTCCTTCTACCAAATACAAACATTACAGCTGCCTGTCTCAATAGCTTATAGTACAGCTGGCTTTTCTGGGTTCCTCTGTGTCCTATTCAGGATGAATTCTCACAACCTGAAAGTATAAACAATGTTGCAAGAAGGCAAATTAACAAATGCTGATGTCCAAAGATTTTGGTACTAAACAAAGTCACCTCTCTTTTTAAATAAACTATTTTTTAGGTCAGTTTTAGGTTTATTGCAATATGGAACAGACAGTGCAGATATTTCCCTTCTACTTCTTGTCCACAAACATGTAAAGTTTCCTTATTAGTAACATCTTACCCTGAATGGTATATTTGTTATAATCAATGAGCTTATACTGACACATCTTTATCATCTAAAGTCCTAGTTTACATTAGTGTTTACTCTTGGTGTTGTACATTCTATGCATTTGAAAAAAATTATAATAGTATGGATCCACTATTATTTTACCATACAGATTATTTTCAATGCCCTAAAAATCTCTGAGCTCCACTCCCTCATCCATTCCTTCCTTCCCTCCAAGGCAACACTTATCTTTTTACTCTCTCCATTATTTTACTTTTCCCAGGTCATCATATAGTTGCACTCATACAGTATATAGCTTTTTCAGTTTGGCTTGCATTATTTAGTAACATAAAGTTAAGTTTCTTCCATGTTTTTCATTCTTTGATAGCTCACTTCCTTTTTTTTTTTTTCCTATTTTATTTTTTTAATTTTTTTTTCATTTTATTTATTTTTTCAGCGTAACAGTATTCATTCTTTTTGCACAACACCCAGTGCTCCATGCAAAACGTGCCCTCCCCATTACCCACCACCTGTTCCCCCAACCTCCCACCCCTGACCCTTCAAAACCCTCAGGTTGCCCCAACCTCCCACCCCTGACCCTTCAAAACCCTCAGGTTGTTTTTCAGAGTCCATAGTCTCTTATAGTTCACCTCCCCTCCCCAATGTCCATAGCCCGC
This sequence comes from Meles meles, assembly GCF_922984935.1. Lineage (NCBI taxonomy): Eukaryota > Metazoa > Chordata > Mammalia > Carnivora > Mustelidae > Meles > Meles meles. The sequence goes on from NC_060067.1 coordinate 160,211,860, forward strand.
TCCCCCTCTCCCCATCCCACCTCCCCCCAGCAACCCCCAGTTTGTTTTGTGAGATTAAGAGTCATTTATGGTTTGTCTCCCTCCCAATCCCATCTTGTTTCATTTATTCTTCTCCTATCCCCCTACCCCCCCCCCCATGTTGCTTCTCCATGTCCTCATATCAGGGAGATCATATGATAGTTGTCTTTCTCCGATTGACTTATTTCACTAAGCATGATACGCTCTAGTTCCATCCACGTCCTTTTAGTGCTAAATAACACTATATTGTTTGGATGTACCACAGTTTACTTATCCATTTCTCTATGAAAGGACATCCTGATTGTTTCCAAGTTTTGCCAGTTAAGAAAAAATCTGCTATAAATTTCCATGTGCAGATTTTATGTAGACATAGTTTTCAATTCCTTTGGATAAACACTAAGGAATGTAATTGTTTTCCATTGGGCCATACTAATTTACATTCCCACCAACAGTGCACAAATGTTCCCTTCTCTTCAAATCCTCACTAAAAGTTGTTCCCTTGTCTTTTTGATGCTAGCCATTCTAACTGATGTGAGCTGGTTATTTCATTGTGGTTTTGATTTATGTTTCCCAATGACTAGTGATATAGAGCATCTTTTTAAAAAAGTTTTTATTTAGGTACGCCTGGGTGGCTCAGGCAGTTAAGTGCCTGCCTTCAGCTCAGGTCATGATCTCAGGTTCCTGGGATAGAACCCCTCATGGGCTCCCTGCTCAGCAGAGAGTCTGCTTCTCTCTCTCTCTCTCTCTCTCTCTCTCCAGTCATGCTTTCTCTCTCTCCCTCTGCCTCTCTCTCGCTCTCTCTCTCTCCCTGTCTCTCTCAAATAAATACATAAAATCTGTAAAAAAAAGTTTTTATTTAAATTCCAGTTAGTTAACATACAGTATTAGTCTCAGTTATAAAATATAGAGATTTAACACTTCCACACATGAGCCTGTGATGTTGAAGATTTTTTTGATGTACCCACTGGCCATTGTATAGCTTCTTTGAAAAGATGTGTATTCAGTTCTTCTGTTTAATTTTGGTTGAATGGGTCAAAGAAGAAATCAAAAGAGAAAAATATATTGAAACAAATGAAAATGGAAACACCATATCAAAATCTGAGATGCAGTAAAACTAGTTCTAATAGAACCATATATATGGTTAGAACTATATATAGAGATAGAAAAATAGTTCTACTAGAACCATATATAGTGATCAATGTTTGCACTAAGAAAAAAGAAAGAACTGAAATAAGCGACATAACTTTATACATCAAGGAATTAGAACAAGAAGAACAAACTAAGCTCAAAAATTAGAGAAGGGAAGGAATAACAAAGAGCAGAGAAGAAATAAATGAAATACAAACTACAAAAGGAAGAAAGAAGATCAAGAAAATGAATGGTGTTGGGGAAAGATAAACTAGACAAACTATTAGCTAGACTAAGAAAATAAGAGAGAAGACTCAAATAAAATCAGAAATGATAGAGGAGACATTAAAACTGATCCCCTAGAAATACAGAGGATCATAAGATTATTATGAACAGTTAGACACCAATAAATTGGGTAAGCTAAAAGACATGATAAATTTCTAGAAGTATACAACCCACTAAGGCTGAGTCATGAAGACAAAAAAAAAATCTTAATGAGTAAACAAATTGATTACTAATCAAAAATCTTTCAACAAAGAAAAGTGTAGGACTGGGGGGTTTACTGATGAATTGTTTGAAATACTTAAATAAGAATAATGCCAACATTTTTCAAGCTCTTCCAGAATACTGAAGAGGAGGAAATACTCCCAAATTCATTTTACAACACAAGCATCACCCTGATAACAAAGCCAGCTAAGAACACTACAAAAGAGAAAATTAAAGGCCGAGATATCCTTGATGAGTTTCGAGGCAAAATTCTCAACAATATACAAGCACACAAAAATTCAACAGCACATTATACAGAATCATACACCATGATCATGTTGGATTTATACCTGGGAAAGGGTAGGTTAACATATACAATAAATAAATGTGATACGCCACATTACTTAGATAAAAGACAAAAATCATAAGATTATCTCAATAAATGCAGAAAAATCATTTAACAAAATGCAATATCTTTTCATGGTAAAAACTATCAACAAATTGGATATGGAAAGAACACAACTTAAAGATCATATATGACAATCTGGCAGTTAAGATCATACTCAGGGATAAATAGTGAAAGTTTTTCCTCTAAGATTAGAAAAAAAGGCAAGTTTGCCCACTTAACCTCTGGTATTTGTCATAATACTGGAACCCCTTGCCAGAATAATCAGGCAAGAAAAAAAAAATAGAAAACATCCAAATTGGAAAGGAAGAAGTAAAATGGTCTATATTTGTATTACAAAACTAAATATAATCATTCTATACAATCCAGTAATTGCACTTGTTGGTATTTACTTAAAGGACTCAAAAACTTACATTCATACAAACCTGAACATGGCTGTGTTTAGCACCTTTATTTATAATTGCCAAAATCTGGAAGCAAATAAGATGCCATTCAATAAATGAATGGATATATCACAATTTTTTAAAGTGTATGTATGTATGTATGTATGTAATCTCTACACCTAACATGGGGCTTGAACTCAAAACCCTGAGATCAAGAGTTGCATGCTCTTCCATTTAGCCAGGCAGGCATCCCAATTTTTTAAAAATGCATGAATGGATATAAATAAACTATAGTCCATCCAGACAATGGAATATTATTCAGAGCTAAAAGAAAACTAATTATAAATCTATAAAAAGATATGGAGGAATCTTAAATGCATATTAATAAATGAAAGAAGCCAATGTGAAAAGGCTGCATACCATATGATTCTAACTATGTTATGTTCTGGAAAGGCAAAACTATGTAGAAAAAAAGATCAGTGGTTGCCTTCTTGCAGAGGTGGGTAGGTGGGTATGAATAGTCAGAACACAGAGGATTTCTAGGGCAGTAAAAATTCTCTGTGTGATTTAATAATGATGGATGTATGGTCAGCATACTCTTATCCAAGCTTACAGAGTGTACAACACCAAGAATGAACTGTAATATAAACTACGAACTTTGAATGATTATGATGCATCAATGTAGGTCCATCCTTGGTAAAAATGTACTTTTCAAATAAGTGATGTTGATAATGGGGGAGATTCTTCTTGTGGGGTCAGGGTATATATGGGATGTCATTATACCTTGCTCTCAATTTTGTTATAAACCTAAAATTTGTTTAAAAATAAATCTTTCTTAATGTTTATTTATTTGAGAAAGAGAAAGAGACTGGGTGGAGAGGGAGAGAGGGAATCTCAAGCAGATCTCAACCCTGAGGTCATGCCCTTAGCCAAATTCAAGAGTTGGATGTTCAATGGTCTGAGCTACACAGGTGCTCCTAAATCTTTAAACAAACAAAAGCAACAACAAAAAAAATTATCTGTTCCTTTTTTTCCTCTTCTTCTAGTGTTTCAGTTGTTAATATGTAATTGCCCCACAGTTACTGGATATTGAGGTCTTTTGCTTGTTTGTTTGTTTTTCTTTAAGACAATTTTTTTTTTCTGTTTGATTTCCAGTTTTGGCGGTTTCTATTGGGATATCTTCAAGCTCAGAGATTCTTTCCTCAACCAGATGAAGTGTACTAACAAGTCCGTCAAAAGCATTCTGTGTTTCCACTATTGAAAACAAATTCAGTGTTTTTGTTCTCTGGCATCTCTTCCTTTCTAGAATTTCTATCTCTCTGCTTAGCTTGCTTTTTTTTTTTTTTTTTTTTACATGCGGTCTACTTTATCCATTAGATACCTTAGCATATTAATCATCATCGTTTTAAATTCCAGGTCCGATAGTTTCAATTTTCCTGTGATATCCGAGTCTGATTCTGTTGCATTCTCTGTATCTTCAAACTGTTTTGTTTGTTTGTTTTGTTTTTTGCCTTTATTGTGTCTACCCCCCCCCCCCTTGATAACTAGGCATGATGTGTTGGATAAAATGAACTAGTATAAATAAGCCTTCAGCAAATTTTTGGTAAAGTGTCAAGGTGGGGAAACAGTATATTCTTATGGTTAGATGTAAATCTTGTAGTGAACCTCTGCCTCAAAACTTGAACTTCATCAGTACTGTTCATCCTCCCCTGCTACCCCCCTGCCACCTCCTTATGTGAGACAGGATGGCCAGTGTGCATTGGAGTTGGGTATTTACCATCCTTCACATCAGTTAGGTTCTAATAAAACTCCATCAGGCTAGGCTCCAGTTAACTCATTTTACCTAGGGCAGGACTTGGCTCCTTTTCCCCTCCCACTGAAAGAAACATGAGGGATTTTTCTCCAGTATTTACTATTGGAACCTGGTAAATTCCAGAAGGTAAACTCTTACAAGTATGAGGCCCAGTCTCCTCGCTGGAGTTTTCTCTCTCAAACTTGCCCACACTGAACTTCCAGCAATTTCTCAACTGTAGCCAAGATTTCCTTACCCTCACTGGTTCCCTTCAAGGTTTCAGTCATTAGGTTTCTATTTCCTTAAGTTGTGATTTTCTGTATTCTCTTGTAGGTCTCCTCCATTTGGGGGTGGGGGGAAAACAGTTTCTCTTGTGACCCCACTTCTTTTAAGGATCTGAGAAGAGTTATTGAATTTTTGTTTTGTTTAGCTTTTTACTTGTTGAGTGGAGACTTCCAGCTTCTTATAGCTGGACTCAAACCATGCTGTTTTCTTGTGAAAAGACTAAGACTTAAGTGATAAGATTCTTCTAGTTTTTCACCTTTTTCTTAATTTCTCCTTTCTTTTCTCTCTTCTTTTTCTTTTTCCACATCCTTTTTCCCTCTTCGAGAGTTCTTGTTATTTAAAATCCTATCTCAAAAAATATTTTCCTTGAGATAAAGAGGAGGCATAAACTCCTTTATAATTGCACCAGGCTTCAGGAAGGACCTATAAGGGGCACCAAGGTTGCATCAGTCAGTTAAGTAGCTCCTTTGGCTCAGGTCATGATCCCAGAGTCCCAGATCCAGCCTCAAGTCAGGATCCCTGCTCAGTGGGGAGCCTATTCCTCCCTCTGCCCCGTTCCCCTGCTCCTTCTCACCCTCTCTCTCACTCACTCTCTCTCAAATAAATAAATAATCTTTAAAAAAAAGAAGGACTTGTACTAATTAATTAATCTATAGGCTCATTTCCTCAAGAGGGGAGATAAGAATCATTTCAACAAAAAGAGCAAAATGTTTCCTGAATACCTGAGCTTTTAGGGAACATGGAAAAGATACACAGGAATCAAAAAACAAGGCAAAAAGATATTTGAATATGACTTATTTGTTCTTAAAAATACATTTTTCTGATCCCTTTATCCAGAAAAGGTAGACGTTCTTTTGGATAATTCTAAAGCCATCTTCCCACTTTGGAATCCTATAATTATGTGATTATAAACATGCAGGAGTTTTCATGATATTTTAGCAATGGCAGCATTAAATTTAGTTCTGAAGGAGAAAATTAATCATTACTACAAGTAGGATGACCATAATTAAAAACAAATTATCATCTTTGTTTCTCATTGTAAAAAATTATATATTGGGTAATGAAAGAATAAAAGACTAACTTTTAAGAAGGCTTAGTACTCATCTACCTACTAATTTCAAGATAGAAGTTTCTGAATCACTTTGAATAAGGAATTTGAAAATAGGCATTTTAAAAGAAAACACTCATATCAATTAATGATAGAGTTACACATTATTCCACTTTCCATCATACTGAGATGATTAAAATCATAGGAAAATGACATTAAATGTGGATTTGTTCTGATTATTTTGGATTCAAAAATTACTGATAGAAAAGTCTAAGGGAAAACTGTAACTTCAGTTCCCAGTCGAATGTAATTTTATGTTTGTCTTGTATATTTGAATAGAGATCTCTTGATGTTTTAGCTTGGTGATTGTATGTGGAAATAAACACTCAAAGCAAGATGGAGAAAACAATGAAATAATCCATTATTATTTATTTTTTAATAATTTATTTTTAGAGCAATTTTAGAGCAAAATTAAGAAAAGATACTGAAAGGGAAACTTCCTATACGCCCCCTGCTCCCACACACGCGTAGCCTCCTCCATTACCAACACTCCCCCTCAGAGTGGTACCTTTGTTATTATTAATGAACCTATGTCAACACATCATAGTCACCCAAAATCCACCACTTGCATTACAGTTCACTCTTGGTATTATGCATTCTGTGGATTTGAATAAATGTATAACATTTATCCATCACTGTAGTATCATTCAGAGTGCTTTAACTACCAGGCCCTCAAGAGCCTTTGTTTACTGTTCAACATTTCACACAAGCCCCATCTCTGCAACCATTGATCTTTTTACTGTCCCTAAAGTTTTGCCTTTTCTATAATGTCATATAGCTGGAATTATACAGTACATAGTCTTTTCAAATTGGCTTCTTTTAGTAATAAGTGTTTGAGTTTCCTCCACATTTTTTCTTGACTTGATAGCTCATTTTCTTCTAGTGCTGAATAATATTTCATTGTTTGGATCTGCCATAGTGTGTTTATCCATTTGTCTACTGAAGGACATTTGATCGCTTCACAGTTTTGGCAACTGTAAATAAAGCTGCTATAAACATCCATGTGCAGGTTTCTGTGTGAAGATAAGTTTCCAGTTTCTTTGACTAAAGACTGAGGAGTTTGGTGGATTGTGTGGTAAGAGTATGTTTACTTTGGGAAGAAACTGGCAAACTGTTTTCCAAAGTGGTTATGCCATTTTGCATTCCCTCCAGCAATGAATAAAAGTTCCTGTTGCTCTACACCCTCGTCAGCTTTTGGTGTTGTCAGTGTTGTTGGTTTGGGCCGTTATCTCACTGTTTTAATTTGCATTTCCCTGATGGCATAGATGTGGAGCATCTTTCTTAGGCTTACATGCCACAGTCTAATTTCTTTGTTCTGCTTCTGCTCAGGTGTTTGGCCCAGTTTTAAATCAAGTTGTTTGTTTTCTTACCATTGAGTGTTAAAAGATTTTTATATTTTGAATAACAGTCCGTTAACAGCTGTTTATTTTGTAAATATTTTCTTCCAGTCTGTACCTTGTCTTCTCATTCTCTTGCCATTGTCTTTCACAAAACAGAGTTTTTAATTCTAAACAATCTAGTTTAGCAGTTACTTATTCTATGGATCATTCCTTTGGTGTTGTGACTAAAAAGTCATCATCATATCCAAGGTCATCTAAGATTTTTCCTATGTTATCTTCTACATATTTTATAATTATATAGTTTTGGATTTTACTTTTGGGTTTTTGATAAGCTTTGAGTTATTTTTTTGTGAAAGATGTAAGGTCTGTATAGATTTTTTTCTTTTCTATATGAATATTCAGTTGTTCTAGCATCATTTGTTGGAGAGATTATCCTTGCTCCACTGTATTGCTCTTGTTCTTTGTCAAAGAACAATTGACTGTGATTTATGTGGGTCTGTTTCTAGACTCTATTCTGTTCCATTGATCATTTGTCTATTCTTTCACAAATAACACACAGTTCTGATTGTTGTAGCTTTATAGTAAGTCTTGAAATTGGGTAGTGTCAGTCCTCTGACTTTATTCTTTTTTCGTATTGTGTTGGTTATTCTGGGTATTTTGCCTGGTCTTTAATTTTTTAAAGCACTCCTTACATAAATTTCTGATTTATTACTTTCACTTTTTGAGTAAAGTGCAATTACTGTCTAATGTCTTTGTGAATGTACAATAATTTTTATCAATTGTCTTAACATAGTCATATAAATGTATACAAATACAAGTAAAGTTATTGTGTAATAGTCTTATAGCAACAGGTAAAAAAACCTTGTTTACTTTTCATATTGACTTTTAATCATTAATTTTGACTTATCTATTTTGGTAATATATAAAGTATAGACTGTCCTATATGGAATTTAGATAACCGTTTCATGATGGTCTCCTAAAATTTTCTATTTATTTATTATGTATATTTTATAGTCAGAGAGTCCAGTGAGTTTCTTGAAAGCAAAGATATATGAGTTATTGAGGAGAGCAATGACTAAGCCTTTTTTCTAATATTACAGTTAAGAGCTCCAAAAGTCACCAGATCTTACTTTTTTTCTGACCATCCCCTTTCCCCAAGCAAATGAAAAGAATATTATGTGCCAGAATTTTAATACATTTTCTACTATTGAACTTTAGCATACAAAACACTATTAAGAAATAACAGATACTTAATTAAGTAGTTGGGATGACCTGAAATGAGTGATAAGTTTTTGGGAGAGAGGTAAAAAGAGAGAGAGGGGCACCTGGGAGGCTCAGTAGGTTAAAGCCTCTGCCTTCGGCTCAGGTCATGATCCCAGGGTCCTGGGATGGAGGCCCACATCGGCCTCTCTGCTCAGTGGGGAGCCTGCTTCCTCCTCTTTCTCTGCCTGCCTCTCTGCCTACTTGTGATCTCTGTCAAATAAATAAATAAAATCTTTGGGAAAAAAAGAGAGAGTAGAGAGAGCACAAACACAGGGAGTGGCAGAGGGAGAGGGAGAAGCAGGCTCTTCACTGAGCAGGAAGCCTGACTCCAGGTGCCATCCCAGGACTTTAGGACCATGACCTGACTTGAAGGCAGATGCTTAACTGACTGAGCCACCCAGGCGTCCCATAATAATTTTTAATTTTCTATCACACTCGAGTCTAAAGACTCTGTGGCTGGCAGTTATAGACCATGTGACAGTAAGCATCTAGATTCAACTTTGTATTTCCTTGTACAACTCCATTAATGATTTTTTTAACTCTGTCATATCTGGATAACTCAAAATGCAATGTGCATCCATCACATTTACCTCTCTGAAATAGAAACTTGGAGTTGTCTTCTTAAAACAATCTTGAGCTGAAAAGTCTCAGGTCTCTGTTGTTTGGCATGGAGTGAGTGATCCTCAGTGCGATGAATGCATTTGCTGTATGGATTCTTACTGCAAAGGTTTCTAAGTTTATCTGAATGTTTTTTCTTCTGTTGATGCATCTAATTTTTCACAAGTTTGGAATGTTTCTGTGAGCATCTCTTTGATTACTTGACATTTAAAAAAATAAAAGGCCATTTAAATTTCAAACAAATGAATAGAATGAATAGACTGGAATGATGTGCCAGTGGCTACATTTATAAACCTTTTGAAGCATTATTTGGGTGACCATTTGAAAAATTGTAAGATTTGGTCTCTCTTGGAGATATATATTGATTATTGGTAATTTAAAAGATTATTTTCTTTGGGGGATTTTTTAAATTGAATTTTATTTCTACTAGCATAAATTTATAATAGAGCTCTTAGAAAATCAATATTGTTTTCATTAGAATTTTTGAAATTGGTTATTGATGTATTAAATTTGGCAAATTATGCTTAAAAAAAAACTTTAGAAGCCTTCAAATGACTTCCATCTTCTCAAACCAATATGAATATTACTTCATATACTATAGTCCCCAGAAATATCTAGTTTTGGAGACTATGGGATGATATTGTTTTGTTACTCAATTCTACATGCAGAATGAATGTACTTATTCTCCCTCTTTCTATGTGTTTGTACACTGTACTTCTAATAGAAAGTTACACTTATTAAATGCCAACTTATTCTGTATATTCTACACTCCATGTCCTTGAATGTCAAATACAGAGCCTGAACAAACTGTGTTAAATCTGAAATGATATCTACATTTTATGAGGTTGTCTCCTTTGCGTTCTGTCTGCCTCATTAATGTTGTTTGCCTTCCTAATGTGGAAAACATCTTTATTGGACGTGCTTCTTCGGTTTCAGAGTCACATAATGATGTGATCTTATATCCTTGGGTATTTTCCAGAACTAACTAAATTATTAAATGTTCCAGTTAAAAGGAAACATTTGATGGTTTCATAAGAGGCTAACTACATATAAGTGCTGATCTATCATTCTAATATCATGTGTACTGAAACTAAAAGAAAGAATTCATGAATGCCCCTTACATTTCTTTTTTTTTTTTTAAGATTTTATTTATTTATTTGACAGAGAGAAATCACAACTAGGCAGAGAGGCAGGCAGAGAGAGAGGAGGAAGCAGGGTCCCTGAGGAGCAGAGAGCCCAATGTGGGGCTTGATCCCAGGACCCCGGGATCATGACCTGAGCCAAAGGCAGAGGCTTTAACCCACTGAGTCACCCAGGTACCCCGCCCCTTACATTTCTTAAAATGCATACATTTTTTTCCAGGTACACGAAGTGATTTGATCTAGTACACGGATGAATCCCTTTAAATTTTTAAAAGAGAAGTTAAGCCTTTATTTGTTTACAGATTAATTTGGCTGAATTGGTTGCTTTTGTGTCTTTTTATTTCAATAATTATGTATTATTTTAATAGTTACATGTTAGTGTTATTTGTACATGGAAAAATATTGAAGAAGATATCATTAACATGATCCTAATGTTCACGACAAATTAGAAAGAAATGTGGTTTGATTTAAGATTGCTTTTAAGAAAAACATTAAGTATCGGAGAAAGACAACTATCATATGATCTCCCTGATATGAGGACATGGAGATGCAACATGGGGGGTTGGCGGATAGGAGAAGAATAAATGAAACAAATGGGATTGGGAGGGAGACAAACCATAAATGTCTCTTAATCTCACAAAACAAACTGGGGGTTGCTGGGGGGAGGTGGGGTTGGGAGAGGGGGAGGGGGTTATGGACATTGGGGAGGGTATGTGCTATCGTGAGTGCTGTGAAGTGTGTAAACCTGGTGATTCACAGACCTGTACCCCCGAGGATAAAAATACATTATATGTTTATCAAAAAAAAAAAATTGGAAGGGGAGGCGAACCATAAGAGACTATGGACTCTGAAAAACAACCCGAGGTTTTCGAAGGGGCAGGGGTGGGAGGTTGGGGGAACCAGGTGGTGGGTGATGGGGAGGGCACGTATTGCATGGAGCACTGGGTGTTGTGCAAAAACAATGAATACTGTTACGCTGAAAAAATTAATTAATTAATTAAAAAAATTAAAAATAAAATATATCTGAACAGAAAAAAAAAGAAAAACATTAAGTAAACTAATAGTACCCATTCAAATGTATATAGAAAAAGTTTTGAAAAAATATGTAAATGCCTGCTATTTGATAATCACTGAACTAATAAAGAGAGGATTCTGGAAGATGAAATGAACATCCTGAAGCATGCAATCCTGACCTCACCAGGTTATTGATAAGCTTTCAAATGTTTGGTCTTAGATGAAGCTTACTTAGAAGATAAACTTTACTGAGTATACTCTATTATTTAGAAAATCAAACTCATTCAAACAAGTCTTTATATATAATCATAAAAATTATACAAATATACATAAAATTTCCTCAATGTATGTATGTTAAGCACTAGTGTCAGGATAAAGATTTTTTTTTTTAATATTTTTTTTTATTTATTTGACAGAGAGAAATCACAACTAGGCAGAGAGGCAGGCAGAGAGAGAGGAGGAAGCAGGCTCCCCGCAGAGCAGAGAGCCCGATGTGGGGCTCGATCCCAGGACTCTGGGATCATGACCCGAGCTGAAGGCAGAGGCTTTAACCCACTGAGCCACCCAGGCGTCCCCAGGATAAAGATTTTTATACAGATTACAATTGTTTTTACTTTCATCATTTTAATGAGATCTCATTTTCTTCACCAAATTGATGTTATTTTAGAAGATCTGGTTTTAACAACAATTTCTTATGACATATGAATAACACATTTTATTTTTTTCATTTTTCAATACAGTCACCAAAAGTCATAAAGGAAATGAGCTTACTGGGATTGAATAAGAGTATTTCCTAACATAAAACCTAGGTTTTTTTTTCTGTATTTTTATTTTGATAGTACAATTAATTAGAAAGGAGCTACACTACTCTAGAGTAGATTTTAGGATTTGCAGTAAAGGTTTCATAAAGAAATATGATCGGACATATTTGTCAATGTCTTTATTGGAACAGACAAAAAGCAATCAAGAAGTCACTCAAAGACATAATGGAACACAAGAAAGATAAGAATTTGAAAGTTGTAAATGAACTACACCCGTTCAGTTACACAGGTGACTCCTCCCAAGGATATAGACGTCTAATCATGTTGGGAGTATGTGTCAGCTAAAAAAGGACTGTGTAGCATCCCATCTTGTCATCCCAATTAAAGGAGCACTTCATGCAACTCATACATGAGAAAGTAAATACCATTTCAAACAGAGCGACAAGTGGTTGTGGACTCTACTTTGGGAGGCAGATTGCAGTAGAATTGGGGAGTGTTTTGAGAAGACGGCAGTAAATGAACTTCCATCACTTTGTATGTATGAGTGGTACGTGCAAAGGATATCCGTGGTCCTACGTTTTTGTGTTTGTGATTACCGTGGACACAGATTATCAGGGACTCCTTAGCTTTTTCTACCATTTTTGTGAACTGGCACAAGTAAAATGTTCATAAATTTATCACCTCATCTGTTCTGTTTGTGATAATAAATTCATGCGAGGAATGTTAGATAAAAGATAAAAGCACAACTTAATTTCTGGATAGCTTTGTTGTAAGTTCAACCATTTCTGATTCATCCCCACACATAGTACTTTAAATGTTCCTCTTGTTCCTTGAAGCTGTCAAATAAAGTCCAGCTTTCAGCAGAAGGTTAGGAGAGGGGAATGGTTCAACACAGAGTAGACATTTTTCCAAAACGCATGAACTTTGTAGTGATTATGCAGCTTTCTTCTCTACTTCTTCTTCTTTTTTTTAAATTATATAGAAGACTGTTTAGTCATTAGGTAAATTCTAACAGACCTTGAATGATTTCATACTAGGAAACTACAATGGTTAGTGCAGGCCTATAATTTTTGTACAAACTTGAGAGATTTTTTTTTTTTTAAAGATTTATTTATTTATTTGTCAGAGAGAGAGAGCGAGAGCGAGCACAGGCAGCAGGCAGAGACAGAGAGAGAAGCAGGCTCCCCACCGAGCACGGAGCCCGATGTGGGACTCAATCCCAGGATGCTGGGATTATGACCTGAGCCGAAGGCAGCTGCTTAACCAACTGAGCCACCCAGACGTCCCAAACTTGACAGATTTTTTTTTAAAAAAGATTTTATTTATTTATTTGACAGAGAAATCACAAGTAGGCAGAGAAGAAGGCAAAGAGAAAGGGGGAAGTAGATTCCCTGCTGAGCAGAGAACCCAATGCAGGGCTTGATCCCAGGACCTGAGCTGAAGGCAGAGGCTTAAGCCACTGAGCCACCCAGGGAGGGCAAAAGAAAGCACTACTAATAATTATGGTGGTACAGTAGGCATAAAATGAAACTATTTGGAGCATACTGAAATAGTCACTCTACCTTTGGCCCACGCAGTTCTGCAGTGCACACACTGAGTCTGAATGAACTTCCTATTATAGTTGATCGTATCATATCTTTATAAAACTTGTATGGCAAACAGTGAAATCTCCTACTGTGGCACAATATACTTCCTTTCTAATCAACTATGCTATCAAAAAATTGCAGAGGGGCACCTGGGTGGCTCAGCTGGTTAAGCATCTGACTCTTGATTTTGGCTCAGGTCATGATCTCAGGGTCCTGGGATCTAGCCCTAAGTTGGGCTCCCCGATCACAAAGGAGTTCCCTTGAGGATTCTTTCTCTCCTTCTCCCTGTGCCCCTTCCTTTGCTCTCTCTCTCTCTCTTTCAGATAAACAAGTCTTTAAAAAAATTACAGAACTAAATTTTAATAATGTCTATGTTACACTGCTTGTCTTTTGGCACTGCCTCTTCCCTTAGCCTGGAATGCTTTTCCTCCCAATATACACATAGTTTCATATATTAGTATTCAAACATCTCTTATTAGTGAGGCCATCTCTGATCACCTTACCTAAAACATGAACATTTTCCAAAACTCCTTATCCTCTTTCCTGTTTTACTTTTTCTCATAAGAATTCAGCACTATTTAACATAACATCAGCAATCAGTTACCCTATAATGTGACATATGTGTTTCTAAAAGTCTTCACATGTTATACAAAATTGTATAATAAAAACCACTGGGCTATGTGAAAAAAGTAAGATTAGGATGCAATACGCAAAAACTTTCTCAGTAACACCTTTTAAAAAACAATCAGAATCTAATGAAAATTACAGCATAGTCTTAAATATTATAAAAATTAAGAAATATATACATTCTATATCATTATAGAATATGACATGGACCTTTGAAAAGATCTGAAGATTGCTTGTGGAGGCAGGTGTCAGAGGCTAGCATTTAAAGAATTGTAGCTTATGAGTCATTGTGAAGTGGTGGAAGGAGGTCATCTGAAACCAGACTGAGAGTTGCAAAACCAGATGTGGATGAGTGTGGCTTATACTATATGTGGTAAACAATGGTAGTTAGATGTTGAGGGGGGTGTATGTGTGTGTGTGTGCAGGTACATTTGTGTTTATTTCTGTTTGGCTTGCTTCAGCCAGATGCAGTTTTCTGCTTTTGCCCAGTGGGTCTTGTAAAAGAAATTGTGCACAGGCAAACAAAATGTGCACTAGCATGAAATCATTGCCTTATATATATGTTTGTGTGTGTGTATATATATATATATATATATATATCTTATATATCTGTATTTTATCAACATATATACATATATCTTATATGTATGTTTATATATACACATATACACATGCATTACCTATACACATATGTACATATGTACATATACTATATATTAAATACATATGCATTCATATATATATGACCTTAGAACAAATACACATTCTCAAAAAAGGTTACAGTAGAACTGACTCTACTTCATTTTTTAAATTTTCTTTCTTTCACACACTAAAATGCACATTGCATGAGCACACTTTTAAATTAATTTTTGTGGGGCACCTGGGTGGCTCAGTGGGTTAAAGTCTCTGCCTTCAGCTCAGGTCATGATCCCAGGGTCCTGGGATCGAGCCCCACATCGGGCTCTCTGTTCAGCAGGGAGTCTGCTTCCTCTTCTCTCTCTCTCTGCCTGCCTCTCTGCCTACTTGTGATCTCTCTCTGTCAAATAAGTAAATAAATAAAGTATTTAAAAAAATTAAACTAATTTTTGTGCTTTTGTACCTGTAACATATAATAGTTGATATGTAAAAGGCAGACAATAGTTGTTGAATGAATGAGTGTGCTTAAAATTTCTTTAATGGGGGCGCCTGGGTGGCTCAGTGGTTTAAGCTGCTGCCTTCAGCTCAGGTCATGATCTCGGGGTCCTGGGATCGAGTCCCGCATCAGGCTCTCTGCTTGGCAGGGAGCCTGCTTCCTCCTCTCTCTCTCTCTCTGCCTGCCTCTCTCCCTACTTGTGATCTCTATCTGTCAAATAAATAAATAAAATCTTAAAGAAAAAAAAAATTTCTTTAATGACCTGACCTTTCTCACCTTTTGAAACTTAATTCTCATCATCTTCTTTTGGAATATATTTGAGATGTAATTAATGAATTGATTTCAGTTGTTGCAGTGATAAGATATGGTTCACCTGAAATATGGGAATCATCATTGACGCAGGGGACTATTTCTCACTTCTAGGGCTTCATACATGACATTTCCTTTGTTTATAGTATTTGTCGACAGTCTCATCAAATCTCTAAATCTTAGATATTCTATAATTACTACTTCATTTATTTTTTAAAGATTTTATTTGTCAGAGGGAAAGAGAGAGAGACACAGAGCAAGCCCAAGCAGGAGGAGCTGCAGGCAGAGGGAGAAAAAGACTCACCATGTAGCAAGGAGCCCCATGTAGGACTCGATCCCAAGACCCTGGGATCATGATCTGAGCCGAAAGCAGATGCTTAACTGACTGAGCCAGCCAGATGTCCCAATATAATTACTACTTTAAAAGTAAAGGTTTTCTGAGACAACCTGAATTCAGATTAAGTGCTCTTCATGCCTTCCCATTTTCCTCAATATTTTCCTCTTAGCAAAATATGTAAGACTTGCTAATGTAATGATGTTTGCTTTGCTACACTGTTGCAGAGACAGGACTACACTTTCTTTCTCTCAATTACATCTTCAGCATCTACAGCTGTTGCTGCTACATGACAGATTGTCAATTACTATTTGAAAAAAATAGTAATTTTTGAAGGAGGGGCGCCTGGGTGGCTCAGTGGGTTAAAGCCTCTGCCTTTAGCTCAGGTCATGTTCCCAGGGTCCTGGGATCAAGCCCCGCATCAGGCTCTCTGCTCAGCGGGGAGCCTGCTTCCTCCTCCTCTCTCTCTGCCTACTTGTGATCTCTCTCTGTCAAATAAATAAATGGAAATCTTAAAAAAAACAAACAAACAAAAAACAAAACTGAAGGAGAGTTTTCCTACTATAAGCCAGAATATAGACCTGGGGTCAGAGACAATGGATCAAATAATTAGTCTGTGCAAAAACAAAAACAAACAAACAAAACACCAAACTAGGGGTTTTAAGCAGTGCTGCCCACTCCATTAGTTTCATGTTATTCAAAAAAAAATAACATCAGTTTCCCAAATATCCTAAAGAGTGCAGTAAGTATTCTTTTCCTCTTACTGGTTACAAATTTCTCTTCTTTTGAAAGTATACAATATTCCATTTTCATCAGTTCTGCTACTTACTAGTTACATATTTTAGACTTTAATGATTAGTTTAATCCACAAAATAAGAAATTTTTACAATGTACGTACATTATAAAAATCATAAGGACATAGGCAGTATAAAGGACAAAGCACAGACACTGTTAGATGATAAAGCACAATAGATGTAAGATGTTATCAGATATAAAACTGATATTTATTTTAAAAGATTAGATTAGGGATAGAACATATGGAACTCCCTAAACCCTTCAGTATGATTCCTCAAGGCTGTTATTAAGAAATATTTTAGCTGGCATTCAAAGAGGATTCTCTTTCGCTAGTCCTAGATTTAAAATCTTAATGTTTACAGGCCATACATTTAAACATCATTCAGTAGGAAACTAGGTAAATAGCTGGAATATTCTTTTTTTAAGTTTATTTAAATTTATTAACCAACATATAGTACATCATTAGTTTCAGATGTAGAGTTTAATAATTTCATCTGTTGCATATCAATACCCAGGGCTCATCACACCACTTGCCCTCCTTAATGCTCTGCAATCAGTTACCGCATCGCCTAACCCATGTCCCCTCCAAGCAGCAGTTTGTTTGCAACAGTCAAGATTCTGTTAAGGTTTGTCTCCCTCTCTCATCACTTCCCATTCAGTTTTCCCTCCCTTATCCTACGATCCTCTGTGCTGTTTCTTATATTCCACATATGAGTGAAACCATATGATAACTATGCTTGACTTATTTCGCTCAGAATAATACCCTCTAGTTCCATCCACGTCAATGTAAATGGTAAATATTTTTACTTTCTGATGGCTGAGTAATATTCCCTTGTATTAAATGAGCTGGAATATCCTAACTCTAATTTCAAACTTCCCAGGAAAGACGTTTTAAGGCTAGCTTTGACCAGGTGCTTATCTTTGTTCCAGTCATCTATGTTTAAAGATGGAATCATCCTTTACAGTCATAACATTTAGAAGCTAGCTATATAACCTACTAAATCATGATGAGCCAGAAGTAACAAAAGTAAAGTTGCACGGTAAGTGTTGACAGTGTGTATGAAATTTACAAAAGCACAAAGATATTCTATTGGTATAAAAAAACTAAGGAATTACAAACCTTGGGCAATACATTATATAGGGTAAGTATGAATGGCTAACATTACTGAGTTATTCTTGATTCATATTAATGCCTTTTCTGTTATTTTAATTTTATCTCTTTCACATTATCTTTTTTCTTGATTTCAACTATAATGCTTTGGCAAAGTTAGTCAAAGAACATTTCATATATGGGGGCGCCTGGGTGGCTCAGTGGTTTAAGCCTCTGCCTTCGGCTCAGGTCATGATCTCAGGGTCCTGGGATCGAGCCCCGCATCGAGCTCTCTGCTCAGTGGGGAGCCTGTTTCTCCCTCTCTCTCTGCCTGCCTCTCTGCCTACTTGTGACCTCTCTCTCTCTGTCAAATAAATAAATAAAATATTTTTAAAAAAGAACATTTCATATATGAAATTTTTAAAAGTACAAACTAACAGGCACCAGAGATAAGTCAAGTAACTATTGTAGGCTTTTCGATAGCAGGTAAGTTCTTTAGGAATCAATTGGAACAACACTGGGCAGAGATTTTCAAAGACTGTTAAGGAGACTTTATCAAAATATGAGTCTTTTCACTGCCACCACCAAAGTCAGACTACTATTGCTCTCTAGGAAAGTTTGTCTTTGAAGTTGATGTTGGCTGTCCTATTGAAATGTACCACTACTGTTTCTCATGGGTGCATGTTATATGCTTCAGATGTGTTGGAATTAAAAAAAATAGAGATTTGAGAAATTTGGGGCTAAGGATGTTAGGCAGCACCACACGTTATGTGTGATGCTGTGTATGCTTTTTAAATTTAACTGAAAAAAGAATTAGTAAGCATGGTTGTTTATGCATATTTAGGTATATGCCCAAAACTATGCTATTCTTTTTTTTGTGTGTGTGTATCAACTATACTTTAATACAAATACTTTTTTTTTATATTTATTTTTATTTGTTTATTTACAGCATAACAGTGTTCATTGTTTTGGGATCACACCCAGTGCTCCATGCAGTACGTGCCCTCCCTATTACACACCACCTGGTTCCTCAACCTCCCACCCCCCACCCACCCCCCTGCCACCCCTTTATAACCCTCTGGTTGTTTTTCAGGGTCCATAGTCTCTCATGGTTCATCTCCCCTTCCAGTTTCCCTCAACTCCCTCTCCTCTCCATCTCCCCATGTCCTCCATGTTATTTGTGATGCTCCACAAATAAGTGAGACCATATGATACTTGACTCTCTCTGCTTGACTTATTTCGCTCAGCATAATTTCTTCCAGTCCCGTCCATGTTGCTACAAAAGTTGGGTATTCGTCCTTTCTGATGGAGGCATAATACTCCATTGTGTATATGGACCACATCTTCCTTATCCATTCATCCGTTGAAGGGCATCTTGGTTCTTTCCACAGTTTGGCGACCATAGCCATTGCTGCAATAAACATTGGGGTACAAATGGCTCTTCTTTTCACTACATCTGTATCTTTGGGGTAAATACCCAGCAGTGCAATTGCAGGGTCATAGGGAAGCTCTATTCTTAATTTCTTCAGGAATCTCCACACTGTTCTCCAAAGTGGCTGCACTCACTTGCATTCCCACCAACAGTGTAAGAGGGTTCCCCTTTCTCCACATCCTCTCCAACACACGTTGTTTCCTATCTTGCTAATTTTGGCCATTCTAACTGGTGTTAGGTGGTATCTCAATGTTGTTTTAATTTGAATCTCCCTGATGGCTAGTGATGATGAACATTTTTTCATGTGTCTGATAGCCATTTGTATGTCTTCGTTGGAGAAGTGTCTGTTCATATCTTCTGCCCATTTTTTGATATGATTATCTGTTTTGTGTGTGTTGAGTTTGAGAAGTTCTTTATAGATCCTGGATATCAACCTTTTGTCTGTACTGTCATTTGCAAATATCTTCTCCCATTCCGTGGGTTGCCTCTTTGTTTTGTTGACTGTTTCCTTTGCTGTGCAGAAGCTTTTGATCTTGATGAAGTCCCAAAAGTTCATTTTTGCTTTTGTTTCCTTGGCCTTTGGAGACATATCTTGAAAGAAGTTGCTGTGGCTGATATCGAAGAGGTTACTGCCTATGTTCTCCTCTAGGATTCTGATAGATTCCTGTCTCACGTTGAGGTCTTTTATCCATTTCGAGTTTATCTTTGTGTACAGTGTAAGAGAATGGTCGAGTTTCATTCTTCTACATATCGCTGTCCAGTTTTCCCAGCACCATTTATTGAAGAGACTGTCTTTTTTCCATTGAATATTTTTTCCTGTTTTGTCGAAGATTATTTGACCATAGAGTTGAGGGTCCATATCTGGGCTCTCCACTCTGTTCCACTGGTCTATGTGTCTGTTTTTATGCCAGTACCACTCTGTCTTGGTGATCACAGCTTTGTAGTAAAGCTTGAAATCGGGTAACGTGATGCCGCCAGTTTTGTTTTTGTTTTTCAACATTTCCTTAGCAATTCGGGGTCTCTTCTGGCTCCATACAAATTTTAGGATTATTTGCTCCAGCTCTTTGAAAAATATCGGTGGAATTTTAATCGGAATGGCATTAAAAGTATAGATTGCTCTAGGCAGTATAGACATTTTAACAATGTTTATTCTTCCAATCCAAGAGCATGGAACAGTCTTCCATCTTTTTGTGTCTTCTTCAATTTCTTTCATGAGTGTTCTGTAGTTCCTCGAGTACAGGTCCTTTACTTCTTTGGTTAGGTTTATGCCCAGGTATCTTATGGTTCTTGGTGCTATAGTAAATGGAATCGATTCTCTAATTTCCCTTTCTGTATTTTCATTGTTGGTGTATAAGAAAGCCACTGATTTCTGTACATTGACTTTGTATCCTGCCACATTACTGAATTGCTGTATGAGTTCTAGTAGTTTGGGCGTGGAGTCTTTGGGGTTTTCCAAATAAAGAATCATGTCATCTGCGAAGAGAGAGAGTTTGACTTCTTCCTTGCCAATTTGGATACCTTTTATTTCTCTTTGTTGTCTGATTGCCGTTGCTAGAACTTCTAATACTATGTTGAACAAGAGTGGTGAGAGTGTTGAACAAGAGTGGTGAGAGTGGGCATCCTTGTCGTGTTCCTGATCTCAACGGGAAGGCTGCAAGCTTTTTCCCATTGAGGATGATATTTGCTGTGGGTCTTTCATAGATAGATTTGATGAAGTTCAGGAATGTTCCCTCTATCCCTATACTTTGAAGCGTTTTCATCAGGAACGGATGCTGGATTTTGTCAAATGCTTTTTCTGCATCAATTGAGAGGACCATGTGGTTCTTCTCTCTTCTCTTATTGATGTGTTCTATCACACTGATTGATTTGTGAATGTTGAACCAACCTTGCAACCCAGGGATGAATCCCACCTGGTCATGGTGGATAATCTTTTTAATGTGCTGCTGGATCCTGTTTGCTAGGATCTTGTTGAGAATCTTTGCATCCATATTCATCAGTGATATTGGTCTGAAATTCTCCTTTTTGGTAGGGTCTTTGCCTGGTTTGGGGATCAGGGTAATGCTGGCTTCATAAAAAGAGTCTGGAAGTTTTCCTTCTGCTTCAATTTTTTGGAACAGCTTCAGGAGAATTGGTGTTATTTCTTCTTTGAAAGTTTGGTAGAATTCCCCAGGGAATCCGTCAGGTCCTGGGCTCTTGTTTTTTGGGAGGTTTTTGATCACTGCTTCAATCTCATTACTAGATATCGGTCTATTTAGGTTGTCAATTTCTTCCTGGTTCAATTTTGGGAGTTTGTAGCTTTCCAGGAATGCATCCATTTCATCTAGGTTGCTTAGCTTATTGGCATATAACTGTTGGTAATAATTTCTGATGATTGTTTCTATTTCCTTGGTGTTAGTTGTGATCTCTCCCCTTTCATTCATAATTTTATTAATTTGGGCTTTCTCTCTTTTCTTTTGGATTAGTGTGGCCAATGGTTTATCGATCTTATTGATTCTTTCAAAAAACCAGCTTCTAGTTTCATTGATACGTTCTACTGTATCTCTCGTTTCTACCTCATTGATCTCTGCTCTAATCTTGATTATTTCCCTTCTTGCATGTGGGGTTGGTTTGATTTGTTGTTGATTCTCCAGTTCTTTAAGGTGTAGAGACAGCTGGTGTATTCTGGATTTTTCAATGTTTTTGAGGGAGGCTTGGATAGCTATGTATTTCCCCCTTAGAACAGCCTTTGCTGTATCCCATAGGTTTTGGACCGAGGTGTCTTCATTCTCATTGGTTTCCATGAATTGTTTAAGTTCGTCTTTGATCTCCTGGTTGATCCAAGCATTCTTAAGCAAGGTGGTCTTTAGCTTCCAGGTGTTTGAGTTCCTTCTGAACTTTTCCTTGTGATTGAGCTCCAGTTTCAAAGCATTGTGATCGGAGAATATGCAGGGAATAATGTCAGTCTTTTGGTATCGGTTGAGTCCTGCTTTGTGACCCAGTATGTGGTCTATTCTGGAGAAGGTTCCATGTGCACTTGAGAAGAATGAATATTCTGTTGTTTTAGGGTGGAATGTTCTGTATACGTCGATGAGGTCCATCTGGTCCAATGTTTCATTCAATGCTCTTATTTCTTTATTAATTTTCTGCTTCGATGATCTGTCTATTTCTGAGAGAGGCGTATTAAGATCTCCTACTATTATTGTATTCGTATCAATATGACTCTTTATCTTGATTAATAGTTTTCTTATGTAATTGGGTGCTCCCATATTGGGGGCATAGATATTCACAATTGTTAGATCGTCTTGGCGGATAGTCCCTTTAAGAATTATGGAGTGTCCTTCTGTATCTCTGACTATAGTCTTTAGTTTAAAATCTAATTTATCTGATATGAGAATCGCTACTCTGGCCTTCTTTTGAGGCCCATTGGCATGAAAGATGCTTCTCCATCCCTTCACTTTCAGTCTGGGTGTATCCTTAGGTTCAAAATGGGTCTCTTGTAGACAACATATGGATGGGTCCTGTCGTTTTATCCAATCTGCAACCCTGTGTCATTTTATGGGCGCATTTAGGCCATTCACATTGAGAGTGATTATTGAGAGATAGGTTTTTATTGACATCGTGTTGCCTTTGAAGTCTTTCTGTCTATAGATTGTTTCTATATTTCTGTTCAATGATATTCTTAGGATTTTTTCTCTCTTATAGGACCCCCCTTAATATTTCCTGCAGTGTCGGCTTGGTGGTTGCATAGTCTTTTCAGCCTTGCCGGTCTTGGAAACTCTTTATCTCTCCATCCATTTTAAATGTCAGTCTTGCTGGATAGAGTATTCTTGGTTGCATGTTCTTCTCATTTAGTACTCTGAATATATTTTGCCAGCCCTTCCTGGCTTGCCAGGTCTCTGTGGAAAGGTCTGACATTATTCTAATGGGCTTTCCTCTGTATGTAAGAAGCTTCTTTGTCCTAGCTGCTTTTAAGAGGGTCTCTCTTGAAACAAAATTCCCCATTCTAATGATAAGGTGCCGTGAGGACTTTTGAGAATCTAAAATCTTGGGAGGAAATCTTTCTGCCTCTAGTACATGAACGTTGTTTCCATTCGTGAGATTGGGAAAATTTTCATAGACAACTTCTTCCACTATATCTTCTAGACTTCTTTCTTTTTCTTCCCCTTCAGGGATTCCAATAATTCTGACGTTGGAACGTTTCATGGCATCGTTTATTTCCCTGATTCTGTTTTTGTGGCTTCTGAGCTGTTTGTTCCAGGCTTCCTCCTGATCCTTTCTCTCTATCTGTTTGTCCTCCAGATCACTAATTCTATCTTCTGTCTCAGTTACCCTAGCTTTTAGAGAATTTAGATTGGATTGGAACTCATTGAGAGCATTTTGAACATCATCCCTGGTGGCTTTCAGTTCTGCCCTAACATTGTGAACATCATCCCTGGTGGCTTTCAGTTCTGCCCTAATCAATTCTGTTTGGTCATCCATGGCTTTCTCCAACCTAGCTATTGCCTGGATAATTGTTAGTCTGAATTCCTTTTCTGACATATTGTCCATGTCGATAGCCATTAGCTCTGTTGCAGAAGGCCCATCCTCTGTATTTTTCTTCTGTTGGGTATTCCTCCTCCTAGTCATTTTGGTAAGAGATGACTAAACAGATGCAGCTGGACTTATCGATTGTGGTGCAGTCAATGTGCACCCTGGAACGCTTCTGTGCAATCAGGATTCCCCACCCAAATGAGAGAAAAACGAGAAGAAAAAGAAATAGAGAAGAAGAAAGAAAAAAAAGGGGGGGGAAAGAAAAAAGGAAAAAAAAAAGAGAGAGAGAGATAGGAAAAAAAGGGAAGATAAAAGAGAAGGCTCAGCCCAAATGGGCCACAAGGTAAGATTTGTGGAGTATACAAACAAAAACAGACAGACAAAAAGAGTGATAAAAGTATATGACAAGAGAAAAAAATATGTATATATAAGCAAAAAAAAAGGGAAGAACCTCATCAGAAAGAACCCCAAGTATAAGGTTTATATATTATCAGGACAAACACAATTTCACAGAAACACTGACAGGAGGAAAAATTGGGAGAATGGTTATAGATTCTCATTGTGGGTGAGGAAGGTTATTTTGATTCTTCCTGAAGGTATCTTGATGTTTTTGTTAAGGGACTCAACTTTCCTAAGTTACAGGGGGATTAGAAACTGGTTTGCCTATAGGGGTAGCATTGATTGGGGAAAGGGGATTACCTTGAAGTTTAACTCTATATGTATAGTAGAAAATAAAAATTAAAAAAGAATAAACTAGACTAAACTAAGTTAAAATTAAAAAAGAATTAAAAAAATAGAAAAACAAAAGAAAAACACGGGTGTATGTATCAAAAAGTTCAGGTTAGAAGGTTATTAAAGAATTTGATGTACTGGACATCTCAGTGTGATGGTAAATAGGTTAAAAAATTATCTGTATGTATAAAAAAAAAAAGAACCAGAATATTGGTAAAGAGTTAAAAATAAAAGTTGTATTTATGAAGTAGTGGTGATTGTTCTCTTGTAGTCTTTTTTTTTTTTTTTTTTCTTCCTTCCTGGTTGGTTTTCTGGGGGAGGGGCCTGCCACGTGGGTTTTCAGACAATGATGTTCCCTGAGTTAGGTCCTCCCGCTCCCCTCAAGGGGGTGAGCTCTTTTTTTTTTTTTTTTTTTTCTTTTTCAGGAAACTGTTTTTTTCAGCCTTTCGTTCTCTGGGGGTTTTTATGTTCTTTCATCTGCTTTCTCTCGCCTTGACAGCTTTTGATGGTTTTTGGAGGTTTAGAGGAGAGCAAACAGCACCCCGACCTCCCTCTCAGAGAGAAGCCTCAGACTGTTTTGCAAAAGCTGCTGGCAGAGTCGGTTCTGAGTCACTGTCCCTGGGGATGCAGGAGCTCCTCCTTGTACCCAAAACCAGGGCAGCGGTGGCTGTCTAGGCAGCTCCAGACCGCCAGAGAGTTTCGGAGCAGAGATCGCACACTGAGATTTTCCCGCTGTCCCGGGCTGGGAATGTCTGGTTTTTCCGGCTGCCAGAGCTCCAGGCTAGCTCCTGTGAGCACCTATCCCAAGGGAGGGTGTGGGACGCGCGCGTTTCAGGATTGCCGTCTGGCCAGGCTCCCAGCCCCTCACGGGAGCCAGACCCCACTCGTTCTCGGGCGCGCTGGCGGGTCAGGTGCACTGGCGGCTCAGGGACGGAGACCTGATTTCTCCGCCGCACTCTCTCTGGCTCCACGCCAGGGGAGGCTGTCCTGGGTCCGGGGACTTAGGTCGCTGACCCTAACTGCCCAGGTTCCCACTATTACCCCCCGCGATCCTTTGCTGTTTGTTTTTTGAGTGCTTTCAACCAGACTCCAAGTTAATGCTGGTCCCCAGACGCAGAGCACTCTGGTGTTGGGGTATTACTTTCCAATCGGTCACCTCTGGTGGCTCCCTCCCCCTTTTGTTTATCTTCCGATATCAGTCGGAAGTTCCCAGTCTGCTTTACCTGCCACTGGCGTCTTCTGCTCCTGTAGAGATCCAGACGTGTATAATTCTGATCTCAGGCTGATTTCATGGGTGGTCGGAGTTCTTTGGTAGGTAATCAGCTCACTTTAGGGTACAGGTTGAAATGGTGCCTCCTCCTACTTCCCCGCCATCTTGACTCCCCAAAACTATGCTATTCTTGATTAGAAAAACAAACAAACAAATAAGAAATCAGTTATTTTAACTTTACCTGGCCTTATAATGTTTCCAGAGGGAATAAATCAGGGGTAATAACATCTGTAAAAGAAATATTGGGAAAGATGAATAAAACAAACTCACATGAAAACTGGAGAATATCCATGAATTTTAGTACTTGATAATCTTAGTGACCAATTTATTTCATGGTAAAATAAAAATATTTAAATCTCCAACACACTAAGGTAAAAGGCATTACTTGTCTTTCCTTCCTACTGGAAGAAATCCAGTAGTTAAATGCACAGATTAAATATATCTGACAAATACGTATATTAAGCTAAATGATATTAAATGGCAGAGAAGAGTGAGAAGTGACCAGAATATAAAACTGGGCAAAATGCCATTTCTTGACTAAGGCAAAACTTAAGCATGCAGACACCAACAGTGATATGCTTTTATATTCAATTTAGAAAGAAATTTGTGAAATTATATATATTTCCTTCTCAGCTCCACTCCTTATGCCTAGGGAACACAATTTAGTATTTAGCCTTGATTTAAATACCTAAAAATAATAATTACAGAGGATACCTACCTTTTCTTACACATTTATTTCTTATGGGTTAATGTCATATCATTGGTTCCTGGAAGAAAGTAAAGATGTAAAAAGAGAGCTCCATTTGAGACTGAAAGGTAAAACCCTTGGTCCCTTTCCTCATCCTTCATTAAAGAAACAAATTATCTGTAGTGGATAACAGCCAGCAGGAAGTCTGTTCTATGGAAGAGTTCTGTTATTCTTCTTTTGAGTGTTTTTAAGTTACTTATTGAAAAAAATTCTTTGTTGTGATTTTACCATCTATAATATAAATATAGCTGTGTTGTTAGAAGACAAATATTTAGTTATCTTGTTTCATTTCAGGAATGGAATATTTTCTACAATTTACCTTCAGAATGTTTTTCAGTATCCTCTTCTGAAATGTTTATGTAGAACTGTTCAAAATTCAGATAGGTTCTATGGTAAAGGAGTTCATAATCTTCAATGACATTCTATTATTAATCACTCTACCTTGGTATTCTAGAACAAAGATTTCCAAGCATAAATAAAAGAACAAATAGTCCTTAACTTTGCTTTATTTCCGAACAACATTTAACATTGGAATCCTTCAAACTTAATGTGAATTATTGAATGATTTATAAAATGATCCTTGGGGCACCTGGGTGGCTTAGTAGGTTAAAGCCTCTGCCTTTGGCTCAGGTCATGATCCCAGGATCCTGGGATCAAGCCCTGCATCAGGCTCTCTGCTTGGTGGGGAGTCTGCTTCCCTTCCTCTCTCTCTCTCTGAGTGCCTCTCTGCCTACTTGTGATCTCTGTCTATCAAATAAATAAATAAAATCTTTTTTAAAAAATGACCCTTAAGAAGAAGAAAAGAAAAAATTGTGACAAGCATTTGTCTGATATGGTTTAATCCATAGCCTATATCACATACACAAAGAAACACCCCCACACATAGACAGTAAGACACAAAGAGGCATAGGAAAAAGCATCTCCAAAATAATATTGAAGGATGAACGAAAGGGCAAAATTTGGCAGGAAATCTACTATGTAAAGCGAATATGATCATTTGTCAAAAATTGCAGAAATGTTGCTGAAAGAAATAATAGTTATAGAGTCTGTTTCAAGGTTTAATAAATTGTTTCAAAGCAAATAACCTGACAAATGAATTCATTTTGACTTGGATTTATATACACTGTAATAAGAAAATCTGGATAAAGAGATACAAATAATTTAAATTTGTAAATGAAGCACCCGAGATATAATAGGGCTATTGCAGAGAATCAAAAGTAACCTACCTCTCTCTTTTTAATATGTGATTTAGAAGAGAACATTTCAAGATTTTAGGTTTGTATGAGTTTTAAACAAGTAAATGTCTCAAATAGAAGCAGTTTAAAATTTGCTTCACTCCCTGAGGTACTGATAGAAATCATGACTTCTCAGAAGGGAAACTAAATTTTCTGCCTCAGCTCAGCTCAATTTGGGAATTGAGAATAACTCTCTCCATAATTGCTTATTACCATTGGCCTTGACTTTCTAGATTGTTGGCTTATGGAAAGTGGGAGAGCAAGTCCACAGTAGCACAAATGAAGTAAATTTGTCAAGCGACAAGCTTTGTTCTCATTTTCTATTTTGTAATTTCTAATTCTAGCACATAAAGGGACATTGTAGATAAGTTGTACAGAGGGAAATCCTTGATTTACTTTAAGATTATTCAGTGGGTAAAAATAAGTGCTTTGCTTTGCAGAAGCAGAAATAGAGAAATGGCTTTAGAGTTTATAAGGTTTTAGAGTTTATTCTGGTCTTAAGTACTGTCGACTGTTGATAAAATTGATGTGGGTTTCATGGATAGAATTTACAATAACATTTACATTAGCGTTTTGAAAATATAAAGATAAATGAAGTTCTGTGGTTTTGCTGAAGTTCATTACCATTAGCTATTAATGAAAGAAATACATTTAGCTCTTCTCATGCTAATAAATTTGCATCATTTTAATAACTTTAGACATTCAAAGAGGAGATAATACTTTTAGAGGGAGTTACTAGGAATCATTAATTACTAGGTGTTGATGGCTTACCTAACAGAAGATTGTTTCAGTGTATGGAAGAGTCCTTAATTCATGTCTCTGTGAAGGGGGCTGCTACAATAATAACTTTCCTAACTTCCTGACTTACTCCATGTGACCCAGGTCTTCACTTCTCCCTCCTCACAGAGAAAAAATGAATCATTTGACTGGTAGGTGATATTCATTTGCCCTCACTTTTATGAAGGCAAAATCTTTAGTCACCGGGGCTTCATTCCTCTTTCCCTTCCTTCTCGACATTACTTAATACATGTATCTGTTGAGAAGAACTGAACCTTCCCTTAGGTGGGCTGTGCCAACCTCAATGCTGGGGGAAGGGAGCTAATGAGAATGTGTTATCACTTTTGGCTGAATTAAACTTACTTTCTCCTGTTGGCTTCAGTGAAAATATCTGATATTTTGAGCATGATTTTTCTTTCTATGTATTTTAATTATCAACTGGCCCTAATTTTTCAAGAGAAATGAATGTTATTTACTAGCTCCTAATATTCCGAAGTATAAAAGAGATTCCTCAAAAGTTATATTGTTTTGGTGTGAAAAATTTTAAAGTAAGTTACCATTATAGGAGTGTTGATACATTCAATAATTTTATTAGTCAGAAAAATTCCTCATGGACTCTTTGTAAAGTTAATCTATTTATTATGCAAAATATAATCAAATCTGTCATTTGATTATAATCCTTGTATATGAAGAGTAACACCAGTTTAATTTATTCCATGTTATGAAACAATCGTATAAAAACTTGGGTGTGCATACATCAAGGGTCGAACAAGACAGGTTATATAGCTAAGGAAGAAAATAGAATTTCCACTGACTCTTAAAGAGAAAATGAGTTATGATTTGTTAATATATGAATTGATCTATGTATTATCACTTATTCCTTTGTCAAATATTCTTTTTTTTTAAGATTTTATTTATTTCACAGAGAGAGAGAGAGCACATCAAGGACAGGGGCAGAGGGAGGGGGAGAAGCAGACTCCTCACTGAGCAGGGATCCCCATGTGGGGCTTGATTCCAGGACCCCAGGATCATGACCCATGCCAAAAGCTCATGACTGAGCCACGAGGTGCCCCCATTTGTCATATAATCTTGATTGTTCATGTGACAAAGGGACGAGAAATCCAAAAACTTGGAGGGATTACAGAGATGCCTTTATTGCTCACTTTTGGCCTAAGATTTAGTAGGTGGTTTTTCTGGTGGCAGTATATGTTTTAAAATAATAATAATCAGAAAAGTCACACAAATAGTCAAATGCAAGGAAAGAATGGGTTGAAAATGATACTAATAACACAGTAAAAAGTATAAACAAAGATAAATAACAGGCCTAATGTTTCTACTTATGAATATTTTATCGGAGAATTTCGTTAAACAGTCAATTAAAACCTTTAATTAACAAAGAATTTGAGGCAGGGTGCTGCAAACAATAAAAAAATATGATATTGATTTAATAAAGGAATTGTACAATGGACCATGGGATATGAACATAGGGAGTTAAAAAGCTATTGTCCTTTTCGTTGTGTAACAAAGCATTTAGTCTAAGTGTTTAATTTTGTACTTTGGGGCAGAGCTAACCAAGAACAATAGGACTAATTAGTATAAATAGGAAGAAAATAATCAAGAGTTCGGCAAATACTGCTACGTTTGACTTTCAGTATAGTTCTGAATAAGAGAAATGAACATAGGGTTGAATTAGGTAGCTTTCAGGTGGTGTTCAAAGAAAATACTTTTGTTCAGAAAGGCACCTCTGTTGTCTTCAATTTCAGTTGACTAAGGGTCAAGTAGAAAGGCTGAACAAAGTGTTCTTGTACTCCAAATGAATGTTATCTAACAGATGTCTGTGAAACCATAGCCTTAAGCAGGGTAAAATGTTCCTGCCATAGGCCTTTTCAAGAACCTCCCTTTAAGATAGAGCTGCTAGTCAGTAGGAGGCCAGTATCCTGCCTACTGTTGAAATTACTGTGATTTCATCACTTAAGCCTCTTGCTTAAATTGCTTTAAAGCACAGGCAATTAAGCTAAAGCCTTTGGGACTTTGCAGAGTGGAGAAACCATTAGATAAAATAGGAGACTTTAAAGATATGTCTAAGATACTTTGTTGAAGTTGTTCATATAAGGAACTCACTGGAAGCCAATAAACTGGAAGCCCACTAAGTTTCTAAGGCAGTTATATCGCCAGAGAAGTACCTAGCCTATCCAGAAACAACTTGTAACCTTTCTGCAGAAGACCATCTCCAGATGCGCAAACTCCTGTCAACAAAAATTGGCCTGTGAAAGCTGTGAAGCTACTTAGGGAACGCACCTTCACTGTTCCAAGGAAGTTCCACAGTAATTGTAGAAAATAATAGATAAGGCAATGTCTGCAAAAATCAGGAAAAGGAATGTACTCTTTTGACATGGCTGAGGGGAGAGTCCTCACTATTCCTTCCAGTGGGATAACATAATTGTTTTGACCAGGTGACTGTTTTGTATTTATTATTCTGTCTGTCTAACTTAGAGTTTTTATTGTCATTAATTCCTATTATTCTATGTATTTTTTCTTTCTTCTAAGATTCTCACGTTTAGGGAAAGAATCCTGTGTTTTAGGTTATTTGTTTCTAATCCATGCAGAGCTACATCTGGTCCCAATGGAAAGAAAAATTCATCATCCAGAAAATCTGGAATTTGAAAGTCATGCAGTTACTACTTGGGTCTATGGATTGCCTGTCTAGGGAAGGCAATGGCTGTTCTCAACATTGGAAGATGTATGCAAATTTGAGGTATTTATGAAAGTCCAAATCCCCTGAAGTGTTATAAGTTCCAGAAGTGAGGCACTTACAAAGTATTTACAGATGCCCAATCCTCTTTACTCAGCTCAGACAAAGGATGACATTTTTAATGTAGCTTGAACAAAGAGTAAATGTATTTTCAAAGCAAAATGGCATAAAGCATTAGGGAATATATCCCATAGTCCTTCATGAATTTCCCTGAGTGAGTAAATTTACATCCCGATAGGTGGATTCCTGCCACATCAAAAAAATGCCAAACACATCTGAGATTAGCCCATCATGTGTTTAAAATTTGTTCTAGGGGGACCTGTGTGGCTCAGTGGGTTAAAGCCTCTGCCTTCGGCTCTGGTCATGATCCCAGGGTCCTGGGATCGAGCCCTGCATCTGGCTCTCTGCTCAGCAGGGAGCCTGCTTCCTCCTCTCTCTCTCTGCCTGCCTCTGGCCTGCCTCTCTGCCTACTCGTGATCTCTGTCAAATGAAATAAATAAAATCTTAAAAAAAAAAATTTGTTCTATACCACCAATATATATTTACTTAAATATAACAAATTGTAACACAGCATTATGTTATAATGCTATGCCCAGCAATTGCCACATCATCTACCACTTTACACTAGTGTCTGTGTTTCACGTACCACAATCCTTGGCCAAAGTGACATTTTAGACATTTCAAAGTCTAGGGTCTTTCCAGAACTCAGCAGCACATAAGCTTTGAGGTAACCTCATTTCAGAATTTTAAAACAATTCATCATAGATGCTTTAACTTGGGGTTTAACTATAGAAGGCTTGCTGTGCTATACAAAATGGATCAAATATGTGTTATAGTAGATATTTGTAACTGCCTACCCAATACCTATGTTCCAATTTTTCCTTTTGACATGCATATTTTGTTCAGAACATCATTTCTTCTCTGCTTTTACATCTAGTAAAGTCATGCCACAGTCTTCAATATTTAAGGTTAAGACTACTGGCACTATCTGGAAGAGTTTGGTGTATGGGCTAAATTGTGTCCCCTCTCATAATTCATATATTGAAGTCTTAACCCAGCACTATGTCAGAACGTGCTATCTTTGAAGATAGGGCCTTGAAAGATTTATTTATTTGAGAGAAAGTATCCTCAAGCAGACTTCCTGCTAAGTGTAGAGCCTGACTTGGGGTTCAGTCCCAGGACCCTGAGATCATGACCTGAGCCAGACTCAATAGTTGGATGCTCAACCAACTGAGCCACACAGGCATCCTTGGACATGATGTCTTTAAAGAGTTACTTAAGGTACAGTGAGATTATATGGGTAGTACTTACTCTAATATGACTCTTGGGATTATAAAAAGAGATTGGGATTCAGACACATCTCAGTATGACTATGTGAAGGTAAAGAGAGAGGACTGCCATCTATAAGGCAAGGAGAGAGGCCTCCAGAAGACACTAATCCTGTTGATACCATGATCTTGGACTTCTATCTTCCAAAATTGTGAAGAAATAGGTTTCTGTTGTTTAAACCACTCAGTATAAGGGATTTTGTTATGGCAACCCAAGAATAATGTGTTTGGCTTTGTTTGCAGTACCACCGTTATTCCTTGTCACTTTATTGTTCTATCTGCATGGAATGAGGACAGAAGAATGGAAGGATCAATCATCTTGTCCTTGCAAGATGGCAGAATGTAAATGTAAAATTCAGGCTTTGGTGGCACGGAGGAGCTAACACCTAGGACTATATAGTTGTTAATGGACACTGGAGTTAGAGTACCTATGAATCCTTTACTTAACCTTTTCCTATATCTCTGTTTCCTTGTGTATAAAATACATATAATAATATATACCTCCTAGGGCTGAAATAAAGATAAAATGATGTAAAATGATGTAAAATATAGATAGATAGACAATACCTTATGAGAGAAAGTTTTAGAACAGTTATTAGCTGTTATAATTATTCTTGTTAGCTTTACCTTTCTCTCTGTAACTGATCCTTATTCATGTTGTCTTTTGCAATCCTTGAATACTAAACATTAAGCACAATAAAGATCTAATCTGGGGCAAAGATAATACAATGGAACAAGGACAATCTTTTGAACAAAATATGCTGGACAATTGGACATCCATATGTGAACAAATGAATCCAGACACAGACCTTAAAACTTCACAAAGATTAACTCAAAATGTATCTCAGAACTCAGTGTAAAATGCAAAACTATAAAACTCTTAGAAGGTAACATAGGAAAAAAATCTAGATGACATTGAGTGTGGTGACGACTTTCTAGATACAATGCCAAAGGCATGATCTATGACAGAAAGAATTGACAAGCTAAATTTCATTAAAATAGAAACATCCGTGAAAGGCAATGTCAAGATAATGAGAAGACAAGCCACATACTGGGAGAAAATGCTTACAAAACCACATCTGATAATGGACTGCTATGCAAAATATACAAAAAGCTCTTCACTCTAAAATAAGAAAATAATCAACCTGATTAAGGGCCAAAGATCTTAACAGTCACCCCACCCAACAAGATATACATATGACAAATAAACATAGGAAAACATGCTCCACATCCTATGTCATCAGGGAAACACAAACTAAAGCAACATGAGATAGCACTACACAACTATTAGAATGGCCAAAATCTGGAACACTAACAAAATAAAATGCTGCCATCAGCATGGAGCAGCAAGAACTCTCATTCACTACCCATGAGAACACAAATAGTAGAGCGAGTTTGGAAGACAGTTCAGCAGTTTCTTATAAAACTAAACATGCTCTTACGGTAAGATCCAGCAATCATGCTCCTTGGTATTTACACAAAGGAGCTGAACACTATGTTCATGCAAAAACCTGCACACAGGTGTTTGTAGCAGCTTTATTCACAATTGCCATGAACCAAGATATTCTTAAGGAGGCAAACACATAAATAAAGGGTGGTTCATCCAGAGAATGGAATATTATCCAGCATTGAAAAGAATGTCCTCTCAAGCCATGATAAGACCTGGAGAAACCTTAAATGTATATCACAGAGTGAAAGAAGCCAATCTGAAAAAGCTACATATTGTATGATTCCATCTATATGACATCCTGGAAAAGGCAAAACTATACAGACAGTAAAAAGATCAGTGATTACCAGGAGTCACTGAGGGAGAAATATGGACCACAGAGGATTTTTAGGGCAGTGAAAATACTCTGCATTATAATGATGAATAATATGTCATTATACACTTAACCAAGCCCATAGAAAGTACAATACCTAGAGGGAAACTTAATGTAAAATATCACATTTGTGTGATAATGATATGTCAATGTAGGCTTATCAATTATAATAAATATATTTCTCTGGGGAGGATGTTGATAATAGGGGAGGGAAGCTTTACATCTGTGGCATCAAGAACAGTATAGAAAATCTCTCAACCTTCCTCTTAATTTTTCTATAAACCTAAAACTGCTCTAAGGAAATAAAAAGTTTTTATAAAACCTAATCACATAAAATCAGGAGAGAGAAATATTGAAATTACTGAGAATAGTTACTGAAATATGGATATAATCCACGGTATCATTTATAAACTTTACATATATTTTAATATAATTTATTTTATAACTAATTGTGGTAGCATAATACTTATATAGCATATATTTTATGATATATATTGCAGCATCAAATATATTTAAATTAATATACATATATTATGGTTAAAGTATTTAAAGAATTTCCTTCTTTTTCTGATAGGCATGCAGTATGCATTACTGATTACTAAATTGAACGATCACTAGTCTAAACAGTATAATATAATTATGGTACCATTTTAGGGACATGAAAATTTTAGTCATTTCTGCTATTTACTCAGTAACTGATATTTTTACTTTCTAAAAATTTGAAACTCTGTTAAATTTCATTAGTATTCTCAATCTAACTTCTCTATAGACTAGGTATATTCCAACTAAATAATCTAGTCTAGTTCAAGCTAAAAAAAAAAACACTCAAGTAATCATCATAATACTATATATTAGCAAAATAATTTAAATTCATATTATAGGGGCGCCTGGGTGGCTCAGTAGGTTAAGCCGCTGCCTTCAGCTCAGGTCATGATCTCAGGGTCCTGGGATCGAGTCCCACATCGGGCTCTCTGCTCAGCGGAGAGCCTGCTTCCCTTCCTCTCTCTCTGCCTGCCTCTCTTGTGATTTCTCTATGTCAAATAAATAAATAAAATCTTTAAAAAAAAATTCTTATTATAATTTGCCCAGTGTATAATGTATATTTATACCTTGGATAAATATATGCTTGAAAGATGAAATGTACTTATACGTTGAACTTTTTTATTTTTGAATTGGTGCATAAAGTATGCTACCTCCTTTTAGACAATTTGTACTTCAATATAATAGATGAAGAAAACATTCTCTGCTGTATGCATTTGAAGTGCATTCCAGAATGGGCCATGAAAATGAAACAGCTTGTTATCTTGACAAGGAGCATTATTCACAAAAGAAAACATATGAATTAAGTGACACTTCTAGTTAATTGTTACAGTTAAAATTTGTCCTTCAAACCATAAGATTCTCTGTATGAGACCTTTTCTTTAATATTTTATTTGAAATGTCGGTGCTTATGATTTCAGTCCCTATATGAAGCACATCCTATTTCATATTTAATTCAACATTATTTGAGAGGTAAAGAAAGTTGTTATGGCAACTGAAGCTCAAAAATAATTTCACTTAGAAGACTTTTTTAACACTTTCACTTCAATATGGCTTTCAGGATGCAGTATGCAACATAAAAACGTTCAATTTGAAAAAAAAAAGGGTGAGTGATTGGAGGAAAATGTGTACAATGTTAAAATATTTGACCTGTGATACCATTTCAGATTGGCTTCTTTTACTCTGTGATATACATTTAAGGTTTCTCCAGGTCTTATCATGGCTTGAGAGGACATTCTTTTCAATGCTGGATAATATTCCATTCTCTGGATGAACCACCCTTTATTTATGTGTTTGCCTCCTTAAGAATATCTTGGTTCATGGCAATTGTGAATAAAGCTGCTACAAACACCTGTGTGCAGGTTTTTGCATGAACATAGTGTTCAGCTCCTTTGTGTAAATACCAAGGAGCATGATTGCTGGATCTTACCGTAAGAGCATGTTTAGTTTTATAAGAAACTGCTGAACTGTCTTCCAAACTCGCTCTACTATTTGTGTTCTCATGGGTAGTGAATGAGAGTTCTTGCTGCTCCATGCTGATGGCAGCATTTTATTTTGTTAGTGTTCCAGATTTTGGCCATTCTAATAGTTGTGTAGTGCTATCTCATGTTGCTTTAGTTTGTGTTTCCCTGATGACATAGGATGTGGAGCATGTTTTCCTATGTTTATTTGTCATATGTATATCTTGTTGGGTGGGGTGACTGTTAAGATCTTTGGCCCTTAATCAGGTTGATTATTTTCTTATTTTAGAGTGAAGAGCTTTTTGTATATTTTGCATAGCAGTCCATTATCAGATGTGGTTTTGTAAACATTTTCTCCCAGTATGTGGCTTGTCTTCTCATTGTCTTGACTTTGCCTTTCACAGCACAGATTTTTCAAAATTATAATAAATATACTGAATAGAGAATAGATAGTTTCAAAGTGGATAAAAGTGCAAGACCCAACATATTTTCTATACAGAATACTCACTCTATAAAGTCACAGATTAAAAATAAAAATGAGTCCGGTTTGTCACTTTTTCTTCTACTGCCTGTGCCTTTGGTGTCATACCCAAAAGTAATTGCTATATCCAATGTCATGAAGTTTCCCCTTATGTTTTCTTCTAAGAGTTTTATAATTTTTGCTCTTAGGTTTAGGTCTTCAACCTATTTTGAGTTAAATTTTCTCAGTGTTAGAAAGGTCTGACATTTTTCCTTTTGTATGTGGGTATCTAATTTTCCCAGTATCATTTGCTGAAAAGACTCTTTTCCCTATTGAATGCTCTTGACACCCTGTGAAAATCATATCAACACATACCTGAGCGTTTTTCTAGACTCTATACTGTGTTTGGAAGTTAAAATACCTTTGAGTAGGGGCACCTGGTTGGCTCAGTCAGTAGAGCATGCAACTCTTCATCTCCAGGTTGTAAGTTTTAGCCCCATGTTGGTTATAGAGATTATTTAAAAACCATATCTATAAAAAAAAAAAAAAGCAACAACACCTTTTGGAGTGCCTGGATGACTCAGGTGTTTGAGCATCTGCCTCTTGGTTTCAACTCAGATCATGATCTTAGGGACATGAATGGAACCCCACATCAGGCTCAGAGCTCAGCAGGGAGTCTGCTGGAGATTTTCTGCTTCTCCCTCTTCCTCTGTTCCCCTCCCCTGCTAATCTCTCTTGCTCAGAAAATGAATAAAGAAAAAAAAATGATAAAACATGAAAAATTTTAAAAAATATTTTGTGTGTATCTAATGATATTTTCAACAAAACAGAAAGGCAAGCCACGAACATGAGAAAATATTTGCAAATAATAAATGTAATAAAGGATTTCTATTTAAAATATATTTTTTAAATTTCCTAAAACTGAACAAAAACACAACCAAATTTAAAAATTGGCAAAAGAATTGAATAGACATTTTTCCACAGAAGATATATCAATGGTCAATAAATACATGAAAAGATGCTCACATCATTAATCATTTAGGGGAATCCAAATCAAAACCACAATGAGATAACACTCCACAATCATTACCTTAACTACTGTAAAAATAAATAAATAAATAAATAAGAAAAACAGAAAACAACTTTTGGTGTTTTGTGTAGACAATGTGGAAAAACTAGAATCCTTGTGCATTGCTGGTGGAATGTAAAATGGTACAGTTGCTGTGGAAAACAGTATTTCAATTCCTCAAAGAGTTAAACATAGAGTTACTATATGACCCAATAATTTCATCTCTGGGTATATATACAAAACAATTGAAACAGGAACTTGAACAGATATTTGTACAGTGATGTTCATAACATTATTATTTATAATAGAACAAACTCAAATGACCATTGATAGATAAATGGTTGAGCACAATGGGGTATATACATATAAAAGAATATTATTCAACCTTAAAAAGGAATGAAGTTCTGATACATGGATGACCTTTGGAGACATTATGCTAAGTGGAATAAGAGAATAAATATGGTACAATTCTTTTTATGTGAGATAACTGGGATAATCAAATTCCCAGAAACAGAAAATAGGATAATGGTTATCAGGGGTTGAGGGCAGAGAAGAATGGGGATTTATTGGATAATGGATATAGAGTTTCAGTTGGGATGGAGAAGAAGTTTTGGAGTTGGACAGTGGTGATGGTAGCATAACAACATGACTATTCTATATGTCACTACATTGTAAATTTATAAAATTGTTAAAATGACAAATTTTATGTTACATATATTTTGTCACAATAAAAATGAGAAGATATTTATATACTAGTATAAGGATGGAGACATATTTTTTTCACTTTCCTCTTTTGGTTTATGATATATTTTGAGTTAATTTTTGTGAAAGGTAAAAGTTCTATGTCCAGATTCATTTATGACATATGAATTCATAAGCCAGACACTGGATATGAGACACCTAAATAAGAATCAATTCTTTAGGTAAGGTGCATCTGGACAGATGAAGCAATTTTTTAAGGGGCTAACAGCAGAGAACTGTCTGCCACAAATACTCCCAGTGACTAAGCTAACAAATCAATATTGAAGGGAGATGTCAGTTTCCTTCAAAATGAGACTTCAGACAGTATCATTTATGGCCCATTGTATAGTAGCAATCCAATTTCTCCTTGGTAGTCATGATCACTCACCTCAGCCAGTATAGTGTTGCCTTTCTTTGTCAGTTTGTTCAAGCATCATGAGAAACACAAAAAGCCAGATGTCACGTGTAGTTTCTAATTTAATGGAATCATGACTGTGCTGCTAGAAGGAAACATTCTTCTCTTCTCTAGGTCCTAAGAAGCCACTTAATATTTGATTAGAAATTTAGGAAGCAAAAGTTATTATAATTAACTATAATCATGAGTAAATGTACTTTCATCTCTACTTCCTATCTTCTAGGGAAAATCCTCAACTCTTAGTCATTAGTGTAAGAGCTGTATTACATGCTGAAGAATGGTATGTCAAACTCTTAGGATGTTGCCTCCCAAATGACCTGTAACTGAGTCTTCATCAGATCATCCTGATGTTCTAACAAACCCATTACTTCTGAGCAATATGGTACATGGTAATACTAGTGAATCCCTTGGATAATTAGCCCATTACCACACCTCTTACCATAAAAAGCATTCCTAATTAGAGGAAAATCTTATATAGGATCAGATGGTCATGAATAAGACAAGATTTGTATCCAAATATGGTGGCACTGGAAAAAGAGTTTAGGCAGTAATTATAGGAATTGGTATATATCCTTAGGAGGACAAATTGCTCTCTCCATAAAGGAAGAGGTTTAATATAATAAAGCTATCAACATATTGCTAGTTAGTACTTCTACCACTCCCATCAAAATCTCAATAGCAGCCTTTGTTGTTAGCATCTGGAACATGGAAATAGTGGTAGGTGGATCAGATATTTCACTGAAACCATGCATTGCCTATAACCCTGACATTCATAGACATTTTGTCCATGGGCTCATAGATCAAGGATCAGCTGCTCTGAGAATGATGCTGAATGATGCCTACAGGATGACATTTCTTGGTCACTTGATTACTGAAAGCCTCACTTTCTGTGGATGCTTTGTAATGTACTTTTACAAAAAATATGAATATATCCATAAATTTTTAGAGTCCACAAATATATAGCATATTTAGAAAGACAATTTATATATATTTTTCTGTCCTTTTCCATCATCAATTTTTCATTTTTTTTCTTTTAGGGTCTCTTATAATTCAAACAACCTATTAGCCATAACCTATTAATCACTGTAAATTTGTACCTTAAGCAATCTTCTTTTCCCATAAAATGTTACATATTTACATACATGCATATAGGTACATATGCACATACATGTATCTATATCTACATACATGTGTATATATACACATACGGTATATACACATATGTTATATGTATATACACTATATATACACACATATAGATAGATATATGTATGTGTGTGTATTCTCTGAAGTTATATCCACTGAGAGAATTTCCCTTTACTCCGTTACCCTGAATGGTATCGTAATGGCATCTTCAAGTTAATGCCAAGCACATTGCACAGATCATTATAAAAATCAGCTCTCAACTTTTTCCAGTTTTGTAAATTAGCTATAGAAAACTTCATATGTGGCTACAGATGTTAGTTAAGGGAAAGACACCCAAGAAGTAAGAGCAAGTACTCTGGGCTCATCTAGTTGTGCCATCTGATTACAAGTCCAGTATACCTTCTGGGCCTGCTTAGGCCCAGTCTTGTACACCATATCCATTTAATAATACAATGTTCTACACATGTTCATCTTTATTATTCACTGGATCTGATAACAACTTCTTCCTGAGAGGTGTAAAGTTTGCACAGACACTTAGGATCCCATGGTGAGCATCTGTTCTATAAAAGGTTCCAAAAGCTACCATGATCTGCTTTCCAAAGGGAGAATAGCTGTTAGTAAAGGAATGCCTTATATTACTCAAGAATGCCAGGTATCTAAATTGTGTTTCAAATCTCTGAGATAGGCTGAGATGCTATAACACATCCCTAAATGTCACAGATACTATGGTATCTTTGAGTCCATGGCTATGAAAGTAACTGGGCAGGTTACCTGCATTCATATCCGCTGCACAGTCTTCTCTTAACTCCATTCCACCTTGATATTTGACAGCATTACAGGCTACCATATAGGTTTGAACACTTACTCCAAATATGACATATGTTGCTACCAAAATCCAAGACATTTACCAAGATTTGTATCTACTTTTTTGGTGTATAGAGCACAATGCATTGATTTGTCTGATTTTAGAAGACATATGCCAATGAACTCTGTATTCCTGACCTTGGAAATTCATAGATGTGTTTCTCATAAAGGAATGTAAAGTGCTTACCATTTTTTACTCAACATTAGCAAAATATCTTTAAACAAATTATTTTTCATAGAACATCTTCAGTATAATCAACTAGGATGACATTTTGTGAGGAAGAGAAAGTCAAAATTTCATGAACTATATCTTTACCAGAACAAGAGAGTTAATATAATCTTGATGTAGGATAGTGTCAGTTTAATGCTGCACTTCTTACATGAGAGAAAATGCTTTTGATTATCTTTTTGGATGGAAATGGAAGAGAAAGTAATTGCTAGAGCAACAGTTGAATCCTCTGTGCTAGGTTATTTGCTCCATTTAAGACACTAAAGATCAACCACTTTAATTAACCATACTACCTAAGAAAGCGCATGATAATCCCAGTTATTCCTGAATACTAAGCTAGTTTAGTATTGAAGAATAAGACCAACCAAACATACGAGTTAAATAGGATTTCATAGGCATTAGCACCCCTGTATTTTTTAAAATTCTCGATGGAGACAATAATATTTGGTTCACAATTGATTTAAGCTCCTTCTCTCAGCAGTTAGACTGAAACTGTTCCACGAGTTTCCAATAAGCCTTGGCTACAATAATACACCTCACTTCTCATCACAGAATCCAAGTAGAGATTATGCTATTAACTCCATATATTCTCACTATATATTCTGGACCTAGGGAAATGGCCATTAAATTTGTACACAGACTGCAATGCCTATGATAGGGCTCAGGCCAAGACTGTATGTAACATGACCCCTATAATCACCAACTCTGACCTCAATGATGGTTTGTGTCCTTAGAAACTTGTGGACTTCATTGATAGTATCAAATAACCCTTGGAAGATTCAGGTATTTTCTTT
This sequence comes from Meles meles, assembly GCF_922984935.1. Lineage (NCBI taxonomy): Eukaryota > Metazoa > Chordata > Mammalia > Carnivora > Mustelidae > Meles > Meles meles. The sequence continues at coordinate 160,253,798 of NC_060067.1, forward strand.
CCCTGGGGTGAGTTGTGAGGACTAGTCATAGTGTATTCTTATTATCTTTGTTTGAGAATCTACATTAGATTAACTCAAGTTGAGTTTCTGCCGACAGACATAGACATTGTCCAGTTACATAGACAGAACAGCCTCGCTGAAGGCTGCTTAGCCATTTACTTCATAGGGACCTTGTCATCATTTAGCCATGGATCACAGCATTCCGGAGTCATCTGGTTACTTCTGTCTTGCTATGGCATATCATGCTATTGTGTTAGATTCATTTCTGTTACAATCTCATCCCCACTGCACCAGGAAATTCATTCCACTGAGGCTCCTACAACCATTACCACAGGCTTACGGAAAATAATCATTAAGTCATTTTTTTTCAAGAATGTCTATGCTCTGATGTGACAAATTTGAAAGGCAGGGTTGTGTGGGCTGTAGGGGGGAATGTAGGGAAAAAATGAAAGAAGATGGGACTGGGGAGGGAGACAGACCATGAGACTCTTAATCTCAGGAAACAAACTGAGGGTCACTGGGGGGTTGGGGGGATAGGGTGGCTGGGTGATGGACATGGGGGAGGGTATGTGCTATGGTGAGTGCTTGCTATGAATTATGTAAGACTGGTGATTCATAGACCTGTACCCCTTAAGCAAATAATACACTATATATTAATAAAAAAGAAAAAGAAGAATGTATATATTCCCCTCACTAATATATTTTTAAAATATTCATTCTAAACATTTTTATATTTCATTTATGTAAATAGGTAAATGCACAAATCATAAGTGAACATCTTGTTGAATTATCAGTAGATGAACACACCAATGTGACTAACTGAATCAAGAACCAAACACATCTGCTTCTTCCAATGGCTACCCTCTCACTGGTTCTTCTTATCTTAAGAATAGAGCATCCTCAGGGCGCCTGGATGGCTCAGTGGGTTAAACCTCTGCCCTCGGCTCAGGTCATGATCTCAGGGTCCTGGGATCGAGCCCCGCATTGGGCTCTCTCCTCAGCAGGGAGCCTGCTTCCCCCCTGTCTCTGCCTGCCCCTCTGCCTACTTGTGATCTCTCTGTCTGTCAAGTAAAAAACAAAAAACAAACAAAAAACCAAAAAACTTAAAAAAAAGAATAGAGCATCCTCTGTGTTTCTCCAAGTACTATAGTAAGTGGAATTTGAAGAGTTTACAAATAATAGAGTTATCCACTGTGCCCTACAAATCAAACACCTCACTGAGCTTTTGTATACTTTCTTGAAGTATGCTAAGCAATTTGGAGAAATTTACTTCATTAACTATAGGACACAATTGGGGACAGGTTTTAATTAACCATCATAATACCATTCCCAAGTTCCCAGGCTATATATTAAAGCTCATATTCTGAGAGAAAGAACACAAGTCCATAAATTCCACTCGATCCAATCCTCATGGTTTAACATTCTTCCTGGTTTAACATTCTTAATATCTGTCCATACATATTCTCTATAAACTGTGTGTGATAGATGGGCAAAATACAGCAATTCCTTTCATATAAAAGCTGTTTCCTCTCAGAACAAACCCTTTATTTCTCAATATGAACAACATTTGAATCTAACTTTTATCACGAACATGGAGAGAAAGAGAAATGGTGATAGTATGTCTGGAAAGTATCCCATTTTGTGGCACCTGTCCCAAGTGAAGGCTTTGGTAATTCTCATACCAGAAAAGTAGTGTTGATGGAAGATGCTGCTACAGCTGTCAAGGAAGCTTCTGGGGGACTCTAAGGTTCAGAATTTTCAGTCTTTTTTCCCTCTGTTAAGATGAGCCCTGCTCATTCCTAAGATTATGCACCCTAGCGTAAGAGACCTGTTAATGCTCCAATTATAAAGCTCTTGAACAGGCAAAGGACGATATTCAAGAAGGAAACATATTTTTTATTCAATATTTTTTGAAGACTTTATATATTTACTTGAGAGAGAGTATAAGCAAGGGGAAGGAACAGAGGAAAAGGGAGAAACAGGCTCCCCACTGAGCAGGGAGTCTGATGCAGGACTCAATCCCAAGACCCTGAGATCATGACCCGAGCCGAAGGCAGATGCTTAACCAACTGAGCCACCCAAGCACTCCAGCATATTTCTCTAAAGTTGCAATGGAAGATTATCAATTCTCCATCGGTCCATGTTAATAATTCGGATCTTTTGATTATTATTTGTATATTTTTGAAAAATTATATCTAGAGCACTAGAATCAGTCAGCCTACTACACATGACTGTAACTGACAAGTTCTACAAGTCACATGACACTCTGAGTCTCTACTCAACTGTCCTCTGGCACTTGCCACCCCTGAGCAATTGTGATGCTTCTGAATACTGTAGGTTACCAGTGAATCCTTTTTCCCTGTAATTAGGAGGTTGTCCATGATGACTGGGAGGATATATATGATAAGAAGGGTGTATGTGCACTCAATATATATGTTAATAACCCATTACCAGAATGTCAGTTTGAGGGTATCTTTCCTAAGATCGCTTCTGGCACCAGTTACTATGTCTTTGAGGATTTCAGCTTGACACAGCACATTTTAAGAAGTAAATTTAAAAAGAAAAAGTTTAAAAAAAAGACTATTTCCAGAGATGTGAACAGAGTTAAGGGAAACAATAACCGATGGTAAATACCTAGGATTTAAGAACACTGGAATTAGTACAAGCTATTGTAAGAATCTGGTGGAGGCTATAATTGAGAGTAGGCAGATGACAAAATTTGCAGCCAAGGTTAAGAAATGAAACCTTCCTGGGGTGCCTGGGTGGCTCAATTGGTTAAGCATCTGCCTTCAGCTCAGGTCCCGATCCCAGGGTCCTGGGATCAAGCCCCACATCAGGCTCCCTGCCAAGTGGGGAGTCTGCTTCTCCCTCTGTCCACCACCTCAGCTCATGATCTCTCTCTCTCTGCTCTTGCTCTCTCTTTCAAATAAGCTAATAAAACCTTAAGAAAAAAAGAAAAGAAAAGAAAAGAAAACTTCTCTGATCTCTAACAAGTATGTTCCATGGGCCAAAATGCACCAAAAGTCACATGCAAGAAAGTCTGGAGGTGTGCATGCAGACATCAGCCTCTGAGACAAAGGACAGAGTAGGGCAAAGCAGAGAATGAATCTGTAGAAGCAAATAGAATAATCCTTTCTCTAAGGCACCACAGCCCCTACTCTTCACCACAAGCACTGCATGAGATGCATATTTACAAATTCATTATCACAATAGTGATGCTCTGATCTTTCAACTTATTCCCACCCCCTACCCCCGCCCCATTACTATGCTTTGCCTTACGCAAGAGAAATGACCAGATGTTTTGAAATTTTCAGTGAGGAGTAAAACCTAAGGATCTCAAAGGTATTTTATTCCAAAATAATAATAAAATACAAGTAATGACCCTAAAATTGACCAAAATGCATAAAAAAACTTTTATTTTCACTTTTTTTTTCTCTTTTACTTTGCAGGATTGGAATGGGGTTTTTAGATCACAAGATTAATAAAGGGTAACAAAAATGTGTGTGTAGGTGGTAATCAGGGGGTTGAGAAATCAAAAGCAATGTTATCTTGAACCATCAATATTCTCTAGAGTACATTTGTGTATTTTGGCATCTTCTTAAAATTCAAAACGTTTATCTTAAAAAAACAGTTACGGCAAGAATATAACATGGCTGAAGTGCATAAGAAACAGTGTGTATTAAACAAAGCAAAGTTTTATAGTGCCAGCAAGTGTAAGCCTGCAGTCAAGAACAGCACCTAATAACAGATTCTGAGATAGTAAGTAGCATAATCGTGTGCATTATACCAAAGTGTTCATATTTTTGTAATTTAAAAATTTTATATCTTGAAGCACTGTGCTGTTTTATACAACTGCAAAACAAGGAACAAAAACATGTGGTTTAGAATCTTCAGAGGAGCCTATCTGTGTTTTTATTTTTTTATTTTTTTATTTATTTATTTTTAAGATTTTATTTATTTTTTTTGACAGAGAGAGATCACAAGTAGGCAGAGAGGCAGGCAGAGAGAGAGGGGGAAGCAGGCTCCCCGCTGAGCAGAGAGCCCAATGTGGGACTCGATCCCAGGACCCTGAGATCATGACCTGAGCCGAAGGCAGAGGCTTAAACCACTGAGCCACCCAGGCGCCCCCTATCTGTGTTTTTAAAAAGCTCATCATGATTCTGACAATTTAGCAAGTATCTATACCCTCAGAATATATTTGGTGGTGAATGTCCACCTGTCCTTCAGATCATTAGTGAGTAAGCCTGTGTTAAGATATCACTAATGACAAGTTGTATGCACACCTATTCATACTGACATGCATGCTGATTTGTATTGCTGTTTGTAAACTGCAATTCAAACTGAGAAGCCAGATTAATTTTGCTTGTAAATATTTGCAATCTGTTACTTAGATAATTGCTACATCCACATTTGGGTATATTTTTAGGCTTCTAACAACATACACAAACTCACTTGCCACTTGACATGCTGCAATGAAAGAAATTTATTTAAAGCCAACATTCAATGTAACAAAACATTCATTATATTAACTTATTTCAAAGGATAATCTCATGTGTTCATAACAACATTTTTTAGCTTCTTTAAACATGATGGATATTGGTTTGGTGGGTTTTTTTTTCTTATAGTGTATTTTTCTGGTTTTCTGGAAAATTTTGGTCTTGATAGTGAGGAAGGGAAATGGCTCCCCTGCTTTATTTTCTGGAAAAATTTGTGTAAAATTGGAACTCTCTAGTTCTTAAATATTTCATAGAGTTTACCAGTGAGGATATCTGGGCGTGTTTGTTTATTGTTATATTTATAACTGCAAATACAATCTTTAAAGTAAATAAGTATATTCTCTTCAACTATTTCTTCTTTAGTCAGCTGACCAGTTTGTACTACTTAAGGATTTGTCCCATTTTATCTGAGTAATTGTTGTGATATTCCTTTATTATCCTTTAGAAATCTTTAAAATAGTTATGTTCAGGGGTGCCTGGGAGGCTCAGTGGGTTAAAGCCTCTGCCTTCAGCTCAGAAGGGTCCTGGGATCGAGCCCCGCGTCGGGCTCTCTGCTCTGTGGGGAGCCTGTTTCCTCCTCTCTCTCTGCCTGCCTCTCTGCCTAGTTGTGATTTCTCTTTGTCAAATAAATAAAATATTTAAAAAAAAATAAAATAAAATAATTATTTTCACTCCTTTTTTCCTGAAAAAAAAAAGTATGGAATGTCATATATATATATACACACACACACACACACACACACACATATACACATACATATACACACACATAATTTATAATATATACAAATTTAGTCACCTAATTTTCCAGCCTAAGAGCTAACTTTCTCTAAGTAAATTTTTATAGCTTAAGTAAAATGTTATTTAATATATATGGTTTGATTTATAAAGGTAAATGGCTAAGCTACAGTTTATATATTGCTTGTTTATATTATATAAAGAAAAGGTCTTTTAACTAGAAAGATATGCATAGTTGCATAATTTTATCTGAAAATAATTTTGTGTTTATTTGACACCTGCTTTTAATTCCACTTCTGGGGTCCTTAAAAGAATAACCATCTTTGAAATTTTCTTCCTCAGATTTCTAACTGACACCATACTTTGAGGTTATGAGAACATCTTTACGAATCATTTAAAATATTCCATATCTCAAACAGGTCAAGATTTAGAGTTCATAACCTCTGATTTTCACAGTTGTGACAGAATATTGGATTCAGATTCACTGTGTTGCCATAGATTAATTATGTCATTAGGAGGCTACTTGTCTGATATAATAATGAATATGTGCAGCTACTGCATTATAAAGAAATGTTGGCAATGTACATTGCCCCCGCATAATATAAGGTAACTATTTTAGACATATTAAATGGAGGATATAGTTTCAGATGCAACGAAGGCAACTCTTGAGAGATCCTGACTGGAAAGAAAGATCCAAGTAGAAAGTGAGGAAGCCATGACCCTACAATGTAAGTTTAGTCATTTATACAAATGATCCTAATTTTTGTCCTACTAGTTCAGAGTCTTCAATAAGAATTATTTAAAAATGGGAAGAATTATTTCTTAAGGTAACTTCTTCCCCCCACCAAAGTTTTATGTTTTACTTTCACTTGTTGCCATTCTCTTCATTCTATTATTGAGAACTTTGTCCTCTCACTGGAGTTTGATAAAAGAATACGGCGTCTAAATACTGTTAAACAACTTTAAACTTCTTTGTAATATTTTCCATTTCAAATAGAGATGTAGGTGGCCTGAGTGGTTCAGCAATTTTCTAATCTCTTCTAAAGGAAATATATTGGATTTTTAGCTGACTAAGCCTCCAGAGACATTCATGATGCATGGGGTGTTCCCTGAAGAATTTTTGGAATTGTCTTACTTTTATTTCATCTTGAAAAATCATTCTTTCAGGAGGCCCTATGATCCTGATTCTCTCTGTCATAAATCAATTTTCAGTAGCACTATTGAGAAACCTTTGAGCATATGATGCTCCCCAATGTGTAGAATACCTTCTCAGAAAAGAAATATCCTACATACTGTCAGAGTTGCACTGCTTAATAAGATGAGATCCTCTCTCTGGAGAATCAGCAGCTTTCTGACATTCCCTAGCTTTAGATTACCTGAGTTAAATCTATTGCTAGAAATGAAGCATAGCAATTTCATCAGGAAAATTACTTCTCAGATAAAGAAATACATTGCATTACATGTTGTTTTTGCTCTGTTCTACTTGATTTATATGTAATTCTAACACAGTATATACCACATTTGTGCTTAAGCAGTGTTAGTTGATCTTTATAAGAAATCAGTTTACATGAAGCTTAGAGGTCCCTGGCAATATGAGTTTTCCATGAAACACATTTTACTGTCCACATTACAAAGCAAATGATATATTTTTTTCTATAATTAAAACTTCCAATACAGGATATGAACTGTGCACTCAACAATCAGCAATATATGAACATAAAACCTGCTTTCTTTTTAGTCACTGCAACATCTCCTTTGACAAAAAATCAGAGAGCAAAAAACATTCTTTCTTATCAGGGGTAAAAAGTAAGTGTAAATTAATCAGGAAATTTAATTCTACTTCATTTTTTTCTAGCCTGACTCAAATTATTATAATCACAGTCATCGTTTGATTCAAAATCACTTTCTCCGAGTTTCTCTTCTCTTCCAACTTTCTTTATTCTCTTCTTCCTCCACATTGTAAATTTAATTTTACTGACCTGCTGGTCATGCCAGGTAAGGGTGGGGGTTAAGTTTGTATCAATGAAAGCAGATCACTTCCTCTGTATGAGACAAGCATCGTGTGGTTATTTGATATTAGTGGCAGGTAAATCTTAGCTGTTCTCTCTTCACAAGATAATTAAGATTCTGGTGTTCAGCTGGACTCCCCAACAGCCTCCTGGTACTAGGTACCATACAAACACATTATTACTCCAACTCCTTTATCCCATAAGGGGGACCAATTCTCAGAATATACTATAATCCCTAGGATCACTGGACAATATTTTGGAAAGTCTGGCAAGTTGGCCCTTACTCAGCTATTGTTTGTAGGTTATACTTTAACTATGGCACACCTAGGAATCCCTGCCTCACCAATCTAATCTCAAGAGAAACTGGGTGAATCTAGTACTTGATGTTAATCTCCACTTATATTGTAAGAAATATCTTAACAAATCTTACTTGGGAATACACTGAAATTACTTTTTTTTTTCAGCAGAACAGAATACTAAACACTTGAGGTAAATAAGACATATTTTAAGACATTATTAAGATATTTAAGACATTAAGAAAGAGATAATAAAACTATCCAAATAACCCACCCAGATCTTCTCAAAATAGTAGATGGAAATATGTACATACAGATATTGACTGAGAGAAGTTAGCAAACTAGGAGATCACAGTGTTCTGAGGAGAGATCTTAATCAGCATCGTAGGTATTCAGGAGCCTTGGACCAGAAACAAGGTGGAGGAACTTAACCAGAATCTCTCACTTTAATCCAAAGATGTTTGTTGGATCCTAAAAGATCACAGGGTGGTAAATCCTCTGACTTCCTAATGGAATATCACAAGTTTCTCTTTTGGAAATTAGTCTTACAGAATTCCCATAGATTAAAATCAACTAAATATGAACCCATTATTAAAAACTATCAAAAACACACACAAGGTAACAAGTCATTGTACTGGGAATCAAGAAAAAATACATATATTTAGAACCCTAAGGCCTTTAGATTCTAAGATATCTTAAACATATTTAAAATAAGTATACTTAAATATTTATGGAGAAAAAGATGGGAATCACTAAAATGATCAAGCAACAGATGACTATTAAAATGTTTAGGCCAACGTGAGAAAGAATTTAACTTTCTTTTAGAAATTAAAAATATACACATTGAAAATTAAATTAGTGGTGAAAATAACATACTAAGTATAGCTTAAGAGAGAATTACTGACCTGGAAGATACAGCTGGAAAATCACTTAGTATGTAACTGAAGTAATTAGATGTGTGACCTACTTCAGTTTGCCATTTTAGGATGTTAAAAGTATGCCATGCAGGTACATTAGTAAAAATATCTTATGATAAAAATGGAAAATGTATTTTTCAAGATAAATCATTTAAACATAAATGTGAAAATAGGTAAAATATTAATTTTTAACGATACACATGGATGCTATTTAATATATTTAATAAAACACAGCAAAAGTTTCCAGGAGTGTCCCTTTCCCATGCTACCTCTACCTGGGACAATTAAGGGCATTTCATTGCTAGGAGGATAAGAGAAACAGGTTTTTTTTAAAGATTTTATTTATTTATTTGACAGAGATGGCAAGTAGGCAGAGAGGCAGGCAGAGAGAGAGCGGGGGAGGCAGGCTCCCTGCTGAGCAGAGAGCCCAATGCAAGACTCAATCCCAGGACCCCGGGACCATGACCCAAGCAGAAGGTAGAAGCTTTAACCCACTGAGCCACCCAGCCACCCCGAGGAACAATTTTTTAATGGAGACCTGCTGTGAAGTCATGATTCTGACTTTCTTCAATCTTTATACCTTTCATGTCATTAAACAACTTTTATAGAGGTAATTGGAATTATATTAATATCACTGCAATAACATTACACAATGACTAATACATAAAATGATGAGACTATGAAAGACATATAATGATTTGATATTACACATATACAAGTGAATTTCAAGAGGAAAATTGCATATGGAGGATGAGAGAAAATTTGAAGAGATAACAGGCAAAAAGATTCCAGATCTACAAAACAAATAGAAGCCCAGATAAAGATTCTCCCCTCTCTCCCAACCATTGTGCACTCAAGTTATTCAAACACTAACTTAGGTGTGCTGAGAAAGGATTTTACATATGTAAATAAGGTTCCAATTCAGTTGATCTTAAAATAGGGTGATAATCCTGGGTGAATATAACCTAAGCAGGTAAACCCACAGTAGAGACTGGATTTTTCCTAGCAACATAGGTTTAAAAAGTGAGAATTTGATGAGAAAATTTTTTGTTACTGGCTTTCATGATGGAGGAGTTCCTATGGCAGAAAATATGGGAGCAACCCAATCCTACCACTTCAAGTAATTGAATTCTGTCAACAACCTGAATGAGTTTGGAAACAAATACTTCCTCAGAGCCTTTAGAGCTTTCTGTTCAACCTGGGCAACATCTCGACTTCAGTTTGGTGAGACTTTGAGCAGAAAGCAAAGTTACGCAGTGCCAAAGCTTGTGACCCACAGAAACTGTGAGACAATAAAATCTGTGTTGTTTAAAGCTAAAGTTGTGGGGATTTGCTATGTATCAATAGAAAATGAATATATTGTATGATTTTACATTATAAGGCAACTATAAAATATCAAAAATAAAGAAACTACCGTAGAAGTTGGTGGAGAGAAAAAAAAGGCCAATTTATTAATAACATCAATCTCAGACTTCAGCAATGAATGGAAGCCTGATGAAAGTAAATGACATCTTCAAATTGCAGCCTGGAGTTGGATACATAGCATGACTTTCTTATCAGAATGAAAGCAGAAAAGAAGCAAACATCTTTAGTTAAATTTGAATACAAGAGCATTTTTAACCAACAAATTTTCACACATGCAATTTTAAAGATACATTTATAGAAGAAGCTAAATGGTTCCAGCTGTATGGCTTGAAATATGAAAAGGAAATATTGAAGAACTGAACCGTTAGACATAACGGTAAGTTGAAATAAAGATGTATAAACAAAATCACTTAATAAAAAAAAATGTCTGATTTATCGGATAAGAAAAAAAAAAACTAAATTGAACTGGACTTGTTTCCATGGGGAAGAGTTAGCAAGGGCAAAGTTCTTATTAGAGGCAGAGGTGTGTGTGTGTGTGTGTATGTGTGTGCATGTGCACATGGGCACAACTTGTAAGAGTGAGACAGAGACAGAGAGATGGGGAGAGACTGGAGTCAATGTTTACTGAATTTCTAATACATAAAAGGCACTAAGGATACCTTTAAAATTTTTAATTAAATATTCAAAACAGCCCTATGAATCTACACTATTATTCCCATCTTAAAGTAGAAGAAAGCAAAGCACAGAAAGATAAAGTGATTTGCCAGTCTACCCAGCAAGTGAGTGGTAGAATTGGAATTCAGAATTGGGCAGGCAGATCACATCAACTGTGTTTCTGACCCTTAAATATTGTGTCATCTTAGGTAGACATATTAAGCTCTAACTCAAAATATTATGTAAGGGCATTTCTTATTAAGGGAAAGAAAAAAAAAATTCTTACTGGAGTACTAAAAGAAGAAAAAAAACTGCATTTAAAAAGAAATCTGATGATTTTTTAACTAAACCATTCATTTAATTTTAAATCATTTGAATTTTTAAATATTTACCAATACTAGACCAAATAAAATATCCTTTTTAAAAAAGATTTATTTATTTTTATTTGAGAGAGAGAGCACAAGCAGGAGGAGCAGAGGGAGAGGAAGAGGGAATACAAAGCAGACTCCATACTCATCACAGAGCCCCATGTGGGACTCCATTTTATGACTCTGAGATTACGACCTGAGCTAATACCAAGAGCTGGAGAGTTAACTAACTGTGCCATGGAGGCACCCTTAGACCAAACCAAATATCTAATGGGAGTTACAAGTCACTATGGTATTATTTTACTTTTTAAAAGGTTTATTTATTTATTTGCCAGAGAGAGAGGGAGAGTGCACAAACAGGGGAGCTGTAGGCAGAGGGAGAAGCAGGCTGAGTGAGGAGCCCAACATGGGACTCAATTCCAGGGCACTGAGATCTTGACCTGAGCCAAAGACAGATGCTTAACTGACTGAGCCACCCAGGCATCCCACTATGATATTATTTTAAAAAGTTAGTCATGGCCAATATGGGAATGTATTTTAGCTTTATCAGTTCACAGCTGAATAACTCAGTCTTCCTGAGTCTTTGACTTTTGTTTTATATGATATGAAGTATATGGATTAACCATACAACTCCACCTATTCAAGAAAATATGACAAAATAACAATAGCCAAACTGTGGAAGGAGCCAAGGTGCCCTTCAACAGATAAATGGATAAACAGGAAGTGGTACATATATACAATGGAATATTATTTAGTCATCAGAAATGATGAAAACTCACCATTTGCATCAACATGGAGGGAACTGGAGAGGATTATGCTAACTGAAATAAGTCAAGCAGAGAAAGACAATTATCTATGCTTTCATTCATAGGTGGAACATAAATAGCACTAAGGACCATAGGGAAAGGGAGGGCAATCTGAAGGGGGAGAAACCAGAGAGAGAGAGAGAGATGAGCCATGAGAGACTATGGACCCCAGGAAACAATCTGAGGATTTGGGGTCTGAGGGAGAGGTGACAGGGTGATGGGTTTAAGGAGGGCATGTGCTCAGATGAACACTGGGTGTTATATGTAACTGATGAATCATTGGGCACTACATCAAAAACTAATGATATACTATACAGTGGCTACTGAACACAATAAAAAATAAAAATAAAATAAAATAAAATCATTTATCTTCAAAAAAAAAAAAGAAAATAACATTAAAGAAATCAGAATTCAAACAAGTATGAACCCTATGGGTAAAATAAGTATGCAAACTTAAAAAAGGTTTGGGCTGTTTAACAGATCAAAAAAATGGTAAGACTCTTTCTTTTGGGGGGGGCTTTATATCATTTTTAAAAAAATATTATTTATTTATTTATTTGAGAGAGAGAGAGCCAGTGAGTGGGAGGTGGGGCAGGGGGAGAAAGAGAAGCAGACTCCCCACTGAGCAACGATTCCTGATGCAGGGGTCAATCCCAGGACCCTGAGAACATGACCTGAGCCAAGGCAGGTGCTTAAGATACTGTGACATCCAAGCACCTTTCACTTTGCACCATTATATAAAATCCCAAGGAAAATGTTATGTAAAATTCATTATAATGCTCTGATTAAGAAAGGATTTGCCAGACATATAATACAATGAAAGAAAAATTAGTAGCTTGTATTCATTGTCTATTTCCAAGTCTCTTCTTCAGAAAAGAAGGGTTCACTATTATAATGTCAATCTTAGCAATTTAGAATATTTATATTACACAATAGTATGTGCTGCATTTATTAAATGATTTCATTCTAGAAGTATATTTTTAAGTTCTTATTTTTGGGAAAGAATGTCTAACTTTTCTTCCTACTACTTAAAGGAGGAATCTTGGACATATGGATTTCTTCAGTGAAAATATGTTTTCTGTATAGGGAAATTATTTTTTTAAAAGCATGTACATTTCTCATTTTGGATTTAGCATGAAGTCAGAGATTACTTTTGATATATGCAAACTTGGAAGAAACACTTCAAACTAATTTTATGAAATTAGTATTACACCGATACCAAAACTAGACAAGGATATCATAAGAAAAGAAAGTTATAGCTAGTGTCCTTGATGAATACAGATACAAAAATTGTCAACAAAATATTCAAGCTGAATTCAACAATACATTAAAGATCATGCAACATAATTAAGTACATTTATCCTAGGGATGCAAGGCTGGTTCAACATCTCGGCAAACCAATCAATACAATAGATCACGTTAACAAAATGAATAAAAAATTATATGATCATCCTCAGTAGATTCAGAAAAAACAAATACATGCAAAAAATTTGACAAAATTTCACATCCATTTTTGTTAAAAAAAAACTCAATAAAGTAGGCATTTCTGCAAATTGAGGATTTGTGGTAACCCTGTGTTAAGCAAGCCTATCAGCACCATTTTTCAGCAGCATTTGGTCACTTCATGTCTGTCACATTTTGTTAGTTCTTGCCATATTTCAGACTTTTTCATTATTATATTTGAATTGCTGTAGTCTCGTGATAAAATTTCAACAGATGAGAAGGTGTTTCTCACGGATGAGCAAAAAAAAAGTGGTTTCTTGGGATGAAATCTATTTTTGGTAAAGAGTCTGTTGATTGTTGAAATGACAATAAAGATTTAGGATATTACATAAACTTAGCTGATAAAGCAGCAGCACAGTTTGAGAAGACTGCAGTTGTTTTTTTTTTTAATTTTTTAAATTTTATTTACTTGACAAACAGAGATCTCAAGTAGTTGGAGAGGCAGGCAGAGACAGAGAGAGAGGGGGAAGCAGGCTTCCCACTGAGCGTAGAGCCCGATGGTGGGGCTTGATCCCAGGATCCTGGGACCATGACCTGAGCTGAAGGCAGAGGCTTAACCCACTGAGCCACCCAGGTGCCCCAAGAAGATTGCAGTTTTGAAAGAAGTTCTACTATGTGTGAAATACTGTCAAACAGCATCGCATACCAGAAAGAAACCATTTGTGAAATGAAGAGTTGGTCAATGCTGTAAACTTCATTGTCTTATTTTATGAAAATATCACAGCCACCCCAGCCTTCAGTAACAACCACTCTGTTCAGTCAGCAGCTATCTGTAACTGAGGTGAGACTTTCTGCCAGTGAAAAGACTACAACTTGTTGAAAACTCAAGATTATGGTTTGCATTTTTAGTTAAAAAAAAAAAGAGAGAGAAAGAAAGAAAGGAAGGAAGGAAGAAAAATTAAGTAGGCTCTAGGTCAATATGGAGCTCAAACCCATGATCAAGAGATCAAGAGTCACACACTCCACTGACCGAGTCAACAATAAAATATTTTTAATTAAGGTATATACAATGGTCTTTTTATACATCAGGCTATTGAAGACTTTACAGACTACTATATAAAAGTATAAACTTTTACATGCTTGGGAAAAGAAAAATTTCATTTGACTCACTTCACTGTATTGTGGTGGTCTGGAATATAACTCAAAATATCTCTGAGATATGCCTGTATGTGCAAATACTAATTCATTGTGCTGTACATCTGAAACTAATTTAGTCTGTCATTTATACTTTAACAATAAAAAAATAAAAAATTGGCAATTTCTTTTTATTTGCTTATTTATTTTCTTATTTATTTATTTATTTTGTTTTAGTTTTTACTGACAGTATACCACCAAAGAGGGCAGCAGGGATAAAGAAAATATGAGAAGCACTATTTGTAGAGGCTTCAGAATGAATAATAACTTGGAATAAAAATTGATCTGTTCTCATTATTACCATGAGTCAGTTCTTCACATTGATATGAAGGATAAAATACTTGTTACTGTCAAACAGGTCACTCTCACTGACCTCATCCTTCACCCTGCATTACAGTTTGTACTGGTGAAAGCCATGGTAACTGCAAATGCATTTAGAATTGGCTACTTTCTTATTCTTTCAATGCAACTGCAGCAGGTTAAAATGTTTAATAAAATACAAGTCAATTCGAGGTAAAATTATGATGTAACTAATTTATATTGTGAATAAATAAAAAGCACTACTTTCTTTTTTGGAAAAATATTCTAGGCCTAAAAAGAAAATTACAGCTAATGCCCTATTGAATAAAACAGTCTTCCGGTGGATGATGGCTTCTTATATTAAGTGTGCTATAAAATAGCTAAATATTCAGATAACTCAAAATTTGTATTATTCATTTGCTGTTCAATTTTTATATGTTTTCAGTGAATACTTCATTTCAAAAATGCAAATATATGCATTGCCATTTTAGCAATCTGCAAATGGCTGTTTATATTTCCCAGCTACTTTGAATATTTTCTAGAACTTTTATTATCTTACACTTTGCGACTATTTTGAAAGCTGGAATAAACCACTGAAAGCCTAGGGCATCTAGACCATGTATGAAATGGGATTCCAAGATGAAAAACTTGCATGGATATTTTAAATTAATTACCATACACAATGTAATTAAAAGACACCACTTATCATTTGAAGAACAGTTAGCAGGAAATATGCATTGTCCCTTAATACAGCTACTGTCAACTAGAAAAGAGAATTCCAGAGGCTAATGTTAGAAACCATCAGCACTTCTGGATTGGCTATTTCTAAATACCTGACAGACTCTTGGGTGGTTAACTTTTTAACAGAAACAGAATTTATAACTCATTATAATTTGTTTTTGGCTTAGAATGACATCTGTCTTACTAAATTCTGTGCATAAAGATCATTTTTATAGTTGTTATATTTAAAAAATATAACTTACCTACAGAAAAATGGATATGGACATAAAGTGGTTTTAATCTAAACCAGAGAAAACTCTTTATTTTAAAGTCATTGTAGTGACTTCAGTGACATTAAGTATTTTGGTGGAAGAGTAGAATTATTAAAGTCATTTATATTTCCCTTATCACTCACTATTCTAACCTCTAATTATATATATTGTCCTTTAAATTCTATCTTTTCAATCTACATTTCTTTTTAAAAATATTTATCCTGGAACTGCTGGATGGCACAGTTGGTTAAGCTTCTTCCTTCAGCTCAGGTCATGGTCCCAGGGTCCTGGGATTGAGTCCTGCATTGGGCTCCTTGCTCAGTGGGAAGCCCGTCTCTCCTGCCTGCCTCTCTATCTCTGGCAAATAAACACAATCTTTAAAAATACATGAATTTAAAAATAAAAATACATAAAAATATTTATCCAGCTTGCATTTCCTTTTTTTTCTTTGTTCTTTCTTTTTTAAGATTTTATTTATTTATCTGACAGAGGGAGATCACAAGTAGGCAGAGAGGCAGGCAGAGAGAGAGGGGGAAGCAGGCTCCCTGCTGAGCAGAGAGCCTGATGTGGGACTCAATCCCAGGACCCTGAGATAAAGACCTGAGCTGAAGGCAGAGGCTTAACCCACTGAGCCACCCAGGCACCCTTGTGCTTTATGCTTTTACTAAGCTCTTTATCTCCTTTCCTGGAATGTTGCTAGATCAGAAAATAAACACAGGATGAATGTTCCTTAAACAAATTTAATTGCTTTTTTCCCCACACAAATGTACTATAAATGGTCAATTAATTTGAAAAGATAACTCAACATCTGTAGTAGTCAGGAGCAAATTGTATTTTTAGTGTTTACAAATGTTGAAATATTTTAAATTTAGATAATCACACTTCTAATTTTTAAGAACTATAATTGATTCTGTTTTCAAGCAGCTCATTTTTTAAATTTCATTTTATAAAATTTATTCTTTTAGAGAATATTAGATTTACTGTGAAATTGAGAGAAGGTACAGAGATTTCCCACATACCTACTACCCCATACATGCATAATCTCACCCTCATGAACATCCCCCAGAAGAATAGTACATATTTTACAATTGATGAATCTATGATGATGCATCATATTCATCCGAAGTCTATAGTTTTCTCTGTGATTCACTCTTGATCTACATAATATAAGTTCGGACAAATGTATAATGATATGTATCCAACATAATAGCATCATAGAGATTACTTTTGCTGCCCTAAAAATCATCTGTGTTTGCCTATTCGTAGCATTCCTCTCTCTCGACCCAAATCCTGACACTCAGTGATCTTTTTACTGCCTCTCTAAGTTTTACCTTTTCCTTAAGGTCATATAGTTGGGATAATATAATCTGTCACTTTTCCAGATTGGCTTCTTTTCTTTAGTAATAATGCATTTAAGTTCCTTCATGTCTTTTCATGGCTTATTACTTCATTTTTTCTAGTGTTGTATAGTTCCCCATTGTCTGGGTATACCAGTTTATTCATTCATTCACCTACTGAATGATACATTGGTTGCTCTTGATTTTTGGCAATTATGAATAAAGCTGCTATAAACATTCCCATGTTGGTTTTTGTGCAGACTTAAGTGATGATATTTAAATACCAAGTAGTGCAACTTCTGGATAATGTGGTAACAGCATGTTTAGTTTTGTAAGAAACAACCAAACACCAAAATAGGTGTACGATTTCTCATTTCCATAGTAGGGAATGAAAGTTCCTGTTACTCCACACCTTCACCAGGATTTGGTGTCAGCGTTGTGGATTTTGGCTGTTCTAATATGTTTGTAGTAGTATATCATTGTTGTTTTAATTTGCATTTCCCTGATGATAATGGGATGCATATCATCTTTTTGATGCCATCTGTATATTTTATATGTGGGTTATCTATAAAATCTTTTGCCCATTTTTAAATCTGGTTGTTTGTTTTTTATTGTTGAATTTTAAGAGTACTTTGGTTATTTGGAATAACATTCCTTTACCAGATGTGTATTTCACACATACTTTCTTCCGGTTGTAACTTGTCTTCTCATTCTTTTGATAATGTCTCTTGCAGAACAAAAATTTGTAATTTTCATGAAGTCCAGCTTGCCATTTATTTATTTAATGGACTGTGCTTATGGCATTATTTTTGAAAAAGTTGCGCTCATACACAAGATCATCTGCATTTTTTCTTACGTTATCTTCTATGAGTTTTGTAGTTTTCTGTTTTACATTGAAGTCTATGATTCATTTTTAGATAATTTTTTCTTGGAATATCAGGTTTTGGTCTAGATTTATTTATTTTTGCAATGTCCTGTTATCCTAGCACCACTTGTTGAAAAGACTATCTTGGCTCCATTTTATCAAATTTCCTCTTTTGTCAAAGATCAATTGACCATATTCATGTGGGTCTATTCTCTGGGTTCTTTATGCTATTCCATTGATCTTTTTGTTTAATCTTTCACCAATGTTAACTGCCTTGATTACTTCAGCTTTATTGTAAGTTTTAATATTAGAGAGTATCAGTCCTATAACTTTGTTCTTTTTTAATGTTGTATTGACTCCTCTGGGCCTGTTGCCTCACCATATTGCCTTTAGAATCAGTGCTTTGACATCCATAAAATAACCTGTTGAGATTTTAATTGGGATTTCCTTGAATCTGGGAAGAACTGACATCTTGATAAAACTGGGTATTCCTATTGATGAATATGGAATACCTTCTTATTTGTTGAGCTCTTCTTTGATTTCATTTATCAGAATTTTATAGTTTTCATCACATAGATGTACATGTTTTACTGGATTTATAATAAGCATTTCATTTTTGAGGATGATAATATAAATTGCATTGTGTTTTTAATTTCAAATTCTACTTGTTCACTGCTGGTAATTATGAAAATAATTGATTTTTTAATATTAACCATGTATCCTGCAACTTTGCTCTAATCACTTATTAACTTACAGAGTTTTTGTTGCTACTATTGATTCTTTCAGATTTTCTACATAGATGATCTTGTTGTCCACAAAAAATGACAGTGTCTTTCTTCTCTTCCAATTTTTATACCATTTATTACTTTTTCTTTTCTTATTGCATTAGCTAGAACTTTCAGTATGATGTTGAATAGGATCGTTGCAGGGAGCATCCTTGCATTCTTCCTGATCTTAATGGAAAATCTTATGGTTTCTCATATTAAATATAATGTTAGCTATAGGTTTTTGTATATTTCCATTATTGATTTTAAGAAGTTCTTTTTAATACTAGTTTGCTGATTTCATTACTTCTTTTTTTAAATTTTTTCTTATTTTATATTTTATAATAAACATATAATGTATTTTTATCCCCAGGAGTACAGGTCTGTGAATCACCAGGTTTACACAATTCACGGCACTCACCATAGCACATACTCTCCCCAATATCTATAACCCCACTCCCCCTCTCCCACCCTGCCTCCCTGCAGCAACCCTCAGTTTGTTTTGTGAGATTAAGATTCACTTATGGTTTGTCTCACTCCCTCTTAACCCCCCATGTTGTATCTCCACTTCCTCGTATCAGGGTGATCATATGATAGTTGTCTTTCTCTGATTGACTTATTTCACTAAGCATGATAACCCTCTAGTCCCATTCACGTTGTCGCAAATGGCAAGATTTCATTTCATTTGTTGGTTGCATAGTATTCCATTGTGTATATATACCACTCTTCTTTATCCATTCATCTGTTGATGGACATCTAGGTTCTTTCCATAGTTTGGCTATTAGAGACATGCTGCTATAAACATTCGAGTGCATGTGCCCCTTCGGATCACTACGTTTATATCTTTAGGGTAAATACACAGTAGTGCAATTGCTGGGTCATAGGGTAGTTCTATTTTCAACATTTTGAGGAACCTCCATGCTGTTTTCCAGAGTGGTTGCACCAGCTTGCATTCCCACCAACAGTGTAGGTGGGTTCCCCTTTCTCCGCATCCTCCCCAGCATCTGTCATTTCCTGACATGTTAATTTTAGCCATCCTGACTGGTGTGAGGTGATATCTCATTGTGGTTTTGATTTGTATTTCCCTGATGCCGAGCGATGTGGAGCACTTTTTCATGTGTCTGTTGGCCATCTGGATGTCTTCTTTGCAGAAATATCTGTTCATGTCCTCTGCCCATTTCTTGATTGGGTGTTTGAGTTTGGGTGTTGAGTTTGCTAAGTTCCTTATAGATTTTGGATACAAGCCCTTTATCTGATATGTCATTTGTAAATATCTTCTCCCATTCTGTCAGTTGTCTTTTGGTTTTGTTAACTGTTTCCTTTGCTGTGCAAAAGCTTTTGATCTTGATGGAATCCCAATAGTTCATTTTTGCCCTTCCTTCCCTTGCCTTTGGTGATATTCCTAAGAAGATGGTGCTGCGACTGAAGTCAAAGAGGTTGCTGCCTGTGTTCTCCTCAAGGATTTTGATGGATTCCTTTCTCACATTGAGGTCCTTCATCCATTTTGATTCTATTTTCGTATGTGGTCTAAGGAAATGGTCCAATTTCATTTTTCTGCATGTGGCTATCCAATTTTCCCAGCACCATTTATTGAAGAGGCTGTCTTTTTTCCATTGGACATTCTTTCCTGCTTTGTCAAAGATTAGTTGACCATGGAGTTGAGAATCTATTTCTGGGCTGTCTATTCTGTTCCATTGATCTATGTGTCTGTTTTTGTGCCAGTACCATGCTGTCTTGATGATGACAGCTTTGTAATAGAGCTTGAAGTCCGGAATTGTGATGCCACCAATTTTGGCTTTCTTTTTCAATATTCCTTTGGCTATTCGAGGTCTTTTCTGGTTCCATATAAATTTTAGGATTATTTGTTCCATTTCTTTGAAAAAAATGGATCGTATTTTGATAGGGATTGCATTAAATGTGTAGATTGCTTTAGGTAGCATAGACATTTTCACAATATTTATTCTTCCAATCCAGGAGCATGGGACATTTTTCCATTTCTTTGTGTCTTCCTCAGTTTCTTTCATGAGTACTTTATAGTTTTCTGCATATAGATTCTTAGCCTCTTTGGTTAGGTTTATTCCTAGGTATCTTATAGTTTTGGGTGCAATTGTAAATGGGATTGACTCCTTAATTTCTCTTTCTTCTGTCTTGTTGTTGGTGTACAGAAATGCAACTGATTTCTGTGCATTGATTTTATATCCTGACACTTTACTGAATTCCTGTACAAGTTCTAGCAGTTTTGGAGTGGAGTCTTTTGGGTTTTCCACATATAGTATCATATCATCTGTGAAGAGTGATAGTTTGACTTCTTCTTTGCAGATTTGGATGCCTTTAATTTCCTTTTGTTGTCTGATTGCTGAGGCTAGGACTTCTAGTACTATGTTGAATAGCAGTGGTGATAATGGACACCCCTGCCGTGTTCCTGACCTTGGCGGAAAACCTTTCAGTTTTTCTCCATTGAGAATGGTATTTGCGGTGGGTTTTTCATAGATGGCTTTGATAGTATTGAGGTATGTGCCCTCTATCCCTACCCTTTGAAGAGTTTTGATCAGGAAGGGATGCTGTACTTTGTCAAATGCTTTTTCAGCATCTATGGAGAGTATCCTATGGTTCTTGTTCTTTCTTTTATTAATGTGTTGTATCACATTGATTGATTTGCAGATGTTGAACCAACCCTGCAGCCCTGGAATAAATCCCACTTGGTCGTGGTGAATAATCCTTTTAATGTACTGTTGAATCCTATTGGCTAATATTTTGGCGAGAATTTTTGCATCTGTGTTCATCAAGGATATTGGTCTGTAGTTCTCTTTTTTGGTGGGATCTTTGTCTGGTTTTGGGATCAAGGTGATGCTTGCCTCATAAAATGAGTTTGGAAGGTTTACTTCCATTTCTATTGTTTGGAACAGTTTCAGGAGAATAGGAATTAGTTCTTCTTTAAGTGTTTGGTAGAATTCCCCTGGGAAGCCGTCTGACCCCGGGCTTTTGTTTGTTTGGAGATTTTTGATGACTGGTTCAATCTCCTTACTGGTTATGGGCCTGTTCAGGTTTTCTATTTGTTCCTGGTTCAGTTGTGGTAGTTTATATGCCTCTAGAAATGCATCCATTTCTTCCAGATTGTCAAATTTGTTGGCGTGGAGTTGCTCATAGTATGTTCTTATAATTGTATTTCTTTGGTGTTAGTTGTGATCTCTCCTCTTTCATTTATGATTTTATTTATTTGGGTCCTTTCTCTTTTCTTTTTGATGAGTCTGGCCAGGGGTTTATCAATCTTATTCATTCTTTCAAAGAACCAGCTCC
Organism: Meles meles; assembly: GCF_922984935.1. NCBI lineage: Eukaryota > Metazoa > Chordata > Mammalia > Carnivora > Mustelidae > Meles > Meles meles. The sequence goes on from NC_060067.1 coordinate 160,275,639, forward strand.
TAGTTTCATTGATTTGTTCTATTGGCTAGTTTTTTCTTTTTTGTTTTTTGTTTTTTGTTTTTTTTTTGGTTTCTATTTCATTGATTTCTGCTCTGATCTTTATGATTTCTCTTCTCCTGCTGGGTTTAGGGTTTTTTTCTTGTTCTTTCTCTAGCTCCTTTAGGTGTAGGGTTAGGTGGTGAATTTGAGACCTTTCTTGTTTCTTGAGAAAGGCTTGTACTGCTATATATTTTCCTCTCAGGACTGCCTTTGCTGTGTCCCACAGATTTTGAACTGTTGTGTTTTCATTATCATTAGTTTCCATGAATTTTTTCAATTTTTCTCTAATTTCCTGGTTTACCCATTCATTCTTTAGAAGGATGCCATTTAGTCTCCATGTATTTGGATTCTTTCCAAATTTCCTCTTGTGATTGAGTTCTAGCTTCAGAGCATTGTGGTCTGAAAATATGCAGGAAATGATCCCAATCTTTTGATACCGGTTGAGACCTGATTTGTGACTCACAATGTGATCTATTCTGGAGAATGTTCCATGTGCACTAGAGAAGAATGTGTATTCTGTTGCTTTGGGATGAAATGTTCTGAATATATCTGCGATATCCATCTGGTCCAGTGTGTCATTTAAGGCCTTTATTTCCTTGTTGATCTTTTGCTTGGATGATTTGTCCATTTCAGTCAGGGGAGTGTTAAAGTCCCCTACTATTATTGTATTATTCTTGATGTTTTTCTTTGATTTTGTTATTAATTGGTTTATATAGTTGGTTGCTCCCACGTTAGGGGCATAGATATGTAAAATTGTTAGGTGTTCTTGTTGGATAGACCCTTTGAGTAGGATATAGTGTCCTTCCTCATCTCTTATTATAGTCTTTGGCTTAAAATCTAATTGATCTGATATAAGGATTGCCACCCCTGCTTTCTTCTGATGCCCATTAGCATGGTAAATTGTTTTCCACCCCCTCACTTTAAATCTGGAGGTGTCTTCGGGTGTGAAATCAGTTTCTTATAGACAACATATAGATGGGTTTTTTGGTTTTGTTTTTTTTTTCATTCTGATAATCTGTGCTTTTGATTGGGGCATTTAGCCCATTAATGTTCAGGGTAACTATTGAGAGATATGAATTTAGTGCCATTGTATTGCCTGTAAGGTGACTGTTACTGTATATCATCTCTGCTCCTTTCTGATCTACTATTTTTAGGCTCTCTCTTTGCTTAGAGAACCCCTTTCAATATTTCCTGTAGAGCTGGTTTGGTGTTTGCCAATTCTTTCAGTTTTTGTTTGTCCTGGAAGCTTTTTATCTCTCCTATTTTCAATGATAGCCTAGCTGGATATAGTATTCTTGGCTGCCTGTTTTTCTCATTTAGTGCTCTGAATATATCATGCCAGTTCTTTCTGGCCTGCTAGGTCTCTGTGGATAAGTCTGCTGCCGATCTAATATTTTACCATTGTATGTTACAGACTTCTTGTCCTGGGCTGCTTTCAGGATTTTCTCTTTCTCACTAAGACTTGTAAATTTTACTATTAGGTGACGGGGTGTGGACCTATTCTTGTTGATTTTGAGGGGGGTTCTTTGCACTTCCTGGATTTTGATGCTTGTTCCCTTTGCCATATTAGGGAAATTCTCTTCAATAATTCTCCCCAATATACCTTCTGCTCCCCTCTCTCTTTCTTCTTTTTCTGGAATCCCAATTATTCTAATGTTGTTTCATCTCATGGTGTCACTTATCTCTCAAATTCTCCCCTCGTAGTCCTGTAGCTATTTGTCCCTCTTTTGCTCAGTTTCTTTATTCTCTGTCATTTGGTCTTCTATATCACTAATTCTTTCTTCTGCCTCATTGATCCTAGCAGTGAGAGCCTCCATTTTTGATTGCACCTCATTAATAGCTTTTTTGATTTCAACTTGGTTAGGTTTTAGTTCTTTTATTTCTCCAGAAAGGGCTTTTTTATATCTCCAGAGAGGGTTTCTCTAATACTTCCATGCCTTTTTTGAGCCCTTCTAGAACCTTGAGAATCATCATTCTGAACTCTAGATCTGACATATTACCAATGTCTGTATTGATTAGGTCCCTGTCCTTTGGTACTGCCTCTTGTTCTTTTGTTTGTGGTGATTTTCTCCACCTTGTCATTTTGTCCAGATAAGAGGATATGAAGGATCAAATAAAACACAAAAAACGTGGCAAAGACCCCAGAAAAATGCGCTGTAACCAAATCAGAAGAGACCCCAAATCATGGGGGGGCGGAAATGGGTTAAAATGAGGTTCAGAAAAAAAAAAGAAAAAATTAAGAAAAGAAAACAAATAAAGAAAAAATATAAAAAAGAAAAAAATATATATTTATTAGATAAACTAGTTAAAAACTTTAAAAAAGAAAAGGGTAAATGTTAAAAAAAGATTTAGCAGAAGAAGAAAAGAAAATTGAAAGAAAAATTAAATTAACTGCAAGACTAAAGAATCATGGGGAGAAAGCCATGAGTTCTGTGCTTTGCTTTCTCTTCCTCTGGTATTCTGCTGCTGTCCTTGATATTGAACCTGCTCTCCTTGGTAGGTGAACTTGGTCCTGGCTGGATTTCTTGTTGATCTTCTGGGAGAGGGGCCTGTTGTACTGAATCTCAAGTGTTGTTGCCTGAAGCGGAATTGCACTGCCATTACCAGGGGCTGGGCTAAGTAATCTGCTCGTGTTCCCTGTCGGGAGCTTTTGTTCCCTGAATGCTTTCTGTAGAGTTCCAGAGGATGGGAATGAAAATGGCGGCCCCCCAGTCTCCGGCCCGGAGGAGATGAGAGCCCGGGGCCCCACTCCTCAGTGAGCCCCCAGAGAACAGTGCCCAATCACTCCTGTATCCCCAGCCTCCTGCCACGCTCCAAGGTCACCCAGCCTGCGACCATTTCAAGGTAACCCCGATCTGAGAGATCACTACTTGGCTCTGTCTCTGTAGCCAGCTTCCCTTTTCTAATACTTTCAAGCTCTGTGACACTCAGACACCCCTGATCCTTCTGTGACCCTGCGGGACCTGGGGCCACGCTGATGCCGCATGGGCTTCACCCCAGTTTAACCTCTGGAGCAATGTCCCTCAGTGGAACAGACTTTTAAAAGTCCTGATTTTGTGCTCTGTTGCTCCACCACTTGCCCAGAGCCAGCCCCTCCACCCACGGTCTATCTTCCCTTCACTTTGGATTTACTTCTCCGCCAGTCCTACCTTTCAGAAAGTGGTTGATTTTCTGTTTCTAAAATTGCTGTTCTTCTTCTCTTTGATCTCCCATTGGATTTGTAGGTGTTTGCAATGTTTAGATAAGCTATCTAGCTGATCTCCTGCTACCTGATGTAGTCTCAGCCTGCTACTTCTCCGCCATCTTGACTCCTCGATTTCATTACTTCTTAAACAAAGGAAAACCATGGGTATCCTCAAAAGCATTTTTATAGTATAAAATTACTAAAACAATTATTAAAAATTAAAAAACAGAAAATTAGTAAATAAGTAAATAAGCAGTATTCCTTTCTTATAATAAGTAAATAAGCAGTATTCCTTTCTTATAATACACATCAGGTTCTTCTTTTGAGTCTAATAATTTTATTATATACTAGTATCAGAAGTATTTAGTTTGTTGCTTATATTCAGTTTGTCTATTATAGTCCCAGGAAAATGCACAGTTTCTTCTTAGTCTAACATCTGTAACTATAGCTATTATTCTTCATTATGATGGTGGCCTCTCATAACAATGTTGTTTTGTTTTTTATCTATTGTTTCCATAATTCTGAGAATAATTTGAAAATGGTTATCATTTAATATCATTTTCTCATTCAAGTCGTATAAGTATGAGCTAAAAAATTTTGATTCCTCATAAACAATAGTAAGTAAATAAAAATGTATTAATTAAACATTCAATTTTTGAATAAAAATTTGTGTTCTTATTTAATGTTTCATTTTTATGTTAAGACTTGAAAATAATATTACCAAGAAGCTAATTTTACACACTTTCCACATGTTAAATTGATTGATGCAGAAATATTATTTTTTAAAAATTACAACACATAATGGATATAAAGCTCTTGTTCAATCAATGAGTTCCATTATAGATAATGAACAACAAATTTTCACAGTTTAGTGAAATGGATAGCTTTCAAATGATATCCTGCATATATAATGTGGCAGTAAAACTAGCATATGAAGTGTGATATAATCTCTAGGGATCATATTCCCTTACTTGTTAAATCACTCTTGGTTAATTTCATATTTGATTAAAATTAGAGATAGTTTACTATTTCAGATTTGCAATAATCAGGCATGTGTAAAATCTAAAATTTTATTTCAAAGTCTTGATAAACATAAGTTGGGGTTAGAGGAAATGATGAGTTAAGCATTTGTTGGAGGCTTCCAATATACTAAATCCTATGTTAGATGTTCTCTTACATTATCTAATTTAATTTAAAAACACTTTTGGGCAAGGAACAAATACTCTGCCCTATTTACAAGTGATAGTGATGAAATAAGCATAGAAATATCCTTTCTACCTACTATTTGTTGTAGTGCTACATAAGAAAATTAAATACATTTTATCATAAGTATCTATTATCTCATTTGATGATTATATCTATACAATTTTTTGCCGGTTGAATATCACAAATACTTTATAATTGACCTAATTTTTAAAGCTTCATAATGGAACAACTATGGTACATGAGAAATTGCCTCACCAGCCCTTCAAATATTGTGAAATATTTTAGATATGGAAGCATCCTACCCATAGTTTAGAGTATCTGGATGAATATAATTGATTAATCACACCCAAATAGTTTCTTTCTCTTTTGAAATTGCAATAATAGTAAGTCACTAAAAGTTATAAACTTCTAATGAGCAAAACTAACATAAGAATACCATGAAAAGTTTAATTGCACTATGGTAATTAGATATGGGTAGGGAATAATGTACCAGGCAGTAGAAGACATAGTTTAAAATGTTTCTAAAGCATGATGTAGCTCAGATAGAAGCTGATTTTCCCTGCAGAAACTCAGATAGTCTAAACATTCAAGAATGCCATATATAGCAAGAGGACAAGAATAAAACATGGAATTACATTCAAAAGGATTAGCTAAAAATTTTTATAGGAGTTTTCCTCCTTATCTATAAAATCCACACATTGTGGGGTTCCTGGGTGACTCAGTCAGGTAAGCTTCTGACTCTTGGTTTTGGGTCAGGTCATGATCTCATGAGTTGTGAGACTGAACCCTAGGTCAACCTCCACACTCAGCAGGCAGTCTGCTTGAATATGCTCTTCCTCTGCCCCTTCCCTACTTTTGCTCTCTCTCAAATAAATATATCTTTAAAGAAAAAAAAATTCACACATTATATATATACAGGCATAATCTCCATGTGAGGTAGCTTAGAATTTATCCCCAGAGAAAGTGAAAGTTCTAAGGATTGTTTGTATTTGGCTTCCCTTCTTTAACCCATTTCTACCCCTACCCACAAAGCAAAGATGAACAGAAACAGGCACACTTGCATACTTACAGCTGCCAACCAGCTTTTAATGTCCTTATTCTTATATTGAATGGAGAGAAAAATGTCTCAAAGTCTGATTTAAATTATCACTGTGAAAAATTGTCCCAGAACACACAGATAATAAAAGTGATAAAAAAAGAATGGAAAATGGGGGGAGGAGCAAGATGGTAGAGGAGTAGGAGATCTGTATTTTATCAGGTCCTACGAATTCGCTAGATTGTTATCAAACCATTCTGAACACCTAAAAACTCAACAGGAGATTGAAGAGAAGAATAACAGCAATTATATGAACAGAAAAGTGACAACTTTCCATAAGGTAGGATGTGCAGAGAAGTGAATCTGACATGATTTATGGGAATATATACAGTGGGGGGAGGGGCCGGCTCCCAGCAAGTGGTAGAGCAGTGAAGCACAAAACTGGAGCTTTTAGAAGTCTGTTCCACTGAGGGATGCTGCTCCAGGGGATAGGCAGGGGATGGAGCCCTTGCAGGAGCAGTGTGGTCTCAGGTCCCTTGGGGTCACAGAAAGTCTGGGGGTGCCTGAGTGTGGCAGAGTTCCCAGATATCAAAGTGGGGAAGCCAACCATGAAGATGGAGCTGAAGAGTGATCTCTCAGCTCAGGGTTTCCATAAACTTTGATCCCTAGCACAGTTGGACCACTGCTCTTTGAGCACGGACCCCACAAGTGGCAGAATCCAGGGAAACTCACCTTCCTCCCCCAGGAAGAGTGGCATGGGAGCATGCTGCAGGAATAGACTGGGTGTGGAGACTCCAGATGGGGCCATGCACCAGAGATAGAAATGCCTGGTCATGGGCCAGGGGAGCATGAAGTGTGGCCAGAGACCAGGGAGATGGGTGGGATTGACTGCTTTTCTCTGAAAGCACATTGAGGAGTAGGACCCCAAGCACTCTGCTCCCATGGGTAGGAGATTGGGAGGCTGCCACCTTCATTGCCGTCCTCCAAACCTGCAGGGAAAGCATTCAGGGAACAAAAGCTACTGAGAGCAAACCTGAGCAGATTACTTAGCTTGGCCCCTGGCAAGGGCGGTGCAATTCTGCCTTGAGCAAAGACATTTGAGAATCACTGCAACAGGCCCCTCTCCCAGAAGATCAATAAGAACATCCAGCCAAGACCAAGTTCATCGATCAATGAGAACTGTAAAACTTCAGAGCTAGGGAAACAGAGCACATAGAATTCATGGCTTTTTCCCCTTTAGTCTTTCAAAGTTAAATTTTTTAATTTTATATTTTTATTATTCTATTTTTAAAAATTTTTCCTCTTTCCTATTTTAACCTTTTTAAACTATTTTATCTTCTAACAGATCAAAATAGACCCTGAATCTAGGTATGGCTTTGTTCTAATCTATAGCCTGATAATATTCTCTCCTTTTTTTTTCTTAAGATTTTTATTTATTTATTTGACAGAGATCACAAGTAGGCAGAGAGGCAGGCAGAGAGAGAGGAAGGGAAGCAGGCTCCCTGCTGAGCAGAAAGCCTGATGCGGAGGCCAATCCCAGGACCCTGGGATCATGACCTGAGTCAAAGGCAGAGGCTTTAACCCACTGAGTTATCCAGGTACCCATCCTTTTTTTTTTTTTTTAAACCAAATTCTTATCTTATCAATTCCTTTTTGAACATATTTTTAAATTTTCATCTTTACAGTCATATTCTATCCCTTCATCATGTTTACACACACACACACACATACATATATATGTGTGTGTGTGTGTGTAAACATGATGAAGGGATAGAATATGACTCTGTTGCTTTGGGATTATATATATATATGTACACACACACACACACACATACATACATATATATGTGTGTGTGTGTGTGTGTACATATATATATATAATCCCAAAGCAACAGAATACACATTCTTCTCTAATGCACATGGAACATTCTCCAGAATAGATCATATTTTGGGTTACAAAACAGGTCTCAACTGGTACCAAAAGATCGGGATCATTCCCTGCATATTTTCAGACCTCAATGCTTTGAAACTAGAACTCAACCACAAGAGGAATGTTGGAGAGAACTCAAATACATGGAGACTAAAGAGCATCCGACTAAAGCATGAATGGGTCAACCAGGAAATTAAAGAAAAAAAAAATCATGGAAACAAATGAAAATGAAAACACAAAATATTTGGGATATAGCAAAAGTGGCCCTGACAGGAAAGTATATAGCAATTTAAGCCTTTCTCAAGAAACAAGAAATTTCTCAAATACACAATCTAGCCCACACCTAAAGGAGATGGAGAAATAACAGCAAACAAAGCCTAAACCCAGCAGGAGAAGAGAAATCATAAAGATCAGAGCAGAAATCAATGAAATAGAAACCAAAAGAACAGTAGAATAGATCAATGAAACTAGGAGTTGGTTCTTATAAAGAATAAGATTGATAAACCCCTGGCCAGACTTATCAAAAAGAAAAGAGGAAGGACCCAAATAAATAAAATCATGAATGAAAGAGGAGAGATCACAACCAAAACCAAAAAAATAGAAACAATTATAAGAACATATTATGAACAACTATACTCCAGCAAATTTGACAATCTGGAAGGAATGGATGCATTCCTACAGACAAATAAACTGATAAAACTGAATCAGGAAGAAAGAGAAAACCTGAAAGACCCATAACTAGTAAAAAGATTGAAGCAGTCATCAAAAATCTCCCAACAAACAAGAGCCCAGAGCAAGATGGCTTCCCAGGAGAATTCTACCAAACATTTAAAGAAGAATTAAGGTCTATTCTCCTGAAACTGTTCCAGAAAAGAGAAATGGAAGGGAAACTCCCAAACTCATTTTATAAGGCCCATATTATCTTGATCCCAAAACCAAAGACCCTATCTAAAAGGAGAATTACAGACCAATATCCTTGGATATGAATGCAAAAGTTCTCACCAAATTACTAGTCAATAAGATCCAATAGTACATTAAAAGGATTATTCACCATGACCAAGTGGGATTTATTCCAGGGCTGCAAAGTTGGTTCAACATCTGCAAATCAATCAATGTGATACAATAAAGTAATAAAAGAAAGAACAAGAACTATATGATACTCTCAAGAGATGCTGAAAAAGCATTTGACAAAGTACAACGTCCTTTTCTGATCAAAACTCTTCAAAGGGTAGGAATAGAGGGTACATACCTCAATATCACCAAAGTCATTATGAAAAACCTACAGCAAATATCATTCTCAATGAGGAAAAACTGAGAGATTTTCCCTTAAGGTCAGGAACATGACAGGGCTGTCTACTATCACCACTGTGATTCAGCACAGTACTGAAAGTCCTAGCTTTAGCAATCAGACAACAAAAAGAAATAAGAGGCATCTGTATTGGCAGTGAAGTCAATCTCTCACTCTTTGTAGATGATATGATACTTTATGTGGAAAAAAGACTCCACTACAAAACTGTTAGAACTCATATAGGAATTCAGTAAAGTGTCAGGATATAAAATCAATCCACAGAAATCAAATTGCATTTCTATACACCAACAACAAGATAGAAGAAAGAGATTTTAAGGAGTTGATTCCTTTTATAATTGTACCCCAAACCATTAACGGTGGAATAAAGAAATGCAAGGCTATTTAAAATGTATACCACCACTAAATTTTTGGAAATTATCAAAATCTGTTTTCTTACAAGCCACTGGAGAACATTTTGTATTAACCTTGCTCCCTGGCAAAAAAAGACAACACTGCTGTTAGAGACGTGGGCTTCAAACCCTGACAGCGAGCTCCAGAACCTGTGTGGGTCCAGAGCCTCCAGGTTGCGGTGCTTCTTACAAATATGGTTGGCAGTTACTTAGTGCTCAGATAAATCCAGGCACTGTTCAAGGAGCTCTAGATACATCATCAACTTAATTATCTTCAGAATTACACTGGAAGTAGGTATAATTATCATTCAGTTTACAGGTGAGGAAACTGAGGTTCAGGGGGTTTAAATGACCTTCCAAATGTTACACAGTTACTACATGACAGAGCTGGTATTTAAAACCAGGCTGGCTGGCTCCAGAGCTTTGGCCCTTGTTTTCTGTTTCATGTTCTTCTAAATTTGGCAGAATTTGGACTGAGAAAAACTTACACTATAGTTTGGAAGTCCTTTTTTTTTTTTTTTTCTTTTCCCCCTGTCAAATGCTAATGCATTTCACTTTGTTGGATACACGGGATTGTTAATTAGGTGAAGTAGAATGACCTTATGATTTCTTCAAAAGTAAGGAAGGAAGTGAAAGAGGGAGGGTAACCAAGTGGAGACAGGGAGAAAGTGAAATATATGAAGGTAGAGGATAAAAGGTATTTCAAGTGTGCCCACTCCAGAGACTGAGAAAAAGGAGCACTCAAGGTAGGTGAACACTGAAGAGACCTATTTCTGTGACAATACCACTTGTCCTGTCTTTGTCTTTTTCTTTCTTCCTTTCTTCCTTCCTTCCTCCTTCCTTCCTTCCTTCCTTCCTCCTTCCTTCCTTCCTTCCTTCCTTCTTTCCTTTATTTTTCTTTGTCCTTTCCTTTTCGGCCATAATGGCAGAGCTGTGTAGTGTTTTACTTACTTACTTTTTGAATATTCAAGTAGTAAGTGTTAGGTGGGTCATTTTATGTAGAAAGAGTTGAGTTAGTGTACATAACCACCATGAGTACTAAAACCAACTGACAAGTAAGATTTCAATGATGATCGACTAGATAATTCTGCTCCCTCATTTGCCCTTCCTCTCTTCCTCTCTCTCATACTCTGTGAGAAAACCTGAAAAGTTTGGTGACATACATATTTTTACAAATCTATCAAAAAGTATCAAAAAGCTAAAAAGACAGTGATGAATTATGGAGCAAGATCGAGAGTATGTGCTTTGTGGTCATAAATAATGCGGTAAAATATTAATATGTAGCTGAATAAGTTTAATGGGGTTAGAAACTGCAAGTTTATTTCCTATTTAAGGTCAACAATTTCTACTTTTAACCTTTTTTGGATTTTAGTTTCCCCCATTTCACTTAGCAGGTCTCTAAGCTATTGATTTCCGTCAATCTCTTTAAGTTTAAAAGCTGTTTTCTTAAACTAAGAGAAGCTCAATTACCAGAAAAATTTAGGCATATTTAAGAGCTTTTAGTTTTCTTTCCTTAAATATATTCACCTTTATGATTTGCCTTCCTTAGTTTTGCATATGAGACAATCTTGAATCACAGGAAAGTTTATTCCTAGACAAAGAAGAAATATATACATATATATTTTACACTCATACATCCTCTATCCCATTTTCAGGGAATCATCTCCACTGTTATTTTGTGAAATACACCCACCCATCCACTCCCCAACTTCATAGGCAGGCTCATGGGCCACATTTAATTAACTCATGTATAGACACTCTTCAAATTGAGTCAATCAGAATCTTTCCTGATCTGGATTCTAGTAAGATTCCAACTTAGTGTGCTTATCATTTTTTTTTTTTTAAGATTTTATTTTGACAGAGAGAGATCACAAGTAGGCAGAGAGGCAGGCAGAGAGAGGGGGGAAGCATGCTCCCTGCTAAGCAGAGAGCCCCATGCGGGGCTTGATCCCAGGATCCCGGGATCATGACCTGAGGCGAAGGCAGAGGCTTTAACCCACTGAGCCACCCAGGCACCCCAGTGCTTATCATTTTTAAGTAATGAAATATAAACATGGGCACTCCTGACTGCCATATTCTGATGTGTGGCTTAGAAGCAAATAAATCTGGCTGACTGAATGAAAGAAGAGTTAGGCAAGTGCTCAGACAGAAGCTGAATTGGAACAAAAGAGAGTTCTGATAGTACTCAACTCCTTGATTACAGTTTTTCCAGAAGCTTAACCATCCCTTTCTCCCTTGACTGTATAAGATATTTTGGTATGCTATTAATATCTTTGCTTTCTTTACAACCTAAACTTATTTAGCTTATTTGCGACCACTCATAAAGGAGAGTTACGCATTTAAAATTTTTAGGTAAGGCAGTACTATCCCACTATAACATAGACCTTACACATAAGCAGCAATTAATTTTATATATATTTTATGTAATGTAAGTTCTTCAGAAATGAATGTTTTCTCCCGAAGCCTCAGAAGCACAATATGGCATATTAAGCTTAATTAGCTTAAAAAGGTAATTAATTATTGAAATCATTATTTTTTCCTTTTATAGCTTTATATAGCAAGTATTCCTATATTAAGTTATACTCTGTTTCTCTAGTCAAAGTTTGCTTTATTATATTTAAAGAAATGAGCAAAAGATACACTTTCCATAAAATAATTAAAAATAGCTAGTCCTGAGATTTCAGTCCCTGTATATTGGCTTCAAATGTTATAAATCACAAAATTGATTTTCACCAGACCTGAGATGAAATGTCAAAGGTACGTGACCAATTATCTATGACATTTCATTTCTAGTTAAGGCTATAAATTGTTCATGATGAATTCTTGAGAAAAATGCTTAAATGTCAAATACTAGAGTTCTGGGTTCTATATTAATTCTACTTTTATAATTCTTTTTCGCATTTGTTATCTTTGTACCATTTAACATTATCTAAGTACATTTGACTCTTCATACTTTTAATTCAAGTTTGGATATAGAACAGATTAAAGAATAATGGATACAGTGATAAGTGACCACAAAATGTTCAGATGAATACATTATTTGATAACATTGACCATTTAAACTTGTCCAAAAAAAAAAAAAAAAACCCACCTAAGTTTTGAAATATCTAATGAAAAGAATTATAGACTTCTATTGATAGTCACATTTGAATGGAATTTGACTTTCTACTTGTGCCTATAATTTTATGTATTCATCTTGGAAGTCCAGCATTTCCATGATAACACATAAAATTTGGTAAAATTATATGCTATTCAAACATTACATGTATTTGACAACTACCATCTAATGTATGTTCCAAGGAAGTTGGCGTGCCTTGGTAATTTTTGGACAAGCAAAAGTCATTATTTTTACTAAGAGTGATGTTTTTGAGAATTTCCAAAGTGAAAGAATGGATATGCTTATAGTGTTCCAAAATGGAAATAGTCAGCACATATTGCATGAAGCACTGGGTGTGGTGCATAAACAATGAATCTTGGAACACTGAAAAAAAAATTAAATTTAAAAATAAAATAAAAAAATAAAATGGAAATATTCAATTTTATTTTCACACCATGCTAAATTGATTCTAAATATTTAATTCAAAGTCAATAAAAATTAATTTTAAAGGATACCTAATAAAAATATCTGTAAGTTTATTTTAGAGATAATGAGCATGGGGAACATAATATATGATAAAGGAATATTTAAATGTGGTGGTTAAGATTGTTTTTAAAATTAATCATTTTAATTAATTATAATTAATAATTAATTATATTAATTAATAATAAAATTAATAATTTTTCCATTTGGTAAAATTAAAGCTTATTTTATCACACATATAGAATGATTTCCAGACAAATTAATGTTCTAAAAATAAAAATAAAAATATGAGAAGAATCTTTAAGACTGAGGAGCCATTTTTGAGTAACACAGGAAAACAAATTCTAAAGGAAAAAAATGACAGTTTTTTAAAAAAACAGATATGAAATGCGTTTGGTCATATATATTTCTTTTTTTTTTAAAGATTTTATTTATTTATTTAACAGAGAGAGATCACAAGTAGATACAGAGGCAGGCAGAGAGAGAGAGGGAAGCAGGCTCCCTGCTGAGCAGAGAGCCCGATGCGGGACTCGATTCCAGGACCCCGAGATCATGACCTGAGCCGAAGGCAGCGGCTTAACCCACTGAGCCACCCAGGCGCCCCGGTCATATATATTTCTAAGTATATTTTATAACGTCTCAGATTTCACTATCTTTAGTTTCTTTTTTTCAATATATCTCCTTTTTTGGTTCTTATCCTTCTCCTCTCTGTTCTATTTCAGCTTTGGCAATTCCTTTGTTTAAGCAGCAGAGCAGAATGTTATTAACTGACCTATGTTGATTCTTTTATAATCGCTCATTCTTATAAAGAACAAGTTATGCTTCTGATATATTAAATTATACAGTCAAGAGGAATTGAGATGATTTATTTTAGTTGCTAGCATGAGTCTGCATTATGGTAACTTATTGTTACTTTTTTATTATGTTCAGTTAGCTAGCATATAGTACATTAGTTTTTGATGTAGTGTTCCATGATTAATTAGTTGCATTTAACACCCAGTGCTCATCTCAACATTGCCCTCTTTAATGCCCATCACCCAGTTATCCCATCCCCCCTTCTGTAACCCTCAAAAAACAGAGGGTAAATTATTATTTTTAATTGAATATCAAATTATTAGAACTAAAGTATTTGTAGGGCTTTGAGTTTATGGAAGCCTCAGTCCTCTATATGTATGTGGCCATAACAGGATGATCCTTCACTTGTGAGAATTTGGTCAAATGAAAGAGAGCCTTTAAGTTTTCCTCATCCTTATATCCATAACTTCTTTTTTTCAGGTCTGCATGGCTGGGATGAGGGATGGTGATGTTAGGAATGGGATAACATGAACTTATTTCAGCTTGACACACACAGACACAGACACACACACATTTTTCTTAGGTGAGGCCATGCTTTCTTGCTATTTGTCTTAAATTCTAATCATGAATACATTTAATATATTTGCAAATCTTTAAATAAGTATTATTCACATATTTTTTTCTCTTGAATATCTTTCGGTGCTTTTAGTATTGGATATAAGAATTTTTAAAATATGTATTAATTTTCTCTAAATTAAGAATTTATGTATGTGGAATTCCTTAGGGATTTGGAAAATGTATGTTAGAATAGCAAAAAGTAGTTTTACTTACTGTAGGAAATGTGCAGAAAATACATTAGTTATTCTTGTAAGTTTCTATAATTTCTTTTTTTTTTTTTAAGATTTTGTTTATTTATTTGACAAAGAGAGACACAGCAAGAGAGGGAACACAAGCAGGGGGAGTGGGAGAGGGAGATGCAGACTTCCTGCTGAGCAGGGAGCCTGATACAAAGCTTGACCCCAGGACTCTGGGATCATGACCTGAGCCCAAGGCAGACACTTAACAACTAAACCACCCAGGCATCCCTGTAGTTTCTTTATGATGATATAATCACTTCTACTTTAGGGAGATAAATTTTTTGGCCTAATACTCTTTTATCATTTGAATGACTTGTGTACTTTAGACCTATAGCTTTATGCTTCCTGTGTGTTTCTTCTTCTTCTTCCTCTTTTTTTTTTTTTTTAAAACTGTTGTTCAGGTATCTCTGAGGCATCTGTATAATGTTAGATGCATTTCAATACTATTGCTGTCAGAGACAAAAAAGAAAAAAGAAATATTTGAGAGGTTGAGTAAGACCTCATATGGAATTATTTAGTTTTAGAAGGACTTTAATGATGTCTCATGATCCAATTAAATGGGCATATAGTTTGGGGTAGTAAAATGACCTCTAACCTTCTGAACACACACATGTACTTTCACTTGCTTTAAGGTTGTTTTTAGGGGCACCTGGATGGCTCAGTTGGTTAAGTGTCTGGCTTAGGCTCAGGTCATGATCCCAGGGTCCTGGGATGGAGCCCCACCTCAGGCTCCCTGTTCAGCCAGGAGCCTGGTTCTCCCCCCCTTCCTTCCTTGTGCTCTCTCACTATCTCTGTTTGTCTCTCCCTCAAATAAATAAAATCTTTGAAAAAAATAAGACTGTTTTTAATCATTGATGCATATTCATATGTATTTTTTTCTACTTTCATATTTCATGATATGCTTCTGGAAAACCAAAGGACAAAATTCCAAATATATTTGTTTCTGTCACTTGGAAGATATAAGTGGGAAGGGAAAAGGAGGGGTGAGTTCCAGATGGATATCACTAAAAACTGACCCAAAGCACCGCTGTACAGAAACAAATATGAAACCAGAACTTACAGGGAACATATGAAGTGTTTGAAAAAAGTGGGTGGGTTTTATAGCAGGCAAGATTCAGGCGAGAACAGAGGCTCAGGAAAGATAGAAATTATGAAAATAAAGTTTCATGAGGTGAAATTTCTGGATGTGGCAATGCTCTGTGTATTAGAAGACAAATGTGAAATGACACTCCAGAACTAGACCCTGGCAACAAGACCAAAAGGTTAGAACATTCATTTCTAATCTTCAGAGTTCCAGCTCCAGATTCATACAAGGAATAATCCGAAGCTCAGGAAAAATAGGCAAATTTATTAATCACTCTATCATCTTCTATTAATTCCCCAAGGAATGTTGTGAAAGAATTATTCATTATAATCTAATCAATTAACATCCTACGTGGTTACATTATTTTAGAGTTAAATTCCTAAAGGACTTGAGGCAAAGCATGAGTGTGTAGCATCATATGAATCAGTCTGGAACAATTCAATTTTAGATAAATTTCTAAATTTCTATGAGCCTGATCTCCTATACATCATTTTTTTTCCCACTCATGTTACTTTAGATAAGACATAAAACTGGGCAGCTGTAACTTTCTGGTCCAGAAGGAGACAAATGAACCTTTTTATTTTAAGCTGCTTCCCTGCCACATCTTTTTTAATGTAGCTACATTAAACTAACAGGGAATGAAATTTTAAATGCTTTCATGTACATCCACTGCCCTGGTGGTCACTGGGGTCTTCTCCACCATTAGTCTGAATGCATTAATCTGTTTTAGTTCCTGCCTGGGGCCTCTGAAATCCCACTTTAACTCCAGTGTAGTCTTACACTTTATTAGCAGGGTAGTGTGGATGCAAAGACATGCAACTGTACTACTCATTTCACAGTTAAAAATGACTCACACATTTACATTTTTTAAGGTTTCGAGATGATAACACTTTCTAAAATACAGTGGTTTGATTATTTGTAAACACATTAAACAGACGTCAAGAGAAGGGATTATTTTATTTTTCTGTGTCTAAATTTATAGTTCAGAAGCCCATACTCTTTAAAGGGAGAAGTTTTGATCTAAAAGTAGGTCAGAAGTAATTTGTATGCACTCATGAAAAGTACATAGGGAAATACTTCTCTAAGTATTTTTACAAATAAAAAAGATAGATTTAAAAATTGATACAGAATGGATTAAAATAATTTTGTCTTTCTTCAATTCATTATCTCTTTACTATAAGCACCAAATAAGTGTATAAATTTGAACTAACAAAATTAATTCTAGTTGGCTTTATAAGTTTTATATTGGAAATATTCAGGTTACTCCAATTAACTCTTTTACCTAAGCAAGGTTTTGTATTACCGTCAACCATATTTACCCTTAATTTAATAACTCGTCAGAGTAATCTAGCAATGGGAAGAAAATAGATTGTATAGTAGTCAATGAATTGAAATTACTTTATCTTGAGCATTTTTAATACCAGTGTGAAGCACAAAACACTTGGGAAGGTATTATTTTCTTCACACACCTTGCCAGCATACTTCAAGACTCTGAGCTATGTGGTAGTCATTTCCTACCTCACCCTAACTACACTGGTGGGTTTTGGCAGAACAGGAAATGCTATATTGGAAAGCAATTGCTTTGGTGTGGAAAAAAAAAACAACAATAAAAGCCATAAAAATAAAACTAAACTGCACTGAAGCATCAACAAGAACCAACAACCTCAAAACATGAGAAACTCTAGAATGCGCTATTAAATATGATTGTCACGTTGTCCTTAAAGTTTTTCTAAATAAGATAAGGCTTCTGGGGTGGGAAGAGGAAATGAATTCTCTGATGAGCTTGGGGCCTTGTATTAATATTTTTAAACTATTTACTTTGAAATAAAACGTATATTCAGAAAACTACACACATAAATGTTTGATTCAATTAACTACCAAAAGAAAAAACACTCTTTCAATGACCCCTTTATGTTCCAGCCATCCAGATTAAGAATTAGAACAGTGACAGCAATTCTTCCATGTGGCCATCCTCATCATAAATCCCTCCTGCCCACAAAGGTAACCATCACCCCTGCTTTTATAATGGTCATGTCTTTGATTTTTTCTTAGTTTTACCGAAGGTACATCTTCAGACATGATAGCTTAGAGCTGTCCTTTTATAAACTTCAATATTTCTTTTAAGTTAATTATTACTTTATAGTTTCATCATTTTCCCTCTTTTCTATAAAAGTGTTTGATTAATGTAGCAGTTTGGTCTGTGCCAAGCCACACTGGTATATTTTTAAGAAGAGCTACTCTATAAATATGAAAACATTTAACTTATTTAAGTATTACAAAATATTTACGCAAAGACACACACATATGTAATTTGCTGTTTTGCTTTCAACCTGTGCTGTTTTTACTAACTGTCATTTTCATTGTTTTATTTTAAAAATTGGCAACATTTGAGAATATAGATAATTAAATTACTGGCTAGTAATTAAATTATTCACCTAAAGTATGTAATTGATAATATTTTATCATATTAGAATTTGTTTTTAATTTAACAATGAAAATATTATAAAATTTAAAATTAACATCATTTTCTCTACTACTGTCATTCTCATTCCACTTCATTTCTTAGAAGCAATAGCTTAAATATGTTGGTGTACTTCCATCCAATTAAATATATATTATAATATTTGCATATTATTATTTTGCTTTTTCCAAAATTCTCCATAACCACATAACAGGTTAACTTTGGAAAACAGGCCCTCATTGGGGTTCCAAATCTTTCCAAATTTCTCCATAACCACATAACAGGTTAGTATTGGAAAATAAACCCGTATTGGGGGGTTCCAAATCTTTCAGACACCATTTCCTCCTTGCGCACTTATGGGGTCCCAGAAATTGTTTAAAAACATTGAGAGAAGAAACTAAGAGTTTTCTCTCAAAGATAATCTTCTCACAAGCTTAGTAGGCTTCCAATCTATTTTTCTCTGTTGGGTTTCATGTCTATGTGGACATATACAAAGACTTAATGTATAAAATATTTTAAGCTGGAGAACTTTTGTTCTCACTTACTAGACTGTTCTCAATCCATTTTCCTCTTTCAAGCTTAGTGGTCATTGCTACATGGCCGTTATAATGGTAATTTTAGATAAATCCCTCAGTCCAACTTTAGAAACTATGCTATATACAGAAACCCCAGAATTAAATTTGGGATGAGCAGTGGAATGGAGCAATACTTTACCATCCCATGCAATTATATCAACCCTACAATGTAGTTCTATACTGTATTATAACTTGGGCATGTATTTTATAGTATTTATCTTATAACTATATAGCCTTTTAAATATATGCATTTATATGATATAGTCAGTGGTGTGTACTTTTATAATTATGTTCATAACCTAACATTTAGAATGTTATTAATTTTAATAGCTATCATTTTAGTTACCTGCTATTACAAGTTAGATGTGTAGATTATCCTATTCAATCATTCTCCTACCCCTATTTTATAACATTATTATAATTTTGTGTATATGTAAAGCTGCTTTAATGATGAAATCTGCCTTAGAGTAGCTAAAGCAAAATAGAAAAGAAAACCCTCATGTAATAGTTTCAAAGGTTTATAGGTATTATAGGGCAGTTATGGAGCTCATTTGCCAACCCAAATTCTTCTTAATCTATTGCTCAGCCATCCCCTATGCTTTTGCATCTTTCTGCATGATTGGAGATGGCTCTGCTCCATAAATGAAGAATTAGGGATGGAGGAAACCAAGTGGATGGCAAAAAATTCACATCTAAACAAGTAATCCTGCTTTCCATTGACATTCCATTCACAAGATTTTAGTAACAGAGTTACATTTAGTTGTGCAGGAGACTGGGTAATCTTGTCTCTAGTTTTCCTATCATGGAGTGAGCTAAACCCATCATTATAGATGAAGGAGTAAACTAATTTTGAAGGATGCTGAATACTTCTTTGCCATACTTTGTAACTCTTTCATCAAATTATCCATACACAATCATCTTCTTTCACATAGAACATATTAACACCCTCCCAATGACAATAACCCATTGTTTCATCCATGAAATTAATACAGCTTAGACTTCAGTGCCTCTGATTAATAAACAAGTCCAGTGTCTCCATAAAGTTCAGACTGAGTCCCCATGACTTGGGTTATCATTTAATGAAAAGACAAGATACCTGCTCATCATACACACACAGTGAGTAAAATTGGTGAGTAGGAAAAGGAGAACCTCAACAATGTTTTCCATTTTTTGACAGGAAACAATAGTAGGAGCCAATGAAATCCCTGACCAAACAATAAAGTTCCTTGGTTATACCTTTTAACACCTCTGGTTTTTCTCTTTGGATATAACTTTCTTGTTCTTTTTTTAAAATTTTTTTAATTTTTTTTAATGTCTCAATGTTTCCCTTATTGATTTTTTTCATTGTAGAATTTCCCTTTTAGTCATATCTAAAATGGGTGACTTTGATATTTGCCCTTTTGAGCTTGCAAGTTTTGCAAAACATTTTTTGGTAATGTGGGTTTGAGATCCAGGTGGTCTATTCATGTGGTTTGATAATATTTTTCTTTTAAAATTTATTTTCCTGGGAGACTTATTTCATATTTTTTGTAGTCATTTCCTTAAACTTTCGAACTGCATTTTAGCTTATGATTTCTATTTTACCTGTCTTTATCTTCTCTTCACTTATCTTTACCTTTTAGTAGTGGTAACCTTAAGGACATCTGAAACAAAAAGCCTGACCAAGAAAATAACACCCCAATCAATCTGATCTCTTTCAGTCCACAGGATCATCCACACACCCAGGCTGCATGGCTGCACGACCATGACCTGAATTTCAAAGCTAGCACAGCTCCTCACTTCCACGGATGGGAGGGTGGGGGGGTGGGCGGTGGGGGGGTAGGGGGGGGAAGAAATAATAATGAAAAATTCTTTTTTAGGCAAGTGGCATGGAAATGTACATATCATTTTGTTCAAGTCTAAGAGAGAATCTAGTCATCTATTTGAAAAGAAGCCTAGAAATTTTAGTCTGTTTCCATGATCATGTGCCCAGGAAAAACTGCTTTTGGAACAAAGCAGATAAACATTTTGGCATTTTTAATATATATTTTGAAATTGCATTTTTAGTGGTTTTACAATTATCTTTGGCTTGATAGTTTCAGTTTTACTGTAATTTGGAGAAATATAAGATCTGTAAATGATAAAATATGGCTCTATACTAATGACTTAATTTGCATGCAGTATCTTAATATTGAGATTGTACATTTCTCCTGCTTGTTTGTTGCTTGACTCTAATATGTTATTGGTATTTTCTTATTTCAGGTTTTTATTTAAATTCTAGTCAGTTAACATATATGGTAAAATTGTTTTTGGGCTAGAATTTAGTGATCCATCACCTACATACAACATCCAGTGCTCATCAGAACAAGTGCCTTCCTTAATCCCCATCTCCTTCCATCAACCTTCAGTTTGTTCTCTATAGTTAAGAGTCTCATATGGTTTGCTTCCTCTCTCTCTTTTTTCTTACATATTTGTAAGAGATATTCATATAGGATAGTGACTTTGTTTGTTATAAACAGACACCATTGCTTATTTTATGTTATTGGCTGTATTTTATTTCATGGGATGCAAGGGTGGTTTAACATTTGCAAATCAATCAATGTGATAGAACAAATCAATAAGAGAAGAGAGAAGAACCACATGATCCTCTCAGTTGATGCAGAAAAAGCATTTGACAAGACACAGCATCTGTTCCTGATTAAAACGATTCAAAGTATAAGGACAGAGGGAACATTCTTCAACTTCATAAAATGTATCTATGACAAACCCACAGTGAATATCATCCTCAATGGGGAAAAGCTATATTTTATTTCAAATTGTCAGAGCTGTCAGCCTGCCTTTCTTTTCCATAGCATCCAAATTAAGACAAAGAAATTGTTTCCCTACTTAAGCTGCAATAATAATACAGAAATCTGCTACATATTTATTGCTTTGACATACTTATTGAATGAAGATCTAAATAGATTTTACCTACAAACTACCAGTCAGTTACTGCAATTTCATGATTAATTTAATCCGTATTTGATCAACGAGGCATAGTGCCCACTGTTCTGTATTCCATTATCTAGGCAAGAATTAAGATCTCTTTAGGCCTTAAGTTGGATCTTAGCATATATTTCCACCTTCAGGTTCTACACAGCTATCTTCTAAATGTGTGTAGGTACTAAAACAACAACAGCAGCAACAACCTATTCTAGATATAAAATTGGAGAGCATAATTATGTGTGCACACTAAGAAAATTCCTAGCACTGTTAGGCTTTCAACAAATTCATCAGAGAGATTCCAAAATCCATGATTAGAATGGGGAAAGAGGAGCACCTGGGTGGCAGAGTTGGTTGAGCATCTGACTCTTGGTTTTGGCTCAGGTCATGATCTCAGGGTAGTGAGATAGGGCCCCATGTCTGGCTCCACACTGAGCATGGACCTGTTTGAGATTCTCTCTCTCTCTCTCCCTGATCCTCCTTCTCATGCTCTTTCTCTCTAGAATAAATAAATTAAAAAAAAATAATGGGGACAAGAGTTGGCCCAAATTTATTTAGATTCTTGTGAGGATTTCAAAACAAAGCTTATGAAAGTAATATACATTTACTACAGAATGTAAGAAAGCATAAAACCATAGTCAGAAAAGCAAGTCATGACAATATCTAGCAGATTGTTCCTTCAAACATAAGTTACATATTAGCTGTATGATTTTTGTTACATTACTTAATACCTAGTGGTTGGTTCCCTTATTTTTAATGTGGATAATAAGACTGACTTCATCTTACGCTTCATGTATAGACTAAATAAGTCAGTATTTGTAACTTCTGTGAGCTTCATCTGGTATATATGTTACTTTTAGAAAATTGAGCCTTTACAGGAATTGGTTTCTAAATCCTAGTCTTAAGACTCAATATCTGTATGATTTCGGAAAATCACTCAAATATTCTATAGTTAATAAGTATATGAAAATATTATCCCATAATAACCACCTTTATTCAACCATGAACGTTTATTAAGGAAATATCATATTCCAGATATTGTTTTATGTGCTAGTTGTATAACTATGGATAAAACAATCTACTTTCTTGGTAAATTTGATGACATAGTAGGTGTTAAGTGTTATGGAAAAAATAAAGTGATAATAGAGTAGGAAGTGCAAGGAATTGTGTGTATATATTAAACATAGGGTCAGAGAAAGTCTCAATAAGGAAGTGTAGGGGAGCCTGGGTGGCTCAGTGGGTTAAAGCCTCTGCCTTTGGCTCAGGTCATGATCCCAGGGTCCTGGGATCGAGCCCCATATCGGGCTCTCTGCCGCAGGGAGCCTGTTTCCTCCTCTCTCTCTCTGCCTGCCTCTGTGTCTACTTGTGATCTCTGTCTGTCAAATAAATAAATAAAATCTTTAAAAAAAAAAGAAGGAAGTGTAATTTGAGTTGAGGGAGAGAGCAATAGTTGATGATCATAGGCAAAGACAAGAATAGGTATGAAGTTCCTGATCTGTCTGCCTTGTTTATGGAAGGAAAACAAGGGAAGAAGTTGTGAGAAGAGTAATAGAGAAGTAAGTCAGGTGGAAATGGAAAGTCACATTTTGAAGTTCTATAGTCTATGAAAGACTTTGGCTTTGAATCAGAGTTGGGAATGGCATGACATTGAAGAGGTCTGAGCAGAAGATTCATATAATCTAATATGTTTTTAGAGGATCCCTCTGCCGACTTAAGATGGTAAACCAACTAATGTGTCTGCAGAGAGAAGACTTGACAGACATTAATTCAACTGAGGAATAACTGGAGTTTAATCTGGTGAGTACGTGGTGCTTCTCTTAGTCCAGTCTGTTGCAGATATGGAGGCTGCCAAGTTCTTAAAACTCACCCCATGTCCACCAACCCAAACATAGTTAATTGATCCAGGGACTATCCTTCCAATTCAGGTCAGAGCATGGTGGCACATGAAATTTATAAATTTTTAGTTGCTATGAGCTTCACCATAGGTAATAAGAAAGAGGTGATAATGAAAGCTATATTTTCTTTTCTAGAGTAAATACTCCTTTCTGGCTTAATGCTAATCCAATTTTCTTTGAAAAAGGACATTCATTCCATGCTTGCATCCGAGATTCTGAAATCTGAAAACCAGGGGAAAAGTAACATCGTTTTAGACTTTTCTTCTTCCCTAGTCACCCATATTTTTTTGCATATTTTTTTGTACTTGCAGAGACAGGAGCTGTTAAGCTAGGTTTGTTGCTTATTCATAGTCTGCATTATTAATTTGGCTCAGGATATAGTGATCAGGTGACTTAGCACTATGCTGTGATTTGCACAAGCTCTTACTGCATTTTGTTATAGTTGTAATATAAACTTAATGTACCAATGTGGATATTTTCTATTCTTATGTTTTATAATATTTCAGTGGGTAATGGGTCTCTACTTACTCTACCATTGTACCAGATTTTCCTAAGGAATAACTCTATAATATTTAAGATAATATTCCTCTATATAAGTAGGTGAAATCCTATGACATCAGGGATCAAAACATTTCTAGATCACTACTTGGCAGAGACTTAAGGTAGAGACTGATAAATGAGATGAATACCTGAAATATTATTTCCTTCAGATTTTTCTCAAGCTAGAGTCAGTACTCCACTGTTAAGATGCTTAAGAATGCTTTGTGCTCAATATGGGTAAGGTGTATTTTATTTATTTAGGTAAATTATGAAGGAAACCTGGGAATTCTTGATGGCAGTGGAGATTCTAATGGCATCTTCTATATACATATTTTAGCAGGTAAGTATAAACTTAACAATGCCTTGATTGCAAATGGAGTATAATGCACTGGGCATTTGCATTTTGAAAAGGAATCTTCTTTTATACTGAATGGATTTTGGCCCACCTACAATCAGTGACCAAGCACACAACAAAATCATCGATATTCCACAGGAAGGGGTTTACCTTACAAATTAGTGACATGTGAGTTAAGCAGTAATAACAAAAAAGCATTAGTTTTAATACTAAAATGTGAAGAGTCTCTATTTTTAAGTATGTCTCATTGGACTTTTACTGCTGTGTATTAGTTTGCTTTCTCAGTCCCAATTTGATTAGCTCAAAGAACATTAGCTTGTTGATTTTTTACCTTGCTAAGACATTTTTAAAATGTCATCAAAGTACCAGTAGTAATCTTCTGGCCCATTTTCAAGCTCAAAGCTCTGTGTGGTGTGTGTGTCTTATAATTTCCTTTGATTTGCTTCTTTTCCTTTTTGAATGCATGTAGTTAAAAATAACAGAGTGACTGAAAATAATGTTTTAGCACTTTAAGATTAAATCAAATCCTTCACAAACCCTTGTTTGTGAAGCGGGATTATTTGCTGTGTCAATGATAAGAAACAGCATACTCGTGATTATATCTTCTGACGTCATAAAGATATACATGGGAAATCTCAAGAATAGAAAAAGTAAAAAAAAAAAAAATTCTCCTAAACATAGCTCATAGCTAAAGTCTTACAACCAAAAAGTCTTAAAACATCAATCCCATAAATTAAATTATAAACTCCTTAGAGTCAAAGACCTTATTAGTTCAACATATACATTAAGTAGTACTATCACTTAATAACAAAATTATCCTGTAGTAATGGTAAACAGCTCTTAAAAATGAAATACATCTTCATAAGATAAATTTTGTCTTTCTTCTTTCTTGATAAGTTGACATAACCTTTCAAGGTAACTCTAGAAAAAACATTTTTTAAAGATTTTATTTATTTATTTGACACACACACACAGAGATCACAAGTAGGCAGAGAGCTAGGCAGAGAGAGGGGGAAGCAGGCTCCCTGCTGAGCAGAGAGCCGGATGCGGGGCTGGATCCCAGGACCGCAAGATCATGACCTGAGCCGAAGGCAGAGGCTTATCCCACTGAACCACCCAGGTAACCCGAAAATGTTTTGTTTTAGAATTATTTTGCAAATAATTAGTGAAATGTCAACAAATCAATTCAGGAAGAAAGGTTTATTTCCTATTTAATAGTTTCATGAAGGAATGGGTGAAGGACTGGCTGAAAGATGAGATTATTGGATGATGGAATAGGGAGATAGAGAAATGTTGAACTTGAGAAGACATGTAGGTCAGTTTGACCAATATTCTACATCTTTCCTTCTTTACACTTTCTCTCTGAAAAGACAAATACAATATATTAAATACTGATCCTTTGAGGCATTTTCTATCTGCTTTGGCAAATTTCAACCCATTAGTTCAACTGCAATCTACTGAAAGTCTCATCACTACTTTTCATTAATCAAAGACAGTGCTATCTGTGTCTCAGTGTGTTTCTCCTGAGTCTACCTCCAACCACAAACGTGGATGCCATGTCTAATAGCCATCTCTCTCTCTCTCTTTTTTTTCCCCCTAATAGTTACTTGTAAGGACACCTATGGCTGTAGCCATCACAGCTACATCCTAAGCTTTACTTCTAAAAATTTCAAATCTACTATTTCATTCTCATATCCTTCAATATTCTTCTCAGTTTGTTCCCACTAAGTCTGATGATGATCATCATCATCATTTAAATCTCATCTGGACCTGAGCTCTAATCTTTTTGCTGTGGCCTTATTAATCTACTGCATTCTGACTTCACTTATGTAGAGGATTTATTCTGCACTCCTCCTCCCTGTTCTCTAGTATCCCTTAACATGCTTATCCTCTAGACTTTGTGGAGTTTACAAAAGATAATGCGGGGGCTACTACAGCAGCTTTCCATGAAGGGCACCAGGGAAAGGACATAGAATCCCAGCTCCCATGCCGCAAGGTATGACAAAACCTAGGATGTGATTTATGCCCCAGAGTCTCCTCTAGAGTGTCGTGAAGAGTAGGATTTCACCTAAAATCATATTCTTGCTGGGCTATCATTCTCTATCTACTTCCTTACCAGTTCCTCTTTGGTGCACTTAATTAATAAATCATTTGCACAGAATCCTGGTCTTAAAGTCTGATTTTAAGGAAGTCTAATGTCAAAAATAATGATTTAGCTATACCTTTAAAACAACTAATTTTTCCCATACTTGATACACACACACAGACACAGACACACACACACACTCGCACATGTGCAACCGTGTTAGTTTTTGTTTTCCGGCTGCATGAATAGCATTTCCCTCAAACCCAATGACTGGGTTTTATCTGAAAAGTACCATATTCTCTCCACTCTCTAGCAACCTCCTTCTTCACGAGATGATAACCCTTTGGGGATAAGGTCATTTGGCCATCTGA
This sequence comes from Meles meles, assembly GCF_922984935.1. NCBI lineage: Eukaryota > Metazoa > Chordata > Mammalia > Carnivora > Mustelidae > Meles > Meles meles. The sequence goes on from NC_060067.1 coordinate 160,302,292, forward strand.
AATTGGCCCCACTTACACATCATGTTCCAGATATGTGAAATCTTTAAATTTTCGAATCAGACGCATAATCACCCAGTTCTAGTCCAGAGTGTGCATGGACTTCCTTCTCTTCTTTTGGGTCTCTTCTCCGAAGGGCAGACATTTATACATTTTCTACCCCCTCCTCCAGCGAGAGGAGGGGCAAAGTTGTAATTGTTGGTGAAAGAGTACGTGGATAGAAGTTGATCACATGCACAGGAGAGTCCTTTTACAGAGAGGCAGAGTAGGGAGGGGAAAAGACAGGCGGTAGAGAAAGGAGGATTTCATTTTAACTCTTTTGCAGGACCTGCATATATAATGAATAATTCAGAAGGAAAGAACACTGAAATAAAACTAAAAGTATGTCATAAAGGTCAGAACAACTCTCATCTTCTCTCCTTTAGTATAATACACAGGTGAGTACCAAGCATGAAATTTCATTTTCAAAATTTACCATGATCAGTCAATAATTCAGGTTAAGATGACTTTCTTTCAATCATCATTCTTTTGCCATCTTAACCCATAAGGTATGTAAATGTATGTGTGTGTGTGTAGTACGTATGTTCCTTTTTTAGAGCACCCATTGTCCAGAAACTATGCTCTGTTTTTAAAGATTCTGACACTAAATCTATTCCACCTCAATCTGCCAATGTGAACCTGTAAAAAAATGTTAAGATTTCAATACTATTGGTATCAGAGACCAAAAAGAAAAAAAAAAAGAAAGAAAAAGAAATATTTGAGAGGTTGAATATGAACCACATTGAATTATTTAAAATCAAATTAAATCTACCTGACTATATTGTCTACAGTTTTTTGTTTGTTTGTTTGTTTGTTCGTTTGTTTTTTGGTTATGGTACAACAACAGATGAGTATGATTATGAGAGAGGAAAAAAAAGAAATTTGAAAAGTCAAAGTATAAACTTCGATGGTTTAGTAACTAATAGTTGGTATAGTATGGTATTATCTTTAAGAATGTGGATCACAAATTCAGTTCATAGCATCATATATGTAGTATAGTGTACAAGTACATCATTGTAATAAGCATATATATAGTTTGAGAAAAAGGGATACACTCCGTAAAATGTTTTTGGAACAGCAATCTAGAGTTTTCTCTAATAGATCACTTTCTTTATAGGCAATATTTTATCACATACTTCAACAGATTTCTGGAGAAACTGGTTAATATATAAGGTGCCACCACCACTTTTGTAGAAATATGCACTTGTAGAAGGAAAGAAAACGTACACTGCTATAAGTGCATAAAACAAATTCCTTCCAGAAAAGAGACTTGAGAAGTTTCTTAATAATATGGAATATACCTTCTACTTAATGTAAGAATTTTCAGTTTTTACAGCTCATATGTAATTAACTCTCAAACATTTTAATAGCTAATAAAGCTATAAAGCAGTAGCAATATTTTGGAATATTCTGTATCAGTACATAAAGAATTTGAAATAGTGTTAAGGCTTAATATTATTCAAATAATAAAAAATAAGTCATCCATAATTATAAAGAATTTTTATCACAGTAATTAAAATTTACAAAATATTATTGCTGTGCAATTATGATAATGGTAATAAAAGATAATTTTCTTCAACAAGGTCACTGTTTGAAATTTAGCTACAAAAATCTAGTCATTATTTTAGAGAATTGGTTTCCAAAATTTTATCAACTGTATAAATATTTTTACTTTGCTTTTTCTTTGTAGTTCTTTGAAGAAATACTCACCAAGAAGCAACGACATGCTCTTCAGTTTTAAAATTGGTAATATTTCTTTTCAGAGTGTGTACATATGTATCTGTGTTTAACTTTATGGATTTATCTGATTTTTGCCATGTGAAAAAGTAACTAAAACCTAACTTGAGAAGGTGTGCTTCCCTTATATCTGGTTTTATCAAAATCACACAAAATATATCATGCCTTTAAACTTTTAAACCAAATCAATTATTTACTCTTGTACCAAATAACCTATAGACATTTATATGATTCTTTGTACAATGTCAGAATTTCTTTTTCATCCCTTATCTTCTTCTCTGCCTTGAAATTCATTCTTCTAGCTGCCCTGCTTTTCAACTCATTTTTACTGATATTTTCTGGTCTTTCAACCCTTGAGTATTTAGCTTCTCTAGCTTTGTTTTTTGCTACATTAGGCACTTAGTCACAGGAATCCTTAATCTTTTCCAATAATTTCCATCCTGGTTATCAGTTATATCAGTCTACCCATTTTGTGCTTCTACTAAGATTGCTCAAACTCCCTAAATGAGGGTAGCTCATAGGCCGAGTTATCATTTCTCAAACCTTAATCATCCCAAAGGAATGAACTGTTAATTCTGGAGTTTTCAAAAACTTACTATTATACACACTAGAAGATCCTTTCTTAAATGGGATGCCAATATTAATTAAAAGTAACTCAGTAGCTGAAAGGAAGATTGATGAGAAGAGTTCTCAGTGACACCTAATCATTATGTTTTGCCTGGAAATATTGCATGTTTTAGATAAATTACAATAGCAACAACCCATTAATTATATTTATACATGGTTAAAACAAGGTTTAGATAACAAATGCTATACTAGATCAAACCTCTGGTAAAGTAAACTAAAGTTTACAGTAACAAGAGTTATTTCACAAAAACGCTTAGTATTAAGTTCCCAAATATACATGATTTCCTTTAAAATTGCTTATTAATATTTCTAGCATTATTCTAAATTATATTCCATTATGCTCATATTTTAAGCCTGTATCAATTTTTATATACATAATCCACTAACGCAAAGCACACAGTAAAACATGGTTTCATTTTTTTTTTCCCATGGGGGAAAAAATCTCTTTCACGCTTCAGTTCCAATTTTACACTGTAGACAGTGATAACACAAAGGAAGAAGCAGCTCTTCAACAACAGTATTTTATAACTCTTTTGTAACAATGTGTTCTAATGACCCAGAGACGTTTTAAGATTTCATATAGATTCACAAATAGATCTATAGCAACACAGTGTAATCTAGTTCACATGAGGAATTTGAGAGGCAGTGCAGGGGACTGTGTGGGGGAAGGAAGGAAAAATGAAACAAGATGGTATTGGGAGGGAGACAAACCATGAGACTCTTAATCTCACAAAATAAACTGAGGGTTGCTGGGGGGTGTGGGGGAGGGATAGGGAGGTTGGGTTATGGACATTGGGGAGGGTATGTGCTATGGTGAGTGCTATGAAATGTGTAAGCCTGATGATTCACAGACCCATACCCCTAGGGCAAATAATGCATTATATGCTAATAAAAATAATTTTTTAAAAAATGGAAAGGGGCATGTGGGTGGCTCAGTTGGTTAATCATCTTCCTCCAGCTCAGATCATGAACCCAGGTCTTGGGATTGAGCCCCACATCAGGCTCCCTGCTCAGGGAGGAGTCTCCTTCTCCCAATACTACTCCCCCCAGTTTATGGACTCTCTCTCCATCAAATAAATAAAATCTTTAAAAAACATGGTAAGTAATTTTATGTTTTTCTGAACTTCACAATTATTGATTTATTTCTATCTGAGGTGGTGGTGGGTGTACCTTTTACTAGATACTCTTCCACCTTTTCATCATTTTGGTTTTTGTACTCAATGTCATCATAAAGTTCAATTATCTTCATGGAAATCTTTTCTCATCAGTTCCATAGTTCTATTATAAGATTATCGATGGCCTATGGTGGATATTTGGTTGATTTGAAATATCACCTTATAATTTTTACATGTGATAGCATACTTCTAATAACTAAAGTATGCATTTATAATAAAATCAATATCAATGTTGATCTTTGGCTAAAATCAACATAGTTTTGCTTGGCAGTCTTAGAATTGCTCTTTAACCCCAATCATTATAACCAGAGGAGTATGCACTTAACCACAGAGAGGCAGTGCAGCTAGTAATTGATAGATTGAATTTTGAGGCCAAACTGCTTAGGCTAATACTTATTACCTGATTCAATTTGTGCTGATCCTAACTCTTTTTATTTCTCAGTTCCTTATGAAAAACAGGAAAAATATTAACACTTAGGAAGCTTTTGGTTAATTTTAAGGGGATATATATCTTCTTTAAAACAATGCCTGAAGGGGCGCCTGGGTGGCTCCGTGGTTTAAGTCTCTGCCTTCGGCTCAGGTCATGATCTCAGGGTCCTGGGATCGAGCCCCGCATCGAGCCCCGCATCGGGCTCTCTGCTCGTGGGGAGCCTGTTTCTCCCTCTCTCTCTGCCTGCCTCTCTGCTTACCTCTCTGCCTACTCATGACCTCTCTCTCTGTCAAATAAATAAATAAAATATAAAAAAAAACAATGCCTGAATACAATTATTATTGTCTTCCTTTTCTTTTTAACAAATCCTTAATGGAAAAGTATTACAATAATCACATAGATACTTCAAAAGTTCATTTTATATAACCTTTCTATTTCCTGTAAGGTTATATTTTAGTTCAGTAAACCTGTTGTATATTTTAATATCCATACAGATTAGTTGAATTGGCAATTCACCAACCATCTGGCTATACTGTCGTTAAACATTCTGATGAAGACATTAACTATTTTAGTTTTTATTTGATTTTCAGCCTCATAAATGACTCTCAAAAGAGGAAGGGGACTAGTCTTCCTTGAGAAGTGTAGAAAAATCTCTTGAGGTTTCATTTTTTTTAGTTGTTTTTTCAGTTCATTTGTTTATTTTATTTCATATTATGCCACACTCCCAGCCTATCTCCATCTGCTGATACTCCAATACGAATAAGTGTCACCATTATGACAAATCACACACTTATAGAGTCATTATTACCAATTTAAAAAGCAGTCTTATTTTTACTTCTATTTTTAAAAATTTCTCATGTAGGAATTTCTTTTGAAAACACAAATCATCTCCAAAGGCAAAGGAAATAAAAGCGAAAATGAACTTTTAGAACTTCATCAAGATAAAAAGCTTCTGCACAGAAAAGGAAATAATCAACAAAACAAAGAGGCAACCCACGGATGGGAGAAGATATTCTCAAATGACACTACAGACAAATGGCTGATATCCAAGATTTATAAAGAACTCCTCAAACTCAACACCCAAAAAACAGATAATCTTGTAAAAAAAAAAAATGGGCAGAAGACATGAACAGACACTTCTCCAAAAAAGACATATAAATGGTTAACAGACAAATGAAAAAATGTTCATCATAATTAGCCATCAGGGAAATTCAAATCAAAACCACATTGAGATATCACCTTACACCAGTTAGAATGACCAAAATTAACAGGATAGGAAACAACATGTGTTGGAGAGGATGTGGAGCAAGGGGAACCCTCTTACATTGTTGGTGGGAATGCAAGTTGGTGCAGCCACTTTGGAAAACAGTGTGGAGATTCCTTAAGAAATTAAAAATAGAGCTTCCCTATGACCCTGCAATTGCACTACTGGGTATTTACCCCAAAGATACTGATGTAGTGATAAGAAAGGCCATCTGTACCCCAATGTTCATAGCAGCAATGGCCACAGTTGCCAAACTGTGGAAAGAGCCAAGATGCCCTTCAACAGACAAATGGGAAAAGAAGGTATGGTCCATATATACAATGGAATATTATGCCTGTATCAGAAAGGATGAATACCCAACTTTTGTATCAACATGGATGGGAGTGGAAGAGATTATGCTGAGTGAAATAAGTCAAACAGAGAGACAATTGTCATATGGTTTCACTTACTTGTGGAGCATAAGGAATAACAGGGAGGACATCAGGAAAAGGAAAGGAAAAGTGAATTGGGGGAAGTCAGAGTGGGAAACAAAGCATGAGAGACTGTGGACCATGAGAAACAAATTGAAGGTTTGGAGGGGAGGGGAGTGGGGGGATGGGCGAGATTGGTGGTGGGTATTAAGGAGAGCGCGTATTGCATGGAGCACTGGGTGTGGTGCATAAACAATTTTGGAACACTGAAAAAATAAAAAATATACATATATGTGTATATCATATATATATATATGCATACATATATAATAAAAAAGAAAACCCTAATCTTGAGTAGTCCATATCTTATTTGACTTAATATCAGCTATCTATCAATCTTAAATTTCATGCTGGTTTTCTTGCAATTTTGAAATAATATTTAAAGATCAAGATTAAAGTGTGAATGATAAACAAGTTCTAGGCAAAATGGAGCCCATTCAGTTTAATTCCTCCTACCAATCTCAACAAAAATTTTAGGATAAAATACAGAAATTACCCACCAGAGGATTCTGAAAAAAATAAGAAAATGAAATAGATGGCTAGTGACCTTGAGGTTTAAGGGACTACCTGATGGTGATGGTTTTAGTTAGTTAGTTAGTTTTTTTCTTGCCTCATATAAATCCTCATCTGTGTAGTAAAGAGGCCCATGACTCATAAATGTCCATGGGTACAGACAAAAGAAAATAGCCCCAGACCCCAAATCTGCTTTCTCTAGCCAAATGATTGGGAAATTGTCAGCTCAAAGGATAGAAAAATTTTATCCACATTTGTGGCTAGTCAACACCTTGAAAAAACCATGAGCTTCCTCCACTCCAATGTATGTTGTAGCACCAGAGTCCATTGGCATAGCCCTGAGTTATATTTCAACCTTCCAGTAAGGAGGTGCAGTCGTTTCTGAGTTGCCTTTTAGGACAGTCCTGTCTTCTTTCTCTGCCTGAAGTAATGAGGTGGAGTTTTCTCAGACTAAGTCAGTGGTGGGAACAAAATGGTGTTAAGGTATTTACATCCCACTTAAGATGATAAAATGGTGATGCTAGTAAATGGGCACAGATCATGTATGTATAATTCCTAAAACAACCATTAAAAATCTTTAAAAATTGATACCTAATAGTACTACACACAGATAAAAGTAGAATTATAAAACCCACAGGAAAATGGAAAAGAAGACTCAGAAACAAAAGGAAGAAAGAGAAAGCAAATAATTAAGTGGTAGACTTAAGTGGAAAGATACTAATAATTCCATTGAGTTTATCTTTCTTAATATATAAAATTTTTATATGCTTGGAATATCTTCAGAGAAAATACGTAAGACACTGGAAACGATTTCTCTGGGGAGGCCCTGGGAGAATTGAGGATCACAGTAAGAGGACTTTCTTCTTACTGGATACTTTTTGTACTATTTGACTTTTTACCATGTACAAATATTACCTTAAAAAAAAGGGCATGGGTTGCAATTGACATTTGTTGAAAACTAGTTGTTTTAGTCACTATTAACTGGTGTTTTACTACAAAATCTCTTTTACCCTTTACAACAGCCTTATGTAAAACCTTATTTTACAAAAGGGGAACAAAATCAGGTAGTATTGTTGCTTGGTTTACACAGCTAATAACAGTAATGTGGAGCATTGACCTCAGCACCTTTCAGATTTCCAAAACCATGCTCAGTCCCACAGATTATGCTGCCTTGCTTCAAGGCTTTCAGAAGAAGCCAGATTTATAAGACAGTAGCTTTGAGACTATTTTTAAAAACAGGAAGGATGTTGTGAAGTCCCATCCCATGGTTCATACCACCACCTGAATGAGTCTTCTTCAACCTTAGGCTCCTTGTTGAAAACTGTTGCAGTTTGCCACCATTGGGAAGTTGGGCCTCACTGAAGACGTCCCCTCTTTTGGCCCCCCAAATCTTTGCTGGCATGTGGCCTGCTCATGCCAATGGTGGAAAATGTGCCCATTCTCCCACGCTCTTTAGTAAACCACTCCATCTGCCTGGGAGAGTTTCAGGCAGAAGCGAAATGGCTGCTCAATATACTAATTCTACAAAGCAGACAGATTCCTCATTTATTTAACAGTTATCATCTGAGTGGTCACTCTGAGTGTGGCACTCTTCTTAAGTGTTTGGATTACAGAGGTGAACAAGGTCCTTGCTTCCAGGAAGCATCTGATCTGGAGTGAAGAAACAGGTGATGACCAATCATGCAAATAGGAAAACATTAGATAAAAAGCATACTGAATAAAATTAAATGTAGCTGTTATGATAGAATGACTGGGTGGCTTGCATCACCAAGGAAGGCCCTCTGAGGAGATACTTATCTAAATGAGAAGAATGACAAATATTCCCTGGGAGTCCTTAGAAACAAACTTATGTTCATTTTGTATGCTTCAGCTCCTGCCCCAATTCCATTCTAAGCACTTATTTATTTACAATGTAAAATTTGTAATCCCAGAACCTAGAGCCAGAATGGACCCTAGAAATATCCTTAATCTCATGCCATGATTTTAGACATGAGGAAAGAAAGATTCAGAAAAGTGGAAAGAGCACATCACAGATCTAGTTAGGAGCATCACTGGAATCTGTGGATCCTGTCTTTCACTCCACATTTTCCCCACAAATCCAGATTCCTTCCCCATTTATCTTCCCAGTGTCCATTTTCTTACTATAGAATCTCTGTCCTGGTGCCTGCCTCTCTAGAGTCTACAGACACTAAATCTTCCCTGGACCACAAGGGATCTTCTGAAGTGTTATCTGAAATCCCGAGAATACAGAAGGGTACTGGGGCCAGGGTAAGAGTAAGGGAAAAGGGATAACTTCCCACAATACAATTTCAGCACATCCCAGACATGCCTTAGAGCTGTGTCAGGCTCCTGCTAACCCTCCCTGCCCACAAGTGAGCTCTAACAAGGGTTCCACACTGGGGAGGTTCCTGGATCTGTGAACTCAACAAATGATTAAAAAACTCTCTCCAGCAATGTTCACTGATTTAACCAAGTCAGTATGAAAATGTTATATTCCATGATCCCCTCCCCTCCCCAAATGCTTTACAAAAACCTTAACCACAGAATTTCTTTAAATAACAAGCTCCTTTAGTACATTTAAAGTATGGTCTATGAAAACTCAATCTACATAATAATTTTATCTCCCCTATGTCACCCCCTCCCCCAACCAAAGCCATACTGCATCTAGGGCAATAGCATAAATGTGGATGCCTAATGGTAGATTTTAGACTCTTGTATTACATAATGGTTCTTGTTCATTCAACACATACTTACTGAACTGCTCTACACAACACGCTATTCCAGGTTGCTGGCAGGACATAGTGATATAAAGACACAGTCTCTGCCATCGGGAAGCATGCATATACACAACTCTAGCACAGACAGATGTGACGGTGCTACAGTAGAGGTAGGGACAAAAGCTACAGGGAACAAGAGAATGTGAGAGATCATATTTTGGTCAAAGACCAAGGAAGAAGACAGCAATATTTTAATTGGGTTTCAAAGCATGGTTATGATTCGTATAATTGGACAATCCATTCCAGGAAAAGGAAACATCATGACATGCTCTACAGGAAACAAGAGGTACAGTGCAGGATCTTAGAACAGAGAGAGCCCAGTGGGTTTAATGGTGAGAAAAGAACAGCAGGGGAAAGAAGGCAGGCCTTAGAAGGGTGCCTGATTCCTTTGTAAATATCAGGGGTAACGATAAAAAAAAATAAAAATGAATATCTATTCAGTGAACACCTATGCCAGGCACTCTTAGGAGTCCTTTATATATATTAATATACTTAATCCCCATAACAACCCTGTGATCTTAGTACTCTTATTTTCATCCTCATCTTATAGATGAGGAAACTTGAGGTATCGAGTAGTTAAGAGATTTGTCAAAAGGCCTAAGTAGACACGTTTGTGAGTAGAGGAGCTAGGAATTGAACTTAGGTAGTCTGGTACCTACAGAAATTAACATCTAATGGTAGAGTTTCAGACACTTGTGATCAAATGGCAGTGGGAGAGATCCTGAGAGGAGCCTTGCAGGGCAAGCCTCTAATCATAGTAATTAAAACCTGTGTGCTTGCAAATTAGGTTTCATTGGCCTCCCCAGTATACTGTGTACAATACAATTTCTGAACTGTACCACTGATTTGATTTCTGCACCAATATATTACATTATACATGTATACTCTCCCATTAGAATAAAGCCATGATTTACACAGCACCATAACCAATAAGTTGGTAATGTAATGCATAGAGAAAATAATCTCTTGATTAGCAGAAGTAGCAAGAAAATGAAGATCTACTTCTCCTCTGTTCTCAAAGTGTTGCACTCTTACTTCCCAGCTCAGAGACCAAAACCAAGGTTTGGTTTGTTTTCCTTTAAGTGTTGTAAATTTTATATCCCTACCCCATCTAGTCTACTCAAGAATTGCCAAAGGTGTGTCCTACCCTCTCCCACTTCCTTTCCTTGTTCAGAAGGATCATCACCAGTTTCAGGTGCATCTGGTAGCCAGCCACCTTCACTGAAGAACAGAATTCTTCCCTCAAAAGTGACATTGATCAGATTCTTATTTAGCATATCAGAATGGTAGCTTCTCATCTCATGGGTGTTTTAACAACTGCTCACGGGCTCAGGGATGACGCTGTGTTTAGACAACATGTCGGAAGCAAGGAGATGATTATGGCAATTCCATTCCTCACTCTGGCAGGGAGGCCACACTTCCATTCATTACAGGATACAGAAATGAACCCAGTGGGGAACTCCAAGGACATTGTGTGTGTATCCTCTGCCACATGATGGCTGTAAGACCCTGACTTCAGGTCAGTTAAAGATAAAAGGCTATGAAGGGGCGGGAAGTTGGGGGAACCAGGTGGTGGGTAATAGAGAGGGCACATATTGCGTGGAGCACTGGGTGTGGTGCAAAAACAATGAATACTGTTATGCTGAAAAGAAATTAAAAAAAAAAAGAAAACACACATACACACACACACACACACACACACACACACACACAAGATAAAAGGCTAGGGGCACCTGGGTGGCTCAGTGGGTTAAGCCTCTGCCTTCAGCTCAGGTCATGATCTTGGGGTCCTGGGATGGAGCCCCGTATCGGGCTCTCTGCTCAGCAGGGGGTCTGCTTCCCTCCCCCTCTGCCTGCCTCTCTTCCTACTTGTGATTTTTCTCTGTCAAATAAATAAAATCTTAGATATTAGGTTAAAAAATTAAAAAAATAAAAAAGTAGGAGTAGCTATATTGATATTAGATAATGGATAACTTCAGAGAAAAAAATATCACCAATAATAAAGGACATTATATATTGATAAAAGATTCAACGCACCAAAAAGATATAACAATCATAAATATTATACACCAAATTGCAGTACTTTAAACAAAACCACGAAGCATAAACTGACAGACTAGAAAGGAGAAATATACAAATCTGTGGTTATAGTTAGGGCCTTCCACTTCCTTTATTTAGTAATTAATACAACCACTAGACAAACATTCAACAAAGATATAGAGAACCTGAAAAACATCATCAACCAGTGGATTCTAAGTGGCATATATAAAACACTCCACTAAACATCAGGATAATATGCATTCCTTTCAAGACTGCATGGGACATTCACCAAGATAGACCATATAATGGGTCATAAAATGAACTTCAACTAATTATAAATAATTGGCCACCCACCAATATGTTCTCTGATCATGAGGGATTCAGAGTGGAAGTAAATAGCAGACAGATAATGGAAAAATCTTCAAACTTTTAGATATTAAACAATACTTATGAATATTCATGGGTCAAAAAGAAGTCCCACGGGTAATAAAATATGTATATATTGAACTGAATGCTAATGAATACACAAAATATCAATATCTGTGGGACTCTGTGAAAGTAAGGATCAGAGGGAAATTTATAGTATGAAATGCATATATTAGAAAGGAAGTAAGGTCTTAACTCAATAATCTAAGCTTCCACTTTCATAAACGAGAAAAAGAACAAAATAAATCAAAAGTAGGCAGAAGAAAGAAGATATAAAAATAAGAACAGAAATCAATGAAACTAAGAACAGAAAATCAATGGAGAAAATCAACCAAACTGAAAGCTGGTTCTTTGAAATGATCAATAAAATTGATACCGATAAAAGAGAATAAACAAATTACTAATATCAAGCGTGAAAGAGGAGTATCTTTAAAGACCATGAAGACACTGAAAAGATAATAAAGATATGTTGTACACAACTATGCACAAAAACTAGACAACATAGCAAGCAATTCTTTGAAACCATAAACTACTACAACTCATCCACGATAAAATAGATAATTTAAAGGGTCTTAAATTCATTAAAGTAGTAGCATTAGTAATTAGATCCTTCCATAAAGGAAATCTCTAGTATAAGAAGTTGTTACTGGTGAATTCTACCAATTTCTTGCAGGAAAGTCATCACTGATTCTACAAAATTTCTTCCATAAAATAGAGAAATAGGGTATATTCCATAACCCATTTTATGAAACCAGCATCACTCTGATAAAAAAAAAGACAAATATAGTACAAACAACAAGAGAACTACTCACCTATGTCCCTCATGATCAAATTATAGCTTCAAAAATCTTCAGCAAAATATTACAAAACCAATTCCATCATTATATAAAAAGAAAAATACTTCGGGACTAATTGGACTTTGTTTCCCAGTGCAAAGCTTGCCCAGTATACAAGAATAAATCAATATAACCCACCATAATAATGGTATAAGAAGAAAAGTCAATGATTACATAGCAATTAACACAGAAAAAGCATTTGGCAAAATTTGATGCCTGTTCATGCTAAAAACTCTCAAACTATAAAACCACAAAATCAATTCAGTAAAGGAAGTACAGCATTTTCAACAAATTATTGAATTTGAACCACCAGAATTAAGAGGACAAATGGGAAATCAAGCCAACCAAACAAGAAAACCTTGAATGACACCTTAAACCTTATACAAGAACATTTATTTAGAATATTGATCTAAATGTAAAATGTAAAATAAGCATTTTTTAAATAGAAAATCTGTGTGATGTATTGTTTTTTAGAAGAAGCATTAGTACACACATAATAAAAACAAATCTTACCCTCTTCCCTAATATTTTCAAAGAAACTTATTTCCCCTCTAAAGTTTTACTAACGTCATAGTATACCACAAGATATTCACTGCTCTAAATTATTGGGACTTAAAAAAGGAACACATGGGGGCGCCTGGGTGGCTCAGTGGGTTAAAGCCTCTGCCTTCGGCTCAGGTCATGATCTCAGGGTCCTGGGATCGAGCCCCACATCGGGCTCTCTGCTCCGCGGAGAGCCTGCTTCCTCCTCTCTCTCTGCCTGCCTCTCTGCCTAGTTGTGATTTCTCTCTGTCAAATAAATAAAATATTAAAAAAAAAAAAAAGGAACACATGGGTTTTGTTTCTATAGAAATTCCATATTAGTTATGGCAACATCTCTGTTTTAATCATTCTGTTCTGTGTATCATGGGAGGGACTAATGTGCTGTGTGTATGTACTGTGTGTGTGTGTATACATACAAGTAAGTATGTATGTTTTGTGGTAATATAAGGAATGCAAAGAATAGAAACCAGAAGCCTGAGGGTGAATAACCAAAAAAAGAGATTTGTGTATTTCCTTCACATTCACAAATATTCATTTCTGGAAAATAATAAGATTACTGTTTTTTATTAAAATTTGTATTTTACTCTTTCTTAAGGCATGAACTTCCTGATGGAGAACAATATTTTCCAAACTTGAAAATTTCTAAACTGTAACATTTTGCAAAGATTGGACAACTTTACCAAACTGGATTAGCCTTTTTAAGTCAGGTAACTTCACCATCCTGAGAAGCTCAGTAACTGTGGAAATAAATTTATGGAATATCAAATGTCCCTTACATTCTCAGTCATATAAATTCAAATTTAAACTCAAACTATAAGATATCTTTGACAATATCACTAAATCCCATTGCAAGGATATATTTGCTGAAGAGCTAACTTTACTTTCTATTATACTGAAAAAAGTTAATATTTGCCCCCGAGAAGCCTGCTGTATTAACTAGTCCCATGGCTGGCATATTCTTGCTTCTGTATGCTTTAAGAAAGAATAAAAACAGATCGAACAATCAATAGATAAATGTAACAAATAAACATAAAAATTATAATAAACTTAGCTTAATATGTTTATGTATAATTGTTGGATATATATACATATACATATGTATGTGCATATATATATATATATATATATATATATATATATATGGAGAGAAAAGAGAGAGTTCTTTTTTTTTTTCCCAAAGATTTTATTTATTTATTTGACAGAGAGAGAGAGAGAGACAGCCGGAGAGGGAACACAAGCAGGGGCAGAGGGAGAAGCAGATTCCCCACTGAGCAGGGAGCCAGATGCAGGGTCGATCCCAGGACCCCAGGATCATGATCTGAGCCAAAGGCAGACACTTAACAGCTGAGCCACCCAGGCACCCCAAGAGAGAGTTCTTTTATTGCTGCTCCTAAGCTTTTAGCTGAATGCAGCTTTATACGCACAACAGCAGAAAGGGAACTATTCTGAATGATTCTTAGATAGTTATTATACTAAATGACCCCCATGTCGGGTCAGTGCAAATAAGGAAAAGCTTGGCTAGTCTTAACCTAGAAAGCTATAAAATATGTCGAATGGATACCTCTCAAGTGTGCGATAAAAATGCATCTTCACTGCTGCTAGCAATATTGTCCCTGACCTCAGAGTATTATTGAAGAGAGACCCAGTGACTGCTTTAATTTCCACATAAACTGCTGATCATGACGGTTCAGACATGCCAGATGGCAGGAGTGATAAATGATATTGATGCCTCAGGAGAAACGAGGTACTAAAATTATATTATATTCAGCTGGGATTTTAAAACATGCAATATAATTAAAATTGTTATTCCATAGCAAAATGTTACACCTCTTTATTTAATAGAGTGCTAGATTAGGAGACTAATGTGTGCATTTGTTTTGTAGATGTTCTTTTCTACCCCTAGATAGAAAGTTTCCAGCGAAAAACTTCAGGGCAAAGGGAGGATCTCTTCTGTAAACTCTCAAGGACATCTGTCACACAGCCTGGAGCTGGGAGCAAGGAGGGATGAATCAAGATACAGGTGCATTCTCAGTCTCATTCAAATACAAGGAAGAGAAATTATAATAAAATAATTTAATAGACCAAGAAACATTCTTTGAGAAATGCTGAGATAATTTTCCCCCTGAATTAGCATTGTGAGATTATGCTGTTCATATTAATTAAGGATCCGATTGCCCTGTAAAAGATTCTATCTAACAAGCAGATACCCACCCGTTTTTAAGTGAATGAAATAATGCACTTTGTATGATGACTTTTGTTTAAATAGAGGTGTCTCTTGGAAAGCTTGTGGCGGTGGAGATGACAATTTATTTTTGTTCTCCATTCAAGGAATGAGTGCAGAATTGCTTCCTTGACTTCTTTTCCCTAATTTCCCTCCCAAACTACTCTCCTATCCCCATCACAAATAAAAATGAGCATATATTATTCAAATGTACATGGTACAGTTTTGTTTCCTTTTAGGATTATGTTAATAAAGTCCAGCAAATCAATAGCTGGCAGTTTGGAAAGCGATTTTTTAGATTCCTAAAAATTGTGGACCAAATACTGGCTAAATAATTTTCATGGATCAATGAAAAAGGAAAATGCAGGCCCCTTCTTCAAAAAGTAGGAAAAACTAGGCCATTTTTTAAAAAAGTGCTTTAAAAAAATACAAATTTTTCCTGTCTTCTATGCTCTCTCTCTGACATAGTATTTTTTTTTTTTTTTATGCTATTCTATATTGTCTCCCTTCGGCAAAGGAATACTCTCAGGGTGAGTTAGACCCTCACAGAGATGATGGCCAGGGAGTGACTCAGCACAGGCACGGGGCTTACCAGCTGGCAGGTGTCCCTTCCCGCCAGCTTCCAGACACAGGCCGTCGAGTCCAGAGTGCAGGGAGGTCACTGCAGGCTTAGCTTTCTTTCTTCTGGTCTGTTGCTCAGTTAACCGTGGGCAGACAAGCCCCAGAGATTGCAGCCTCCTACCTGGACTTACTGGCTTAGAGGTGAGCAAGAGGGACTCCCCTGATGAGTTGCCAGCTCAGCGCTCCATGGAGCTGCCAGGCTGTATGCGGGGACAACCAGTGCTGGGCTCCTGCATTCAAGCCCACCCTGCCCATACTTCCACTTATATATTCCCACTAGAGACAGAGGGCAACAAGAGTTGTGCAAAAGATCAAGGGAAGGAGCCAAGGGAGGTAGATAGCTAGGAGAGGGGTAAGTGCATATCTGAAAACCCTTGGCAAAAAAGAGTCCGTGAACAGGCTCAGGGTTAGTGGTCTCTTGCTCCATTGGACTTCATTCACAAAACAAAACAAAAACATTGAAGACAAAATTATCAAAATTTCTAATCACGGAGCATTAAACCCAAAGCAGACAGCCTTTCTAGCTTGGGACTCTGACTGGTCTGGTCAGTTGTTCATGTAGCCAGCTCAGTGAGTATTTCCTTAAGATAATTAAGACAGAGTAATGGCTTATGTGAATTTACCAGATGGACAACATTATATCATGAAATATAATTTCATAACCCTCAAAATTTCAATTTAGTAACAAGAAAGTTATGCTGCCAGCTATACCATTTGTGATAAAAAATCTTTTGTCTCTGACCAAGAAATCTCATGTTTTCTACCAATCTATGAAACTGAGGACAACTGATTTACTAGCCTGCAAGCAGGGCAAAATTTCAGACACTTATAATTCTTTGCACTTCTAACATTCTACTAAGTTTTCCAGATAAGTTTTAGATAAAAATATAATAAATAATATCAAATATCCACTTGTGAACTTTATAAGACAATGGACAAATGTGAGTTTATGCAGTATCTCTAGACTGAAGTACTGTCTTCATGAGGGTAGTCTATAGTAGGAAATAATTTTCTTTAATTCATCTTTTTGTTAAGAGATCATATTCAGGAAATGAAATACCTTTTAAATGTGTACTTTTAAAGAATTCCAACAAGTAAACTAGTCAACCTATATTCCCTTTGGATACAGAGTTCAATATACTTGGGCTCTCATAATAATGATGAAAGGATGCATTTAAGTTGGGCTGAAAGATTAAGTCTAATAGATGGCTTTGTGACCTTTCTTGTAGCTTCAGGGGCACCAGGAAGATCTATTCCTTGGTCAGTTCTTCTGGAGATATTAAAAGAATTCTTAGGAGTTTCCCTCTACCAGGTCCAATATAAATGCTACTCTAGCTGAGGACTATGTACTGAAAGAAACACTACCTTCTCGTTAAGATTTATTAATAAATGAGTAACCAGTACTGATGAGCTGCTGCTATCCCTGAGAATGGTCATAAGTCTTGTATACCTAAGTAAGGTATGTAACTAGTGAGTGATGTCCGTCTGAGAGGTCATGGGTCTAGCTAGTTATAAAGCCTGAGAGAATTTAGTGAAGGCTTTCATGAATTGGCTCAGGTCCACTCATATTCTTCTCTATTGGTTAGGCATCCTGAGTGTAGAATTTCTACAAAATCAAAAGATACACCTGTGAGTCATGAAATTTCTGCTCTGCGGATGTTGTGCATGCTGTTGTTTCCAGTAAATAGCTACTTAAACTTGACATTGAGTGAGGTCTTTTCTGTCTTGTATATTTCATTCTTAATCTAAACTTAAGATCACTGATGTTATTAAAACAACATTAGTCAAAATTATTATCTAAGTTATTGTGTAGCCTAGGTAATTTAAGATCATTCTGGTTCTAGAATCCCAAGGGAAAATATAGTGGTGGAGAAAAAAGGCAAAAACAAAAAACTTATAAAGAGGAATTGGGTATCTAATGTCTTATGATACAGAATTTCTATTTACTTTGTTAATGTAGTGGATTTTGACTTTTGAATATCAAAATCAATTTTTAATTCCTAAGATAATCCCTTGTGATACAGTATTTCTCTGTAGTGCTAAATTTGTTTTGCTAATGTTTAGTTTAGTCTTTCTGCATCTATGTTTATGAATGTTACCTATCTGTACTTTCTTTTTTTGTGATGTTCTTATCAAGTTTTACAATCATAATTAAAATATGGTGAGAACTGTTTCCATTTATTAATAATATGACATTATTAGTATAAGCTTGGAATTAGTTCTTCCTTAAATATTTAGTAATATTCACTAGTGAAGTCCCACCGTCCTGGAATTTCTTTGTGGGGAATTTTTTAATTTATGAATTCAATTTCTTTAACAGACAGAGGAGTACTCATTTTATTCATTTTTCTTCTACCAGTTTCAATAAATTGTTTTTTTTAGTAATTCTCTGGTTACATTTTCAAATTTAAATCTTTTTATTGAGTTTTACTATATGTTGAATTTCTGATACCTCATTTTTATCCATAATTTTGATAATTCCATCTCTCGTTGTCTTGCTCTGACCAGTATTTCTAGAAGTTTATCAATTTTAACCCTTTTTAAAAGATTTAACTTTTATCCATTTTGATTTTCTCTAATACAAAATGATTCCAAATGCCATTAACTTTTGCTTTTTTCTTAATTAATTCTCTCCTATTTCCTTTAGGCTTAAATTTTTGTTCTCTTTTAATTTCCTGACTTGTATACTTAGATCTTTCATTTTGAATTTTTATTCTTTTTAGGTTACATATTTAAAGGTACAAATTTCACCCTAAGCACAGCTTAGCTGCATTTAATAAGATATGTTTAATTTTAATACACTAAAAATATTTTCCATTGTAATTTCTGTGATAATCCATGTGTTATTTAGAAATATATTGATTTATTTTTTATAGTTTTGGACTATCTTTGTCTTTTTAAAATTTATCTTTTGTTTAATATCACTGTCATCAGAGAATTTCCTCCAAATAGTTTAATTTATTTAATATCTGTGAGACCTGGGGTGCCTGGGTGGCTCAGTGGGTTAATGCCTCTGCCTTCGGCTCTGGTCATGATTCCAGGGTCCTGGAATTGAGCCCCGCATCAGGCTCTCCGCTCGGCAGGGAGCCTGCTTCCTCCTCTCTCTCTGCCTGCCTCTCTGCCTACTTGTAATCTCTGTCTGTCAAATAAATAAATAAATAAATCTTAAAAAAAAAATCTCTGAGCCTATTTTATGACTCAGCATAAAGTTAATTTTCATAAAACTAAGTACATACAAGATTGGAAAGAATATGTATTCTGTTCTACACATGTCAATTACATCAGGTGTACTTAGAATTTAATTCAAATGTTTATTTTCTTTCTCATTTGCTCTTATAGTTCTGTAAGTTAGTAAAAAATGCATATTAGAAAGTTCCCACTGTGAAAGCAGTAATTTAACCAAATTTTATTTAGATGAATACAGATTTAGGATTATTTTACTTTCCTGATGGATTGATCATTTTACCATTATGCAACATCTTTCTGCCTATTGAGCAAGTTGTTCCCTTGAAGTTTAGCATTAGTATAGATACAATAATTTTGGAGGGTAGTTTTTGCATTATATATTTTCTCCACTTTTAATTTCAATGTTTACATATATTCTTGATTCAGTTTTGTCCTTAACAAGGAGCATATTTTTGGCTGTTTTTTAACAAATAATTTTAGGGGCACCTGGGTGGCTTAGTCAGTTAAACTTCTGCCTTGGGCTCAAGTCATGATCCTAGGGTCCTGGGATTAAGCCCTGCATTGGGCTCCCTGCTTCTCCCTTTCCCTCTGCCTGCTACTCCCTCTGCTTGTGCTTTCTCTCTGTCAAATGAATAAATAAATTAATCTTTTAAAAAACAAAAATAATTTTATTTCAAAGTCTTTGTCTTGATGCTATTTAGTCCATTTATAGTATATTTGATTAAGAGCTTATTTCTAACATAGATTTACCATCTAAATACTTCTCTTTCTTTCCTTTTCTCTTTTTTGCTTATTATTTTACTTCATTTCATTTTTTCTTTCTATTATTATTATTTTTTTAAAGATTTTATTTATTTGACAGATAGAGATCACAAGTAGGGAGAGAGGCAGGCTGACAGAGAGAGAGGAGGAAGCAGGCTCCCTGCCAAGCAGAGAGCCCGATGCGGGGCTCGATCCCAGGACTCTGGGATCATGATCTGAGCGAAAGGCAGAGGCTTTAACCCACTGAGCCACCCAGGCGCCCCCACTTTCTATTATTTTAATTATAGTTATTTTCTACCCCAATTATCACCTTACTCAATTCACTTGTAAATCATAAATTCTTTATTATTTTATAAAGACACTAGAAATTATAATAAGCACCCTTGGCTTATTAAAGTAGAATATATCTTTTTATTTTTGCCATGCCAAAGACAATAAAAGGATCTTGGAGCATTTTAACCTGATTTATCCCCTACTGCCATAATTTATAAACATATAAATACATATATATATATATATATATATATATATTTAGCAAGTGAGAGACAGCACATGAAGAGGGGAAGGGCAGAAGGAGAGGAGAGAGAGAATCTTAAGTAAGGTCTACCCCAGTGTGGAGCCCAATCAGGGCTTGATCTCACAACCTTGAGCTCATGACCTAAGCCAAAATCAAGACTCGGGCATTTAATTGACTGAGCAACCCAGGTGCCCATGAAGTTGTTATACATTTTTAAAAAGCAAGCAATATTATTAGTATTACCCATTATATGGGTAACATATAATAATACTAATTATTAATATAATATTAATATTATGTTATTATATAATAATTAGTATTATTATATGTTGCCCATATTTTATTTTCATTAAGCTCTATTCCTTCTAACATTTCTGTGCTTCCATAAGGAACAATTTTCCTTTTACACGAAGAGCTTGCTTTAATGATTCCTTTAACATAATTTTGCTGATGTTAAATTTTCTCAATTTCTGTTTCAAATACTTTCTTGTACCTTTATTTTTGGAGAATTTGGCAGATTTTTGTTTTAGTACTTTTGAAAATACCATTTAATTTTATAAATGTCATTTTATTTTATAGATAGATCTGTTAAAAGGAAGCTGCTATACCTATTGTTTTCTGTCTGTTTTTCTGTCCCTCCCCCCCTCCCCCCCCGAAGATGTGCTCATCATGTTTGGTTTCCTGCAGTTTTAGCACGACGTCTCTAGATGTGTCTGACTTTGTATTTATCTTGCTCTAGATTCATATGCTTCCATACTGAATGCTTTGAGATCTTTACAGCAGCTTTGGCAGTTTATTGACGATTATCACTTACTATATTGCTCTGCTTCATCTCTGTTGTTTCTTCTCTGGGGTTCTAAATATATTCAAGAAATTTTCACTATCCCACATTTCTTTTAAGCTCTTTGTCTATATTCTTCCTTCTTTTCTTGTCGCTTCTCTCAATGTTTTATATTCTTTTCAAAATTTCTAATTCTCCATCTGTAGCATTAAACACATTTACTCAGTTTTAAATTAAAGCGATTTTATATTACAGTCTGGATATATTTATACACATATACATACATACACGCATATCCATACGTATATTATTTAGGTATAATCAACATGAACAACATTATATTAGTTTCTGGTGTAAAACATAATGATTCAATATTTGAATATATTATAAGGGATCACCACAGTAAGTCTAGTTAGTCCAATTGTTTTTTATAGATTTTTATTCTCTGCTGAAATTCTCCATTGTGCCTGCTGTGGTTACAGGTGGTTATATTTCTTTAAGGCTGACATACAGGCTTTTTTAGCCTCCACCCATGCTTGGAATTGGGAAGTCAAGGCTTTAAATTTATTTTATTTCTTTTTTTTTCCTTGAGTACTTTTCCTAGAGCAATCAGATGCAGATATTTTAATTTCCATTGCTGCTATAGTAATTAAGTGCCACAAGCAAGTATTTTTTCTAATGTTTTGTCATCATTCATCATGCCATTCCATAACAGTATAGGTTATGATTTAAGTAATCACGATGCCACTTCATGTAATGAATTATCAGCATCTCCTCTCTCTCTTGCAAGGAAGTAATCTTTGAGTTCATCAACCATATTAGAAACTCAGTGCCAGAATCTCAATTTGAGGAACTAATTCCTGGGGCTACTCTCATTTCCAATTAGTTAAGCTTAACAGGACACAAACGGCCCACTTAAAGTGTTTAATTGAAGAGTGTTTAGGAAATGAAATGTTTTTGGAGGTGTGGACGCTGTTAAGGAAACAAACAGTGATTAAGGACCTAGGTCAAACAACAATGAGAAACCTTTATCACTCAGCATTAGGACTGAGAGGGCCTGTGGAAGCTATAACTAGAGGAGGGTGGGAGGAAAGAGGAGGAGAAAGAAACTGACAGGCAAGGTTTATCAGTGAGGAAGGAGAAGAGAGAGCTCAAACAAAATCAATATCCTGACGTCTCTCTTCCAATTCCTCCCATTGGATGAACATAACAGAGCTGAAAATCAAAGGCATCTGTGCAAGGAAGTCAATAGAATTCAGCCTCCAGGGACACAAAGCAGGACAGAAAAGGAATGATCTACACGGGCAGCTAGAGAATAACCAGGATATACACCAAAGTCAGAAAGATAAGATATTATTGGATTTTTAACTACATCATAACTTTTTTAACTTTTAGAACAAAATTATTCAATAAATACTGAGATTATTTTTCATACTTTACTTGTATTTTATTTTGTTCATCTGGTCCATGTATGGCTTTCTACCCACTATCATTTGTTCATGCTTATTTCTATTCCACTGTAGGCACATCAAGTGAAAAAAAAAATATTTCAAGTGATTTCACATTTTACACCTGCTTCTGGACTATTTTCTTCCTTTATTCATGCAAGATATTTTGGAAACATTATTTGAATTGGTGTGGTCAGTTTCTTACTACTTATTTATTTCTAAAATCTTTAGTTCTGTGATTACATATACTGTAGCCTCATTAGGCTACTTATATTTAAGTCAATTAAATTTTGGATAAAATTTTGGATAAACTAAGAATTTATTTCCTCTGTGACTCAAGCCACATTTCAATTGCTCAAAAGTCACATGTGGCTAAGGCTATCGTATCGGATCGGATCGTATCGGATATTATGGATACAGGTGTCTATTAGAATATTCTATATTCTATTAGAATATTCTAGAATTCTAGAATTCTAGGCACTAGAATAATAGACACTATTCTAGAACCAGCTCTCCAACAGAACTTTCTGTTATTATTCTAGACACTAGAATAATAGACACTATTATTGTCTAATAATAGACAATATTGTCTATTATTGTCTAATATTGTCTAATAATAGTGTCAACCCTTCCACTGCACCATAGTTTCCCTTATTCAAGGCATTAATACTTTCTGTGTTAGTAAGTCTTTAGATAACTACAATACTTTTAATCTGTATTTTGTTAACCTCTACAACATTTAAAAACATAGTGTATTAATGCCTTAAAAATCTTTACTCTCCTCTCTTAGCACCATACACTTCTGACTTTCCTGATCCTTTTCCAGATATACAACCAAATTATCCCAAGTTCTCCTTGGGTTTGCTGATATTTATTTTCTAATCTTTACCTTTGTAAGTAGGAAATTTTTGAGAAAGCAAGAAGAGTCTGCTAAGCTGCAATGCCACAATTATTTTTGTCCATTATGCCAAAATAACCTCAAAAGCCATTTCCCCAGTTTTCACAACGAATTTATAATTCATATTGTTACTGTTATAATCTTTTCCCTGGAATTCACAATGGGATACTAAACGATCACACAAAATAGTACCTTTCTGTCTTTCCAACCTCACCTCCTACATTTTTCCCCAGCTAGCTCAGCCCTTCAACTTTAAGGAAAAACTTAAAGTTTCTCAGATACACGCAGTTTTTCTTCTCTTTGTTTGGAATGCTGTATTCAAGCATTTATTTTCTTGTTTCACTTTATTGCAAGCTATAGGATTGCTGAAAATACGGACTCCGTTTTTGGCCCTCCATCTTGTTAATGTTTGTTCAATGACCTCTCTTGGGGCTAGGTATTCTGGGCCCCTTGGAGATTAATATACATAACTTAGAAATGCTCACCACGGTTGAAATCAGGGTAGGCTTATTTTGGTGTCTCATGAATCTGTTAGACATAACAGAATCTTTCCCCTTCAGGATGCACGGGTAGTGCCACAAAATCTAATTAAAAGTTAGCTGGCAGGTGCATACAAGCCCTTTGAGGGGCACACAAACCCTGTGATCTCACTATAATACCTTTCTGCATGTCCCTTAGCTCTATAAAAAAAATTTATGGACTAAGGTTTGGGTTTTATGGAGAATAACTATGGAGCTGCTGTGGAGAGTCCTTCCCCCATTCTCACTGTCAGTAAGTTATCCTGAATAAAACTCTATTGTAAACTGTATGGAGTGGACTGCTTCGTTTTCTGGTCTCAAAACGCCTTCTCAGTTTGGGGGCTACTTTACTGTCTCATCTCCATCTTCCAATACAAGTTCCCTGGTTTTCTGCCCTAATTCACTTCATAAATCTTTAATTATACTTTGTTTTAGGTTCATGTTGCTGAAATAAGTAATTGGTTAAAACTAATTTGCCTGATTATTGGTGTGGCTTATGTTTATCACAAGTGTCTTTTGTTAACATATGTGACTATGTGTTTGGCTCTGCTATTTGAAGGGGCAAAATCAAAATAAATAATTTAAAGCACCTGTATGACATAATGGTAAACCCACTAGTTGTGGCTGATCTGGCATACAGACAATCACCAAAATGCACTTTGGTGGGTGGCAGTGTTAGCTTCCATGGTATACAAGCTATCCCTACCTGTGACCACAAAGATATTGTTAAACTTCTGCCTTAGAGTATAGGGAGATGCTACTATAGGGAGATGCAACAAATAACTACTATAGTACTTAGAGATAGCAGACAAAAATTAAGATATTTTATAATAGGTGTGCCGGGGTGGCTCAGTTGGTTAAGCATCCAATTCTTGTTTTCAGCTCAGGTCATAATCTCATGGGTCTTGAGACCAAGCCCCGCAATGGGTTCTGTGCTGGATGTGGACCCTCCTTGAGATTTTCTCTTGCCCCCTCTTTCTATCCCACCTTCCTTCTCTGAAATAAATAAATAAATAATAAAATTTTTAAAAAGATATTATAAAAAGCTATTATTAACCATCTTGTGACTGGACTGAAACAGAAATAATTGATCTTGACAGTATGAAAAAATAAAACATACATGAGACATTAATTTTTATTTCAAAGTTTTGCTAATCATTTCTCACAGAGTTTTTTTTTTTTGCAGAAATCACTTTTTGATACAATCTGCCTTTCTGTCTTACAATACAGTAAGCTTGAAAGAGCTGTTGATCACATTTTTGAAACTATATAAAGAACACATTGATAATTTACATCATTGTTAGAGATTCTCAATTATTTATCACTTATATAATTTTGTGAGCAATAGCATGCACTTTAATTAAAATTTCCCACTGAACATTTATACAACTGATACAGTTCTCCAATATTTCTAAGTGCTTTTTCATTTATTGTTATGATCTTAATTATGTCCACTTCTATTTTATTAAAAATTCAGGGAAATATAATATGCTGCAACTTTAAAAAACAGTATATTCAGTTTTAATTTGGGGAGATTTCCCACAAAGAATTATCTATCACATTTCAGGAAAAAAGTTACTCTGCCCTGTCAATTGTGGATGTTTTAAATTCGGGAAGTAAGAGTATTAGTCCTGAAAACAGTTGATGTTCCTTCTTATATTTCCTAGTATTTTCTAAGAGATTATTGATTTCTTTAGTTTATCACACATGGAGCCAGGTAAAATTAAGGACCTCTCCTCTCTGGGAAATGATATACTTTCACCTTTTTGAATGCATTGAAATAGAAACTGCAGACAAAAACAGCAGGGACAGATCTGAAGAATGGGTTTGTTATCTGGTAATTCTTTCTCATATACAGTGCCAACAAGTAACCATTCAGTTTCCTGAATTGGTTCCACCTCCTGCCTGAAAGTGGATCATTTCATTTTCCAAATGGTCCAAGGCCACAGACCAGGCTCAGCTGGGTCAGAATTTCAGGTGCACACATGGGTGGTGGTTACCTGTAGACTTCAGAGGGAGCTTAGCAAGTATGATTACACAGAAATTTGTGCTGAAATTATGCAGCTTACTTTGCTAAGGATAAAAAGACAATACTCACAGCCTTTAAACTCTGTTGGTCTACCATGAGAAAGCAAAATCACAAAATGTGGAATAATTGGGCCAGGTTCTCTGATGACACATGAACACAAACATACAGTTACTGCATACCTCTTTAGAGAAGTCATGGCATTTTGTGTATATTAGTGTACTAGTCTACTTTTGTCATTTTCATATTTTCTACAATGAATAAATATTAATTTTGTTATCCAAAAAGAATCTGATGAGTGTTGCTTTAATTATCATATGAAAGGTCATTGAAAAGAGAGGCTCCAAGAATGACAAGGTATTTTAGATTAATCATGAAGAGTATGCAAGATTTTCATATGAAAAGTAGAAAAGGGCTTGTATATAGGTAGAAAAGCTGGAAAAACTACATGCAAATAATGGAGCACACAGAAATAACTACAAATATATCCCTGGGATCAGTTTCTGCGATCAGTCTAAAAACAAAGCAAAGAACAAAACACACCCGTGATGTCACATGGTTTGCTAAAATCGTGTCTATCTTAAAACAGTGGAATTAGCTCTTTATATTGAATTACCTCTTCAGATAAGAATTAGATACCTAGAAAGCTGCTGAAAGTCAAAAGCATTGATTTCCCTTCCTTTACCCCAAACCACAAAACAATGATAGATTCCTATTTTTGTTCTATTATCCACATACATAAAAATACAACATTTGTTCAGGACCCAGTGTAATATACCATTAATATATTCTGCTGTCTTTCTTCATGTCACTTAAACAAAGTTAGTTAGATATTTTTCAATGTTTTTTTCAATGTTTTTTCTTCCACTAAACTGTAAGTGCCCTGTAGACAGGGAGCCCCACCTTTTCATTGCTGTGTCATTTGAGGCTTCTGTGGTGCCTAGCATATCATAAATGTGCAGACTTTATCTAATGAAGGGATTTGAGTTCTGATCTCTTTGTCTATCTAGAGATCTATACTACAAAATATCTGCTTATATCTTGTCACATCTCCATTCTTGGCACCTCTGTGAGCCTCAACTGCATTTTGATATCCTCTTGCCTGCCTGACTTAGTTGTAAGAGTGTTCTTGCCAACTTCACTCACTGAGACAGCAGCATTCCCTTGCTGTGAAACAGTGTAATCAATAATCTGGTTTTTATTGTTACCAATGTCAAGCATCCCTTAATTTTTAATATTTGGGCATTGTCTTGGAAACAAAGACTAAAGATTTCATCTTTTTCCACTGAGTTATGTTTGAACTACTTAAGTTCTCTTAGTTAGAGGTCTCTCAGAAAAAATGGAACCAATTCTTCTACATGAGTCTACTGACAATGGATAAAACTAGATTGAATCTACTATTATTGAAAGTGTGCAAATTAATAGACTACTTGATAATGCAAATGAAAGAAGGTAATTGTGGAGAATAAAAGAAGTTACAAATTAAACTGTACTGCCATTTGTTGTCATTTCTCATTATAGTTATCCAGTTTCTTATAAAGATGCCTGTTTTCAAAATTACAGTATGGTTGCTATAGTAATATGCACTTTATAAATCATGTACAAAGGCTGTCTTCTTTTCCACTGTGTTCTGAAATAATAAAGGCGATTATTAAAGTGGAGATCCAAGAGTCTGAAAAAGAGTCTGGCGAGAGGGAAACAACGAAGGCGTTAAACATTAAAAGCAGAATTTCAAAAGATCCCAAGAAGAGCTCATTAAGTATTTGTGATAGCCTTGGGGTCGTTCAATGATATTTTGGACAACTTTCAGAGTCTTCCCGAGAGATAAAGTGTTGATGATTGATGATGAATTGTTCACTGATATTTGACAGCCCTGACAGTTTACCTGTGTGGTTTGGGATTTTTTTTTTTTTTTCACAAGAGATGAGTGAGTTAGAGACTCAGTTAAAATTTCAAACACTAGTGTATCCCTTAAGGAGCTGAGTAGTTTTCACATTTTCTCCCAATTTTTACCATTTTAAAGCTATGCTTAATCTAAATCTATTTCTTTAAAAAGAAAAAGAAATGATTTCTACTCTGCTTTACAGACAAAATTATTCTGACACAGATTGGAGATGAGCCACTCAGGGGCATTATCAAACATGTCACTGCTTCAAAAATCATTATCCTTGGTATGCACATTTGCCTCAAGATCATGTTTTTGTTTTTCAGTATGATCATTGGGAAAGCAAGATTTCAGATTGCAGCTGTTAGATGCATTCTGCTAAGAGAGGCTGAAGAGCCTTTCAGAAGAGACCCTGGAAAATTAATAGCAGGCTTGTCCTCTATCAAGAGCTTTCATCAGAGGGAGCCCCAGTGCAATTAAAACTGCTTCAATGAGGCAATAGGGGCTCTCTCTCAATAGACATTTTAACTGGATGGTTCTACTGTAGCTCTATTTTCTATCATCTATCTGTCTACACTATGAAGCAAAGGCTGCCAATACATTTGCAGAAACTAACAGAATTGATGAAATCATAAATTAGGATTCCAGAAACAGTGCAGGGATAAAGAGATTATAGAAAACCTGCGATTGACTGCTGTTTATAATGCTGTTTATAAACCTGTGATTGGCTTGACATCACATCAGTGATGATATCATGTATACATGAAAATTTTAAGTGGAGGAAATGGTGGGTATGTACTTTCAATTTTTTTTTACTACATGCATTCAAAAATTCATATTCTCTAACATATTGGAATTTTGTAAGATTCATCTACAGATTATATTTAGATGAACACTTTTATCTTCATATATGTGTTATAAATAAAATAAGTAGCTAAATATAGTTATTTAGATCTTCCCTATCATTTGAGGAAATGTGAGCTGTAGTTAGTAGGCAAGTTGTATCAGAGATTTCATGTCTTTATGAATTATGTGATTATACAAGTGGATTTATTTTGAATGATGGTATAGATGTCATATGTGATTATTTATTGAGATAGAAATACTTAGCAATGTGTAAAATTCCTTTCTGTATGTGAATTCTCATAGGTGTCAAGTGTTGGATAGGCATCAGAGGCTTTTTTTTTTTTTTTTTTGATTGGTTAAAATTGACTAAAAAACATCCTGGAGAGGTTCTCAAGTAATTAATATTAAGTACCAACCATAGGAGATTGTCCACCTATAGACTATTATGCAAGTGTGTTGTATTTATTGCCTAGTACATCTTTAAGTCTACTCTTCCTTTCTTCTCTTCTTTATATTCAGCAATTTTTAAATTGAAATGTAGTTGACATAATATTACATTAGTTTCAGGCGAACAACATATTGATAAAAATTTTTAAGAACTGTTTTTTAAAATGAATTATAATCAATTCTTATTGGTAGAATACATTGCTTGTACTGAGTATTGTATTCAGGATAATTGCTTTATTTCATTATAAGAACTGACTGCTGGTGATCTGATTCTACTCCTTTTGTCCCTCAGAGTTATAGAGCCCTAGTCTTCTGAGTTCATCAAATAATATACCGAAAAGTGTTTTGTAAATTGTAAAAATGTTTACAGATATAAAGTAATGTGTATGGTTCCATTGCTGATGAAGAGTGCATTCAGCAGGCTGATGATTCTGTGGTAACTCTAACTGCTCTACTGTTATTTATATTATCCTAGATAAGCTGTTAGATTACCTGATGAAGTTTGATATATAAATGAGATTTTGTTCTGTATTGTTCAGCAATAGAAGAAAAAAATGATAATGAAAACACAACTGTTCAAAATCTGTGAGACACAGCAAAGGCAGTCCTGAGAGGAAAATATATAGCAATACAAGCCTTACTCAAGAAACAAGAAAGGTCTCAAATACACAACCTAATCCTACACCTAAAGGAGCTGCAGAAAGAACAACAAAGAAAGCCTAAACCCAGCAGGAGAAGAGAAATCATAAAGATCAGAGCAGAAATCAATTAAATAGAAACCAAAAAAATAATAGAACAGATCAATGAAACTAGGAGCTGGTTCTTTGAAAGAATAAGATTGATAAACCCCTGGCCAGACTTATCAAAAAGAAAAGAGGAAGGACCCAAATCAATAAAAACCTGAATGAAAGAAGAGAGATCACAATCAACACCAAAGAAATACAAACAATTAAAAGAATATATTATGAGCAGCTATATGCCAGCAAATTTGACAACTGGAA
Organism: Meles meles; assembly: GCF_922984935.1. NCBI lineage: Eukaryota > Metazoa > Chordata > Mammalia > Carnivora > Mustelidae > Meles > Meles meles. Next base: position 160,332,323 of record NC_060067.1, read on the forward strand.
AGGAATTGATGCATTCCTACAGACATATAAACTACCACAACCAAACCAGGAAGAAATAGAAAACCTGAGCAGACCCATAACCAGTAAGGAGATTGAAGCAGTCATCAAAAATCTCCCAACAAACAAGAGCCCAGGGCCAGGGCTCATGACTTCCCAGGGGAATTCTATCAAGAATTTAAAAAATAATTAATTCCTATTCTCCTGAAACTGTTCCAAAAAATAGTAATGAAAGGAAAACTTCCAAACTCATTTTATGAGTCCAGCATTACCTTGATCCAAAACCGGACAAAGATCCTATCAAAAAAGAGAATTACAGACCAATATCCTTGATGAACACAGAGGAAAAAATTATCACCAAAGTACCAGCCAATAGGATCCAACAGTATATTAAAAGGATTATTCACCACGACCAAGTGGGATTTAATCCAGGGCTGAAAGGTTGGTTCAACATCTGCAAATCAATCAATGTGATACAACACATTAATAAAAGAAAGAACAAGAACCATATGATACTCTTAATAGATGCTGAAAAAGCATTTGACAAAGTACAGCAATCCTTTCTTGATCAAAACTCTCCAAAGCTGCCATCTGTACCCCAATGTTCATAGCAGAAACAGTCACGGTCACCAAACAGTGGAAAGAACCAAAATGCCCTTCAATGGACAAATGGACAAGGAAGATGTGGTCCATATACACTATGGAGTATTATCCCTCCATCAGAAAGGATGAATACCCAACTTTTGTATCAACATGGACGGGACTGGAAGAGATTATGCTGAGTGAAATAAGTCAAGCAGAGAGAGTCAAGTATCATATGGTTTCACTTATTTGTGGAGCATAACAAATAACATGGAGGACATAGGGAGATGGAGAGGAGAAGGGAGTTTAGGGAAATTAGAAGGGGAGATGAACCATGAGAGACTATGGACTCTGAAAAACAACCTGAGGGTCTTGAAGGGGTGGGGTTGGGAGGTTGGGTCAGCCTGGTGGTGGGTATTATGGAGGGCACATATGGCATGGAGCACTGGGTGTGATACACAAACAATGAATTCTGTTACACTGAAAATAAATTAATAAAAAAAAGGAGTAAAAAAAAAATGGATGAAAGGCCTCAATGTGAGAAAAGAATCCACCAAAAACCTTGAGAACCATGCAGCAACCTCTTCAACCTCAGCCGCAGCAACTTCTTCCCAGAAACATCACCAAAGCAAGGGAACCAAGGGCAAAAATGAACTATTGGAACTTGATCAAGATCAAAAGTATTTGTCCAGCAAAGGAAACAATCAACAAAACCAAAAGACAAATGACAGAATGGGAGAAGATACTTGCAAATGACATATCAGATAAAGGGCTAGTATCCAAAATCTTATTAAACTCAACACCCAAAGAACTTATTAAATTACTAAACTTATTAATAACTTATTAAAGAACTTATTAAGACCTTATTAAACTCAACACCCAAAAGAACTTATTAAGCTCAACACCCAAAGAACAAATAATCCAATCAAGAAATGGGCAGAGGACATGAACAGACATTTTTTCAAAGAAGACATCCAGATGGCCAACAGGCACATGAAAAAGTGCTCCACATCACTCAGCATCAGGGAAATACAAATCAAAACCACAATGAGATACCACCTCACACCAGTCAGAATGGCTAAAATTAACAAGTCAGGAAACAACAAATGCTGGTGAAAGGGGATGGTGAAAGATGCTGGAGAAGGGAACCTTCTTACACTGTTGGTGGGAATGCAAGCTGGTGCAACCACTCTGGAAAACAGCATGGAGGTTCTTCAAAAAGTTGAAAATAGAGCTACCCTATTACCCAGCAATTGCACTACTGGGTATTTACCCTAAAGATACGAATGTTGTGACCTGAAGGGGCACGTGCACCCGAATGTTTATAGCAGCAATGTCTACAATAGTCAAACTATGGAAAGAACCTAGATGTCCATCAAAGATGAATGGATAAAGAAGAGTGATATATATACACAATGGAATACTATGCAGCCATCAAAAGAAATGAAAGCTTGCCATTTGCGATGACATGGATGGAACTAGAGGGTATTACGCTGAGCGAAATAAGTCAATCAGAGAAAGACAATTATATGATCTCCCTGGTATTAGGAAGCTAACAGGCAAAGTGGGAGATTTGTGGGGGTAGGAAAGTTAAAAATGAAAGAAGATGGGATTGGGAGGGAGACAAACCATAAGAGACTCTTAATCTCACAAAACAAACTGAGGATTGCTGCGGGGGCAGGGGGGTAGGGAGAGGGTGATTGGGTTATGGACATTTGGGAAGGTATGTACCATGGTGGGTGCTATGAAGTGTGTAAGCCTGGAGATTCACAGACCTGCACCCCTGGGGCTAATAATACATGATATGTTAATAAAAAATAAAAATTTAAAAAAATTTAAAAAAATAGGAGAACTTTTAGATGATCAGAAATTATTCTGATGCTAGCACCTATATTCCTGATCACACCTTGGTCTATTGTATTACATTTTTCTACTCATGTGATGGCCAGGGATTTGTATTACAAAGAGTTTTAGGGGCATGGTTATTCTCTCATGTAAATTGAACACTTTGATAGATGGCAAAGAAAATATTTGCTGGATGCAACAATTTCTCATTTGATTACTATTTCCTATTCTCCTAAAATATGACATGTATCATTAAGATTATCTCTGCTTCATAGCACTGAAATAGTAAGCAAAGAGTCTTGCTCTTTTTGCTTTATACAGAGAGATGTGTCTTGGGTCCTATCTTTAGCGTTTACTCTAACTTGATGAATGTGTTTGAGAGCTTATGTTACCTCTATGAACTTCCCTTTTTCTTTCATTAAAACCTGTACTGACAGCATATTTTAATCTCAGAGCTCTTAAAAAGTCATTATTTATGAAATGCTTTGAGGTATTTGGGAGAATTATTATTTGTAGTGTTGTTGAAAACAATATATACTGTATTATTTGGTACATATTGAGCTCTCTGATCTTTACGTATTATATAAAGCATATCAAAGTATATGTTACCTTGGGCAGATTGGAGTGATTTTAGGAAGTGTTGGATTATCAGGGAAGGGAACAGCAGTGATCCAGCAAAGTGCTCCACTTTGGAAATGTCTGACCATTCATTTTCTTTCCTTTTAAGGAGTTTATATATCAAGATAACTCATTTCAAGGATAACTTATAATACCTAATTGGAAATGTATTTCTCATTCTATAAACTAAAAGTTACAGACTCTTTGAACAGATTTGTCAAATTATCATAATGATAATCAATTTCATATCCACTTGATAGTATCTTTGCCCTCAAATCATCAACTATATTTTCCTCTGAATTCATGGACAATATAACATTTTTGTTTTTTTGGGTATTTTTAGGGAGAGAGTGGTGGGGAGGGCAGAGGAAAAGAGAAGAAGAGAATCTTAAGCAGGCTCCAGCCCACCATGGAGCCTGACAATAGGTTCAATCTCATGACCCTGAGATCATGCCCTGAGCTAAAATCAAGAATTGAAATGCTTGATTGAGTCTTCCAGGTACCCCTGGATGGTATAACTTCTATTAACAGGTCAAATTAACCTGAATGTTGCTGTGAAGAATTCTGATGATAATCTATTCTTCCCTTATAAATCATATGCTCTCCTTTTCTAGGCATTCCCAAAACATATTCCTTCCTCTTTTATTATTTTTTTAAGGTTCAGCAATTTTATTAGATTATGGTTTCATGCTGATCACTCAAAGTCAATATTCCCAGGCACACACACATATATTTTTCTCAACATGTAGTTTAAAATATTTTTTAATTTTTTATCTTCAGGAATTTTTTAATGTTATAGCTTTTAGTGCATATTCTGTTTTCTTTGATTTTCTTTGATTTTTCTTATCTATTTTTTAATTTCTTGTGTCTATTTTCAATATCTTGCCTATTTTCCTCTCAAATCCTTCTTTGTTTTCCTTCAATTTTTTATGGGTATTTTAAATTTTCCTATTTTTTTTTTACTTTTTATTTGTCTGAAGGCATTAATTTCTTATAGCTTTGTTTTTGTGTTCTTTCAACTTTAGTATTCATTTCTGAAATATTTCTCTATTATTTCTAATTCTCGAGTTCTGTGATCTCAGTTCATATTTTAGTTCTAATTTATGTTGTTCTCTCATGTTTATGTTCTTTTATTAATGTCTTTTAGTTTGTTTTAACATAGCACATTACTTTTGATCTATATTGTGGGCATGTCTTGCTGGCATGCTTTCCTTGTCCGTAGGGATATTATTCTGTACTTTATTCTCTTTATTCTTACAACTATTTTGCTTTTCTTGTTTTCATCTTTAGGTGATATTAGTATTCCTGAACTTTATAATACAGGAGAGTTCAGGAAAGCTTTTCTGTCTTCCCAGAGGTTCTGCTTCTGATGTTTTTGTATAGTGTTCAGAAATACAGTGACTTGCTTTTCTGTGAAATCCTGGTTCTCTTTCCCTCCCCAATTTTGACCTGGACCTTCTCTTTTGTTCATCTCTGTCTTGTTCAATTTTGATTTCACTGGCAACATTACTCTGCAGAGTGAGGTTTTTTCCCACAAGGAAGCCTTTGCAGGTCAGTTTTGAGAGTGACTGGCATTCATGTACTCCATGTCCTTTAAGCCTCTTACTTCCAGTACTTGCACTGACTAGGAACTGGAGAGGGCAAACCTCCACTTTCAGCAGCTCTTCTCCAATCAGTCATCTGTGGTTTTTACTGAACCTGTGTTGGCTCTTTTGAGGTTTGTTAATCTTTCATCAGACACTGCTCCCATGGCTCCATCTTCTTCCCCATACACAAGACTGTAACCAACTGTTTGAATTTTGGGATTGGTGGGGAAGCCTTTTCACTTAGTTTGGTTGTAAATGTTGTCTATAGATATTTTGTTTTGCTATTTGCCCCATCAGGTTTTTGTTTTTTGTTTTTGTTTGTTTGTTTTGGAGAGATGGAAAGAAATACGATTGTTGTCATTGTCATCTTCCTAGACTCCACTATTAAAAAAAATAATAATAAAAATTAAAAAGTATTGTACCCAGAGAGAAAAAAATGCACATAATGTGTATAGCTTTATGTATATTTTTACAAAGTAAATACACATGTGTTATCAGTACACAGATAAAGAAATGCTTCATAAGTTGTGGATAGTTAACATATTCTCCCTTTTTTCTTTTTTTCTCCCATTTTTTTTCTTTCAAAATCTGTATTTTTAACAATCTGAAAGCAATATACTGAGAAGAACATAATATGGATTAAGGTAATTATGGCAGAGTTACACAGTAAATATTATTTTATGTTATTATTCCTTTATTTAAAAATTGCTTGTATCTTCTCATCTTGTTTCATTTTTCTCTGATTGACTTATTTCACAAAGCATGATACCCTCTAGTTCCATCCACGTCGTCGCAAATGGCAAGATTTCATTTCTTTTGATGGCTGCATAGTATTCCATTGTGTATATATACCACATCTTCTTTATTAAAAGGATTATTCACCACGACCAAGTGGGATTTAAAATGTGTTCTTAAACTTACGTATATGTTTGTTCTTAAACTCTACCATTGCCATCTTGCCCTGGCCTAGCTAATCTGTGGTCTCCAAAGTGTAAAGGACATGTGGAGCAGACTTATCCCAACCCACCTCCAGTGTAAAACAGGCCATAACATCTGACCTGTGAATTCAGGAGGAAAGAGAACTGTGTAATGTATATTTCACTGAGGATGTGAGATCATCAATACTGCAGCATTATTGTAGGAAACAAACAATTCTCATGCCAATGTGTTGGAATTCTCAAAGACAGTTTATGATTGTTGCCTGGTAAAACTTTGGTTTTAATAATTACTGAAATATGTGCTGCTGCTTATGTCTTTATGGTTTCTTCCTAATTACTTTAGCTGTTTTCCCCTTTTCATTTTAGTTGGATGTTATTAAATTAATTTCTTTTCTTTTTTTCCTAATACATGTATTTAAGTCCATAGATTTCATTCTGAATAACTGTCTGGTTGCATAGCACATTTATACATTGAGCTTTTATTTTTCTTATTGCTAAGTAGTCTGTAACTTTTTAAAATTTCCTTTTTTAACATAGGAATCAGTTAGAAAACTTTGTGTTTAATTTGAAAGCACTATTTTTTTTCTTTTAATTTTTTTCTAATTTTTGCCTTTAATAAATTCTTCCCAGGTAGTATGTCCTGTATTCATTACTTTTCTTATTTTTACTTAATGAATTAGGATGACGTTTGTGTCCTAATTCATTTTTCATTTCTTAATGAGCATTTTACAAAACTATGAAGTGTTTATGTATATACTGTTGAACATTCCACTTATTTACATGTAATTAAGACAGTTTGACTTTTCTTATTCAAATCCTCTAAAACCTTAATATTTTATGTATATTTATTGATTTTTGAACTATGTATACTATTAACTTCTACAAATATGGGTGTGTTCATTTTTTTCATTCTATATGTTTTGCATTTGTATTGGCGTTCTGTAACCAGTTACCACAAACTGAAAGATTTAAAACAACACAACATACTGTCTTACAATTCTGAAAGTAGGAAGTTTAAAATCAGTTTTAGTGGACTAAAGTCAAAGTGCCAGTATGGCTCTTTCCTTCTGGAGGCTCTAGGGCAAGAACCCATTTCTTTGCCTTTTCCAGCTTCCAGAGGCTGACTACACTGCTTCATCTTCAAAGCCAGCATCTATGTATGTCTCTCTCTGTCTCTCTCTCTATCCTCATCCAGCCCTAGCCCCAGTGCACACCACCACTCCTGCTTCCATCCTCATATATCCTTCTCTGCCTTCCTCTTATCAGGACACTTATGGTTACATTGGTACACCTGGATAATCTAGGATACTCTCCCCACCCCCCACCCAAGATCTTTAATGTAATCATGTCTGCAAAATCCCTTTTGCTATCTTAGATATATTTCCAAGTTCCAGGGATCAGGAAGTGAACATAGCTTCTTTGAAAATAACTTTTATCTTCAGAAATATGAGTCTTAATCACCTATACTTTGATACTGCTTAGATGTTAGTTAATATTTTCAAAAATGCCTTAATTTTCCCTTTTATTTAGATGCTATATTCTCCCTGCCTTTTGTTTTTTCTTTTTTTTAATTAATCTTTTATGTGTCCTTTTTTATCAGAATATAACTAAAACCTAATATGAGAGCACATATTTAATCAAGAATTCCACCAATTCCTATTAAATATAATACCTAATATGTTTGGGATATGACTTCTTTTCTAGGTCATATTTATTTATTACTTTTTAAATTATTTTTATCATTTTTGATAATTCCTTAGCTTAATTATTTTATTTTTTTATTTTTATCTGTATGGTTTCACATCTGATAACTTAGATGTTCTGTTATACAGCCCTACTTATTAATAATTACCTTCATATTTTACATTCACATTTTTTCCTCAAGACATGCTTTTTACCATTGATATGAGAGTTTAGAAAAATTTAGTTCACTTTTATTTATCTTCCCCACCTGTCTTACTACTGTTCCCAAATGCTACATTTTGGGAAATTTATAGAATTTAGTTTCAAGGCTATTTTTACTTTTTTTTTTTTTTTTACCTTTTTCCCCTGTGGCTATGTATTTTCTTTAAATGACTTCCACAGAGAAGGTTCATGGATGGCTTATTGTCTAATATTATTCATGTTCCAATATGTCTTTTAATGTCTTCCACTGTTACTGGATCAAGTCTTTTTATTTTCTTTCAAAGCCTACATGTATTTTTTTAAAAGATTTTATTTATTTATTTGAGACATAGAGAGAAAAAGAAAGCACAAGCAGGGAGGAGGGTCAGAAGGAAAGGGAGAAGCTGACTCTCCCCTGAGCAGGAAACCATGAGTGGCTTGATCCCAGGACCCTGAGATTATGAGCTTAGCCAAAGGCAGATGCTCAACCAACTGAGTCACCCAGGTGCCCCAAGGCCTACATATTTTATTCCCCTACCTAGTATATCCTGTGACCATATTTTTTTAAAAGAAGATACTAATCTAATTACATTTCCTTTTGTAAAGTAACTTATTTTTGCCATCATAATGCCTGTGTGGTATCTTTTTATGAAAACAGCTCAAAATTTTGCAAAGCTATGTTTAGGTCTATCTATATTTTTTCAGTATTTCTTTCTAATCGTGATTTTTTTCTTATCTTCTCTTTGTCTAATGTTTAGTTTTCCCTGAAAATAAAGTTTTAGTTAATTTCATAAAATTCTTTTTTTAACATCTTTTTTTTCCTAATTTCTTTCTTCTCTCCTTGAACATTTATTATTCAAATGGATAATCTGTGCAAGTATTATACTTATTTTATCTTTTATCCATAAGGTATATGTCTTTGAAAATATGTTCTAATTCATGAAGTAATTCCATCATATCATTGATCAGTGGTATCCAAAGTGGAGTACATGCACCCCCCAAAACTGTGCAAGACAGTCTTTGGAATAAGGATGAAAATTGTTCTGAATTTTAGTCACAGATCGCATGTGGTATGCTAATTGGGAGATCTACAGTGTAGAGGGCTGAACAGTGGCACCCTCAATTTTTTGCTCACTCTCAGTGTATTATAACCTGTTTCAGATTAGATTTATACTATTTTTAGCTTCTCTTATTTTTTTATTGCTCATCTGATTTGTGTCATTCTCTCTCTCTCTCTCTCTTTTTTAAGATTTTATTTATTTGAGAAAGAGAGACACACAGTGAGAGAGGGAACACAAAGTAGGGGGAGTGGGAGAGGGAGAAGCAAGTTCCTCACTGAGCTGGGAGCTGGGATGCGGAACTCTACCCCAGGACCCCGGGATCATGACCTGAGCCCAAGGCAGATGCTTAACAACTGATCCACCCAGTGCCCCATGTCATTCTTCTCTTTAAAGCTTTAACAATAGTCAACATGGTCATTTTAGTTCTTTGTGACTGAATGATGGATTAGAATGCAACAATAGTAAATGGTAAAACTGTCCCAAGAAGGTAAAGAGAAAATGGCAACCTCGTCCTGTGTGAACCAAAAATGATCAAAGCAAGATTTTCTGAAAGAAAAAAAAATTAAAAAGGAAAGTTACTAAACTAAAATGTGGGCCAAAGTAAAAACATCAACGTGCATTGTTGTCTTTGAAAGCTCTTCTTTAACATAATCAGTGAAAAAATCTAAACCACACTGGCATCCCACTGCTTACCAGTGATAAGCAGGTAACACAGCAATGTTGCTAGATCTGTGGTGACTTGCATTATTCCTCGTTAAGCAGAAACAGACTTCCTTCAGAAAGAAGTTATTTCTCATATGTAGGAAAAAATGCATTTTGGGTTTGAAACACCCTAATTTTGGTAAGATTCATTTAGTTGTTGGGATTTCTATGAAATAACTTATATATACATGAAAGTTCCCACCAGTAGAACTGATGAGTTGAAGATGAAAAACAAAATTCATAGACACGTTTACTACATGTAAGTACTCTAAGTCCATCATATAGTTAAAAGAGAAAGTAATACAAAATGTGCAAAAAGTAGATGATATGCACTCATGGGAGTTAACACAATATACAAACTTTGGAGAACCAATAATGTACACATCAAAATAAATTCCAAGTTACATTAGTTTTCTGGGGAGTATCTAGGAACCAAAACAAAATGTTCTTATCTTCATTCTTCCCCAAATATTTGGATGGAGTATAAATTATGAACGAAGAGATGACACAACATCACCATGCTTTGCCTGAGACAGCGTTTCCATAATCAGCTATACCTGCAGTCTCTTCTTGAGAGACTGCCTTTGCTCACCATAAACTACTTCATGACATTTTGCCAGACTGAGCAAATGCCCTAAAGTTGACACCTAAGGGAAACAGTGCCTACAAAACAACTCACCACTTTATATTGATGTCTTAAAGTGAGATACCCACCAACACCAGACCCTACCTTTGGCTTATAAAACCAACACCCCACTATATGTTTCAGAGATTAGATTATCCATTTTATGAACTCCAGTCAAGTACCTACCATTTGAAAGAGTCAAACTCAGAGCTAAAATTAAAAAAAAAAAAAAAAAAAAAAAAAAAAAAAAAAAAAATCAGAGCTCACCCATGCCAAGAGACAACAAGGTATGAGATATAGGGACAGAAGAGGCCCCTTTCTATCTGATGCATACTAAGGAAGCAAACTCCTTTCTTCTCCATTGACATGAACTCACTGAGAGACTGGACTGCCTGCTCTGCCTTCTGATGCTAGTCATTGCACTTATTTGAGCATGGTGAATTTAGAAACTACCATAACAGCTTTCCTCTATCATGGTTAAAAAGTTAAATTTTCTGTGAAAAAGGAATGTCCTTTCTTTACAACTAATCTAAACTAGTTTTTGTCACTAAATCATTCTATTTCTGCTTTAATCTATCTCTACACATATGACAGTTTTTGAATGTTGTATAAAATTCATACATTAGGGATGCCTGGGTGCCTCAGTGAGTTAAGCATCTGCCTTTGGTTCAGGTTGTGATCACAGTGTCCTGGGACTGAGCCCCAGAATGGCCTCCCTGCTCAGCGGTATGTCTGCTTTTCCCTCTTTTCCCTGCTTGTGGTCTCTGTCACTATCTCTGTCTTTTTCTCTCTCTCTCTCAAAAATAAAATAAATAAATAAAATAAAATAAAATAAAATCTCAAAAAAAGAATTCATACGTTATTTTAAAATAAAGCAAAATATAGATAAAATTATTAGTATTTAATATAGCATGATGTGAGAAACAAATATGCATTGCAATGAATTCATTTGTATTTACTTCAAAAAGAGATATATTTTCAAACTTCTTTGCTCTTTTCTTCCTGGGAGCATGTAAAGACCATTATCAATAGTTGAGTTACAAGAACATATTGAGTTAAACCTTTGAAAAATTCAACACATACCATATGGGCTTATAGAAGCTCGAAGTTCCTAATTTATTAAATTTTTTTACATTCGACTTGGGAAAACTTTTATATACATATCAGCCACAGCAACTTCTTTCAAGATATGTCTCCAAAGGCCAAGGAAACAAAAGCGAAAATGAACTTTTGGGACTTCATCAAGATCAAAAGCTTCTGCACAGCAAAGGAAACAGTCAACAAAACAAAAAGGCAACCCACGGAATGGGAGAAGATATTTGCAAATGACAGTACAGACAAAAGGTTGATATCCAGGATCTATAAAGAACTTCTCAAACTCAACACACACAAAACAGATAATCATATCAAAAAATGGGCAGAAGATATGAACAGACACTTCTCCAATGAAGACATACAAATGGCTATCAGACACATGAAAAAATGTTCATCATCACTAGCCATCAGGGAGATTAAAATTAAAACCTCATTGAGATACCACCTGACACCAGTTAGAATGGCCAAAATTAGCAAGACAGGAAACAACGTGTGTTGGAGAGGATGTGGAGAAAGGGGAACCCTCTTACATTGTTGGTGGGAATGCAAGTTAGTGCAACCACTTTGGAGAACAGTGTGGAGACTCCTGAAGAAATTAAGAATAGAGCTTCCCTATGACCCTGCAATTGCACTGCTGGGTATTTACCCCAAGGATACAGATGTAGTGAAAAGAAGAGCCATCTGTACCCCAATGTTTATTGCAGCAATGGCCACGGTCGCCAAACTGTGGAAAGAACCAAGATGCCCTTCAACAGATGAATGGATAAGGAAGATGTGGTCCATATACACGATGGAGTATTATGCCTCCATCAGAAAGGACGAATACCCAACTTTTGTAGCAACATGGACTGGACTGGAAGAGATTATGCTGAGCGAAATAAGTCAAGCAGAGAGAGTCAAGTATCATATGGTCTCACTTATTTGTGGAGCATAACAAAGAACATGGAGGACATGGGGATATGGAGAGGAGAGGGAGTTGAGGGAAACTGGAAGGGGAGATGAACCATGAGAGACTATGGACTCTGAAAAACAACCAGAGGGTTTTGAAGGGGCGGGGGTGGGTGGGAGGTTGAGGAACCAGGTGGTAGGTGATAGGGAGGGCACGTACTGCATGGAGCACTGGGTGTGGTGCAAAAACAATGAACACTGTTATGCTGAAAATAAACAAATAAAAAAATAAATAAAAGATTAAAAAAAATGTAAAGTAAGACAGGCTTAATACATTACCATCATGTACCCAGTTTATGCATTTTGACTCAGTTTTGTGTGATGATGATTTTTTAAATTTAATTTATTTTTATTTTTTATGTTATTTAAATTCTAATTAGTTAACATGTAGTGTAAGACAGGTTTCTTGAGTAGAATTTAGTAATTCATCACTTACATATAATACCCAGTTCTCATCACTAGTACCTTACTTAATACTCATCACGCATTTAGTCCATCTCCCACCCACTTCCCTCCATCAACCCTTAGTTTGTTCTTAACTATAGTTAAGAGGCTCTTATAAATGTTGTGATGAGCACAGGGTGTTATTGTCAACTAATGAATCATTGAAAACTACATAAAAAACTAATGGTGTTCTATATGCTGGCTAACCGAACATAATAATAATAATAAAACTTTCTTATGGCTTGCGTTCCTCTCCTTTTTATTTCCCCCTCCCCTATGTTCATCATTTTTTTTCTTAAATTCCGCATATGAGTGAAATCATATGGTATTTGTCTTTCTATGACGACTTATTTTGCTCAACATAATACACTGTAGTTCCATCCATATCATTGCAAATAGCAATATTTCATCGATTTTGATGGCTGAGAAACATTTCATTGTATACATATACCACTTCTTTATCCATTCATCAGTTAATGGACATTCAGGCTTTTCCCATAATTTGGTTATTGTTGATAATGGTGTTATAAACATTAGGGTGTATGTGCCCCCTAGAAATCAGTATTTTTGTATCCTTTGGGTAAATACCTACTAGTACAATAGTTGGATTCTAGGGTAGTTCTATTTTTAGCTTTTTGAGTAACCTGCACACTGTTTTCCAGAGTGGCTACATCAGTTTGCATTTCCACCAACAGCGTAAGAGAGTTCTCCATTTTTCACATTCTTGCCAACATCTGTTGTTTCCTGTAGTTGTTCATTTTATCCATTCTGACAGGTGTAAGATAATATCTCATCATGGTTTTGATCTGTATTTCCCTCATATTGAGGGATGTTGAACATCTTTTTACCTGTCTGTTAACCATCTGGATGTCTCCTTTGGAAAAATATATAGTCATATCTTCTATCAATCTTTTCCCCATTTTTTAAACTGGATTATTATTTGGTTTTTAGGTGTTGAGTTTGGTAAACTCTTCATGGATTTTGGATTACAACTCTTTATCAGCTATGTCATTTGCAAATATCTTCTCCCATTCCATAGGTTGCCTGTTAGCTTTGTCAATTGTTTCCTTTGCTGGGCAGAAGATTTTTATATTGATGAAGTCCCAACAATTCATTTTTGCTTTTGTTTTCCTTGCCCCCAGCAACATGCCTAGTAAGAACCTGCTATGGCCAATGTCAAAGAGGTTGCTGCCTGTATTCTCCTCTAGGATTTTGATGGTTTCGTGTGTCATATTTAGGTCTTTCATCTGTTTTGAATTTATTTTTGTGTATGGTATAAGAAAGTGATCCAGTTTCTTTTTTCTTTTTTTTTTTTTTTAAGATTTTATTTATTTATTTGACAGACAGAGATCACAAGTAGGCAGAGAGGCAGGCAGAGAGAGAAAGAGGAAGAAGCAGGCTCCCTGCTGAGCAGAGAGCCCGATGCGGGACTTGATCCCAGGACCCTGAGATCATGACCTGAGCCAGAGGCAGAGGCTTTAAACCACTGAGCCACCCAGGTGGCCCCAGTTTCGTTTTTCTATATGTTGCTGCCCAGTTTTCCCACATCATTTGTTGAAGAGATTTTCTTCTTTCCATTAGATACTCTCTCCTGCTTATTCAAAGATTAGTTGACCATATAATTGTAGGTCCATTTCCGGGTTCTCTATTCTGTTCCATTCCTCTGTGTGTCTGTTTTTGTTCCAGTATCACATTGTCTTGATCACTAAAGCTTTGTGTTTGACCTTGAAGTCCGGAATTGTGATGCTTCCATCTTTTCTCTTCTTTTTCAAGATTGTTTTTGTTATTTGGGGTCTTTTGTGGTTCCACACAAATTTTAGGAATTTTTGTTCTAATTCTGAAAAATGCTGGTGGTATTTTGATAGGGATTGCATTAAATGAGTAGCTTGCTTTGTGTAGTATAGGCATTTTAACAATATTTGTTTTTCCAATCCATGAGCATGGAATATTTTTCCGTTTCTTTGTGTCATTTGAATTTTTTTTCTTTTTTTTGTTCTTTTTTAGCAGGGAGAAGCAGAGGGAGAGTGAGAGACAGAACCCCAAATAGACTACATGCTCAGCACAGAGCTCCATGGGAGGAGGGCATGATCCCATGACTCCAACATCACAACCTGAGCCTAAATCAAGAGTCAGATACATAATCAACTTAGCCACCCATTCACCCTCTTCAATTTTTTCATATGTGTCCTGTAGTTTTCAGAGTACAGATCTTTTACCTCTTTGGTTAGGTTTATTCCTAGGTATCCTATGGTTTTGGGTATAGTTCTAAGTGGGATCCATTCCTTGATTTCTCTTTCTGTTTCCTCATTATTGATGTATAGAAATGCAACAGATTTCTGTACACTGATTTTGTATACTACGACTTTGTTGAATTCATGTATAAGTTCTAGCTATTTCTGGTGGAGTCTTCTGGGATTTTGACACAGAGTATCATGTCATCTGCAAGGAGTAAAAGTTTAACTTCTTCTTTGATGATGTGGATGACTTTTAATTCTTTTTGTTGTCCTGATTACTGAGGGTTGGACTTCCAGTGCTGTGCTAAATAACAATGGTGAGAGACAACATCCCTGTCTTGTTATTGACTGTAAAAGAAAATCTCTTAGTTTCTCCCTGTTGAGGGCATTAGCCGTGGATCTTTCATAGATGGCCTTTATGATGTTGAAGTATGTTCCCTCTATTCCTACTTTGTTGAGGGTTTTAATTAAGAGTGGGTGGTGCATTTTATCACATGCCTTTTCTTCATCTATTAAGAGGATCATATATGGTTCTTATTCTTTCTTTTCTTAATATGGTGTACCATGTTGATTGATTTGCAAATGTTCAACCACCCTTGCTTGCCCCCAAGGAATAAATTTCACTTGATTGTGGTGAATAAATCTGTTAATGCACATTGGATTTGATTTGCTAGTATCTTCTTATGAATTTTTGTATCCAAGTTCATAGGGGATATTGACCTGTAATTCTCCTTTTTAGTGAGGTCTTTGTCTGGTTTTGGAATCAAGGTAATGCTGGCCTCATAGAATGAGTTTGGAAATTTTCCTTCCATTTTTTTTGGGGGGGCGGGAAGTTTAAGAAGAATAGGTATTAATTCTTCTTTAAAACATTTGGTAGCCATCTTGTCCCGAACTTTTGTTTGTTGGGAGATTTTTGATTACTCCTTCAGTTTCTTAGTGCTGATTATGAATCTAGCCAATTTTCTTTTTCTTCTTGTTTCAGTTTTGGTAGTTTATGTTTCTAGGAATTTGTTCATTTCTTCCAGATTGCCCAATTTGTTGGTACATAATTTTTAATAATATTCTCATAATTGTTTTTATTTCTGTGGTGTTGGTTGTGATCTCTCCTCTTTCATTTATGATTTTATTTATTTGGGTCGTTTCTCCTTTCTTTTTGGTAAGTCTGGCTAAAGGTTTATCAATTTTATTAATTCTTTCAAACAACCATCTCCTAGTTTCATTGAGCTGCTCTGTTTTTTGTTTGTTTCTATATCATTTATTTCTGCTCTAATCTTTATTACTTCCTCTTTCTGTTGGTTTGCTTTATTTGCTGTTCCTTTTCTAGCTCCTTATGTGGAGGGTTTCTATTTGATACTTTTACTGCATTTGAGGTGGGCCTGTATTGCTATGTACTTGCCTCCTAACATTGTTTTTGCTGCATCCCAGAGGTTTTGGACTGTCATGTTTTCATTTTCATTTGCTTCCATGTATTTTTTTTTAATTTCTTCTTTAATTTCTTGGTTAACCCATTCATTCTGCAGTAGGATGTTCTTTAACTTCCATGTATTTGTGGTCCTTCCAAATATTTTTTTGTGACTGACTTCCAGTTTCATAGCCTTGTGGTCTAATTATATGCATGGTATGATCTCAGTGTTTTTGTACTTTTTGTGCCCTGATTTGTGACACAGTATGTGATCTATTCTGGCAAATGTTTCATGTGCACTTGAAAAGAATGTGTATTCCGCTGCTTTAGGATGAAATGTTCTGAATATATCTGCTAAGTCTATTTGGTTTAAGGTGCTATTCAAACCCATTGTTTGAATTGCTGATTTTCTGCTTATATGATCTGTCCATTGCTCTAAGAGAGGTGCTAAAGTCCCCTATTATTATTGTATTATTATCAATGAGTTTCTTTATGCTTGTTATTAATTCCTTTATATATTTAGATGCTCCCAAGTTGGGGGTATAAATATTTATAGTTATTAGATCTTTTTGTTGGAAGACCACTTTATGATGAGATGTGACCTTCTTCATCTCTTATTACAGTTTTTGGTTTAAAATATAGTTTGTCTGATATAAGTATGGGTACACCAGCTTTCTTTTGACATCTTTTAATATGACTGATGGTTCTCCATGCCTGCACTTTCAATCGGGAGGTGCCTTTAGGTTTAAATCAAATCCTCTGTAGGCAACATATAGATGGATCTTATGTTTTGTTTTTTGTTTTTTGTTTTTTAATCCATTCTGATACACTATGTCTTTTTTTTTTCCACTATGTCTTTTATTGAAGCAATTAGTCCATTTACATTCAGGGTGATTATTCATAGATATGAATTTTGTGCACTTGTGTTAACTATAAACTCAGTCTTTCTGGAGATTTTCATTGCTCCTTTCCAGTCTTTTTTTTTTTGGTCTTTCTTTCCCATTCAAAGAGCCCCCTTTAACATTTCTTGCAGGGCTGGTTTAGTGATCATGAACTCCTTTAGTTTTTGTTTGTCTGGGAAACTCTATCTCTCTTTCTATCTAAATGACAGCCCTGCTGGATAAAGTATTATTGGCTACATACATATTTTGCATTCAGCATATTGGAAATAGCATGTTTCTCTCTTCTGGCCTGCCAAGTTTCTCTGGATAGGTATGCTGTTAACTTTATTTGTTTTCCTTATAGTTTATGGATTTCTTTTCCCTTGCTTCTTTCAGGATTCTTTCCTTATATTTTTATTTTGCAAATTTTACTATGACATGTCTTGGCGTTGGTCTGCTTTTGTTGATTTTGATGGGAATTCTATGCACCTCCTGGATTTGAATGTCTGTTTCCTTCCCCACATGAAGGAAGTTTTTAGCTATAGTTTGTTCAATTTAACCTTCTGACTCTTTTTCCCTCTCTTCTTTTTTTGGGACTCCTGTGATAAGAATGTTATTATGCTTTATGCAGTCACCAAGTTCCCTAAGTCTACACTCATGATCCAGTATCTTTCTTTTCCTATTCTTTCAACTTCATTATTTTCCATAATTTTATCTTCTATATCACTTATTCATTCCTCTGCTTCTTCCATCCTTGTAGTTATTACATGCAGTCAATTTTCCATCTTGGTTATCACTTTTTTTTTTTCTGTATTGTTTTGGAACTGACTAGTTTTTAGGTCTTTTACCCCTGCAGTAAGCGACTCCCATTGTCTTCTAGGTTTTTCTCAAGGCCTCCTAGTATCCTTATGATTGTTGCTTTAAATTCTGGTTCATGCATATTACCTATATGTTTTGATTAGATCCCTGGCTGTGACTTCTTCTTGTTCTTTCTTTTGGGATGAATTCCTCCATCTTGGCATTCTGTCTAGGTCTCTGTTTCCTGTGTGTTAGGAAAGTCTGTTATGTTTCCTGCTCCTTAGATTAATGACCTTATTAAAAATAAGTCACACACTGTCTAGGGCCTGGTGCTTCAGGAAACGTTTCTGCTATATGTGGTGTGTAGTCTGCTGTTGTGTTTTTGCTTCTATTTCCCTCTGGTCAGTCCTCTGCTGAATTTCTCCTTGCCTGCAATGTTTGGACCTTGTACACCTTGTGGCAGGTTTTAATTAACTTGTTTTTGTTCTGCTTGTTAAAAAAGACTAGATGCCATTTCTGTTAGAGCTGGAGCTTTGCAGCCTTCTGGTCAATGACATGGCGCAGGTGGGGAGTTTGTGCTGGTCTTCTGAGAGAGAGACCCACTGCTGCTCTGAATCTCAGGCATGCTTCCCCTACTATAGAAGTACCTGCAGAGCACAGGGTGGTGAGGTTTGGTGTAAGTGGCTCAAGCCTCCACTGTGGGCACTGTGCTACTCAATGAAGTCCATCTGTGTTGATGAGCATTGATCTAAATGGCATCATCTAACTCTTTCCTCCCTGAAGAGGAGAGTTTGCACCACTGCTGTTTAGGAAACCCTCAGAGAAGAGCAAACAATCTTCCCTCAGGTATCCCAGGTTTCCTTCAGATCCCTGCCTTTACCCTGTCTGTGTCCAAGGTGTCTGCCTGTCAGGTGGTACAGTGCTCCTGTGTTTTATCTCAGGCTCACTGGCTGGGTTTAAAAATTCCAAATTTTAGTGACCAGGCAGAGGACAGACGTAAACTATTCCTCTGGGGGAGGCTCTTGCTGTGCTGTGGCTAGTGCCAGTTTGTCCCAGGAAGCCCTTTGCAAGAATATGCAGGGACTTGTAGTCTATGGTAAAACACAGCAAAAAGCAAAGTCCAGGTTAGCTGCCCTCAGCAGGTGTCACTGCTTATAAACTAATGAATGGGGCAGTTCAATGGCACTCCATGGCTCTTTTGTTTCCAAAGAGGTACTCTTAAATGAACTCCAGGAAGAGGAACTGTGTCTCCCAGTGTGACCAAAGGAATCCTCAAACCATGCTTCTGCTCCAAGGCCTCCACCCTCCTTCTTCACAGGAACACCTCTATGTCCATCAAGCTCCAGTTAGCAATGGCATGTAACTTCTAAAACTACAGATTTTGAGTTCTGCTGCTTGTAAAAACCTGGAATAATCCGTCCTCTTGTTTTTCCCATCAGTGATTTTTGGGGAAGTGTTTTTATTGTACAATACTCTGTGCTCTGTTCTCTCTCTCTCTCTTTTTCTCTCCTCTTTCCATGGTCAGGGTTCCTCTACTCCACAGCACTGGTGATTCTTTTCTCCCCAAATCACATATCCACATCTCCTACCTTCCACGATGTAGACTCTTTTCTTCCTCTAGTTGTGAAATTTGTTTTCTCAGTCCTCAAATTGATAATCTGGGTGTTCAAAATGATTTGATATCTATTTAGCTGCGTCAAGGGACCAGGTAAGCATAGGGTCCTCCTACTACTCTGCCATCTTAACTCCCATTCTTTGTGTGATGATTAAAATCAATATTTTTAGCTCTACTTTTTCCCAATGTCTTCTTTTTGGAGATGAGTACAATTTTGTAACTTTTCTTTGTTCCTTCTTTCATTGAATAGGCTATTTATTTTATTCTTTCTTTATTATTACAGTAAAATTTCTTTCTTCTGTTTTCATAGGTGACATAATACAAGGGACAGTGTCAAAGCAGACTCATACATTTGCTTGATAAAAATAACAAGTATCCAGCTTTACTCAGGATTTCAGTGATACAATGGTACAAGGAGATAGGCAAAACCCTTCAATATGCTCCCAAGTCTTTCTTCCTCCTGCCTCTTGCAGGAGGGTCACATGTGTTTTGACCCAGGTTATCACATGAGGTTTCTAAGTGAGATTTTCAGTCACTTCTCTGACACAAATGGGCAATTTATAGCATGGGGCATCTCCATATTATACCCAGATAGGTACATAGGTTACGGAACATTTTTAAGAAGTTGTGCCTCAAAAATCCACAGATTTAGATTTTATTTTATTTTTTTTAAAGATTTTATTTATTTATTTGACAGAGAGAGATCACAAGTAGACAGAGACGCAGGCAGAGAGAGAGAGAGGGAAGTAGGTTCCCTGCTGAGCAGAGAGCCCAATGCAGGACTCGATCCCAGGACCCCGAGATCATGACCTGAGCCGAAGGCAGCAGCTTAACCCACTGAGCCACCCAGGTGCCCCAGATTTAGATTTTTAATAGGCAACTGTTAACTATAGAAACACTGTGATAAGACATTTCATAGATAAAAACATTTGGTATGCTTTCTAGTCAATATTTTCCAAACATGTTTGTAAGGCAATTAGACTGGGTCCTATACCTTTTTTTTCTTTTTCCAGAGATCTCTCTCCAGTAGAAAAAGTAAATGAATTACAGATTATTTGCTTCCTAAGAGATTGTAACTAAAACAATCAAGTAATGAACCACTGTTGTTCTAAAAATCCCTGACATTCTCTGTGTCTAAGATTGATGCCTGGATTTGTTGACACATTGTAAGTTAATGAATCACATGACTCATGAGAATATTCAGTTCTACTTTACCATCATGTCGCCAGTATTGAGGCAGAGTGTGACACATAAAAGTTCCAATATACTTTCTGAATGATGAATGAATGAGAGAGAGGGGAATGGCCAGTTGATGTTAAATTGCCCAAAAGGAAAAATTTGGAGAGGGTAGTGGGAGAAGTTTTATCAAGAGAAATTTTAACTGTTAGAGCTTATGATGATTAGGTTTCTTCAATTTGTTAAAAATAACCTGTGTATTGTTCACAATGTGAATGAATAGATTTAAAAGCAGTAAAGTTGTGAATTAACTTGGAATGTAATAACTACAAATAATAAAACCTAGAAAATGTGATTTTAAAAAAATATACTTGGTCGGTTTTATGGCACCTAAAAACTAATCAAATTCCTCAAGCCAACCAACTAATCAACACACACACACACCACACACACAACAGGCTTTGGATGGAGACAGTCTGTAATTAAATTCTGATAATGCTGTTCCCAAGGATGTGACATTTGACAAGTTATCTAAGCATTCTGTATCTTTATTTCCTCATCAGTAAAGTGGTTATTGTAATAGAGCATACATCATGGGAACATTGGGAAACTAAGACTGAATAATACACACAAAACACGTGTTGAAACCAGTACCCAATCCATAGATAATGCTCAACAAATATTAACTATTGTTATTTTTATCATACTTTGAAAGTTTACTTTAAAAATCACCCTGTTTCTCCATTTTTAATGTTTCCAATAATTTTCTTAAACTGTCCCCCAAAACCAATAACCTTGTCACCAGAGCATTAAGAAAATGACTTTTTGAGGCAACTGGGTCATTCAGTCCATTAAGTAACTGACTTTTGTTTATTATTTTTAGTTTTCCAAATAATATTTTATGATATTATATTTATTTTTTTATTATGTTCAGCTGGTCACTGTATAGTAGTACATCATTAGTTTTTGATGTAGTGTTAAGTGATTCATTGGTTACATATAACACCCAATGCACATCACAACATGTGCCCTCCTTAATACCCATCACTTTGTTACCCCTCCTCCCACACCTTCCCCTCTGAAACCCTCAGTTTGTTTTCTAGGGTCCATAGTCTCTCATGGCTCATCTCCCTCTCTGATTTCTCTCCCTTCCTATTTCCGTCCCTTCCCCTATGGTCCTCCATGCTATTGCTTATGTTCTACATATGAGTGAAACCATATGATAATTGTCTTTCTCTGTCTGACTTACTTCACCTGGCATAGTCCCTTCTAGTTCCATCCATGTTGATGCAAATGGTGTGTAGTCATCCTTTCTGATGACTGAATAATATTCCCTTGTATATATGTACCACATCTTCTTTATCCATTCATCTGTTGAAGTATACTTTGGCTCCTTCCACAGTTTGACTATTGTGGACATTGCTGCTATGAACATTGGGGTGCATATGCCCTTTGGTAACCATCTCTTGATTTTGGTTCAGGTCATGATCTCAGGGTTCTGAGATGGAGCTCCCCATCAAGCTCCATGCTGGGCATGGAACCTGTTTAAGATTCTCAGTGCCCTCTCACCCATAAGAAAAAGTGACTTTAGAAAAATAAGCAATTGAAATCCTAAAGAAATAATACTTTCTTTAATTAAATGTATTATACTTAATTTACTAATATAGAGTACACCTAGGTGGAGAAAATATATTTCTAACAGCATCTATTACTTTCCAAATATACTAAGTCCCTCTGATGTACTGTGTGAACACAAGAGAGATACTGTAGATCAAAGGGCAAAAAACCATACATCAAAAGAAACAGTCTATTCTAGTAACTCTTGCATCCTGAGAAGACATGGATAGAGAGAACAAAGGCACTCAATTTCTGAAATTTGGCTTACATTTCAGTTGAAAAGCCAATAGGAATATTCAGAAAAATCTGATAACAATTAATTTTAGTATCTCTATTCTTTATTTTTCTCATCTGATAAATGAGGTACCAAATATGATCATCTCTCAATTCCTTACAGTTGTAAAATAAGTCTTGATAACCAAAGGCTACAAATAACTGAAGTCTATGTCAGTTTCTCATTGCTGTAACAAATCAGCACAAACTTGGTGGCTTAAGACATACAAATATATTACCTTATAGGTCGGAAAGTTAAAAGTCCTAAAATGAAGTTATCTGGGGTGGTGGGGGGTGGGATGTGTTCCTTCTGGAGGCTCCATGGGAGAATCATTCCCTTCCTTGCCTTTTCCAGCTTCCAGAGGGCTGCCTGAATTCCTGGCTTGTGGCCCCTTTCTGCCTTCAAAACCAGCAATGTAGGTAGTGTGTTTTATACATCCACTGAATTGCTTTCCTTGCTTCCCTCTTCTACATTTAAGAACTTCTATGGACTCACTTGAATAATCCAAGATAACCTCCCTAACATAACGTTAGCTGATAAGCAAATTTAATTCCATCTGTTATATTAATTTCCTTTGCAATGTAATGTAAGAAATTCATAGGCCCCAGAGATTAGTGTACAGATTTCTCTGTGAGTTAATTTTTGCTTACCATGATTTTGGTCATCAGAAGTGTTTTTTTTTTTTTTTTTAAGATTTTATTTATTTATTTGATAGAGAGGAAGAGAGAGATCACAAGTAGGTAGAGAGGCAGGCAGAGGGGGAAGGCGAAGCAGGCTTGCCGCTGAGCAGAGAGCCTGATGCAATGCAGGGCTTGATTCCAGGATCCTGAGATCATGACCTGAGCCAAAGGCAGAGTCTTAACCCACTGAGCCACCCAGACACCCTAGAAATGTTTTCAAATCAAGATTTTTCACTTATTCATTTTCTTAAAATCAGATACATTAACTACTTTGATACTTAGTTTCTTAATTTGTAATACAACAATACTAACTTTATCACAGTTTTGGTATTGTCAAAAATAAATAGAAGTATATGTATAATATAACTAGAAAGTTGCCAGGCACTCAATGTTCAATACTCAAGTAAGTATTCAAAGAACTGTAGGTGCTTTAAGTGGTAGTAGTAGTAGTATTTTCATTTGTGTAATTAGTTAGTGCCTTTGTCTTCAGATCACATAAAAAAAAGACAATACCACAACTTAACAAATGCATAAAAAAGAAAACCAAGCCCTAATTGTCTTGAAAAATAAATGCATTACATACAGTCTAAAGATATTGTGGTTAATACAGATACTTCTTATGCTCTTTGCATGACCTACTCTACTAATAATCTTCTCTTTCTTAATAAATGTTGGATGGTCTTGAAAATAAATATATTACATATAGTCTAGAGGTATCGTGGGTAATAAAAATACCCCTTATGCCCTTTGCATTACCTACTCTAGTAATAATCTTCTGTTTCTAAGTAAATGTTTGATATATTTTCAAACTTTGGTTTATAAGTAGGTATGAAAGACATTTTGCATCAATTAAAAATCACATTCCAGTTTGAATACATTCCTATTAATGGGTATAATTTGAAAGTTAACTCTAGTTATAAAAACTAAAGAGGGCCAAGAATTTGGGGGAGGTGTTAAATTTCAGTACTCTAGACTTAAGAGAAAAGGTGGGTGTAAGAAAATTATTTGAAAGAGCGCATTAAAAGATACTGATTAAGATGCCATTTCCAGCATAGGGTGAAGCCTGGAAGTGTAGGGAGTGGGAGAGAAAGACAAACTACTTGTCAGGATGGACACGTGATGGCATTCAAGGTCTGTGTGTGGGATGAAGTTGGCCCAGCAATGTAGGCAGTTCAAAGCCAGCAGATTAATACAAGTTTAGAACCCTGGGTTATAATTTTGTAAGATATTTTCAGACTAAAAGGGAGATTTTAAAATGAGTTGACATGATTAAGGGCCTGGAACAGTAAAAAGATTTAAGTAGTAGAGATTTCAAAGTGCTGAAAGAAGGACCAGAGACATTTTGCTGAGCCAAACAATGACATTCTGAGAGAGAATAAAATAAAGCCATAATTCACTTTTGCAATTTCACTGCAAAAAGTGTTTTCAAAAAACTTGAGAGGGCTATGTAGGGAAAAAGAGAAAACTTAAATCATTTTCATGACCAGCAAAACTTTTTAATATAGAATAAAAGAAGAGTAAGCATTGTAAAAGCATAGATAGCAAATGAAAAGTTTTCCTAAGAGTTTAAAACTAACAATATTTTCAGAAGAAAAACTTCTAAATATTTGTTAAAGTAGGCAAAAATAATTCATAATCAAAATGAGTTAATGTTCATTGAATACTCAGTGTATATATGTATTATGAACTCTAGCTTAAACATATGTTAATTCACTGTATCCTTAATACAACCTATCAGAAATTGCCATCTCTATTTTAAAAGTGAGGAAACAAAGAAGAGGTGAATAATAACTTGGCCACAAATGCACAGGTAAAATTAGCAAAGCTGAGATTTGAATATTGGTGGACTGACTTGCATCCATCCTTTTACCCTTCTGAAATAACTGTCTTTATTCTTAAAAAGTGGGTGTCCTGGCACAGAATCATTTCTCATTATTATCAAAATTTCATAAAGTCTTATGATGTAATAACTTTGGTAAATATTTAAATATATTATCTTATCTAATTTTATAGCTACCCAGTGGATCAAGTATTATTATTTATACTTCTGATGTCAGAAACTTATATGTGCACCAGTTTTTGGAGAACAGAAAACCTGTGCACTGACATCCTAAGGCCAACCCAGTTTCACAGGGAGGTTGATATTACATAAATGGGCCCAAAATGCACACATAAATGCAAAGTGTGATAAACTTTATGGAGGGCAAGTCAAAATATTGAGGTATGGAGTAACAGAAAAGACCAAATTAATATTATATGTTATTATAAATTATATTTTTATATATAAAAACGTTTATATA
This sequence comes from Meles meles, assembly GCF_922984935.1. Lineage (NCBI taxonomy): Eukaryota > Metazoa > Chordata > Mammalia > Carnivora > Mustelidae > Meles > Meles meles. The sequence continues at coordinate 160,357,625 of NC_060067.1, forward strand.
TATTTATTTTATAAAATAAAGGAAAATTTCTGTAGGAAAATAATATTTGAAAGATGAATAAGTGATAACAGGCAAAGAGCAGAAAAGAGCTTGTTGATTTGAGGGAGGTAAATGGATAAAGAAGATGTGGTATATATACACAATGGAATACTATGCAGCCATCAAAAGAAATGAAATCTTGCCATTTGCGACGACGTGGATGGAACTAGAGGGTATCATGCTTAGTGAAATAAGTCAATCGGAGAAAGACAACTATCATATGATATCCCTGATATGAGGACATGGAGAAGCAACATGGGGGCTTAGGGGGATAGGAAAAGAATAAATGAAACAAGATGGGATTGGGAGGGAGACAAACCATAAATGACTCTTAATCTCACAAAACAAACTGGGGGTTGCTGGGGGGAGGTGGGGTTGGGAGAGGGGGAGGGGGTTATGGACATTGGGGAGGGTATGTGCTATCGTGAGTGCTGTGGAGTGTGTAAACCTGGCGATTCACAGACCTGTACCCCTGGGGATAAAAATACATTATATGTTTATAAAAAAAAAAATTGGAAGGGGAGGCGAACCACAAGAGACTATGGACTCTGAAAAACAACCTGAGGGTTTTCAATTAGCAATAATCGTGCCTCGGATAAACCTCATTGGCTACGATAGGTTTTGAAGGGTCAGGGGTGGGAGGTTGGGGGAACAGGTGGTGGGTAATAGGAAGGGCACGTTTTGCATGGAGCACTGGGTGTTGTGCAAACAATGAATACTGTTACGCTGAAAAAATAAATAAATTTAAAAAAATGTAAAAAAAAACAAAACACCACATGAAATTAAAAATCAATTTTCACATATCTTAACAAAAAAAAAAGAACAAGTGGCTAGAGTGCTCTGAATATGGGGGGAAAGATGAGGAGTTGAGTGACAAGTAATGACACAATTTACAGAATTTGGATTTCATTATAAACATTGCAGTTCTCATCCTTGATCTGTTAAATTTAATCTTTCCCCTATAGGTGGAGACTTTGGTAGTAATCCTTGAAGATGAAAGTTTGGGTTTGTTAAGGGAAGTTGGTAAGAAATAAATGAGCAGATTTTGAGGCAAGGGCAACATATGATTGCTTGTGTGCAGGTTGCAATTAATAATTAAACATACAAAAAAACAAATAATCCAGTTAAGAAGTGAGCAGAAGTCATGACTAGATATGTTTCCAAAGAAGACATGGCTAACAGACACATGAAAAGATGCTCAACATCACTCATCATCAGGGAAATAAAGATCAAAACCATGATGAGATTCCACCTCATACTTGTCAGAATGGCTAAATTAGTAAGTCAGAAACAGTAGATGTTAACAAGGATGCAGAGAAAGGGGAACTTTCTCACACTGCTGGTGGGAATGACAACTGTTATAGCCACTCGGGAAAACAGTTTGGAGGTTCCTCAAAAAGTTAAAAATAGAACTATCCTATGACCCAGGAATTGCACTACTGATTCAAAGGGGAACATGCACCCCGATATAGCAGCATTACCAACAAACCCAAGTTATGGAAAAATCTCAGATATCCATGACTAGAAGCAGATAAAGAAGTGGTACACACACACACACACACACACACACACACGATGGAATATTACTAAACCATCAGAAAGAATGAAATCTTGACATTTGGAACAATGTAGATGAGCTAGAGTTTATTATGCTAAGCAAAATATGTCAGTCAGAGAAGCAAACACCATATGATTTCAGTTGCATATGTAATTTAAGAAACAAAATAGATGAACATAAGGGAAGGGGGAAGAGAAGGATGCAAAGCATAAGAGACTCTTAACTATAGAGAACAAACAGAGTTGATGGAGGGAAGTGGGGAGGGGATGGACTAAATGGGTGATGGGTATTAAGGACACTTGTGATGAACACTGGGTATTACATATAAGTGATGAATCACAAAATTCTACTCCCGAAACCAGTATTACATTACATGCTAACTAACTAAAATTTAAATAAAAACATAAAAAAGTTAAATGTCAAGGATAAGCTTCATAGTTCTGGTTCATACAATTATAATGACTTTCAGTCTTAGACATATACTGCACATATAAACCTGAAAGTCTAGGAAAAGTGGGATTCAAACATAGAATTTGGGAATGTTCCACACAGGAACTGAAACCCGACATAGAATGAGGTCATTTACATAGAGAAGTTAAAATAAGAAATAAAGACCTGACATACTGTTAAAAATTAGATTTCGGTTAACAAGGAACAAAGAGTAAATGAGACTAAAAAGGAAAAATCCAAGGTGTAGAAAGATACAAGAATGTGATAGAGAAGTAAGAGAAATATAATTTTATGGAAAGGCAAGAGTTAACATCTTTAATGATTCTGGGGCAAAGAAAGAGTCATACATGAGATTTACTGCATTTCTGAAGCTAGAGCTCAATGGTAGCTATAGCAAAAGCAATTTGGGCAAAAAAGGGTGGGAACAAAAGCTATATTGTAGGGGGTTGAAGAATGAATTTTAAGTATAATTTTGCAATATATATAAACTATTGTTCTGAAAAGTCTAAGTATAAAAGCAACAGAGACACAGATTTATAAAAAACAGGAACAACAACAACAACAACAACAAAAACCAGGAGAACATCTTAATTAGTTTGCTTTTGTTATGTAGGGGAAGAAAGGATAAATAGCAGAGTTGTAATGACTTCCTCCCCATACCAGAGCAGGAGAAGGACTGGTAAAGCAGTGTGTTAATCTAAAATGAATTCCAGTGAGGGAGAAAAAAACAAAAAAAACAAAAAACAATTAGAAATCTGTGCTGAAGGTTTCAGCCTTCTCCAGAAAAGGAGGCTTTATCTGTGCCCATGTATCTTCTGTGCCCTCTGAATCTTAGTGCCTTAGTTAAGACCCAAGGACTTCTGTGAGCATTCTTCAACCATTCAGCCTCTGAGCTAAGACATTAAAGGTAATTAGGGCTCAGAGAAGTTAATAATGGGGTTTAATGGAGAGTAGGTCATAGTGTGTTTGGAATAATATTTAAATCTATGGTTTTCTAATCCAAAACCTGTCATTTTAACAAATATTCTGTAGTCTTCTGTAGCACAAAATAAATAAGTAAATAAATGGCAAGGTCTAATACCAGCATATTATTTATACACCTTGAATATATAGATAGCCCATTTCAAAAAGGACTTGTGAGTAGTTATGTTTTAAATAAATATCCAAAATCCAAAAGACAGAGCATATGACCCAAATTATACATGAAATCAGAATTAGATTAAATAACATTAAATTTTATCAAATGAAAATATTTTGGACTAGGGATTTTGATCACATGGTGTTTTAGCTAAGCTTGGCTAAAAAAAACAAAAGTGAAAACCAGCTGCTATGTATCACAGATATCTGATTCAGTACAAATTACCAACAGTTTCAACTTCAGAAAAAAAATTAAAAAGTGAGTGGTATATCTTGAATCTGAGTAATTTGAGATAAATCCATATTCTGAACAGGAGAAGATGGTCTAGATAATATTCAAATCATACTTTGTTGCATGTTACATAATGTCCAGTAAGGGCTCTATACATTCTAAATACCCGGTATTCACTGAACAAATGGAAGAGTCCACCTGCAAAACAAAAATGGGGTGAGAGAGAAGTCAGAGTTGAACAGTTATGTTATAAACTTCCTTAATTAATGGAAGAAATTAAAACAGTTATTTGAATAAATACAATCGTAATTGTTGCCTATTTTTAGAATATGTCTTGTCTTAAATCTGCATGATTGAATAGATTAATGAGAAATCTTAGGTCCCCTAATAGTGGGTCCGTGATTAAAGGAGCGAGACTGATACAAAGCAAAGGTCAAGCAAAGCTTTATTTTGCACCAAGCATCAAGAATCAAACTGACTGGCCAGGGCTGCGCCTCTTACAAAGAAGGAGACCCCTTTCTGTTTCACAGACTAGCTTTTAAGGGCAAAGGCCATGCCATTGGGCCTGGCCATGCACAGGTGGCCAATGAAATTGTAACACACACACAAAGCTGTACAGTCATGCTAGGTGACCAACTGAATTACAATTTACCCTAATAGATATTTGCATTAACCTATCACCTTGGTCAGAATTGGCACCCAAAAGGCTCCCAAAGGGCGGGGCCCATACTCCTTGGTAACTAGGGAGACAGTCTGCAACCCCCCACTGATCGGATGTCTCCACCTGGCCTGACCCACCCTTGTATTTGGGCTTTGTTACCTGGGACTGGTTTCTGGGACTTGTTTTTGAGTAAGTCCCCTGGGAGAAAGGGGGCAGGGACAGTTTAAGGGTTAAACAACAAGGTTATTGTTTAACCAGGATGGAAGTGTTCTGGCTAAAATAGGTCCTTACAAGAAAGATCTGGCAATAATTAGAGGAAAATTACTAAATTACAGAGAATAATGTTGAGTTTGATGTAAAGACAAAGGTAATTATTGTATTATAGTTGATATATGGTTAGTGACTACTACATTTCAAAATCAGGTAGAATAAATTTAAATTGACTATATTGCATTGACTTAAGGAGAGTGTGCTCTCATTACATAACTTATACAGTCATGAACATCAACTCTAATTCCAACATGAGTCCATTTGCAGATTACATTGAGAGATAATAGTTTTCAACACAAATTTCTTATGATCTAGAGTCAGATAAATTTATCAGTGGTGATAAATTTAAAATATAATTCAATTTGCTAACTTTAGAGCTTAAAAATATGTAGAATAATTTTGTGAACACATATTAATGAAAATAACAGAAAAGTGAAACAGTTGCATAATGTATGGAATATATAAAATAATGGTGGAAATTATTAAAATGTATTGATTTGTAAGGGATGGTGAAATTCCTGAAGAAAGTTTTGGAAGTAAAGAAAAGTAAGAATAATGAAGTCTAGAGTAAATTCCTCAATGTAAGAATATTTTATGAAATTATCTTCTTCATAAAGTGCACCAAACTGACTAAGAAATGCGACACTAATATCCATGTAGTAAAGAAGAGTTTTCTGTCCTGCAAAGGAGGGGAATAGCAATAGAATCATAAGGTCTCCCATGATGCCTTTCATCATAATGCATATTCTTTTGGTTATTTTTGTCTTTGTCTCCTACCTTAATTATTTTTATTTTTCAGCTACTTCATTAATCGTACATAAATATGAGTTTAGAATTGTTATAAATCAAAAATACTTAGAACCTCCTAGGGCATCTGGGTGGCTCAGGTAGTTAAGCCTCTGACTTTGGCTCAGGTCATGATCTCAGGGTCCAGGGATTGAGCCCTGCATGCTCAATGGGGAGTCTGCTTCTCCCTCTTCCTCTGTCCCTCCCCCTCCTCTGCTCATGCTCTCTTTCTTATGTAAATAAATAAAATCTTTAAAAAAAAAGATAAAGATAATTATAACCTTCTATTAAATGCTTAATAAGTAGAATTTATCATATTGTTATGATTATCTGCAGTACTTTATTGACATCTTAAATTTTTTTTTTATTTTTTTTTTTTAAAGATTTTATTTATTTATTTGACAGAGAGAGAGATCACAAGTAGGCAGAGAGGCAGGCAGAGAGAGAGGAGGAAGCAGGCTCCCTGCAGAGCAGAGAGCCCAATGCGGGGCTCGATCCCAGGACCCTGAGATCATGACCTGAGCCGAAGGCAGCGGCTCAATCCACTGAGCCACCCAGGCGCCCCCACATCTTAAATTTTTATATTACTCTAGTTCTTTGTAATACATATTTGAAACAAAATTATCTTTATATCAAATTTTATTTTTTTGTTCACAACCTTTTTATTCCTTGCTCACACTTAGGAATTTTATAGTCAATTTATACCTATCAATGAAAAATAACTGATTTGTGTATGATTACTTTCTGTTAAATAAAATGCACATATACAGTATCGGTTGTAATTTTAATCATTTAAAAAAAACATGATACTCTCAGGAAAAAACAGTTTAAATAAATAAAACCCCTCTCAAGCTTATTTTAACTTTTGATGTATAAAAGGAATAAACAGTTATTCCTTCCCTTCATTTTTATTTTCCTATTACATAAAATTTATCAGAGAAACATGTAGTTTCCACTCAACTTTTAGTTGAGACATAATTCTTATTTTAAGTCAGTACATACACACCCAAAGTTTCAAAAACCATCACTGCAAATTAGCTTTGCCTCAGAAGCCACATGATGAGAATCAACAGAACAGAACACCAGGGTATCAAGGTAAATGCTTTCCAAAAGCTGAGTGAGGAAGAGCAGAACAGAAGGTGGGCTTAAGAAATGTTTCAAGAGCTTACAAGCCCCCTTTGGGGGCAATGAGATGTAGTCAGAGGCAGAAGAAACCTACAAAACATCACAGTGTGCAAACAATTAGAGACAGATTCTGTGCAAAGAGAAGCAAGGTGTTATCCATAAGGACACAGAGCTGCAGATAATGGGATTCCCCCCAGGAATGGCTAAGGCAAAACACCACAGAGTCATGTAATAGAACTTTCAAATACCACACATCCTTTCAGAAAATAATGCTATTACCTTTAGCATCTTCAGCTAACAGCCTCAAAAATCACATAAAAACATATGTTTTTGAAGCAAAAGCTCAAAAAAATAAAATCCCTCAGCTTTCTAATGATTCATATTTAGTCAATGGGTTATACATTTACTAATTGTCTTGTGTCTACTCTAAATAAAACAACTCAGAGTTCATATTCTTGGATTATGTTTTCAATGCATTAAAAGCAAACCAGACACAGACTTTAAAGATTTCTGCACACAATCCATTAAAATATGTATTTTTGAAGATTTCACTTAAAAATCACATGTGTTTTTTTTAATCTATAGGAATAATTAGAAGCAATGTGAACTCAAATGACTGTGCATAATATTCTGTACTGTAAAGATGGGCAAAAAAAGTTAACTTTGAAAAATGACCAACATGTAATATAACATTGCATACAATGTATGATACAATGTAGATACAAACTGTAGATTAATACGGCAAAAGAAGAGATAGTAGGAACAAACTCTAGATAGAGAGCCTATCACAGAGCCTAAAATTCTAACAAATACCTCTGTAATAGCAAATAATAAACTGTTATTTAAGTAGAATTCTGGCCACTATTCAAATTAATCTCAATAATTATTTAGCTTGCCATCTTATATAACAAATATCATAGTGATAATTATTTAAAATTCAATTTTTATAATGCATATTTTCCTATTACAGCTGAAAGTTGAATTATATTATTTGCTCCTGAGTATTTCTGAACATTTGATCATGTACTTCATGAAACTCAAGTAGACCTTTTAATTATACTACAATGATATATGTGTTACTATGAAATCTTCTGGATATGCACATAAAATGAAAACCAAATACATCATTTTTTGAAAAGCATTTAAATAATTATTTTAATAAAATTATGTAAAGGACTACAATCCTTACTTCCCATCATTACATAAGCCCATGTAGAAGTAAATCACAATAGCTTTACTGAATATAATTCTACAGTCACTTAGCCATACTTCTAAAAACAGTGACTCCCCAAAACAACACTGAATCATAGTTTTTATTTTTTGAAGATTTTTATTTATTTAAGATAGAGCAAGAGTGAGCGAGAGAGTACAAGCAGGGGGAACAGCTGGCAGAGATTCAGGGGATGCAGGGTCCCCTCTGAGCAGGAAACCTGATGCAGGACTCCATCCAAGGATGCTGAGATCATACCTGAGCTGAAGGTAGATGCTTAACTGACAGCTACCCAGGTGCCCCGAAACATAGTTTTTAATCTCCAGCTTGACCTAACCCTAGTTTGTAGCCTGATTGCTTAATACTTCGTGTTAATTGTAGTCTGAATTTAGCTGCCAGGATGCCTACACTCTTGCTCTTACTCCTATTTAACTAGTCAGTCCTTCCTCATTTTCTTTACTTGTTTTTTAATCTTCTTGTCCTTTTACCATTGGAATGCACCAGGGCTTACTCTTTGGTCCTCAGTTCACCTTTTGCTGGTGTCTTTTAATTTCATAGCTTAAAATTCTGTCTTTATGTTGATAATTCTCAAACTTATTTGTCCAGACTATGTGGATCTCCCTCAAAACTACATTATAGCTTCATTTGTAGGCATGTCCACTTGGATGTCATACTTTCTTACCTGTCCTAATTTTTTCCACAGTTTTTATCACCTATTCTTATAAAACAGTTTATTTGTTTGTTATATGCATTAATTATTGTGTGTCCCACCACTGTGATTCTAAGTTGCACTAGGCTAAGGAATCATTGTTTTGTTCACTATTGAGTATCTAAAGCCAAAGAGAGTTCCTAACACAACTTGAATGCTTCATAAATTTGTTAATGAAATTACAAATTTCATTAGGTGGCTCAGTTGTTAAGTGTCTGCCTTCAGTTCAGGTCATGATCCTGGGGTCCTGGGATCAAGTCCCACATCAGGCTCCCTGCTCAGTGGAGAAATTGTTTCTCCCTTTCCAACTCCCCCTGCCTGTGTTTCCTTCTCTTGCTGTCTCTCTCTCTCTCTCTCTCTCTGTCAAATAAATAAATAAAGTATTTTTAAAAATTGTTAAATGTGTAAAAAAATGACTGAATATGATTGAATGTAACTGTTCTATATTCTATTTCATTCATTCAACAAATATTTATTAAGGAGTTACTAGAAACTGGACAACATATTACACTTTGGAGATGCAGTCACAAACAATATCCTCCTATTCTTAGGGAAACTGTTTCCTAATGGTACAAGTAGACACTAATCAAATAATCACACAAATCAGTGTAAAGTTACAATGTTTAATTTTTAAGCGGCAGCATACAGTGCTTCAAAAATATGGGAAATATTTGTCAAGGCAAACAAGGACCAATCTACATGCTAGCCTATCTCCTTTTACTGCACTTGGTTTCATTGCTCTTCACAGATGCTGCGTTTTTTTACAAACTGAAGGTTTGTGGTAATCCTGCTTTGCACAAGTCTATGGGCACCATTTTCCCAACTACGTTTCCTTATTTCATGCCTCTGTGTCATGTTTTAATCAATCTCACAATATTTCAAACTTTTTCATTATTATTTTGCTAAGGTGATCTGTGATAAATGGTCTTGAATGGGATCATTATAAATACTTTAGGGTTCCATGAACCATGCCCACTTAAGATGGGGAACTTAACTGATAAATGTTATGTGTGTTCTGACTATTCTACCAACTGGCTGTTCCCATCTCTCTCCCTCTATTCATGTCTCCCTATTCCCAGAGACAAAACAATATAAAATTAGGCCAACTAATAACCCTACAATGGTCTCTAAGTGTTTAAGTGAAAGTAAGCGTTGCACATCTCTCACTTTAAACCAAAAGCTAGAAATGATTAAGCTTAGTGAGAAAGTCATGCTGAAAGCTAAGACAGGCTAAAATCTAGGCCTCTTACACTAAACAGTTTATGAATGTAAAGAAAAATTTCTTGAGGAAAATTAAAAGTGATGCCCCAGTGAATACATGAATAACACATGAATAAGCATTAAGGCTGATATGGAGAACGTCTGAATGGTCTGGATGGAAGATCAAACCAGCCACAATTTTCACTTAAGCCAAAGACTGATCCAGATTAAGGCTCCACTTTCTTCAATTCTAGGAAAGCTGGAAGAGATGAGGAAGCCACAGAGGAACAGCTGGAAGCTGGCAGAGGTTGGTCCATGAAGTTTGAGAAAAGAAGCCATCTCCATAATAGAAAAGTGCAAGGTGAAGCCGCAAGTGCTGATGTAGGAGCTGCAGTGAGCTTTCCAGAAGATCCAGCTCAGATAAGCCATGAAGGTGGCTACACTAAACAACAGGTTTTCAATGCAGATGAAACAACCTTCTATTGGAAGAAGATGCGATCTAGGACTCTCCTAGCTGGAGAGAAATCAATGCCTGGCTTTAAAGCTTCAGAGGAGAGGCTGATTCTGTTGTTAGGGGCTGGTGTTAGGGGCTGTTGTTATGCAGATGGTGACTTTTAAGTTGAAGCAAATGCTCATTTACCATTCTGCAAATCCTAGGTCCCATAAGAATAATGAGAGATCTATTTTGTCTGTGCTCTATAAATGGAATAATGAGGCCTCAGTGACAGGTCATCTGTTCACAACATTTACTGAGTATTTTAAGCCCACTGCTGAGACCTACTGCTCAGAAAAAAAGGATTTGATATGACTGCTCTTTGACAATGTACCTGGTCATCCAAGAGCTCTAGTGGAGATAGACAATGAGATTAATGTTGATTTCATGCCTGCTAATGTAATATCCATCCTGTAGCCCATGGATCAAGGAATCATTTTGATTCTCAAGTCTTATTATTTAGGAAATACACTTGGTATTTCCTATCTATGACAGGCTACAGCTGTCATAGATAATAACTTCTCTAATGAATCTAGGCAAAACAAATTGAAAGCCTTCTGTATAGGACTTTCCATTGTAGACACCATTAAGAACATTCATTATTCTACATTGATGAAGTCAAGATATCAACATGAATAGGAGTTTCCAAAAAGTTGACTCCAACCCTCATGAATGACTTTCAGGGATTCAAGACTTCAGTGGAAGGATTAGTGGCGATGTGGTGGAAATAGCAAGAGAACTAGAATTAGAAGTAGAGCTTGAAGGTAGGACTGAAATGCTCACGGGAACATTTTAATGGATGAGAAGTTGCTTCTTATGGATGTGCAAAGAAGTGCTTTCTTGAGGTGGGATGTACTCCTAGGGAAGGTGTTGTGAAGATTGTTGAAATGACAACAAAGCTGTCGGAATATTATGTAAATTTATCTGATAAAGCAGTGGCAGGGTTTAAAAGGACTGACCCTAGTTTTGAAAAAAAAAAAAAAAAAAAGTTCTGTTGTAGTTAAAATGCAACAGCACTGCATGTTACAGAAAAATTGTTTCTTAAAGAGAGTTAATCAATGTTGTAAAGTTCACTGTTACCTTCTTTTAAGAAATTGCCACAGCCACCCCACCTTCAGCAACCACCATCCTGATTCCTTAGCAGCCATAAACATCGAGGCAAGACCCTCCACCACCAAAAAGAGTCTAACTTGCTGAAACCTCAGATTATGGTCAGCATTTTTCAGCAGTGAAGTGTTAATAAATTAAGGTATATATATATATATATCAGTCTTTAGACATAATGTTATTATAGGTTAATAGATGACAGTATGGTATAAACATAACTTATAGTCCTGGCAAACCAAAAAATTAATTTAGGTCACCTTTTTTGGTGCTATTTGCTTTATCGTGATGGACTGGAACTTCAATATTCTGAGGTGTGGCTGTACAAATAAAATATCTCTGAATATAACTCATTTCACATTCAGAATATTCACATAATGATTTTAAGGAGAACAAAAAGATGAAAGCAAGGTTTGAGAATTTGGCATTTCCTTAAAGTAGCAATATATACAGTGATGGACTCTGAAGCCAACTGAAATAGCTCTATAATTTATTAGATTTGTAACTTTATAAACTTTGTGAATTTTATAGCTATACTTTATAAACACACAACATGCATACATACATATCACACAGACCATGGTCTCTTTCTCTTACTCTTGTTTTCTCCTTTCCTAACAACAGTATATATATGTAATATTAATATGAATTAACTTTTAATGAAGGTTTAGTTTCCATGAAGTAGACCTTTAAGAGCTTTAAACATATTGTATTAATTAATTTTCATACTTTGATTTGGGTACTACAATGATACTTGAGTTTCTAAATAAGAAAACTGAGGCCCAGAGAGGTTAAATACTATGACTGCCCAAAGTTATTTAGTTAATAAATAAAAGCACCATTTTGGTCAGCTTCATGGTCAAACACCATATATATATATATACATAGAGTCAATTAAAGGAAAATACCAAATACCAAATTCTGAAATCTAGTTTTCATCCTTATCTAATTCTATATATTTTATATAATCCTATATGTTTAAATATATATGCATGTTATATATTTAAATATTATAAGTATTTTAACTATGCAATATGTATTTTAGCAATACAATGTTTGAAATTATATACATATTTATCAATGTATTGTTCATAGGTTTCATTCAGAACATTTTTCCCTTAGATACAAATATAATTTTATTGCATTTATCTAAATTATGTATGTGAAACATGTGAAGTGTTCTCTGCAGATATCTGCAGTATATAACCACTATTTGAAACAACCTCTTCAACAGTTGACCTAAGAGTTTATTGTTATGAAAAAAAAGCCAAAAAAGAATTACAATTTTTCAAGTAGTATCTTATATTCCTCTAAATTAAGTGCAATTATCTGAAATTGCTTTATGTCAACCTGTAAGCTTTCTTAAATAGTTCAAAGTTATTATATAATTAAAGGCTCTTTTTTTCAAGATCTACACTAGTGAGGTATGTCAAAGAAGATTAAAAATTATGTTTAAGGGGCACCTGGGTGGCTCAGTGGGTTAAAACCTCTGCCTTCAGCTCAGGTCATGATTCCAGGGTCCTGGGATCGAGCCCCTCATCCGGCTCTCTGCTCAGCAGGGAGCCTGCTTCCCCTTCTCTCTTTGCCTGCCTCTCTGCCTACTTGTGATCTCTGTTTAAATATATATGCATGTTATATATTTATATATAACATGTTTATATATAACAGATCTCTGTCTGTCAAATGGATAGATAAAATCTTAAAAAAAAAAATCATGTTTAAGAAACTTACATATTTCTGCAACTTGCCACAATTTCTTGAAAACAAATAGCTACAAGTTATACATCATGCCCTAAGAGCCCTCACTGCTTATCATTATCCAACCTTTTTGGGTGTCTACCAGAATCTTGTTACTTGTAAAGTTACCTCAATGCTTTGTTATCTCCTTTTAAAAAATCAAACTCCATGTATTCTGCTCTACAATGGGAGACAAAAACAAGAAATACACGAGAAAGCTTATGTGGGTGTGTGTCTGTGTATATAAATTTGTATATATGTACAGATACAGATGCATGCATGCATGTGTATTACTGTGTGTATACAAACACTCATGCACACACACATGTATGCATGTATATCTGGGTAAGTGACTAGGCTGATAGTGCACCTAAAAGTGTGTGAAGCTTCAAAGGAGAATTCTGTAATCTCTAGTAACTAGGACTCTGTAACTACCTAGTAACATGCACTCTTTGAAAAGAATTAAAATCCTAAGTGACATTTGTGAATGGGCGAAATGTCTTCAAAAGATAAAAGCATGGCTTTAGTGAGAGTCAAAAATGAAAAGTATTGGGGCACCTGGGTGGTTCAGTGGGTTAAACCTCTGCTTTCAGCTCGGGTTGTGATCTCAGGGTCCTGGAATCGAGCTCTGCATTGGGCTCTCTGCTCAGCAGGGAGCCTGCTTCCTGCCGCTCTGCCCTGCCTCTCTGCCTACTTGTGATCTCTCTCTCTGTCAAATAAATAATAAAATCTTAAAAAAAAAAAAAGGAAAGTATCTAGATGTTGATGACATAAATCAATTCATGTAGCTTGCATCTGACCAGAAGACAGGATGTCCACAAGCTAGAAAGCACTAAGATAACATCTTCAACTTAGATTCTTCAGTGTGTGTCTTGCTATGTAACTGTAACTCTCCAGAGACATAAGGGCTGTGGGACCCGGTTGTCTGGGGCCACATCAGGGTGGTGCCATTCACTGGCTGTGAAACTTCAGGCACAGATTGTAGCCCATGTGCCTCACTTTCTTCAGGAAGATAATTGTACAGTGATTGCTGTGAAGTAGAAATTAGTTCATATATGAAAAAGGCTTAGAATAGTGCTGGTAACCATTCCACCAAGGATTGCTACTATAAGTTTTTGCTATAATTATTATTATTATTTGGTTGAAATAACAAATATATTTTTGGTAATACATTGATACTCCTAGTTAGTCTTAAAGCCTAGAATTAGTAAAACTTATCAAAAGAGATAAGCACCACACATCAGGTATTTATAAAGAATCATATGGAAAGTTTAATTTTCAATTTTAATGTATATTTCTGCCATTTGAAAAGTCATAAGAATCTGCTTTATTGCTTTTGTTGTGGTTCCTTTTGCCTAAGGATTGAACCAAGGGAAATTTTAGTCGAGTTTGGCTTTAGTTGGAAATATTTATGTGATCTCAGTCACATTCATATGTAATGAGATTACTCTATTTATCCCACTGTAAGGTTAGTTTCCAGGAACAATTCCATGTTTCATTGCAGCAGTTCAATTGCATCACGACACAGAGCTGCAGGGCCAGAGACTGTTTGATTATATGATTTTGATATATGGCATTAGAAGTATGTGAGTAATGGAACTCATGTATGATAAAGTGTTTTTTAATTAAGGTATGTGCCTTTTTTAGACATAATGGTATTGCACACTAACAGAGTACAGTATAAATTACAGTGTAAATATAACATTAATATCCACTTGGAAACCAAAAATTTCATTTGACTCTATTGTGATATTTGCTTTATTGCAGTGGTCTGGAATTAAACCCAAAACATCTTCAAGGTATCCATGTGTAGAGTTGGAACAGAGCCCAACTCCCTTGGAAAGCCTAAAATATTTCCTATTTTACTGTTTGTAGTAAAACTTAGTTGACTCCTGCTTTAAAGAAAAAAAATAGTTAGCAAAGTTCTTATACTTGAGCCTGATGAAGAAATTCAAAATGACTTCAGACTTAAATATTAATTTACAACAGGGACATGATATTGAAATCACTTTATTTTTTACTATTTGATCCATGAGTGATTTATCTCATGGATACTGATACGATTATCATTGTTAAACTGACAAATGGTTGTAAAATACCCAAATGAACCTTGGTCAGTATAAAACAACTGAAGTAAAAAAGTTTAGGGGGAATGGCAATGATTATTGTATGCAGTGAATGAGTCCTTGCTACAGGAAATCAGCTACATCTAGAAATGTTCACTGGCTGAATAGCTCATAATGGGCCAGCCTCTAAAGTCAGACCTGAATTAAAACAAGGATCCTCACCTTCTACATTACCACAAGACTCCTGCATATAAACGGAAGAATCAGAGTGAAAAGACATACAATATTTCACTGCCTCAGCTCAGGTCATGATCCCGGAGTCCTGGGATCGAGCCCCATGTCGGGCTCTCTGCCCCGCAGGGACCCTGCTTCCTCCTCTCTCTCTGCCTGCCTCTCTGCCTACTTGTGATCTCTGTCTGTCAAATTAATAAATAAAATCTTTAAAAAAAAATATGAGGCCCAGTCATGTTAGAATTTCAGCTAATACTATTTTGGTACTAGCAATACTTGAGATAGAGTTGTATAAAAAAAAAGTTTTACTTGGAATTAGAACTTGACTAAATATGCTGCATTTTTATTTGCTAAATCTAGTACCCTACTCCATGGAGAACATAAAAACATTAAGAAATCTATAACCAATATCTCAGAAAGATAGAAGATATGTGGCAACTAGGAAGAGGAGTCAAGTGGGAGCATTACCCCTTTGAAAATAGCAAAATCTCCATAGTGTATCTGAGGTTTAAAATATAAAATCCCCAGGGCACCTGGGTGACTCAGTGGATTAAAGCTTCTGCCTTTGGCTCAGGTCAGGATCCCAGGGTCCTGGGATCCAGCCCCAGGGTCCTGGGATCAGGCCAGGCATGAGGCTCTCTACTCAGCACGGAGCCTACTTCCCCCTCCCTTTCTGCCTACTTGTGATCTCTGCCTGTCAAATAAATAAATAAAATCTTTAAAACATAAATAAATAAAATAAAAAATCCCCATCATAATATAGGATGGGAAGAAGTTTCCATACTCCCCATGTTTCCTTCTTATTGTTATTTTGTTTCATTGATGTAAACTTTGTTTCCAAAATCCCAAATGAAATAATCTCAGTCAATGTAGGTGAATATAAAATCAAACATATCCAAATTTTATTGCCTGGAAGGACTGACAGTAGTTCATAAACTATAATAAGAAAAAAGTAACCTGGATTTCTTAATAAAATACAAGTCACAGTGTCTCACACTTATGTATTCTGATTAAGTATATCTGGATTGGGCCTTAAGAAATTTTATTTTAACAAACAACTGAGGCAAGACTCTGATCACATTTTGAGAAAAATTGGTTTAGCACTTGCTAAATCTTCTATATCATCAGATACACATATATTTATAATGCATATGAATGAGTTGATGGAATCTTATTTTTTTCCCAGATAACACTCTTTATTAATAATTGTGAAAGAGGGGATCAAAACTGTGTTAATGTTTTTGCATTTAGAAGGCAAAGACCTCATAAGCAACAATGAGAGGAAACTTTTTTACAAAACTGAAAGTTTGTCTGGGTTAGACTGGAACTGGGGCCTGAAGACGAAGCAGGTCAGGTCCTCTCAGTGATCCAGTAGCTACTAGTCTCCATCTTTTGCAATGAACCTATAATAGCTGGAGACTGAAAAACACCGATTTTAGAGTAAGCAACTCTGATTTTCGACTCCTGGGAGCATAAATATTTCAGGAATGCATATCCTGAGTAGAAAGCGAAAGAAAAATGTTCTGAAAGTGTTCCTATCTTTGGAAGGGAAGAGGAGGTGTCATTAAACAACATGAAGAAGAGTGAGGAGAGCGGCAGTGTCACTGGTGCCCACACTGAATGTTACAGAACCTTGATTAATGCATGAAAAATAGAAACCACAACACTAATATCAGTGGGGGCTTACCACAAACCAGTCGTTTTGTCAGTGTTTCACATCTAACTCCCACTTATCCTTACAGGACCTCTGAGAAGTAAATATCAGCATGAACTTCATTTCTAGGTAAGAACACTGAGGCAGAAGATTAAGTGGCTGGTAAAGTACTTCCTGTTAAGTGAATTAGCCACATGAATAGTAAATGGCTTTATCTAGGCCTTTTAACTAGGCTGACTTTTATGAGTAATGTAAAGAAAAAAATTTTAAGGATTCATTTACTTATGGGGGGGCAGTGTACATGAGCAAGTGGGGGAGGGGCAAAAAGGAGAAGGAGAGACAGTCTTAGCCAGACTCTAAGCTGAGTGTGGAGCCCAATGGGGGACTAGATAGAGGGCTGGATCTTACGACCCTGAGATTATGACCTGAGCCAAAATCAAGACTTGGAGGCTCAACTGACTGTGCCACCCAGGCACTCCAGTAATGCAAGGAAAATTTAAACACTGATCAAAATATTACTGAGTAAAATATTACTAGATTATCCCTAAGAGAAGATCCATCTTAAGCTAACTCAATTCCTGGTTATATCATTCTGTTTAAAGCAAATGATGACTAATTGTTTCCATTTAAAATTGTTTCCATGTAGCACAATGTTCTTGTTCTTTAAAACTTAAAGGTTTAATGCTATTTGTTTTTTCTAGATCCTGTTCTATTTGAGTATGAACACTGGAAGGAAATATCTAGACATTCTCCCCAAATTTATCTTAGAGCTGACATCAAGCTTTTTATAAACTCTTTCAGTGATCATTTCATTTGTTTGTTTATCATGTTCTCTGTGGGTGAGTTTGTCATTTAGATTTGTCTCTTTTTCTGAAAGAAATAGGATTTAATCTTATGTAAGTCTCATATAGCAGACATGTCTTTTCATCATGTCTATAAATTTACTCTCCTAGTGTTTAAAATGCAATTTAAGTTCAACAAATCCCTCAAATTAAACCAAATGAGCACTGCAAGTGATATATCCTAATTATTTCTGGAATAGGACTCAAGAAAAGCCATTCTGGAATAGCAAATGACAGCTTTCATATCACCTTCTAAACCACTGGGCTGCAGCTGATCTCCTCAGTGGAGAATGTTAAAGGTGAGGATAAGAGTATTTGTAATAAAATCATCAAGCTGGGTATAGCAGAACTTGCCTGCATGTGCATCTGTGTGTGTGTGTGTGTGTGTGTAACAACAGTCACAGTCAATACACTTCTTTTTTTTTTTTTTTTTTTAAGATTTTATTTATTTGACAGATAGAGATCACAAGTAGGCAGACAGAGGCAGGCAGAGAGAGAGAGGAGGAATCAGGCTCCCTGCCGAGCAGAGATCCCGATGTGGGGCTCGATCCCAGGACCCTGGGATCATGACCTGAGCCGAAGGCAGCGGCTTAATCCACTGAGCCACCCAGGCGCCCCAGTCAATACACTTCTTAGGAATGGAAAGTGAACGTCCTCCTATGTGTTCTTCAGACTTGAAACTTCTATTAGGGACATTAGAGGGAATGCTTTTTTAGATACTATAACTGAGCTCCTGGCTATGAGATCAACTGAGAAAAAAAAATAAGGGAGAACAGGTATATACAGTAATATCAAAGCATTGGTAAGCTAGCATAAAGAGAAAAAGCTCAGAATGAGGCCATGATATTGCTGAAACACATGGACTGAGGAACGGGCTGAACCAAACAAGATTACATTTACCGAGGACAAAAGTAAACTCCTTTAGGTACTAAAATTTAAAGCTCCCAATGTACAAATAAATGTAAGGAGAAACCTAAGAAGTGGAACATTAAGAAAGAAAATCTTAAGAATGTTGTCTACACTAAGCTTGCTATAAGAATTTGATATGGTTGCCAAAGTTAGTGTGATTGCCAGCAAACACTTTCTAGAAACAACCATCTTCAAAAGTAAAGTCTTCTCTCAAAGTTTCTATTTCTTTCTGTATTTTCTACCTTGACTGGAGAAGTATTTAACTTCTTGGCCAATAGAAGTTCATCTCCCTGACAAATTTTGTGATTCCCATAATTTTACTAATGCTTTTTAACCCTGGCTATACTTCTAAGTCCCCTGTAGAGCTTTATAAAAATACAAATATTTGAACCAAGAACATTCAGGTTTTATGGGTCCTGCCACTTCTTGTTAATTTGGAGGTAGGATTTATATCCCTTAAGAAAAATAATACAAAATTACATTTCGTAAGCTGTTATGAAAGTGAATATTATTTAGAACAAGACAAGAAACCACGGCCAATTATAAATAGTTAAAAACTGACAAATACACAAATATAAAACAACAGAAAATAACAATGCTAATTATTTTTGAACATATATTATTACCTATAATAATAAGTTTGCGAAGTATTCTTCCAGAGGAAATGGAATTATAGTTTAGTATTTTCCCTAACATGTTTAATTGAAATTCTTTTGTCTTAATTTTAGTATAGGGGAAAAAAAATCCTTCTTCACATTCATCATTGATAATGTCATGTCCACTTTTAGTATGGTTGACAAATTTGGGGGGAAAATATCAAGTTTATTTTACATATGAACTGTAAAATGTCAGAGCATGTTAAATTTTCTTGTGCTTCAACTGAATTTTAAACTCTTTGAATTGAGGCATTTGTTAATGAATTTGTTCTCTACATATATTTTGAGGAACATGTTATGAGTTTTGGGTGTTTTTGATCCCAACCAGTAGTTCATGGTTCATCACTAAGAAATACTAATCTTTTTCTCATGTGGTCATGTGACTTAATACTTTGTGTCAATTGTATTATCAAACAGTCCAAGAACTTATTACTTCTCATCAACATTTATTTAATGAAAAATGATCCGAACTTGGTATAATCAAAATTTTATGCCATAAATTATTTCTTAGTTTCATGATACATTTTCTTAGTTTCACATGGAAAGATATAAAATAAGAGTAGCTTGTGGATAATTTTATAATGTGCATGATGGCTTAAGCAGTATATTCCTAAGAGGTAAGTACTTCCATTTTGATTAGATATCCATGGGAATATAATTCTCTGCTTGCAATTTTACAATTCTGATAACTGGGATAATTTTTCAACAGACTAGCTTCTGGCTCCATACATTTCAAACTTTGTGTCCCCTTCATTACTCAGGTAACTTTAATGTCAGAAATCAAATTCATAAGATGAAACATCCTTGGGCCCTGCAGCTCTGCGTCGTGATGCAATTGAACTGCTGCAGTGAAACATGGATTTGTCCCTGGAAACTAATCTTACAGTGGGATAGACAGAGTAAACTCATTACACATGAAAGTGACTGGGATCATGTAAATATTTCCAACGAAAGCCAAACTCGACTAAAATTTCCCTTAATCTAGTCCATAGGCAAAAGGAACCACAACAAAAACAGTAAAGGAGATTTTTATGACTCCTTTCAAACAGCAGAAATATACATTAAAATTGAAAATTAAACTTTTCACATAATTCCTTATAAATACCTGATGTGTGGTGCTTATCTCTTTTGAAAGTTTTACTAATTCTAGGCTTTAATTTAAGACTAACTAGGAGTATCAATGTATTACCAAAAATATATTTGTTATTTCAACCAAATAATAATAATTATAGCAAAAACTTATAGTAGCAATCCTTGGTGGAATGGTTACCAGCACTATTCTAAGCCTTTTTCATATATGAACTAATTTCTACTTCACAGCAATCACTGTACAATTATCCTCCTGACGAAAGTGGGGCACATGGGCTACAATCTGTGCCTGAAGTTTCACAGCCAGTGAATGGCACCATCCTGATGTGGCCCCAGACAACCGGGTCCCACAGCCTTTATGTCTCTGGAGAGTTACAGTTACATAGCAAGACACACACTGAAGTATCTAAGTTGAAGATGTTATCTTAGTGCCTTCTAGCTTGTGGACATCCTGTCTTCTGGTCAGATGCAAGCTACATGAATTGATCTGTGTCATCAACATCTAGATACTTTTCATTTTTGACTCTCACTAAAGCCATGCTTTTATCTTTGGAAGACATTTTGCTCATTCACAAATGTCACTTAGGATTTTAATTCTTTTCAAAGAGTGCATGTTACTAGGTAGTTACAGAGTCCTAGTTACTAGAGATTACAGAATTCTCCTTTGAAGCTTCACACACTTTTAGGTGCACTATCAGCCTAGTCACTTACCCAGATATACATGCATACATGTGTGTGTGCATGAGTGTTTGTATACACACAGTAATACACATGCATGCATGCATCTGTATCTGTACTTATATACAAATTTATATACACAGACACACACTCACATAAGCTTTCTCGTGTATTTTTTGTTTTTTGTCTCCCATTGTAGAGCAGAATATATGGAGTTTGATTTTTTTAAAATATTTTATTTATTTGACAGAGAGAAATCACAACTAGGCAGAGAGGCAGGCAGAGAGAGAGAGGAGGAAGCAGGCTCCCTGCGGAGCAGAGAGCCCGATGTGGGGCTCGATCCCAGGACCCTGAGGTCATGACCTGAGCCAAAGGCAGCGGCTTAACCCACTGAGCCACCCAGGAGCCCCCATGGAGTTTGATTTTTTAAAGGGAGATAAGAAAAGCATTGACATGACTTTAAAAGTAAAAAGAATCAGGGACACCTGAGTGGCTCAGATGGTTAAGCGTCTGATCTAGTTTGGGTCAGGTCATGAACTCATGGGTGTTGAAATCGAGCCCCATGTAAGGCTCTGAACTGAGGGCAGTCTGAAGATTCTTTTCCTCTACCCCTTCCCCCACACCCATGGGTACATGCTCTCTGTCTCACATAAACAAATAAATAAATAAAAATGTAAAAATGTAACAAGAATCTGGTGGACACTCAAAGAAAGATGAATAATGAGAAACAAGACTCTCAGGGCAGAAATATGTAAGTTTCATAGACATGATTTTTTTAAAAAGATTTTATTTATTTATTTGAGAGAGAGAGTGAGCATAAACAGGGGAGGGACAGTCGGAGAGGGAGAAGCAGACTCCCCAATAAGCATTGAAGCCGGGCACTGAGCTCCATCCCAGGACTTGGGATCAGGACCTGAGTGGAAGTCAGATGCTTCATTGACTGAGCCACCCCAGGCGCCCCAATGGACATGAGTTTTAATCTTCCTCAACATCTCTCACTAGTACAGAGCTTGACAAAAAGCCTTTAATTATATAATAACCTTGAACTATTTGAGAAAGAGCTTACAGGTTGACATAAAGCAATTTAAGAGAACTGTGCTCAATTTAAAGGAAGGTAAGATACTACTTGAAAAGTTCTATTATTTTTTCCCATAGCAATAAACTCAGGTAAACTGTTGAAAATGTTGTTTTAAATAGTGGATATACAGATATCTTCAGAGAGCACTTCTCATGTTTCACATACATAATTTAGATAAACACAACAAATTATATTTGTATTTAAAAGAAAATATATTCTAAATAAAATTATACATTTATACATATATACACTATAATATTTTATATGCACACATATGTATTTGTTCAAATATTAGAATCAGCTAAAAGTTAAAAATCAGATTTTAGAATTTGGCACTTACAGTGGCATATAGTGCTGGATTCTGAAGTCCTGAAACTTCTCTTATTTACTAGCTTTGTAACCTTGGGCAGTCATAGTATTTAACCTGTCTGACCTCACTTCTCTCATTAAAAAACTCAGGTATAGTAGACCTGAGGTAGTATGAGGTCCAATTAAGGTCACTTTTTAAAGCACGCAGAAGGCTACTTCATGGAATCTAAACCTTCATTAAATGGTAACTCTTTTTAATTGTGTGTATGTCTATGTTTGCTGGGAGAGGGGAGAGAGTGTGCAAGAGAAACACCATGTTATGTGTTGTACGTACACATATGTTGTGTGTTTATAAGGTTGCAGAGCTATATAAAGTTCATAAGCATTATAAAGTTACAGATATAAGAAATGATAAAGCCATTTCAGTTGGTTTCAAAGTATACCACTATCTTTGTTGCCACTTTCAGGAAATATGTTCAGAAACATTAAAGATGTTTTAAAACATTTTTTTTCTGTTAGAAATGTATACCTAAAGTTTTAGTTCAATGATTATGACTAAAAATAGGAGTGGAGGAATAGCACTGGTAAATACGGTATATAATACATAGTACATACACACGATTTCCTTGTTATCATTAAAACTCTTACATATAAGCAAATACTATCTTTTTTTTTTAAAGATTTTATTTTTATTTATTTGACAGACAGAGATCACAAGTAGGCAGAGAGAGAGGGGAAGGGAAACAGGCTCCCTGCTGAGCAGAGAGCCCGATGCAGCAGTCGATCCTAGGATGCTGGGATCATGACCTGGCGGAAGGCAGAGGCTTTAACCCATTGAGCCACCCAGGCGCCCCAGCATATACGATCTTTAAAATTAAGTTTTATTTTAATCACTGAGTGCTTATCAGGACAAGTGCACTCCTTAATCCCATCACTTATTTTACTCATTCCCCCCAACCAACCTCTCCTCTGTTAACATCAGTTTGTTCGCTACAGTTAAGAGTCTGTTTCTTAGTTTGCCTTCCTTTTTCCCCTATGCTCATTTGTTTTATTAAATTCCACCTATGAGTGAAATTGTATGGTATTTGTCTTTCCCTGACTGACTTGTTTCGATTAACATTATACTCTCTTGCTCCAACCATGTCATTGCAATTGGCAAGATTTCATTCTTTCTGTGGCTGAATAATATTCCATTGTGTGTGTGTGTGTGTGTGTACATATAAAACACTTCTTTATTCATTCATGAAACAATACACATGTGGGTTGTTTCCATACCTTGGCTATATGTATCAAAAACATAGGGATGCATTTATCCCTTTGAATTAGTGTTTTTATATTCTTTGGGCAAATACCCAGTAGTGCGATTGCTGGATCATAGATGGTTCTATTTTTAACTTTGAAGGACCACCAGAGGTCCTTCTTTTCCTTTTCCAGAGTGGCTGCTCCAGTTTGCATTACCACTAACAATGAAAGAGGTTCCCCTCTCCCCACAGCTTCATCAACACCTGTTATTTCTTGCATTGTTGATTTTAGCCATTCTAACAGCTGTGAGGTGATACCTCATTGTAGTGTTGATTTTCATTTCCCTGATGACAACTGAGGATGAACATATTTTCAAGTGTTTCTTGGCCAACTGGATGTCTTCTTCAGAGAACTGTCTGTTCAAGTCTTCTGTCCATTGTTAAATTAGATTTTGGCGGGGGGGGGGGGTTGTGTGTTGAGTTTGATAAGTTCTTTATATTTTTTGAATACTAACCCTTCATCAGACATGTCATTTACAATTATCTTTTCCCATTCCATAGGTCGTCTTTTGGTTTTGCTGATTGTTTCCTTAAACATAAATGATTCTGAATTTTCAAGTCCCTTCTATTACAAAAGTATATAGATTTATAAATGAAGTGGTTGGTAGTCAAATAAGCATAATGAATGATGCATGCCTGAGACAACTATTTGTTGTTAATAGAAAGTTATATATTTGGGGATAAAACATTTAAGAGGAGTGAAAAAAAATCACCAAAAACTCTATCTTATTTATATTTCTTAATTATAATTTAAGGACATATTAAAATATTAATCTTTAAAAATGGCCAAATATTTCTATTTACTTTGTTATATCTCTACTATTTACTGATGTATTACATTATTTTCAGGTGTACAACATAGTCAGTCAACAACACTGTACCTTATAGTATCTCACCACAAATGTAGCTGCCATCTGATATCCCTACTAATTTTGAAGGAAAATGTGCCATGAGTGATTTGTTATGGATTCAATATGCTCCCTTAAACAAAGTTATGGTTTTTTTATTATTCAGTCTGGATATGTAAAATAAGTAGTTCTTTGAATGCATCCATATTATAATTTTTTTTTTTTAACTATGGAATGGTCTAGGAATAGCCTGGTGGCCTGTCAGTGTGTTAATGACATGGCTACTTGTGCCAATAATGAAAATGAAATACATTTAAGAATTAGATGCCATGTTTAACTTATTACTTTTATGGAACATTGATTTGGAATTGGTGAAAACATCTATTTTATTTAATTTTTGCGTTTGTTAAATTTAAAAATACGTGATGAATAATTGCAACCAGGATGTCCTTCAGTAGGAGAAAGGGTGAACAGACTGTAGTTCAGGGGCACCTGGGTGCCTTAGTCAGTTAAGCATCGACTCTTCATTTCAGCTCAGGTCATGCTCTCAGGGTTGTGAGACCAAGCTCTCTGAGATTCTCTCTCTTCTTCTGTGCCCCCCACCCTGCCCTCACTTACACACACACACTCTCTCTTTCTCTATAAGAAAAAATGTAGTACTGCCACACAGAAGAATACTATTCAGAACTAAAATGAGAAATATGTTATTGATTCATGCCACAATATGAATAAATCTTTTTTAAAAAATTTTAATTCCAGTGTAGTTAACAGTGTTAAATTAGTTTCAGGTGTACAATATAGTGATTAAATAGTTCCAAATATTACTCCATGCTCATCGTGGTAAGTATACTCTAAATCTCCTTCACCTATTTCACCATCCCCCCCGTCCTCAACTCCACCACCTTCCTGGTAACCATTTATTTGTTCTCTATACTCAAGAGAATGTTTTTTGGTTTGTCTCTCTTTTGTTTTTCCTTTGTTCATTTGTTTTGTTTCTTAAGTTACATATATGAGTTTATATCTTAATATCTTAAAGAATTCTTTAAAAAGGAAAGTAAACCCAAAAGGATCCATGTTGTATCTTTCCATTCATATGACAGTTTGGGAAGCAAAACTTTAGTGACAGAAAATAGATCAGTTGTTGCATAAGGGTTTGGGAAAGAGAATACACAATGGAAATTTTGGGGTTAGGAATTGTTCTATACAGTAACAGAGGTGGTGATGCATGGCTCTATACATTTGTTAAAACTAGTAGAACTTTTTTTTTAAGTCTTTTTTTTTTTTAAGATTTTATTTATTTATTTGACAGACAGAGATCATAAGTAGGCAGAGAGGCAGGCAGAGAGAGAGGAGTAAGCAGGTTCCCTCCTGAGCAGAGAGCCCGATGGGGGGCTCGATCCCAGAACTCTAGGATCATGAACTGAGCCGAAGGCAGAGGCTTTAACTCACTGAGCCACCCAGGTGCCCCAAAACTAGTAGAACTTTACCTCAAAAGTGTTTTAATGTACAAACCCAAAAAATCAACCAGCATTTCAGGGATCTAAGGATGGAATGCAGGCTGTGACAAATGGATCTGACAGTATTATGGATGTATGGTATGACTGTAATGAAAAGTTAGGTAAATAAAAAAGTTGTCCTAACACTTTGGAAAATAGTGTTTGGACAGAAAATTGTAAGGGTAAAGACAAAAGGAACTATACATAAATACTGCATGCTGATAATTTTTTTTTCATGGGGGACACATTAATAATTTTAATTCTGCTTTACATGTAGTAGCATTGAGCAGGTACATGGGCAGTGGCTAGTGAGAGCCAGGTTTCTCACTGTAGGGAAGAAAGTTATAGTATGCAAACTGGAAATCTAGAAAAGACTATGATAATGGGCCAGAGTCAAAGGTATAAGTATGAACTCAGGTTTAGGTAATTTATATAGAGAGATATATTATACAAGATAGCTAAGAAGATAATTACAGAAAGAAATGTGATAGCCCAGATTGAATCCCAGAAAAAAAAGGGGGGGCACTGAGAGAAAAACTGGTGAGATTCAAATAAAGTATGAGGTTTAGTTAAGAGTAAGTTACCAAAATGTTGGCTTCTTAGTCTTGACACATGTACTGTCGCAATATAAGGTCATAACGTAATGAGAAACTGGACCTAGGACGTAAGAAAACATGCTGCACTATCTTTGCAACTTCTCTGTAAACTGAAAAAAAAAAAAAAAAGATTCCCAAACAAGTGCTTACTGAAAAATGCATGATAACCACAGGATAAGTTTTGTAAGAATTTAGTTTTATTTTTACTTCTTAAATATGGTTTCCCAAACTCAAAGATTATATATTTAACAATGTGTTCCTCCTTCTAGAAATGAATTGGCTTAATAACAGGCTATGTTCTTTCACATGGAAGCTACTTGACAGCTTGGGTCTGTAGGCAGTGTGCCAATCTACAGAGGTGGCTTTGGGTGTTAAGAACTCATGGGAGGCTTGCTGTTGTAAAATCACAGCATCAACTGCCAAAATCCAACAGTAAGAGGCTCCAGAAAGGAGTGAAATAACGTGAAAATGTTGGAAATTCAGAGAATACCAACACAAAAAAATATATATACAGGACCATTCCATCCAATTTAGAAAGACATATTTATGCCTCCACATAGGTTACCCAATTTTTTCTTAGAACAATATGTTGTTTATTGTGTATATATTACATCAGTTCATGCCATAGGGTCTGTTTGGAATGTCTGTATTAGAAAAGGATTCATATCATTAAAAACAAAGATTTAGGGGGGGAGGAGTCAAGATGGCGGAGAAGTAGCAGCCTGAGACTACATCAGGTAACAGGAGATCAGCTCGATAGCTTATCTAAACATAGCAAACACCTACAAATCCAACGGGAGAGCGAAGAGAAGAAGAACAGCAACTCTAGAAACAGAAAATCAACCACTTTCTGAAAGGTAGGACTGGCGGAGAAGTGAATCTAAAACGACAGGAAGATAGACCGCGGGGGGAGGGGCCGGCTCCCGGCAAGCGGCGGAGGAACGGAGCACAAAATCAGGACTTTTAAAAGTCTGTTCCACTGAGGGACATTGCTCCAGGGGCTAAACCGGGGTGAAGCCCACGCGGGGCCAGCGTGGCCCCAGGCCCCGCAAGGTCACAGAAGGATCGGGGGTGTCAGAGTGTCGGAGAGCTCTCAGGTATTAGAACGGAGAAACCGGCTGCAAAGACAGAGCCGAGGACTGAACTCTCAGCTCCAGGTTACCTTGAACTGGTCGCGGGCTGGGTGAGCTCGGAGCGCGGCTAGAGGCTGGGGATACGGGAGTGATTGGGTGCTGTCCTCTGGGGGCGCACTGAGGAGTGGGGCCCCAGGCTCTCGGCTCCTCCGGGCCGGAGACTGGGAGGCCGCCATTTTCATTCCCGTCCTCCGGAACTCTACGGAAAGCGTTCAGGGAACAGAAGCTCCCAAAAGCGAACCCGAGCCGATTACTTAGTCCGGCCGCCGGTAAGGGCGGTGCAATCCCGCCTCGGGCAAAGACACTTGAGAGTCACTACAACAGGCCCCTCCCCCAGAAGATCAACAAAATATCCAGCCAGGACGAAGTTCATCTATCAAGGAGAAAGCAGATTCAATTCCTAAGAGAGCAGAGCAATTCCAGAGGAGGAGAAAGCAAAGCACGGAACTCATGGCTTTCTCCCCATGATTCTTTAGTCTTGCGGCTACTTCAATTTTTTTTTCTTTTTTCAATTTTTTATTTTTTTTCCTTTTTTCAATTTTTTTTCTTTTTTCTTTTTCTTCTTCTGCTAAATTTTTTTAAAAACTTTTACCCTTTTCTTTTTTAACGTTTTTTGACTAGTTCATCTAAATATATATATTTTTTCTTTCTTTTTTATATTTTTTTATTTGTTTTATTTTTTAAATTTTTTTCTTTTTTTTTCAGAACCTGTTTTTTATCCCCTTCCCCCCCCCCCCACAATTTGGGGTCTCTTCTGATTTGGTTACAGCGCATTTTTCCGGGGTCTTTGCCACCCTATTAGTACTTTATTTGCTCCTTCATATCCTCTTATCTGGACAAAATGACAAGGCGGAAAAAATCACCACAAACAAAAGAACAAGAGACAGTACCGAAGGCTAGGGACTTAATCAACACAGACATTGGTACTATGTCAGATCAAGAGTTCAGAATGACGATTCTGAACATTCTAGCCGGGCTCGAAAAAGGCATGGAAGATATTAGAGAAACCCTCTCTGGAGATATTAAAGCCCTTTCTGGAGAAATTAAAGAACTAAAGTCTAACCAAGTTGAAATCAAAAAAGCTATTAATGAGGTGCAATCAAAAATGGAGGCTCTCACTGCTAGGATCAATGAGGCAGAAGAAAGAATTAGTGATATAGAAGACCAAATGACAGAGAATAAGGAAGCCGAGCAAAAGAGGGACAAACAGCTACTGGACCATGAGGGGAGAATTCGAGAGATAAGTGACACCATAAGACGAAACAACATTAGAATAATTGGGATTCCAGAAGAAGAAGAAACAGAGAGGGGAGCAGAGGGTCTATTGGAGAGAATCATTGGAGAGAATTTCCCTAATATGGCAAAGGGAACAAGCATTAAAATCCAGGAGATGCAGAGAACCCCCCTCAAAGTCAACAAGAATAGGTCCACACCCCGTCACCTAATAGTAAAATTTACAAGTCTTAGTGACAAAGAGAAAATCCTGAAAGCAGCCCGAGAAAAGAAATCAGTAACATACAATGGTAAAAATATTAGATTGGCGGCAGACTTATCCACAGAGACCTGGCAGGCCAGAAAGAGCTGGCATGATATATTCAGAGCACTCAACGAGAAAAACATGCAGCCAAGAATACTCTATCCAGCTAGGCTATCATTGAAAATAGAAGGAGAGATCAAAAGCTTCCAGGACAAACAAAAACTGAAAGAATTTGCAAACACCAAACCAGCTCTCCAGGAAATATTGAAAGGGGTCCTCTAAGCAAAGAGAGAGCCTAAAAGTAGTAGATCAGAAAGGTACAGAGACAATATACAGTAACAGTCACCTTACAGGCTACTAATGGCACTAAATTCATATCTCTCAATAGTTACCCTGAATGTTAATGGGCTAAATGCCCCAATCAAAAGACACAGGGTATCAGAATGGATAAAAAAACAAAACCCATCAGTATGTTGCCTACAAGAAACTCATTTTAGACGCGAAGACACCTCCAGATTTAAAGTGAGGGGGTGGAAAACAATTTACCATGCTAATGGGCATCAGAAGAAAGCTGGAGTGGCAATCCTTATATCAGATCAATTAGATTTTAAGCCAAAGACTATAATAAGAGATGAGGAAGGACACTATATCCTACTCAAAGGGTCTGTCCAACAAGAAGATCTAACAATTTTAAATATCTATGCCCCTAACGTGGGAGCAGCCAACTATATCAACCAATTAATAACAAAATCAAAGAAACACATCAATAATAATACAATAATAGTAGGGGACTTTAACACTCCCCTCACTGAAATGGACAGATCATCCAAGCAAAAGATCAACAAGGAAATAAAGGCCTTAAATGACACACTGGACCAGATGGACATCACAGATATATTCAGAACATTTCATCCCAAAGCAACAGAATACACATTCTTCTCTAGTGCACATGGAACCTTCTCCAGAATAGATCACATCCTGGGTCACAAATCAGGTCTCAACCGGTATCAAAAGATTAGGATTATTCCCTGCATATTTTCAGACCACAATGCTCTGAAGCTAGAACTCAATCACAAGACGAAAGCTGGAAAGAACCCAAATACATGGAGACTAAACAGCATCCTTCTAAAGAATGAATGGGTCAACCAGGAAATTAAAGAAGAATTGAAAAAATTCATGGAAACAAATGATAATGAAAACACAACAGTTCAAAATCTGTGGGACACAGCAAAGGCAGTCCTGAGAGGAAAATATATAGCGGTACAAGCCTTTCTCAAGAAACAAGAAAGGTCTCAAGTACACAACCTAACCCTACGTGTAAAGGAGCTGGAGAAAGAACAAGAAAGAAACCCTAAACCCAGCAGGAGAAGAGAAATCATAAAGATCAGAGCAGAAATCAATGAAATAGAAACCAAAAAAACAATAGAAAAAATCAATGAAACTAGGAGATGGTTCTTTGAAAGAATCAATAGGATTGATAAACCCCTGGCCAGACTCATCAAAAAGAAAAGAGAAAGGACCCAAATCAATAAAATCATGAATGAAAGAGGAGAGATCACAACTAACACCAAAGAAATACAGACAATTATAAGAACATACTATGAGCAACTCTACGCCAACAAATTGGCCAATCTGGAAGAAATGGATGCATTCCTAGAGACATATAAACTACCACAACTGAACCAGGAAGAAATAGAAAACCTGAACAGGCCCATAACCAGTAAGGAGATTGAAACAGTCATCAAAAATCTCCAAACAAACAAAAGCCCAGGGCCAGACGGCTTCCCAGGGGAATTCTACCAAACATTTAAAGAAGAACTCATTCCTATTCTCCTGAAACTGTTCCAAAAAATAGAAATGGAAGGAAAACTTCCAAACTCATTTTATGAGGCCAGCATCACCTTGATCCCAAAACCAGACAAGGATCCCACCAAAAAAGAGAACTACAGACCAATATCCTTGATGAACACAGACGCAAAAATTCTCGCCAAAATACTAGCCAATAGGATTCAACAGTACATTAAAAGGATTATTCACCACGATCAAGTGGGATTTATTCCAGGGCTGCAGGGTTGGTTCAACATCCGCAAATCAATCAATGTGATAGAACACATTAATAAAAGAAAGAACAAGAACCATATGATACTCTCAATAGATGCTGAAAAAGCATTTGACAAAGTACAGCATCCCTTCCTGATCAAAACTCTTCAAAGTGTAGGGATAGAGGGCACATACCTCAATATTATCAAAGCCATCTATGAAAAACCCACCGCAAATATCATTCTCAATGGAGAAAAACTGAAAGCTTTTCCGTTAAGGTCAGGAACACGGCAGGGATGTCCATTATCACCACTGCTATTCAACATAGTATTAGAAGTCCTAGCCTCAGCAATCAGACAACAAAAAGAAATTAAAGGCATCCAAATTGGTAAAGAAGAAGTCAAACTATCACTCTTCGCAGATGATATGATACTATATGTGGAAAACCCAAAAGACTCCACTCCAAAACTGCTAGAACTTGTACAGGAATTCAGTAAAGTGTCAGGATATAAAATCAATGCACAGAAATCAGTTGCATTTCTGTACACCAACAACAAGACTGAAGAAAGAGAAATTAAGGAGTCAATCCCATTCACAATTGTACCCAAAACTATAAGATACCTAGGAATAAACCTAACCAAAGAGACTAAGAATCTATACACAGAAAATTATAAAGTACTCATGAAAGAAATTGAGGAAGACACCAAAAAATGGAAAAATGTTCCATGCTCCTGGATTGGAAGAATAAATATTGTGAAAATGTCTATGCTACCTAAAGCAATCTACACATTTAATGCAATCCCTATCAAAATACCATCCATTTTTTTCAAAGAAATGGAACAAATAATCCTAAAATTTATATGGAACCAGAAAAGACCTCGAATAGCCAAAGGAATATTGAAGAACAAAGCCAAAGTTGGTGGCATCACAATTCCAGACTTCAAGCTCTATTACAAAGCTGTCATCATCAAGACAGCATGGTACTGGCACAAAAACAGACACATAGACCAGTGGAACAGAATAGAGAGCCCAGAAATCGACCCTCAACTCTATGGTCAACTAATCTTTGACAAAGCAGGAAAGAATGTCCAATGGAAAAAAGACAGCCTCTTCAATAAATGGTGCTGGGAAAATTGGACAGCCACATGCAGAAAAATGAAATTGGACCACTTCCTTACACCACACACGAAAATAGACTCCAAATGGATGAAGGACCTCAATGTGAGAAAGGAATCCATCAAAATCCTTGAGGAGAACGCAGGCAGCAACCTCTCCGACCTCAGTCGCAGCAACATCTTCCTAGGAACAACGGCAAAGGCAAGGGAAGCAAGGGCGAAAATGAACTATTGGGATTTCATCAAGATCAAAAGCTTTTGCACAGCAAAGGAAACAGTTAACAAAACCAAAAGACAGCTGACAGAATGGGAGAAGATATTTGCAAACGACATATCAGATAAAGGGCTAGTATCCAAAATCTATAAGGAACTTAGCAAACTCAACACCCAAAGAACAAACAATCCAATCAAGAAATGGGCAGAGGACATGAACAGACATTTCTGCAAAGAAGACATCCAGACGGCCAACAGACACATGAAAAAGTGCTCCACGTCACTCGGCATCAGGGAAATACAAATCAAAACCACAATGAGATATCACCTCACACCAGTCAGAATGGCTAAAATTAACAAGTCAGGAAATGACAGATGCTGGAGAGGATGTGGAGAAAGGGGAACCCTCCTCCACTGTTGGTGGGAATGCAAGCTGGTCCAACCACTCTGGAAAACAGCATGGAGGTTCCTCAAAATGTTGAAAATAGAACTACCCTATGACCCAGCAATTGCACTACTGGGTATTTACCCTAAAGATACAAACATAGTGATCCGAAGGGGCACGTGTACCCGAATGTTTATAGCAGCAATGTCTACAATAGCCAAACTATGGAAAGAACCTAGATGTCCATCAACAGATGAATGGATCAAGAAGATGTGGTATATATACACAATGGAATACTATGCAGCCATCAAAAGAAATGAAATCTTGCCATTTGCGACGGCGTGGATGGAACTAGAGCGTATCATGCTTAGTGAAATAAGTCAATCGGAGAAAGACAACTATCATATGATCTCCCTGATATGAGGACATGGAGAAGCAACATGGGGGGGTAGGGGGATAGGAGAAGAATAAATGAAACAAGATGGGATTGGGAGGGAGACAAACCATAAATGACTCTTAATCTCACAAAACAAACTGGGGGTTGCTGGGGGGAGGTGGGATTGGGAGAGGGGGAGCGGGCTATGGACATTGGGGAGGGGAGGCGAACCATAAGAGACTATGGACTCTGAAAAACAACCTGAGGGTTTTGAAGGGTCAGGGGTGGGAGGTTGGGGGAACAGGTGGTGGGTGATGGGGAGGGCACGTTTTGCATGGAGCACTGGGTGTTGTGCAAAAAGAATGAATACTGTTACGCTGAAAAAATTAATAAAAAGGGAAAAAAAAAACAACAAAAAAAACCAAAGATTTATAAAATATAAATTCCTGAAGAAACTCTGCTTTCAGTTTTGAAGATAGAGTGTTGCCATAATCTCCATGGAGACCTGGTGGCCTCCACTTTCAGAACAGGTGCCAAATTATCACATCTCTGCTCTCTGTGCCCTAACCACCAGGGAAAGGCTTACTTTCTCTAAATGAGACCATTTCTTTTTAAAAGGTATGCCTTCCGGGTGTGGTGCAAAAACAATAAATTCTGGAACACTGAAAAGAAATAAAATAAAATAAATAAAATAAAATTATGAAAGGTATGTCTTCCTTTTAAGCTAATAATTAGAAGGGTATAATTAGGAAATAAAATGACAAAATAAAAGGATAATTAAGGGAAGGATATATAGGTTTGTAATTTCTTAACTGAGACATTTGGGATCAGATGATTTTCAGAATTCTGAATTTTTTTATTTTATAAAGATAATTCATTACTTATACCATATGCTGCATAATATCTTGCTGGGCAGGATAGTATTCATGGATATTAATAGTTTTGCAGCAAATTTATGAACGTTCACAGTAAGTGAAATAAATAAAGGTTTTGGCAACAACCGAGTTCAGGTTTCTTTAGATTTTGCCACTATACAGGCCCAAAGTCCCACTAGTTTTTAGAATTTGTTTCCTTTTTTTTTAAAAAAAACTTCAGAATTGTTGATAAAGAATGTGACCTGTATAAACATTTTTCTTTCCTTTTCCAAAAATATTTATTTATTTATTTATTTATTTATTCATTCATTTATTTTAGAGAGAGAGTGAGGGAGTGTGTAGGGGGACGGGCAGAGTGAGAGGGAGAGAGAAACTCTAACAGACTCTACACTGAGCCTCTTGATGCTCGCTAGATCTCACAATCATGGGATCATGACCTGAACTGAAACCAAGAGTTGGACATCAACCGACTGCCCACCCAGACACCTCTTTATCTTTCTTTTTTTTTTTTTTTTAAAGATTTTATTTATTTATTTGACAGAGAGAGATCACAAGTAGACAGAGAGGCAGGCAGAGAGAGAGAGAGAGAGGGAACCAGGCTCGCTGCTGAGCAGAGAGCCCGATGCGGGACTCGATCCCAGGACCCTGAGATCATGACCTGAGCCGAAGGCAGAGGCTTAACCCACTGAGCCACCCAGGCGCCCCTCTTTATCTTTCTTATTAGAAATTCTACCTGTTTGAATTTCATACTCAACCTTAAGTACAAAATAACCCCAAACTTCCTAGAGGTCACAAAAAGGATGGCCATGCATCTGGTTTTGCATAGCAGGGACCGTTTTTGACTATCATCTGTGAGTATCATTCTGTTTAGCATTTAGTACTCTCTAAAGATCCTGGTTTGGATGATAACTTATGTAATCACCATAGTTAAAGCCTTTCTTGGAAAGGACTGTTCTACTTTGGCAAAACTTATACATGAGGACTAAAAGTCAACAAGGGAAGCCTGGAGACTTAGTGCATATGGAATACATGTGTCTGAACTTTAAACAATATTAGGTCATCATTTGACTGTAAAAAATTATAATAATAATGTGCATAATTTAAACTAAAGTGATTCTCCAAATATTTATACATGTTATTACAGTACCTTGCCTTACCTTTTCTGTCCCCAGTTTCTGCTCCCCAAAGCCAACCAATTATAATAGTTCAGTCAGATTTTCCTTCTTGGTAATTGATTTCCTCCACTATTTTAATAGATATTTCTTAAGCATCTACCACTCAACACTCCTTGTCGGCCATATAGTCTAGTGGTATGAATTATATGAATAGTGAAGAAATTATATGAATAGTTAATAGGCATATTAGATAACAGGGTAGAGGATAAAGGTCTTATGGAAAAAAGAAAATAGTTATAGTTAATTCAAAGTGCCAGAAGATGGAGTACTGTGTGCAATTTAAAATAAGATATTTGGGGTAGGTCTCATTGAAAAATGTGTGACTAAGAAAAATTTTAGAAGTGAAGGAGTTAGCCGTGGAGAGATCTGTAACAGTACTCCACCCAACCACTAGCTGCCCATTTTATGTGTTGTGCA
Source organism: Meles meles (assembly GCF_922984935.1). Lineage (NCBI taxonomy): Eukaryota > Metazoa > Chordata > Mammalia > Carnivora > Mustelidae > Meles > Meles meles. The sequence goes on from NC_060067.1 coordinate 160,393,295, forward strand.
GGGTATTAAAATGCCTAATAGCTTAGAGATCAATTAGTTTTTTTTTTTTAAATGGCTGTGCTTTTGGAGTTGTATATAGGACACCTTTTTCTTTGTCAAGTTTTTATTCAATTCCAGTTAGTTAACATACAGTGTAATATTAGTTTCAGGTGTAGAATTTGGTGATTTCATCACTTAAATACAATACCCTGTGCTCATCAGGCATGTCCTCTTTGATACCCATCACCTGTTTAACCCATCCGCCCCTGCCCACCTCCCCTCCACTACCTTCTTCTAAGCCAATTACATGTGGATTTTTCTCCTAAGTTTTCTTCTAGAAGTTTTATAGTTTTAGACTTTTATATTTAGGTCTATTATCTATTCTGAGTTGATTTTTGTACACTGTACAAAGTATAACACTTTTTTTTTGCATATAGATTCCCAGTTATCCTAGTACAATTTATTGAAAAGGCTATATAATTTCTCTCTTGCACCATCTGTGTTAAAAAAAGTTGTCTTTGTAAGTGTAGTTTATTTCTGAACTTTCTACTATGTTCTTGTCTATCTTCATGCCAACAACATGTTATTTTACTATAGTGTACACAAGCATTTTACCTTATATATTTTATAAATCTTACAATACATGGCTATTACTTCAGGAAAACAGCCATTTACCTTTCAAAGAGATATACATAATAAGGAAAAAAAAAAACCCTTTGCATTTACCTATATTGTAACCCTTTCCAATATTCTTCATATCTTTGGGTAGATTAGATATTTATCTGGTATCATTATCCTTCTTTGAGATTTCCATCAACATTTCTTGTTGTGTGAGAATGTTGGTCAAAAAGCCTTGCAAATTTTGCATGTCTGAAAATGTTTTTATTTACTTCACCATTTTTGAGAGTTTTCTGCCCATTATAAAATAAGGTTATTTTTGTTTTTAATTTTGTTTTAAAGATGAAACTCTACCATCTTCTTGCTTGTACCGGGTACGCCAAGAAATCTGCCATTATATTCACCGTTGTTCCTTTCCACAAAACAAGTCTTTTTTCTATGGCTGCTTTTAAGAATTTGTTTTTGTCGTTGGTATTTAACAAATTATTAGGATGTGCCTTAGCAAAGTTTTATTCATGTTTTCTGCAAGTGGATTTCAATAAACTTCTTGTTCCTATGAGATCTCATCAGGTTTGAAAAAACTCAGCCATGATTTCCTCTATTTTTATTCCTCTTCTTGCCTTTTTTTTGGGAGACCCAGTAACTTATAAATTAGGCTGCACAAAATCGTCCCTCATAATCTTTTCATTATTGAAAATTTTATTTTCCCCTCTGTGACATTTTTGATAGTTTCTATTGTCATTGCCTTCGTTTCCTCTAATATTTTCTTTTGCAAAATCCAATCTGCTATTAATCCTATCTGGGATACACTGCATCCCAGACATTGTAGTTTTTTTTTCTCTGTAACTTCGGTTCTCTTTTATTATTCTAAGTTCCTAATTTTTAAAATTCAGTTAAAATACCTATCTTAAAATCCTTTGCTGTTAATTCCAATATCTGTCAATTCTTCATTGGTTTTGATAGATTGACTATTCTCATCATGGATTGTTTTAGACTTCCCTCTATGCATGTTTCGTAATTTTTGATTGGATGCCAGATCTTGTCAATTTCCCTTGGCGGTTCTAGATACTTTTGTATTCCTATAAATCTTCTTAAGCTCTGTTTTGAGATGCAGTTTGTAGACAGTTTAATCTTTTCAGGGACTGTTTTTATACTTGTTTAGGTGGGTCTGAAAAAGTGATCAGTGTAGGACTAATTTCTCACTACTGAGAATAAACCTGCGAAAGTACTCTACTCAGTATCCTGTAAATTAATGATTTTTTTCAATCTGGCTGAGAACAGTTACTATTCTGGGCCTTGTGTGAGGTTCTTTCCTATCTTGCAGTAGTTTCCTTACATGTGTATGTTCATCAGCACTCTGCTAAATATTCAAGGAATTTCTACAGATCTCTGGGGTTCTGTTTCTGCGTAATTCTCTCTTCTATGATATACAGTCTTATGAGACCAAGTTGCCTTGATTGCCCTGGACTCTCAGCTCCACCTTCTCAATGTAAGGAAACTACTAGTGTTCCTCTCAGTTTCCTCTTCCTGCATTAATGGCTGGGAATTCTCTCAATGCAACTTGCAGAGAAATTGTGGGCCTCATCGTGTTTTTGCCCTGTCTCTCAGGAATCACTATTCTTTAGTAACCGATGTCCAGTGTTTTGAAATTTGTTATTTTGTGTATTTTGTCTGGAATTTTTTGGTGTTAAACACACACACACACACACACACACATCATTCCATTCTCTATACTCCACTGTAGTTTTCACTACTGTGTCATCACAAAAAAAACCCCAATGAATTAGTGTTAGGGGGAAACTCAGAATTCAAACTGATTGCTTCAGTCAGTCCAACCCTTATGGTTGAGATAAGTATCTCTGGCTTGCAGTAGGTTTCAATATAACTTAATTAAAAATAATTCTTATATCTTGAGGAGTTATTTCCAAATGCTAAGAAAAAGTCTTATAATGACATTTTCACAGCAAATCTGTGACTCTGGGTTGTTTTTTATTTACTTTCTGTATGGGTATTTTATGGTGCTGATCTAACATAGATGCTACGGTCATAATCTTATCTAGCATTACTTTTATTATAAAAGGAGTTGTAATGTTTATTTTTCTTCATGAATCATAAGAGAGTTTAGCCATTAGTTTAAAAAGACCCTCTATGCTTTGTAATCATACTTTTTATTCAGAACTATTTAATGCATTTTAAAGGTATCTTCATCAAATTATTTGTAGATGAAGCAGTTTTATATAACTACTTTCATAACAAGAGGTTGGAAAATCGGTGGTAAAATAGTGAACTCTGAAGATGGAAGGTTTATTGTAATTTTCCTCTTTTACACAAACAAAAGCTCAAGAGCCAAACTCATGGGAAAAACAAAAAAACAAACAACAAGGACAACAACAACAACAAAACCTGATAGAGGCTGCAGTTAGATAGGAGCAGGGAACAAGCATTTTCTGACTGATAAAGTGCAGAAACCAGGTTCCATACAGCTGGGACAGATCTCAGGGGATATGCATGTCTTCTTCCCCACGACTACTGCCCTTTAGTGAGGTATAGCTTCATTATAATACACTCATACTGTGGTTTTCAACCCCACAGGGTAAGGCTGCCATCTGACAAGAACCATATAGGACCAAAATCTCCCCCTCCCAACCAGTAGGAGGAGTCCCTTTGATAACTGGAGGCAACCTCAGTCAGAGACCACCCTAGGTATGACCCAAAACGTAAACACAAAAAGAAAAGACTTCTGCAGGTGCAGCTGCCACCACTGGGCTTACTCCTCTCACAATCATCAAAGGGTACTTTCACTTAATCAGCTACTGGATACTTGCTTGCTTAAGAGACTGGCTCTGAATCTTTCTTGGTCGAACTCAAGAACCCAGGCCTGGGAGGAACTCACTGTTAACAAAAATATGATTTTCTATTATAAATAGTACTAAAAATAAACAATATCTTTCAATTAGAATTTTTAAAGTCCCATGTATTGATTAAGAGGAGATACCTATTGTTAGGATGTAAATCTAAATTTTTGTACCACCAAGAAGATTACGAGGCAACTTGTGCCATTTTGTAGTGTCAGAAAGCAGTTATACAGATAAGCAATAACCTAGCATTAAGTATTAAATTAAAATGCACAAATGATCACAGAGAAGCCCAACAGAAGGTGTCCTGCACCCTGAATTGCCACAGGCACATTCTTATTTATTCTCTCTGTTGATGATAATTCTAGGCAGATGTAGGTTCTCAGAGGGAAGAGGAATAAATTGAGAATAGAGAGGATATTCCTTTTTTCATCCCGTATGAGGTATTTGCATTTTCATAAAAATCATCTTTTTAGAACTGCACTATACAAAACTATATTAGCTACATATTGTTAGTCTCCACGAGAATAAATAGACCTATGCTAGCAACTGGGTAAAAAGAAACTTGTTAAGTTCATTGTTTTTCAGAAAACATTTATCTTCCCCATCAATCAGTGCTTGAAGGACCAACACTTCCATTACACTTGGCAAACAAAGAAATATGGAGCTAAGTAAAGAGATAAGGAAACATAAAATTGAAATATATTTTCCATAGCAGGCTGAATAAAGATTTTTTTCTTTTAATTTTATGAAGTGGTTATTGTGCTCATCACACAGTATAAATATGATAAACATATTGTAAGAAAAACCAAAAGAGAATAATGGGTAAAAAAGAAAAAAAAAAACCTCACAAACTTTTCTGTGAAGATTTCTCATTCACAAAGTTTATGAGAAAGGCATTTTTTTCTTGGTAAATAAAAGAGGATTTTTTTTAATGTTTCTGTTATCATTCTTACATTAAGCCAAATTCCTAAAGTTGGGAAATTCTATTTTACCTACACCTGAAGGAAAAATAATAAGGATTAATGACTTGCTATGCTTGACTTATAGCCGATTTGTTGTAACACATTAAAAAGAAAACCACTATACAATAGTTATTAAGTCTTTTTGGAACCATAATAACTTATTGCTCTTAAATTTTTAGGATTATAAAGCATGGAAGGTAGAATTTGTAAAGATATACATATATACTGTGAAAGAAACTTAGTTCATACCTAAATTGATATACAAATTTCCTGACAAACTTTATTTCTATGAACTAGGGATGAATTTAACACTCTCCTGGGGTCTATTCAAAGTTTTCAAGGCTGGGGACTTGGCATAAGAACAATCCATAGAGAGTGATTGAAGAGTACTTTCAAAAAGGTGTTAAATGAAAGTTCTAGATTTTTATAGCCTTCACTTACAATTTACAGTACAGGTAGAGATATTACTTTTTCTGAATTGGGTATACAGAAACATGGGTCTCAAAAGAGTAGATATCATATTGATGAAAAAACTTGTAAGTAAATCTTGTATAATCGCTGATACTTCAAAAAAAGTTGTTTGAGCATAGACTTCAGGGCGTATTTAGTAAAATAACTAAATAGTTAGAGCTCACTGGTCACAATAGTACCTAAATAATTTTTTGAAACAGGAAAAATTTTTCCGTGGCATTTCAGGTTTAGAGATAGATCAAAAGCTGTAAAATTACTAGAATTGAAAAAAACGTACCCTAAAGGGGTGCCTGGGTGGCTCAGATGCTTAAGTGCCTGCCTTCAGCTCAGGGGCTCAGGTCATGATCACAAACCTGGCATGGAGCCCCACATCCAGCTTCCTGATTAGGAGGGGGTCTGTATCTTTTTCCTCCTCTGCTCCTCTTCCCCACATGTGTTCTTTCTCTCTCTCAAATAAATAAATAAATAAATAAATCTTTTTTAAAAAAAGTACTCTACAATTTGGAAAATAAAGATTGTTATGAAATTCAAGAGCAGATTGAAATTATTTGTACCATTATCTGCTTAGATGTTACAGAAATTGTTTTTTACATTCAAATTATGAATTTATTATTTCTATGTGTAGTAAAAGTTTGTTTTGATTTATCATATGCTGTTTAAATTATTATATAGTACTTAATTTATAAAAATAATATATAATATATATTATATATAAACATAATAAAAATAAACAACCATGACCACATTTCCATATTTAAATTGAATGTCACCAATAACATGGAATATATATGTGTACTTCAAATTCTGTCCTCCTACCCCATTGCTGAACAACTATATTGAATTTTGGCTTAATGGTATACATTCAATAATTTATCATATATTTTTATTCTAAGATTTTGGCTGGTTTTGGATCTTACAGAAGAAGTACAATACACTAAGACTTGCTTTTGGGGGGGTCACATTAATATTCCTTAGGTTCATGCATGTTGCTGAGTGTGACTTTAGTTTGTTCAATGTCACACTCATAAAATATTTCTTTAATTCATTATACATACTCTGTCCTGCCAATGGATATTTGAATTGCATCCATTCTACTGCTTTAAGAACAGCATTGAAATGAATAATCTCCTAAATGTCTCTTACTTGTAGGAGAGGAAATCTAGTTTTCCCTCTACTCCTCTGAGTTCTTGGTTGAGTTCCCCATGAAGAAAGATTAAAAAGAGAAAAGCAAAGAGAAGTTTATTCACCTGTATACCTCCTGTATGCATGGGGAATACTCAGGGAAAAATGAGGAAGTCCCTGAGTTAGCCTGGAATTCAGGGTTAAATACTATCATCATAGAAAAAATGGGGAGAGAAAATGTAGGCAATTTAGTGTAGAGTAGATTATTTTTAGGAAAGTAAATTATTTTTAGGGGAGAAAAATTATTTTTAGGAATGGGCTCTTAGAAGAAGAGATAGGAGATAGGACAGTTTGTTACAAAGTTTGTCTGGCTGTGGTACTGTTGATTTCTACTATCCTCTCCTGGGTGGCTCAGTGGGTTGGTCCGCTGCCTTCAGCTCGGGTCATGATCTCAGGGTCCTGGGATTGAGTCCCGCATCGGGCTCTCTGCTCGGCGGGGAGCCTGCTTCCCTCTCTCTCTCTCTGCCTGCCTCTCTGCCTACTTGTGATCTCTCTCTGTCAAATAAATAATAAATAAAATCTTAAAAAAAAAAAAAATCAATCTTCCTTGTTGAGGAAACACCCAGGGAGGAGATCTATGACATCTGAGTTCCTTTTGGAGGACTTTCTTTAGGCAGAGAGGAAGAGTTCATATAAAGCTTCTCTTTTCACTAGCTGTTTTTCAAGTGTCTCACAGCTCAAAATAATCAATATACCAAAAGGGCATATTTTGGGGTGGTATATTCTGCTAGCCTTTACTTGCAAGATAATAATACCAAAGAATTATAGAGTACTGAATGCTATTCTATCCCAAAGTGGTTTTTACCAATATACATTCCCAATGACAATCATAAGATTTTTTCATCATTCCAAATCCTACCCCAAAGTGCATAGTGTCACATATCTTTATTTGTTGCCAAACTAGTGAGTGTAAAATTCTATGTTATTGGGATCTCATCTACCATTTTGCAGATCACAAATGAAGTTAAGAAGATATTTTCATGTTTATTCATTATTTTCCTCCTATTTCAAATGACCAGTGCTATCTTATACCTGTTTTTAATTTTGTTGATTTCCCTTTTCTTATTTATTCACAGGAATTCTTTATATGCATATTGGAATTAAATGTTGTTGGTTCTAGGCATAACAGTTTCTTTAAATCGATGGTTGTCAAAAACAGTGAAGGGTCTGAGACTGTACTCTACTTGCAAGTTCAAATGTCAGCTTGCACAGTGCCGTGGGTGCTGAAAAAGACAAAAAAACTCCTGAATAAGTGAAAAGAGACTATACTCAAAGCACAGCAAACAGCATGAGTTACAGCCTAAATTTACAACCGTTCCCCTTGCCCTAAAGCTCAACTCTTCTATACCTTCCTGCTCCCTTTATTTATTTATTTTCATTCTGAGTCACCTCTCTACAAATTAAATTAAAGTTTAGTTCACTTTGGGCTCTTTTCTGTATTGCAATAATATATAATGATTAAAATCTGTCCTTACCACTTTATTTAGGATTCAGCTTCACCTTTCACGAAGTACCTATTACTTGGAAGGTAAACAGGATTCGCATCTGAGGTACCCAGCGCTAGGGGCCTAGCACATGCTAACCAAAGAGCAAACACTACCAAGCAGAAACATGCCTGTCCTCTTCATCTTGCTTCATGTCCCCGTCCCCACACCCAGGAACACTACTACTACCATAGTAGTCACACTGATTTCCTTGACCTACATAGATGCCTATGTGATCAGTTACAGAAACCATTCAGCATTAGAGCTTTCATTCTGCCACACTCAGCAAGTACATGCAAGGATGCTCATGGCCAGTAGCAAACTGTTTTTCCAACTGACTTATTTTCCTACAACCTTGAAACAGGTTTTTGATAAATGAAATTGTTGATTTTAATAACCCAATGCAAATGATGTCATATTTTATTGGTTAACACATTTAGTAATAATTCCTATTACTATCCTAAAGATTTCTTACCATACTGTATTATTTATATCTTTAAATTTTTTGTTATATGATCCTGTTTTGACATCTGACAAAAAATTTCTGGGAGACTGTTTCTCTAACTGGCCAATTCTTTGGGTGGGAGCATACATTTGATATGCAAATGGAAATTAAAGGATTCAGAGCCCTCCCTCCTCTATGGGGCCTGTACACTCCAACAGGCAATATCCCTCTTCCTTAGGATCCCAGGGCCAGACAACTAGGTACAGTCCCTATGTCTCAAGATCCAGCAAAATTATTTGAAATAGCCAATCCGAAACTGCATATTCTGCCCTGCCTTGTCCTTCCCACAGAAACCCCTTTAAAAGCTCTGGTCTAGGAGCACCTGGGTGGCTCAGTGGGTTAAGCCTCTTCCTTTGGCTCAGGTCATGATCTCAGGGTCCTGGAATCGAGTTCCGCATCAGGCTCTCTGCTCAGGGGGCCTGCTTCCCCCTCTGTCTACTTGTGATCTCTCTCTCTGTGTCTAATAAATAAATAAAATCTTAAAAAAAAAAAAGTCTTTAAAAGCTCTGGTCTAATGATTTAATGATTTCTCCTCCCTCTTATCTTCTCCCCCGCAACCCCCTGGTGTCCTTTTTTTTTTTTTTAAGATTCATTTATTTTTATTTGAAGGAGAGAGAGACAGAGCATGTGGGGAAGGGGTAGTAGACGGAGAGATCATTCAACCACACTCCATGCCAAGCACAGAGCCTGACACAGGGTCAAGTGTAACCAAAATCTTGCTGGGATTTTAATCGAAATATTGTGTTTAAAATTGTATTGTGTCTAAAAATCAATGAGAAAAAAATGAAGAAAGTATATTTTCTGTGACATGATTTAACTATTATTTATTGAGGTCTTATTTAATGCAATAAATATTATATTTTCTGTATGTTTTCTTTTATTGGATAAAATATCAGAGTATTTTATATTGATTTTAAAGCAGATATTTTGCTATATTTATCAGTTATTTTTAATCATATGTCTATAACTAGGATTCTCAGTGCAGATAATAATATCTTCCACAATATTCACAGATTTGTTTTCCTTTATTATCTTTCTAAAATTTCACAATCGAGATTTATAACTGCTGAATGCCTTATTTAAATAGATACACGTATCAGGTTCAGAACTTTTCTTGAGTTGATCTCAAAAATAAATGCTGAAATGTTTCAATGCTTTTCCTACATTTATTGAGATGCTCATGTGCTTTTCTGCTTCAATCTGTGAAAATGTTAAAATATCTTTTTTTGTTAAGCTACTCCAATATTCCCAGGTTAACTCCAATATCTCATAAATATATTCAATTTATGCACATAGTTGCATTAGATTTGTTAACATTTGTTTAACATTTTTTAATCTATTTCCACAAATGGATGCAATCATTTAGAAAATCTTCCTTTTCTTTCACTGGTTCAATTTTGTTAGAGAAGTTTTGCTGACCTCATAAATAGAGTTGGGTTTATTCCCTCTCTCTCTCTTGTATTCTATGACAAAGAAATTTAAATAAAAGAATAATGATTTGTTTACTGATATTTTGATGTTTACCTGTAATACTGTATCAATTGTTTTCATTCAAAAAAGCACATTTAGAATTGATTCAATATTGGTTATATAGTACTACTATACTACAGGATTACAGTAATACTATAGCTCTACTCAAGCATTTTTTTCCTTCAATTTATTTTAATTAACTATACAGTTGACTCTTGAACAACTCAGAGGTTTGAGGCATTGACCCTAGAGCAGTTGAAAATCTTGCTATAACCTCTGATTCCTCAAAAACTTAATAGCCTATAGTTGACCAGAATCCTTACTGATCATGCAAACAGCCAACACATATATTGTATGGCATATATGTTATATACTGTATTCTTACAATAAAGTAAGCTAGAGAAAGGAAAGATTAATTAAAAAGTCATGAGGAAGAGAGAATATATTTATAGTACTGTACTATAAAAAATCTGTGTATAGGGTATGTGGTATGGTGAGTGCCGTGAAGTGTGTAAACCTGGCGATTCACAGACCTGTACCCCTTGGTGAGTGCCGTGAAGTGTGTAAACCTGGCGATTCACAGACCTGTACCCCTGGGGATAAAAATACATTATATATTTATAAGAAAAAGAGAAAAAAAAAATCTGTGTATAAGCAGACCCACTCAGTTCAAACCCATGTTGTTCAAGGGACAACTGTATTTTCCCTAGAAACTTGTCCATTTCTTCTAAGTTACAAATACACTGCCATCCAGCTTTTAATAGTATGCTCTTACATTTCTAGAAATTTGCTAAAAGTATATTAATATCCAATTTTTAAAATTTTTGTTTTACTTAAGAGTTCTCATTTTATTTTCTTGACTATATGCAACGAAAATTTTTTAAGTGGTCACATCAAAGAATTAACTTTTGGCTTCATCAATATTTTCTATTACATCCTTGTTTTATGCATCATTGATTTTTTTTCTCTAATATAATTTTTTTCTTGTTATTTTAGTAATGTTATTTAGTAATTTTAGTTATTTAGTAATTTAGTATTTTATTTAAGCTGGAATGATAAGCTCATTATTGGCCACATATTATTTTAGTATATGCGCTGCTGAAGCGAGCACTGGCCACATATTATTTTAATAATAGCATTTATGATAATAATTTCCCTCTAAGTATTGTTGTAATGACATATTTATTGACATGCATATATATTTCTAATTATTTTATAAATTATCACCATGAATTATTCTTTGAACAGTGTGCTTTTAAATTTTCAAGTACATAGATTGTGTTTTTGTTTCCTGTACTGACTGCCTGCAAATTTACTTGTGTTTTCATTAAAGGATGAGTTTTACAACATTGTTAATACTTAGTAGGTATCAGAACTTGTTCCACATTTTAAGAAGTGGCCAGTTATTTGCAAATTTTCCAAGTGTGCTCAAGTAGTTCACAAATTATTGTATGATAGTTTTATGTATTTTTAGTAAATGAAAGTCATTCTTTTTGTTCAAAATTTTTTAATTTTCACTAAAATTTTATCTTCAAAACTTAAGTAGTTAGAAATATGATGCAATTGCATATGGTAATGATGACTCTCATTTTCTCTACTGTATTTTTTAAAGATTCCTATAAGTATAGGCTATTTTATTACTTATTTAATTAGTTAACTGACTGTTTTGTCAAGTGATAGACTTGACTTTTATTTTGCTTTGTTTTATTGTTTTCCTTCTATGTCTTTTCCATGCCTTTATTTTAAAACTTTTTATATTACTACGATTCTAGTGCACATCTTATAAATAGCATGTACCTTGATTTTAATATACAATCTGGTAATAGTGGTCTTTTACTTGGCACAATTAGTCCATTTAAATTTGCTTCAATAAGAGAAATATTTAGATTCTTTTTAAATATCATTGCTGCTTTTAGATATTCTGTATTTTTCTCCTATGCCTTTTTTTATGTGATGGTAGCTATATTATGAAATCCTTTTTATTATTTATTAGTTACTTTTGAAATCATATCATGCATCTTCATTAAGCCAAAAGGCAATATATCAGTCCATCTCTTGAATGATATAAAAAATTGTATCATTTTTATCACCTATTATAATTTTTCCAGTTATTATCTTAATTTACTTCACAAATTGGGCATAATGAATTACAAATAGTAATAACTGTATAAAAATGTTTGATTTGATTAACCTCAGTCTATAAAGGATTGTTGCTCACTAATCTTTCTAATATATTTTTTTAATGTTTTATTTATTTGACAGAGATCACAAGTAGGCAGAGAGGCAGGCAGAGAAAGAGGAGGAAGCAAGCTCCCCACAGAGCAGAGAGCCTGACGTGAGGCTTGATCCCAGTGGGATCATGACCTGAGCAGAAGGCAGAGGCTTTAACCCACTGAGCCACCCAGGCGCCCCACTTTCTAATATTTTTAAAGAATATTTTTAGACAGCTTTATTAAGTATAATTTTACATTCAAGGAAATACACTCTTTTAAGCATACAATTCAAAGGCTATTGACAAATATATACAGTTAGCTATCCATAACCTTATAGCCATGATCAGTAAATCCATACACCCTACCCCTTGGAAAGAACTAATATGCTTTTTGGCACTCTAGTTATGACTATTCTTAAATTTCATATAAATGGAATCATAAGCTATATATTCATCTATGTGCCTTGCTCTGTTCACAAAACAAAATGCTTTGTATTTCATCCATGCTATTTTGTGTATCTGTAGTTCAGTTGTTTATGAACAGCATTCATTTGTACAGATACACCACATTTTGTATCCATTCACGAGCTGATGGAGATTTGAGTTGTTTTCATTTTGGGTGAATATCAATAGAATGTTTATAAAAATGTGGTAAATATTTGGTGGACATATGTTTTAATTAATCTTGGGTAAATACCACAAAGAAGGGTTGTGGTGATTGTATGTTTAACTGTGAAATGTATTGCTAAACTGTTGTCTAAATTGGCTGTACCATTTTTTATCCCCACCAGCAATACATGAGCGTATGCATTGCTTGCTAGAGCCATGATTTTTAATTTGAGCCACTCTAATGGGTGTACAGCGACATTTAATTGTCATTTTAATTTGCACTTAATTTGTATTTTAATTTAACTTCTATTTAATGACTAATGATGTTGAGCATGTTTCCATGTGCTTTAGCCATCATTTATCTACTTTAGCAATGTATTCATTCAGATCTTTCATCCATGTCCTATTGAGTCATTTCTCTTATTATTAAGTTGGAAATATGCATCATATATTCAAGATCTAAGTCTTTTATCATATACACGTTTTGAAAATATTTTCTCCCAGTATATGGTTTGCTTTTCATTTTCTTAACTGTATTTTGAAAAGCAATACTGGTTTATTTTTATTTTATTCATTTATCATTATTTTTCTTTTATACTTTGTGATTTTATGCCCTATGGAATGTTTGTCTAACCCAATAAAGAAAAAAAAATGTTTGCCTAGCCCAGTAGGAAAAATAAATTTCTCCTGAATTTTCTTCTGGAAGTTTTAGAGTTCTGGGCCTATGATCAGCTCAACCACCATGAGCTACAGGTTTAAATCCTCTCCAGCTTGAGAAGCACAACCAGTGTTTGAATACTGTTTAAGCAAAAGCCAGGACAAATTTAAAAATGTGTAAATAAAAGTGCCTTAAGCATAGAGAGATATACTTCCTAAATTCTGGGTGACTTGCATTTTGAGAATTTAGTTATATGGTTCCACATTTACTGGATTAATAATTTATCATGTTTGATATGTTGGGTTAATAGATTTCCAAAATCCTATAAGGAACATATTTTCCATAGTGGGAAATTTATTGGCTCCATAAGAATTTAGACACGTAAATAAATTATCTTTCGCTATCACTGGTGAAAGCAATAGCAGCTGAGAAAGGGATTTGATGTCTTAAGATTGCACATCCACAGGAAACTAATTTTGAAGAAAAAACTATAGCGAAAAGCACAATGCTTACTCCAACTTCTCAAAAGGAATAGAGTTGAATCAGATTCTGTAATTTTTCAAATGGTGAGAATTTTAAATAGAATTGTTAAAAACACACAAACCACAAAACAAAAATCCTATTTTTCTCCTCTTCTTGCTTCCCAGTCAAGTTATTATCATATTGATCTCTCGTTTTTTCACTCCAAGCTGCTAAAAACATATCATCACTCACAGATTACACACCCTCAGTGAACTGCTTACCTCCAAACATACTTGAGTCTGGCAGCTCTTTTTACAGCAAGACTAGAGCCAGACTAAAAATACAAAAACAAAAATGACTTGTTTTCAATTAATCTTATACTAGAAATTAAAACAGCTTCTCAACACAATTGATCTGGCTTTTTAATTTTTTTTTCCTTTTGTTCCCATTCTGACCTCAATAGATCTTTTAACATTTTTTTTGACAAATGGTTTTTCAAAGACAGAATGTTTATAGGCACTGGGAATGAGCTTTATTGAGTAAAACTTGGTCCCTAGAATTCAGAAAGTAATAACTTAGCGAGAGCACTATGATAAAGGCTATACTAGAGGTTTATACCAATGTACTTCAAGAATGCCAAAAAGGGCAAACAAAGAAGCAATACTTGATTAGAGAGAGACCAAGGATACTACCAGTGGTGGGAGTAAAGAGAGAATGGATTGGAAAAACACTGAGAAGTAGAAAAAAGAAAAAAGAAAATAGATCAATAAACCTGGAAAGTGATGAAACATGGAAAATAAAGTACATATTTTTTGTTGTTGTTGTTGTTAGATTTTACTTATTTATTTGAGAGAAAGAGAGAGGAAGAGAGAGCACAAGCACGGGGAGGGGCAGAGGGAGAGGAAGAAACAGATTCCCCACTGAGCAATGAGCCTGACGTGGGGCTTTATCCCAGGACCCCTGGATCATAATCCCAGCCAAATGCAGATGCTTAACCAACCGAGTCACCCAGGTACCCCAATAAAGTACATTTTTAAGGGAAGAATTATTCCCAGGTTTTTGCTGTGAACAAATAATTGATAATGACATTAAAGTAAATAATTGCTAAGCACCAGTAACTATAACTATTCATTAATTTTTATGATAAATACATAATTTAAAAAACCAGAACCAGATTATTTTGTAAAATATTTCAAGACATTATATAAAATATTTCATCAAATTTTAGATTACTTTTACATGCTCTGATTTTAAATTATTTTTATATAAATACTTAAAAAAAATTCTTAACTGTTCTACCTCATGGCTCAACTAAGCTATTCCAACATCATTTTTATCTAACTCATAAAATGGTATGTTTTATATAAGATTTTTAATTTAATATAAGTTTGCCTTGAAAATTTATATGACTGCTATAAATGAATAACCACAGGAGTAAAATACACAGGGATGTTCTAAAGGGAATATTTTCACAAGTATCACTGCATTAGTGAATATTATTTTTTTATTATGAGGACTCAATGAGGCCACCTTATTGCATCAGGAACTCAAATAAAATATAAACAGATAATTAATAACTTACAGTTGGAGAAAAGGCTAAATTCGTTCTGTAATAATGCATTCTAGTTTTCAGAAAATACCACTAAGTCGTTCGTGTGAAAAATGTCCTCTACTGGATTTTCTACTAGAGAGGGCCCAGAGTGGGGAGCAGATGAAAAACTCACCCACAAATACGATCTAGCTCTAAAGATACTTGTGGAGGGGCACCTGGGTGGCTCAGTGGCTTAAAGCCTCTGCTTTCTGCTTAGGTCATGATCTCAGGATCCTGGGATCTAGCTAGCCCGGCATCAGGATCTCTGGTCAGCAGGGAGCCTGCTTCCCCCTCTCTCTCTGCCTGCCTCTCTGACTACCTGTGATCTCTGTCTGTCAAGTAAGTAAATAAAATCTAAAAAAAAAAAAAAAAAGATACTTGTGGAAAAAGAAAGGATCCGAAATGAACAAATTTTTATTAATCCTAGTAGAAGTCACTATTCATAGAATTATGGTATAAGATGCAATTATTTTTAAAATATCAATAACCTGTGGAATGGGGGTAGGATATACTGAAGATAAGCAAAACAAATATAACAGTTGCAGAATACTTTTTGAAAGTTCATAACAGATATAAACACTCATAAATTATTCCAAAGGAGTTTCTCCATTAGATGCCAAAGAGTTTAAGAGTGATCAATAGTGAATTAGCAACGTTTAAAAGTAATCTGCTCTTCATGTAGAACATTGACCTCGGAATCCAAGCTTTGCAATTAATCAGGAAAGACATTTGCATATGTTTTAAATTGAAGATTTAAGAATATAGGTACAGAGTTAACTTTTTTGATAGGATAGATTACACTCTAAATACACTAGATGGAACTATATCTATAGATTTGATAAGTTAAATACTTCATCTGTTGTTTACTTAAAATTAAATTTTAATATAGTGAGTTTACTTGAACGAGAGGAAATATTTTTAATTCCTGTCAGAATTCTTGAGTCCAATATTGTGCTAAAAACTTGAGCAATTTATTTTAAATAATAAAATTGGAAAAATTACAATACCAGTTTGTACATCATCCTAATTTCCCTAAGAAAACACAGCAAATTCATAGCTTTGGAACTATATTTCTATGTATTCTCTCATTTGGATTTAATTAGCAAGTTTATCAAATGATGATCTTGGGTGCTTTTGAGACCAAAAAATATAGAATATGTGTCAGTCAAAACTTGGCACAGTGATGTTATTACTTATAAAGAAAAACATATCTTTTAGGGTGATATACCTCCAAAGACAGAATGTATTTTCCATAATAGCTTTGCTCTGAATATCAGCACATTTTGCTTTTTCCTAAGCATTTAACCAAATTTCAACACTTGCCTGTCTGTTATATGAAAAGTTCATTTATATCTGAAGGAGTCAGAATCACCGAGGCTGTGCACGTAATCCAATTCCGATTATGGGGAAATTCAAAAGTTCAGCACCCTGTGTGAGCATACTCCAGGAAAAATTTTTGTTTGAGCCCTCCTGATTTACAGACAGTATTCAGGGCCCCAGTTCTCTGTTCAATTTGTGGTTAATGGGCTCATCTAAGTCCTGGTGTGGAATTCTTACTTGAAATCTTGGTGAAAAGTGTTTTTCGTTTTCATTTTCCAGAAGATTTCCTCTTCTCCCTGACAAGATCTTGCTAATGCCCTGTAGTGCCCCTGCCTAGGCTTTGAGGAATCAAGACCTGCTTTCTCTGGATTATAAGTCTCTCCTTTATTTCCTACTTCCATTTCTTACCTCCAGCTCACATCTCAGTTTTCAGTATGTAAATACCTATTTTAAGCTGTGAGTGATATTTTTATTTTTCACTTAAGCAACCCGCCTCACTGAGGGTTTGTTGACACTTAAACTGGGGAAATGGCACAAGAGCAGAGGGATAAGGAGATAATTATACACGGACCACACAGAAAAAAATTAAATGTATAGCCATAAACATATGGAGAGATCCTTTGCAAAGAATGAAAACAGATCTCCATAGTGTGTCATGGTCAATATCCTGACATTTTTTTTAAAGATTTTATTTATTTATTTGACAGAGAGAGATCACAAGTAGGCAGAGCAGCAGGCAGAGAGAGGGGGAAACAGGCTCCCTGCTGAGCAGAGAGCCCGATTCGGGGCTCGATCCCAGGACCCTGAGACCATGACCTGAGCCGAAGGCAGAGGCTTAACCCACTGAGCCACCCAGGTGCCCCAATATCCTGACATTTATTCATCTTCACTGGCATCCCTAATCTTTGTCCCTAAGATATATTCTGAAAAAACTGTGAAAGGCTTATAGTGGCTCATTTCACCTTCTACCTGGTACTCTCTTACATCCCATCCCTACCTGTGGCTAAGACCAAAGCTGCTTATTTTTGATGCTTTGCTTGGTTCTTATCAAAATCAACTTCCCTTTTGTGAAAGGGAGGGAAAATACTGCAACAGGAGCAGATACCATTTTGAATCTCAAAGTACAAATATACCATATAAAGAAGGCTAAAGGCAATGAAGAGTCAGCAGTGTAAGCTTTAAGTAACATTTTGGCAGATACCCAGTCACATAGGTTATTGGTACTTCAC
The DNA here is from genome assembly GCF_922984935.1 of Meles meles. NCBI lineage: Eukaryota > Metazoa > Chordata > Mammalia > Carnivora > Mustelidae > Meles > Meles meles. The sequence goes on from NC_060067.1 coordinate 160,410,905, forward strand.
ATCTCCAAAGTGGGTGTCTGGGATCTAGTGAGAAATCAAGGACAGTCAGATCTGAACTAGCTGACAAATTGTTTATACGAGCAACCCCCCTGCCCCAACCAGCCATAGAACAAAACCCAGCCTGGGCTTCTGCATCCACCAACAAATATTAATGTACATCTATCACAGAGCCATACAAAGTCATTACATAATAATATTCATTTTCTCTTGAACTGTATCCTTCTGTCTTTATATTAAATTTCCTTACTTCTGGAAAAAGAATTCGGAATTACTCTTTTCATCTGCAGGAATTGTCAGAGCAAAATCATCCACAAACTTTTGTGTAAAAGAGAAGTAAATTACCAATGCCTGCTTCGAATTAAAGCCTATAATACACAGTCCAACATGTAAAACATATAAAGGGAAAGATATTCTATTTGAAACAAAGGTAAAAAGCTAAGAATAGGTTACCCACCTATTTATCTATCTATCTATCTAAAGGGTTACTCACCTTTTACTCCCACTGTGGCCCATCAGGGAACATCACAAAACGTAAACTAAAAAAAACTATCGACGGAAGCCTCATTTCTCATATAAGTGGCTACATATGGCTCTCATTAAGTAAAATAGGAGACAGACTTCCTAACAATCCTGAAACTGAAATCCACTGCTCTTTCAGTTCTAGTTCAGTGTCATTCTATTAAACTATGAAAGAGTTTGCTTTTTTAAGTTGTTCAGTTCAATAAGAATATATTTACAAAGGAAATTATGTAAAAAGAAAAAAGAAACTTGATTAGGAAAAATAACTGACCCCAATTTTTATTCCTGCATTTTGTTATCCATCACTTACTTCAAAGTCAAACATGGCAAAGTTAAAGATTATTAATCGTTAGGTTCACAGGAACTCTTTGTCTGAGGATAATTTCTCATGGAGAGAAGTTTGTCTTCATTGTTGCTTTTTCTATAGCATCTTCTGACAGGAAGTTGATCTTGGGAATATCACTAAAATTGACTAGAGCTGGGAAATGAGATGCTCAGCATTTTTCCAATGGCATCTGAGAACGGATGTTTACAATGGGATTTTACTCAATGATTTCTATCTCACTGGCATGAAAACATTACTAATAAATGCTATATTTATTTCTCCAAACTTTGAAACTATGTATCTATGAGCTTCTGAATTACTCATAAATAATTCTTGATGCATTCTCTGGTTCCTCTAGTATCTCTTTAGTGATTCATTGATTGTATTAGAATGCAGGGACTCATTTCCAGATTAATTCAAAAGCCAAAGAAAAATTCTAATCCTCCCAAAGGTCAAACACTGCAGTACAGGGGAGTTGTATAAGACTTTAAAAAATATTTTCTAAGGTATAAGAGCAACTCAGGTAATGTCAAATTTAGTAGCATTAATTAAATAACAGTTTTGTTAAAAGAGATGTAAAACTACAGAAAAAAAGAAAGAATGAGAAAATATTAACCTTCACATATGTTAATATTAACATTCTCAATAAAGCTGTTAAAAAACCAACTTCTCCTTTTGTTATGACTTAAATATTTTATGACCTGTCAACATACTCTGTTCTGTATAGAGAAATGCTGGAAAACACACTTTACAAATATGTTTTAGTAAACTTGATTTCGTTGTCGTCTCCTTTTTAGGATTTTAGATAAAAATAATCTCCAGAGAATTCTGAAATTAAAAAAAAAAACTCTGGAACTATTTGAGATTAATTGCTTTGGAAGTTTCAAATATTTACACTTTGATCATAAGCTTAAATAAATGAAAAATAAGAAAGAATATTAAGTTGCTTTATCAATCCCCAAGGCCTTTTGTCTAGAGCTTTCTGCCTTGGAAGAGTAGAAATGTGGGACCAAAGATAACTTAGATAAAAAGTGGGTCTGTAAACTAGATGGACATTTAATAGAGAAATGCTGGGGATATTGTTACATGCAAAAAACAGTACCTAGTCTCAAAATACCACGTCTTCTAAGGTGTGAATGCCCTCAATGTAGATACTTATAAGAGATGTAGAACGGCTACCAATTCAATACACAGTGCTGTCTTACATGCTTGTGTGTTTATGTGACTTGTTAAGTTCATACCTCCTATTCTTCATCTGTCCTACAAACAAGGTTCCTAATGCTCATATGATATAAATGTGCAATTGGCGGTTTTATCCCACACTTCCATTTTCATTAAAATGTAAAGCAATAATGTCAGTGGAAGAAATACTCCAACTTTTGGGCATTTTGTCAATTTTTGGTTGTGTTTTTGGTGTCACCACTACAGTAAGTGTGGGATGGAATGGTCTTAGATGAATGAGGTCCAATGGGCAGTTAGCTGGCCTTGGTCCTGCAGCATTATGTGGTCAGAACTGACCTGCTTCCTACATGAATGGTGACTGTCCTACTAGAAATGTATGAAGGGAAAACTTTATAATTAACTACCCAAGACTGTAGTCTAACTGTATGCACATAAATTAAAAGTATCTAAGAACCAATACAGGATATTGATTAAGAGAAAGGATCCCAGAGCTGGAATACTGATGTCTAAATTCTGGATCTGTCACTAGCTGTGTGACCTTAGGCGAGTAAATCACCGTCTTGTGCTTTGGTTTCTCTTTTTGTAAAATCGTAATGATAATACCAGAGGGTTGCTGTGATGAGTAAATATAAAAACCTACAACAGTGCTTGACATACAATAAATATAAGTCCTAGCTATTTTCAATATTTTCTAATAGAGAACGATTACGTAAATCAGGGAAACATAGCATTTTTTCCTCAAACTTTATTTAGCCTTATATACCATTTCAAAAGAGTCCATACCTACAATGGTAAAATAGCAGTTTTTATTATTTAAATCACCAACAACGCACAACTGTATCTTTTTTCTTTTTCTGTTTTGTTTTGAGCACCTGGCATCCCCTGCTGGATATAGAGAACAACTTCCTTACCATCCCCACTCCAAAATGTATCAACGTTTGGTCTAATGACATACAGGTAGCTGTGGATATAAAATAATTTATTACTCACATGGTAAACAGGAACTGGATTCCCCCAAGGAGAAAGGCTCAGGTTATGTCTGGAGAGAAATAATAAAAGGATTTGGGTGACTGGAGTTTTTTGTTTTGTTTTGTTTTGTTATGATCATAGGCTAGGGCGCATATGGTGCCACACTGTGATCTGAATTGCCATCTTCGATCTGAGACAGAGGATGTGGGTGTGCAGGGGGAGTTGGTGGGTGAGCTTCTGATCTGATTACTCAGATATTGAAGACTGTCATCTTGCTAACATCAAAAAGTGGAATATTTCTGTATCATTGCATCATTCACAGTGATTCTATGTCAGATTGGAAACATCTCGCTTCAAGATGACTTCTCATATAATTACATCTTAAAGTTTACACTGAACACCTATTTATTAATGTTTAGTAACTCCCTTATATTTATGGCATTTCCTTGGTTTAAGTCTTTTTATAGGTAAGCTATAAAATCCATGAATTTCATTTTAATATAGGAAATGATGTTATAAAACTTTTAAAGATGTCATTGGGTCTTACAGATTTGAGAATTTCTGAATTAAAATGTGAACTTTTCTTTGACTTAGAAAAAATGAGTAAGGGAGGATAAAGAAAACTTAAAGGGACATTCATAACTTCACATTTCCCAAGTATAACTTGTAATTATTCCCCAAGTGAGAATTATTATCCTAACTTTTTATATATGTCCACACTTCCCTACGTTCAGTTGGCTTTTAGACCAAGATGTCATGTCCTGAATCTTTCAAAGAAAGACCTTGATTGAACAATCTATGCTGCAAATTTTAAATACGAAAGAAGAAAAATCAGTATATGCCAGATGGCTTCCATAAACCCAGCTGGTGATCCATGAGTTTGGAGGCTTTAGGCTGGATTAACTGCCTTAAATTTTTTAATTAATTGCTTTAAGGAATTGATTTATAACTACTGCGAATTGCTGTGTAGCAACCAAGAAGTTATTTCATAAATAAATACAGAAAATACACACTTGGAATCAACAAACTAAAAAACACAGGTGAGGGGAAAAAATTGATAAAGATATTCTATTTACTCAGGGGTTTACAGTGATAGAATTAAATGGTCTCCACAGAGAAAGAGACAGTCTATATCCTGGAGTTAAAAAACAGTTCTGTTGCTCCACAGTTATTCCTAAATCCATATGCAAACTTCATTTTGGTTGGAGGCAGGCAAAGATGATGACAATTTTGCAGCTTAAAATTTTATGCTTATTGGGGATAGGTTCTAATAAAGTATATCAGTACACTCTTTAGTCATATTTTAACATGTTGTTCTAAAGGGTTGACTTTTTGGTATGAATCTTAAACAGAGGTAGGGTTGTTTTTTATTGACCCCATTGTTCGTATTTCTGTTCAATTTTATCTTTCCAGGGGAGGAAGATTACTTAGCAATAAATCTGACAGGGCCCAAGGGTGTTCTTTATCTGCTGGTATAGATAAAGGATGGAGGCTCCCTAGGTTGATATTCAGTTAGATGACCCCCGCCCCCCCAATTCAGGCAGTTGTTATAAAAAGACTAGGTATTTTATGGCATCTCATTATTTTAAGTAAACATGATACTTGCTTCTTAAAAATATCCCATCCTTACCATTAGTGTATTCATATCAAACCCCAAGCATTTTGCAAACAATAAAAACGACCAACTATCTCCCTTTTCTAGCTGTTATGATTGCTCCTTCTTTTCCAATTATAGATTTAGCTCTGTTTCCTTCTTTCTGCCTCCTAGATGTAATACAGATACAAACAATAATAACCTCACTTCATAAAATCCAAGAGTCCTACCTCCTTGAAGCCTTGAGAAGCTCCAGTTTCATATTAGTTTCTTTCTTACAGTTCCTGTGGAAATAAATGAGAAACAATCAAATGAGAATAAGCAAAGACTATCTACTTAGCGTTTTCCATAGCATGAGAGTCAGTCACTACCACTGACATTTTGGCAGAGATGCCAGGGCAGCCAGGGGAGTGGGAAAACTTTATAGTGGAAGAAAAGTAAGGCTTCTCATACATTCTGATGGAGGCTGTTGGCATGGAGAAGTTGTAGGCTGGCTAACTAAAAGTGGGTATCCTTGTGGTTGGTTAGAGGTGCAAATGTGTCTTTCTCTACTTGGCCCTAAGATGGAAGTCGGGACAGAAATCAGGAAAGCTGGGAGTGATTAGCAAGTCCTAGCCATTTGGAACCAATGGTTACAGGAGTGTTGGTTCCTAAAATGGTCTCTGTACACAAAGAACAAACAGAAATTACAGAGTCGGTTACTCCATATTGGCATATAGCATTTTCAATAAGCAAGGGAGCTTACATATGAAGCTTGTCTTGGGTGGCTGCAAGACAAACAGATCTCCACACCCAGCCACCAGAATCTTAAAAGTTTACATAAAGGCTTTAACTGGGTTCAGTCATATATACTGCCAGATGTTCTAAACAACATGTTACTCTCTCAAGACAATCTCCCTGAAACAGATCCCACCCGAGGAACGATGAGCAGAACATACATTCCAAGGACTGAGGGTTGTGAGAAGAGGGGTCAGAAACCTCCTATTTCCTGGGTTCAGCTTATGGGTCAACCTGTAGTCATTTCCTCTTGATGACCTCCTCCAACAAGAGGTCACTATTTGGTTTCTTGGATTATTGCTAGAGATAGTGTTTTGACTTCCTATATGTCTGATTTATAATAGGCTGGCTTCCCGGACTGACTTTTGTAGATAATGGGTTGGTTTCCTGGGCTGGTTACTGCAATTATGGGTCAGAGTTCTATTTTTGTATATGGTCTGGCCATTGTCCATTTATATGTTTCGTCTCTTATTCCTTTCTAATAGTATTTTACTGAGACAACCCATAGCTCCCTATAGTGTATGAACTATTTAGATCCACATTTACTAGATATGTTAAGGAGAAAAAAAAACCCCACAATATTTAGTAACCTGCTAGGCCTCTGATGCTCTAGAATAGAGACACATAAAATAGACTGAGGCTACTACTACCTTGATATGACAGTGCCAGCCATCTTTGGGTTTATGTCACTTGCTCAAGCTCATACTTACATACATTGATCTTATGTTCTAAATATAGGTCTTTGATGCCCATTTGACATAAATGGGCAATCTGTAATATCTTTTTCCACATTTCCATTTTTCACATAAAATACAAAAAAAAATCTCAAAGGATGAACTACTCCCACTTTGGGGCATTTTGAAACATCTTGGTGGTATTTTGATTTTATAAAGACTATAGGTGGGGGGCGGGGCTAGTGAATAGAGCTACAGCTCTATATATTGCACATTTTCTCAGGCTGCAATGAGCCAACAGTGATATATTCCTGGTGGCCTTGCTTAGAGGTTACCGACAGAACTGCAGGTTCACTGAGATTCAGCCAAGACCCTTGCTGCTTTGAACTGGGACTCGCAATTCAGGGAGAGGTAGCACATCTGAAGCCCCTTGAGTCTCTGTCTATTAAATTAATCATTCTGCTTATGGCTGGGAAGTTAGGTCATGCTGAATTGTGCACCTATATTTCATTCAAGTCTTTTAGTTTGGGGTTAATTTTGTTTGATTGTTATAGGTGACAACTGCCCTTTGGCTAAGTTCTAGAGACAGAAGACTGCATACCTTTATAGACTGTTGTGGTTTTCCTGGATCCTCTCATGATAAAACTATGCCTCCCCAAGGCCAAACACCTGATCTCTTTAGGATTTCTCATTAACACATTAAGTTCTATGTATATTTCCCTAACTGGCAAAATTTCAACAGTAACGATTTAGAACAACAGTGGCTACTTTGGTAAAATTTTTATTTGCAAAACAATTTTCATTTGGGACATGCCTTCAAGCAAAAAGGGTAAGTACCCTCCAAAGAAGAATGTTTTGCCTGTTGAAAGAAAAGAGATTATTGGTTAAACATAGGAGACAACTTATCCTTGTTTCCATACTTCAGAAATTAGTGTTTTTAAATCCTACAACTTAATCATTGTCAAAAGATTGAATTATTATTTAAAATACCTGTAACACCTCTCATTTATGGATGTGTGTGTCCAAACTCATTTTATTGATTCTAAAGATTCTCCCCTCAACTTCCAGAGGGAAGATAATTTCTCTTTTACAGTAATTTCATATTTGCTTGAAGCTGATATTCTCTCACTTTGTTTCCTTTTTATCTCTCTATTTCTCTTTTTCCCTCTCAGCAAACTAGAAAGATTAATCAGAAAAAAAAAATAAAGCAAAACAAAAATTTCTGTCATATGAGTACTCTAGAGATATTTGGTCCAGATAAGCATTCATAATGTCTAAATTAAAAAATACATATATTCAACAGTTTAAATTGTTTGTGGATAGGGAAGATATCACATACATCATAGCCCTTGTTTCTATTGTTACAAGTTAAAGAGGAAAAGTCTTGGTAACAAGATAAGAAAACAAAACAAAAAAGAATGGGGGTGTTCTTCTTAAGTTTTGGCATAATTTAAGGCCTTTATTTTTAAAAAAAATAATGTCATCACAATATTTTGGTTTGTGCAAGGCCACTGTAGATTTTGAATTCTTACAATGCTACTAATAACAGGAATATAATGTATTAGCTAAAACTGTACTTTTCCAGATCTTTAACTAACTTCAAGAACTTAGATACATTACTTAATTAATACATAATTTTTGTATGACTGGATGACTTCTAAGTAAGATACACTAGTCACAAAAATAATTTTAATTTACTGTTTCACTCTTATTTTTATAATAGAATAAAATATAAAAATTATTTCTCAAATTATACATGCATGTATACATACATAATTTATATACATTTATTTTAGTTAACCTCAATTTGCTAAAATAATATATGAAGAAATAACTACCATAGTGAAGAAAAAAACTAAACTGTACTCCCATTTTCTCTTACATCTGGAGAGAAAATAAATTGGTTTTTGGTTAAAGATGATAATTAATATAAATGGATGATTATACCAGGTAGAAAACTTAAGAGAAAACCAAAAATATGCACACATACACGGACAATAGGTGCAACTTTCTAGTTTGTTTTTTACAAAAGTTATTGTAGATTTTCAAGATGGAAATTTTATTTTATTTTTAAAAGATTTTTATTTATTTGAGAGAGCTAGAGCAGGGGGAAGGAGCCTGGGGGAGAAGGGGAAAAGATTTACTTCCCCACTGAGCTGGGAGCCCTACACAGGGCTCAATCCCAGGACCCTGAGATAATGACATGAGCCCAAGGCAGATGCTTAACCAATGGCGCAAACCAGGAGCTCTAAGATGGAAATTTTAGATCATTTTCCTGGAAATAGTGGTAGTGGTAAAAGGAGAGCAGAGAAAAAAATTACTGGAAATTGGCCTAGGAATATCATATGTCTACCCATATTCCAGAAGCACAGCCAAGAAATAGCTGCCTAAATTGAAATCAGCTAATATACCAGCTCAAATCCATATTCCCTTCAAGTGGTGAACAGAAGATAGATCCCTACTGATTCCAATGGGATTTAACAGAAAAGCAATAGTTCTCTTCTCTATGAAATACAAATTTTGTATAGTGAAACCATCATCTTGAAGATTTAGACACAAGACGTGTGGAGAAAAATCATTCATCATAAGAACCATAAGAACATTATAGAAAACTATGACACACTAAACGCTGGGTGACAAGACCTGGACTCTATACATAAAGTGTGAAGTAAAAATAAATAACAGAAGGAGAAAATAAACTTAGATAAGATTATCAAATGATAAATTGAAACATAACCAAAACATGTTAGAACTAGGAGGAAATTGCAAAAACCATAAAACTAAAATCAATTTGAAACCAGAAATTTTTATTTTTTAGTTTTGTTTTTGTATACAATGCCTAAGCTGGTAAGACTGTGGTGAATCAAATACTTGTACACACTGTTGGTAGATGAGTCTCTTGATCCTATCTTTCTGGAAAGGAATATGGCAATATTACCAAAATATGTACATTTAAGCATGGGAATTAATCAGAAAAGAATAGTAAATACAGACATGTTTACTTGGTACTCTGGATAAATGTGATGAGTTCCTGAATATTTAATTTTTGAAAATGCTGAGGTAAAAAAATGATAAAAAATATGGTAAAAGCATCACATATTTAATAAGATATTTATGTGTTTAAGGTTTGAAAGTTGGAAAAGTATGAAGCTGAAATCTTTAAATATATTTATGATATGATAACATTCCTACCCTATATGTTATATGTAAACATGCCAATTTTGCACTTAAAATCATATAATGGTATGCACCCATGTAAATATTTAATTTTAAAAACTATAAAAGAGGGGTACCTGGATGGCTCAGTCAGTTAAATGTCTGCCTTCACCTCAGGTCATGATTCCAGGATCCTGGGACTGAGTTCCACGGAGGCTCCCTGCTCAGCGGGAGCCAGCTTCTCCCTCTCTTCCCTGCTCGTACTCTCTTTTGCTATCTCTCTCTCTCAAATAAATAAACAAAATCTCAAATAAATAAACAAATAAATAAATAAATAAATACTATAAAATATGACAATGGATGATGTTATTATGGAGTGCGTTAATTTGGGAGATTTCATTTCAGTATTTTTCAATTAATTCTTGCCTTCACTCTTCAGTATTTTCCAAATTTTCTATAATAAGATGTTTATTTTATCTTCATTCAACATATGCTATTTTTATTGAAAATGAAAATTTTTCTTACCATAGTTTTTCTCATTTGCAAAAAAAATTAGAAAGTATGTCATATCCTTTTGTTAAGTATCAGACAAATAAGTAAAATAGCACTCTGAGCACGGTACATGGTCTAATATTATTGGAATTTTGGAATATTGGTTTTAGGTTGAAGGGCTATTTTTCAAAAAAAGGCAAACAAGTATAAGAAACAATAATAAAGCTCTACTACATTGTATGCAAAATGCCAAACTGATTCAGCAGATCAAGGTTCTAGCTCTACTAGAACTTTGCATTAAGGGTTAAAATATTTCTGCTTTAACTTTGTTCTGAAAAATATAATATTCATATTAGATGTTATCTCATGTCCTGAACTTTATTAGATTTTTTAAGCTTATAAAGCTTGATGCTGAAATTTATAACCATGAAGATTAAATACTGCTTTAGGAGGATGGTTTTTATTGCATATGTATTTTCTTCAAGGTTTTATTATCCTTCTCACTATGTAAACAATGCAAACTCTTACTTGTTTTCATTACATTTATATATTTATATTCTTATATATGTTTCATATTAAACATATAATGCATACTTATGTCTGGAACATAACTTGTTATAAATTGGTCTAATTCTAAAATATTTAAAAGGAGTATGGGCTACTCTGTGTATCCCATATATTTCTCATAAAAATAAGACCAAAGTATGTATTCTTATGTTATCCCTTCAATGTATGAAGAATTTCAAATTCTAAACTCAGAATTATTCTTTTCATTTCCAGGAATTGTCAGAGAAAAATCATCCACAAACTTCTGTATGAAAGAGAAGTCACTTACCAATGCCTATTGAGATAGCTTACACATCTTTAAAAAACTGGAATTGGCCTGGTGGTGCGTATTAAGGAGGCCGCATATTGCATGGAGCACTGGGTGTGGTGCATAAACGATGAATCTTGGAACATGAAAAAAATAAAATTAAGATGTTAAAAAAACTGGAATTGGCTGTCTTGATATTTACATATGTGATATCATTTAAATACTGATGTGAAATTTTTCAGAAAAATGAGGAAACTGGGTTAAGCAGACTCATATTTCCTATAAGGAGGTGAGCAATGAGTTGTCACCATACTTTAGAAATCAAGTATTTTGAAAAGAAAAGAAGAGAAAAGAAAAGAAAAGAAAGAAAAAGAAAAAATAAATAAGATGCTCTCCTTTGACCACATTTCCAACCGGTCTGCCTCATGAGTTAGTGGTTCCAAACTGGCCTTTTCAGATAGGTAAATTTTGGATACCTCTTCTAAACTAACAACTACTTAAACCATTTAAGCTCCAGATATCTCAGGTCAAATTCCATGCTTATATAAGTGTCACTTCACTTTAAAAGATTATTGACTCAATGTGATTTTTTTTAAAGATTAAGGTTATACACATGGACATTCATTTTAATTAACAGAAAGCATATATTTTTATTATAAATGATATAATACATAGAAGCAGGGTATCTCCTGTTACAAAAATCTAACACATTAAAACAAGTATTTTAAAGTGAACTATGCTAAATTTCTGAAAAAACAGATTTCAAAAAATGGACAGACATATTACTTAATGACGGCAATTTAGTTCTTTTAAGTAATTCTAACATTACTTACTGTTGTGATTGTAAATTGTTTCATAGTCAATGAATTTTAATATGCTAGTCTAAATGCTTATTTCTTTTTTAAAGCAATTTTAAAGAAGGTTTTTTTTGTCATATTGCTCATTTTTAAATGCTAATTTTTCTCTCAATTTTATGTCCACCATCATTATAAGTTTCTTTTATAGTCATACTTCAATGGAAATAGATTTTTCTTTTTTGCCTGGCTTTATTATGTTTTGCTTAAAATCCAACTAAAGTTTTGATTTTATTTTGTTTAACTAATTTTCTCTTTTATTTTTCTGAATTACAATGACAAAGTATCCCCTTACCTTTATCCTAAATTATATGTCATGTAACAAAAGCTTTACCAAATTTTTCTTTACATGTATCCCATTTGCTATATTTTTAAATTAATCTGCAGTTTAAGTTTTCATACTTGAGGCTAAAACTAATGAACAGTAGTGACTAGTAAGGGTATTTCTCTTTGTAAAAGAAATAAATGATAAATAAATACATCAGTTTTATATGAGGACTGAAGCAACAACTATTAATTTTAAGTACCCCATTCGAATTTTCCTATTCAGAAACTAGGAGATGAAATAATATGTTTTCAAAAATAAATGGAGCCATACTTTTCTCACTGACACATAAATATATATATATATAATATATATATAGTTATGTTGTATGTATATTTTGCATGTATTTTTATTTTAATTTATTTTTTTTAAATTTATTTATTTTTTCAGCGTAACAGTATTCATTCTTTTTGCACAACACCCAGTGCTCCATGCAAATGTGCCCTCCCTATTACCCACCAACTGTTCCCCCAACCTCCCACCCCTGACCCTTCAAAACCCTCAGGTTGTTTTTCAGAGTCCATAGTCTCTTATGGTTCGCCTCCCCTTCCAATTTTTTTTTTTTTTATAAACATATAATGTATTTTTATCCCCAGGGGTACAGGTCTGTGAATCGCCAGGTTTACACACTTCACAGCACTCATGATAGCACGTACCCTCCCCAATGTCCATAACCCCCTCCCCCTCTCCCAACCCCACCTCCCCCCAGCAACCCTCAGTTTTGTGAGATTAAGAGTCATTTATGGTTTGTCTCCCTCCCAATCCCATCTTGTTTCATTTATTCTTCTCCTATCCCCCTACCCCCCCATGTTGCTTCTCCATGTCCTTATGCTTAGTGAAATAAGTCAATCGGAGAAAGACAACTATCATATGATCTCCCTGATATGAGGACGTATTTTGCATGTATTTTATTTTAAACATTCCTGTCCACTGTATTTCTGTTAATAATATGAATTCCAAACTCTCATAATTAATAGGGCAACTGCATGATAACCAAGTTTCCAGGCACTTTCTTGTTTACTTAAACCTATTATTTCCAGATCATGCCTCGAGATTTCTGCTGCAACTTTACCCAGTCACATTATACCCATTTTGCCAATAAGAACAGGAATAAGAAGTTAAGAGCACACATTCTCATTGAGATCATTTCATGAGTTGAACACATCATGTCTGCTTACACCCAATGTTCAGAACCTAGTGTTGTATCTACCTTAGCTGTGAGCTAAAAGAGTAACTTTGTTGTGGTTGCTTCGCTATGTGATAACAGAATTCTTAAATTTTTCACGGCTGTTTCAAGAATCCAAATTATTTTGTAATATTAATTTTTTGCTTTAATTACTTCATACATATGTTAGAGTAACAAGAAATTTCTAGACTAGTTCCTTGCATATTACAGTCATTTTGCTTTGTAATACTTTCTTGAACGTGCCCTCAATAATGGAGCACAATCCCCAGAAGATAATTTTTCATATTGTATGGGATATTCTAGGCCTTTTAGTTTCATCTACAATCTTCATTGGCTTTTCTATTACCTTAGAAGAAATTTTCACTTGATGATGTGTTAAAGATAATAGCCATGATGCCCAAAGCATTTAAACAAAGTGAGCTATCGAAAAGTCTTTCTGAAGTACAGGAAGAGCTAAAATATGACTCTGCAATCTCTCACCCACACCAGTGTGCAATGTAAATGTTTTTCCTAAAACCCAGAGGCAAATTAATCATAACAGGTTGTCAGGATATTAAATTTGGGGTAAAATATTTGCAAGTCATTATAGCGAATATGCAAATAGTGACTGTTCAGACAGGATAGTACAAACAGTATTTTAGCTGGCTAAAAGTAGTAAAAAAGGATTAAGAGCAGAGTAAGTGCATTTTTCCTTAAGAAAATATAGACATATAAATGTTTAGACAATCAATTAGAGCAAATGAATATGAAAATCATAAAAGTGTTCTAAGCTAAGAGCAACTGTAAGAAAAATGAAGTAAATTTATAAATTTAAAAAGAAGGAAATATGATCAGTACAAAGGAAGTAGAAAGGGAAAAGAGAAAAATATGTACAAGTAAATGGAAAATACAAAACATGTCTGAAATGATACCCAGGATATATGATTTATTATTCATTAATTAAAATAATTGAAGGATAAATATTAAGTAGGACTCTAGACAGATTAAGCACATTGGACTCTAACTCTTCTCCAAATTACAACAAAAGAACCCGAGTCATAGTAATGTACAGAAAAGAAGACAAATGGCTAGGAACGTAGGTACTCCATAAGACCCAATGTTGTGGACTCTGGGATTTATGTTTGCATTCTATAAATCCCACCTTGGAGGCAAATGCAATATGCACCCCAAATCACCAACCCACACAGAGGAAAGAAAAAGAAGAAAACAAAAGTAAAAAAGTAAAAGCTCCAGAAAAGTCTATTGTCTTTTAATCTTAGAACAAGGAAGAGAGCTCTTGCTGGACAGAACACCTAATCCTTTGGTTTATCTGCTTTATTAAAGTATAATTTATATATTATATAATATATATAATATATAATATATTATATATTATATAATAACATATAATATATAATATATTATATAGTATATAATATATATTATTATATATATAATTATATATATATAATATATATAATATATATTATATAATATATATATTAATTTATATAAGCTTCATCATCTTTGAGTCTACAAATCAATTATTTTTAGTGAATTTCCCAAGTGGTGAAACCATGGATATAAATCAGTTTCAGAACATTTCTCATTCGAATAATATCCTGCATGTCCCTTTATATTTAAACATTTGTTCCCACCCCCTCAACCCCAGGCAACAAAGCTTTACTTTCTGCCTTTATAAATTTACCTTTTCTGATCATCTTATAAATGTAGAATCATAAAAAATGTGATCTCTTGTGTCAGACCTCATTCTCTTAGCATGAGGCTCTGAGATATACCCATATTGTAGTATGTCTGTAGTTCATTCCTTTGTATTGTTGAATAGTATTCTATTACATGGCTACACTACATTTTATTTATTTTTTTACTATTATTTTTAACTCTCCATTCACCAACCGATATACAGTCATTTAGATTGTCTTCAGTTTAGAGTTATTATAAATAATATTACTATGAGTATCAACATATAAGATTTTTAAAAAATAATCTTTATTAACATACATTGTATTATTTGCCCCAGGAGTACAGGTTTATGAATTGTCAGACTTACACACTTCACAGCACTCACCATATCACATACCCTCCCCAATGCCCATAACCCAACTGCCTCTCCACTCTGCCCCAAGATTTTGTGTGGGCATATGGTCCCTTGAGATCTGAGAAGCAATAACAAAAGATTTAATGTTCATTTCCTCCTAGTCCCTGAAGGAGAGGAGAAAGAACATGGATCTGGGAAAATATCTGAAGAAATATTATTTGGTAGTATGCGAAATTACATAAAAGATATAAACCTCTATCTTTAAAAAAATCTGAGGGGCGCCTGGGTGGCTCAGTGGGTTAAAGCCTCTGCCTTCGGCTCAGGTCATGATCCCAGAGTCCTGGGATCGAGCCCCACATCGGGCTCCATGCTCGGCGGGGAGCCTGCTTCCCTCTCTCTCTCTGCCTGCCTCTCTGCCTGCTCATCATCTCTGTCTGTCAAATAAATAAATTAAAAAAAAAATCTGAGCAAAACTCAAATAGAAAAATATTAAAAAAATCCATTTCCATACACATCATAATCAAGAATTTAGAAACCAAAGACAATGAGCTACCTTAACAGAGCCAGAGAAAAGAACACTTTATACATAAGGTTACAAGTCAAATAACTGCAAATTTCTCATCAAAAATTATGGAGGGCACCTGGGTGGCTCAGTGGGTTAAAGCCTCTGCCTTCGGCTCAGGTCATGATCCCAGGGTCCTGGAATCGAGCCCTCCGCATAGGCTCTCTGCTCAGCAAGGACCCTGCTTCACCCCTCCTGCCTGCCTCCCTGCCTACTTGTGATCGCTATCTGTCAAATAAATAAATAGAATCTTTTAAAAAAAAATTGTGGAGACCAAAATGGGCAGAAGACATGAACAGATACTTCTCCAAAGAGAACATACAAATGGCCAACAGACATATGAAAAAATGTCCAACATCACCAGCCATCAGAGAAATAAAATCAAAACCACAATGAGATACTACCTTATACACAAGTTAGAATGGCAAAAATGTTAACAAAACAGGAAACAACAAGTATTAGCAAGGATGTGAAGAAAGGGGAATCTCTTACACTGTTGGTGGGAATGCAAGCTCGTACAGCCACTCTGGAAAACCGTATGGAGGTTCTTCAATATGTTAAAAACAGAGCTAGCTATCCTGCAACCCAGAAATTGCACTACTAGGTATCTCTCCCAAAGATACAGATGTAGTGAAAAGAAGGGGCACATGCATCCCAATGTCAATAGTAGCAATGGGCACAAAAGCCAACCTGTGGAAGGAGCTGAGATGCCCATCAATAGATGAATGGATAAAGAAGATGTGGGTCATAAATACAATGGAATATTACTCAGCCATTAGAAAGGATGAATACCTACCATTTGCATCAACATGGATGGAACTGGAGGGGATTATGGTAAGTAAAATAAGTCAAGCGGAGAAAGACAATTATCATACGGTTTCACTCATATGTGGAACATGAGGAATAGCACAGAGGACCATAGGAGAGGGGAGGGAAAATTGAATAGGAAGAAATCAGAGAGGAAGACAAACCATGAGAGACTAGGACTCTGGGAAACAAACTGAGGGTTACAAAAGGGAGGGGGTTCAGGAGGATGGGGTAACCACGTGACGGGTATTAAAGAGGGCACCAGTTGTGATGAGCACTGCATGTTATATGCAACTAATGAATCATTGAACACTACATCAAAAACTAATGATGTACTAAATGTTGGCTAACTGAACATAATTTTTAAAATTATGGAGACCAAAGAAGTAATAAAAAGTGTCTAAGTCCTGAAATTAAAGAATCTTCAACACAGAATTTTGTACACAGGATAAATGAAGCTGAAACAGCAATCTCAGATGAAGGAACATTAAAAAAAAAAAAAATTGTTACCAGCAGAACCATTCTAAATAGAATTGCTAAAGGAAGAACGTCAGAGATAAAAAGAATAACAGAAGGCAACAGGGAGCATCAAGAAAGAGAAAAAGAGGAGGAGAAACTGTTACAATAAGTGAAAATATAATAAACTATTTCTATTCTGGTTTTTAAATTATCTTTGTTTTTGAAGGCAAAAGTTATATCGTTGTCTGATGGGCTTCCCAATGTATGTAAGGGAAATATTTAAGAAAGAAAGAAAATAAAAGAAGGAAACAAAAAAATTTAAAAAATAGAAAACATACTGTGACTGATATTTACATAGGTGTTCATTTATATCATTTATTCACTTTGAATTCATTAAATTGGATTTTTTCTCTATTATGCTTAATATTAAAAATGCTAAAAATATAGATGTGGGGGAAAAACCTATATGATGGAATAAATTCTCAGAATAATTGTTACTTTTGCAAAGAAGAATGACATAAAAATAATGCAGGAGAAAATACACTAAGAGATGCATTGCATTCTATAAAACTTTAGTATACATCAGAGTGGTATTTTAAAAAAATAAGACAAATGTTAAGAAAACAAGAGATTCAGCGACAACCAGGTATATTTAGGAACAGAATATATCAGGTTGAAACCTGTATTTCTTCATATTATCTTAGGAAAGCAGATAACTATATGGATGGAAATAAAAGTTGATTTCTACCAAATAATCCCATTTACAAAGTTACTCTAGATGGATAAAAACTTAGGGATTACAGGTAAAATTATCAAGTAAATATTATCAACACATATTTGTAAGCTATAGTGCCAAAATATTTGTAAACAAAATTTCATAGTAACAATCCAGAAGGTAAAAAGAAAAAAGGTACATTTTATTTCATCAAAGAGAAGACTTACTATTTAATAGATGCCATCTTGATGGACTAAATAGTTACGTGATTGAATCTATAAGGATATTGTGTCATCAGTTTCTGGAATATATGGAGGACTCCATCAAATCATTTTAACTGACAAATATAGGAAGCCTAGTAATGGAGGTATTAGTGGAGATGTGGTGATAAAGCAAGCTTTATATGCTGTGGTGAGAAAAACAGCTTTTTAAGACAGCAACAGTGTTTAGTCAAATTAATTAGCAGCAACCAACATCTCATCATAGGGAACACTATGACATGGAAGGGGAAAAGTAGCTGATGATATCAGCCACTCCTCTCTGATATTGTTCTCAACCTCATCTTGTCCCTCAGTGGCCTGCTTCTGGGACTGAACAAGCCCTACTTTCGTAATAGGAAACTGGAGAGATTTTCATTTTTAGAAGAAAATTTTTATGTCAAATAACCCTGCTGTGTACCTGTTGCTTTACTGCTGTGGTAGATATCCAAAAACATGGATGGTATAAGAAGAGAATTACATTGTAGAATTTGGTATTTAATTTTTTTTTCTCATGTAGCTTTTGTTCCTCTCATGTTTTATGACAAAATATGACTTTAATGTGCTGACAATGCATTGTAGGTACCTTTAAGAAAAGGTGTCAAATAGAATAGGCTTCTAGACGTAGGAGTATGGATAATTCTGATAAATACAGAGGGCTTCATGCTAGGTGAAAAAAGTCAGTCAGAGAAAGACAAATGCCATATGCTTTCATTTATATGTAGAATCTAATAAACAAACAAACACAAACAGGCTCATAATACCCAGTGCTCATATAAGACTGATGAATCACAGACCTGTACCCCTGAAACAAATAATACATTATGTTAATTAATTGAATTTAAATTAAAAAAAAAAAAGAAAGAAGTTCATTAATACAGAGAACAAACTGGTGGTTGCGGGGGGGGGGGGGGGCTTGGGGAATGCGCAAATAGGTGAAGGGGATTAAGAGGTACACACTACCAGTTATAAAATTAAAAAAGTTACAGAGGTGAAAAATATAGTGTAGCCACTATAGTTAATAATGTAATAGCTTTGGGGGCACCTGGGTGGCTCAGTGAGTTAAAGCCTCTGCCTTCGGCTCAGGTCATGGTCCCAGGGTCCTGGGATCGAGCCCCGCATCCGGCTCTCTGCTCAGTGGGGAGCCTGCTTCTCCCTCTCTCTCTGCCTGCCTCTCTGCCTACTTGTGATCTCTGTCTGTCAAATAAATAAATAAAATCTTAAAAAAAATAATAATGTAATAGCTTTGTACGGTGACAGGTGGTGACTATACATATTGTGATGAGCATTGAGTAATGCATAGAGTTGTGGAATCCCGATATCATATACCTGAAACTAATATAATACCATATGTCAATATCACTTCAATAATAAATTTAAAAATTATGATCTTCTGAGTCATTCATTACACTAGTGCAACAAGGATCACAAACAATTTAGTCATTAAAATAAAAGCTACTGTAATGCAAAGTAGCTTTTTGTTATTCTGTTCCATATTGTGTCATCTGCAGCCAAAAACCTATAAATATGGCTATGGCACCAACAACATTGGAAGAGCACAAGTACAAATGATTGCCAGTTGACATGGTGCTGATGATTTCAGATGGCAACTGAAATCTAAAAAACAGAATAAAATTTATAGTTTTTTTGTTTGTTCATTGTTTAATTCATGGTCAGTGAAAAGTCTCTGGAATATGCAAGCAAGTTATTCATTTATTAAATGATACTTCAAAATCGGTTAATTTTATGTTATAAAAACTTGTTTAATCAAGAATATTTTAAGAATTGAAAACCTAGACAAAGTAGATATATAACAATACAATAGCTTAACAGAGGAAGATTTCTTAGTAAGAGGTTTGGATCTGAAAGGTGAATTGCAGGAGTACTTAAAAAATATAATACGCCAGATTTTACTTTCTGAGTGCTTTGAAAATGTACATATTAAAATGGTTATCTTTCTGGAGGGAGTCACAGAAGTTGTATGAAGATAAAAGGGAATAACCCAAGTGAGAACTGTTGAACTACCAATGATTGTACTATATTATATATGGACTGTGGGTATGATAAACTGACCTCTACAATTAAAACAAAACAAAAACTCTTTAGGATTTAGCAATGAAGCCAAAAGTAACCAATTTAATTTAAAAATGCAGATGATCAGTCCAAAGAGTATATAGTATGTATTTACATTCATTGGTTCATATGTAGAAAAACCAAGAATTCTATGACTACCCTATAGATGGCCTATAAACATTCTTAAACCATTAGGTCTTCAAAATCACCCTAGAAATAATTTTGTACAATGTACTTATTTTTTTTTAAAGATTTTATTTATTTATTTGAGAGCGAGAGAGAGAGAGAGAGAAAGCGAGAGTGCATGAGCAGGGGGAGGGATAGAAGGATAGGGAGAAGCAGGCTCCTCACTGATCAGGGAGCCCAAAGAGGGACTCAACCTGGGATCTTGACCTGAGCCAAAGGTAGACGCTTAGCCAAGTGAGCCATCCAGGAGCCCAATGCCCTCATTTTTATAGCCGAAAACACCATATACAAATTCCACAAATATTTCCATAGTCTCATAAGATTATAATACCTTCATATTCATGACTAATTTATTTCTGTCACCCTGAAATACTGTGTGAATGTGTGTGTGTTTGTACACTTCTGTGTAAGTTATAGGTGTACATATTCAGCTAATCAAACTCTGAATGAAATTTACATCCCAGTGTCTTACTTTTCAACTGCCCTCTCTGCTTACTAGGTCTAAAATCCTGGGGGCCCCTGGCTGGCTCAGCTGGTTAAGCCTCTGACTCTTGATTTAGGCTCAGGTCCTAAAATGTCAGGGTCCTAGGATTCAGCCCTACATAGGGCTCTGTGCTTAGTGGGGAATCTGCTTCTCTCTCTCTCTCTCTCCCCCTCTCCCTCCCCCCTTCCCCTGCTCACACTCCTGTGCTAATTATCTAAAAATGAATAAATAAATCTTTAAAAAAAATAAAATCCCACAGGAAGTTAGAGTCATTATTTTATTCTGCAATGTGGAGAATGGCTATTGATTTACCTATTATTAATTAATTCTAAAATATACTGAATGTATATGGCTGTATATAAAAATGAGAAAAGCCATATAGAATCATGAATTTTACTCTATGTAAGATGTCTGCAAAAATATCCTCCCGAAAGCCCTCAGTCATCAACCTAAGCTTTGGAAGTCAATGTGCACCATATTATGCAGAGGCAGCTCCCAAACTAAGAGTTCAAAAAATTCCTAGGAATAATTTATAAGCAAACACTCTTTTATGACAACTTCAGATATCAGATCCTCACACAGTAGGAAACAAATAATTTATTTTGGCCCATGCTACTGTACATAAATATCATAAAATTATAGACACTAGTGCTGGAAGAAATTTATAAAGGTCAGTTTATTATTTGATAAAGATTTTAGGAAGTGGTCATTCAGATAATCCAGCAAATTTTTCATGAAACTAGAAAAAATAGAGAGATTTAGAGTTTTACTAACTTCCAAAGACAGTTTTAAGGGTAAATCTACACCCAGATGTCCTTATGCTGACCATGCTCTTAATACTACCCATAGCTGCCTCTATTACCATGATTTCCAGAAAATCTACTTTCAAACTAAGAAAAGTGATAGCTTAGATTCAGTTTTAAACAATCATGAGAATTATCTGTAGTTTATACATTAAGATTTTAATGTTTTTAAAAAGTGGTCTTGTATCTAAATAGAATTTCCTAAGGCTTTTGTTTAAAACCATATCTTATTATTTAATTGTTTATTGCCATGAAAACAGTTTCCAGGATCTCTTTCTTTTCACAGCTTTAACTATTCTTTAATGAATTTTATTCCCTCTCCCTCTATTCTATCTCAGAGGTCTGAATACTTAAATACTTTCTCTAAGTTCAAATAACATCCCGGACTTCACTTGCTTTTACTATTCAAAAATTTTTGTGGATCCTTCTTCAAAACTTCAAATTATGACTTCCTACTGACCACTACCTTTCCTATTTATTGTTATTCTCCATATTTTCAATACTCCTGTCCCTAACCAAATCTCTACATAACTATACCTATATCATCTTTCTATATCTATCTTCACCTTAATTAACTTTCTACTCTATCTGTCAACTTTAATTCACTATTTTTTTAAAAAAAATATGGAAATGAAACTTTGGCTCACTTGACCAGTACTTAGGTAAGTTCTATGTCCCTTGTGTGGAGAAATGCAAATTCTATCTTGTGACTCATAGAGTTCAAAATCTTACATGAAAAAAATAATAGAGAAATAACAAATACAATTCAGTGTGTTACATGGAATAAAAATGTTTGCACCCAATCTCATTCATCATGGATGTTAAATAATTGTATCCACAGCTACACTAACACCGTGATCCCAGATGGTGGGCTCATAGATTGTACTTTGAGCCTGTACAGTCTGGAAAAACCTTTACACAATGTGCATGAGCAACCATAATTGTTTCTCTCAATTCTCTTGACCACAAGCTTTTTGCTTTATTTTTAAATGGCACTTGACTCTCCTCTTGAAATATGATAGAATAATTCTCATTTTTGTTGCAATCTACCTGTATCACAATGACGATATTGTCCCTCCATTCACAGATCAATTTAGGTAATTTCCTAATTGATTTCATTAACCTTTTCTTGCACTCTCTGCATGGTAAAATGTAATGTTCTCCACAGTCTGGCCACGTTCAAGATTCAAACTAGCACAATAGCAGGTACATCAAAATGTGAGTCTGGTAATTCATTCAGGAGGCCAACAAAAAGGCATGAAATAAGTGTCCAAAATAAATAATACTTGACCTGAATTATTAATAAAAAGATGAGATAATACATGTATGAAAGAACATTTAAGTATGAAAGAACATTCCAAAAAGAGCAACATATGTTCCATAAGCTTTCTATTTTTATTTTTATATTTTTATTTATTTGTTTGAGAGAAAGAGAGCATGTGTGAGAGATAACACAAGCAAGGAAGCAGCAGAGGGAGGGGAGAAGCCAGCTCCCCACTGAGCAGGGATCCTGACTCAGGGCTCCATCCCAGAACCAGGGATCAGACCCGAGACTAAGGCAGACACTTAACTGACTGAGCCACCCAGGTGCCCCTTTCTATTAATTTTTTTTAAGATTTTATTTATTTATTTGACAGAGAGAGATCACAAGTAGGCAGAGAGGCAGGCAGGGAGAGAGAGGAGGAAGCAGGCTCCCTGCTGAGCAGAGAGCCTGATACGGGATCATGACCTGAGCCAAAGGCAGAGGCTTAACCCACTTAGCCACCCAGGTGGGTGAATTAAATAGAAATAAATTTCTATTTAATTAATAGAAAATTAATTTTCTATTAATTTTTAAATATATAAATCCAATAATATGATACAAAAGTGAAGAAGGTTATATTTCTCTTTCCCATGCTAGTCTCTGAGGACATACTTCCCACTTCAAAGTATTATGTGTCCTTCCTGAGACATATGATATGTTTCATCTATCTATATTTTGTACATGTGTATTGAGACATATTTTAAATATATTTTATAAATTTTATATAAGTGTTGGCAGTCTACCTAAACTACTGTACCACAATATTGCTGTCTCACACACCATTTTAAGTGGCCTTCCTTGCAGCCTGCCAGGGCCTTGAACTGAATTGACCTTGTCCCTTCTGTGAATTCATGCTCTAGACAATAGCCCAGAGTCACAAGCAAATATAAGTGCCTGATATGACTTCTCCAGAAACTCTTGTGAGTAACAGCATCCTGCATCCCAGATCTTCTCTGTGTGCTCCCTTCAGTAAACCCCTCCAGAGCTAACAAAAACCCTGCTCTTTTTGGTTTGATCTGATCAATCTGGATGTAGACCCCTAAAGCATTATAGACTCTAATAAAGGCATGTACTCCAGGTCCTTCCTCTCTCTCTTTCCACATCTTACCTTGACATCCCACAGTGGTCCCCCAAGGTACGCTGTGTACCTCTAGGACCTGTGAGTAATAAACCTCTCTAGTTCTATCCTCCTGCAGTCTTTGATTAAACTGTGGCTCACCATCCAACATCCCAGGGCTCTACTTCACAAGTGTTCATTTAACAAACTCACAGCATATATAAATGTGTAGAGTCAAGCATGCCTCTTAGATAAATTCCTAAGTTTTGGTTTTTCAGATCGAACATTTTATATATATATGAATAATATAAATACATAATATATTTATGCATACATATAATATAATATAATATAGACATATATTATAATGCATACATAAATATAATATATATGTAATATAATATATACATAATACATACATAATATAATATATACATAAATATAATATATATACAATATATTTATGTACTATATAATGTACCCTATATAATATTTAATATATAACATATTAAATAAATGTAAACAATAATAAATATATAAATAATATATAAATATAATTATAAATAATAAATATAATATATTAAATATTATATATGATTATATATAATAAATAACAATATAATAAAGTATATTGATTATATTATTTATATATATGTTATATATATTAATTTGTGTAGACATTGTAAAATTGGCCACAATACAGGGTTATACTTCCAATGCACTACCTTATATGAGAACTTACACAACCAATGTGTGAGAATGACATTTTCCTCAAATATTCATTAAAATGTTGTTACCAAATCTTTTTGTGGTTTTTAAAAATGGTATTAAAAATGGTATTTCAAAGTAGTTTTGCTTTGCATTTCTCTTATCAGAACTGCAATCAAGTCTTTTTAAATATATATTTCATAGTAATTTACATTTACTTTTCTCAATTTATACTGTCCATTTATTACTGCATTTTTGAAAAAATTGATATTTTAGGAACTCTTTAGAAATTAAGAAAATTAATCTTGTATCTGATACGTGAGTCTCATTTTCTATTTTTTTTTTGAATCTCATTTTCTTAAACCAATTGGTCTTTGTCTTTTGACATTTTTTAAATGTATTGAAATGGGTGACTTTCGTGTCATAGATTTCTTCCAAAGTTTCTTTTCTAAACCTGAATAACTTTAGTCTTGTGTATTTTTTTTTAAGATTTTTTTCCCTTTATTTATTTATTTATTTATTTTTTCAGCGTAACAGTATTCATTGTTTTTGCACAACACCCAGTGCTCCATGCAAAACGTGCCCTCCCTATTACCCACCACCGTTCCCCCAACCTCCCACCCCTGACCCTTCAAAAACCTCAGGTTGTTTTTCAGAGTCCATAGTCTCTTATGGTTTGCCTCCCCTTCCAATTTTTTTTTTTTAAATAAACGTATAATGTATTTTTATCCCCGGGGGTACAGGTCTGTGAATCGCCATAGTCTTGTGTATTTTATGTGTCTGAAATAATTTTACTATTAGCTGAGACATAAAGATCCAATTGCCTTTTTTTTCAGAAGCTGTTCAATATTTACAAGTACATTTATTACATTTTTTACATTGTCTCTGAAATATTCTCTCTGAAATACAATCACGTATTATCTTGATTTTGTTTTACTAATTATTTCTTCTCTTTGATCTGGAAAGACACGTTTTTTACTCTATTTCTAACAACTAAATTTCTTTATCTCTTATCCTTCTTTTGGCAATCTGTCAACCTTTCTCTTTTTTGAAACTGAGCTATTGTTTGCACTAGGATAAACAAATATTTCAAATGACAGTTTAAAACTTAATCACCTATACACTTCATGTTTACATACATTTCTTTTAATGTTAAAGACAGATTTCCTGTTATCACACAGGACAAGGAATGACTTTATTACTCAAGCCATTTGTCATGACTTCCATATGTCCTTACAGAGGCAACATACCTTCCTAGAAAAGCATATAACAATCTTTCCCTTAAGTCTGATTGTTTAAGCTTGGATATTTCATATACTCTATAAAATAGACTTATGATCTACTGATTTTAACTTTCTTCTGTTTAAAAGAATGGAGAAAGTAAAGAAATTATATGCATTGATCACTTATTTTGTGAAGGTAGTTCTCGAGGCATCCCACATAATTTCCTTCAATACTTACTTTATAATTTATGTAAATCCTATGGCTTTAGTAAATTGTTAATTTGTTTGGAGGCTAAAGAGCATATGTCCACTTTCTTGTTGCCAAACACTGTTTTCTGAGGAATTCATGTTCCATGTAACTGAGACAGGATTAATAATCTCAATTTGTCCCCTCCAGGACACAGGGCCTGAATATGACTGAAACCTGGCCAATTATATTGTCTCATCTCTGGCCAAAATAAATGTTCTCAGAGGGTACATATAACCATAAAATTTTTCCAGTCTTTTAGATCACAACTCTTAGGGAAGTTCTGTTTTCTTTTTTTAAATTAATTTATTTATTTTTGAAGTAGAGTTGATCTATAATGTTATAGTACTTTCAGGTGTACAACAAAGTGATCAGATAATTCTATGCATTTCTCAATGCTCACCGTGACAAGTGTAATACAAACTGTCACCATAAGACGTTATTGTAATATTATTGACTATGTTCCCTATGCTGTACTTTACATCTCCAAGATTTATTTATTTTACAATGGGAAGTTTGTACCTCTTAATCCCCTTCACCTATTTCACCCATCTTCGTACACCTACCAAAGTCAATAGCTAACCTTTTTATAAATGGTTCAGTTATGTAAGTTAATATACTCCTTCCCTTTGTACCTTAAAATACTTAAATTTAGATAAATTTTTGTGCCTTATGTCTCAAAATGAAATTTATAATGATAAATAGGACATTATATAAATAACCATTAAATCAGAAGTTGGATTATGAGCATGGGGTGAGAAAGTAATTTATAAATATGTACATTTTAATTTATCTTATATATTTTCACTATGTTCTAACTGAAGTTCAAGCATTCATGAACCTAATAACTCAGGATATGAGATTCTAATGTTACTTCTTGTGATTTTCTGTAAGATTCTACAAACTATAAAAACAAATTTAAAAAATTATGATTAACAGCACCACTACTAACAATATCAACTTTACTATAAACTGGCCCAATAGAACGCACATAGGCAAGGGGTTACAACCTATAAAGAAGACACCCTTTCACTTTTTTACCTAAAAAATCATGTGCGGTGAATTTATACAACTGTCTTCTCAATGAGATTACACAATTTAAAATTATGTGCACAAAACTAATGTGAAAAGAGAGCTGGTCCTCAAAAATCTGCAGTATTGGCAGGTTGTAGGAACTAGGAACTGTGAAAACCTAATTCCTCTGAAATTTGGGGATTATTCTCTTCTGAAACTCATGCCTGAAATAAATAAGACACTCGCGCATAATGGAGCAAGTAAGAAATTGACTCTCTCTCATTCACTAATGCTCTGTCTCACTCACTGACCCTTTAGAAGCAGAGGAAAAAATGGGATTATTAATTAAATAATTAAATAATTGCATAGATGAGAGTCAGGTTTGCTTCAAGGAATTAAATGGCATATATACATTGGCAACTAATGCATAAGACTTTCAGAAATCAAATATTGGCAGCCTACTGCACTTTTCAGGTAATGTATTACTAAAGATAACACAAGTCTAAAAAACTTTCATGTGTATCTTTTTTCAAAATTTTGATGCAGAAAAAGCATTTGACAAGATATAGCATCCATTCCTGATTAAAATGATTCAAAGTATAGGGATAGAGGGAATATTCCTCAACTTTATAAAATCTATCTATGAAAAACCCACAGTGAATATCATCCTCAATGGGGAAAAGTTGACAGTCTCCCCTTTAAGATCAGGGATGCAAGCATGCCCACTCTCACCACTCTTGTTCAACATAGTACTAGAAGTCCTAGCACAGCAGAAATCAGTTGCTTTCTTATACACTAACAATGAAAATATAGAAAGGGAAATTAGAGAATCAATTCCATTTACTCTATCACCAAGAACCATACGACACCTGGGAATAAACCTAACCAAAGAGGTAAAGGATCTGTACTCATGGAACTACAGAACCCTTATGAAAAAAAGTGAAGAAGACACAAAAAGATGGAAAACCATTCCATGCTCATGGGTCAGAAGAATAAACATTGTTAAAATGTCTATAAGGCCTAGAGCAATCTACACTTTCAATGCCATCCCAATCCAAATTCCACTGGCATTTTTCAAAGAGCTGGAACAAACAGTCCTAAAATTTGTATGGAACCAAAAGAGACCCCGAATTTCTAAGGAAATGTTGGAAAAGAAAAACAAAACTGGGGGCATCACGTTGCCTGATTTCAAGATTTACTACAAAGCTATGATCACCAAGATACCATGGTACTGGCACAAAAACAGACACATAGACCAGTGGAACAGAGTAGACAGCCCAAATATGGACCCTCAACTCTATGGTCAAATAATTTTTGACAAAGCAGGAAAAAATATACGGTGGAAAAAAGTCTCTTCAATAAATGATGCTGGGAAAATTGGACAGCTATGTGTAGAAGAATGAAACTCGACCATTCTCTTACACCATACACAAAGATAAACTCAAAAGGGATAAAAGACTTCAATGTGAGGCAGGAATTTATCAAAATCCTAGAGGAAAACATAGGCATTAGCCTCTTCGATATTGGCCACAGCAACTTCTTTCAAGATATGCCTCCAAAGGCTAAGGAAACAAAAGCAAAAATGAACTTTTGGGACTTCATCAAGATCAAAGTCTTCTGCACAGCAAAGGAAACAGTAAACAAAACAAATAGGCAACCCACGGAATGGGAGAAGATATTCCCAAATGTCACCACAGACAAAGGACTGATATCCATGATCTATAAAGAACTCCTCAAACTCAAGACTCAAAAAAAGAGATAATTACATCAAAAAATGGGCAGAAGACATGAGCAGACACTTCTTGAAAGAAGACATACAAATGGCTAACAGACACATGAAAAAATGTTCGTCATCATTAGCAATCAGGGAGATTCAAATAAAAACCACATTGAGATATCACCTTACACTAGTTAGAATGGCCAAAATTAACAGGACAGGAAACAACATGTGTTGGAGAGGATGTGGAGAAAGGGAAACCTTCTTATGCTGTTGGTGGGATTGCAAGTTGGCGCAGCCACTTTGGAAAACAATATGGAGGCTCCTTAAGAAATTAAAAATAGAGCTACCCTATGATCCTGCAATTACACTATTGGGTATTTACCCCAAAGATACTGATGTAGTGAAAAGAAGGGCCATTGGTACCCCACTGCTCATAGCAGCAATGGTCACAGTCGCCAAACTGTGGAAAGAACCAAGATGCCCTTCGATGGATGAATAGATAAAGAAGATATGGTCCATATATACAATGGAATATTATGTCTCCATCAGAAAGGATGAATATCCACCGTTTGTATCAATATGGGCAGTACTGGAAGAGATTATGCTGAGCGAAATGAGTCAAGCAGAGAGAGTCAAGTATCATATGGTTTCACTTACTTGTAGAACATAAGGAATAACATGGAGGACATTGGGAGATGGACAGGAGAAGTGAGTTGGGGAAATTGGAGGGGGAGACAAAGCATGAGAGACCGTGGACCTTGAGAAACAAACTGAGGGTTTTGGAGGGAAGAGAGTAGGGGGTTGGGTGAGCCTAGTGGTGGGTATTATGGAGGGCATGTATTGCATGGAGTATGGGTATAGTACATAAACAATGAATTTTGGAACACTGAAAAGAAATAAAATAGGGAAAAAAAGAAAAAAAATCTTGTACTGTAGTAAACTATGTATAATAGAAAATTTGCCATTTTAAGCATTTTAAGAGTATACATCAGTGGCACTACTTTATTTACATTCTTGTGCAACCAACACCACTACCAGTTTGAAAACTGGTAAAAACTCTTGTTATTACTAAGCCATAATTCCCCACTAACCCCCTGTAGTAAATGTTAGAAATATGTTAATAAATAGAATTTAAATAAAAACTTGGTATATTAAAACATTAAAAAGTAAAAATAAAAATGCAAGAAATGCAATCCATCAATACATAAGAGGAATAATGCATTATGATTGAATTGGGTTCACCCCAGGAATTACAGGTTGATTTAACTTTCAAAAAAAAAAAATCAATCAGTATAATTTACAAACCAAAAAGAGAAAAGTCATACAATGATATCAATAGATGAAACAAACATATTTGACAAAAATCAAACATTTCATTTAAAAAAAAAGAATTCTCGGGTGCCTGGGTGACTCAGTCGGTTAAGCCTCTGCCTTAGGCTCAGGATCCCAGGATTTCAGGGTCCTGGGATTGAGGCCCACATTGGGCTCTCTGCTCAGCAGGGAGCCTGGTTCCCCCCCTCTCTGCCTGCCTCTCTGCCTACTTGTGACCTCTCTCTCTGTGTCAAATAAATAAAATCTTCAAAAAAAAAAAAAAAGACTTAACTTAAAAAAAAATTCTCACCAAATTAGGAATAAAAAGTAACTTTACAAAATCTGATACAGGTATCAGATTTAGAGTATTTAGAAATCAGAAAATTTAGAGTATTCTACATACTTAATAATGGAAAATCAAATACAATTAAACACAATTTTCTTAACACTGGGAAAAAGGCAAGATTTCCCACATGAACATCTCTATTCAAAAATACTCAGAGGGGCACCTGGGTGGCTCAGTGGGTTAAGCCTCTGCCTTCAGCTCAGGTCATGATCTCAGGGTCCTAGGATCAAGCCCCACATCGGGCCCTCTGCTCAGCGGGGAGCCTGCTTCCTCCTCTCTCTCTTCCTGCCTCTCTGATTACTCGTGATCTCTCTCTGTCAAATAAATAAATCTTTAAAAAAAAAATACTCAGAGATGGAGAGGAGAAGTGACTTGGGGTAAATTGGAGGGGGAGACAATCCATGAGAGACTGTGGGCCCTGAGAAACAAACCGAGGGTTTTGGAGGGGAGCGGGGATGGGGGATTAGGTGAGCCTTGTGGTGGGCATTATGGAGGGCACCTATTGCAAGGAGTGCTGGGTGTGGTGCATAAACAATGAATCTTGGAACACTGAAAAGAAATTTTAAAAAAAGTACTCTGAATATCCTGACCAGTACAATAACATAATAAAATGAAAAAGAAGGCATAGAGATTCACATATTACAAGTATGAAGTAAATATATTTTAATTTATGGATAGTATGATGGTATGTGTACAAATTTCAAGGCATCTATGAAAGGGCTACTAGAAGGAAAATGTGTTTTTTTTTTTAAATTTTATTATTTTAAAAATTTTTTACTAACATATAATGTATTATTAGGCCCAGGGGTACAGGTCTGTGAATCGCCAGGTTTACACACTTCACAGCACTCACCATCGCACATACCTTCCCCAATGTCCATAACCCAATCACCCTCTCCCTAGCCCCTTCCCTCCCGGCAACCCTCTGTTTTGTGAGATTAAGAGTCTCTTATGGTTTGTTTCCCTCCTAATCCCATCTTGTTTCATTTATTCTTTTCCTACCCCCCAAACCCCCCATGTTGCCTCTCAAATTCTTCATATCAGGAGGATCGTATGATAATTGTCTTTCTCTGATTGACTTATTTCGCTAAACATAATACCCTCTAGTGCCATCCACATCGTCGCAAATGGCAAGATTTCATTTCTTTTTTTTTAAATTTTTTTAAATATTTTTATTTATTTATTTGACAGACAGAGATTACAAGTAGGCAGAGAGGCAGGCAGAGAGAGAGAGGAAGAAGTAGGCTCCCTGCTGAGCAGAGAGCCCAATGTGGGGCTCGATCCCAGGACCCTGGGATCATGACCTGAGCTGAAGGCAGAGGCTTTAACCCACTGAGCCACCCAGGTGCCCCAAGATTTCATTTCTTTTGATGGCTGCAGAGTATTCCATTATATATATATACTACTCTTCTTTATCCATTCATCTGTTGATGGACATCTAGGTTCTTTCCAAAGTTTGGCTATTGTGGACATTGTTGTTATAAACATTCGGGTGCACATGCCCCTTTGGATCACTACATTTGTATCTTTAGGGTAAATACCCAGTAGTGCGATTGCTGGGTCATAGGGTAGTTCAATTTTCAACTTTTTGAGGAGCCTCTATGCTGTTTTCCAGAGTGGCTGCACCAGCTTGCATTCCAACCAACAGTGTAGGATAGTTCCCCTTTCTCCACATCCTTGCCAGCATCTGTCATTTCCTGACTTGTTAATTTTAGCCATTCTGACTGGTGTGAGGTGGTATCTCATTGTGGTTTTCATTTGTATTTCCCTGATGCCGAGTGATGTGGAGCACTTTTTCATGTGTCTGTTGGCCATCTGGATGTCTTCTTTGCAGAAATGTCTGTTCATGTCCTCTGCCCATTTCTTGATTGGATTGTTTGCTCTTTGGGTGTTGAGTTTGCTAAGCTCTTTATAGATTTTGGATACTAGCCCTTTATCTGATATGTTGTTTGCAGATATCTTCTCCCATTCTGTCAGTTGTCTTTTGGTTTTGTTAACTGTTTCCTTTGCTGTGCAAAAGCTTTTGATCTTGATGAAGTCCCAATAGTTCATTTTTGCCCTTGCTTCCCTTGCCTTTGGTGATGTTCCTAGGAAGGAGTTACTGAGGCTGAGGTCGAAGAGGTTGCTGCCTGTGTTCTCCTCAAGGATTTTGATGGATTCCTTTCTCACATTGAGGCCCTTCATCCATTTTGAGTCTATTTTTGTGTGCGGTATAAGGAAATGGTCCAGTTTCATTTTTTGTCATGTGGTTGTCCAATTTTCTCAACACCATTTGTTAAAGAGACAGTCTTTTTTCCACTGGGCATTCTTTCCTGCTTTGTCGAAGATTAGTTGACCATAGAGTTGAGGATCTATTTCTGGGCTCTCTATTTTGTTCCATTGATCTATATGTTTGGTTTTTTGCCAGTACCATACTGTCTTGATGATGACAGCTTTGTAATAGACTTGAAGAATGGAATTGTGATGCCACCAACATTGGCTTTCTTTTTAAATATTTCTCTGGCTATTCAAGATCTTTTCTGGTTGGAAAACATGTTTTTATCAAGTCATAGAATATACCATTGATGAAATAACAATGATATTCCTGTGTAAGCAATGAATAAGAACTTTCACTTATACTAGTGTCCAAACATATGAAATTCTTAGGAATATATTTAAGAAAATATCATCAATGGATATAAAATTTTAAAAATACAAATCTGGATGAGAGAAATTTAAATATATCTAAATATAGAGTTATGTTCACAATCAAAAGTCCCAATATTTGAAAGATACACTCTCCCCAAATTAGTTACAGATGCAATATCATCTCTACTAAAATCACAATTGGCTGTTTATTTGTAGAAATTGGCAAATTTATGGCAAAATATATACAGAAATGTAAACAATGTTAAAATATCCAAATTAATTTTATAAAAACTATTTTTTTGTTTTCATACATTTCCTGATTGCAGGACTTACTATAAATTTATGGCAATTGAGACAATGTGGTAGTGGTATAAGGATAACATTAAAAGAGTACCAATAAATAAATAAATAAATAAAAGGAGCCCATAAATTCAACTATATATATATGGTCAGCCAATTTTCAACAAAGATGCCAAGCTAAGTCCATGGGGGAAAGAAGCAGTATTTTTTTTTTAAGTTTCTATTTAAATTCTCCTTGGTTAACATATAGTGCAATCTTAGTTTCAGGTATAGAATTTAGTGATTTAACACTTAACATACAACACCTAGTGCTCATCACAAGTGCCCTCCTTAATCCCCATCACCTATTTAATCTAACCCCTCATCCACCTCCCCTGTGGTAGCCATCAGTTTGTTCTCTGTAGTTAGGGATCTGTTTCTTGGTTTGCCTCTCTCTCTTTGTTCCCTTTGCTCAATTTTTGGTTCCTTAAATTCCATATATGAGTGAAATCATATGGTATTTGTCTTTCTCTGACTTCCATATTTCACTTAACATAATACTGTCTGGCTCCATCCACATCATCGCAAATGGTAAGATTTTTTAAATGGCTGAGTAATAGTCTGCTATATGTATATAAATCACTTCTTCTTTACCCATTCACCAGTTGGTGGACATTAGGGCTCTTTCTGTAATTTGGCTATTGTTAAAAACACTGGAGCACATGTATCTTTTTGAATTATTATTTTTAAAAAGATTTTATTTAATTTATTTGAGAAAGAAAAAGTGAGGGGGAGGGGGGTGAGAAACTGAAGCAGACTCCACACTGAATGCAGGGCCTGACATGGGGCTCAATCTCACAACCATAAGATCATGATTTTAGCCAAATCAAGAGTCAGACACCTAACCAACTGAGCCACCTAGGTGCCTCTAAATTAGCATTTTTTTATTCCTTGGGTAAACACTTAGCAATTGCTGGATCATAGGGTAGTTTTGTTATTAATTTTTTGAGAGATCTCCATACTGTTTTCCAGAGTGACTGCACCAGTCTGCATTCCTTCCCCCCAACAGGTTAAAATGGTTCCCTTCCCCTACCCCCAACATTCTCACCAACACCTGTTGTTTCTGTATTGTTAACCTTAGCCATTCTGACAGGTATGAGGTGATATCTCATTGTAGTTTTGATTTGTATTTCCCTGATGATGAATGATGTTGAGCATCTTTTCATGCATCTATTAGCCATTCATATATCTTCCTTGGAAAACTGTCTATTCATGTCTTCTAATCATTTAACTAGATTATTTGTTTTTGGGTGTTGAGTTTGATAAGTTCTTTATATATTTTGGTTGCTAACTCTTTATCATATGTGTCATTTGCAAAAATCCTCTTCTACCCCATAGGTTGCATTTTAGCTTTGATGATTGTTTCTTTTGCTGTGCAGAAGCTTCTTATTTTGATGAAGTCCTAATAGTTTATTTTTGCTTTTGTTTCCCTTGCCTCAGGAGACATATCCAATAAGAAGTTGCTATGGTCAGTGTCACAGAGGTTATTGCCTGTGTTTGATGGATTCCTGTCTCACATTAGGTCTTTCATCCATTTTGAATTGATTTTTGTGTATGGCTCAAGAAAGTGTCCAGTTTCATTCTTTTGCATGTTGCTGTCCAGTTTTCCCAACACCATTTGTTGAAGAGACTGTCTTTCAGACAACACAAAGGAATAAGAAGCATGAAAATCGACAAGGAAGAAGTCAAACTTCCACTATCTGCAGATGACATGATACTCTAATAGGAAACCAAAAAGACTCCACCAAAAATTGATTGAATTAATACACAAATTCAGTAAAATCACATGATACAAAATCAATGCACAGAAATCTGTTGCATTTCTACACACCAATAATGAAACAGGAGAAAAAGAAATCAAGGAATTGGTTCCATATACAATTGCACCAAAAGAAATGAGATACCTAGGAATAAACCTAACCAAAGAGATAAAAGATCTGTACTCTGAAAACTATAGAACACTGATGAGAGAAACTAAAGATGACACAAAGAAATGGGAAAACATTCCATGCTCATGGATTGGAAGAACAAATATTGTTAAAATATATATACTACCCAAAGCAATATACCCATTTAGTGCAATCTCTATCAAAATACCACCAGTAATTTTCATATAGCTAAACAAACAATACTAAAATTTGTATGGAACAACAAAAGACCCCAAATAGCCAAAGCAATCTTGAAAAAGAAGAACAAACCTGGAGACATCATAATTCCAGACTTTAAGTTACATTACAAAGCTGTAGTGATCAATATAGTATGGTACTGGCACAAAACCAGACACATAGATTAATGGAACAGAATAGAAAACTGGAAATGGACCCATAACTATATGGTCAATTAATCTTTAACAAAGCAGGAAATAACATCCAATGGAAAAAAAAGATACGGTCTTTTAACAACTAATCCTGAGCCAACTGCATATCCATATGAAGAATGATTCACCTCAATACTCATCTCACACTATACATAAATATTAACTCTACATGTATCCTAACTTTAAATGTAAATTTTGTAACTATGAAATTTATAGAAGAAAACATAGGAAATCTTGGCTGCTTTGGGAAAGGCAAATATCTCTTAAATAGGGGACAAAAATTATGAACCATAAAAGAAATGAGGTGATAAATTGGACTTAAACATATTAAAAACAATTATTCTTTGAAGGCACCACTGAGAAAATGAACAGGTAAGGTAAAGACCAGAAGAAAATGTTTGCAATATATATATCTGACAAATATTTGTATCCATTATATACAAGAACATAACTCAGTAAGACACAATCCAACAAAAATTGGCAATAGCTTTGAACAGATATTTTTGAAAGAAAATATACAAATGCTAACATATGGACATGAAGTTTCTCTCATCGTTAGTCATCAGTGAATTTCAAATTAGAACCACAATGATATTCCATTGCACATCCATTAGAATGGCTAAAAATTAAAAGACTGGCAATTCTTGGTTTTATGCAATGGGGACTCTCATATGTCTACTGCTCTGGGAAAGTACAATGGAAAAACCATGCAGGAGAGGAGCTGGACTGTTTCTATTAAACATGCATTTACCTTTGACTTGGCAATTTCACTCCTAGGTTTTTAACCAAATGTGATAAAAACACATGTCCACATTAGTACATGTACATGAATATCCACAGAAGTTTTACTTATTATAGTCCCATGTTGGAAACAATATAAATGTCCATCAATAACTCAGTGAACAAACATATTTGGCGGATATCCACACAATAAGATGCTACTCAGCTAAATAAGTAAGATCTTCTAATGCACACTATAACACAGATGAATCTCGAAAGCATAGGATGTCTGATAAAAACTAGATACAAGGGATACCTGAGTGGCTCAATCGGTTAAGCCACTGCCCTTGGCTCAGGTCATGATCCCAGGGTCCTGGAATTGAGTCCCCCATCAGGATCCTTGCTCAGCAGGGAGCCTGCTTCTCTCTCTGCCTCTTCCTGCCATTCTGCCTGCGTGTGCGTGCGCTCTCTCTCTCTCTGACAAATAAATAAATAAATAAAATCTTAAAAAAAAAAACAACTAGATACAAGAAAGTACATATTGTATGCCCTCATTTTTTTTTCCCATTTTATTTATTTTTTCAGCGTAACAGTATTCATTCTTTTTGCACAACACCCAGTGCTCCATGCAAAACGTGCCCTCCCCATTACCCACCACCTGTTCCCCCAACCTCCCACCCCTGACCCTTCAAAACCCTCAGGTTGTTTTTCAGAGTCCATAGTCTCTTATGGTTCGCCTCCCCTTCCAATTTTTTTTTTTTAATAAACATATAATGTATTTTTATCCCCAGGGGTACAGGTCTGTGAATCGCCAGGTTTACACACTTCACAGCACTTACGATAGCACTTACCCTCCCCAATGTCCATAGCCCCCTCCCCCTCTCCCAATCCCACCTCCCCCCAGCAACCCTCAGTTTGTTTTGTGAGATTAAGAGTCATTTATGGTTTGTCTCCCTCCCAATCCCATCTTGTTTCATTTATTCTTCTCCTATCCCCCTACCCCCCCATGTTGTTTCTCCATGTCCTCATATCAGGGAGATCATATGATAGTTGTCTTTCTCCGATTGACTTATTTCACTAAGCATGATACGCTCTAGTTCCATCCATGTCGTCGCAAATGGCAAGATTTCATTTCTTTTGATGGCTGCATAGTATTCCATTGTGTATATATACCACCTCTTCTTTATCCATTCATCTGTTGATGGACATCGAGGTTCTTTCCATAGTTTGGCTATTGTAGACATTGCTGCTATAAACATTCAGGTACACGTGCCCCTTCGGATCACTATGTTTGTATCTTTAGGGTAAATACCCAGTAGTGCAATTGCTGGGTCATAGGGTAGTTCTATTTTCAACATTTTGAGGAACCTCCATGCTGTTTTCCAGAGTGGTTGCACCAGCTTGCATTCCCACCAACAGTGGAGGAGGGTTCCCCTTTCTCCACATCCTTTCCAGCATCTGTCATTTCCTGGCTTGTTAATTTTAGCCATTCTGACTGGTGTGAGGTGATATCTCATTGTGGTTTTGATTTGTATTTCCCTGATGCCGAGTGACGTGGAGCACTTTTTCATGTGTCTGTTGGCCATCTGGATGTCTTCTTTGCAGAAATGTCTGTTCATGTCCTCTGCCCATTTCTTGATTGGATTGTTTGTTCTTTGGGTGTTGAGTTTGCTAAGTTCCTTATAGATTTTGGATACTAGCCCTTTATCTGATATGTCGTTTGCAAATATCTTCTCCCATTCTGTCAGTTGTCTTTTGGTTTTGTTAACTGTTTCCTTTGCTGTGCAAAAGCTTTTGATCTTGATGAAATCCCAATAGTTCATTTTTGCCCTTGCTTCCCTTGCCTTTGCCATTGTTCCTAGGAAGATGTTGCTACGGCTGAGGTCGAAGAGGTTGCTGCCTGCATTCTCCTCAAGGATTTTGATGGATTCCTCTCATTTTTTTATAATCTGGAAAAGTGAATGATCTCCAGTGACTGAAAGCAGATCAGAGGTTGCCTATTTCCAGGGTTGGAGAGACTTGGCTGCAAAGAGCCTTCATGAAAGTATTCAAATCCTTATTGGGTGGGTAAATATGTTAAGATATATATCTGTTAAATTTCATCAAACTATACACTAATAATATATACATTTGAGTTTATGTAAACTGTTTTAAATTAACCTTTCAAGTTTGAATTTTTGTCTGATGATGTCTATGACATCATTTCAGAATTTTGTTTGTCAGTGGACAGAAATATTATGAATACTTTTATTTGGCTTATGAATATACTAAAATACTTAAAACTGCAGAGCCAAATTTGTCC
Organism: Meles meles; assembly: GCF_922984935.1. Classification (NCBI taxonomy): domain Eukaryota; kingdom Metazoa; phylum Chordata; class Mammalia; order Carnivora; family Mustelidae; genus Meles; species Meles meles. The sequence continues at coordinate 160,449,391 of NC_060067.1, forward strand.
TAATGCATTCAGGCTCATTACACTTGCCTTTGGTGTCCACTGAATCCCAGTTGTGTTCCATTAGAAGGATCTGTGAAATAGTGGAATAAAGCAGTGAATTATCTAAAAATCAGTGATGAAAACTTCATGCTTAGTCTACATTCTGCTGTAGTAGGTTTATTTGAACAGTTTAAATTATTGGTCTAAATTTATTTATCTAATAGCAAAAGACAAAAAACACATTACTCCTACTGCCCTTTCAAATGATTTGAGTTTACATTACTTCAATAAAAAATATAAGAAAGAATCAAGAATTTTTCATTCATAATAAAATTTTTAAAATTTCATCAAGGTTTAGTCAATATAGAAGAATCTGTTTGTGGTGATAAGACAGGAATGTACTTTGCTGTTTGGACTCAAAGCCGCAGAGAGCAGAAGTCACAGGTTTAAGTGTAATCAAAATTACCAAATTATCGTCTACTTTTTTTTTCCTTCTTTCTTTCTTTCTTTTTTTTTTTTTTTTTTTTACTTGAGTGTAGCTTTAATCAATAGTCTTGAAGCTCTAGATTATCTATCAAACTGAGAAAACCTGTCTTAGGTAACTAGATCCTCTAATCAACTATTGGCAGATGAGATCCTGTGGGTGATAAAAACAGATTTAAATTCCACAGTGACATTATTTGATGAGAATCATACTGAAGTCAAGGGGAAGTATATATAGTATATACTTAATTATCAAGTTAGTACTAGTCCTTTTAATATAACTACAAGTTATCATTACTGTTTTCATTAACATATATTTAAAAGCTAAGGTCAAACCTTTTCCTGTTTGCGTGACTAAGATATTTAACCCAGCTGATAACCTGATCTAAATCCAAAATACATTATAAGAGTGGAAATGTTCAGATCATAAAACTAATATTGAGTCAGTTTTAATATATGAAAATAATCTTTAAAACATTTATAAAACTTATTATTTTATTCTAGGTCTTGTGAAATCACTCCCTGAAATCCTAAATTACTTTATAAATTAGATAGGATAAAATTAGGCAGCTAAATGCATGCTATTTAATAATAAAGATTTCAGAGGAAAAAAGGGAACTTCATTCATTTTAGAAATATTTAGTTTGCTAATATGCTATTTATAGTGTTGTATGGCAATTCTGGACATTAGTGTGTCCTTGTGTTTGTGAATTAATGAATGGATATTAGAGGGTAGAGTAACCAGTATGCTTAGGGTTCAGAATAGGAAAATTATTTTTATACCCAAGGATATAAATCTATGTAGGATTTGTGTACAGTCGTTTTCCTATAAATTATTGCCTGTGAACTACCATGAAAGAGCAGAATCACATTGTATTCATTGTTTAACAATGAAAAATTAATAAATTATTTGAATGTGTAATACATTGCAGGAAGGGATGCAATAAAGTGTCAGTCTATTAATCATGCTTGACAAGTCAGAACCCTTGGAAGATGATGACCTCAAGTCAGGCCTAGTTTTAAATCAGTTATGTAATATGTAAGAGATCCAAATCAGTTCTTAACCTACCATTTTACTGCTGGAATTGTCAGCCAATATCAGTATCATTTACAACTATCAAACTCTTAACAGTTCAGTAATTCTGACATTTCTTTTCCATTTTCTATCACCTAATTTTCCAAAAGTGAGAGAAGTTTGAGGAAAGTTTATCCTGGGGCTGCAACAGATGGGTTATATAAGCAAGCCTTCAACAACAGTTCTTCACCGGGAGTAAGATTCCTCGATAGTACCACCCTAAAGCACTACACTTTATGACTCCAGAAATTCCAAGAAAACGAAAATACTAAGAATGAATCTTAAGACTTTTGCATAGCTAGCAATACTCTCTAATATACTAAATTAATAGGAAGAATAGAGGGCTAATTTGTGAAGTGTCAATAAGAGCAGAAATATAAGGAGATATTATTTCAGTAGTTGTGGAGTCTAGGAAAAAAATACCACTGACTTAACTTTGTGGTACTGATAATTGCTTAAGAAAGAGAGTTGAGCCCAGGGTCCTGGGATTAAGCCCCAAATGGGCCTCTCTGCTCAGCGGGGCGCCTGCTGCTTCCTCTCCCTCTGCCTGCTGCTTTGCCTACTTGTGCTCTCTCTCTCTTTGTTTGATAAATAAATAAATAAATAAATAAATAAATAAATAAATAAAACCTTAAAAAAAAAGAAAGAAAAGAGAGCTGAGTAATGCAACTAGATTGTTCTAAATGCTTCTAATTTTTATAAAATTCTGATTACCATGAGACACAAGTCCCTATACGGCACTCCGTTAACAATTTGTGCATGATCCCTAGGTCCCTGTATCTGTGAGATGCAAGCTTTAAGTAACAAGAAAAAGTCTTTTTTTTTCTTTTGAAACAGTCTTTTTCTAACAGCATTAATCTTAGTCACAAACTAATTCAGGAAATAAATATTAAGAAAGTAGCCCCACTCAGAGGAACATCTTGATTATATATTAGTCTGTTAGACAAATCATAACCCAAATGAGGATGGAAATGTTCTATGCAGCTCATAGAAAATGTACCCTTATAATATATCCTATTTTAAAATATGATATGATATACTGAATAAAGAAGAATTTGGCAAATCTTATCCAGCAATTGTCCTAAAGACTTGTTCCTATTTTTTTTTAAGATTTTATTTATTCATTTGAGAGTGGGAACATGAACTGAGGAGTGGGGACAAGGCAGAGGGAGAGGAAGAAACATATTCCCCACTGAGCAGGGAGGATGACTTTACTCAGGGCTCAATCCCAGGACCCTGGAATCACAATCTGAGTTGAAGGCAGACACTTAACTGACAGAGCCACCCAAGGCGCCCCAGGACTTGCATCTGTTCTATGCCATCTTTCTCATCTCAGGATCTGCTGGAAGATGATAAAACAACACATCGAAAGCTTATATAATAATACCGAAAAAAGTAATTAATAGTAATTTAAACACATCATATGCTGCAGACATTCTGCTACAATCCTTGTGTAATGATCACAGAAACTTCTTTCATTCATTTCATTTCTTTTCATTTCATTTCATTAACAATGAAAAATCGTCACAAGTATCCTACAAGCACCATAATTACTTCCATTTTACCGGATGTAAACATGTTTATGGTTTGCTGAAAGACAAGCAATTGGTAAGCGGGAGAGGTAGGATGGAGCCCAGGCAAGTGGACTCCATATACAGAGACCGCTACCCTCTGGTTAACTCTGAGTTCTCTTATAAATAATGCTAAACTTTCTTGAACACAGAAGAAGCAGAGGTAGAAGCCAAGTAAAAACACTGTGTGCATGGCTGTGTTTGGTATAGCAGGGATCATACTACCAAAGGTCACATAATGTTTAACCCTTAAATTATTAATAGATTGAATTTTGTTATAAAACAAAGGACAACAAAATTTATCAACATGGGTTAATTAATATAATCCTCAATCATGTGTTACTGAGGAGATTCATATAATATGAAGCAGGCTGTGAAATAATATTTTTATATTTTTCCAAATTAAAAATATTTCAGTTAACCTATCCTGATATATTACCAAGGACAGCCAAAGATGGGGTTCATGTAATGTGGCTGATATGATCTAAATTCCTTTTTTGTGGTGATATAATCCAATTTCTACCTTTAAGTGTAAAAGTGAGGTTTTCTTAAGTATGGAACTATTTGTGTAATAAACTCATATTCACATGTGTAAATCATTCCTTTTCTTCTGACATGTATTAAATAAAAATGCTATTTTTTTAATTTTAATAAATGTCTATTTTAATGTTTTTCACAATAGAATAAATGTTTCTCTTGATGACTGCAGATACGTAAGGCTGTTTGGTAGTATTCAGAACCGCCACAGGAATGGTTGTCTTCCTGATTGGTGTGTAGTCTTCAGTAATTATAAGGAATATTTGTCTGAAACTGCTGTCAAACCAGCAGGACTGCATTTATGCATCCATCATTTTCAGGATTGTGGGTAACCTGGGCATATTTTCCCCAAATAACTTTGCCTCCTTGTGTCACAAGGCCCAACTCGCTCACGTTCACCTCAATTACAGTACCTTTGGTAATAACACCCAAAGTTGTATATAGTGGGGATGAAGGATTGTTTTTTTACACCAAGTATTGGCAGGCAAAAGGTGGCTTTCAATTCAGGATGTGTTACATGGGCCTTTTTGAAACGTAAGCCCATTGGCCTAATGAATCTTTCATATTTAGGTGGTTTTTGAGTAAAGCCATCTCCAACAAAGCCGACTTTAGTGACCATTCTCTTCCATGCTTTCTTCCTTCTCTTTCCTGTTCAAATAACTTTTAATACTTCTGTTTCTCCCTGGGCATGAACTTTGGGTAAAGGAACTTCCCATTTTCCTGCTTTCTCTTTTCGTTTTTGTTTAATCATATTAGAAAGTACTTTAGCTCGAGACTGTCCCTCCCTGTCCAGTAGATACACAGGTACTGCTGCTTGTGGAGTCTTTTCATCATTCTTTTGTTTGGTATTCTTCTTTTCATGCATCTTGATAGTCTTTTTCATCTGTATTTTCTCAGCCTGGCGCTGTTTATGGTAGAGCTTAGCTTTCAGACCAATCATCTTTTTTGCCTTCTTTGAACGTTCATGAGCCTCTCCACCTTCTTTCTTTCTCTTTTTCTCATGGTAATTCAAACGATAGCCATAGCCCTTCCGGTGTAACTCAATATATTCATTTTGTGGCATGGTGATAGCTGCAGAGCTGTGGGAAGCAGCTGCGGGGCGCAAAGATGTCAGTTTTCGGATCTCCCAGACCCACGAGCTAACTCCAAAAATGCTATTTTGATAAAGTGGAAAGAGAGTCCCATCAGAGAAATGATCATTTAATAATGTAAATTAGTCATTATATTTTAAAAGGGCTCAAACTTCCTATGCACATGCTATTATATACTGTATATATGTGTGTGTATATATATGTGAATATGAGTAAATTTTATGGTCTATGACACACTATTAGTGCATTCTCAGTTAGCTCTTCAAGAAATTGTTTCTTTCCATAGTTAATTCAGTGACATATTCATGGACAACTCTGAGTAGATCTTTACCAAGAATAACTATATCCTATCCAAATTCCTTAATAATATACTTAATCACAAATTTACTTGGCAAAAAATAAGATTAAAAAATTAACAAAAAAAATATATATATGTATATACATACATATATATATATATATATAACAAAACTCAAGGCAGTAGATGGCATATGGAAGATGAAACCCCCACCCATGTCTGGGTTTTTGATGAACTGTGGGAATAAGATGTATCATAAAATATCATTATAGGGCTTAGAAAAGTCTTAAACACGAGACTTTTACTAGCTAGAATCTAACATGAATCAGTATATGGTTATGAAAATTGATAAATGGCTACAGTAGATATGAGCTCTCCTCCTCCCAACTTCCCAATCTCCCAGCCTCCTCAGTCTTGCGGTTTCACTGGAACAATAAGAATAAAAGGGTCCCTCAGTGGTATTGATGGAGTGGCAGCCCTCTGCTTATTCATATGTGACAACTAAATCAAAAATCTATGTTACAATATCTTTCATATGTTTCATACTCTTTGAAGTAAACCTCATTCCTTAAACTGAACATAACTAGGTATTTAGAATTATTTAAGTCAAAAATGTAATGCTTTGCTATGATCAACATTTTGAGTCACTATGAAGTGCTCAATTCATTCTGAGCCATGCCATGAAGTCTTAAGCCTGGAGAAAACGTATGATTGAAGGACAGAGATGTTACTATTTTTAAAGTTTAAAATAATTTTTTTGATGTAAAAGACATATATCCTTTTATCACCTACCTGTCCCTAATTTAGCAAGATTTTACCTCCTGTAAATAAGGTGATTCCAACTGTTGTTTAGAAGAAAGGGCTGGGACTAGCCATAGAAATGTCATAGAGAACACATCTTCTCCATTGCTCCTGCTGAAATTTAGTTTACGTCTGGGTTTACATCTGAGTTTACAGGCTATTAAAACAACCATAATACAAAGCTAAACAGAGTCATCTCTTCCTGGGATGCACAAAGGTATGTTGCTTATATTCTCCTTGATTCACATGAAAAATAAAGAAGTTAAAAGGCTGGAAAAAAAAATCAGGTTCACAAAGTCCATTGCACTATATGAATTTGGGACATGAGGGATGTGATGAGAAAGGAAAGGGATTTTAAAAATTAATTGTATTATTCATAATCATCTTTATATAATCTTTAAAGAATTTTTCTTTTGTCAAAGTGGACATGACATGTATGAATTTGTGAATAGAATATGGTGTATGGACTGTGAGTCTAAGGAAATTATACCAATTCTGTACGCTCTCCACAAAAATCAATGTTATTAAATTATAAGTGCAGACATATATGCAAATGAGCACATATAAACAGATTACAATTAGGGGAGCCTGGGAGTTTTAACTGGCCCAGTGTTCAACTCTTGGTATTGGTCTCAGATCATGAGATCTTTTTTTTTTTTTTTGAGGCGGGAATTATATTTTAAAATTCTTGAATTGGTTTCAATTAAATTTTAAGAAAATGGTTTTCACCTTCATTTAAAAATATTTTTCCTGAATAAATTATTATAACAAAACAGATTTCTAATTCGAATATGATTTTTTTCATTTATCAACACTGTCTCATGATTTTTTCATAAATGGTAGAGATGTTGATAAAGAATACTTTTTCCATGAGTTTCAACTTTTATGTATTTAATCTTTTCAGTCTGCATAAAAATATTGAATTTGGCAAAGATTTTTCCTAAAAGATTTTTTTTTCTATGTCATGTAGCATATTCCCTGAGAGATGAAATGATTACTCTGAGTCCAACAACTTGAACAAATAGAGGCTGGAATGGGCTGCACCCTCAGACACCGCCAAGAAGTGCAGGCAGGGAGGTGACGCCTGGAGACCAGTTTGATTGTAGAATGTAAAATTTCAGAAGCAAGAAAGAACAACTCAAGAAAGCAATCATGAGAAGGACGGTAAGGAACTGTGTACATGACTGTCTGCATGGGTCCTAGAGAGACATTAACTAGGGGGCTGCAGGAGATGGGAGAGCCTACCTCCCTAGGCCTAACTATCTTATCCACCATCATTGCTGTTTTCAGCATGTACTGTTTTCAGTACGGAATGATGGAGGAATGGTTAGCTTTCGCCACATGTATACAGTGGCGAAATGCCTGTATGCCATATATGCCTGTTCCCGTGCTTACTGTTTCTTTTACCCACTAAGGTCTTGTTCTCCCACACTCCTAATCTTCAGTGCAAAAGTATTTTTATATACAACTAGAAAATCTGCTCTCCTGAAAATTAAGAATTAAAACTTTTAAACTTGATGAACCAGTAGTATATGTACTGCATGTGGCCATTTAAATTGAATTAATAAAATGATAAACGAATAACATTTTTAAAAATTTAAATTTGAATATAGTTAGCATACATTGTTGTATTAGTTTCAGGTGTACAATGTAGTGATTCTACAATGTTATACATGACTCGGTGCCCTTCATGGTAAGTATGCTCTTAATCCCCTTCACCTATTTCACCCATTCCCAACCCACCTCCCTTCTGGTAATCATCAGTTTGTTCTGTATGGTTAAGAGTCTGATTTTTGGTTTGTCCCTTCTTTGTTCTTTTGTTTTGTTTCTTAAATTCCACATATGCATGAAATAATATGGTGTTTGTCTCTCTCTGATTGACTTATTCATTTAACATTATTCTCCCTGGCTCCAACCATGTTGTTGCAAATGGCAAGATTTCATTCTTTTTTTATGACTATTCCATTGTGTGTGTGTATACACACACACACACACACACACACACACACACATGTATTCCACTGTGTATGTATACCACTTCTTTATCCATTCATTTATCAGTTAACACCTGGACTGCTTCTATATGTTGGGTATTGTAAGTAACGCTGCAATAAACATAAGGGTGCATATATCTTTTGAATTTGTGTTTTCATATTCTTTGGGTAAATACCCAGTAGTGGAATTACTGGATCATATAGTAATTCTATTTTTAATCTTTGGAAGGACCTCCATTCTGTTTTCCACAGTGACTGCACTAGTTTGCATTTGTTTTCCCACAATAGTGTACGAGGGTTCCTTTTTCTCCACATCATCACCAACACTTACTATTTCTTGTCTTTCTTATTTTACCCATCCTGACAGATGTTAGATGATAGATTATTTTGGTTTTTATTTGCAGTTACCTGATGATTAGTGAGGTTAACCATCTTTTCATGTGTCTGTTGGCCATCTGCATGTTTTCTTTAGAGAAATGTCTGTTCATGTCTTCTGTCATTTTAATTTATATAAATTCTTTATATATTTTAGAAACTAGCCCTTTATTGGATATGTCTTTTGCAAATGTCTTCTCCCATTCTGCAGACTGTCTTTCAGTTTTTTAAATGTTTCCTTTTCTATGCAGAAGTTTTTTATTTTGATTTCATCCCAATAGTTTATTTTTGCTTTTGTTTCCCTTGGCTCAGGAGCCATATCTAGAAAAATGTTGCTGTGGCAGAGAAATTACTGCCTGTACTGTCTTCTAGGACTTTTATGGTTTCATGTCTCATATTTAGGTATTTAATACATTTTGAGTTTATTTTTGTTTATGGTGTAAGAAAGTGGTCCAGGTACATTCTTTCACATGTAGCTGTCCAGCTATCCCAGTGCCTTTTGTTGAAAAGACTATCTTTCTCCCATTGCATATTCTTGACACCTTTGTCAAAGATTAATTAACCATATAATCATGGGTTTATATTGGGGCTTTGATTCTGTCCCATTGGTCTAAATACTTTTTTTGCCAGTACCACACTATTTTGATCACTACAACTTTTTAATATATCTTGAAGTCTGGAATTGTGATGCCTCTAGCTTTGCTTGTCTTCCTTATGGTTGCTTTGGCTATTCAGGGTCTTTGATGGTTCTGTACAAATTTTAGGAGTTTGTTTTAGTTCTGTGAAAAGCGTTGTTCGTATTTTGAAAGGGATTGCATTAAATCTATAGATTGCTTTGGATAGTATGGGCATTTTAACATTATTTGTTCTTCAAACCCATGAGCATGAAATATCTTTCCATTTGTTTGTATCTTCTTCAGTTTCTTTCATTAATGTTTTATAGTTTTTAGAGTAAATATCTTTCACTCTTGGTTAAGTTTATTCCTTGGCATTTTATTATTTTTGGTGCAACTATAAATGGGTTTATTTTATTAATTTAACCCAAGAGTAACTTTTGAAGCATTAAGCATTCCATAAATCCTCAGTGTAGCACCATAAGAGATACAAGGACATTCATAACAGTGTCCTTAATGGGAAAGAGCTTATAATTTTCATAAGATATGTATGTTCTTGTGTACGTATACAATACTTAAAAATAATACATTCAAGTATTCTTTTCCAAAACATAGAGACAGCAAAAGTGCACAGTTTCTTATATTCACCTAGTGATTTACAGATTATATATCATGTTTACATGAAGTTATCCAGGTAGTCAGTCATGAAAAATATGTGAAATAGTTGAGAATGTTATTACTACTTTATATTTATACATAAAGAAACAGACACTAAAGGTGAGGATTCTTCAGTTTAAAATATCAAAACTGATTCTGAATTAAAGTCCCATTGATAAACTTGTGTTCTTCCTATTTCTACCTTTCAAATGAGGAATTTATAATTGAATCACAATGAATCATTGAACATTACATCTGAAACTAATGATGTACTATATGTTGGCTAATGAAATTTAAATTAAAAAATTAATTAATTAAAAAAGAAAAAATCACTGAGTGAGGAGATCAAAGAAAAATGGTTTGAAAATAAGAGTAATAGCAAAATGTTAAAAAGTGATCTGAAGTTTATAATGAGGATTTCACAAAGAACTTTGGAAAGATGTACAGAATACTGAGGGCAGAAAGAATGGAGAAAGGCATTATTTGCAGGAAAAATAATAGGAAAGAATGCTGAAAGAAACAAGGGATAAATAAGAAGTTCAATTTAGATGGAACAAAAATAGTAGATAGGGCCAGAAAGATATGCTGGTATTAATAGGTAGGATATGTTAATTTATGGCCACATGGAAACATGACTTACATGCCAGACTAAGTAATGATGAAATTTACTAAGGAAAATTATAACTTTTAAGAAACTTAAACAAGGGGCTCCTGGGTGGTTCAGTGGGTTAAAGCCTCTGCCTTCGGTTCGGCTCAGGTCATGATCCCAGGGTCCTGGGATTGAGCCCCATGTCAGGCTCTCTGCTCAGCGGGAAGCTTGCTTCCTTTCCTCTCTCTCTGCCTGCCTCTCCTCCTACTTGTGATCTCTCTCTGTCAAATAAATAAATAAAATCTTTAAAAAAAAAAAAGAAACTTAAACAAGAACAAGGAAATATCTACCACATGACTAGATGGATGATGGACAGACAGATGGAAAGTGAGAGGGAGAGGAAGAGAGAGAGAGAGAAATACACAGATAATATGTGTATCTCCATGTAATTTCCAAAGCAACTTTTAAGTAGTAATTTCATCATTTTATAGAGAAGATAATTTCAGCTCAATAAAGATTCAACTGGAATTTGAACCCAGATCTTTCTGACTTAATACTTATTTTTCAAAATTCAAAATGACAATAGGAATAAATAATACCTCTAGTGTTTGGGAGCTCAATTTGACATAAATCTACAGTGTTGTAGAATATCAAGGCTGATTGGAGGAAATCACTTAGAAAACTACTGTTGCATGACTTTATCAAGACTTAAATCATGACAGTGGCAATGAGAACCAAAAGAAAGTGAAGATAATGCAGGTAATGTCAAACTCCTTCTTGCCTAGAAATTTACAAATTAGTGATAATATTCATGTTTTTGTTTATAGATCGATTAAACATATGAAAAATACATAAATCATGTTTTCATGTGAAGTTTGGTTCATTGAAATATTGTTAGTATGGATGAGAGGTACATATTTACCAAAAAATGGGGTAACCAAGGGTTCAATCCATAGCATTTGATAAAAGCCCACAACACTTGTGCGTTAACTATCATCCTATGAAGTAAGATTCTGTAACTGGATCTACTAGTAGTCTGATAATCTGCATAAGTTTTTATGGGTTCAACAATTTAACAGGTCCTTTTGTTATTTGTATCAGTACAAGAAAATACTTGAAATATATATCCCACCCAGATGAAAGGAAATTATTCTGAATTATTGGCATCAGATTTCATGTGGAGCTATTTATTCAAGCCTGGAAATAAGTATTTTAAAATATTAGAATGCATTCAGAGAACAGAACAAGAATGGAAAGAGGTTTGAAAAATAAGAACGGTAACAAAAAATGACAGAAGCAAGTTTATAAAAGCAAACTGATGAAAGAAATGGTAAAAACAAAATAGGTGCAATTGACCTATTTAATCATTTAATAGAGAAAAAAGTGCCATTGGATCAATATGCAAATGGAAAAGTACATTAACATTCGTTAAGAACAGTTTAATGAACATTAGAACACATTCAAGGATTAGAAGCCACAGAAATTTGGAAATATGAGTCTATATTCATATTTCATTTGAGGAGGGTAGAATTGTTTCTCTCTGCACATTTCCAGGTTGAACTATGTCAGAAGAACATATGTGATCGGGCAAGACTGTTCAAGAGGAAAAGAAATGTAGTGCCAGAGATGACGTGGCTAAGTCACGCTCCCAGTATATCTTAAAGATCCCCTTGTCTTACTGTAAAAATTGGAGCTTCATGAGTTCTACCTGCTATATATCCATTGTCTGTATAGTCAGAGTATAGCCAAAATGGTCATGGGAGGTTTGTCTGACAGAGTGTATGAAAACCCTACATCATTATTTTTGAACACTGTCAGTCTTGAAATTCAAAGAATGCTACAAACTTGCCAGCATTGACAATTCAACACAGAAAGGGGAGTTCAGACATTTCATGAATATTATGCACCTCATTAAAATCACATTTTCTAAGAAACTGGTTACTGGAGAGAAATGATATTAATATGCTAGAAATTTTAAAAAGTTTAGAGACTGTATGTATTATAATCCCAAGATTATTCATTTTTCTAAGAACATCCTATCTATCAACAAGTTTTATGTGCTTTAGTTTCAAATACCATGATGAATCTGATCACTTTCACTTCCTCTAGTACCTTAGCATAGACTACCACTGTCTTTCACCTTTATGCTTTGGTAGACCTCAAAATGGTCTCCCCACTTCTACCTTATCTTACTTTTCTACTCTCCACATTAAAGCAGAGGGTGGGGCACCTGGGTGGTTCAGTGGGTTAAGCCACTGCCTTTGGCTTGGGTCATCATCTCAGGGTCCTGGGATCAAGCCCCACGTGGTGGGGGTGGTCTCTGCTCAGCAGGGAGCCTGCTTCCTCCTCTCTCTGCCTGCCTCTCTGCCTACTTGTGATCTCTGTCAAATAAATAAATAAAAGCTTTAAAAAAAATAAGGCAGAAGGGATCCTTTTAAAACAATTGACCTTAAGTAAAACTAATATTTCATATTATTTACAAAACAGTGCAGAATCCTTCAGGGCAAAGACTGTCTGTTCCCTACTGTATCCACATTCCCCATAGCAGTGCCTGGTATGTAGTCATCCTCCAATACATACCTTCCGTCCGCATTAAACACTGTGTTGTTTTACCTGTGTGTGCATACAGCTGTGTTTAGTGAGGCCTAAATTAATGCTCTGTAAATGAAAGCAGTGTACAGCTAGGTAGACCATAAGTGCAATTCTGTACCTTTAATAAGGAGTCCAGAGGCTTCATAAGGAAAAATATATCACTTTATTGCTAAATTTCAAGGTTACTTAAGACTTTGAGAGTTGACCCAGATAGAAGAAAATAGGAAATTTAACAAGCCCTCTGAGATAAAACTTTCTAAGGAAGTTAGAAAGCAGAAGCAATAGTCTGATCCATGTTCTATAATGGCTACTAGAAAGGAAAATATTCTAGTTCTGAGTCTGTGCATGGAACAGAAAATCAAAGATCCCCTGGCCACCCATCTTTCAAGGTGGTGGTTTGTGTTCTCTGGGAAACACCTACTTGTATAAAATCAAAATGCTATAATATGGAGGTCATAGCACAACACTGACAAGATTCATTTTTGGTTCTAAGCAGCCTGTAAGGAATATTTTGTCTTAGCCACTCAATTTCATCATGACAGGGAATGATTCTGCATTCTAATTCTAGAAGTGAATGTAGTAGCAAGCTTCTAGCTTTGTCAACATGAACAATGCAACCTACTTCTGGCAGATCAGCTCTTTTCCAGTGGCAGTGATGAAAACCTTATGAAATCTACAGACTCAAAAAAAGCATTGAGTTCTTTGGCTTAAGTACCAATATAAGAAACTGAGGATTTGACCATGTGTAATTAGTACACTCCTGGGGGACCCCAACTTAGAGAAGGGAAGATGGGGAAAAAAAGGAGAGATTTGGTTACATACTAATAGATACAGGTGGCAACTCATGCTCTGTGTTTTCGGGGCACTACTGTGGATGGATATTTATTTCCTAATGGCAAAGTAAGATACCTAGGATTTTATACCATATTTCTAAAGAGGCATGATTTTAAAAATATATTTCTTCATTACATAACTCTCACTTTTTAAATGTTTGGAATCAATTTCATTTCTAAAAAGGAAAATAATAATAAATATGAGATGTTTATAAATGCATGATTTATATTCCATTTATCTCTTCAAAATTAAACTGTCCTTTATTTATTTATTTATTTATTTTAAGATTTCATTTATTTATTTGACAGAGAGAGTGAGAGGGGAACACAAGCAGGGTGAATGGGAGAGGGAGAAGCAGGCTTCCCCCTGAGCAGGGGGCCCTAAGCAGGGCTAAATCCTAGTACCCCGGGATCATGACCTGAGTCGAAGGCAGATGCTTAAGGACTGAGTGCCCAGGTGCCCTTAAACGGGCCTTTAAGTTGACCATGCAGTTCAAGATTCCAGGGATATTTATTTAGGGTCACTGATTTTCAAAAAATTGTTCTAGGTGTTCCTGGTGGCTCAGTTGGTTAAGTATCAGCCTTTGGCTCAGTTCAAGATCCCAGGGTCCTGGGATCCATCCCTGCTTTGGGCTCCCTGCTCAGACGGGAGTTTCCTTCTTCTCCCCCCAACTTGTGATCTCTTCCTCTCACTCTTATGTGTTATTTCTCTCAAATAAATAAATAAAAGCTTTAAAAAAAAAAGACAAAATAGTTCTAGAAGCACCACTTTTGCAACTTGAAATATTTTTTGTGTTTGCAGTTACATGGAACATAGGCAATATAGATCGTATCACTGATGATACAGCTGCCTTCAAACAGATTCTTGCTGGTTTTTTGACCTAGTAGGCTGCCAAATCACAGAATTAATGTATTTGTCCTGATGTTTTCATCAGGCTTTAATATATGCAATTAAATTATTACTTATGCATCTATTACTTAACATCTGTCAAAAATTTTCAATATTTGACTTAACACAATAGATAACATTGATTGTTAACTTCGCCTCAATGTAGTGCTATGGTATATCATCTGTAAAAAAATAAAATTAAATTAAAAAATGGGGGACTTCTGTTTCCCAATTCAGCATGTAAGGAGCTTAGAAGCCCACTTTGTCCAAATAATTAGTAAAAAGCTGAACAAACTGAAAAGGCAACAACTGTTCTTTGATCCATTAGAGAAGTGAGGTCACAGGAAAGAAATACTGCCCCCAGATAGGAGACACAGATAAGCAGATACAGAGAATCAAAATTATGTGCATGGGAGGAGATACCCATGCACATAAACCTCTGTGAGAACTAGTAACAAGGCAGGAACACTTAAGCTGTAATTGATGAATTGCTGGAGATTCAGTGTGGACAAACCTAAGGGAAAACAACTCCAAGAGGACCCAATCATAGAAGGCCCTTACACTTTTGTAAGTTTTACCTCCAGGATTTCTACTAGGTCCTCACAGTAAATATCAGATAAAAATTCCCTAAGGCTCTGGGTTAGGAAGGGCAAAAATGAACCATTTTGAAATACACCAGTGTATTCTGTTCTCAACAAGACCTGCCCTCAGAGAAACATTTTACCAGAGTCCAACCTGCTAGGGATATGTCACAGCCCAACGGACCTGGGGAAAGGGGAATACCCAATGCCAGCTTCTTCAGTCTTCCATGTGGGACAAGGAAAATATACAAGTTTAGCCTTTTCCAGCCCTCCTCTTTGACCTAAGGGCTATGGCAAGAGAAGTTGCACCAGTGAAGTTCACAGTGTAGAGGCATAACTCACTAAAAGACTGAGGTCTAATCATAATACTATAGAACCCTATCTCTATCCCTTACATCTTACCATGACATTACTAACAACCTATTTAGCACAGTTATTTCTACCCAATACATTACATCCATCTTTCAGTAAAAAAACTGCAACACATACTAACCAAAGCAATCTATAGATTCAATGCAATCATCATCAAAATTCTAATAACATTTTTCACAGAACTAGAATAAATAATCCAAAAATATGTAAGAAACCACAAAAAAATCTTGAAATGGTCAGAGTAATCTGGAGAAAGAACAAAGCTTGAGGTATCATAATTCCAGATTTCAAGATCTCCTATAAAACGAAAGTAATCAAAACATGATACTGGTACAGAAACAGACACAAAGATTAATGGAACAAGATCGAGAGCCCAGAAATAACCCCACACTTACATGGTCAATTAATCTATGACAAATGGGGTAAGAATATACAATAAGGAAAAGACAGGCTTTGCAAAAATATACAATGAGGCAAAGAGTCTTTTTGATAAGTGGTGTTGGAAAAACTGCACAGCTACATGCAAAGAAGGAAACTGGACCACTTTCTTATACCATATACCATAAATAAACTCAAAATGGATTAAAGACCTAAGTGTGAGACCTGAAATCATGTAACTCCTAAAAGAAAACATAGGCATTAATCTCTTGGATATCTGCCTTAGCAACAGATTCATGGATATGTCTCCTCGGGCAAGAAAAACAAAGCAAAAGTAAATTATTAGGACTATGCCAAAATAAAAAGGTTTTTGTTGTTGTTGTTGTAGTTTGTTTGTTTTGTTGTTTTTGTGGTGGTTGTTTCTGCACAGCAAAGGAAAGCATCAGCAAAATAAAAAGGTAATCTACTGATTGGAGAAGATACTTGCAATGATGTATGTGATAAGGGGTTAATATACAAAATATATAAAGAATGTATACAACTGAACACCAAAAAACAAACAATCTGATGAAAAATTGGGCAGAGGAGCCAAATAGATATTTTTCCAAAAAAGACATAAAGATGGTCAAAAGACACAAGAAAAGATGACCAACATAGCTAGTTATCAGGAAATGCAAATCAAAACCACAATGAGATACCACCTCACACCAGTCAGAATGCCTAGTATCAAAACGATAAGGAATAACAAGTCTTGGCAAGGATGTAGAGAAAAGGAAATCCTTGCACACCACTGGTGGGAATGTAATTTGGGGCAACCACTATGTAAAGCAATATGGAAGTTTCTTAATCATTTAAAAATAGAAATACCATATGATCCAGTAATTCCACTACTTGATAGTTACCCAAAGAAAATGAAAACAGTATTTCAAAAAGATGTTGACACCCTCATGTTAGTGGCAACAATAACCAAGATAAAGAAGCAACCCACCTATCCATAAAAAGATGAACAGTTAAAGAAGATGTGGTTTATATGTTCAATGGAATATTACTTGGCAAAAAAAAAGAAAGAAAAAGAAAAAAAAGAGAGAGATCTTGCCATTTTTGACAACATAAATGAAACTAGAGGGTACTAAGCTGAATGAAATAATTCAGACAGAAAGAGACAAATACCATATGATTTAACTTATATGTGGAATTTTAAAAACAAAACAAACGAACAAACAAAAACCAAACTGACTCTTAAATATGGAGAATAAAGATGATTACCAGCAGGTAGATGAGTGAGGAGAGTGGCAAAATAGGGGAAGAACATTAAAAGGTACAAACTTCCAGTTACAAAATAAATGTCATGGAGATGAAAACTACAGCATAGAGAATATAGACCAAATACTGTAATAATGTTGAATCGTGACAGATGGTGACTACACTTACCATAGAGAGCACTATGTAATACATAGAGTTGTTGAATCACTAAGCTGTTTATCTGAAACTAATATACCATTGTATGTCAATTAAACTTCAATTAAAAAAAAAAAAGCTTGGGGCGCCTAGGTGGCTCAGTGGGTTAAAGCCTCTGCCTTCTGCTCTGGTCATGATCTCAGGGTCCTGGGATCAAGCCCCGCATCGGGCTCTCTGCTCAGTGGGGAGCCTGCTTCCCCTTCTCTCTCTGCCTACTTGTGATCTTTCTCTCTGTGTCAAACAAATAAAATATTAAAAAAAAATTAAAAAAAAAAAAAAAGCTTCTGGGGTGCCTGGGTAGCTCAGTCTAAATGTCTGACTCTTGATTTCAGCTCAGGTCTCCATCTCAGGGTCCTGAGTTCAAGCCCTGCATACTTAAAAAAATTTTTTTTAAGTAAAAAAGTAAAGAACTCTTCCAACCTAATAATAAAAATGAACCCAATTTAAAAAAAACAACAAACCTGCTGACACAATATATAGCATATGGAAAAAGTGGCACAACACTAGAGCTGACTTATGAAAGGGCTCAGTTTAGTGATGTAATCACAAAGGAAAAGGTGAGGGATTGCAGATCATGAATAAAATAGACAATGCATTTATATACCAATTTCATTAGTTCAACTGAGGAGTTGCCTCAGGGACCCCGCCATTCTCACAGGAGCCAAATTCCATCAACATGCACTGTAGGTCTGAAATTCCTTTCTCCAGCCCATACATCTACATATTCAACATTTGCAGATTCTAAGAAATGGGTTAATTTCCTATCGGTACTGTGGTCAAGCAGACCAATTCCTTTGTGCTAAACTGCATTCTGTCTCTCTTCCCTCAGTGAGGCAGTCATATTTTGGAGATCCTTTGTAGCTCCCTTTCTTCCAACAGCAATGGAAGACCATGGGAATAGCCTCTACCTATACATTCACTATGTGCACATGCTAGAGCTGGGAGAAGGACAGGCAATCTGCCATAGCCTGAAGTGGGAAAGGGTGGATTTCTCCTGAAGTTAACACTTAAGGATGGCTAGAAACGCCTGGACCGGTTTGGCTTCTGTCTACTTTCTAATGGATTAAGTTCAGTTCAGCTTATCTTTTAACTCAGGCAAAAGACCCAGCAGGCGGAGTATCCTGTAAGGGGAACTCAAGCAACCCCCGCAAGCAAAAGGGATTACCCTGACACCTGCTAGACCCTGCATGCTCTGCCCCAGGGCAACGAACCACCAGACCTTCACTTCCCACTCGTACACACTCACCAACTTTGTCCCCTATTTCCCTATATAAACCTGGAAGTATTTTCAGCACTTTGGAGATGGTCTTTGAGAAATTAGTCCTGTCTTCCTGGTGTTGGCCTCACTGAAATAAATTACTATCTTATTTCACCACCATTTATCTCTGTGCCTTTGGATTTTATCAGTGGGGAGTGGCCAAACCTAGTCTGTTTGAGACTCTGGGAGCCAGGGGTTCCTGCACCCTTGTACCCCATTTACAATATCAGTGTTTGAAAAATTTTACTAGGCCATCTAAGAACAGATTATTTGTTTTTAGCTTGGCTATTTCCAGCCCTCCACTATGAACTGAATAATTTGTGTCCCTTCTAAGATTCATATATGAGAGCACCAAGATGGTATCTGTAGGTAGGGTCTTTGGGAGGTAATTAGTCATGAAGGTGGAACCCCATGATGGGATTAGTGTTCTAAAAAGAGGAAGAGAGCCAGCCCTCTCTCTTTTCTTTCTGCTCTTTGAGGACAGAGGCAGAAGGCTGAAGTCTATACACCAGGAAGTAGATACTCCTCAGAACCCAACCATACTAGTTCCCAGAGTTCCCAGCCTCCATACTGTTAAAAATAAATGTTTATTGCTTAAAAAAAGAAAAAGCACAGAATGGGGGACTGTATTTGTAAAAGATATATCTGATTAAGGAATGTTATGCAAAATATACAAAGAACTTTTAAAATTCAACAAGAAGAAAGTGGACAACCTAATTAAAAATGTATTATGTGAATCAACACTTCTCTGAACATGCTATACAGATGGTAGAAAACACGAAAATATCAAAATCATATGTCATTAGCAAATTAAATAACGGAATATTACTGCACGTCTATTAGAATGTCTAAAATACAAAACGCTGAAAACACCAAATGCAGTGAGGATGTGGAGTAACTGAAACTCTCATTCATTGCTGGTGGGAATGCAAAATGGTATGGGTATTTTGGAAAACAACTTGGTTGTTTCTTATAAAACTAAGTATATTCTTATTGTAAGACAGAGAAATCACACTCCCAAAGGAGTTGAAAACTTCTGTCCGCATAAAATTCTGCACATGGAAATTTATAGTTTTACTTATAATTGCCCAAATTTGGAAGCAATCATCAAAATGTTCTTCAGCAGGTAAATGGATAAACTGTGGCATATCAAGACTATCAAATATTATTTAGCACCTAAAAGAAATGAGATATCAAGAAATCGAAAGACAATGGGCATCTTGGTGGGTTAGTCAGTTAAGCATCTGCCTTCAGCTCAGGTCATGATCCCATGGTCCTGGGATAGAGTTCTGCATGCGGCTCCCGGGAGCTTGCTTCTCCCTCTCTCTCTGTGCCTCTGCCTCTCTGTTTCTCATGAATAACTAAAGAAAATATTTTAAAAAAGAAATGGAAAGACATGGAGAAAACTAAAATGTCTATCACTGAGTGAAAGAAGCCAGTCTAAAAAGGCTCCATATTCTATGATTCAAATTTATGACATTCTGGAAAAGGCAAAACTATGAAGAAATATCAGTGGTTGCCATAGCTTCGTGGGGAGGAAGGAATAAATAAACAGAACATAGAGAATTTTTTTTTATTTTTTTTAAAATATTTTTTATTTATTTGACAGAAATCACAACTAGGCAGAGAGGCAGGAGGAAGCAGGCTCCCTGCGGAGCAGAGAGCCCGATGTGGGGCTCAATCCCAGGACCCTGGGATCATGACCTGAGCCGAAGGCAGAGGCTTTAACCCACTGAGCCACCCAGGCTTCCCAGAACATAGAGAATTTTTAATGGCAGTGATATTCTCCTTTACTGTTATAGATGAATTTCACTACACATTTATCAAAACTCAGAATGAACCAAGAGTAAATCCTAAAATAAACTATGAACTTTGTGCAATACTGATGTGTCAATGTAGGTTAATTAAATACAACATATGTACCAGTCTGATGTGGGATGTCGATATTCCAGGAGACCGTGTTGGGGGGGAATGCACTGGGTGTATATGGAAACTCTCTGTGCTTTCCACTCAATTTTGCTATACACCTCAATCTGCTCTAAAAATGAAGTTTATTAATTTTTAAAATTAGTAATTATAACAGTGGGGTAATATTAGTCCATTAATATGTTATTTTAATGATTAAATGAAATAATCATATAACAATGCAGTGACAAGCACAAAACAATCTCTCAAAAAGTGTGAGCTATTTATAATGAATGTTTTTTTTCCCCCCTGTATATGCAATATTTGGGGATGTTCAGGAACTGAACATGCTGTTTAAACAAAATCCACAACCTTAAAACAAAAAGAGGAACCATCTTTAGACGATTATTTTCTTTTCTTTTCTTTTCTTTTTTTAATTTTTATTTTATTTATTTGACAGAGAGAGACCACAAGTAGATAGAGAGGCAGGCAGAGAGAGAGAGAGGGAAGCAGGCTCGCCACTGAGCAGAAAGCCCGATGTGGGACTCGATCCCAGGATCCTGAGATCATGACCTGAGCCGAAGGCAGCGGCTTAACCCACTGAGCTACCCAGGTGCCCCTAGACGATTATTTTCAATTGAAATATTGAATTTATTCTAATTGGTTAACTACGTTTAGAAAAATTTCAGCCAATAAACAGTACCAAATTCATTCATAGTTACAAAATACTGTTCCTTGACTTGATATGATTGTCTTTCATTCCTTTTTTCTTTTCTTTGATTAACTAAACTTTTTAAAATCCAATCCCCACTTTCTACCTTTCTTTTTTAATCATTTCAAATATTAATTTGTGTTTTAATTAAGTGCATTAATTAAGGTTAGTTTTGAAGAGAAGGGCATGGTACAGTGAGACCACATAGTGCCTGGATTTAATATGTTATTCCATGTACCAGGAATGAGAAAAAGAACAATTTATGTTCCATTCTCTTTGCCATTAGCTAAAAAGGGCTATAACTTTATAATCAGGATACAAACAACTAAATGACTTAAATATAAATCTCAAGAAGTCAAATGAACGCAATGTCCAGAATTTTACCTGTTATATTGTACTTCACTGTAAAAGAAGTTCTATACTCAAAAAAGAAATGCAAACTTCAACTGCTGGAAAAAAGTTTAATGTGTAATATATATGTATCTATGCCACACACAACAAATAAATGAGTATATAAGAGGCATATGTTTGAAAATAAGAATGGACACATTTGAATTTATGTCAGAAATCTTTGTCTCAAAATAACTGAATACATTGTCAGACTAATCTTCACACTAGAAATAACAACTAGTGTCAATTTAATTGACAGTTGAGAATGATACAGAAAAATTTCAGTATGCTTCATATTTGAAGATTAACTCTCAAAGTTAGAGCTAATTTTATCTAAGGATGACACAGTTTTCTGTCCAATTGGACCTTAATATTTTTAGTTATTATTCAATAAATAGTTATGTTAAAGAAGATATTTACTTTGTTTTCTAAGTTATATAGTTCTATGTACATTAATGGATACTACATTTCCAGTGACAAAGATTTAGGAAGATAATTTTGTAATAAAAATAATGACTATTTCTTAGCACTCAACTTATGCTAACTTTTAACTTTATTAGCATAAATTCTATTTTAATCTTGAGAGTAACCCTCAGAGAAAGATATTGTTAGCATTTCTGAGTGACAACAGAGACTTAGAAATGTAATTTTTGTAAGGTCAAAGAACAAGTAAGGAGTGCAGGAAGAGGCTCAACTTCTAATCTTTTTCACTTTAGAGCTTTTACTTTTAATCACTATATTATACATTTTATAATCAAATATGCTTATTATATCCATCAAGTGACCATAAAAATTCCTGGATATCCACAGCACAGTGATAAGCACTAAAAGTTACCCAATATTTTCGTTTCCATTGCACACCAGACAGTGTTTATTTTATTCAAAAATATTTGAGCACCTAAAACATATTTTTCTTTTAGATAGAGGAGAACCCATCAAATTCAAATTATATTTTAGAGCCTCAGTAAATATGAAGCGGTAGTAGATCTGCTTAAGTAAATTCCAAGGCTTTCTTAAATTTTCAAAATAAATATTGAAGAAATTAGAATAAATAAAAATGGTTTTGCTCTGCTGACAAAATATTAATAAAGCATTTTTAAAGCATTTAAAAATATATTGCTTAAGGTAGTTCAAACCTGAAAAGAAAAGTATACTGTATGAAATTTTTTGGTTGAAAAGAAGTTCATCTTTTAATAGGCATCTTTCTGTACCAAAACTAAAAGCACTATTGTGTTGTTTCTAGCTTATATTTAATCTTAAAAGTAATTGCAAACCACTAGAATAATAAGGAATGATAAAAATTGTGGAAAATAATGAGAGTAACTAAATCCCTTATTTTTGTTTGTTATATTATTCTTTTTATTTTATTTTTTTTAAAGATTTTATTTATTTATTTGACAGAGAGAAATCACAAGTAGGCAGAGAGACAGGCAGAGAGAGTGAGAGGGAAGCAGACTCCCCGCCGAGCAGAGAGCCCAACGCAGGACTCGATCCCAGGACCCTGAGATCATGACCCGAGCCGAAGGCAGCGGCACAAACCACTGAGCCACCCAGGCGCCCCTCTTTTTATTTTTTTAAAGATTTATTTATTTACTTGAGAGAGACAAGAGCACAATTGGGAGGGGCAAACGGAGAGAATCTTCAAGCAGACTCTCTGTTGACCATTGAAGCCCTGTCTGTACAGGGGTTGATCTCATGACCCAGACCTATGAGGTCATGACCTGAGCCTAAACCAAAAGTCAGAGGCTTACCTGACTGAGCAGAGTACCCAAGTGCCCCTCTTTGTTATATTATTCTTTGTCCTTAGAAAATATGGCATAACAGCACTGAATACACAGAACCCTTTAACTTTCGAGTATTCTTTATATAGTCCTTATAAAAATATGCATTTTCATTGATGCCTAAATAAATCACAGCAGTATATTTAATATTCTCCTGGAGAACTCACTGTTCAGCTCAAGTATTTGCTATCAAATACAAATAATGCATTGAAATGCAGTTGAGGTGAAGGAAGAAAAATCAACTGAAACTTTTAGAATTAAAATGATCATAAAGTAAAATGTTTGTTAACCTGAAGTATCATAAAGCCTAAAAGTCTGTCATGTCTCTTGAAGAAAATATATCCTATTTATGTACTAAAATTGAAGCTCTCTCAGTGTTCATTAAAAGTTTATGTAAAGTTTATATTCATTTGCCTTCTTATAATCATTATCTATAAACCATGCCAAAGCCTTTCCATGAAGTTTTATAGTGTAAATTTCAAGAAATATCAAAAGACATTTAACAGCTTCTGTTATATCTTTTGTGAAATATTCCCTAATTGCAAATTAGGTGGTTAGTGGTTTGAAAGAGTTAATGTGCCTCTAACACCTCTCTTATTATCTGGGAATTATTGTAGGCATCAGGCTCATTAAGCAATACATTGACCCCTCTACTACTAATCCAAAAACTTCACATTTATGTGTTTTTTTTTCCTGTTTATTTAACATTTATGTTATCTCCTTTTCATTCTTTTTAAATTGGCTAGATTTGGTTCAGTGATATCAGCTTACATTTTAGGAAGGAACTATCTTTTAACATTAACGTTTTATATACATATGTAACTTTGACCAAAGTTGTTTTTTAAAAATCTTTGTTGAATGCCATAATTTCTATGAATATATTTTGCTCCATATCATGATTGGTCTCACCAAATGTTACATACAAATCGTTAAGTTTACAGCAATACTCCAAAGGTCAAGATTATAACTGTTCTTATCAAGATGCCCAATCACTTCATCCTGATTCTGGAACTGTAATCGTTCCCCATTGGATCTGATGAAAGGATTGATGGAGTTTTCATGCATCAGCAGAGACTGTTAAATTTTAACTCTTTATGCTTTGGTGCTTACTGCTTATATCATCCTGTTTAATTAATATCAGTCACTATAAATCTCCTGTTGTGCGTATGTTGTTACTAACTTTTGTCAGATCATTTTGTATTGTCAACAGGAAAGACTCCCCTACTCTTCAGGAAGGACTTTTCCTAGAAAATTTATATGAATCTTTTCTTCTTCTTCTTCTTTTTTTTAATCACAGCTCATAGGAATTTAGAAACAGGACTGGCTTTGGAGATGATCAAGACAGAATCATACTCTCCTTTGTGTCTGTATTGTCTCCAAAATATAAGCTTTGCTGCTCAGCTTGATGTAATTCCAGTGGCTCTAACTCTGCTTTTACCATTTGTAAAAATTGAGTCCACGTGATGGCTGTGTGTATCTGAACCACAACTGTGGTCTGAGGTCAAATTCTTGTAAAAAAAATATCCTGTGCTAGGTTAATTAAGCAATATGTGGTGCAATTCTTTCCAGAGATCTTGAATGTTCCATCTCTTGAAAATTTGAGGCATAACCTCTAGGGTTCGATATACCCATCTATAGGAACAGCCACTAACTCAGCCTAAAATTGTCTATATCAAAACGCAAATTTTTTTTTCTAAAGATTTTATTTGACAGACAGAGATCACAAGTAGGCAGAGAGGCAGGAAGAGAGAGAGGGAGAGGCAGGCTCCCCACAAAGCAGAGCCCGATGCGGGGCTCGATCCCAGGACCCTGGGATCATGACCTGAGACGAAGGCAGAGGCTTTAACACACTGAGCCACCCAGGTGCCCCAAAACACAAAATTTTTAAGAAGATTATAGTATTTTCTAGAAGGGTAGTACCTACCTATTCTTGGCTGTCAATGCTTTATACAAAGAAATGTTAATCATTTGTTTATCTTCTTTATAAAACTATATATGGCATGATTCCTTTTTATCACCATATTCTAAAAGTCAAATTATAATCAATTCAACTTTAGTTATATTAGAACAGTGAAAAGATCACCAAATCCTAAAATATTTCAAAGATATAGAGGTCACAAATAATAAATAGAAAAAAATAAGTTGTAGACTTTTTGTTTCCAAAAATAGAAGGATAATTATTTCAGACCACATACTCTCTTGAAAGAATACTATAAAACCTGGAGACTCTATATATGTTGAAAAACCTCATCTTCAAACCATCCAAGAACCCAACTGCAGGCATTTGTAGGTTAAAACTAAAGGAAAATCATAACTCAAAGAAGTAAAAAGTCTAGTAGATGCTTTTTCCCTGAATGTGCTGTCAGTAAGAAGAAATTTAATTCTGCTTTTAATGATTCCATAACTCAGGATGAACAACGATTCTAAAAGGAAACTCTTCCCTACAAGAAGGGCTACATCCTTAAATTGAGAATCGAAGAATTGGAAATGTACCAACCCTGGAATGCCACCACCTTTTTCATTACCTGAGCCTTCAGAGAATCTTGTTTCAGAAAAGCATTGTCATCATTCCAGAAGTGAATTACACTCAAGAGACTATCCCTGGTAAACTGGCAGAAACTCAGAACTTCTCTGGAATAATATACCATAATTAATAGCTATAATTTTTTTAAAAAATAATATTTTAGAAACTCACATAACAAAAGAGAGTAAGTTATACTAAGAATCTTTTCTTCATGAACAGGACTACCAGAAATAGTGGCCACAGAAAAAAAAACTCACATAGTTCTTCTGTGGTTGAATATCAAGATACAAACTACAAAGTGAATATATTTACAGTGTTTTAAGAAAGATGAGCTGGAATTAAAAAAAGTCAGAGAGTTAATTAGAAAAAGAATGATTGGATATTTTATACATAAAAATTCAATAGTCAACATTAAAAATTCAGTGGATGGGTATAATAGTGGATAAAACCAGCTAAAAATAGATTTGTAAACCCAAAGGTTAAGTTAACATAATATAACATCCAGCAGCCATCAAAAATTATCAGACATGGAAAGAAGCAGATCAATGTCATTCATAATGAAGGGAAAAATCATTCAATAGAAACAAAGCCAAGACAACAGAGATGATGGAATGAGCAAACAAGAATGTTAAATGTTAAAATGAACTTGCACCACGTGTTCAAGATGTTAGAGGAAAGCATAAACAAAATGAAAGGAAAAAATAATAATTATGGAAAAGACAAAAATGGTACCTGTAGGGTTGAGAATACTGTATTGGGTAAAGTAGACTTTAAAGGATGAGTGAACAAAACAAAAAAAAACTAGCAATAGAAACTAAAATGTCGCACAGAGAGGAATAAAGACTGAAAACATGAACATGTGTGGCTGAATAACCTGGTGTAAAATATATATAATTGGAGCCCCAGAATAAAAGGTGGTAGTAGGATGTCAAGGAATAATGGTAGAAAACTTTCCATATGCATGAAAACTATACACAAGAATCAAAAAAAGCTCAACAAATACAAACAACACATTTTAATGGAAATTACAACAAAGCACATAATGATCCAATTGCCGAAACCAGTGAGCAAAGAAAATCTTAAATCAGACAGAGAACTAAGACATGTAACAGAGGAACAAAGGTAAGAAGTACAGCAATCCTCTCAATAGAACCTACATACGCCAGAAGGCAATGGAGAGAGAAATTACTGATGGCTTTGTCAAATACAGAGTGTGACATTTTCTTGTAAATTTATACATACATGTACTAATTGACAAGCAGTTCAAACTGGATGTTTTCTCAGGAGGGAAAAAAAAAAAAAGATGTACCAACTAGTATAAGATAAAATTTAGAGTGATAAAGACCAATTAAAATTCTGCTTTGTTTCAAGAATCAAATGGCCTATGACTCTGGAATCAAGGGATAAAAATTTGTACTGACAAAGGAAAGTTCTTAGGACAAACGCCTCAGATATCCTCTAAGAAGGAGGTAAGGCATATTTTCAAGTAATTACCACGTTTATGGCCAAAGAGAGTATTGGGACTGGAAAACATTTCTAAAGACCAGGTTTACAAAGAATAATAAACTGGTGATCCATCTAAAGGAATAAAATTGGAGCCTAATCAAAGCATATTAGCCATTACCAGGACAGAAGCCCTTAAAAATTCAGCACTTTGGATTTTAGAATATCTGCTCTACAGTGATTTCTATGGGTCTCTTCTTCTAACCCCTATAAATAGAAATTTTTATTTCTTTCCTTCCCCAATGGTAGGTAATATTTTTTAGCATATTTTTGAGAACAAAACATTTTTTTAATGTTCAGAGAAGTAACAAGATAAGATAAAAAAGACCGAATTGTTACTTATGTGGCAATTACTGTAAGTCAGGCAGAAATCCTGGACTTTGAGATTGTATTGAGACTGAATTGGATTTTTGAGCTTTTTCTTTTAAAAGAAATGTGATTGTATTTTGCCTACAGGAGGGAGAGAGGCCCAAATATTTGGTGACCACAGGACTGACTGTAGTAGTTCATTAGTGCCATACACTGAATATTTTCTGCCTCTTCAAATCTTCAGCATATGGTAGGAATGTGCTTAAGTGAGATAGGTCTATCTCATTAGTGTTGGCAGTAAAGTGATGAGTGGAAATGACATATGCTTTTCTCAGGCCAAATGTCTGATACATAATTCAAGACTCTTCCAAACTATCTTTTTCTATGAAACAATTATCATCTATGTAATACAATTATCAGTATTACTACAGACAATGGCTATGGCTACTTCCTTAGTCTGGGAGCCTGAGAAGGATGACTCTGGTTTAGGGACATGTGATTAGTAGACATCTGATTGTGTGGCTTTTTATTTAACTTTAGTATAACCAAGTTTAGGTTATCTCAATTTCACGATTATTTGTATTTGAGTTAGATCATTCTTTTTTTGTAGGGAGCTGTCCTGTGCAAGGCTATGTTTGGCAGTTTCCCTGGCCTCTACTCACTGGATATCAGTAGTATTCCCCCATCCCACTGTTCAAACAAAATAAAAAAATGTCTCCAGACATTTCTGCATGTCTCCTCAGGGAGGCAAGATCACCCCTGATTGAGAATCACTGCTTATTCTGACTTATAAAATTAATGAAATGAGATAAGCATAACTATATAATATTATCTTCTTATAACCTATAATTATAACTTAGGAACAGTAGTCAGGAGGCGAAAAATGAGATTTAAACTGCTACAAAGTGGGGCACCTGGGTGGCTCAGTGGGTTAAAGCCTCTGCCTTCCGCTCAGGTCATGATCCCAGCGTCCTGGGATCGAGCCCCGCATCGGGCTCTCTGCTCAGTGGAGAGCCTGCTTCCCTTCCTCTCTCTCTCTGCCTGCCTCTCTGCCTACTTGTGATCTCTGTCTGTCAAATAAATAAATAAAATCTTTAAAAAAAATAAATAAACTGCTCTAAAGTTCTTGTATTTTCATACACATGCAAATAGTATACTTAATTTCTGAGTTTATTAGTGTTATATTAAAATTTAAATGTTCATGCTAAAAAAATTATCAGCATAGGTTAAACAAAAAGTCTTATTGCATGTACAGGCTGTGAGTGTACTAAGACAGACATAAATGAAAACATAGCAACGTAAAAGTCAATATATTATCAATAAAAACTAATTAAAAGTATGTGTGCTTGTTTACATTAATATCAAACAAAACACATGTCAAGTCAAAAACTATTAACTGAAGTCACTGTGTTCTATATTTATCTATCTATCATCTATCTTCATTACATGCATATAAATGGCACACACACACACACACACACACACACAAGAAAAAGTTAGAAAATTACAAGAATTGACAATTCCAAATCTACAGAGTGAGGAGCTTTACATACCTCTCCTATTAACTAAAGGAACAAATAGAAAAAAATAATCTATACCTATATCTCTATCTACATCTATATGTATGTATGTACCTACCTACCTACCTATCTATATCTCAGATATATAGATGATCTGAACAAGCTTAACAAACATGACAAAATAGAGCATGCAGAATACTATACTCAATAAAGAGCGGGGCACACATTCTTTTTTTGAAGTCGAAACAGAATATTTATGTAACTCAACATATATTGAGCTAGACAGTTTTAAGAAAAATCTCAACAAATTTCTAATCACTGAAATCATATAAATGTTCTCTCTAGCCAAATGCATTTATATTAGAAATCAAGAAAATAATAAGCCCCAAATTTTCCAAATAATATATTTGGATATTTCAAATACACTGATAACTTACAAATACATCTCTCATTATTCAAAGAAGAAATTAGAAAACATTTTCAATTGTATAATAATGAAAATACTATCTAGAAACATTTCTAGCATCCTAATATAATAGTATTTAATAGGAAATTTATAGCATTAAACACTTATATTGTAGAAGAAAATCTAATGATCAAGCATTCATCCCAAGAAGTCTACAAAATAATAACAAAATAAACTCTCAAATTCAAGTAAAGAATTAATATACATGAGCCAAATTTTTTAAAAGAGGTAATTTCTTAAAAGAAGAAATGTACATTGGAGGAAAAATGTTGTTTAAAATAAATAGTAAAAGACTGTAAAGATTTTAAAAGATTTAAAAAAAGAATGTATGAAAAACTAATAAAATGATTAGACAGATACAATAAATATAAGTATATATATAAAATAAATACTTTATATAGAAATTATAAGTAAGTGATGATCATTTTGGAAGAGGTTATACTTAGGAAGGAGGATAGGGGTTTCTTAAGAAGAAGGAACTCGCTAGACAAGAGCAGTGGTTACATAGCCTTTAAAATTATACACTATGCTTTTGATTGAATTAAATTGATTGATGTGCAATCAATTTAATTCAACTTTCATCTTGTCTATTATATTTTCCAACCAGAATATAGGTAAAATAGGTTTATGATAGATCTGTAGTTAAAATCAAAATATGTATTAATAAATACTAGTTTATAGACACTTTTTTAATTTAATTTTTTTTCTTTGCATGAAGAAGCCACATTTTTTGAAAGATTTTATTTATTTATTTGAGAGAGAGACAGAGCTAGTGCACAGGGAGTAGAGAGAGAAGCAGTCTCCCCACTGGACAGGGAGACAGACCTGGGGCTTGATCTCAGAACCCTATGATCATGATCTGAGCCAAAACCTTGCTTAACTGACTAAGCCACCCAGGTGCCCTGGCTTTATAGGCATTTTAAAAGGCATCCTAGGGGCACCTGGGTGGCTCAGTGGGTTAAAGCCTCTGCCTTTGGCTCGAGTCATGATCCTGGGGTCCTGGGATCGAGCCCCACATGGGGCTCTCTGCTCAGCAGGGAGCCTGCTTCCCCCTCTCTCTCTGCCTGCCTCTCTGCCTACTTGTGATCTCTCTCTGTCAAAATAAAATAAAAAAATCTTAAAAAAAAAAAAAGGCATCCTAATTCTATGCCCAGAAAAGCCCTACCTCCTGTAAGAATTATGAATTAAATTTTATTCAGAATCAAATTACTCATAAATAATAAGATGAAGAATTTTCACTACAAAAGTTTAAATGTTAAACATAAGTATGATGGCTTAAATGCAGAAATTTACACACCAAGACAACAATGATCAGAGAATATTTTAGGGATTAATAAAACCCTACCCATATAGTCATCAGAAGAAATCTCACTTTTCTATCATAATAGGCCCAAATCTTAGAATGAGAGCTATATTGTTATCCACCTAATATAGATAAGATAACTTAGAATTAAAACTTTAATAACATACTCTCTTTCATTAGTAAATAGGAAACCAAGACTTTTAAAGTCTATTTCTTCCAAAGCCCAGATAACACTTCATAAACTATGCTCTTTACAGGTAAGTTTTAATAAATTACTTAACAGGTTATACTCCCAAATCATTTCTTTTTGAAAGTGGCATAGCCCTGATAACAAAACTTAACAAATACAGTACCTAAAAGAATATTGTCTTTTGAGTTTCCTGATCATGGCTTGTAAAGTCAACTTTCTATTATCAATTAATTTGTATGACTCAAAAACCAAAAGATATCTGCAGTAAATACTGAAACTGAAAGAACTGAAAGATGTACAGTAAAATTTTCTTTCTACCCAAACTTCTTTTGCTTTCAGGAAGTATTTTTGTCGTATTTTTGTAAAAGTAATTGTAATTATAATTTTGATCATTAAATTAAGAACTAAGATAAATATAAATGAATTTAATATGAACATAAATATTCAAAGTGATTCATAAATTGCACGAGGCAAGTTACATCCTACATATGAAGGACTTCAATGCAATTCTGAATGTGCCTATTACAAAATATTATGCAATATTACTTAGGTTGCACTTTGGTTAGAAGGACACAATAAACGTGTAATTTCTGCTTTTTTACAATTCTATGTTTTGTGTTTTGCTCATAAATAATCAACTATATGTGAAGCAAATAAGAATTGAGGCAGGCTGAGGAAAGCAAATGTATATAAATATAATTAACATACAAATAATTTCTGAAAATATGACAGTGCTAAATTTGTTTCATGCCCTTGCAATCAACTTTGCTACCTACATTCTTAGTGCATTCTGTATAGAAATTCATGATCTCTCATTGGTAGGGCGATAATTAATAAAATAATGGACATTTGCTTATCAAATAAAAATAAAAATTTTCTGTAAATATAAATTATAAAGGGCAAATGGTGGTTTATTTGAAAATAAAATAAATGTCCATCCTTTAATACTGAAAGTAGCATTTAATTTTTTCTTTCTTCTAAATTACAAAAGATGTTTATACTTTAAAAAAGTAATAATACAATCCTAGTGTTTAAGGATATGCATATTCAAAGACTTTCTGAAAAGCTGAAGAGCCATTTTTTCTTGATTCCAAATCTCAGAGAAAGATCTTTTTAGAAGTTGAATAATTTTGCCTTTCCTGATACATAAAAATACTTTTACTACTGCTTAAATCTGGAAATGAGAAGGAGAAATGGGAAGCAAAAGATTAAAATTAAGGAAGTTCATTTTCTGGAATTCTGAAAGATTCTCCAAGAAAATTAGCTACTATGCATTAAGATGTGTTTTGAAAGAAAGATAAATGAATAATAGTGATAGAAATCTTTTTAATTTTTTTTGTCAAAGGCTAAAAGAGACAAATCAATTAGATTCATGAAATGATAAGGTTAATGTTCAAACCAATGTACTTAATGCCACTAGCTTGTATGAATAGCATTCATTTTATGTTCCTGATTGCCCTTTTTTAATGAATGCCAGAGAATAGATCTCTAATATGCCAAGGTTTTGCCCTATACTTCAGGAACTAAAAATCTGCTTTAATTCAAGAACCAAGCAATTCCATTAAAATTCTATACTTGCCAAAAGATTTTGATTAACATTTGACATCAATTTTGAGCTCTGAAGCATTTTAGCAGAGGTTACAGAGGATTTAACATCTTAGAACATACACTTAAGTGTATTACCTTACAAGGCATAAGGACCTTGTAGTAGGAAGTTATATTCTGAAATATTAATTTGATTTAGTGCCTTGGAAGCAGTGTTAAAAAGGCTTACTAATGACAGAGGATAGGAGGGTCAAATAAGATGCATTTACTCTCCTACCATATTATTTAATTACTATCATTGAGTTGCCCAACTCACTGGATAACAATCAAATCCATCCATCTAATTGTAGCTATTTGATGTGATTTGCAGTTTGGCAATAAAATTCAAAATTAGGCAATATATTCTCATCTGTCTCTGTCTCTGTAAGAATGTATTACCTATTAAAGATTCTAGATGCACTTCCTATTTGTAGTCATATTTCTAAATAAACAATCATTTTTGTTAACAATTCACTGCACTGATGTTCATTTTTATTTGCAAGAGTCATTGAATGAGCTCATAAAAATAATTCTGGTCAAAAATAACTAAGTATTAAACTTAGTTTAAACAGTATTTTATTTAAAAATGCATCAAAATTGCTTCAGGTAACAAAATGTCTGAGTTTCTATTCATTCAGTGATTATCAGAATTAATGTGATTTATCCCTTGTTGTCAAAATTGTAAGTTCTCCAATGCATCAAAGACAATGAAAATTGGGTGGGAAGAGGAAAGATAATATTTGTTCCAGAAAAAAATCAAAGATAAACGAAAATAAAATAACTCATGAGGAAGGGAAACATTTTTGTATCTAATTTACCATTTAAAAAGTTATTTGTTTATATGGAAAAACATTAAAACAATACAAAAAGTATATACCATCAAACATAAGTCTTTCTTATGTCCCTGTGTTTACAAATCACTTACCTCCCTTCTCGGAAAATAAATTACTAATATACTACCATTTATTTTATCTCTCCCCCTGCAATGAAATAGGTATAAATCTAACAATACATGTGCAAGATCTATATGAGACAAACTATAAAACTGATGTAAGAAGTCAAAGAACTAAATAAATGGAGACATATTCCATGTTCATGGATATGGAGACTCAATATTGTCAAGATGTCAAGCCTTCCCAAAATAATCTTCAGATTCAAGGCAATCACAAGCACATTCCCAGCAAGTTATTTTGTAGGTAGTGGCAAAGTGATTCTAAAGTTTATATGGAGAGGCCACAGACCTCAGTAGTGAACACAATATTAAAGGGAAAGAACAAAGTTGAAAGACCAACACTAACAACTTTGACTTGCTATAAAGCTATGGTAATCAATACAGCATGGTATAAGCAAAAGAATACACAGATCAATGGGGAAAAAAAAAGTGCCCAGAATAGACCCATGTAAATATATTCAAATGATCTCTAACAAAAGAGTAAGAAAATAGAATGGAGCAAAATTAGTCTTCTCAACAAATGGTGTTAGAAAAAAAAAACATGCAAAAAGTGAACCAAAACAAGACCTTATATTTCCCCAAAATATTCAAAATAGATCAAAGACGTAACTGTAAAATACTGAACTATAAAACTGCTAGAAAATAACATAAGAAAAAACCTAGATGACATTATGTATGATGATGACTTTTTAGAAACACCACCAAAGGCACAATTTGTGAATGAAATAATTGATAAGCTAAATATCATTAAAATGAAAACCATCTGGGCTGTGAAATAGAATGTAAAGAGACTGAAGTGACAACCCACAGACTAGAGAAAATATCTGCCAAACACATATGATAATGGATTGTTATTCAAAGTGCAAAAAGAACTCTTCAAACTCAATGATAAGAAAATGAACAACCCAATTTAAAAAAAAAAAAAATGGTTAAAAGTCCTGAAAAAACCTCACCAAAGAAGACATTTAGGTGACAAATAATCATATGAAATACATTAAATACTATATGTTATTAGGGAACTGAAAATTAAAACAATAATGAAATACCTCTAAATGCTTTTTACAATGTCTAAAATCTAGAACACTGACACCACCAAATGCTAGTGAGGATGAGGATGTGGAGCAATAGGAACTCATATTCATTGCTAGTGGGAATGCATAGTGGTACAACCACTTTGGAATATAGTTTAGCCATTTCTTAGAAAATTAAACATACCATACAATCAAGCAATTATGATTCTTGGTATTTATGCAAAGGAGGTGAAAATTGTGTCTCCACAGAAATGTGCATGTGGATATTTACAGCAGTTTTACTCATAATAACCAGAACTTGGAAGCAACAAAGATGTCTTTTGTAAGCAAATAAATATTCTGTGGTACATCCATGAAATATTACTCAGTACTAAAGATGAATGAACTATCAAGCTATGAAAAGACATGGAGGAACTTACATGCATATTACAAAGTAAAATAAGCTACATACTGTATAATTCCAACAATTTGATATTTTAGAAAAGGCAAAACTATGGAGACTGGTAAAGATCAGTGGTTGTCAGGGATTAGGATGAGTCAGGTGACTAGGATAAATAGAGAACAGAGGATTTTTGTATCAGTGATACTTTCAGTATGAGACTACAATGGTAGACATACATATTTGTTAAAACCTACATAATGTACAACATTAATAGTAAACCTTAATACAAACTATGAACTTCGGATGATTATGATGTGTCATTATAGGTTCATTGATTAAACAAAGAGACCACTGCAGTGCAGGAGGTCAATAGTGGGGAGTTTGTGCTTGTGTGGGGACAGTGGCATAAACGGGAACTTTCTTTTTTGTTTAAGTTTTTATTTATTTATTTGAGAGAGAGAGCCAGAGAGAGCACAAATGAGGGGAAGGGCAGAGGGAGAGGGAGGAGCAGACTCCCCACTGAACAGGGAGCCCAATGTGGGACTTGATCCCAGGACTCTGGAATCATGACTGAGCTGAAGGCAGATTATTAGCCAACTGAGCCACCCAGGCACCCCTTTCTGTACTTTCTGTTCAATTTTACTGTGAACCTGAAATTGCTCTAAAAAATGTGTACTGAAAAAAGAAAACTTTTATGGACTGAAGGACACAATCAACAGAGCAAAAAGGGAAACTACAGAATGGGAGAAAATATGTTGATTATAACATATTATGTATCTTACAGGTGGTTAAGTTACAGAATATGTAAACAAGTCTTACAACTAAAAAAACAAATAAATAACCTCATTTAAAAATGTGCAAAGGATCTGAATAAACATTCCTCCAAAGAAGGTATACAAATAATCAATAAACATATGAGAAGATGCTTAAATGTCAGTAATCATTAGAGAAGTGTATGTCAAAACCACAGTAAGATATCACCTCACATTCTATAGGATGGTTACTAAAAGTAATACAATACAAAAAAATAAAATAAGTGTTGGTGAGGATGTGGAGAACTTGGAACACTTGAGTACTACTGGTGGGATTGTAGAATGGTGAAAACACCACAGAAAACAGTAAGATGGTTCCTCAAAAATTAAAAATAGTTACTAAATGACCCCACAATTCCACTTCTGTGTGTACATCTGAAATGACTGAAAGCACGGTCTTGAAGAGATATTAACTCACCTATGCTCATAGCAGCATAATTCACAATAGTCAACAGATGTAAGCAATCCAAATGTCCAAAAGGAATAAAGGTGATGTAGTAAATATGTACAACAGAGTAATTCCCAGTACCTCTGTGTTCATACCAGTACTATTATCAATAGCCAAGAGGTAAAAGCAACCCCAAATCCATCAACAAATGAATGGATGTACAAAAGTGGTATATATATATATACAATGGAATATTCAACCTTAAAAAGAGAGGAAATAATGTCACATGCCACAACATGAATGAACCTTGAGAACATTATGCTAAGTGAAATAAAAGAATCACATGAAAGCAAATACTGCCTGATTCCACATATGTGAGTTATCTAAAGTCGTCAAATTTGTAGGCGTAGTAAGTAGACTGGCGGTTTACCAGGGGTTTGTGGGAAGGGGGGTAAGGGGAATTATTAAATGGGTGTAGAGTTTCAGTTGTACAAGATCTAAAAGTTCTAGATACCTGTTGTACACCTATGTGGATACACTTAACATCTACTGAATTGTATACTTAAAAAATTGTTGAGATAGAAAAAAATTTAAAAATATCTTTATTTCATGTATAATTAGAGTATTACATTATATAGTTATACCATAATATGTTTAACCAGGGCTTCATTCTAAAAAATACTCCAGGAAAAAACTGTGACATGATGTACATGCTCTTGGAATAGTATTTCCATATTTAGAAGTTATAATGGAAGGAGAAACCTGCAAAAAGATTGAGTAGCAGGAGCCATGAAGTAAATGGGTAACATGAGACATGGTGTCATTGAAACAAAGGACATATACTGTTTCAGGAAGGAGAAAGTGAATAACTGTAAATTTCTGCTTTTTAGTTTGCATAAAATGAGAAACTAGAATTGATCACTGAATTTGGCCAGATAGGATCTTTAATATTGCCATTTCAGAAGGGTAGAGGGAATGAAAACATTATTAGAGAGAGATCAAAGTTGACAAGAAAGGTAGAAGCATAAACAAGAACTATAATTATAAAGAAGCTTTGAACAAGCCTTTTAAACTATTATGAAGAAGAATTGAGAAATAAAGCAGTAGCTGGAGGAAAATCTGAGGTCAAGGAAGGTTTTTTGTTTGCTGTGGTTTTACCTTTTGTTTATCTTTTAAAGTTTTTATTGTGAAATAACTAGAATCACACACAGTGGTAAGAAATAATATTGAGAAATCCCATGTATCCTTTAGTCAGTCTCCTCCAAAGAGAATATGTAGAACTATACTTCAATACATACCATGACACAGTCAAAATGAAGGACACCTTCATCTCCACAAGGATTCTTTACGTTGTCCATTTATAGCCACTCCACTTTCCTCTAAACTCCTTAACACCTAGCAACCAATAATCTGTTGTCCCTTTCTATATTTTTGTCATTTCAAGAATGTTACATAAAAGGAATCATATAGCATGCAGTCTTTTTGGGGATTGGATTTTTCATCAAAATCATTTCCTAGAGAATCATCTATGTTGTGTCTATCAATAGCCTGTTTCTTTTTACTGATGAGTAGCACTCTATGGTATGGATATACCACAACTTGCTTAACCATTTATCTGTTGTACATCTTGGCTGTTTCCAGTTTGGGGTTATTACTATAATGATACTATGAACATTCTTCTCTAGATTTTTAGGTGAAAATTCATTTCTCTGGGATAAATGCCCAAGACTAAAATGGCTAAGTCATGTGGTAATTATGTGGTTAGTCTTCTAAGAAACTGCCAAAATGATTTCCAGAGTGGCTATGCAATTTTATATTTGTCCCACCCCACCCTACCCAACAGTATGTAAGGGATTCAGTTTCTCCATATCCTCACCAATATTTGGCATTGCCACTATTTCATGTTTTAGTTATTCTGATAGGTGAACAGTGATATCTCATAGTTTTAATTTGCACTTTCCTGCTGGCTAATGATACTATCTTTTCATGCTCTTATTTGCCATCTGTATCTCTTTTTCAGTAAAGTATCTGTACATGTCTTTTGTCCACTTTGCAGCTGAGTTGTTAGTTTTTTGTACTTTTAAAATTTATTTGTATATTTTGCATACTAGTTTTTTGTCTGATATGTGTTTTGCAACTATTTTCTCCTCAGCTGTAACTTGTCTTCATCTTAACAATGTATCATTTTATTGCTTTTATTTTGGCAGTAAATTAAGCAATATTATCAGCTAAGAATGAAAACAAATTTTAGAAGCTTAGGATGAGAAGGTATGATAGTCTTTTATAAGAGTGCTAATGTGTGTAGAAAATTATTTTAGGATTCTCATGGCCATACTGAAAGTCTGTGGAGACAGTCATAAAATGCAATAATCTAGTATGACTTGTGCTTCAGCCTTCAAAAGATAAAGAAAAGGTAGAAAACTGAATTAACTGGGGTTGTGGCTTTACCAAGAAAATTGTGTTGATGGAATATAGGAGCATTGATTGTACTGATGGACCATGGATTATTATCTCAGAAATGAAGGATAAAATCCAATAGGAAAGTTTTATGATCAGTGAAGTAGTGGTAACACTGGGAATCAAAGAACTGTTACCATTGAGGATCTAAGGAGTAAAGGGGAAGACAAATATCTAAAATAGCAATGAAGAATATGGAGTCTTACCTCCCCGCGATACCCATGGCATTAGAGAAGACTACTCCACAGGGAAAAGCAAGATTTTTTTTTTAGTTGGAAGCAAGAGAATCATGGCAATCACTAAAGAGGTGTTTAAAGATTTGGGGATATGCTGGTGACAGAGTGTGAAATTCACACAGCACGGTGGAAGGTGAGAACTCAGAAGAGTAGGTGATTGGTTATACTAAGAAAGTAGAATGTGGTATGGCACAGGACCCTCATCAATGAGCAGTGTTCTGTGAAGTTTGTTTTCTAATGGAAATGGAGGTAAACAAGACATGAGTACATGAAGAAATCAGTCCTGATGTTCTCTGAGGGGTGGGTGAATAATTGGGTCTAACTGGATCCACTTTATTGGTTATAATTGGTGAGATAGCTGGTCATTTTAGGAAACTAAGTGAGCTGTTTTATTTAAAAAAAAAAAAAAAAAAGGTGGGGGAGCCACGCCAGGGTGGTTTAGTTGGTTGAGCATCCAACTCTTGGTTTTGGCTCAGGTCATAAGCTCAGGGTTGTGAGACTGAGCCCCGGGTCAGGCTCTGTGCTCAGTGAGGAGTCTGCTTGAGATTTTTTTCTCTCCTTCTCTGTCACTACCTCCCATTTCTCTAAAATAATATGTAAATAAGTCTTTTTAAAATTTTTTTAAAAATTTAAAATTTAAATAAGTGTGAGAGGGCGTTCTGCTAATACTAGTATGTATATTATCTACTTAATGTATACATACATCTGATTTTTCTGATTTGAAGGCCTTCCAGTGGGAAGTTGGTAGTATTTAGTAAATAGTAGAAAACAAAATTTGTAAAATATAGTGTTTCTCTTTCTGCTGTTGTTTCTTACTCTAGATCCTCAGTCTCTATATCTGCTTTCAATAGCAGTTGGGAAGTTAGGAAAAAAATAATATAATGCTATAAATATTTGGAAGAAAAGATAAGTGGTATAGATGAGCTGACCAAGGCAGGCTTTTCAGCTAAAGTTTTGTCCTGTTTTGCTTTTGTTTTTGTTATTTTTGTTAGTCTGTTTTGGTTTGTTTGGGATTTTTGTTTGTTTGTTTGTTTGTTTTGGCTCAACACCTGAATGACTAGCCAGCCACTTGAAGGTTTGCAAACAAAGTGTTCTGGGCAGTGGAGACAAGATGTGTAATTACTTTGAGGTAATAGAAGTGTGACTTAGAAAAGGAAGAGAAAATCTCCAAGGCTCCTTGATTTTACTGAGCAAGAGTGATTATTAACAATTTTACTGTAATTACAACTCAGAGAACATCAAGTCTGGAGTCAAGTAACTTTGAAATTGAGTCCCAGCTCTGTCACTTACTTCATGCAAGGTTTATGCAAACAACATAAACTCTATTGTGTCAGATACTTTATTTAAAAAGTAGAGATAATGATATCATCTCTCATATATATCCTCGGCAATACTCAGTGAGATATTTCATATAGAAACTTAACACAATAAATGATCAATATGTGTCTAGATAATATTTAAGCTTTTAAAAATTCTGTTTTTATTTATCATGTTGAGTAATCAGTACGTAATGTTCTAAATTTAAACTTTTAGAATGCAAACATCTTAGACATGGGAGATGTATCACAAAGAGCATAAACATATATCTTAAGATGCTCATTTATAATGTTACAAAATTTCTACACACATTTAAAAATTTTCTGGGCTTTGAGTCTA
This sequence comes from Meles meles, assembly GCF_922984935.1. Lineage (NCBI taxonomy): Eukaryota > Metazoa > Chordata > Mammalia > Carnivora > Mustelidae > Meles > Meles meles. Next base: position 160,489,917 of record NC_060067.1, read on the forward strand.
ATTTCTCAAACTTTTAATCTTTCTTCCTGGACTTTGATAACAAAATGTGAGTTTCTGTTGAGATTCTTTGGAGGGTGGAATAAACAGCTCTCCAAACATCCAGAAAGTTTCATTAGCCATTTATATAAGAGAGATATTTTGCCAGAAACTGCATTCTTACTTCAGTACTTTGAAAATCCAGGTTTGGGAAAAGATGGAAATTTCTCCTTTTAAGTTAACAGAATTGCTATCCACATGGTACAAATAGAAGATTAGCTTGCTAAGCTTTATTATTATTATTGTTATTAACATTCTTTTCCAAATGGGTCAGAGGAAATGTTTCATCTTGAAACAAGCAAATAGTTAGCTTATTTTCAGCCAAATCACATTTCCCAGTGCAGTTTAGTTGCAGATAGCTTATGATTATTTTTTTCCTGATTGGCTAGAGGAAGTAATGTTGCAATTAGCAATGTGTTTGCAGTTTTAGCTGTTGCCAGGTAATGCTCTGCTGGAGGCTCACTCTGCAGTACTTAACCACTGAAATTAATAGAGCAGCAACACATGCTGCTGCAAGAACTGTAGTATTTTGCTCATAAGCTCATTTTCCCTCAAACAGTGTTTATCTATTTCTTTGTTGTCAAAAATATCATAGAAAGGGAAAGTGGTAGAGAGAATGTAAAGTTGTGAAAACAGGTCATGACTGATATATCTTTGTCATGATCCCTAGAAAAAAGACCAAGAAACAAAAGGCTTTCCTGTTAATGTCTTATTGAGGTAGGAGAAGGGAGATTCCCAGGGAAGAAATGAGAAGAAAAAAATGAGATGAAGAAAAATTGAAGAGAAACCACAGGAGATGCATTACCAAGTTTGTTACAACTACATAATGTTACTACTTGCTGGGTCTCACTAGTACATATTCAGACAGGACTTTTAAAAAATTACTGAATCTCAGAACATTTAGCTGGAATAGATATGAAAGATTGGCAAACTATCTTTGTCTCCCTCTTACATTTCCCACAGAAATAAGTTCACCCAATACCATACCAATTCTCCTCTACCCTGGAGTTAGGTCATCTAGCATTCTGAGTCAGGTCCCAGAGAAATCAAAGCTTCCGAGGGTTGCGTTTAGGTAGTGTGTGTGCCTGCCAGAGTAGGCACACATGGAGGTTTTAGAGGCAACTTCAGTGGCAGGCGCAGCAGCAGAGGGTTTATAATCACAGAAATAACATAGACTGTCACTAGGACCAGCAGGACAGGTTGCCAGAATCCTGGATGGGAAGTAGGCAGGACTGTGACAATGCACCATGACACATAGTCCTTGCATCATTTTGACTCAGTCAGCCCTCTCATGATATCTACAATATCCTTAAAAAAGCTGCCATATCTTAAAATATAAAAACTTGATTCAACAGTTGATCCCAGGATTACAACTGGTTTTCATTTACTGCTTCCACCCAATTTTTAGATTTTTCTTCACCCCCACCCAGAGCTTCAGCTAGGCTAATTTGGTGGCTAGAAGAATGACCCAAACCTAAAAACCTGACTAAGGTAAGGAAGTGAAGTTCAATAAAGTAGGGATGAGAAGAACTGCAAAGCTATATCACAAGCAAAGAGAATGAATCTAGGTTTAGAGTGAAGAACTGAAGCCAATAATTCAATCTATCACGATGAGAAATCAGCTTTTGTTGTTATTGTTGTTGGTGGTGATGAATCTGGAATGAACTTTATTAAATGCCTTTTTCCATTTGCTCTTCCTTCTTCCCTCCCTTACTTCCCTTTTCCCTTTACTGCTGCTTCTCTACTATAGCATCCAATAAGGCTGTAGCAGAAAAGTTTTTGGCTTTGGACTATGGACTAGGAAGGTAGATATGTGATTAAAAACAGACTCAGAATGGGATTTTGGAAGGAGGTTTTATGCTATATGAGGGCAATAGGGTCTTCTATGGTGATTAATAAGGAAGGTGTTATAGACTGATAACACAGGGAGCAAGATTTTCATTTGTGTTAAACATATATAAAATGGAAGTAGAAGGTAATCATACTGGGGTATCAAGTACTTGATGATCTGAAAGCAATGATCACAAAAAGTACTATGACTTTTGATGACATTTCAAGCCTATTAGTAGCAAAGTTATTTGTCTGTTTACTCCATCATGTCTCCCAGATTCCACTTTGAAAGTCTGTTTCATGAAACTTCAACTCACCTGCACCAAAGGTTGTGCTACCCAGAGCCTCAGAGGAAGCCTGGTGAAGCCAGGGCCTTTTTCTCTCCAGTCCACCAATGTGCAGGAGCTGGGCTTTACAACTATAAGAATACTGTGAGTTTTTAGTCCAGCTTCTTTGCCTTTTAATTGAGAAAACAAGCCAAGGCTAAGAAAGAGCAGGCTACTCTGAAATGATCTGGGAAAATATATAAACCATGAATGGGATGAATAAGGTTAGTCCATTAAAGACTAAATAAAGTTGTTGGGTTTTTTTTTTCAAATTTGCTGTATTTTATTGAACTTCTTTCTCCAAATTAATTTATAGAACAAACCCTAAGAAACTGAAATCGTTGAAAGTTAAACCTGATATTTACCTTATCTATATATAACAACAGATTTCTGAGTATATTTACATTAATTATAATTAATGAAAAACATAAACAATTTACCAAACTTTACATATGAATCTGAAGGCTCAATTCCTTGGGAACAGTACAGGAGATTACAAAGAAGTACTCAAAATACACAGGCACACATGCACATCACCCACCCCCCATACCCACATACACCTACGTGCACAGAGAACTGGAAGGGCAAAGATACAATAAATGAGAACAGAATTTGAATTTGGACATACATAGACAAAGATCTCTGATGTTCTGATTCCTAGTTAAGGAAAAACAGACAAAAGACTTAACTTGTCTAAGTCTCAGTGTCATGGTTACACAATGGGACTAATACTATACTTCTCATAAGAATGCTGTCACAGGGGCGCCTGGGTGGCTCAGTGAGTTAAGCCTCTGCCTTCAGCTCAGGTCATGATTCCAGGGTCCTGAGATCGAGCTGCATCAGGATCTCTGCTCAGCAGGGAGCCTGCTTCCCCTCGCTCTCTCTCTCTGTGCTGCTCTGCCTACCTGTTCTCTCTCTCTCTGTGTCAAATAAATAAATAAAATATTTAAAAAAAAGAATGTTGTCACAATATCTTCCCCTATTCTAGAATGTAATTACATTCTATTATGTAATGGAGAAAAGAAGATGAGAAAGCCCTCAAGGATCCATCCAATAACTTAGTGGAAGGGCTAGAAAATAAGTACAGATGTAGAACTGGTAACATAAAAATGCTTTGATATCTAACTGCTCAGGACACTACTAGATTAAAAAAAGAAGACAAACCTAACAGCCTTGAGGATAGGAAATGAAAAAATTCTACAGTAAATTAATATATGAAAATAAAGCATAGGGTAATAAAAGTACTAGCACAGTAACAGCAAAACAATTTTAATTCACCGTGATAGAGGCATGTTCCTAAGGATAATACATTACACATACATATTCCTCAAAATTTTGAGCAATATATAAAAGCATCCACACCCTGACAAGCACAGTATGACTCCTTTTATAGATATCATTGTGAGAAGTATCACCTAAGAAGCGATTCTTGCAGATTGGTTAAACTAATAAATGAAACTGAAAGAAACAGTATGTAGTCTGTTGTATTTCAAGCCTAGAAAAGTAAATTAAGTTTCTATTCTTTCTTTCATCAGTAATTCTACAGTTTGACTCTAAAAAAATGTATTTAATTCAATCCAGCCATCATATGAGACTGTGAGTGTAGGAATTAAGGTAATTGTTTTAATCACTGTTATATTTATCAATTGATGGTAGACTGTCCATCCTCCAAATTACTACATATCAACCAATTGTACACAGCACAATTAGATCGATTTTCTTGAAGAACAATCCTTGCTAATATATTATGTCTCCGTTTTTCACTCATTGGTTTATCGTTCAGTAACTTTAAATTTAATGACTTTCTTCTGTTTTCAAGTTGTAAAAGAAAAAGATCATTGGGGGAAGACATGAGAGATAAATACATTTGAAATATATATCTTACATGGTTAAACAATTTATTTTAAAAATGTGTTCTCAAACTGAAAAAAAAATACTGTGTGTCCTCACTTTTATGTGTAATCTAAAACAACAACACAACAAAACCTGAACCCATAAATTCAAAGGACAGACAGGTAGTTGCCAGACACAGGAGGCGCAGGGTGGGTGAAATATGTGGAATCAAAAGGTATAAGCTTCCAGTTATAAAAAAAAGTCCTGAAGAAGTAATGCACAGCATGGGACTATAGTTAACAATACTGTGCTGTAAGTTTGAAAAGTGCAAAGGGAGTAGATCTTAAAAGTTCTCACCGCAGGAAAAAAATGTCTATGTGTGGTGATGGATAATAAATAGACTTACTATGGTGACTGTTTTGCAATATATACAAACATTAACTCCTTTTGTTTTATAAATGAAAGTACTATTATGTAATATGTCAATTCTATTTCATTTTTAAAAAGTGTTCAATTTGGGATTTTTTTGGTATTTGAGACTTTTATTAGATTAAAAAACTTAAAGATAGAAAAGTTCCATGGTCCTGGTCAAACTACTAGTTTTCTTGATAGTTTTCATTTTTATATTCGGTCAATTTCATTTGGGGGATGAATGTGTTTAAGAGTGAGTGTGTGTGTGTGTCTGTCTGTCTGTCTGTGTGTATGTGGATATGTCTTCCTTTGGAACTATGAAAATTTGTTGAGTTTGGCCAGCAAACCCTGAGGCAGCAATGAAAAGATTACTCCAGACACCTAAGTAGGAGAAAGAAGACCTTTTCTCCTAAGTAGGAGAAAGGAGATCTGGTGGGAACCAGATGCTCTAGTGGTGAAAGTCCCAGAGCCAAACTCTGCCTCCGTTTTTATTGTGAATGTCATCAGTACAACAAGGGAGTAAGAAAAATAAAAAGGTTGAAGAAGCCTTAATAATCAGGATGGTGACATCACATGATTAGAATAAGCTGTGCTGGTGAGCATGTGCAGACAGGGAGTACATGGGATGCATGACCACCAAAGATAAAGGTTTTTCCTAAGCATTTACTCCCTGGATGAGTCTATTGAGCCACAACACGGATCTGACTATTTTCAGCCCAGAAACTTCAAAGGAGGCCCAGTTTTCCAGACATTCCTTCTTTGCTTTTCAACTAGTTTCATCCAGAGAGGATGTGTTTATTAAATCTTATTTAACCGGGCACTATGAATTCCCACAAAAATTGATGTCTTTATCCACTTTCTGGCAAGTGGTTTCCTTATCTCAGGTCTTTGTGTAGAAGCTTGCATTCAAGGTGGGTCACATGGTGTACATTTTTTTTTATTGCTTCTTGGTTTCATTTCCCGTGTAAATAAAATTGAAATATACTGCTTTATCTATGAAAATTTTGAGGCCATTTGAGATAAAACAAAATGTCACAAAGTAAAAGTTGATTTGCTGTATTTCCTATTTTTTTTCCCTAGGATAATCTACTACAATAAACTCTTTTCCATTTAATCAAATTTATTAGAATGCCCAGCCTTTTTACATAAAGAGAATGCAACAAAGAATGCAACCAAGACAATAAATATACCATCTTGTAATGTTTATTATTCATAAACACATTTGAACTTTTTCTACAACCACTAATGGTTATGCTAGAAATAAACACATCCATAAAAGTGAATGAAATTACATCATCAATGTCTTTCTCTTTTGATGTGGTGGCAGTGATAGGCATAGAAGGAATATAATTTCTTAGGCAGCACTGTTGACATGACTTATGATGTAGCAAGACCAGTGGACAAGTGTCCTCTAGCTGTCAGTTTCTGGCTGAAATCCCAGGTGAAAATGAACAGAACAAAGAATTTTAAGGCAGCCAGTTGCAGAATACAAATTGCATGGTCATGTGGTTGACAATTTTTCCTTGTAATGACCTAATGAATCAGATGTAGGAAAGTCATTTCAAAGCTTACCAGAGAATCAATATTGACTTATTTCTGAAAAGTTTCAAAGTCAAGTTATTAGGCTTAATTGGGAAGAATGCTGTCTAATGATTTTTTGTTTTTTCTAATATTCCATTTTTAGCAGTTCAGTAATGAGCTATATCATAATTTATAAATGACTGTATGCTTTGGCTTTATAAAAAAGAGTGCATTTTTCATCTTAATCAATTAGTGAGATATATACAATTATGTTTATATTTTTATTCCTCTGACTAAAACCACAATCTTATCATTTAAGGCAAATAGGACATTTTTAAGCTGTATTTCTTTGGGATAGATATTTTCTTTTTTTTTCTGTTGCACATATTGTATGTACTAGAACCTAAGGATTTAATTAAAACTTCAAAAGATGTTTTTGACAGAAATGTTACACTAAAACTGCATGTTAATATATATGGGATAACTTTTTTTATTTGTCTGGGTTTTTTTTTGTTTGTTTTTTTGTTTTTTACAACAATGAAACATGACTAAGTTTTCACATATCACGCTTTGAGCCAAATTGAAGTAGAAACATAACATTGAATTATCAGATGAGGAAAACTTTCTATTTTATGCTGGAAGACTGAGCTCAATAAATTTTACAAAAAAGATTATTGTTTATTATTTTAAAATAAGTTCAAACAATTATACTTGCATATATTTCACTCTTTATATATCAGGAACTTCTTGTTCATACAAAAGAGCTGGCTAATTTTGGTAACTTTTTAAAATGTTTTATTTATTTGAAATGAACATTTCTTCTGAAAAAAAAAACAAAATGATTAAGACTCTTCTCTTAATTTTAAATCATTTTGAAATAAGCAATATATTCTTATATTACCTATTGTTAAAATTAATCTATAAATTAATTATATTTAAATTAAAGTTATTAAAGCTTGTCCAAAGCTGAAATTACTAAAACTATAGAACTTTGTTAAATTGCTATTTAAAAATTTAGAAAACAATTTAGTGTGGTTTAATTTTATTAACAGTTTCAATGATACAGACTCAAACTAGAGAAAACTTCCTAAAAGTAACCTTTCTTCCTAAAATTGTTTTGTGTTACTTATGTCTGTTAACATAACCAGGGTCCCGAAGGGCAGAGATGTTTCTAGCATGTTCTTGAAGTATGTGGTGACTCATGGGTATATAAGAAAATGAGTAGAAATACCGGCAAATAAATAAGCAGATAGGAATAGAAACATAGAAAAGGTGGATTTGAAAGTGAAACATTGTGACATAAATATCTGCAATAATACAGTTGCTTCATAATGCTGTTTCTCTAAATCAGTCCATTGAATTAATAAGTATTGACAAAATATTGAATAACTAATATTTCATATTGTAGAAGTTTCTAAATTAATCTGACCCCTAAAAATAGTTCAAGACTTCATCTAGGCCTTTTATATTACAGAGATTCTTTCATGAACTGGTTTTTGGAGTCATGAGAAATGTGTGTGTGTGTGTACGCGTGTGTATATATATATACACATACATGTATATATATATTTATATATATGTATTTATATATATATTATATATATGCATGACCTCAGCAAGTAGGTTTGAGGAAATATATATATATATAAAAATATGGAAATATATATATATATTTCCTCAAACCTACTTGCTGAGGTCATGCAGAAGACTAAAAAATTTATAACTGGAAGATACAATTTATACATGTTTTACAAAAGTGTTCCTTAAATATGTAAAAAGTGTACACATGGAGACTTTCTTAGCAAAACAAAAATAACTAGCCATCTAGTTATTCAAAAAGGATGTGATATATTTTAATCAGAGGAAATGGGTAAGTTGTAATTACTTTGTTTCAGTATATCATGGAAATGTGATTTATCAGACTTGATAATTATAAATTGTAATTTTCTAATTTAAGAAATTCATCGATCTTAGCTAGCAGTCTGTCTTTCAGCTAAATTTGAATCAACATTTGCTAACAAACTGATGCACTGTTGTGTGTTGGTCTTTTGCTGGCCATTGGTAAAGTCTAGAATTTGAAAAGGAAGTTCTGATCTGGCATAGGTCCTAGAAAATGGACACAGTACTGAATTCTGTGGATACTCTCTTCTATATCATTTATAATATTTTTAAGTATTCTGTAAAGCCATTTATAACTAGGTTTTTTGGGGGGGGAAGTAGATTTTGAGTGTTTCTTATTATCACAACTTCACACTATCTCAAGAATTTTAGAAGTGCCACAGACCCAAAACTGACTCTTCAGAACGTCACAAGGGAATTCTAATAAAAAATAACAAAGAAGTCCAAAAGGGCAATATGCAAGGGATGAATAACTACACATACATACTTTGCAAGTGTCTAGTTATAAGTGCATTGTGAAACTTTAAAAACATCTGGTTATGAAAGTTGCTGGAAGGGTAGTTCTAGATGATCAATTCTCCAATAGCATTAGAAATCCTTTGATTCTGGGACGCCTGAGTGGCCCAGTTGGTTAAGCCTCGACTCTCGAGTTTGGCTTATGTCAGGATCTCAGAGTTCTGAGATCAAGCCCCTTGTAGGGCTCCGTGCTCAGAGTGGACCCTGCTTAAGAGTCTCTCTCTCTCTCCCTCTGCCCCTCCCCAACCCACTCACACATGCTCTCTCTCTCTCTCTCAAAAAAGAAAGAAAAGAAAACCTTTGGTTTACCAAACCCAATCCTTAGGTTCTACTGAAACCTCTATCCAAGAAGAACACAGGGTCTTTAGGCAAATCCCCCACATGAGAGCAACGAAAATTCAACTGTCCAAACACAACAAGTACTACTTCTATATACATGCATTTATGTATATATCTGTATACCCTTACTTATTTTCATTGACAAAATAAGACATGGGTGAAAACAGTGATGTGCCAAAGAGTAGTTTGTTGTTATTTGAGTGTTTTATTTCCTATAATCTCTAACAGCTCTCGAAATCATTTTAATGATATTACTTCTATTAATATTAGTAATAATGATGTTGACATTTAAATTTTCTTAAGATTATAAAAAACATGTTTAGAAAACTTCAATTATTCTAATGAGCTACAACATTAAATCTAAATAAACAACATCATGCTGTGCAAAGGCAACTGTAAAATAAGTGGCCAAAACCGATCCCTATTTTATACCAGATTACAGACTTGGCTTCTGAGCCTACTTTACAGAGAATTCTAGAGATACCTCTGAAATTAAGCTGAATCTAATCTGAAAAGAGACCACACAGTAATACAAAATCAGGTGTTGTACAAGTTATTTTCATTTGTAGATTATATGTTCTGACATTTATATTACTTATGGTATATTTCTATATAAATTAATTTAGACTCTTACACAACTGCATTTATTTAAAGGCAACAGCATGGACGACAGATTTTCTCTATCCCATATTGCAAGTTTTAGTGTCTATTTAGAAAATAGACAAACATCTAATGGACTGAAGATGCATCTATGTTGCCTGAGGAAAGGAATGTCTGATGGTACTGAATGAACTTAACAAGAGCTATCAAATGGCCCATGACCAGAGGAAAAGTTATCTGATTATCCAAGTATTATTATCAATTTCTGACTTAGATGAACCAGTGTTGCATCAATTTAAGTTATTTTCAGAATACTGCATCACTAAGATTGTTTAGAGCTCCTGCCAATAAATATAAACCTCTACCTACTAAGTCCGGAAAACTGCTAATTCTAACTCTCTCAGTAACTTTATTAAAAGTCTCTTGTGCTGTCTTGATTTTAATTTCCTCAGATGTAATTTCAAGGGACTAATCTAATATTCCAAGATTCTTTGATTCTGTAACCTCTGAATTGCTAACCTTTGCCACTCAGCACAAATAACTGATCAAATAACTCATCATTAATGGAGAAAATGAACAGATGACAAAACAGAGACTGAGTTTGCTGATGTTATTTTAAGGCTAACCTGTAATCTCCAAGGAATATTCATTTAATATTCAAGTACTTCTTCCTTCTCCACTGATCTTTACTGCTTATTTTATTGATTCAATATATTTGGGTGAAAAGGTGTTTGGGTAATTTTTAAACTTCTTTTTTAAAATTGTAATTCACCTTACCTTCCATAATACAAATAACTACGAAAATCTTCAAATGGGGATCCCTGGGTGTCTCAGTCAGTTGAGCACTTCTTGGTTTCAACTTAGGTCATGATTTCAGGGTCATGGGATCAAGCCCCACATGGGCTCCACACTCAACAGAGAGTCTGCTTGAGATTCTCTCTCTTTCCCTCTGCCCCTTGCTGGTTCATGTATGCACACATTCTCTCTCTCTCTCAAATAAATAAAATCTTTAAAAAAATAAAAAATTTAGAAAATCTTCAAATGTCTTGCAAGTGGAAAATTGTATATTGTATTATATAATATATTAATAACTCATCTATATCATTTTTAGTTCATAGCTAAAGAAATATGCAGTTTATAATGTCATTTAAAGTAATTTCTTTATCAGATTTAAGGATATTTTATAATACACATCTTTCTTCAGCAGCGCAGATTTTGATTTACTATTTCATTTGGAGTTAAAGGTTTGGGGAATTTTCACCCTCAGAATACTAAAAATTACAACTAATTAATGTTTGAAACAATTAAAATAATTCATTCCATAGAAGTAGACATAACATTTACCAGTTTTTCAAAGGTAAAACTGTTTCAAAGATAACAATGTTGATATTTAATGATTAATTCTATTTTCTGCATATTCTGTATCTTTTTCCTTGACAATATTATGCAAATAATAACCTGCATCATTTTCTTCACAATATTTTTGTTTTATGGAAAGCAATCATAATTTTGAACATATGAAAATTAAATCATAGCCAATTTTAACTTAAAAAAAAGATTTTATTTATTTATTTGAGAGAGAGACAGTGAGAGAGAGCATGAGAGGGGAGAAGGTCAGAGGGAGAAGCAGATTACCTGTGGAGCTGGGAACCCGATGTGGGTCTCAATCCCGAGACTCCAGGATCAGGACCTGAGCCAAAAGCAGTTGCTTAACCAACTGAGCCACCCAGGCATCTCAAATTATAGCCAATTTTTAAATTATTTTTGTTTCATAACAAGAAAGGAATACTATGTAGATATCATATTCTAATCATAACCTTTGTCATAAAACTTATATATGCCTAACCCTAAGGGTAAAAAAGCTTTTATATTATATGAAGTTTTGTCTTTCATTTAAACTCCATACTCTTTTCATTTCGGGGACGCTATGTTTCAAATCTTTTAAGCCAGATTTATCAATTTTGAATGCTGTTCCCTTCTGTAGGAGCCATTTTCAATCTGTCAGATAAATTGGAAAACCACTTAAAGAAGTCAATCAACCCTGTTTTTCACTCAACTAAAAGTTCTAAGGGTCAAAATTATGTTGGTATTCTATTAGATACCATCAAAACTGCCATCTTGACCGCAGGTTACTTTTTACTCCTTCAGCTGTGCTGGGGTTAGGAAAACAACAATGTGATGATCTCAGGATTTCCTAGCCTCTAACTCTGGTAGTTCCAACAGCTAACTCTCAATATTGAAAGAAAAGGCCACAGCCCTTCCTTGTTAGCCACTGAGGCAAAGTTAAGAATACTAAAGTGAATGGCTCAGAAAAAGAGAAATCAAGTAAGAGCCTGATTTAACCAGACAAGGATCCAAGTCCTTTGATTAGGATCTGTGTTACACAGCTTGGAGGATAAATATGATTTTATTTGAAGAAATGCATTCATCATACTTAGTGAAATAAGTCAATCGGAGAAAGACAACTATCATATGATCTCCCTGATATGAGGACATAATTATACCCAAAGTTTTTGACTCAGCCTTTCATCTTGGCTCTGAGTTTCATCCTTAAATAAGATAGCCTATCAGCCAATCTTAAACTTACTGTTCACTAAGCAATAATCATAGTTTCATTTTGGTTTTGTTGCTAAGCTTCACTCTTAGAATGCAGCCTTATTTCTATAATATGTTAAAGAGAGTAAATAAATAGAAAAATAAGCAATCACCAAATTTTAGGATAATAAGGAAGAACAAATTTAGAATCTCATTAAAGATATGCATTTCCTATCGGTTTTGAAAGACTTACATGTACTACTGTGAACAATAAATTGCTCCATACTTTTTTTTCTCTATGATATAGCTCTCAATCACTTTCATATTTATATGAAATTCCAACATTTCAATCATTTTTGTGATGGCTTTCATTTCTTTCTTATTTCTTCTTTTTATTTATGAAATCCAGAAAATTTGTTCTGCTGGGTATATGCTCCTTGGATGCCTTCATTCCTCTAGGTCCAAAGAACAGGGCTTTAGCCTCCACTCCACTGAATTAGTATGTTAACAGTTGAGATTCCTCAGGTGTTCTGAGTTTCCTTAGCAGAAAACATAGGTATAATACTGACTTTATAAAGTTCATAGGATTGTTATAAGCACTGTGCGAAATAATATATTCAAAAGCATTCTTTAAAAAATTAACTTGTCAGTTATTGAATTTGGAAGTCAATATCTTGATACTGACACTCATGAATTCCATTTTCACAATTTTTAAATGGGCAACTAAAACCAATAAGCTATCAACTTGTGTTCATAAATCCTCGTGTTTTTTTTTTTTTCAACAAAGCAGTTTATTATTTTCTGCTCAGGTGTGATATTTTGCTCATGTTCTTATTAATTTTAATTATTCTGTTTTTGAATATAATATTAAGGTCACTTGAAATTGAAATTAATACTGCCTGTGTCTCAGTCTGAATTCAATGTCATTAGCACATTCCCTAAGTACATTCTGAAGGATATCGATAGAAATTTGAAACAAGGATGAATAAATAAAACTTTTTATGCCTACCCTGAATAATGCCGACATAGTGATTAAAAAATTCTAGATTCCTTATCTGATTTTTACAGAGATTGAGATAAATTTTATGTATGTTTTCTTATAAATATTTATGCATGTCAAAATTATTAAGAAATGGCAAAATATATTAAGCTATTTTATCAAAGAGGAATTTCACTCTATAGGATATTGATATTATGTTATGTGATATTGTGAGAAACTAAAAAAATCATAAAAATGGATTAAATATTTAAATATTTAGACTACCTATTTTTTTCTTTATTTAATCCAGGTCTTCCCATATCATTTTAATGGTACCAATTAGAGACATATATTATATACAATTTATTTCACTTGTAGTTTTGCCAATAGCTGTTTTATTTACCACAAATTACTCGATGACTACGGAATTATACTCTTCCTGACATTAAGGTGTAAACCTACCAAACTTCAGAACACAGAAACTACAAGTATATTTCAGTGTTCACATTTACCTATCAAACAAACTAATGAGATGGATTATCTGATAGCCCCATAATTGTGGGTTTTGCTTTAAGAACATACTCAAAGAAAAAATGCAAGATATTTAAAATTTGAAACAAATATTTCTAAGTTACTTAGTCAATTTTTAAAATTATCTGACTCACAAAATTAGGCCCTAGAACTGGGATATTATCAGTCAACAAAGAAATGTAGAAGCCTCTATAATTTCAGATACTTGTGGCTGAAGGAAATTTTAAGAAACTGATTCAGTGTCCATTACACTGAATTAATCCTGAATTATAGGGAAACCAAAGCATATGTTTATGAAAATGGTTGCTGTTGACAGACAAGACTGAAGAAACCTATACTGAGTTGGCTAAATTGAAAATTCTTTCCCAATAAACTGACAACCGTAAGTGAAAGAGTTTAGAATATAAAAATTGTTCAAACCCAAAGAACTTCATTTAATTTCTGCACAATAATTTTCGTAGACTATACTGAGCTAATCCAATTTTCTAGTCAATCAGAGTCCAATTATATTTAGATGAGCTATAAGCTATTAAAAATAACTAGAGCTATACCTAAATATATGCTTCTGAAATTTGCACAGACATTAAGACCTAGTTCAAAACCTTTAAACTGGCAGGTTATAAAGTACAAAGTCAAAGTGTTCAGAAAATGAATGTAGGCAACTTTGAAAGCATGAGGAAATCAATTTTATTATGTCAAATATGTATACATGTTGCAAAGAATTTCTAATTAAATCCTTTAAGGTTTTTTGCTCACCTTTGAAGAATATCTTTGAACATTATTAAAAGTGAAATGTGAATGTTATTTCCTTAGAATCAATGTAGCTATTTTGACTAAGCACTAAATTGTATAAATGATTTATGGGGATCAGATCTGCAACTCAATTTATATACTTTTATTCTTCTCCTTACAGCATATTGTCCTTGTTATTGCAGTGTCTTGAACACACTATTTCTACATAAAATCAGATGATTAGGGAGGTTTCTAAGTTATTTTACATTGAATTGTACCTGATGAGAATATGACAATGCTCAAATATAGGCATTTATATGCAATAAGTTGTGTACCATAGTTTTCCATAAGTATTGTTAGCAGAAACTGTTTGTTCTGTATGATTAGCAACAAATTCAAATACAAAAAGCCTTAAAATAATTGAGAGCTCAATATAATAATATTAACTTATCCTGTATTTATAAGTTTTCCATATGAAAAATTTATCATTGCAAAAACCAATAATAAGCATCTAGATATACACAATGATTTGAGCTCTTCTAAGCTTATGCAAAATACTGGGCTTCTAATTTTGGGCTTCTATATTTCTAAGATATTTGAATACTTAAATAAGTATATTATTTTATTTAAAATCAAAGCAATTATAAATATTTGTTTTACTAAAGATAAAACTTAAAATTAGGAAAACATGTTTTACCTGGTAACAGAATTTAATGAATTTAAGATAACAGAATTTAAGCTGTATTTTATATCTTATATTAGTAACACCATAGCAATTAGTGTACTTTATATGCAGGAACACATTACTTTAACTGATCCATGATCTGAGCATGTTATTTTAGCTATGTTATGTGTTAAAGGCTATTTGGTGGAGTCCTGGATGATTAAAACAGATCCAGTGGTTATTTAAATCACAATTATGTTAATAATATTGCAGAGTACATTAAGTATAGCAGTTTAAATGTTGAAGGGCATCTTGGCTCTTTCCACAGTTTGGTGATTGTGGCCATTGCTGCTATGAACACTGGGGTACAGATGGCCCTTCTGTTCACTGCATCTGAGCCAAGATACCCTTCAACAGACAAATGGATAAAGAAGATATGGTTTATATATACAATGGAATATTACGCCTCCATCAGAAAGGATGAATACGCAATTTTTATATCAACACGGACAGGACTGGAGGAGATTATGCTGAGTGAAATAAATCAGAGAGAGTCAATTATCATATGGTTTCACTTACTGGAGGAGCATAAGGAATAACATGGAGGACATTAGGAGAAGGA
Organism: Meles meles; assembly: GCF_922984935.1. NCBI lineage: Eukaryota > Metazoa > Chordata > Mammalia > Carnivora > Mustelidae > Meles > Meles meles. Next base: position 160,505,291 of record NC_060067.1, read on the forward strand.
AAGGAAAGTGAGTTGGGGGAAATTGGAGGGGGAGACAAACAATGAGAAACTGTGGACTCTGAGAAAGAAATTGAGGGTTTTGGAGGGGAGGGAGGTGGAGGTGGGCATTGTGTGAGCCTGGTGGCAGGTAGTAAGGAGGGCACGCATTGCGTGGAGCACTGGGTAAGGTGCATAAACAATGAATTTGGGAACACTGAAAATAAAATAAAATAAAATTTTTTTAATTAAAAAAAATAAGGCAAGGCAAAAAAAAAATGTATGAGGGGTGTCTGGGTGGCTCAGTGGTTTAAGCCTCTGCCTTCAGTTCAGGTCATGATCTCAGTCAGGGTCCAGGGATTGAGCCCCACATCAGGCTCTCTGCTTAGCAGGGAGCCTGCTTCCCCCTCTCTCTCTGCCTGCCTCTCTACCTGCTTGTGATCTCTCTCTCTGTGTCAAATAAATAAATAAAATCTTTTTTTTTTAAATTATAGTAGTAAATAGATACCTAATTTTTTGTGTTGTTCTCTGCCTCAGTGTTACTAAGAAATATCACTTAAATTTGCACTTACCATGTATTCTCAAGTGAGCAGTGCAAAAGCGCTTTTCATCTAATTCATCAAGAAACTAAGAAAAGTGAATAATACAAAGAAAATTCCTTTTGTACGTGACTACCAAGAGATTTTCCAACAGAAAACAATGTTCAAATGAATCCTGGCTTACCGTGGAAGAAAAATACATTTTAATATTTTTTAAAAATCTTTATAATTTACCCTGTGAAGGGTCTCATTTCCTTGGATTTACTTGGATATATGTTCATCTTTTTGCATTAGCAATGACATACCAGAGAGAGATAGTGAGAGTAGTTTACTACCAATGTAGGTAATTAGGATAATGCACTGTTTGCAGAGAGTTTAAAAAGCATAATACAAGTAAGTAGAACTTGGTCTCCTCTCCTTCTTCTTATCACCATGTGATGGTTACCTTCAGCACTTCCCACTGTTCTTTCTGGGCCAACAAGCAGAACCACCTCAGTGCTTGTGAGGGAGGCTGCTACTTGCCTCATGAATGACTCTGAAGGTCTTCAAAGGGAATGTCCTCTGGGTGGTCTTGTGAGATGTAGGGTACAAAGCATATGTAGGTCACACGTAATAAGTCCACCCCAACATTCCTATTTACTTAAGCCTTTGGATTCCATCATCTACATTAGGTCAGGAAACATTCTAGCATACCAACTTTGTTAAGCATAGGTTTCTGTTAAGTGCAAATTTCAGTCAACCAAACAAGTAAGCTGTTAGCTTACTAACATTAAATCCAGAAATTCTGGTAAGTACATCCATATTGATAAATTCCATTCAATCTTACCTAATACACCCCCTTTGATATACATTCCTGTGTATATTCCTCAGGGTTCTGCCAATATAAATTAGCAAAATCTTTGAATTATTTTGGTATATAAAACATTTCTTCTTTACTCAGACATTGACCTGCTCTGCTGGAAAATACTACGTATATTTTATCTTAAATATAGGATAAACCCTAATTACTAATTACTAACTTAGTAATTACTAATTACTAAACCCTAGTAATAAGCCTAATGGAAACAAAGAATATTTGGGGTAGATTTTAAGGAGAATGGGGATTTATTTGAAAGGAAAATTCCTATGTGTAATTCTTACTGTGTTTCTAAACAAAGGAAATATGAATATGGCATGTATATGAGAAGGAAAGCTGCTTACAACCAAATGTCTTAAAATTTTAGGGTCACACTTCCAACTAAAAAAATGCACTACCTTTTATTAGACTTGATGAGATATTAGATTAAAATTATGTTTTAATTCTGCAACAAGTAAAATTACATTTTAAAAAATGTTCAGTAGGATTTGGTCTGGTGGCTACATGAAATAAAGGAATCTTTTAGAATATCACAGATATTCTTTGTCTCCTGATTTGAGGTGAGAGTTTAAAGACCTCAAACTTGACATGTTCTTTCTGTAAATAATTTAGTGCACTGAAAAGAATACACCCCATGGGATAGTGTCTGTAGTCACTGTTATTGTCCCAACCATCAAAGACAGTAGATCCCTCATTCCCCAAGGCACTGGTTTCAGTAGCGACCTCATCACAATAAGCAATAGGTAAAATTGGATTAATCATAATACCACCTCATATCACAGAATACTAGATTCCCAACTCCAATTTGCAAGCCCTCTATTCAAGCACAAGGATAAAACCAAACCCAATTTAGCAGGTTATCTTTTACAGTCTGACTCCTGGTACCAATTTCTGTTTCCATCAAGTCCTGTTACAAGACAAAAATGACACCAGCTACTTGTACAACAACAATAACAAGGACAACAACATTAATATCAGGGACTGCTAGGTAGGTATCAAACTGTTAGCCAGGTAACTTAAGAGAGAGAGGAAAACAAAACAAAACACCTAAGTTATCACTGAAAAAAACCAGTTCCAAGAGGGCATCTACCACTCCTAGGTTTGGTGGAACACAGGAAAGAGTAAAGTACCATTCAATTTAGATATTTGGCACAGAGGCCCACGGAGCTGAACCTCAGACCTCTGATGAAGAGATGCTCCCTGGCGGATGTGCATGCCTCTGACTTGGAGGAGGGGGTCTCCAGAGCAATTGGGTGTCTCAGAGAGGGTTCCATACTTTAGGATGTGATAGGGGAAAAATGCATGGGAGTGAACTGGTGCTGCTGGGATGAAGAGGCAGGTGTTTCTAACAGTAAAAAAAGGAGGAAGCAGACAGCAAGCACACAGGCAACAAAATAGAAAAGAAGGAGTTCATTCTTTTTCCAGTCTTGGAATCTCCTTCTAGCACACACTTACGGCAGAGCTCAACAGAGAGTCAGATGACAAAGAATAAATGTTAACAGAGTCTCAGCAGAAATCAAGACATAGAAAGGTTGATTTGGACATGAGAGAGAATTTTTTAACTACCACATCAAAAAGATAAAATTCTCAGGCATATCGGACAAGTCCTCCCAAGAATGAAAAACAGTGAAATCTAACATTTTTTGAAAGCATGGTCCTCCATTTGCCATCTAAAATATTATTTTAAAATAGTTGTTCATAAACTGGGCTTAGTCTATTCATTCTGCATGCTCACAGAAGTCTCAACAAGGAGGCTCACTGGTGAAACAAGAAAAAGGAGTTTATCTGTAAGGAAATTAAAAAAAAAAAAGCTTTCATTTAAATATATTCAAGACATATCAGGTTCCAGTCAAGAGTGTAACTAAAGAAATTGAAGAGGGAAATTTAATAAGATATCAATAATTAACTAATGAAAATGGCTATTTACTAATAAAAGTGGCAAAACAAAATTCTAACAGGACCAGAAGCAGCAAGTATTAAAAAGCAAATAACAGTTGACGCTGAGGAACCAGTAGGCGCTAAGGATGAGAGAGGGCAGGTCAGGTTGGTAGGTATTTAGACCTCTTCAGTGAAGGAGCCACCACGGAGCACAAAGTCTTCCAGTGGTCCAGGAACTTGCCAAATGGTTTAGACAAGCAGAAGTCAGTCCACAGACAATATTCAGCAGGCGTGCACTACGTGAGGAGACAGCTCCCTAAGACTGTAGCTGCAACTACTGTGGAAGCAGCTGCCAGATACAGAGGGAAGCCCATGAGTGCTGCAGGAGCATTCCCTGAAGGCTACAGAATAATTCTCCCAGGATGTCTGCACACTCATCCCTGGGTTACTAGACTGAAGGAAGGAAAACTAAAAGATTTACAGGTTCCTCCTGGAATATCACAAAACAAAGCAAAGAAGGATGGATGTAGAGCTGAAAAGCAAGAAAATGATCACTGTCATACCTATTTATGTTTTATTCCCTCTCCCCTCCCCTCCCAAAAAAGGGAAATATGTCCAGAAACTTTTACTGACATATCACTGCATTAGGTCAAAAATTTCTTCATTTGTAAATATTGCATTTCCTAGTTCATAAAGTAGTCAGAACTAAGGTCCAATACTATTTGTTTTATAGTAAGTCTCAAATTTTTTTCCCCATCTAGCAACATAAGCATTGACAAGCAAATTCTTGGACCCCCACCTCTGACCTCCTTTAGTAATTTCTCAGTAATCTGTATCTAAATAACTCTTATAGGTGACTCTGATGTATGCTAATGTTTGGGACCCTTTAATTTGTACATTCAAAGCTGATTTTCATGAACCTTTGACTGTCTTTCCACTCTCTGAAATGTCTTATGAACTTGTAAAGATATCATTCAGAAGAAATATGGGGATTAAACATAATTATAATTTATTATTTTTATTTGTAATTGAGAAGCTATTTACCACAGCACAATATCATATTTCTTTTGTACCGCATGCACCAGACCAGGACATAGAGAAAGACAGAGAACAAGAAAAAAGAACAAAAGTGTTAAACATTATAATGTTTACTTAAGAAGTGGTAAATGTCATTTTAGCAAAACAGTAGAAATAAATTTTAAAATTAATGAAATGTCCAGATCAGAAATTATGTAAAATTTTGAGAAGCGATAGCTGTTCTATTAACTTATTTTAAAAAATAACTCTTTGTAACTATCATTTATAATAAAACAAATTAACACACAAAAGGTCAATCAAATTAATACATCCATTAGCTAATATTAAAACCTCATGCAGGGAGCCTGGGTGGCTCAGTTGGTTAAGCAACTGCCTTCGGCTCAGGTCATGATCCCGGAGTCCCGGGATCGAGTCCCACATTGGGCTTCCTGCTCCACGGGAAGTCTGCTTCTCCCTCTAACCTTCTCCCCGCTTATGCTCTCTCACTCTCTCAAATAAATAAATAAAATCTTTAAAAAAAAAAACAAACCTCATGCATTTCCACATTACTATTTTATATCACTATGCTACCTTTGGTGGCACTTTTTTTTTTTAATAGATTATGTCGCCTTTTTTTTTTTTAAGATTTTATTTATTTATTTGACAGAGAGAGAGATCACAAGTAGGCAGAGAGGCAGGCAGAGAGAGAGGAGGAAGCAGGCTCTCAGCAGAGTAGAGACACTGAGATCATGACCTGAGCCGAAGGCAGTGGCTTAATCCACTGAGCCACCCAGGCGCCCCTGGTGGCACTTTTTGATGCCAGTCAAGACAATATGTAAAGCTGAGTCGTGACTTGGTTTCCATTTATTTTTTTAATAGTTTATTTATTTATTTGACAGAGAGCGCAAGTAGGCACAGCGGCAGGCAGTGGGAGAGGGAGAACCAGGCTCCCTGAGCAGAGAGCCTGATACAGGGCTCAGTTCCAGGACCCTGGGATTGTGACTTGAGCCGAAGGCAGATGCTTAACTGACTGAGCCACCCAGGTGCCCCTCCATTTAATTTTTGTGTGCCAAAAACACAAACAACTTAATTTTATTTTGGAAAATCTAATTTAATTAAATGCCAATTTAATGTTTTAAAATAAGTCTCCTGATGTGCTAATATTTGCCCATCAGCATCAAATGTGGCATTTCAGTTATATTATTTAGGGGCATTTTTTAGGGGCATTTTTATATATAACTTTTTCTAAGATATTAAATGACCATCCTTTTTCATAAGCTTCCATGAAAAGCATAGTAAACTAAATTAGTATTATTTCTGAATGACGTATGATCAATGAAACTTGTATGGTCTTGACTGAGCATGTGAGGGTCACATCAAGTACATTATAATTCCCAGGCAGTTAAAAGTTAATATCTTCATAAATATGTCATAGTGACAAAAGACTTATAAAGTTGATATAAATTTAATATGAATGGTTATCATGCTCAAATTGGATGGATAAAATTACTTTTTTATTATTATCATAATTTTAGATAACCTTAAAGCAGTAGTCAGCTTATATTATAACATATATTATGATATAAATACATGTCTAAACATAGGTACACAATAGAAACAACTGCAAAATGTTTGACAAAATAGTCAAACTTTTTGACATCTGTGGACATATACTACCACAACTAGAGCTAAATATTTTTTTCAGAAGTTACCTCACCAGAATCCTATCACCTTTAATGTAAGGATAATCAAACCTATAGGAAGAAATATCTAATGAGTTTTGTTATTTTAATAACTCTCCTAAGATTTTTATACAATTATAAAGAATAGAGTATGAAATTTTTGTTAAAATATGTAAAGATTTGCCTAAAATCACAACTGAAGTCAGATGGTTACAGTTAGCTGAAAGCCACAGGAATTCAATTCTTTTTTATTTTATTCTATCCTTTAAAAGAGACTAGAATTGGCCATAGGGACAGCTTGTCGGTAGTTTCAAACTTTGATTTATTTCAGCTGATGATCAACTATTTGGAACTGAGAAAGTCAATGAAAATTAATTTAAATAAAATACAGAAATTTAGAAAGATAAGGTTACTTTTAATCTTCTTTAATTAGATTGAGGACATTTGAAATAAAAATGATCATGCAGATATCCAAATGAAATACATTTTGGCATGTTTTGAAAGGATTCACAATTACATAATTAATATTAATGCCCTAAAATTTAGTTCCACTTTGATGAAGAGTACTCATTACTTTTCACTCAGATACTCATAAACTGAGGATAAAGAATTGTGTGATGAAACTTAAATTTCTGCTTATTTTAAAATATGTATTTTTGAAAGTTCTGACTAACATCATCACAGACTTTTAGGGGTAAGAGAATTATTAGAGTACATCACTAGTTAGTTTACCCCCCCTCCACGAATGATAATTTGACAACATGAATGAGCCAGAAGTTAAAGAAGCTGGAGGGAAAGTAAAATTGGAGGCCAGAATGATGCTAAGTCTTAGAAGTGTAAAACATGTCCTGAGTCAAATACCAACTTTATTAACATAGAAGGATTAAAAGAAAAAAAAATACAAAGTACCAATTCAAAGGGATACATGTACCTCGATTTCACAGCAGGATTATCTATAACAGCCAAATTATGGAAATAGTTCAAGTGTCCATCAACTGAGGAATTGACAAAGAAGATGTGATACAGCTATACAATGGAGCATTACTCAGCCATAAAAAAGAATGAAATCTTGCCATTCGCAATGAACTAGAGAGTATAATGCTAAGGGAAATAAGTCAGTCAGAGAAAGACATATACAATATGATTTCATTCATTTGTGGAATTTAAGAAATAAAACAAACGAATAAAGGTGGGAAAAAAGAGAGGGAAAAAAAAACAAGAAAAAATTCTTAACTACAGAGAACAAACTGATGGTTCCCAGAGGGGAGGGTGGTCTGGGTTAAATAGGTGATGGGGATTAAGGAGTGCACTTGGAATGAGCACCAGGTGTTGCATGGAACTAAAAAATCACATTTTGTACACCTGAAACTAGTATTACACTGTATGTTAACTAACCAGAATTTAAATAAAACTTAAAAAACAAAAACAAAAAAAACAAGCAAACAAACACAACTTTTACTATTTCAGAGTAACTAATAACTTACTTAAAATGATTGTTCTCTTAGGTCCAATGAGGCCACATATTCCCTTCCAAGTGCAGATATTCACCAACTGGCTTGGATTTGATGTCCATGAGAATAAGAGAAATGAGAAATCCCCTCCATCTCAAGTTTCCTTGAGAGCATTCACCACAACCAAACAGTTAAGCAGTTTGTGGAACACAGCTGATAATTCCACTTTGGGATGCCTTCATTTGAGAGAAATATTTTCTTACACTGAGCTGAAATCAAACTTCAGTGAATTCTAATTCTGACCAGTTAATGTTGAGTATAAATCATTTTATTTTCATTTTGTCACTTAACTATGTTTCTATGTAATTTTACTTACCTGCTTTCTGCATCTCACTATGTTAATACACAACTGGAAAACATAATTAGTAAGTAAAGACAAAAATAAATTGCCATAGAATAAGAACTGCTTTTTTTTTACTTCCTTCTTAGTTTTAATAACTCTTTTTTTTTTTTAATTTCTTTTCAGTGTAACAGAATTCATTGTTTTTGCACCACACCCAGTGCTCCATGCCATGCGTGCCCTGCATAATACCCACCACCTGGCTCCCCTAACCTCCCACTCCCCCCCCCCCCCGCCCCTTCAAAACCCTCAGGTTGTTTTTCAGAGTCCATAGTCTCTCATAGTTCATCTCCCCCTCCAACTACCCTCAACACCCCTTCTCCTCTCCATCTCCCCATGTCCTCCATGTTATTTGATATGCTCTGCAAATAAGTGAAACCATATGATAATTGACTCTCTCTGCTTGACTTATTTCACTCAGCATAATCTCTTCCAGTCCTATCCATGTTGATACAAAAGTTGCATATTCATCCTTTCTGATGGAGGCATAATACTGCTTTTAATATGGTCCAGATATTAGCTACAGGGTAATCTTTTCAAGCTTTTAGTGAAGTACTTTTAAAATTAAACTTGTAATAAATAATAAATTAACCAAAAAATTACTAAGGCAAGTGATCAAATAAACCAATAAAAAATCAATTTTAAAAAGATGGTCCCAAATTAGAAAAGAAAGATAATATAAGTAGGACAGTTGTCAAGAAGAAAACAAGGCTATAGATTTAACTATAAATTTATCAAAAATCTTACAAAATGTAAATAGAATCAATACTTCTGTTGAAAAAGGAATATTGAGCTAAGCTACAAAGTGAAACCAACAATAAGCTGCCAGCAAGAAGTAAAGCTAAAAACAAAGCCAAATAAAAACAATTTGCAATAAAAAATGAGCAAAATTAATCATAGAAACACTACCAAAAAGGAAATGATATAAGCATGTTAATATTAAATAGTACTTATGGTTCACTTCTTGATCATATATTGTTCAATTTACCAATGTAACTTCATTATATAAACTTTTATGGTTTTATAATCCAAAAAGGCAAATCCACAATGGTGTGAAAATTTTCAATATATCCTTGCCAGTGATTGGTAGATCAGATAGTAAAAAACAAATTACTTAAGCATAGAAAAGTTGGCAGCATAATTACAAACTTTACCTAACAGACATACATAAAGACTATCATCAAGAACCACAAAACAAACAAAAAGCCACAGTGCATTTTTTTCAAGTATATATGGGTTTGTGTCATAGCTGAGAGACTGCAACCTTAGAGATTCCCAGTCCTAAATGGGCCTAGTAGAACACTTATACAACATCTGCTTTGTAAGGGGTCATTAGTTTTATTATCCAAGATATCAAATGGACAAGACATTATCTATGTCCAAGCAGAAGACACTTACTCTATCGTACAAGTCTGATCAATATCCAGACATCCTTAAGAAGATAGTTCAGAACAAAATCAATCAATTTCTCTGCCAAGATGTACAGCCATGTGAGAAACCTATGGAGAAGTGTTTCTCAGCAACAGCAAGGGGGCGATGTATGAAAGATGACTGCATGTTTTATAAGAGAAACCAATTGTTCAAAAATATTTTCATAAAAATAAACAATCTGAAGGCATCCAAAAACAAATATATGTGGGAACATAAATATTTGAAAGTCATTACCAAAGAGATGTGCTACATTTCCGGATAAAAAGATTAAATGCCATAATTTTTTTCAACGTAGCTCTGTACAGATTTAATGAAACTCACTTAAGGTTTTAATGAAACATAATAACATTATTTCTAAATTTTTATGGAAAAGAAATGGCCCATTAATATTCAAGATACTTCTAACAAACAGAAAATAAGAGAGAGCCCTTTTAGATACTAAAATTTGCCATAAAGATATAATAATTGAAATGGTTTGGATTTCACAGTGATAAAGGAATAGATCAATGGTATAGACTATCCACCCTGCAAATCAATACACACCACTGAACACTAACATAAAAGTAGCTTCATTAATAATAATAATAATAATAATAAACAACTATGCTGAATGGAGTAGATATATAAAATTAACCATCACATGGGGTGTGATGAAAACTAAAACCCACACAAATAGACCTGTGCAGCATAAATACAAAATTTGTTTTATTAGAGTGAAACTCATACACAAAGGTAGCTCAACACATCCCATTCCCATGATTGTATTAACCGCAAAGATATAAGCTTAGGTGAGAAATCTCTGTTGGTGTCCATGAAAAGAAGTCCTTCACCATGGATAGGCAGGGCTCCAAAACACAAGCTTGGCCCATATAATGCGGCATAATTTTAGGACCAATGGAATAGGTCACCTAAAGTCCTGTGTAGTTGTAGGACCTTCCTGGTTGGCAAAGGCTTTGTTAGTAAATGGAAGACTATAGAATGCAATCTGCAAAAGGAATGTTAGAACTTTAGTAAATAACACTGTGTAATAAATATCCCAACACTTCACATTTTAAGATAATATTTAGTATCCCATAGTTTCTGGAGGTCAAGAATTATTGCATTAATTAGGTTCTCTGCTTCAAGGTCTCTCACAGGATTATATAAGAAGCTCACTGAACTGCCGTCATCTCAAGGTTCAACTGGGGAAAGATCGCTTCTAGGCTCACTCACTCATCTGATTGTCAGCAGGATTGTTGCTCCCAGTTTGCTGGAATTCAGCTACCCCTAGCTTATGACCACAGGCTTTCCCGAGATTCTTGCTACACTGGAGAGCTTCATTGTACAGCTCACAACACAACATCTTCCTTATTAGAATGAGGGAGAAGGAACTGGCCCATGAAGCCGTCAAGGAGAGAGAGGGGAGATGATTTTGCCCAGATCCTGCTTCTTATTCTTAAGGTTCATCCCCTAGGGGACTGACTAACTTGTTTTTGCCCAGATCCTGCTTCTTATTCTTAAGGTTCATCCCATAGGGGACTGACTAACTTGTTCACACTTCCAGAAGAATCAGTTGGCCCAGCTCTTAAGCAAGAAGTTGAGTGTTTCATCCAAATCTGAAAGTTGAGGGCAATCATGTCAAACAAGGAGGGACAAAGAAGGGAAAAGCAAAGAGAAGTCAAAAGAAACACAAAAACTTTGTGTTCCAACACAAATGCCAAAATGAAGTGTTGTACTAATGTTTTATAATCTTCACACATTATTATACCTTTCTATTCATAATTCATGAAACATAAAATCAGAGAAGTATATCATGATTACATTCAGTTTACTCTATCACTTCAGGCTCTGCCAAAGATAGAAGTTCATTGCCTACAAAATCTACAAAAGAATATGGGATTGGTCTTGAAAGTGGAATCATAATGGCCTCTTAAATGACATTATGGCAATGTAAATAAACATTATGCAAAGCAGCTGTTGCCCTTGCACAACAGCTGCTTTATATAATTAAGTAAGTGTGCCGCTTCAATGAACAGAAAAAGGCAAGAATGTAGCAACAACAGAAGTCAGCATTAAGGACACTATGCTGCACCTACAGATTGGATTTGAATTCAGATTTGAAAATGTAAGTAGTCATTAATAACTTCCAATCATCTATTAATATTACCATCCTGTGTGACTGTGACCAAAATTCACACCACTTTAAAGTGCAAAATTAAAAAGAAAAGTACAAAATGGACACTGAAAAATCAGATTAAATACAATAGCACTTGATTTTGGGGGGAAAATATAATATCCTCTTTCTGCTGGAATGAGAGATATTAAGACATCATATCTCAAACGTATATAGGTCTCAGTGTGACCAGAGGTGCAAGTCATTGAATGTTGGAAGAAACAGGAAAAATAATTAAACACAGGAGGGTGCTTGAATTCTCTGTAACATTTTTATTTGAATTTCTACATTTTACTGAACACATTGGTCACTCTCATCTTTACTCTGAAGAGCTTCTCAATGAACAACAGAGATTTGTTTTTGTAGTAAATAAAAAATGGGATTGGATGTGGATTTTGCAAAAATCCAGTACATTAATTCACATACCAAATACCTGTGTTTCTTCCATTTTTGTACACAACCGTTTTATAAGTAATATTTGTTGTGGCATAATTTCAAACAGTTAAACAGATGAAGTCATTTAAACCTCATCAAGAAGCCATGTAAAGATTACAAAAACTGTCAATATATACTAAAGGGAACAAGAATTATAAAGCATATTTAAGATCAGGAGATTTTTCTTGTGCCATAAGTACAATTTCAATGAGTACCATGTGGTTTAAATGACATAGTCAGGTGAATAAGGCAATTCATACTGTTAGCCTTTTTATTGTTTAGGGTTATGACTAAAAGAAACTGTCATCCTAGATATCTAGCTAGCAACATATCCACCTAAATGTTATTAAAAGGGAGGACTGACTTTGCATAACCCTGAGGTCTTGATATCATAAAGATTATTTCTATTTATCTTCTTCATTTCCATTCTATTTTCTCTTTTTCCTTACTCCAGTTAATCAATGGAATTGTTTTTTCAAGAAAAAGGATTAATATTTTATTAAGTTATAATCAATATACAACATTATATGTTAAAATGTACAATTTTTAAATTTGATACATTTATTTTACATTTGACACATTTGATAAATTTATTTTACATCTGACCACGTTTACAATATGATTACCACTGAAGCATTAGCTAATCCCTCTATCACAACATAAAATTACTATTTCTTTTAGAGGTGAGAATATTTAAAATCTAGTTTCTTAACAACCTTAAAGTACACAATACAGTATCACTGACTATAATCACTATGCTGTACATTAGATCTCCAGAACTTATTCATTCTCTAACTGAAAGTTTATATCTTTTAACAATATCTCCCCCAAGCCCCCACCACCCACCCCTGGTAAACACCTTTTTGTTCTGTTTCTATGAGTTTGGCTTTTGCACTTAAAAGTGATATAATAGGGCACCTGGGTGGCTCAGTTGGTTGAGCGACTGCCTTGGGCTCAGGTCATGATCCCGGACTTCCCAGATCAAGTCCCGCATCGTGCTCCCAGCTCCTTGGGGAGTCTGCTTCTCCCTCTGACCTTCTCCTCTCTCATGCTCTCTCTTACTTATTCTCTCTCAAATAAATAAATAAATAAATAAATAAATAAATAAATAAAAGTGATACAATACAGTTTTTATCTTTCTCTGATTTATTTCACTTACTATAATGCCCTCAAGATCCATCCATGTTGTTACAAATGGCAAGATTTCCACTTTTCTCATGGTTAAATAATATTCCATTGTGTGTGGAAACAGATACAGATATGCAGATGTAGATATAGATGATATCTTTAGTTCTCCACTGACAGACACTTGGGCTGTTTCTGTATCTTGGTTATTATGAATAATGATGCAATAAAGATCAGAGTGCAGATATCGTTTTAACATCCTATTTTCATTTGCTTTAGATACAGACGTAGAAGTGGGATAGTTGGATTCAATTTTTAATTTTTTGAGGAACTTCTATACTATTTTTCATAGTTGCTGAATTGATTTACATTCCCACTAATAGTGCACAACTGTATCCTTTTCTCTATATCCTTGCCAACCCTTCTTATCTCCTAGCAGAAAACACAGCAAAGAAACTCCATGTCCTTGGTCTTCACAATGACTTCTGATTATGACACCAAAATCATGACCACCAAAGCAAAAATAAACAAATGGAACAATACCAAACTAAAAAGCTTCACAGCCAAAGAGACAATCAACAAAATGAAAAGACAACCTATAGAATGAGAGACAATATTTGCAAATTATATACTGTATAAGGGATTAATATCCAAAATATATAACGAACTCATCCAAGTCAATAACAAAAAAAAAATCCATTTGAAAAATGGGCAGAAGAACTGAATAGACATTTTTTTCAAAGAAGGCATCCAACTGACCAAAATATACATAAAAAGATGCTCAACATCACTAATTATCAGAAAAATGCTCACAGCAGTATCAAAACCACAACAAGATATCACTTCACACTTATTAGACTAGCTGTCATCAAGAAAAATGATTTTTTGAAAGATTTTATTTATTTATTTTAGAGAGAGAACATAAACAGGAGGGAGAGAGGGAGAGAGAATCTCAAGCAGACTCCACACTGAGCATGGAGCCTGACACAGGCTCAGTCTCACAACCATGAGACCATGACCTGAGCCAAAACCAAGAGTCAGTCACTTAATCGACTGCACCCCAAATTTTTAATGTGAACATATTTAAAGAGGAATTGCTTAATCAAGTATAGGCATTTTAAAATCTATTTTGGAAATTTCCCAGCTCATTATTAATCTCTATAGTTTTCTAATTAAAATATCCCTTTTGACTTAAAATTAAGAGAAAGTCATTTGTAGAAATATGCCTGTCTCTGAATTTTCACCTACACATGTGAAAAATATAGGTTCATCAAAGTATAGTTTGTTTTATAGACCAAGTCACAGATTTGCATTGAGTATTTTAGCACACAAAACTACCATTTTCTGCAACCACATAAGTCTTTGTGACGATAAAATAAAGAACTGCATTTATAGTCCAAAATTAAGAACAGACTCAGGAAATTTACACAATTTCCAAAATACAGATCCTAACCAAAAATAAAATGATTCTATTATAAGATAATAAGGTTTTCAATTATAGAAAATAAACTTTAATTTTTATGAAGTTTATTTCTTCTTCATTTAACCTAAAGAATGTACATTCCTTCAAAATGTACATAAAATGTCAGGTGTTTTAAGATCCCTGGCTACAGTAAAGGACTTAACGTTAATAAGTCAAGATTGAAGAATTTAATACTCTGAGCTCAAATAAACAAACTCAAATAAAATAAATAAAACAAATTCAATAAAATGGAATAAAAGGGAACAAAACATATCCTCTTGATTCTACCTCAATTCACATTATCAAAATAATATGACTATTATTTACTAATACTATTAGTAAAAATGATTTCACGGCAGGCATTGATTTATGCTTTCTATGTGAGGATCTGCTAAATGCTTTAGAAGTTTATCTCAATTCTTCTCCATAACATCTCTATGAGGTAAGTAATTGTACTTTCCCCACCTTACAAATAAGAAATCTGAGGCTGGGGCGCCTGGATGGCTCAATGGGTTAAGCCTCTGCCTTTGGCTCAGGTCATGATCTTAGGGTCCTGGCATCGAGTTCTGAATCGGGCTCTAGTCTCGCATCAGGCTCTAGTCCTGCATGGGGCTCTTTGCTCTGCAGGGAGCCTGCTTCCTCCTCTCTCTCTCTCTGCCTGCCTGTCTGCCTACTTGTGATCTCTGTCTGTCAAATAAATAAATAAAATCTTAAAAAAAAAAAAAAATCGGAGGCTTACTTTTTCGGCATCTTACAGCCAGGAAGTGGTGAAGGCTGGATTTAAATCAGATCAGATGCTAGAGCCCCTCACTTAATCACTATCCTCCAGGGACCACAAGCAGTGTATATATGTATGCATGCATGTGCCTATGCCTATACATGAACATACATGGTGTAGGATACAGAGAAGCATTGCTGAATTCTTTTTTTTTTTTCAGCATTGCTAATTTAGGCAATTAAGCATGTTATTTATAACTGAAAGACCTCAATTCTCAGCCCCTATCTGCCTCTATGCTTCTGGGTAAAAGACAAATACTCCCTACTCTCAAAAACTTCTTTCATTTACTTGCAAGATAAAGTGTGCCATCAGTATCCTGAGAAGAAAAAGTACGTGTCACTCAAACTGGGATAATTTGAGGATAATTTAACAAAGGGATTACATACAAAGTCATGGCGTAAGAAAACCACTTGGCATAGGGCAGCATCCTGAGGTTAATATAAGGGGAGAGCAGTTGGCTCCCCCATGCATGAAGACGGGAGTGTAGGGACATTTACTTGAACTTGAAGAAAGAAAGGGCTGTTTAGAGGGAGTTGTCTAACAATATCTATGACCTCATATCAAGGGTTGAAATCGTCCAGTGACATCCTGCAGAGGAATACATACTGCAACTTCATTTTACCCTTCCCTCTCATTGTCCGGTCCATGATTGCCTTTGAATAAGGGATCCAGTTAAGGCAGTCCACACTGACCCATCTGTGGTAGTACACAGCGGAGGGCTGAGGGGTGAGATGGGAGAAGAACCATTTGGAGCGAAAAAGAACGGATCCAGAACAAAGGGTTTTGTAGTAGATGATACACGAACTCTTTCTCTCCATAGTTTATGATTAAATAGAAAACTAAATGCTATTTCAGTAGCACAACAAATGTATACAATGTATGGATAAATGCAACATTTGCTTATAATTGTAAGTAGATTCAATTTCCCATTAAAAGAGTATGAGACTATATTTATAGGTTTTATCTTTCATTGTATTATTTTGAACAAGGTAATAGTAATTAAAAACTATTTAAGTGGAATTTTAAGGCTTACTACAGTATCACAGTAAATCATTTCAAAAGAAAAAATAAATTATTTTATATTTAAGAGGAATAGATTTTATAATTCTTTATAATTCTCATCAAGTAGAAATAAATTTACCATTAGCACAATGAGAGGCTAAATGTGTTGCTCTTTTCTTAATTTTAGATATTATCATGTATATAATCCAATTTGGATTAAAACACCATGAGAGATACTCCACATTAATTTAATATTATTTACTTAACAGTATTATTGTAGCTTGTTAATAGTAATGGGTGACTCCTTCCTACTGAGTGGATAGAATGAGCACCATTGTGAGTGCTTTATAAGTATTATCTCATTCAGTCTTGATAAGAACTGAAATTAGTTATTTATGATGATCCCTGTTACCTATAAACAAAGACACAGAGACTCACAGAAGCCCCATGTACTTGTTCATTTTTCTTTTCTTAGTTGGTTGAGAACTCTAGCAAAAAGGTTCACTTATGAAATCCTGAACCCATCACCAGAAATCCAAACCCTCTGTGTCAGTGACTGAGGAGTCAATAAACAAAACAAAGTGGCTTTCCTTACTGAGCTGACATCATAAAGGAGATAATACAGATAAAAAAATTAAAGGTGAAAATCCCAGGTACACTCAAAACATGATGTCAAGTACTCATGAAATTTATCAATTCAAAGCTAACAATAAAAAAAATACAAATACCCTCTCACATGCTTCTTAAATCCTATTTCAAAACAAACAAAATGTATTTGCCTTGTAAAACACAGCTCTTAGTACCCCATGGACTTATTGGCTTCATGATTTTCCTTTCTAGGATCCCTTGCTAGGACACAACACATATGTCTTCATGTTGCTCCCATCACATTTACTATTCTCAGAGAAGTATATTTTGATATCCGTAAGTTGACCTTGAGACCATTAATTGCTGTATTGTACACGGTGCAGTGCCTAGCACACAGTATGCATTCAAATCACCTTCTAAAACAGCAAAGAATGCTAAAAATAGCAATGACTATCATTAAGTACTTCTTAAATATTTGTTTACACCAGGGACCCAGTGACAATCATCTTTCTTCAGCTTGGCTTAGGAAACTATAACCTCCTGGGCCAAATCAGCTACAGACTATAAATACAGTGGTATTGGAACACAGACTCACACATTCATTTATTTATTGGCTTTGGCTGTTTTCATACTGCAACAAAGTTGAGTAGTTCCAACACTGACTAGGCCACAAAGCCAAACACATTTCCGTACTGACATTATATAGAAAAAGTTTGCTGACACTTGTTCTAGAGTAAAACCAAGAAGAAATGATTCATTTATTTCACTCCGTTTTGCATTAGTGGACCAATTACTCTTGTTATCACAAGACAGATTGTACAAAACTACAATCTATTTATTGAATAACCCTGGATCTAAATCCTTAAGCTTTCTGCCAACACATTTATAATTATTTCAATGATAATAATATTAGAAAATTTAAAAATAAATTATATTGCCATGTCATTACACTTCATTCACATACAAAGAGTTAAGCACCTCAGAAGTTATTTATTTATTGAGACATGACTGACAAATTTTATGACAATATTTTATTTTTATTTACAATGCTTAGCCCATGAGAATATTGGGGAAAAATAATTTTTAAAGTCACTTTTAAAGTCAATGTATATTCTGTACTTGACTCAATTCAATAGCAGCAACAACAAATACTTGAATGGTTTTGATATTTAAAACATAATATCGGGGGCGCCTGGGTGGCTCAGTGGGTTAAAGTCTCTGCCTTCGGCTCAGGTCATGATCCCAGGCTTCTGGGATTGAGCCCCGCATCAGGCTCTCTGCTCTGCTCTGCGGACAGCCTGCTTTCTCCTCTCTCTCTCTGCCTGCCTCTCTGCCTGCTTGTGATCTCTGTCTGTCAAATGAATAAATAAAATCTTTAAAAAAAAATAAAACATAATATCGCCTAACAGAATGGGAGAAGATATTTGCAAACGACATATCAGATAAAGGGCTAGTATCCAAAATTTATAAGGAACTTAGCAAACTCAATACCCAAAGAACAAACAATCCAATCAAGAAATGGGCAGAGGACATGAACAGACATTTCTGCAAAGAAGACATCCAGATGGCCAACAGACACATGAAAAAGTGCTCCACATCACTTGGCATCAGGGAAATACAAATCAAAACCACAATGAGATATCACCTCACACCAGTCAGAATGGCTAAAATTAACAAGTCAGGAAATGACAGGTGCTGGCGAGGATGCGGAGAAAGGGGAACCCTCCTACACTGTTGGTGGGAATGCAAGCTGGTGCAACCACTCTGGAAAACAGCATGGAGGTTCCTCAAAATGTTGAAAATAGAACTACCCTATGACCCAGCAATTGCACTACTGGGTATTTACCCTAAAGATACAAACGCAGTGATCCGAAGGGGCACGTGTACCCGAATGTTTATAGCAGCAGTGTCTACAATAGCCAAACTATGGAAAGAACCTAGATGTCCATCAACAGATGAATGGATAAAGAAGAGGTGGTATATATACACAATGGAATACTATGCAGCCATCAAAAGAAATGAAATCTTGCCATTTGCGATGACGTGGATGGAACTAGAGGGTATCATGCTTAGTGAAATAAGTCAATCGGAGAAAGACAACTATCATATGATCTCCCTGATATGAGGACATGGAGATGCAACATGGGGGTTAGGGGGATAGGAGAAGAATAAATGAAACAAGATGGGATTGGGAGGGAGACAAACCATAAATGACTCTTAATCTCACAAAACAAACTGAGGGTTGCTGGGGGGAGGTGGGGTTGGGAGAGGGGGAGTGGGTTATGGACATTGGGGAGGGTATGTGCTATGGTGAGTGCTGTGAAGTGTGTAAACCTGGCAATTCACAGACCTGTACCCGTGGGGATAAAAATACATTATATGTTTATTAAAAAAAAAAAAATTGGAAGGGGAGGCGAACCATAAGAGACTATGGACTCTGAAAAACAACCTGAGGGTTTTGAAGGGTCAGGGGTGGGAGGTTGGGGAACCAGGTGGTGGGTAATAGGGAGGGCACGTATTGCATGGAGCACTGGGTGTTGTGCAAAAACAATGAATACTGTTACGCTGAAAAAAAATAAATTAATTAAAAAATATATATAAAAATAAATAAAAATAAATAATAAATAAAACATAATATCGCTAGATTAATGAGCACATTAAAGTCTTGAATATTGACTTAGTCTTAAAATAATTCTTATAAACTGCTCACTTTTCACTACACTCTCAGATATATATTTACAATTTCTATAGAATCCATCCATATGTTGGTGATTGTAATAAACATAAAACAACATATAAACACCCACTCATACATTTGCAAATAAATTTACAGTGACTGAAAATTAAACTAAGTATAATTATTCGAGCGGTTAACCAACCGCCAGACATTGCATAATTATACATATATATAATTATATGAACACGCATTATAAAATAGTTTAAATTATATGTTTTACAGATATATGTCTATTTTACTGATTATAGATATATGTGTATCTATACAAATGAAGAATTGCCTAGAAAACTCCAACATCTTATTAAGTCAAGACATACTTCAGAGAAAAGAAAGTAGCAAGGAGCAGAATAATAGTGTATGAATTAATATTTTTATTTTTAAAAAATTTTAATACTTTTAAAATTATAATCATCAAATGAAAGTGCGTGATAGGGCATATTTAAACTTCAGATTATGGATACTGAATGCTATACCAAATCTCCTGACAAATGGTACTTTTAAAAAATATTACTTGCAGTGTGGAATCTAAAACCTTATCAACAAACTTTTTGCATTTTGTTATATTAAAATACATTGGTCTTTCTTGCTTCTGAAAGGCTTTTTTACCATGTATGCTCTTCTAAAATAATGTATTGGTCATCTGGAAAATATTGGTTTGGTATATTATTCGTATCTTCCAAACGTTTACATTTATTTCATTATATGATATCAAAAGACCACATTTTTTAATATTGCCACTCTTGTCATCAGAAGAGTGTTAGGTACAAATAAGCTGTCAAACTCACAGTGGCAAATCCAATTTTTCCAAAATCTGATTTTCTTTAAAAGCTCAAATTCTACAATTGGCAACAAATACTGTCAGTTATTACCTTGACATGACAGACTCACTTCATTCATTTTCAAGAAAATCTGCTATACAGCTAAATCAGAAAAAAATCATAGTTTGTCATTCATTTAAGTTAGATTGCATTCTGTAAAAACAGCAATTGGTTTTACAAACAACTGCACAAGTGCCCTTCCTTGAAACAAATACTGTTTTTCATTATGCAGAAAAAGTGCATTATGCATACTCCTTCTTTTGTCATACAGAATATGAAAAAGGCATGTACTTGAGGTCAAAATACATTAAAATACAATTTGAACTGCCACTTTTTAGTGAAACTGGCATTATTTTTACTGTGAGTGCATGGTGGTTAAGAATACAAAGACTGGCATGGTTGATGACATTACTTTGATTCATGCTAAAGAGTTACTTATTGTACTACTAGCTCTTGTACCATCTTACAAATGCCAATACGATGGAGAAAGCAAAAGACATCTTGGTTTTTAAGAAAATACTTTTGTGGCAAAAATCTTAGTTTCTCATGAAAATAATTTTGACCTCATGGATTTATTTTGTCTTAGGATCCTCACTGTACCAAACACTACACTTTGAGAAAACTGCTTAAGAGGATTTAAAGCCTGAGTATATTGTACGCATATTAATAAATATTATGGTGCATACATATATGTATTATTTTGATGCTTTGAAAAAATAAAATGCTAATACATTTGAAAGTCCGACTTGATTGGAAAGCCGCTAACTACATATTTCTTAATTAGCAAATATAAAAATGAAATATATTGTCATGTAGTGGACTCTGACATCCATTTTAAATCAAATTGTTCATCTTGTTGAAAAAATCCAAGACGAGGGTTCTGTTGCTTGCTTGCTTGCAACAATAATTTCATCCTTGCTTCTCAAAATAGGTTCCATGTACTAAAATTATTGGCACCATTTAGGTTATAAAATAAAAATGGCAGGCCCTACTTCAGAGCTACCAATGAGATAAAATATTTTACCCAGATAACCAGATGATTTACATGCACATTCAAGTTTGAGAAGTAATGTGGTAAGATACTCTGACAGAGAGAGAGAGAGAGAGAAATTTAAATCCCCTCCAATTCATTCATTCATTCATCCACCTATTCTAAGAATAGCTATTCTGTGATTCTGTCTTGTGTTAGGCACTCTGATTGACTTTAAATATATCACTACGAACAAAATTTTAGCCCTTTTCCTTAAGTGGAAATGATAAGAAAGCAAGCATTTTCAATAAGTAGTATAGAAAAGTTATTTTTCCATATGGAAGAGCAGAGAATCTCTCACAACAACCTCTACATTGAAAAGGTACACTTTTTTTTTTATTATCAAGTTGATAATAACACCAACCTCATTCTTTCCAGGGTAAGACATTTAATAAACAGGTAAAATGTCACTGGACATAAAAGAAAGTAAAATAATAATACTTAGCTAAGTACCATCATATAACTATGTTAATAACGATCTTCTCCCCCACATATTGTTCAGGAGAATGGAGCAGTGTATTCTGGAATCACCGCTCAGTTTTACAGAATTTAAGACATAAGGCATTTATAAGCAGACTTTTGTGAAAATCATGATTTTTTTTCTTTGTAGCTTTTACTTAAAAATATCCCCAGGTTGTAAAAGATAGCCCCAGACCAAGTAGGAAATTATAGGCTCAGACAATAAATACTAAGTATAAAAACATTTCTTATTGTTACTGTAGTTGCCATTTGACCGAAGCAAACTATTTAATGGAGAAAACTGGCAATCTGCTATGTAGTTGCTGAGATTTCCAAAGAGCTTGATGTGATAGCATCCAGAGTCACTCTTTAAAACCACAGGGAATACTGAAAAAACTTGCCATTTACAACCCAAAGTACCTAACATAGAAGGCTAAATAATATTATTAACTCACATCTGCTGGATACTAACAAATCCCTATATCTCAACACTATTTTTAAAGGATTCTTTTTTATAGAATAAGTTGCCTAGATGGGCAGTTATCATCTCTAACAATGAGGAAATACTCCACCTCCTTCCCTCCCTCCTTTACTTCCCTCCCCCTTTACTCTCTCAGTCTTTCTCACTCTTTCTCTGTTTTCTTTCATAGGCAAACCTAAACCAATAACATTCTAAGTGCATAATCCTTCCCCCACCTCACCCTGAACAAAGAAAGCAGTCAAAGTAATCTTCTTTAAGATTTTTCTAGTAATAAATTCTCTGGTGAAATTGATGAGGGAACAGAAGGCTGGCTGAGGACAAAGCAAAATCTGACACCCACTCCTGGGTGGAAAATATGTGACATTCTTTAGGAATCTTCCACCTATCTTAATGTTAATACCTTGCTAGAGGGAAAAACGACCTTGACATTGACAAGGCCTCTGGTATCTTGTAGGTCCTCTTTAGCATATGAAAGTTCTATTGAAACCTCCCTTTTCCTTCCTCAACCCCCAGGGTACAGAACCTGCCACCCCTCACAACCCCAGGGGCAGCAGCTCTTTCTGCCCAGGGGTCCTGTCCCTGTGCTTTAATAAACCACCATTTTGCACCAAAGATGTCTCAAGAATTCCTTCTTGGTCATCAGCTCCAGACTCCACCCCACTGAACCTCCCTTTGTAAGGGCCTATTTAGCCAGAGTGATTCCATCTTGGATTAAACAGTCATTTTGTTGTTTATGCAGTAAAACTTAAACTGACCCTGCCCTCTCACCCCAGGGAACTTACTTAAAAGCAAGCCCAGGAAACCAGTCCCAGGTAACAAAGTCCAAATACAAGGGTGGGTCAGGCCGGATGGAATTATCCAATCTGTGGGGCACATACTGTCTCCCTAGCTACCAAGGAGTGGTCCTGCCTTTTGGGTGCCAATTCTGACCAAGATGATAGGCTAGTTCAAATATCTACTATAGGGTTAATTGTAATTCAGTTGGTCACTTTTGTGGGACTTAGCATTACTGTGCAGCTTTCTCTATGTGCTACAATCTCATTGACCACCTGTGTGTGGCCGGGCCCAACCACATGGCCTTTGCCCTTAAAAGCTAGTCTGTAAGGCAGAGAGAGGTCATGCTCTCTGTAAGAGGCGAGGCCCCGGGTGGTTGGTTTGATTCTTGATGCTTGGTGCGGAATAAAGCTTTGCTTGACCTTCTCTTTATATCAGTCTCACTCCTTTAATCATGGACCTATTAGTGGGGAACCTTTCATTTGGGGGTTCTCCCGGGATTAAATGACAAGAACTGAGCCAGCATCAGAATTTCTGTGAAAAGCCTCTGGAGGTAAGAACTCCGGATCCTTTCTGTCTGTCTGGTTGTGGAGCTCCAGGGTATGGCCCACCGGGGAGAAGCTGGATGCAGTCATGCTCCCCAGGGCTGGAGTGGATGTGGGGATGCCCCTTCCCTCCACTGGTGGATCATCAGGGAGTTTGAGTCACCCTAGGCAGTCAGAATATCAAGAAAGTCCCCACCGATGGCAGGTTCTGGGTAAGAAACGGTGGGCCTGCTGGGCCTTCGGTTGTCTTTGTCTTGTCTTTTTGTTGTCTGCTGTGCTGTTTGTTGTGTTTGAAGGAATGGGCCAAGCAGAGAGTAAGGGGACTCTGACTTTTAATAGCTATAACTGGAGCCAACTGTGGTTAGTCTAACTTGAGACAGTGACTTTAAGGAATATTCCCAAGCAGCTGCCGAAACAACTTTGTTTTGGGGACATTCCTTGCCCTCTGTGGCCCGATGGGGACTGCCTAGCCCCTCCCCCTTGCTGGCGGGAAAGCTTGGTATCTGCTCCTCTCTTGGAGCTGATGAGCTCTAGAACTGGGAACACTTTCTCTGCCTTTTGGTGGCACTTTGTTCTGTCCTTCACTGTCAGCAAACAAGAGCATCGCCTGGACCAACAACCCCCACTCCGGATCTTCCCACCCGGGTATCAGGTAAACATTCGAAGTGGAGTGGGCCCAGGTGAAACGTAAATCAATATTTGAACTAAGAAGTTTGTTTGGTTAGTTAGGATGGGCATGACTTTTGAGTTAACAGCAGTAAATGTAAAACTTCTAAGTTTTTACTTAAGGTCAAATAAGCTCGTGTTATTTGTTAAAATCTGTTAGCAAAGAGGTGACTAAAACTGATAGTTGTCTGTCTGTCTCAGGGTTTTAATGAGTTATTGTTAAAGTAGCTTTCAAAGTCTTTGCTAACCTGAAACTTTAACCAAATGGGATAAAATGCTAGAGCGCTGGTTGCTGGAACTAGGTTTGTGCTTTTGAAATCTGTTGGTAAACATGTTTTGTGCTTAACTGATTCATAAATTTGCTTTCTCAGAATTCTGTTGTAACAGTTCAAAATTGGTTAATATTTAGTCATCACTAGAGATTGAGATGGTTCTAAGAAAATGTAAATGGTTTTCTCTTTGCCTGCCCAGAGTTGTAAATGAGATCTCTTTGACTCCTAAGGCTTTTCCTTGATATGCTAAGTTACTCAGGGAGTACTGCTAAACCAATGACAAACCTTGGGTTACATTTGGGTAAATACTGTAACTACTCCAGAAGTTCTATACATTTCCTAAAGTTTTAATGTTTGGATAGGGTCATCACTTGATATTTAACTATTTTTATTCTGAATTTTTGTAATTTGTAATTGTTTTAATTCTCTTGTAAGATGACTTCAGCCTTAAAGGAAATTCATATGGGAAGATTTTCAGGACAAATATAGGTCTTTGATATGTTAAAATCCTGGGAACTGAAATGGGTAAGAATTTCCAGAAGTAAGAGCTGCATTCAGACTAAACCAGAATTAGTAACATGGGACTAGATGAACTGAAAGGTTGTATTGTTGTGTCTCTTAATGTTT
Organism: Meles meles; assembly: GCF_922984935.1. Lineage (NCBI taxonomy): Eukaryota > Metazoa > Chordata > Mammalia > Carnivora > Mustelidae > Meles > Meles meles. The sequence continues at coordinate 160,530,472 of NC_060067.1, forward strand.
TGTCTTATTTTAAACATGACTGGTTCTGTAATGTTTGCTCCTACAGACTAGGGAAACTTTTTCTTAAGTTATCTGTAACTTACAGAGATGTAAAAGTACTCATTTGTAAACAAATCAAGGCATTCAACTTTGCTCTCTCTTTGAACCCTCCGAAACCAAAAAGGTCTTAGGAAGTATTCTTTCTTCCATGGCAATCAGTCATTTGCATAAGATCAATAAGAATCTGTTCTTGTAACAGGACACCATTGGGAACACTGGTTATTTTACCAAGACTTTGACTGGAATGTCATATTTGAAAAGACTCAGATATGACCAGACAGCTTAAAGGAACTAAGGTTGACTTTATGAAACCTGGAGCTGTAAAGCCCTTTGGAACCATTGGCCTGATACCTTGCTTACAGAGTTCCCAGCAGCCTCACCAGGTGAGTAAAGAATGTCACTTCCTGGCAGGGGCAGGACCTCAGGAAGAGTAATTTGCCCAAATCTGACAGGTATTACAGGCATGTCTGATGGCAACTACATGGCTTGGCTTCTGGCCCAGAGAGGCTACTAAAAGTTCAACCTAGAGATTCTTTATAAGAGGTTCCAGCAAAGCAGATTCTAAAAGATCTATATGATCACTTACTGTTCTTCCTGAGCTTATGTAAACAATTAGGCCAAGTTTGTTAAAACTGGACTTGTTTTTCAAATAAATTAGTCCTGATTTGGCTATCTCTGGAAATGAGGGTTATCTTAGAGAGAAAAATTATGCTTTAATAACACACCTTTATGGATGTTAAATTCTAGATTTGATTGTTTTTAAATGTTTGTTTACCTATGGTAAACTTCAGAGATGTTGCACGATAGTTCATTTAGACGATCTTGCTTTTGCCAGTCAGTCAGCCCCAGATATAAGGAGGAAACTTAAGGAAATTGAAGGATTTGAAGGCAAGAATCTGACTGGGTTAGTGGGAATAGTGGAAATAGCCGCTGAGGACTGAGTCCTGCTTGCGGGGGATGAGAGCACTCTTACAGACTCTGCAGGAGAAAGGGTAGCGGGTGTCACCAAAGAAAGCTTTGTCAGAGCCACGCCACTTATTTAAGCTTTGGTCTCCATGAGGAAGTTCCTTGGGACGGTGGGCTACTGAAGGCCTGTGGATACCGCGGTTTGTGGAGATGCCATGACCTCCCTACAAACTGGCTAAGGGAGGACTCACTAGGGTAGAGTAGACAGCAGAGGCAGAAGGAGCATTTTGGGAATTACAAACAGCCTTACTGAGTGTCCCAGCATTGGCCATACTAGACGTTACCAAGCCCTTCCGCTTGTATGTGGATAAAATGGGAAGGGTGACTGAAGGAGTTTTGACTCAGACTCTGAGGCCTTGGCAAAGGCCAGTAGCCTATGTTAGGAAGAAACTAGATCCAGTAGCGGCTTCCCCCTTGCCTCTGCATAATTGCTGCCATGGCCCTCCTGGTCAAGGAAGATTTAAGATATTTACAGAAATGGACTGAATTAGACTATGAAGGGGATGGAGCTAAGACTAGAACAGGAAAGTTAATTCTTCCTCAAAGACTAGAAGAAATTAGTAAGCCAAATACATCAGGGCACTCATTTGGGGACAGGGAAGCTAAAGAGTTTATGGGCAAAGCAGTTCCAAGTTTCTAAATTAGGGCGTATGGCTCAGGATGTGGTTGATAGGTGTGCTCAGTGTCAGATGGCCAATGTGGGAGGAACTAGAATGGGAAGAGGGAAAAGAGAAAGAGGTAAGGAACCAGGAATTTATTGGGAAATAGATTTTACAGAGATGAAACTGGGAAAATAGGAACACAGGTATATGTTAGTTTTTGTAGATACCTTTTCAGGCTGAGTAAATAAAGGCTTTTTCTGCCAAACATAGGATGGCAGGAGTGGTAGCCAAAAAGCTACTAGAGGTTTGGGTTACCTCTTGAGATCGGGTCAGACAAGAGCCCTTTGTGAGTTCAGTCTCGCAGGCATTGGCCAAAACCATGGACACTAGTTGGAGGCTACATTGTGCCTACAGGTCCCAGAGCTCCGGGCAAGTAGAGAAAATGAACTGGACTCTTAAAGAGACCTTGGCAGGACTAATTCTGAAGACTGACAATGGATGGGTGGATCTCCTTCCTTTCGCCCTCCTCAGGGAACAATGTACACTCTGCTTAAACAAGGTGACCCCATTTGAAATAATGTTTGGGAGACCCCCCCCCACCCTTGGCTACAAGAGGTTTCCCTAGCAGAAATGACTGATCAGTCTGTCTAGCCCATGCAAGGATCCAAACTGCCCACATGGAGATGGCGGTGGAGCCACATCCTTACCAACCTGGGGACTTGGTTTGGATACGCTGCCACCAAGTAGGAAATTTAGAGCCTCGCTGGAAGGGACTGTTTACTGTCATCCTGACCACCCCCACAACAATAAAAGTAAAAGGCATCAGGGCCCGGATTCATGCAGGTCACATCAAACAAGCCGAGGACAAGGACACCCCCCAGAGATGGATGCCGCTGCTGATGGACCCCGCTGATCGTTGACTTAAGCTAAGACTCAAAAAACAATGAGTTCATTGAGTTCATTGTTGCTCCTATTGTTAAAATGTAGGTGGAAAATATAGACAATTAGGGCTTGACATAGTATTTCTAGAAAAGGGGGGCTCTGCATAGCCCTAGAAGAGAAATGCTGTTTCTGGGTAAATCACACTGGAGTCATTAAAGACAGTCTGGCAAAAGAGGACATAGAACTGGCTGAAAAGTCAAAGATTTGACTAATCTCCAAAGAAAAGTGGAGGGATGTAAGGGCCTATTTAGCCAGAGAGATTCCATCTCAGATTAAACAGTCATTTTGTTGTTTATGCAGTAAAACTTAAACTGACCCTGCCCCCCCACCCCAGGGGAATGACTTAAAAGCAAGCCTGGGAAACCAGTCCCAGGTAACAAAGCCCAAATCAAGGGTGGGTCAGGCCAGGTGGAAATATCCAATCAGTGGGGCACTCCTTTTGGGCACCAATTCTGACCAAGGTGATAGACTAGTCCAAATATTTACTAGGGTAAATTATAATTAAATTGGTCACTTATGTGTGACCTAGCATGACTGTGCAGCTTTCTCTGTGTGTTACAATCTCATTGGCCACCTGTGAGTGGCCAGGCCCAACCATATGGCCTTTGCCCTTAAAAAGCTAGTCTGTAAGGCAGAGAGAGGTCATCCTCTCTCTAAGAGGCATGGCCCCGGGTGGTCGGTTTGATTCTTGATGCTTGGTGTGAAATAAAGCTTTGCTTGACCTTCGCCTTATATCAGTCTCACTCCTTTAATCACGGACCCATTCGTGGGGGACCTTTCAACTTATAGCCTAAAACTACATCAAAATTAGTACCATTTCTAGCTATCTCATCCTTTTAGGACAGAAGAAAGGCCTAAACTCTGGAGTAGTCTGACAGGCATATCTTTCCATTAACTCATTTTTGTATTGGCCAAAAGCAAACTGATCCATTTGACCTGTTTCGAGAAGATTCAGGTATAAAGTATGAGGTACCTATAAAATGCAGGGTAGCAACAAAAGCAGAGACAGAAGCATGTAAAGCTAATTTAGAGAGCAAAAATTAAATAGCAGTCTTAAATCTCTAGAGCAGGAAATAGTTATCTCCCTCTGCTTGCCAGTTGCTTCATAATAGTGGGGAAACTAGAGAAAACTGAATCCCTCAAACTGTTGTTGGTTATTGAGTTGCTGGTACAAATGAAATTTTTTTATGTAGAAACATGAGGAGCATTGTTCTAACTTCATGAGGTGTGGCTGTATGGCTAATAAGAATTTCTTATATTTATTTTTACATATATATATATATATATATATATATGTAAATTCCAATAATCTATAGTTCTCTGTTCCTTTCAAACCGAAAGCCAAGCTAAAGTAAAAGTAACCAAGAGGAGCCAATTAAGTTTGTCCCTTACAAAACTGGATAGGAACCATGTTTTCCAAATAGAACTCCCATGGCCCTCCGCGCTTCCCTTTATTCTGTAGTAAATACAATATATGTAGAAGAGGGGGAGGGCCTGGGCATTATTTCCTTTGATAGCAAAATCACATCACTTTAATAATATAAAAATTTTTCTTTTAATTTAAGTTAGGCCTGTGAAATAGAGAATCCTACTAAGCAACAATTTAATCAAACTCTTTTCTGCAGGTGTCCATCTGGCCTGTGTCCTGTAAATAATGGTTCCCAAATTTCCGGAACCCTTAAGACCACCCAATATGCCTAAGTGTAAAAGAGTTCTGAACTCCAAGGGTATTGAGTACAACTCAGTACTAGGAATCTTCATCTTATCAAGCTTCCAAGATTATGATGTGATAAGTGATCGAGGGGACACTTTATCGAAACATCATACTGAGTTATTTTAGGTTCATCTTTATCAATCTAAAAAAGAGAAGCTAGAGTTTGAGTTATAGAATGTGTGGAGATTTTGGATCCCTGAGAAGATGATTTGCAATGTGCTGGCTGGTAACAGAAAAGATAATTATAGCTTTACACTCTTCTAAATAATTCCCTACTTTTTAACATATGGACCCAATATGCCATTAAACAACTTGCTAGCTTGGGGCAATTCAGTATGTTTTGAAGAAACATCGCAAGCAGCAGCACTCTTTAGTGGTTCATCTCCACAGTATGTAGCAATGGTGTCTTCGGGTTATGCCAAGCTGCTGAGAGCAGGCTGCTAGCAAATGTGTTACTTTCTGGTGATACATGTTTCCCTCTTTTATCCTGAGGTAGTCTGGTCTTTGAAAATATGCATAAAAATGTTAAGATCCTCTTTCTTAGGGAACTCTATGTGTGTGTGTGTGCACAAGTGTGTGTATGTAAAAATATGTATTATAAATAATTCAGATGTGGTACCGCTTGTATGAAATGCTCTTATTTTTTGCAAATTATTCCTCCTTAACGCTAATATTAATTAAGACATTTTTCTCAAGGAGTTTTCTTCCTCCTTTTATTTAAAAAAGAAAAAAAGGAGATGACACTTGGGAGCGACTGGGTAGCTCAGTCGGTTAATCGTCAGCCTTTGGCTCAGGTTTCAGGGTCTTGAATCATCTGGCTCCCTGCTCACCTCTTCCCCTCCGCCCCCCATCCATGTTCTCTCTCGCATGCTCACTCTCTCTTCTCAAATAAATAAATAAAATCTTTTTTTTTTTTTTTAAGACACAGAAGTCTGTGTTGTCACAGAATTCTGTTATGCCAACTAAATTCACCCCCTTGACCCATTTTTAACATGAGCTTTACTGTTGCTAATATTTGAAGCATAAAACAGCAAATAAAAAATCTGGTGACCATCCCACAGAAAAATCCATAAACTAACCAGTAAGACTGAGGATGACTCCAGCTACAAAATGCCATTAAACATTTAAGAGAAGGATGGTAGATAAGAATCATTTACTAATAGTAACTTTTAATTGTCAAAGTTAAGGATAGTAAATGAAAATGGTTATTAAATAAGCCTTCAAACTGTCTATCAGAACTCAACCAGTTTAGATAGTGGAGAAATGCTGAAGTTTTAGCTGTTAAGTTTTTCAGGTCATGATACTGTAGTCAGGTACTCTGAGAGTTACACCACCAAGAAAAGTGCTTTGACCTGACACCAAGGACCTCAGAGAGAGAGCAGGGATGATGAGCCACGTGAAGGATTCAGTATGAGCAAAAGCTCAGAGGTAGAGCTTCTCAGGGATTAAGATCAGTTGGGATTCTTGCATGCAAGCTAAGAAGCTACTGTCAGTTTATTTAATCACTGGAGGAATTAATTGACCAATGTTGGGTATCTTTGCTAAGGAGGAACAGTGCTCTGGATTGATCAGGTTAAGGGTACATTTGGTTACTGAACTATAAAAGGAATCATGATGTCTCCAAGGTATGCCTGTATATAAGATATCTTTTAGATTATCTGATAGGACAGAAAGATCAGATAGTGCCACCATTAAGTCTTGTTTTTACATTGTTACAATTGATTTAGACTAGACAATGAAATAGTCCATTGGGTCAATTCTAACTCACTTGTGTTTTCCACTAGGGTATATTATTATGGCTCTAGATCATAATAAATTTTATTTCCCTTACTTTCCATTTTGCTTATAAAACCCCCATAGATTTGGAAGGGATGAGTTACTTAGAGATAGAATTAGTTTATATCTTTTTTCACCTAGCCTATATCTGCTTAACAATAGCTAATTCTATTACTTAGAGAAATTACCTTAAAATTTTATTTCCAGAAAAAGTTTTCTCTCTGTTTTCTAGGATATGAGCATCTAAAGAATACATTTTTGGTTATGCAATGGCTCAGTAATTTTTGGTTATCTGTTCATTCACAGTGGGATGCTATACTCAATGCAGTATAAAATATAATAACAATATAATACCAGCAACATATCAACATGCTTTGATATCAAGGACTTTAATCAAGAGAAGAAAGGTACCATGTAGAAGGAATAGTAGTGGATTGTGTGTGCCTGTGTATGTATTATGTAGGTGTTTGTATTCTAATGCCTCTTTTCTCTTTCTATTCCTTTTACACGACTTCAATACAGCTTTGAATTACAAAGGTTTCTTTTTATTGTCTAGAATAGATCAATGAAATGAGGTTTAATTTGTCCTAGTATCCCAGACTGCTAAGCCAAATATCAAAGAAAGGATAGAAACATGAAGATTCAAATCAGAGACTGATATGTTCTGACATCTTAAGTTAGATCTATTGTTTAATTCAAGAATGTAGAGTCAGTAGAGACAATCCATGAATACCCATCATCAGTTTAGTAGACATATTATGATATGCTGGTAAAATGTACCATAATAGTGCTTATATGATTTATTTTTCCTCACAGAATTACTTCTAAACATATTTAAGGTATAATCTAATGGGTTGTTTTTCTCTTTTAGAGATGTCATTTAGATATCTAATAATGATGTTTCCGTATCTTTGTTTTTCCATGTTATATAAAACTTCTCTCACAAATTAACTTTATGCAAAATGCTTAAATTACACTTTCTACTGTTGGAGAAACCCTCTGTGACAGAGAAGAATAAAAAATTCATTAATATGTATGTCAATTTTGCGTTTTCCAACAATTTAACTATCCATTATTCTAGTGAACAATAAAAACATCCTACTGAAAGTACATTAACTCTTCAATTAAGGTTCAGTTCCAGATGATTACATGTAAAAATATAAGGCATGTAGCTTCCAATCATAGAAATATATCTTTCCTTGGGTTTCTTCATTATAAGTGTATAACAGATGTGCAACAGAGATTACATTATATTAATTAATTTAACATTTGTAAATTAGTTTTGAAAACAGCACAAAATAAGAGTAGACTAAATATACTTAGGTTACAAAACTCTTAATAGGCTTTTAGAATTTGCAGCTCCTAATATGTTCTAATATGCAAGTTTACTTTTACTTATCAATGTGTGAGGAATTATCAACAACCCATAGATTGTGAATTCACATGAAACAGATTGCTTTTGATTTGTTTCGTGGATCAAGGGCATGCAGTTTCATTACTTGGAAACCTAATTTATGCCCTTCCATATTACATTCACTTCCATGTGGTGGTCAGGAATACATAAGAGCTTGAGCTGTTGTAACATTAGTACTGCCTGATTCATAAATTACTATGGTAGGTAAATTCAGGGAAGGCATTTATGAATTTCAGTTTTACAAGAATTACCACTACTGATAACATAAAGGGACTCCAGACTTCCCTTTAGTACTTTTAATTCGGATGCCAAGTCGACTAGAGGCAAATGTGTCCAGTGATATTTTCTTATTATCCTCAAGACATCTTTTTATTACTCCTATTCCTTAACCTATATGGGTTTTAATAAAGTGAAGTGATAACAGCCACCCAGTGTACTACAATACAGCTCAGTTACGGCTGGTTCTTGATGGCATTTTACCAATAGCAATACCAGGTCATTTTCTATCATTAGCTCCCTAATAAATCTACTTTTTAGTTGAGGAGTAGGTCAGAGGAAGGCTATTAAAAGGGTAGAAGAAAGAAGAGATAAAAACATGAAAAGGTCTGTGAATATCTGAAAAACTACTGAATTGCACACTTTACGTGGGTCAACTGTATAGTACATGAACTATATCTCAATAAAACTGTTAAAAAAACATAAAAGGGGCAGAGGAGACTACAGTGGGCAAGAGGAACTTGCAGAGTCATGATAATTTAAGTAAATAGTTAATGTGAATATCTCAAGCTCAGTTTATGTGGTTTTCACCCAAGTTTTTAACTATATGGACTCCTAGTGTAATCACCCCTAAAATATATATTTTATATATCACTGCTTTAATTTTTCACTTCTCTAATATTTATTTATATAGAGTAGGAATAGAATAAAATGAACAAGTATTAGTTGCACAAGTATATTTTATAGGATCTATGAGAAGAACAATAAGGATAAGAAAAGCAGGCAAGGGGGCACCTGGGTGGCTCAGTGGGTTAAAGCCTCTGCCTTCAGCTCAGGTCATGATCCCAGGATCCTGGGATCAAGCCCCGCATCAGGCTCTCTGCTCAGCAGGGAGCCTGCTTCCTCCTCTCTCTGCCTGCCTCTCTGACTACTTGTGATCTCTGTCTGGCAAATAAATAAATAAAATCTTTAAAAAAAAAAAAAAGCAGGCAAGTATTTTTTGTCCCTCATTTTCAGTAAGAGAACTCCTTTGGTTCACTGTTATATCTTTCATTCATGATCGCATTTTTTTCTAAATATTTCCAAAGTATTTTCAAAGATCTATTATTTTATTGATTCATTCATTATTTTTAAGTGAGCAAGAAGGAAGTAAGAAACATATAATTCAGTTAAAATATAGTTAGAAATAAAAGTGTGAATTATAAAAGTATTCTAAATGTTTTAATCTAAGGAATGAAAGTAATGCCAACAATTTGTCATTTTACTGTTAAGTTTTGTGTTTTTACCTTGCCCAGTATTTTTGACTTTTTTGTGTTTTTGTTTTGTTTTGTTTTGTTTGTTTGTTCTTTTCTGTAACAATCTTAACTGATATATCAGTTAAATAAGACTGAAATTATTGAATCTGTTTAAAGAAACCCTTCTTAAATTAATATCTTTATAGCTGGGATCACTGGCAGCGGCAAATAGAAAAAGTCTGGCTCTGGATTGAAAATCACTTCTAATTACTAGTGACCTTAGAAACTCCTGACATTGTCCACAGTTAGAAAATTACTATGGAGAGTCTGCATTGGTCCTCTATACTTTTCACAGTGGACTGGAGCAGAGACAATCCTTAGAAATTCTAGAGTAACCCTGTAGAAAAATACAAGGGTCCTCAAGATTTTAAAGTTATTATTAAGTAGCCTTGCTTTAGTCTGTATGATACTTTATATTGAAAATCTAGGCTTAAAATTCGTTTAAACTTTCCCAGTGTTTGGGGAATGTTAAAACATTTTATTACTTATAATGTCTGTATAGGGTTCATAAATGCTTTAACATTCATGGGTCTTCTTCCAGAAAAAAAATAATTATTGTGTTTTTATTCCTTAAGTAGGTTCACTAAATGTCTGGTCATATAAAAAGCCAGTGGTTATTTCATGCTTGAATGAATTAAAAGATAAAATTTTCCTGACTAGATACTGAAATATATGCCCTGGAGAAAATGGAAACTGTTAATGAGACCCTTTTTTCCTATTATCATATTTAAACCATTCCAAGTTTTAACTCAAAATCAAGGAATTATCCTGATTAATGTTAAAGGGCTATTCTGGGTTCAAGGTAGACTATGAGTTAATAGAGGAAAGAGTTCCAACCTATGACTGAATTGGATGGTTGCAACCATAAACCTGTATCTTTATTTTATGAATTCTTTTGCCCTGGTCCATCATCAAGCTCCATATTAATAAGTAACTCATACATGTAACCATCTGTTTACAAGGTGGTTTAGTGGCAGTAAGTACACGTAGTTTATAATGCATAGTCATTAAGAGTTGACTAAAAATGATCAAGATGAATATTCCACAATGGTCTTGTTTGAGTTACCTTATAAGTAGAAGAGAATTTTAAAGTAAGCTCTTTTAAAAGAACACCATTTTAGAAATGGTTATATTCTAATTATTGTGTATTTGATAAAAAAAAATGTAATACAATTAACACTGCAGAATGTGTGTAGTTACTGGCATTACTATGCCACTTTAAATATAAACAACCTGAATATCTGACATTAGGATACACTGTTCCAAATATGAAATATAGAAAGTACTAGCTTTGCAACTTAGTTACTTCTATTTCAGCAGTCAAAAACAATTAGGCTATCAAGTATTTAAAGGAAAAATATGGTACAGTGTGATTTTCTTTCAAGAGAATTAGAAGTTACTGACAGATTAAGGTAGATTGGTAGTAACACCAACTAGGGATCAAGAGAGATATCCTGAAAGTGACATTTGAACTAGTCCTTGCTGAATGTATAATAATTTGACAATGAAAGGTATTTCTGGTTGAGGAAAAAGACAATGGTACCATTGTAAGACATCAAAAAATATGATTAGGAATCAGGAAGCAAAAATGTTTTCAATTCTAATTTCAGCAACAACAGACTAGAAAGATCTTGTCAACCTCCCAAAATAATAATTTTAAAATTGGACAAAATATAATTTAAAAAAGATTACTTAAAAAGGCAGTGAGAAATTGTAAGACCAATGTCCTACAAGGCGGGGGGGGGGGGGGTGGAATATATATATATATATGTAAAACAAGGAAAAAAATAAAAGTCCAGGGAGCTCTTTCTAAGTTTGTCTAAGATGTTGGCAAAGAATAAGTCTTTTGCCAACTTTACAAAAGTGGCAAGACAAAAGTTGACATTCATTACCTGCCTGTAGTCCTGACAAACTCTACAGGCTTTGGGCTTAGCACACAAAAGACACTAAAAGGAAAAGTTTGAAACTGAAGTAAATCAAACTTCACATAAACTGAAGCCAACTTTGAATTAACACCGTCTTCATATGAAATAAGAGAATCTGGATTTTCCTGTGTCTTCCTCCCAGCAATTTAGAAATAAACTAAAATCCTCTCTGGAGGAAGACAATATTCAGTGAGTAACACTCACGTTTGAGCAATCGGCAAAATATTCTTTCCTTTCACATATGCTATATATTCTATATCTGATAGAAAGACAGGTGGATGGATGGATAGATAAATGGCCATCTGGATGAACACGATGGACATACAGATAAGAAAAAAACTGGACATAACTGCTCAAATTATTGCAAATAATAGTGTGAAGGAAGAAACATCCTTACATGTATGATGTGAGTATGCTGTGTATGTAAAAGGAAAGAGTATTTCTCTTTATATATTCGCTCCTTTGTTTTCTGGGCCACCATATTCTACCTAAAAGGTATTAAGTGACGATAAGCAAACATGGACTCTAGGCTTCCCGGTATCAGTTGATACTGATATTGCTCAAACGCCATGTAGAATTGTGAAAGCTGGAGAGAATGGATCATTCTGACAAGTGTGCTTAGAACATGATTCCCTGATTCTGGTTTCCAGAGATTTTAGAATGTGTAGTCATTCCTTATTTTATCTCCATACCATAAAATGCTTCCTTCTTCACTGTAATTGTTATAATTAAACAAAAAATATTATTTCAAAAGCATAAAAATCATTATGGAAAACAGAAATTGGGATGATAAAATTTGGAATTTAATTAACTTACATCCCATTTTATATCCTCTATTCACTTATAGCTCATGGATTTAAGCATTATTCAGTTTATTTACAGCGTTGGCTCATATAACTTATTTCAAATTTAAAATTTCTTTCCTTCAGACCATATCTTGGAATTTTTTTTCCTTTTGCCTATGCCATCCTCCCAGTGTCATCCTCCATAGTATATAGACTTCACATTATCTTTTCAGCTACCTGCTCTTTTATGGACTTCACAAACTTAACCACATTACTAAACCATTATAAAGGGTATAAAACAATGTTAGGAAATAAAGCAACAATGTATTAACATAAGTAATTGTACTGTACTGGGTAAGCTATGATAGTTAGGATGACCATATGGTGGCTCAGTGGATTAAGCCGCTGCCTTCGGCTCAGGTCATGATCTCAGGGTCCTGAGATCGAGCCCCGCGTCGGGCTCTCTGCTCCACAGGGAGCCTGCTTCCTCCTCTCTCTCTGCCTGCCTCTCTGGCTACTTGTGATCTCTCTCTGTCAAATAAATTAAAAAAAAAAAAAAAAAAATAAGACCATATATTTTTAAATTGAAATAATTTTGAAAGTGAAAGTGACTTCTAAGAATACTTTAGAAATATATAAATAACAGATATTTGTCATTGATTGAAATAGTTTTATTATATTATTGGACTTCTAAAATAGCTTGAACTAATAACTATTTAAAAAGAAAAATTATTTCTGAGAAATAAACATTATAAAAACATAAATATTAAAATTGTATTTCTAAATACATTACAACAGAATTCTGAATAACATTCTTGTTTCAAAATGGATCATAGACCTAGATGTAAAATACAAAATCATAAAATCCCTAAAGATAACATACCCAACAACCCACCATACCCAACATTATGTAGGTTTCCCCTATATTTGATAATAAGTGGACTTAAATTTGAAAACTTCTGCTCTGCAAAATACAATGTCACAAAGGACAACGTCAGAAGAATGAGAAGATAAGCCACAGACTGAGAAAATATTTGCAGAGATATATCTGATAAAAGAACACTTAAAATATAACAGAAAATCAGGGGTGGGAGGTTGGGGGAACAGGTGGTGGGTAATGGGGAGGGCATGTTTTGCATGGAGCACTGGGTGTTGTGCAAAAAGAATGAATACTGTTACACTGAAAAAATAAATAAAATGGAAAAAAAATATAACAGAAAAAACCAAACAACCCAATTAAAAAATAAGCCAAAGACTTTAACAGGTACCTTACCAAAGAAGACATGCAGATGCCAAATAAGCACATGAAATAACACTCCACATCATATATCATTAGAGAAATGAAAATTAACAACAATGAAATATCATTACACACTCATTAGACTGGCCAAAATCTGAAACACTGGCAACATCAAATGTTGGTAACAATGTGGACCAACAGGAACTCTCATTCATTGCTGGTGGGAATTCAACCACTTTGGAAGACAGTTTTGTGATACCTTAATAAAACACTCCTTGATATTTACCCATAGTCACAGAAAATATGCCTATAGAAAAACCTGTACACAGCTGTTTATAGCAGTTTTATTCATAATTACCAAAAACATGTAAGCAACCAAAATGTCATTCAATAGGTGAATGGATAAACCCACAATGTAATGTTATTCATCACTAAAAAGATATGAGCTATCAAGCCATGAAAAGACATGGAACATCTTCAAGGCATATAATTAAGTGAAATCAATCTGAAAATGTATATACTGTATGATTTCAACTATATGATGTGACATTCTAGAAAAGGCTAAACTAGAGAGAGAGTAAGAACATCCTTGGTTTCCAGGGCTTGGGCATGGGGGAGAGATGAATAAGCACAACACAGGGGGTTTTTAGTGCAGTGAGAATACTCTGTATGATACTATAATGAGGGATACATGCCATTATTACATGCCAAATTTGTAGAATGTACAACCAAGAATGAACTGTCATGTAATCTATGGAATGTTTATAATGTGTTAATGTAGGCTCATCAATTGTAATTAATGAACCACACTGTTAGGGAAATTGATAATGGGAGAGGTTAGGGAGGTGATATATAGGAAATCTCTGTCCCTTTTTCTCAGTAAAATCTTAAAATCTACCTACTTTTTTCAATAATTTATTTATTTACTTGAGAGAGACAGTAAGAGAATGAGAGAGAGATGGAGCACAGAATGAGAGGGAGAAGCAGACTCACTGCTGAGCAGGGAGCTGGACTAGGGGCTCAAACCCAGGACCCAGAGATCATGACCTGAGCCAAAGGCAGAGACTTAACTGACTGAGCCACCCAGGTGCCCTACAGATACCTACATACTTTATTTAATTCTTAACTATATTATTCTCTAATACTGTGTAACTGGTATTTTTCTAAATATCATATTTCTCCTTGTCCTTTTGATAGTTAATTTTTCATAAAATTTTATGTATTTTTCAAAATTCTATTTTTTAGGGAACTCAGTAAGATTAATGACTCTTTCAACTGACTCTTCTTTGTAAGTGTCAGTATTTTATTTTATTTTTTTTTTAAGATTTTATTTATTTATTTGACAGAGAGAGATCACAAGTAGGCAGAGAGGCAGGCAGAGAGAGAGAGAGGAAGAAGCAGGCTCCCTGCTGAGTAGAGAGCCTGATGAGGGATTCAATCCTAGGACCCTGAGATCATGACCTGAGCCAAAGGCAGAAGCTTAACCCACTGAGCCACCAGGCGCCCGGTTTCAGTATTTTAAATTGAAAAATGCTCTCACTTAAGATGCTGACCAACCAACAAGGTTAACTCCAAGGACATTCAGGTATATGAAGAAAGTCTCCATTCTGTTTTGTTTTGTTTTAATTTCTTAAAAGTTTTTATTTAAATTCAATTAGGCAACATGCAGTACATCATTAATTTCAGATGTAATGTTAACACCCCATGCTCATCTCATCATATGCTGTTTTGTTTTTAATAACTTACGTGCAAATATTTCAGCCCCCTGTTTTTTTTACACACACTTTCTTTTTTCCTCCCACTAAAAAATACTTATGCAGACGAGGGAGGCCTGGGTGGCTCAGTAGGTTAAGTGTCTGCTTTAGGCTCAGGTCATGATCCCAGGGTCCTGGGACCAAGTCCCACATTGGGCTACTTGCTCAGCAGGGATCCCGCTTCTCCCTCTGACTGCTACTCCTACTGCTTGTGCGCTGTCTCTTTATTTCTGACAAATACAACTTTTTAAATCTTTAAAAAAATTTAAAAAAAATTGTATGCAAATCAATATTCTACAAAGACTGTCTTTTAAATCTTTTGAATATATCACTGAAATCAAATGTTACAAATTTGTAAACTTTTTCATCTTCATGTCTAAATTAGTTAGGTATTGCCATGTTTCAAATAATCCCAACATTTAGTAGATTAAAACAATGATTGATCACAAGTCTCTGAGGTGGTTGGGTTATTATGCTTACCCACTCTGGGGCTCAGCTTATGTTTACCGTGCTTACTCCTTTAATCATTTAGCTGGTCTCAGAGTTCTTCTACAGGTAGAGACAATTCAGCTCAAGTACATATGCTCTCTTATCCTCTAATTAGTTTGGTTTAATGGTACGGAAGGTCTCTGAGAGAGAGAAGTATGCCAAATCTCTGGAGGCCTAACCCCGCACTGGCAAAAGAATACCTTTGCTATGGCAGATTATCCTAAATCCTAAGGTTAGATATTACCTCTTAATAGAGTAAACTACTGAGTTAGTACAGAAGTCCACGGTTATAAGGGGAAATGAAGAATTAGGGCCATTTTTGCAATTAATCTACAAAAATTTCATTTTAGTACAGAATATACACATATTTAATTAAAAATAGTGCCATAAAAGTTCTATAAGAAAGATTCTCCCTGAAATTATAAGTAATTCAAAGCTTGACTTAAAACTTCAAAATTAAAGTTTAACAATGAGCTCTGGTTTACTTTTTTCAGTTTCTCCACTGATTTTGAGAAATAACTTTAATACCTTTGTATTTCAGCATGATTTTCAATAATTACAACACACTAAACTCCAAAAATGAAGTTTTGTGTTCTATATATGGAATAATTTGATTCAATATTTTCAATTGATTGTAACAAAAATGTAAATACTCACTAAAAAATATGTTCTACACTTTTATAATGTTAACTTAAATGTAGTCATTTAGATGTTCAAATCTTTGTTAAATTAAGTTGATAATGGCTAGCAAAAAGAAAGCACACATCCTCACTTGCTTAAGTATAATTTATATGTCACAAATTAAGGGAGTGTAATTATTCTGGACATGTGTGTCCATACATTTTGAAAACCCTATTGTGTATTGGTAAAATTTTATAATTTGTTTAGATCCAACCGTGAATTCCAAAGATATTTCTTTTTCATAGATTCTTATTTTGTAGAAATATTAATATTTTACAATTTTGCTCAACAAAAATTTATATGTATACAATCAACACCAAAAAAGTTACTTCATCTTCAGTGTTGAACTTTAAATATCTATTTATAAGAACATTCACAATAATAAGTTAATAAGCAATGATATAGATACCAATCAAAACAAGTTGAAATTAACTTACTAATTTCAGTTTGAATCATTTGATCAGATCTATTGAATGTGATATATTTGCAATAATGTGCAAAGTTCAACTACTAATGGAGGCAACATATGAAACAACTCATCTTGTACCTTTAATATGGTCATAAAGAACAAATTTAAAATAAGTGAAATTAATTTGAAGAACAATGATCTTTTCTACATCAATATTCATATTTCACAGTGACAAACTAAGTCTTCTACACTTATAGATGTTAAGTCATCGTCTACAGTACAGACTTTTTAAAATATTTACTAAATTTTGATGTAGATACTAATGCTTTGCTAGCAGATTTGTGTCTTCTGATTTTCATCTAATCAGGAATACTGCTATAGATAGCCCTCAGGGTTGGTAATAAATGTCAAGGTTTAGGCCAGTTCCACATTTATTATCAACTTTCTTTAGGAACTGAAACCTAGTACATAATGTTTACCTTTTTGTTGTTATTTTTGAAACATAAAATAATTTTAAAATAATAAATTAGCTATAAATCTATTTTACAGGATAAAATTTAAAATCCCTGTAGCAAAAACCCTCAAATTACTCTCTATATGTTCTACAGAAGGCCTGGTCAGTGTTCATTTAATGTATATATTTAATTTTCTGCCGATTGGTCACTTCTATAGATTCAGTATCAAGTAAGTATCAATATAGAAGGTAAAATCAATGGGACAATATTGATACTACCCCTTGAAGTACATTTACTCTGTCAGAAGATGTGTTTTTCTCAACAATATTCTGAAGTGAATCTAAAAAATGCATACCTGGGTCTGCATAGATGTTCCTAGTTTTAGGATCATCAATCTAAAATATGCAGTGTCAGTGGATATAGGTTCTCCATATTACACAAATCATTCTCAACTATCAACTTTGTGTAAGGAGAGAGGGCCCTTCAAATTTATATGTTTTTTTCTAATCAGAGCATTTTCTGTTTTTGGAAAAAAAAAACTGACTATACCATTAATCATTTAATGTTCTGTTCTCTTTTCTTTGACAATAGTATTTCATGGAAACATGATCTAGTTGGCAACATGAATGAAATTATCACAGAAAGCATTTTATCCCTCATTATCTGAAAGGTTTACAAAACACCTTTTCAAATAAATCATCCTTGTTTAGGCTTTGCTAATATTAATATATAATTTCTAATCAGTATTTTATCACTTTTCAAATGGCAATGCCGATTTATTTCTTAGCTGAAATGAATTCATACTTAAAATTCACAAAATAGATGATTCAAACTATGCTTAAGGAATTTAAATTTTTTATGTTATTTTAAATAGGTGATTAAATAGGTTAAATTTGGTGTGTAATTAACAATTAAATCAGAACTAAAATATAGTGGTATTGTACATCATATAAAAACATACATTTTCTTTTATAGAAGCTCACCATTAATTTTATATATAATTTTTTAATATCAAAGCACCACTCTAATATAGAATATATCTATGACATGAGATAATTTTAATATACACTTATGCTGTATATCTACCAACCCTCAGATACGTAATTGATACATATCTAAGTAGCACAGTTTAAATACTACTCCTGAATATGGTTTATAAATTGAAGTCAAATAAGTTGAATGGACATTCTAAAGTTCTCAGTATGTATGAAAACTATACTAAAACTACAAGATGAGAAATAAGAGATTTGGGGCTTCATTGGGACTTAAAATTTAGAGAATGAAATATTAACATATATGTTAACTAATTAATGCATATGGAATATCTCCATGTTGCACCAAAAAAAGAGAAACTCCTTTTTATGACACAAGAAGGCTTCATCTACTTAACATCTGAATGAGGGGAGAAAGATAAAGAAGAAGGGGAAGAGTATTTCAAGTCATGAGTTAAGGAAACAAGGAAATTCTAGAAGTTCAAAACAAGGAAATTCTAGGTCTTTTAAAAGAATATTATTTTTCTGTTTTCTTACTCAGAAACACATGGGAACAAAGGAGAGAACATGCTGTATGTATTTATTCAGCATCTACTGGGTAGTATCTACCACCACCTCCTCCCATTTTTTTTCTTTTTCTTGAGCATGTGAAGGGTATGATCATACTCTATTTTTAAAGATAGTTTTGGTATAAAAATTTCTTAGAGGCAGAGCTTGTGGATGACAACCAGGTAGAACAATAATCTCTAAGTGAAGTGATTAACAGCTGCGGAAAAATAATAAACAATATGAATTTTAGTAAACCCCTAACATAGAAGTGAAGAAGATCAAGCAAAATTGCAAATAATCTTTTATGCTGCTAAGACCACAAAAATGCTGAGATAGCATAGTTAAGTTCTTATTGATTTTGCATGTAATGAACCTTATAAATTGTGTACACAGATTATAAGCAAAAGCAGGAGAGGAACCAATGGTTTTATCATGGCAATGTAGTATGCAGTTACCAACAATGAGAGAAGAATTACAGAAAATCCATAAGCAAATTATGCTTAATAAAAGACTTAAGGACATGGACTACTAGTTCTAGAAATAAACAGGGCTAAAGAAAGTATGAAAATAAACCCTCAAATGAGGAACTGAGATAATCTATGAGGAATTAAGATTTTATGCTAACTTTCTCCTGCTCCTAACCTGTCTAAAAAGATTGACCTTCTTTTTAACCTATTTATTTTATTTTTAATTTTACACCCACATTTGCCTCCATATAATTAGACATTTGTTATTTTATTTGGAGAGTAAAACTGAATGCATGCCTAAGAAAGTAAATATCTCTTAGAACTAACAGGATAAGATCTTCTTAATCACCAAAAGGTTTACAGCCAGTGATTTCCTTTATATTCTTGGGTAAAACAAGAGCTTTGCCCTTTTAAACTCCATGGTAGTTAGCAGTAAAGCCTTTGAAAGCTTGTAAAAGTGCTAATTAAACTAATTATAACTTGACTGGTATACAAGTACTTCAAAGAATTGATTATGTGACACTCTGATTCTCCAAACAATCATTTATATATTTTTGTCCATCTGTTTCATAAGTCATTGTTTGTCACCTAAAGGACCTGTGAACTAGAGCAATGGTTCTCAGTGTCATACTGTTTCATACTATA
This sequence comes from Meles meles, assembly GCF_922984935.1. NCBI lineage: Eukaryota > Metazoa > Chordata > Mammalia > Carnivora > Mustelidae > Meles > Meles meles. Next base: position 160,549,827 of record NC_060067.1, read on the forward strand.
ATCATCACAGGGCCTTAGAAAATACAAATTTCAGACCTGTCCTAAATTAATTACATCAGAAATCAAGGGGATGATGGGGTGCCTTGGTGGCACAGCCAGCTAAGTGTCTGATTCTCTGATTCGGCTCAGGTCATGATCTCAGAGTTGTGAGATCAAGCCCTGTGTCAGGTTCTGTGCTCAGCAGAGTCTACTTAAGATTCTCTCTTCCTCTCTCTCTGTCCCTCACATGCATGCTCTCTGTCTTTCAAATAAATATATAAATCTAGGAAGGAAGGAAGGAAGGAAGGATGGAAGGAAGAAAGGAATAAAGGGGATGAGACCTGAAAACTGATATATTTTAAAAGTCTCCCCAGACAGTAATACTGTGTTATTAGGGTTCAGAACAGCTAAGACAGAAGCAGTACACAGATAATTTAAGAGTATGGTCAGTCTTTGGAATTAGACTGCATGAATTCAAATCCAAAGGCTGGTACCTGTTACTCTATAATCTTGGGCACATTACTTAGACTTTCTAAGCTTCAGGTTTGTTCACTTGGCTTGTCTTTAAATAGGATTAAGATAACTGTGAATATTAGACAAATTAATACATACAAGACATTTTTAAATATTTTCCATACATAGTAAGACCTTAGTAAATTGAGTGGAATGGTCACCGACAAACAGCTGACATGACAACAAGATACTCCAGAAATAAAATTGAGAAGCATTTCTTCCCATAACCATTATTGTTCTCAAACCAAAATCATTTTGTGAAGAAAAGGGCTCTTATTCAATAGCAACAAAAGGAATAGATTGGTAAAATGATAAGTTATGAGCCAAATTTAGTGTCTATATTTTTATATACTTAATGTAGAGAGAGCAGGGAGAGAGAGAGATCAACAATGTTAAACAGGAACCTAAACTTTTAGACTAAACTTTTAGAAGTAGAAGAAAAAGTACTGAATTTACCATCCTATTTGAAATACCATCCTATTTGAAATTTGAATAAAAAATTAGGTGAAACATATATAATAAAAACTCTAAAGACATTGGACATGAGGTAACAAAAGAGATGAATCCCTGAGAGATAGGAAACAAATCAAGCGACTCCTAGTATGGCTTCAGGTTATGGCCTAGACAAGTTTTCAGAATACAGTGCAGGGAGACATTACCCAGTGATAAGCTGGTAGGATGATTTATTGGTAGAAAGTCCAGGGAAAGTATAGTTGGCTAGAGTTTACAGGAAAGAATACCAGAGAAGAAAACTGCACATAGAAACTCCAAGTACATTCAGAAGGCACCCCTCAAATATAGAAGCAAGTACTTGTCAAAAAATATATGAAGAAATTTCCCTATGATGGGGAAAAAAAAAAAGGATCCAAAAGAATTACATGAAACAATAATTAGAGCTATGCAGGACCCAAAAAGGTAAAATTCATAATGTCCATCTTTCAATTAAAAATTACCAGGCTTAAAACTCAATAATTATATAAGAGTAATAAAACAGTAATTATAACTGAATTCCATATGAAGAAGCTGGAAGAAAATTTTATCATGTGAAGTAGAGGCATGAAAGATATATTTTAAAAGATACAAATTAAAATACTACAGAAAAATATTACTATATCTATGATAAAAATATACCAGATAATATTAATAACAAGACATTGCAGAAAAATTGTTTAGTAAACTTGAAGACGTAGAAATGGAAACTACACGAAATGTAATACAGAAAGAAAAAAGACAAAAAAAAATGAGCTGTAGGGAAGTGGAACAATTGTGATACAATTTGAACCAGCCTAGTGTAAGTATGATTACAGTCCTTGAAGAAGAGAGGTAAGAAGGAACAGAGAAAATATCAGAACATTTTTTACAAATTTGATGAAATTTATAAATCTACAAGTTTAAGAATATGACCAATCCTAAGTAAAATAAACATATGTAAGGCCAAGTCATTGTCCATCACAATGATATTGCTGAAACCAGTGATTAAAAAAAAATTTTTGAAGTACCAGAGTTAAAAAACAAAACAAAATTACTATAGAAGAAAAAGGTGAGAATTATAGCAGATTACTCTTAACAAATAATGTAAATCAGAAAACAATGGAACTTCATCTTAAAGAAAATGAAGTTTATTGTTGTAAGGTTCCTATACTCTATGTATTATAACACTTGAAGGAAGTCTACTAAAAGTCAGATATAGACACTATAAACCTTATATCAACCACTAAAAACAAATGAAGCAAAGCAAAACAAAAAACAAAGTTAATGATAATAAGCCCACAAAGGAAATAAAATGAATTTACCAAAAAAAAACTGAAAAGGAAGAAAAAGAAGTAAAGGGACAAAGAACCTATTTGGTAAATAGGAAAGAAATAACAATCCAGTAGATTTAAAGGCAAGAATAATCAACTTAAAATCATACAGAAAAATTATAGAACATCAAAATCTGTTCTTTGACATGATCATTAAAATTGATAAGCTTCTATCAACTCTGGCCAGTAACAAAAGGGGGAAAATACTGTCATTATTAAGAATGAGGACAGTGACATCAATAGAGCTTCTACAGATATTTAAAAGGTTATAAGACATTATCTTAAAAAATGCAAAAGGGACAAAATTTCTTTTAAAAATTACCAAGGGTCACCTGGGTGGCTCAGTCAGTTGAGTGTCCAACTCTTGATTTTGGCTCAGGGTCATGAAATTGAGTCCTACATCAGGCTCTACACTTAGTAAGTCTGAGATTCTCTTCGTCCCTTATCAATTATTATATAAAGAAAAAATAACCATTATTTTAGGAATATTTGAGAAAAGCATAATAATTCTACATAATCTTTTTCCAAAAAAGAAGAAATACTCTGCAATTTATTTGTTTATGTCAGCATTTCTAATAGCAACACTATGACCTTTATAAGAAAAGCTGGCTACTGACTTAACGAAATTCCTGTGAACTCTGATGTAAAAATTCTTAACAATATTTTAGGAAACATAATCAAATAATATATAAAAAGTTTTTTTTTTTCCTCTCCAGGGATTCAGGAATAATAACTGGAAAATCACTGTAATTCACAACATAACAGACAAGGAAAAGAAAAGCCATACGATTAAAACAATTGTGCAGACTACAAATTTGACAGAATCCGACATCCATTCCTACTTAAAAAAAAAAAAAATCAGTGAAGTAAGGTTAGTGAGATATTTCTCAGCTTGACTAAGTGATAAAGGACATGGATGAAATCCCAAAGCTAAAATTATACTTAATACTGAAAGAATGTATGCTTTCCTTTTACAATCAAAAATGAAACAAGTGTTGAATCTAATCATTTGTATTCAACATTTGACCTTCGATTCTCATTAGTGCAATAAGGCACTGGAAGAAATTAAGGTCACCAGATTGGAAAGGAGAGATAAAATTGTGCTTTTTGCATATGTGACCATCTTACATAGATAATCCTGTGGAATCTACAAAAGCTACTGGCATTAATAAGTGAGTTTAACATGGGGCACTTGGGTGGCTCAGTGGGTTAAAGCCTCTGCCTTCAGCTCAGATCATGATCCCAGGGTCCTGAGATCAAGTCCACAGCAGGCTCCCTGCGGAGGCTGCCTCCCTCCTCCCCTCTCTCTGCCTGCCTCTCAGCCTACTTGTGATCTCTAGCATATAAATAAAGAAATAAGTCTTTTAAAAAAATGTGAGTTTAACAAAGCTGCAAAATATAATATCAATATGTAGAAACAAATTGTATTTCTATATATTAGCAACCAATTTTTAGAACAACTTGACAATTCCTTCAAAAGTTAAATATACCACAAGGTAAGATGAAGCCATTCTAACCTCTATTTACCTAAGAGGTATAAAAGCAAATTTCCATACAAAAGCATATATATAAATTTTAAAGATTTTATTTGTTTGTTTGTTTGTTTGTTTGAATCAGAGTGTGTGTACAAGCTGGGGGAGTAGCAGAGGGAGGAGGAAAAGCAGACTCTCTACTGAGTGCAAAGATTAACTCCAGCTTTATCTAATAACCCAGAGATCATGACCTGAGAAGAAATCAGGAGTTGGACGCTTAACCAACTGGACCACCCAGGAACCCCTTACATATAAATTTTAATATCATTTCATATGTAATACCTCCAAACATCCAGGTTAATTATAATCATCATGCAAATGGTTATGAGGTAATTTAACATGTATAGTTTCCTAATATCTACATTTCTTTTTCCAGAATACCAAGAGATCTCCTAAAACAAAACAAAACCAAAAACCTCCTAAATATAAGACATACACAGACCCAGAGACACACATACATACAGACATACACACATTACACAGTCAAGCAAAACATACATATTTGTGCTTGTGACTATATTTCTAGGAGCTTATATCTCTATATACACATATTTAAATGTGTATATATAAAAATATTTCATATCTTAACTAATACATGTGAACAGATCTTCTATTTTACAGTAACCAGAACTTTCTGGTATGTTCCACTTCATAAATCAATATAGTAGTTCTAATAAATTTAACTGTTATATATTTCCCAATTATCTTAGTAAACAGGTATATTTCTAAAATCCTGAGTTTCAGAAACATTTTAAAATTTATTTGCCATTACTGTCTACCTAATATTTATATTATATGTAGTTATACTTCAATAATATAGAAATATTATTAAAATATGATACAAGTTACATAGAATCCTGATACCTCTTCAATATTTTCCCACTTTTCTGTACAGATTTTATCATTTACTCAAGAAACTTTGTTTATATTGTGTATATTAAATTTTACATAATTCAACTGTTTTTTAATAATAGTAAAATAAATGAAGTCTGTTGCCACTGAAAGGAACTTAGAGCTTATGTTTATAAATAATATGGAGCTGCAAAGGAAAATAAGTGTCAATTGTTAGATTCATTTTTCTCTCTATCTAAAAGGATAGGATGAGCTTAAGAAGTATGTTTTCCTTGATTGTGTAGGTTTTCTTGTTGTCATTTTTCACTCAGTAACTTTCTTTTAGAATTCTCCCTAAGCCTGATAGAACATTTTAACTTAAGAAGCTCAAGAAGAAATTATTGCTTTGTTGAAACACATATAAATTCTTGGGTTGAATCTAACCATAACTGTCCAATAAAAGAATGGTTCATCCTCTTAGAAATAACATTTGCCTTACTTGTTACTTAGGAGAGGAGTTTCATTTTTGGAAACATATTATCTGTTTATTTTGTCCTTCCTGATGATTATTTTTTTTCTTATCTTCATGTTTATTCAAGGTTTTTCTTACTATTAAGTGTTTACACTATGGTTTAAAAAAATGGAAAGTATATTATTTTAAGTTTCAGTGTAAATTTTGAGGCCATAAAATTATCCAAAATTCTGTTCAAGGAATGAACATGTACCTCCACTTTTTGCCCGAGTCTCTTCTTTGATTGGTTCTGAAGGCCCCAACAGAAAAAAAATTAACTGCACGTTGTAGTTGAGTGGCAGTTCACAGACATTATGTTTATTTTGGTATTTAGCTCATGGGAATTAATATTTTCAGTTTAGGTTAGTTGGATTCAGCATCTTAGTAGAGAACTCACATTTAGGTCTGTAATTCATTTTGAATTAATTTTTGTGTATGTGTAAGAAAGTCCAGTTCCTTTTTTTTTTTGCATGTTGCTATCCAGTGTTGCCAACATCATTTGTTGAGAAGACTGCCTTTTTCCAATTGGATATTCCTTCCTGCTCTGTCAAAGATTAAATGACTGTATCGTTGTGGGTTCATTACTGGATTTTCTGTTCTGTTCTATTGATCTGTGTGTCAATATTTATACCAGTATCATACTGTTTTAATTATTACAACTTGGTACTATTACTTTACCTCCTTTTCAATTTATATTTTTATAGGTTATATGTCCTCTTATAAGTTTCTAGTAATTATTATCTGTGGGTGGGAAGGTTAATTAATTAATTAATTTTTAATAAAATGCTACCTTGTTGGATTTTCTTACTGTTTACAGTACTTTTTAATTCCTTTTTCTTTTTTTTTTAAATTTTTCAGGCATACCACCATATTATTTTATACAGAGGCAGTTTTAAATATCCTTTCTCTTCTATAGCTATCTTGGAAAATTCTCCCCAAATAACAGAGTGTGTGCATTTTTTCCTTTTCCTCTCTTTAGAAAGAATATCCTATTTTCCCCATAAGATGTTGCTCTTTAGGGCCAACATGTGTAATACATAAACACTCTCATACACATGTATCAAATTAAGAAAGTATCTATTTAAACTTATTGGGTGTTTTTAGCATGAATACATATTATTTAAAATATGTTTCAGTATTAATGGGAATGAGCATTTTTGATGTGTTAATATAATAGATTTTAAATGTATTTTTACGTATCAAAAATGTATTTTTATATATAAAATAAAATAAATATATTGGGATTATCTGAATATTTGTGTAACTTCCCACTGAAACTATGTAGGACCGAACCTATTTTAAGATTTTCTTTTGCTAACTTTATCTATGTCTTTTTTGGAAGTGTTCAGGGATACAATATTTTCTTAATTCTTAAAGAGTTAATTTTTTAGTAGCCTTATTACAGGTAAGACTGGGTGACTATTCAATCCTTGACACATATTTCCTTTCCTTGAGCATTTTTGAGTATGGCTCCTCTGTTTTATTTCACTGAACCTTGTTAAAATATGTGACTGTATTTTTGTGGTAGCTCTTTTGAAAGTTTCTCTTTTTGTTCATTTGTTTACCTGGAGGCTCAGATATTATTACATATTAACAGTTTTGTGATAAAACTTTGTTTTGTTTTATCATGAAACTGTTAATATGTAATAATTTCTCAGATTATATTTTGGGTCTGAGTCTTTTGGGTGAATTTTTCCACTAGGTTGTGTTCTTTCAGGACTTTTCAAGATTTGTGTAATCCAAGGGTTGCTATCTCCTCAGCTTTCACTCCAAAAAGATGTGTTGATATGATGCCTGCTTATTCAGCAAGCAATGTTCCAGTGAAGTGTGCTACTTGGCCATCTTTTTTATCTCCAGACATAAGTGGACTTTGGAGATACCCAATGTTGCAATGATCCAGGGCACAACAGAGTCATAAATTCTAATCAGGTCAAATGAAGGAGTATAGTACAAAGGGCAGTGGCCTAGAATGTGTGATGGGACCCTGATACTAGAAGCACCTGAAAACCTCCATCTGAAAAAAGACAGCCGTAAGAATAAAGAACAGCCGAAATAGTAAGAAAAACATATTTCGTGTTACCTTATTATTGGAATCTACCATGACTTGGGCCTATAGATGAATTCTGGTTTGCTATGGGCAGCTTAAATGTCCCTGCATATGAAGGCTATGGGAATCTGTGCTAGAACAACAAATAGAAACAAGAGACTTACTGGAAGAGGTCTCTTCTAGATGGCTACCTAAGACATGATGACTATGCACAAACAGACCATTTTCCACATTTCATAAGGCACATGTGCTTGTGTTTTTGCCAGTTTATACACAAGTTCTCAAGTTCTTAGATAGTAGCCAGTGGGTCCCCTCTAGTCTTCTGAATTTCTTCAGAATATTTGGGGTGGTATATATAAGATGTTGGCTGGTGGTATGCTAGTACTTGTATTAAAATTTCTCTCCTTTTGATTATGACAAAACATTGAGCCCATTAAGTTAACTTCGACTAGTTTAAATGATAAAGCAAAATCAATTATCCTGTTAATATGTTTTATTTTCCCAAAGTGCATTCTTTGCACTTTCTGGCCCTGGCCCACAGTGACATTTTGCCAAAAGAAACACTTTAGCAAACTTGGTCTATAGTTTATCTCCATTCCTTCCCCACTGAGGTAAAGATCCTGTGAAATCGTCTTTATGTATGTGCCTTGGGCAAAATCAATTGATACAGAGGTACTGAGGGAAAAGAAAGAGGATCATCTAAGTGGCATTCACTAACTGTATTTATTTTTCCTGCCTTATTACTAAATATGCTACTGATCGAATATTCATTGATCAATCACATATAAAAATAAAATAGAAAAATTAACGACACCATGAATGAATGACACAATGAAAAATAACTGCCACTTTGTCTTAATAAAAGAATACAGAATCAGTGATGTTTAAATTAAAATCGAGGGTAAGTTTTTATGGTAGGCAGAATTATGGTCCCCAAAGATGTCCACATTTTAATCCCTGGAATTTGTGTATATGTTATCTTATTGATAAAGGGGAATTAAAATAGAAAATAGAAATACACTTGCTTATCAACTGGCCTTAAAATAGAGAGATTATCATGTACTCTCTAAGTAGGCACAGTGTAATCTCAAGTGTCCTTTAATGGAAGGGTAGAGCAGAAGGGAAATCAGAGTCAGAGAGAGATGTGACTATGAAAATAAAGCACAGAAAGATGCAACATTGCTGGCTTTGACAACGGAAGAAGGGGCCATTAGCCAAAGAACATGAGCAACCTCTAAAGCTGGAAAAGAAAAGGAAACAAATTTACTCTAAGAGCCTGCAGAAAGGAACACACCTTGCTAATAACTTGATTTAGCCCAGTAAGACAAGTGTTAGACTTGAAACCTACAGAATTGTAAAACAATAAATTTTTGTTGATGTAAGCACTAAATATGTGGTAATTTTTTCCAATAGCAATAGCGAATCAATGCAGTTATAAATACAGAATTAATATTAAATAAAGCCAAGGACTTTGGCAAATGACATTATCCTCTAGACTTAAATTATTTTAATCTACCCAGAGATGTTTCCTCCCAGAAAGCCATAGCTTGAATTTTATTCATAGATATCTTTAATCTCAGCTACAATTATTTAAAGGTAAAGCCAATGAAATTATCACTAATTTCTCTTTATGGTTTTGCTTGCTAAAGTTAGGAGTGCTATTTTAGGTAAATTAGAAATTTACCTTCAATTTATATAAAAACAAACTTTTTTTTAACAAACTTGCAAGACATAAAAATATGGCATCCTACTATACATGTGAGAAAATACAACATACACATTAAAACCCAGAGTTGAAATTTCATTTAGATTCGTCACAAGTAAATTACAGAACTTATGTAAGGAATTTAAATTATAACACTTATACTCTATTTTCAAATGTTGCTAAAACATTGAGGTGAAAATAACTTGAAAGTGTAACTTTTTTTCTCATTTAGAACAAGATCAAAGGGGGAAAAAGGCATAGTTTTCATTATCTAATCTTTTCACCAAGATCTCTAATTACTGGTAGGATAATGTTGAATGCAACAAATATTTCATTAATAGTACCTGAAATTTTAGTAAGTTGGACATTTTTCTCTCCATAAAACTCTACTTAAAAATACATATCAAAAGGATTAAGAATAACAAGAGTACACTGACTATGTGCAATTATGTGATGTTCTTTTTTAACTTCGACTAATTTAAAAGCTGCCATCAACAGTGTAGAATCGAGACATATTTTTTGTGTGTTTTATAGTCACAGAACATAGTGATTAGGATTACAAACTTTGGAATCATTTGGCCTTGTTTTAAAACCAGTCTTCTCCACTTTATGAGTAACTAACATTTCCATAAAACATCTCCAATTAATTTTCTTACGTGAATACTTCAGAATAGTGAGGTTCATGTAATATGACACTTGCTAAACACTTAGGAATGTACCAGGCACATAATAAGCCCACATAAATTAAAAATTATTACATTCTTATATTTTAACAATACCATTGCTTTAGGGCACCTGGGTGGCTCAGTGGGTTAAGCCTCTGCCTTCAGCTCAGGTCATGATCTCAGGATCCTAGGATCGAGCAACGCATCTGGCTCTCTGCTCAGCAGGGAGCCTGCTTCCCCTCTCTCTCTGCCTGCCTCTCTGTGTACTTATGATCTCTTTCTGCCAAATAAATTTAAAAAATCTTTAAAAAAACCCCAACAATACCATTGCTTTGTGCTAGCATGTTAAGTATATATCCATGCACATTTAGAAAATCACAAAGGTGTGCCATTAAAAAAATACAAATGGGAAATGATAAATCTGCTTTTAATGACGTGTGCAAAGTTGCCTTGAAGATATCTCTGAATTGAAGCTGTAAAACATTTTCAGTATTTTGTAAGTATACAGTGCTCTGTCACTCTGATTTTCTATGACTTGGAACTTCTGAAAGAACCAATGTAGTATATTAATGCAATGTAGTTTTTTTCCACTGTTTTTTGATCTTCCCAGTTCCTCACAGTCATAATTCACTTTGGTTTCCTGTGCTACATATCTTTATGTGACCTCTAATTTAACTTATCCATCTCTCAGTTTGTCTGTCCCATTGGTCCAAATTCTTTGGGTATAAACTATATCCCTCTTTTATTTTCAGTGTTAGTCAGTCTCTCTTCATAGGTGACTGTTAGTGGAAATATAGGGTTAATTTATATCACTCTTTCTTTTCAGTTGAAGGTTTTTAGTTTGCTCCCATTTCAGTACTCATTCTCACTATAATTTCAGTCCATGGAAACCAGGGGTTACCTTATTTATTCCAAATGTCAATTTCTACAATTCCCTAATAACTAAATGGGAATAATAAGAATCAGATACAGAGGATCTATCATCCTCAAAAAGGATACTACCCTAAGATTGTTTACATGTAAAAAGTTTGGAAATTCCTTAAAATCTTGTCAAAACAAACTGTGTTCAGATATTTGTTATTTATCTAAGAAAAACAGTTATCCCAATTATTCTTTTATCCACCCAATTCAGTGATAAAATTGAGCATTCTCAAAGTGCTTGACCTTGAAGCAAAGAATTACTTGTTGGATATAGAGATCAAGGAAGGTAATGACAATAGCAGCTTTCTCTTCATTGACTCTATCTCAGATGTCAGCACAGTATCATTTGGGCTTCCCTGTAGGAGGTGGGCATGCTTGATAGTAGGTATGATGTTAGTAACTTTTCTTTGACCATAATTTGTCTACCTGGAAACTTCATCATTGCTACCATCAGAAGTCCTCTTGAACTTCTAGGAAGATGGTGAAGTAGGATGGTCCTAAGCTTACTTTGTCCCATGAAAACACTTAGATAACAGCTACATCAGTGTATTCAACCCAGAATAAACCCACAGCGAAGCAGAACAAAGCTTCCACAGTTAGCTATACAGAGGAGGCCATATTAAAAATGGTATGAAGGGCAGAGACCCAGTTGGGAACAAAATTCCTAGGAAGACTAACCACAAGTGGGAGGAGCACCACAAACGTAATGAAGGAAGAGGAGCAGACCCCACAGTAGGCACCCCAGACACAGGAGACCTGGACTGAGAAGACAAGTCCCCATGACATTTGGCTTCGAAAACCAGCAGGGCTTAATTCAAGGTACTTTAAAAATCAGTGGATTCATGGTCTGGCAGAGCCGAAGGGCAATATGAAACAGTGTGGCCCTTAAAGAGATAGCATAACAAACAACCCCATGGAGATATAGCAGAAAAGCAGCAGTTTGAAAAGCACCTGGGGGTAAAAAAGCTTTACTTCTTAATTCCAGAACATATGCTAGAAAGGCAGGGATCTTTAATAGACTTCTCTAAGAACAAAAGAGCTGGAAGTCTCCATTTCTCTCTTCCCACCCTAGCCTCGATAGTCTGCAGGATACTTGCAGGAAACAGCTGGAACACTCTCTACCTACCTTGTTAACACAGCTTACACACTTCCTCTACATTATCCTATGGATCCATCCAACCAATCCACCCCATCCCACTGTCCCCACTGGCAGGAGTCCTTCCAATGTGACTCCTGCCTTGCTAACTGACCTTGCCACTCCAAAGTGACTTCTGCTCTGGGGAGAGGGGAAGATAACCACAGACTCACAGTACCAGGGGCCAAAGCATTTAACTAGCAGTGCAAAGAGACTGCCCTGATCAATGCATCTGCAGCTCTGGCAGGCACCTGGCCAGACTGCCAGTCTTGCCCACCAAAAAAAAGCCACTCAAGACATAAGGTGGGGAGAGTGCTCTGCAGTTCAGTGTTACTACAACCATGGCAAATGGGTGAAGGGCAGGCACCTGGTCTGACTGCTGATACCACCTAACCCTAAGTCTGCGATGGTCTCAGATTGGCCTCTGAACAACACAGGGATCAAACCAACTCCATAACGGGCAAAGCAGGCCATTGCAGATGACTGGATATAAGGCAAATGAGGATAAGCCAAAATAGGGAGGGCACACACAATCCACATAGGGGACACTTCTCCCTAAAGTGCGTGGTTCTGGTGAGCAGAAGACATTGTACTACTGGGCACTGTAGGGCCTCTTCTTCATAAGGCCACTACTTTCAAGATCAGGAGTCATAACCAACTTTACTAAAATCTAGAAACAAACACAGAGAACTTGACAAAATTAGGAGCAGAGGAATATGTCCCAAATGAAAAAAGAGGACAAAATCCCATGAAAAGTGGTAAAAGAAACATAAATAAGCAAAATGCCTGATAAACAACTCAAAACAATGGTCATAAGGATACTTACTGAACTTAACAAGGCTGGAGGATCATAGTGAGACCTTCAACAAAGATATATAAAACAAAAAACCAATCAGAAATGAAGAATGCAATAACTAAAATTTAAAATACACTACAGAGAATAGTAGTTTAGAGGAAGCAGAGTAACGATCAACAAGCTTAAGACAGATTAATGGAAAGTAACTTAGCTGAACAGCAAAATCCAAAAAAATAATAAAGAAAGAGAAATGTTAAGGGAACTCAGTGATATTATCAAGGATAATAACATTTGCAATATAGGGATCCCAGAAAGACAAGAAAGAGAAAAGGGTGCATAAAATTTATTTGAAGAAATAATAGCTGTAAACTTCCTGAATCTTGGGAGGAAAACAAATCCAGATCCAGGAGGCACAGAGAGCCCCCAACAAAATCAACCTATGACTAAGAGGTCCGTACCAAGACATATAATACTTAAAATGGCAAAAAGTAATAATAAAGAGATAATTTTAAAAGCAGAGAGAGAGAGAGAGAGAGAGAAAAGGTATATACAAACAAGGAAAATGCCATAAGGCAATCAGATGGTTTTTCAGCAGGTAATTTACCAGCCAGAAGACTGGTATGTTGTATTCAAAGTGCTGAAAGGAAAAAATGTGCAACCAAGATTATTCTATCTGGCAAGGCTATCTTTCAAATTAGAAAGAGAGATAAAGAGTTTTCCAGACAAACAGAAGTTATGGGAGTTTATCACCACTAAACTGGCCTTACAAGAAACATTAAAGGGAATTCTCTGAGTGAAAAGAAAACACCATAGTCAAGAGTAAGAACATTAAGAAAGGAAAAAATTTCAAAGTTATATACAAACATAATAAAAAATAGTAGATTAATCAGTGCTATATATGCATATATACTGTTATATGCCTAAGATTTAAATATGAAACTAATGATAACCAAAAATAAAAAACCTGTAATATATATGACAAAAATAAAGATAGAGGAATCCAAGCACATCACTAAAGAAAGCCATAAAAACACAGGCAATGAGAACAAGAGAAGAAAGAAACACAGAAGAACTACAAAAATAACTGTCAAAAAAGTAACAAAATGCCAATTAGTATATACTTATCAATAATAATTACTTTGAATGTAAATGAACTGAATGCTCCAATCAAAAGACATAGGGTGACTGAGTGGATAAAAAAGCAAGATCCAATTATATGCTGCCTATAAGAGATTCACTTCAGACCTAAAGACACATGTAGAATGAAAGTGAAGGGTTAGGCCACAATTAAGTCTCAGTAAATTCAGAAATATTGAAATGCATCTTTCCCAACAACAATGGTATAAAACTAGAAGTCAATCACAGTAAAAAATCTTAAAAGAACAGATATATGGGGGTGCCTGGGTGGCTCAGCAGGTTAAAGCTTCTGCCTTCGGCTTAGGTCATGATCCCAGGGTCCTGGGATCGAGCCCCAAATCCGGCTCTTTGCTCAGCAGGGAGCTTCCTCTCTCTCTGCCTGCTTCTGTGCCTATTTGTGATGTCTGTCTGTCAAATAAATAAATAAAATTTAAAAAAAAAAGAACACATATATGGAGGCTAAATAATATGCTACTAAGTAATGAATAGGGCCAACCAAAAAATTGAAGGGGAAATTAAAAAATCCATGGAGATAATGAGCACTGGATATTGTAAGTGATGAATCACTAAATTACCTGAAACTAATCACCTGAAATTAGTATTACACTGTATGTTAACTAACTGGAAATTAAATAAAACTTGATAAAAAGAAAATAATACATGAAAATGGAAACACAATGGTCCAAAACCTTTGAGATGCAACAAAAGCTGTTCCAAGTGGAACGATTATAGCAGTACAAACCTACATCAAGAAGATAGAAAAATCTCAAATAAAAAAGGTAACATTACATCTAAAGGATCTAGAAAAGGAAGAACACAGTCCAAAACAGAGGAAAGAAGGAAATAATAAACATCAGAGCAGAAAAAAGTGAAATAGAAACTAAAAAAATATAACATGTAAATGAAATAAGGAGCTAGTTCTTTGAAAAGATCAACTAAATAAATAAACCTTTAGCCAGACTCATGAAAAAAAAAAAATGAGGATAGAAATAAAATCAGAAATGTAGGAAGAGAAATAACAACTGATACCACAGAAATACAAAGGATTAAGAGAACACTATGAAAAATTAATATACATAAATCTGTTGCATTTTTATACACTAATAATGATGTAGCAGAAGCAGAAATTAGGAAAACAATCCCATTACAAAAAAATTACAAAAAAAAATACAATACCTAGGAATAAACTTAATCAAGGAGGTGAAAGATCTATACTATAAAAAGTATAAAAACATTGAAAACTATTAAACATTGATAAAAAAATTGAAGATATGCAAACAACTGAAAATTTATTTCATGTTCATGTTATTGTTCAGCCATAAAAAAGAACAAGATCTTGCTATTTTCAATGACATGGCTGGAGCTAATGTATTATGCTAAGTGAAATAAGTCACTCAGAGTAAGACAAATAACATCTGATTTTAATAGGTAGAATTTAAGAAACAAAACAAACAAGCAAAAGGAAAAAAAAAGAGAGAGAGAGAGAGAAAGGCAAACCAAGAAACACTCTCTTAACTATAGAGAACAAAGTGTTGGTTACCAAAGGGGAGGTAGGTAGAGACGATGGGGGGAAATAGGTGATAGGGATTAAGGAGTGCACTTGTTGTGATTAGTGCCAAGGGTTGTATAGAAGTATTGAATCACTTCAACATATGGTACACTTGAAACTAATATTATACTGTATGTTAACTAACTGGAATTTAGGTAAAAACGTAAATAACATAAAATAATTTATTCCAAAATGAGGGAAAAAAAAGTGTTTCCATGCTCATGGATTGGAAAAACTAATATTGTTAAAATGTCCAAACTACCCAAAGCAATCTATAGATTTAATGCAATCCCTATGAAAATACCAAGAATATTTTTCACAGAACTCAAACAAATAACCCTAAAGTTTGTATGGAAACACAAAAGACTTTAAATAGCCAAAGAAATATTGAAAATAACAAAGCTGGAGGTATCACAATCCCACATTTTAAAATACACTACAATCCTGCAAGAATCAAAACAGTGTGGAACTGGCACAACAATAGATACATCCATCAATCAACAGAACAGAAGAAAGAGTGTGGAAAACCCATGCCTTTATTGTCAATTAATCTATGACAAAGAAAGCAAGAATATATAATGGGTCTCTTCAACAAATGGTGTTGAGAAAACTGGACAGCAGCATGCAAAAGAATTAAACTAGACCACTTTCTTATACCACACACACACAAACACACACACAAAACCTTGAAATGGATTAAAGACTTACATGTGATAACTAAAACCATACAATTACTAGAAGAAAACATAGGCAGTAATTTCTTTGATACCTATAGAAATAATCCTATAAATATGTGTCCTCTTGTAAGGGAGACAAAAGCAATATTAAACTATTGGGACTACACCAAAAAAAAAAAAAAAAAAAGCTTAGGCACAGCGAAGACACTATCTAAAAAACAAAAAAGCAACCGACTGAATGGCAGAACTTATTTACAAATGGTCTATCCAACATGCATAAAGAACTTACACAACTCACACACACACACACACACACACACATACACATGCACACACCAAGTAATCTAAAAAATGGGCAGAGGACATAAATAAACATTTTTCCATAAAAGACATACAGATAGCTAACATATACATGAAAAGATGTTCAATATCATTAATCATCAGAGAAATGCAAATCAAAAATACCATCAGATATCCCCTCACACCTACCAGAATGCCCAGAATCAAAACCACAAGAAACAACTGTTGGCAAAGATGCGGAGTAAAAGGAACCCTTACACACTGTTGGTGGGAATGCAAAGTAGCCACAGTGAAAAACAGTATGAAGGTTAGTAAAAAATAAAAAAAAAAATACAGAATTACTATAAGATCCAGTAACCCAACTACTGGGTATTTACTCAAAGAAAATGAAAATGCTAATTCAAAAAGCTATATGCAACTCTATGTTTATTGCAGCATTATTTACAATAGCAAAGATAGAGAAGCAACCCAGGTATCCATCCATTGATGAATGGATAAAGAAGATGTGGTTTATATATACAATGGAATGTTAGTTAGCCATGTAGAAGAATGAAATCTTGCCATTTGTAATACCATGGATGGATCTTTAGGTCCTCGTCTAGGTCTAAGGTATAATAATAAGGTATAAAGTAAAATAAGTCAGCCAGAGAAAGACAAATACCATATAATTTCATTCACGTGTGGAATTTAACAAACAAAACAAATGAGCAAAGAAAAAAACAGACAAAAAAGAGATTGTTAAAGATGGAGAACAAACTGGTGGATGCTGAAGGGTAGGGGAATGGGTGAAATAGATGAAAGGTATTAAGGTTACACTTATAATAAGCACTGAGTAATGTATAGAATTGTTGAATCATTATATTGTACACCTGAAATTAATAAAATGGTGTATGTCAACTACACTTGAATTAAAAAAAAAAAAAAGTCTTGTTGAGCCTTTGGAGACATCCAAACAGCAAAGTGTAATGAACTGCACTGGCTTTGGGCAAAGCATATTTAAATCCTCTAATAATACTTTTCGCCTTTATCTCCAATCACTGGAAGCTTCTAAAAGCTAACGACTATTAGGAACCATCTCAATGTAAGTTTTAATCTATTTTTTATACACAGTAAACAGCATCTTTTCAAAGATCCTAATGTGTAGCCAGGGTTGAAAACCACTGCTCTAGAATTTTACCTATCCAAATACCATATAGTTTCATAAAAATGCAGAATTTGAGATACTTCCTCAGACTGAGTGAATCTGAAGCTCCATTTTAAGAGGCTCTCAAATAATTTATACACCAAATAACATTTGAAAAGCCCGTCTACGGAGCAAATGTTTGCCAATTCTTTCTTTAAAGGGACAGAGAAGGAATATCTTAGGCCTTATGGGTTATGCAATCTCTGTCATAACCTCTCCACACTGTCATTATAGAAAAAGCAGTCACAGACAACATATAAGTGACCAAGGGGAGGGGGTGCTGTGTTCCCATAAAACTTTATTCATAGACACTGACATTTAAGTTTCCTACAGATTTCATGAATCAGGAACTATTATTCTTCTATTTACTTTTTTTCAATTTTTTAAAAAAAATGTAAAAACCATTCTTACCTAGGTTGTACATGAGTAAGCGGCAGGCCAGATTTGCCTGCATGCCCCAGCCACACCCTACTCTAGAAGCTAGATTAGACTACCATATTTATGTCTTGAAGATTGCCAAAATAATTGCCCTTGTTTTTCTTCTTAAAGGAGTATTTCACGTGAAACTGATTTCCCACCAGTTAGCCCATCAAAGATGGAGTAGCCAACACAGGTTGGGTTGGTTATAGTAGTTTCTTGGAAGAAAACATCATTCTCAATATTACATCATGTTTGTAGGATTTGGGCAACTGTGAGTCAGTGACTAAGGGCTGGGTCACCTTTGGGAAACTGACAAATCAAATTTCCAGGCCAGCAAACATGATGACTTAATCTGGCAATGTGAGATCTACCCTAGCATACTGTCCCCAGCTTAAGGACTGGGCTCAGCCAGCTGACATCCATGCAAGTACTGTTTACTAAACACTGTATGTACTGAATGACGAGTCTGCCAAGAACTCTATTGGTTATCCCCAAAAGGTATTCTTGTCTGTGACAACAGTAATAGTACTTGAACCATTTGAACCATACTACATTTTTAATGTACCTAAATCCACACAAAGTAACTCTGCACATGAAGTACTATTTCTCTTCTTTTTAATTTTTAATACAGAAAAAACAATTTTTCAAAATTTAACCTCAAATGTAAGTGAAAACTTTCTGCATTTCTTTCATAAAATGTAAACCAAAGAGTTTAAGTGTATTCCAAACAACAGAATCAAAAAGATTAATAAAAGCATTAAGCAGACAGGATTTAAGATTTCTAATAAATGGATAAATGAAATTCTGAAAAGTAAAAACAAAAAAATTAAATGTATTTAATTTGAAATAAATCCTGATTGAAAGCAATAAAATATATTCATATCATATGAATTAAAGATTCATGAAAAGCCAAGTCCTCTAAAAAGATAACGTGATTAAATGGATTTTAGAAGAGATTAGAATAATAGTTACCTAGCAAGTTTATTCCTTTTCTCCAGAAATAGTTATTTAATACTTAGTAAGTACCAAGGATTATGCCAGATTTAGAGCATATAATGCCCCTCTTGCTTTGAAGTTTGTAATTAATAGGAAATAGAGATCAGAAAACCAGTGAAGAGGAGCATTGTAATTTACATTATGACGGACAGAAGTTCTATAAATGCAAGATCACATAGGAGCAGTAAATAGCACACACAAGGCAATATAACACATTTTTATTCGGTATATCCCATGTTATTTGTTGTTCTTTCTTAATATTAGAGGTTTGCTACTCAAATTAATAATCTTGAAATATAGAAAACATTATTATTTAAAGAACTAAAAAATATTATCGTAACTTGTATAATGTCACAACTTCTTCCTCTCTCACCCATAACCTAAAAGGCTAAATGCTGTAACATTCCCATATACTTGATTCTCTTTTTGTAAAAATTCTAGTTGGTTCAATTCAAAGATAATTTTGCCAGAACACTTGTTGATAAAACTGACATGGCTGGTTTTTTTTTTTTTTAAGATTTTCTTTATTTTAGAGATAAATAGAGTGTTGGGGGAGAAGCAGAGGGAGAGGGACAAGCAGACTCTACACTGAGCATGAAGTGATCCAGGGCTTGATCCCACAATGCTGAGATCATGACCTGAGCAGAAATCAAGAGTCCCACGTTTAACTGACTGAACTACTCAGGCACCCCAATGTATGTAGCTGATTTCTTTACTGGAAATAAAACTGGCAGTCAGGAAATTCCATTTTTAGTTCACCACTGAGTTGTTTTCTATCTTTGTTGAGTACATATATCATGACCCTTTTCCATGTCAAAATATGTGATCCATTTTTTTTTAAAGATTTTATTTATTTGACAGAGATGACAAACAGGCAGAGAGGCAGGGAGAGAGAGAGGGGGGAAGCAGGCTCCCTGCTGAGCAGAGAGCCGGATGCGGGGCTCGATCCCAGGACCCTGGGATCATGACCTGAGCTGAAGGCAGAGGCTTTAACCCACTGAGCCACCCAGGCACCCCTGTGATCTATTTTTTAATGTTATTTGCACATTCATGTATAGATGTTTTGTTTTCCAGTATTATAGAGTTTGGTACTATAATGGCATAACCAATAGGGTTTAAGAAGGCATGACCATGACTTTAAACTTATGATGCCAATGACAGAATAATTTAAGACTATCAAGGTGATGGGGTACTCCAGTGGCTTAGTCAGTTAAGGATTCAACTCTTGATTTTGATTCAGGTCATGATCTCAGGGTTAAGATCGAGCCCCTTAATGAGCCCCATATGGGACTCTGTGCTCAGTGGAAAGGTCTGCTTAATAGTCTCTCTCTCTCCCTCTCCCTCCCCCCAAAAAAGAAATAAATAAAATATTTTTGTAAAAAACTATGGAGGTGATAAAAATATAGGTAGCTTATGATGTAATATGCTGGGAAATTTACCTACTCTGTTGTCAAGACCCTCAGCTTCAAAATAAACTGTTCATCTAATATTTAATAAAAATGCTAAAATTTACAAACTTTCAGCATAAAATAAATTCCAATAAAGTATAATTTTATTCATTTGCTTATTGTTTTGATATGTATTAGACTTCTCAGTTATCTTAATCTGATTTCTCATCCAGTGCCTACCTTCAAATTATTCTTTCACTAATCACAAATAACACCTCCCAGGGGAACTGTTATGGACTCCATTTACTCTATAACAAGGTAAAGGATCTTTGGCTTTGTCTTCTTGCCCCCAACTCAATCTCTAGCATGCTAACTTTCCTGAACTTTACAATGAGATTTTGGTTATATGCTTAGATTTGTAAAAGGAAAGTCCAGATTGGATACTAATGGCAATTGGTGTGTGGTGGTGTGTGTGTGTGTGTGTGTTTTCAATACAAATTGGGATTCCTGTTCACTTAATAGTGAATATAGATGTTGACTATAAGAGCCTGAAGTCTGTATGAAGAAGAAGATACAGGGATTAAGCAATCTGTTTGGTTTTCCTCAGGATGTAGCTCCTCCCTCCTGCCTGAGGGCCACTTGTAATTGTGGCACTATCCTGTTTCTCATGGCCCATCTCCAGCTGTGAATGTCCAAGTCAAAGCACTGCCCTCCTGGTTGTTCCCATGAGATGGAAGATCCATGGTCTATGGACAGGTATGGTGGAACAGCAGCAGCAGGTGGAGGAAACAGGAGACAAGTGGAAACACTGAGTTACTTCTGCCTCTGTCACAGAAGCGTTCACAGTGTTTGCTCAGGGAGTCTTGAGCTGCAGGCAGTTAGTTTAATTTTTAAAATGACAAAAGACATTAAATCTGTAGAAGCTCCAAAAAAAAAAAAAAAGGGAAAATAAAGCTACGAATTTCCTTTGTTTCGTAGTTTACTAGATACATTCTAATAAATTCATCTAGTGACCCAATAGCTCTTAAAGAGAGAGTTTACATTTGGTATTAAACAAACACAAATATATTATGGAAACACACAAATAGGATTAACAATACTCAAATGTCAAAAAGGTGAAGAATAACTGATGTAATTTCCTTATAAATCCCCTGTCAATGGACGGATGATTTATAGATCAGTATGAGCACTGTAAATTAGGAAGAAAGAATAAAATTCTCACTTTTTGCAACTATAAATATCTTAACAAAATATGTGAGACTACAATTCTCATTCAAAACCTAATTTTACATTTGTCTTATTTTAACCTACTCTGTGGGAATCGCAGGGAGCACCCAGTCAATCCAACTTAAACACTGCTAGATTTGGTCTGATATTGCAATTTAAATTGATTATAAGCCTGAAGTACAGCAGAAATATGGATTAATTCATCCTGCCTTACTAGTGGCCAAATTATATTAAAATATTGCTTGGTTAAATTATATTAAACCATTATTTCCAGTATTTCCTATGTGTTCAATCTATGTGTACTCTTCTGAATTTGAATGGGGACTAACTCAGCTAATTATACATCTTTATAAAAACAGGGAGGTGGATTTTCTATATAGATATTCCAAGTTTCTATTAAAGAAACATATATTCAGTAGCCAAGGAATTTATACCAATAACCAAGGGAGCAAGAGCCATTAGTGTGCTCTTATTAGAACAATTTGACTAAAACTTAACCAGGACCTTAGATTTCCATAGCAAATTGCTCCCTGATGTAAGCTCCACAGGAATACAGTAAAGTAAAAATTCTCTTACAGATCCAAGATAGATTGGAACTATTAAAACCACATAAAACTGAAAATTTTTTCCAAAGTTAGGAAAATGAAGCCCCAAACAGCACCCATTTCTAGATGACACGTGAATTTTTATTTCATCAGCCTTTGCAGTGTTCAAATGGTTAGTGAGGGACACGTTTGGTTGTAAGGTGACGGTTTGAATAGTGCAAACTTTGCAAACTAGAAACCAAGTCCTCATAGCACCCACTCCATATGGTCATAAATGAGAATGGGAAAGTATGTTTATAACGTTACCTTGAAATTATAGGACTTTATATTTGCAGAATGCGACCCTATCTAAACCATGTAACACCCCTGTGAGATAGGCAAGTACTATTGTCTCTTTGCAGAGAAAAAAGATGTTCCACAGATGTTAAGTGACTTGCCAGAAGCCATAGTGCATTACAGCTGCCACGCTGGGCTCAGCCCATGAAAGCTTTTGATTCTCAGAATGTGCTCAGAATCTACTGGCAGCAGAATCAAGACAGGAGTTGTGCAACTATAACATCTTTCTTTTTTGTGTTTACATTTAAAGGCAGTTTTTTAGGTGATTTCTATTAGCCAATAATACTAAGAACAAATGTAGAAAGAGTGGGATATTTCTCAAAGAAAAAAATTCCTTGCAATATAGAAAGTATCCAAGGCACACTTGTATGGCATAGCTTGATACTAAACACTACACGATAATGCTTTTCTAGTCATCAAATGCTGTTTAACAGAGCATGCCAAAACTTACTGGCTTAAAACAACTATTTCATTATTTTACAGTTTCTGTGTGTCACCAATTGAAGATGGACAGGGCTGAAGAGTGCTGGTTCAGGGTCTCGCATGTAGCTGCATTCTTACAGTGGCTGGAGCTAGAATAGCTGAGAACTGGCCAAACATTTGTCTTGCTTCATGTGGTCACAGGGCTTCTCCATGGTGTCCACATGGATTCTTCAGCATAGTGGCCTTGGAGTAGTCAGAATCCTTACATGGTGGCTCAAGACTCCAAAAAGAGCATTCCAGTAAGCAAGGCACAAGTTGCATTGCTTTTTCTAACCTACCCTCAGAAGTCACATAGTGTCACTTCTGCCACTTTATGGTAGTTACAAGTGAGTCACAATCCATGTCCCAGCCCTCACCACCATTCAGGTGGAGGCACATATACAAGGGTTGGTGGGAGGAAGGCCAAGGTCCTATTGTTAAAAGAGTCTGTAGGATAAAAGATATGTTGCAACCATACTGTAAAATAAAAACTACCACATCTTACAGAAAAGCAAGTGTCTTTTGTAAATGATGACAGAAAGGATTGAGGGAGTTTCATGGGTACATTATATCCATGCTCCACTGACAAGGCACACAGATAAGTGGAGAATCTTGATCTTATGAAAGCCTATGAGGATTCCTATTCTTAAACTATTCCTATTCCTAAACTTCCCAGTTGATGTGACTGTGCCAAGATGAAGGAGATGCTACATTCTTCTGTGAAGATAATAGTTCAAAGGGGATTGTTGTGTGGGGCAGGGGGAAAGGGTTAAAAGCTATAGGAAATGGTACATTGGCTTAGGTTTAGCACTGATGATATTTACTTTGCAACAAAACGTATGTTTAAAATGCAGAGAGGAAAAAAACAAAAGCAAAATAGTCTTTCCCCGCTCCACCTATGGAAGGGTTACAATATATATTTATAAGATATTCCACTGGGTATGAATTTCTGAATATAACCTACTATAAACTATATTTTCCTAGGTCTCTATAACTTTGTCATATATGGGAAAATTCAACTGAGTAGTCCTTCTATTCCTTAAAACTACCAGTTATTTGAAAGGCATATAAAATTTTATAATAGTACCTAGCAATTAGTAAGCACAAAGAAAGTGTTAGTTTCTATTTTTATATCCCCATCACCATCACTCCTTGAAACTTCATTGATCCCTCAGTGCAAGACAGGTATTCCCATGATGTGCACCCATTGTGTTCCACACATTGTCACTTATTAAAATTGTTTGCTTTTTTCTTCTGCTACCCTGTCACCTTTGTGAAAATAAGGGCAGTATCTTCCTTATCTTTATTTTATTCCTAACGCATATATGGCGCTTTTCAAATAGTTTAGTGCAAATATGCATCTTTTTCTAATCTTCAAAGCATTAATGATTATGCTTTAAAATAATATTAAGAATCATAGTGTATTAATGTAGGCTCCCTATTAATAAGACAAAAAGCATTTCATCTATATGTTGAGGTTATACATAAATTGCAAAGGCTGACTCTGGAGAAATGATCTATAATAAACGTGATTTATGAAACATCTCACCTGATGTTGGTAAAATATGAATGTTCAATGTTTTAGTTACCTGAACTCTATAGAGGATTTATATGACTACTAAAATGGCTTAAATAACCTTTTAGTTTTTCAAGTCATAAAAACACATGCTGTCCCTACAAATATAAATTATATAAATTTACTGTGATTCTGTGGGACAACAATCTTTTCAGGTCACTCCACTCATAATTACAACTAATTAAAATGTGCCAAAGAAAGGATAGAAATTTATCACTGCTCATTAAACCTGTAAAGACTGTGTTAATTAGATGTCAGGCTCAGTAACTCACATAAATGTTTGCTGCCAGTCTAATTTTAGAGAAAAAGGAAAGTGAACTTCAGAATATTCTAGATGGGAGTCTAAAGTTTTTAAAAATCAGTAGCTTTAGAGAGAAAACAAGTTTATAGCTTCTTTATGGATATCATCATCATCAGCCATTAGTCTAAACAAATGGATTAAGTTAGTGTGATGTTTGTTGACTTTTAACTGATTTAAGTTTATAGTAACCCATAGGCAGGGCAATGAACAACCATGGCTCGTTTGCAATTTTTTAAAACTTTATGTTTATTAAACATATTATCCTTTCTTAAATGAAGCAAAATATTTTTAGGGTAATTGTATTTAGAAAGACGGATGTTTTAATTTAAAAATGTTTTCTATGCAATACATAGGTTACATTTTATATAGGACTCAATGCCAAATTCTTCTATAAAGAGCATGCTTTGAATGAATATGAAAGAATTACATGAGAAAAGTAGAGGAAACTTGCTGGAAAATCAGGACTTGGGGGTAGACAACGAGGCTATAAAATGATAATGTGCAAAGTATAAAAGTTCCTTCCTGTTACCTAAAAGAACAGGTGTAAGGAGTATACTATTATGTGCAGGTCATGGAAGAACTCTAGAACTGTGGATGTTTCAGGATTGGGACAGAAATAATTGTCAATTTTTAGAATGCTAATGAAACATTGCAATTCTGACTTCTTAGATCCAAATACCTCACATATTCTATCTGAATTCCCTGGCCTTTTGTCTTATGTCTTATCACCTTATGTCTTAAACAATTTAAAAACTCTTTGCTACTACTTCAATAGAAAAGTTAACAACAGGATGTTTATGTAATCATTTTATTGACTTTACATTTTTGTTTTTTTTTTAAGTGGGCTCCATACCCATCATGGAGTCCAAATACAGGCCCTGAACTCACAAACCTTAGATCAGTATCTGAGCTGAGATCAAGGAGGGTATGTGTTGTAATAAGCAATGGGTATTGTATAAGACTGATGAATCACAGACCTGTACCCCTGAAACAAATAATACATTATATATTATTTAAAAAATAAAATATATTTTTTAAAAATAAAATTTTATATATATATATGTTTAAAAAAAAAGAGAGAGAGAGAGATGCCTAACCAACTGAGCTATCCAGGTGCCCCTGATTTGTTTTAAAAGAGCCTTTGTGTATGCTGTTGCTGGCAGGGGAAGCAAGTCATCACATCACACTTACAAAAAATTAGTCTAAATTCCCTCTAAAAATAAATCCAAGAAGACCGAATTCTGGAATTCCAGGATTTTCATACCCTTGAATTTGGTAGAACTGAATGAACACTAGACTTTTTAATATTCTACTTTTATTTTTATTTTTTTAAGAGAGATTCAGTGAGCCCTGCATGCAAATGAGGAGGGTGCTGAGAGAGAGGAAGAAAGAGAATCCTAAGCAGGCTCCATATTCAGCAGAGCCCTATGTGGGGCTGGATCTCACAATCCGCAGATCATGACCCGAGCTGAAATCAAGAGCTGGACACTTAACAGACTGAGCCACCCATGTGCCTTAGAATTTTCATATTTTAAGCAAGTATAAGACCTATTTTTTCAGTACCAGTTTTGTACTGAAAGGTAGCAGAATATGACACCCTTAAGTATGTAGACCTAGGATATTAACTATTTTGAGCTAAAGGCACTTGAGATACAGCAGCTATAAAAAGAACAATCTAATCTCCCCAACTGGGCATAAATGGGGGTAGCATGTTCTGGTACTCTTCAGTACCATCTGTGTAGTCACTTTCCCATAGCATAGGGAACACTATCAAGTATGAGATCATTTAAGTATGTAAATATGAGCTTATATGCAGAATTCCATGTTACTCAGCAGGAATATAGTTTGCAGGATATTTATTTCAGTATGGCCCATACAGCTGAATTTCATAACCTATGTTTAGTATATTTTTCATCAATTTGGGTGATGCAGATATAGATATTATATGAAGATTTGTTTATCTTGATTTTTTTCTTATGTGTTTATCTAATTTAAATACACTTGTTTCAAAATGATGACTTTAGTTCACTTGATTATCTCACATAATAATTACTCTTTAAAAATGTCTCAAGTAGGGGCACCTGGATGGCTCAGTGGGTTGAGCCTCTGCGTTCAGCTCAGGTCATGATCTCGGGGTCCTGGGATCGAGCCCCACATAAGGCTTTCTGCTCAGTGGGGAGTCTGCTTCCCCCTCTCTCTGCCTGCTGTTCTGCCTACTTGTGATCTCTCTCACTCTGTCAAATAAATAAATAAAATCTTTTAAAAAAATTAAAAGAGTAAAAATGTCTCAAGTATATATTATGATTTAAGAACCAATTAGTTCTCCTTCATTTTAAAACCAACCATCTCTTGGGGCACCTGGGTGGCTCAGTGGATTAAGTCTCTGCCTTTGGCTCCCGTCATGATCTCAGGGTCCTGGGATCGAGCCCCACATCGGGTTTTCTGCTCAGCAGGGAGCCTGCTTCCCCACTCTCTCTCTCTGCCTACCTCTCTACCTACTTGTGATCTCTCTTTATCAAATAAATAATAAAATAAACGAATCTTAAAAAAAAATCTTTTGAAATGATAGTTTCTTTAAGACAAACAAAAGACAAAAGAGGTATTAACTGACAGCCATGGGACTTTTTTCTCATTTAATAACTTCCAACAGCAGTAAATAGTCATCTAAATCTTCCTTTATTCCAGAAGCATAGCCATGTTTGTGGTTTTCTGATCTGATACTGTCCTTGTAGAGGACACAGTGACATTCCTGATGATATATTCAATTGACCCCTGAATAATCACAAACTTAAAGTCACTTTATATGTCAGCATTATTTAATGCTGCAATAGTACTTTCTTCATAAAATGTTCTCTTAGCTAAACAACATCATCCTCTCTGTATGCTCTTCCTTGACCATTTTCTCCCAGTCTCAATTGCAGATTTCACATATACCCTCCCTCATGTTCGGATGTCCCAAGATTTAGTATGAGGCATTTCTCTCTTAAGATGTCTACCCAGATGGTCCCATTATTTCCCATGGTTTTAATGGTCTATCTTCCTGGTGAATTCCCAATATAGACCTCATTAACAACCCAGATTAACTTGAGTATTTCAGAGCAACATATTCCAAGTGAAACCCATGTGACCACACTCCCGTCTTACCCTATTTCTATAGATGGTACAATTCACCAAGTTGCTTAATCCCTAAACTTAAGCATTACCTTAGATTATTAGTTCCCTTATTATCCATAATATGAACCTTACCCTCAGAATATATACCAAATATTCTATACATATCTCCCCATATGGACTTCTACCTCTCTAATCCAAAACATCATTATTTCCCTAGATTATTGGAATACTTACTATTTTCAATCATTTCTGCACATAGGAAAAAATAAGACAAAAATATTTTAACACAAGTATTTTCTGGAAATATAAAAACTAAGGAGGCAGTAAAATGATGGGGGATTTGCCAGGGGTTAGTAAGGAGGAAGAGATGAATAAGCAAAGGGGAAATATAGAGTACTAAAACTCCAGTATGATACAAAAATTGTGGATATATGTCATTTTATTATATTTGTAAAAACCCATAGAACATACACCAAAAATGAGCCTTAATTTCAACTATGGACTTTGGGCATATGTATCAATGTGGGTTCATCAACTGAAACAGTGTAGAACTTTAGTAAGGGATGCTTAGAGATGAGGACACTCTACCTGCATGGGGACAGTGTATACGGGAACTTTTTACTTTCTAATTATTTTCCTATGATTCTAAAACTGCTTTAAAAAAATAAAACTGATTAAAAAAATCATAAGTAAAATCCTGTTAACCACCTCTCTCTCTCTCACACACACACCACTATTTTAAAAATGTTTGACGGCTTTTAGTTGAATATAAAAATGTAGGAGAGTACATGATCTAGCCCTTGTTAATTCGTTCAATTTGATACTATACAGTTTTTATCTTTGGTTGCCTGTGTTTTTTTTTTTTTTTTAATTTTTGGAATACTATTCCCCAAAGGATGTAAAAGGGGTTTAAGTTTAAGAAAATGTGTACACTTCTATCACAACAGAAAATTCTCCTTTATCCCTTCCCAGTCAATATTTTTAAAATTATTTTTACCAAACACATGTTTTGACTGTTCTTTGCCTTTCAATAAATGGTAGGCACTCTAAGTTTGGTTTCCTGTTGGCAATATTCTATCTGTGGGATTTTCCTATGCTGTTATGTATATCAGTAATTTGGTCCTTTATAACAAGATGAATGTATTCATTATATGAAAATACTGTTTTGTTCATTCATTCTCCCAATAATGGGAATATGGTTGCACCCAGTTTTGAGCCACTACATCAAAGTTGCTATAAACATTTTGTACAAGGGGCACTTGGGTGGCTTAGTTGGTTAAGCATTTGACTTTGGCTCAGGTCATGATCTCAGTTCTGGAATGGAGCTTTGCCATCAGGCACGTGCCTAGTGGGAGTCTGCTTTGCAGTCACCTTCTGCTGCTCCCCTTGCTCATGACTGCTCTCTCATTCTTTCTCAAAGAAATAAAATCTTTAAAAAATTAAATAAAAAAATAAATAAATCATTTTGTACAAGATTTTCCATGCACACACTTTTCATTCCTCTTGAAAAAGTATTCGAGAATGAAATTACTGGGTCTTTAGTTAAATAAACACATACACACACACACACACGCCATTCGTGTATATCTGTGGAAATGTCTATTCTTTTGTCAATTTTATTCAAAATTTATATTTTATATAAAATACATCAATTTTCTTGAAGTATTGAGTTGTGTGAAAAGTGTGTGTGTCAGAGACAGAGAAAGAGAAAGAGCAAATTGAAAAATATATTTTCCAAAGTGATTATGTCATTTTATATACCCACTGGCAACAGATGAGAATTCAGATTGTTGTACATCCTGACCAACATTTTTCTTTTCAGTCAGTCATTGTTTTTGTATGTCAAATACAGCTTTTGCGAATATTTTCTCCCAGTCTATAGTCTTTTCATTTTCCTAATGGTGTCTTTTGATAAATATAAGCTTTTAATTTGATAAGAGCTAATTCATCATTTTGTCTTTAATGTTTCTTACTGTCAGTGAACTGTCTCAGATGCCAAAAATATTTACCTCTGTTTTCTTCTAGACATTTTATAGTTTTATCATCTATAGTTAGTCGTATATGTTTAGAAATAATATTTGCATGTAGAGTCAAGTGGGGTCAAGATTTTCTGTTAAATATATATGTGTATCCAATTTACCATTTTAAATTTCATTTACTCTTGACTCATTTATCATTTAATTTACCACTAATTATGATGCTAGCTATAAGTTTTTGTGGGTGCCCTTTATAAAAGTGAAACAGTTCTTTTATTATCCTAATTTGCTGATAAATTTTTTCTAATCATAAAGAATACTGAGTTATCAAATGATTTTTCCATACCAACAGAAATGATCAATTATTTAATATGGTAGATCCCCTTAACTAACTCACTCACTTAACTAAGACTAACTGTGTTACTGGAACAAACCCCAAGGTCTCTTTATACATATATTTATATAAGTACATGTGTATGTGTACACATATATGCATGGACACACATTCTTTTTACATGTTCTTGTTTCAAGTTGCTAACATATCTAATTTAATTAAATATATATCTGTGCTCATATTCATGAGATTACTGGTCTGTAATTATATTTTTTCTCTCTT
Organism: Meles meles; assembly: GCF_922984935.1. Classification (NCBI taxonomy): domain Eukaryota; kingdom Metazoa; phylum Chordata; class Mammalia; order Carnivora; family Mustelidae; genus Meles; species Meles meles. Next base: position 160,580,067 of record NC_060067.1, read on the forward strand.
CTTTTTAAAGATTGTATTTATTTTAGAGATAGAGTGAGTGGGGGCAGGGAGCAGAGGGAGAGGGGCAAGCAGATTCCACACTGAGTACAGAACCTGATGTAGGGCTCCATTCCATGACCCTGAGATCATGACCTGAGCTGAAATCAAGGGTCAGACACTTAACTGACGGAGCCACCTGGATGCCCCTGTAATTTTCTTTTCATGTAATGACCTATCTGGTTTTGTTATGAGGGTTACATTGGACTCATAAAATAAGTTGAAAATGCCTCCTTCTCTTCTCAAAAATTTTGTGCAATATTGGAATTATTTCTTCATCGAGTATTTAAGAGGTATCATTGTGAAGCCATGTAGACCTGGAGTTGCCTTTGTAACAAATTTTAATTATGAATTCAACTAAAATAGACATAAATATATCCAGATATTCTATTTGTTTTTGTGATTTTAAAAACATATTTCCATTTTAAATAATTTATCCCTTTCATCTAAGCTGCAAATTTCTTTGTATAATGTGCATAATGTTCCTTTATCATGATTTTAATGTTTATAGGCTCTGTAGTGATGTCCCTTAAATATTTCCTTACATCAACAATTTGTAATTATTACTCTTTCTTTTTTCTTGATCAGACCCCTTAGAGGGTCATAATTTCTTTTCCAAGAAACATCTTTGCATATCTTTATTTTATATGAATTTATGAATGCCATTTTCATTAAATCCAGAATTCTAGAAAGGCAGGGTGTTTACACTCTTTAAAAAACAATACTTTACTATCTTTTGTTTTCATTATTTCTAATAATGTATTATTCATGTCCTTGTTTCTTGTGACATTTCCATTTTTCTTTCTTTTTAAAAGATTTTAACTTTACTTTTACCATTTTGACTTTTACAAAATACTCAAGGTAGGTTTGCTTTGTATATTTGAGGGGTATTTAGTCTTTCAGCACAACTTTTTTTTTCTGCATATTTAGAAAATTTTAAGGCATTATTTTTTCAAATATTTATTTTTCTGTCTAATTATCTTTTATTTCCAAGAATTAAATTATATAGATGTTAGGGTCCTTGATACTTCTCTGTAGGACCAAAGAGCTCTGTTAGCTTTTTTCAATCTATCTATTTCTCCTCCTGTTGTTATAGTAGATAATTTTTATTAATAAGTATTCAAGTTTACTGCTCTTCTGACATCTTCAATCCTCCCTTAAGCTCATTTACATTTTAAAAAATATTGCTCTGTTCAGTTTTAGAATTTTGATTTGGTCCTTTTTCATATCCGCCACTTCTCTGAGTTTTTATTTGTTCACTCCTTGAATTTTTTTTAAAAGATTTTATTTATTTATTGACAGACAGAGAACACAAGTAGGCAGAGAGGCAGGCAGAGAGAGAGGGTGACGCAGGCTCCCTGCTGAGCAGTGAGTCTGATGTGGGGCTCATTCCCAGGACTCTGAGATCATGACCTGAGCCAAAGGCAGAGGTTTAACCCACTGAGCCACCCAGCGCCCCTCCTTGAACATATTTTAGAAAGTTTCTCTAAAATCTTTAAATGTTAATTCCAAATTCTTTGCTATATTTGAGTTGATATACACTGATTTTTCTCTTGAACATGGGGCAAATGTTTCTGTTTCCATGAACATTTAGTAATTTTATATTATATATAGTGAATATTTTGAATGACACATTTTTTAAGATGTTGAGTTCTGCCGTTTTCCTTTGAAATTCTATCTCCTCTACGGTGGGCAACAGCCCATATATCTTAATGTTTTTGGAGTTTTCTTTTATTGCTTTTCACAGGATCCTGAATCTCTTCTGTGTATGTGCAGTTCATATGACAGCCAAAGATATGGGGTGGAGTTTCAAAACAGATTTAGGAACTTGCCCCTTTGCAGCTTCTTGCTTTCCAATATTTTGTCCCTTATTTTTCAGCCTCCATGACAAACATAAACTTCCTCCTCGACTCTTTAAGCTAGTAAGATTGCAGTTTAATATTTAAGTTTCTGCCACCTTGCTCTATGAAAATTGGAACATCAGATAAAAAGCATGATAGTCAGCTAGTCTATTTCCTTTCATTCAGGGATCAACTCTTAACTTTTTGTCCCTGGGATTCTGGTCATTTTTAGTTCTCCTTCAGACATAATCTTTTAATACTTTTCCAGAATTTTAAAACTTATGAGTCTGAAAAAAGCTCTTCCGCTGTTCTACAATTACTTTGTAAGTTTGTTACATTGATCTGTCTCATACAATAAAAGCATAAGCCCCATAAGGACATGAACTCTGTTTTCCTTTCCTACATTGAATCTTCAGTATTAAAAACATTGATCATTACTAATTGCTCTATGTGTATGATTCTTAACTTTCATGCATTATCATACTTTATGCTTTTAGAAGTATCAGGGGACAAGTATTATATTTATAACCATTCTAATATGATAAAAATGAAGCATGAATAAATAACATCAGAGATCACAGTTCCACTAATAACAGACTGAGAATAACTGCAGTCTATCCTTGTTTCTGATTATTATGACATTATGTCTGATACATTATTGCTCATTGTGGCAAGTACTTAATAAAGGTTATATTATTCTCAGTAGCTTTGTACTATTATTTGTTATTTGGAAACTTATTAGTAATGTAATAATAAAGAAATGGGATAGCTTACTACACTGAACATGCTGGAGAAAATTCTTATTACGTATGATCTTTTGGGTGTTTTTTTTTTTTCCCAAAAGATTTTATTTATTTATTTGAGAAAGAGAGAGAGAACATGAGCAGGGGAGGAGTAGAGGGAGAGGAAGAAGCGGATACCCTGCTGATCAGGGAGATGACATGAGGCTCAATACTGGGCCTCTGGAATCATGACCAGAGCCAAAGGCTGACACTTAACTGACTTAGACACCCAGGTGTCCCTTTGGGTGTTTTCTAAATAATGTTAGAGAAACACTTGAAATGTATCTTACCATACAAATACAGTTATCTTCACTTGAAAAAATGTAACTAATATATTGCCTGTTTTGTTTTTCTGAATGATGCTTCACCTGAGAAACCTTGGGAGAGGGTGAAATCTTATGAAGATTTAAATTATATACTGACTTTCTTGCCATGCTGCCTATAGGGCAAAAAAACATTTAAGTTATTTACCCAGCCCATGCATACTATCTACTACAGCCAGTTAAGTGTTCCCACAGTACATGGGTCATATAAAATTATGTGACAAATTGAGAGAATCAAAAAATAAGTAAAAAGAAACATAAATGGGACAAAGATATCATAAGTTGATATACTGAAGATATATAAAGAAAAAGAAAAAGAGTGAAATAGATACCAGACCAAGTCTGTTTTTTGCCACACGAATCTTAGATTCTCTTGGACATACATACCTCCTCTCCAGCAGAAGTCTGTTATATGGTTTGTACATTGGTGTTTGTGTGATAGGATGCACTTCTTTTCAAACACTATTATCAGTTAACTATTGCTGGCTAAGAAAGCACTCTAAAACTTAGTATCTTAAAAAATCTACAGTTTATTATTCCTCACAATATTATCAGTTGTTTGCACATGCCTGTGCTGAATTCACCCAGGTTCATTTTTACGGCTATAACTAGCTAAAGGTCCAGCTAGAATGGAAGTCCAAGATGGCTTAATTTGCATGTCTGGCTCTAGATGTTGGCAGTAGGTTAGAGTGACTCATTTGATCTCCACAGGGCTTCTCATCCTCAAGTAGAGTTGCTGCTTCTCTACATAGTTGTGTCAGAGCAGCAAACATGAATGATGGAAAGGTCTCTGAAGCCTAGAAACCAGAAGTTGTAAAATGTTACGCCTGCCACATATTGTTAATCAGAATAAGAAAGAAGACAATCCCAGATGAAACAAGAGGTAGAGTTAAAGATGGGATGAATTGAAAATAAAATAATTTGTGGCTACGTTTAATCCACCACAACCTATCCTTTATCCACAATTGTATCTGCTGTTCCCACTGGAAAATATGCCCACTCTACCAAATCTACTCTGTCATTTGACATCAAGGCCAAAATCCAGTATCTCATTATCTGCATCTGGATATACAAATACAGAAGAAGCTCTTTGGGTATAGGTACACAGATCCAGAGAGCTGTGAACATAAAAGAGCCCCCACTCCAAACACAGAGACGGAAGGCATACAATTGTGAGCCTGGGGCTGAATAACAACAATAAACAATCCGTTTAAAAATGGGAAGAAGAAAAGGCATACAACAGCCATTAGTTTTATTGTAACTCCAAAATGTGTTCAAGAACATGTTGCCAATTCTCCTCCAGGGGCAGGGAATTTTTTTGAGGAGGGTGTGGCCGCTGCTGCTGCTGCTGCTTCTTCTTTTTTTTTTTTTAAGATTTTATTTACTTATTTGACAGAAAGAGAGACAGCGAGAGAGGGAACACAAGCAAGGGGAGTGTGAGAGGGAGAAGCAGGGGGAGTGCGAGAGAGAGAAGCAGGCTTCCCACTGAGCAGGGAGCCTGATGCAGAGCTAGATCCCAGGATCCCAGGATCATGACCTGAGCCAAAGGCAGAAGCTTAATGACTGAATCACCCAGGCGCCCCAAGTATGGTTTCTTAATGCATATTTATCCTGAGCTCTTGTTTCCATATCTGAGCTTTCGGCTCTGCCCTCTGAAGTCACATTTTCTTCACAGGAAGTTAAACAGACTCAGTGTAAATGGCCAAGGTTTAGAGATAATGTAGAATTTTCATCTTGCTTTCTGCTTTTAAAAAGCTGATAGTCCTTTTAATTTTCACCTTTCTTTCTTTTTTAATCTAATTTGCTGGCAGGTTTTTTGTTTGTTTGTTTATTTTTGGTACAACTCCATAAAAATGTTGCATCTTTTCACTGACCACAGTCATGGTCTCTCACTCAAAAGCAAGATCCCCTCTCCCTTTTTTTTAAGATACCAACAGAGGTTTTGGAATGTATGTGAGGCCCTGGGTATTAATTTCCTAACACTCATTAAGCCTCCTTTTTTCTTGTTGAAAAGTTTTAACAGGTATCATCTTAAATCTTTCAGAGATTTTAACCAAGGATATTAAAGTCATACTTCTGAGCTAATCTTTAGCCCCACGTCTGGTTTCACACTGAGAATTTTTTTCTTTTTCCCAATCAGAGACTAAAAATGAGTAATATTTTTATTTTTGATCCTGCAAATTCTCTCAATTTTTCTCTAAATTTTGCCTTCAGCTGAACAGATCCTTTAGTTCATCTCTCTTTTGTTGTAATATATGTTGCTATAAAAATGTGATATTTTCATTAATCTGCATGAAAATCTCCTAAGCCAGATCTACAAGGTTATTAATTGCACTTTCTGTCTTCCTGGTTACTTATGGTAAAGGTTTTACCAATTGTTCTTCAATTTTGTAACATGAGTCACCCCTTCTCCTACTTCTAAGAGCAGTTTACCACTCTGCTCTTTGATGATTTGCTTTTAGGCTCCTCATCACCCTTCTAGCTCTGCTTATCACAGTGCTTGAAAAGGAAGGAGGCATTTTTTAGGTTCTACTTCAAGATGCCAATTCTTCTATATTATTCATTGCTAAACTCTTCTGAAACTCAGTGCTTTAAAGTAATGGAAAATTATAATTTCCCATAATTTTCAGGGTTAGTTAGTTTCTACACTGGTTTCATCTGGGCTCACTCATGAAGGTGCATTTAGCTCAACAATCAGCTGGACTAGATTCCCCTAGATGGCCAAGAGTCAGCCCAGATTTCAGTATCTTAGAATTTCATTTCTTTTTTTTTTTTTTTTTAAGATATTATTTATTTATTTGACAGAGAAAGATCACAAGTAGGCAGAGAGGCAGGCAGAGAGGGAGAGGGAGGCAGGCTCCCTGCTGAGCAGAGAGCCCAATGAGGGCCCTGATCCCAGGACCCTGAGATCATGACCTGAGCTGAGGGCAGCGGCTTAACCCACTGAGCCACCCAGGTGCCCCTAGAATTTCATTTCTATTAAAAATCCAGAAGCAAAATCACAGCCATAAAATGTTATGGACAAAAGTTACCATAAATGTATTTATTATGAAAATTAGGAAAAAGAGGTATAGAAGGCAAGTTTTACATATATTTTGTTAAATGAGATCTTCTTAAAAAGCATAAAATCTCTGAAGTGAGAAAAACTGACCAAGGAAAAAAGAACCATAATGTGAGTTGTATGCATTAAAAACAAAAAAAGTGAAGGATAATAAAGTTTATAAAAGTATACATTATGAAAATATTCAGTAATACTTTGTTTGTAACCCAATATTTACTAAAATTTATAACAACTGGGAAAATAGAAAATATCTATATTCCAAGTCAAGTCTAATAAAAATGCCAAATTGAGAGGTTGGTAAAGTGTGGATTCCTGAGATACATGTGATATTATTTCACTGAACCTAACATTTGGCTTCACAGCTTTCTAGTTACAGAAAGAATTGATTACTGATGACCTATATATAATAGTCTTTGTAGGATTATAGGCCTAATAATTTCTTTTCCCAAAATGGTGATACAGGTGGAATGATATTTTCCTACTTAATGCATTACTGCTAAAGAATTAGAGTTTATGTATTTGGCCACTTAATGAGGCATTTTAAACACATTTTTCTCATTTCTATTTATTTTTAGCATCCTCTAAGAAAGCAAATGGCCAAATAAAGATTCCCTTGAAAATATACCATTTAAGGGAAACCGTTTTGTGAGTATATGCATCTTACTATTTTCTCATCCTCCAAATTCATCAAATAGAAAGAAAAAAAAGCTACCATAATGAATTTTTCCTGAGTGACTATATCAGGCACTGCATGGGACTAAAGAAGTGATGATCCTCCATGAATTATTGACTTGTTTTGTATGCCTTTAAAGGAAAATTTCCAAAGGGAAGAAACCTGATGCAGATTCAAAGAAAAGACTGACCAATGGCCATGTCCTCTAGGCATATATTATGTAGTGTTTTCTATTAGGAGGTAAAAACCACAAAAGGTTGGCAATGCAAAGGCATTTCAGGCTCTGATTTCTTGTCTTTAGGTTTATATAGCAGTTTTATTCTCAATAGCTGTGGAAATGCAGTTTCTGAGACTAAGACTTTATTCAGGACTATGTAATAGAAGTCAAGATTACTGTAATAGGAGAGATAAAGAGAACTCAGCACCACTGAAACAAAGGCTGGAGAGTTTTTAATCATGAAGTGATATAGTGAAAAAGTACTAGAATACACTGGGGGCAGCAGGGAAGGCACTGGTCAATGTGATCAGGGCATCTGTATTTGCTAGTTGGTGCTTTCTGAATTTAGGCTCCTACTCTCCCACAGAGACTGGGAGATGGGTCCCTATCCTCTTGATTATAGTTAAAGGGACAGCTCCCAGGTTCTTGAGAGAGGCATTTTGGGTTATAAAACTGGCAAGAAGCTGGGAAAAGATTTATATCTCAAAGGGGCAGATCTGAAAGAATTTATCATTTTAATTTCTTTCTTTTGGTTTTTAATAAATGCTCTAAGAAAATGGGAAGCCAGGGGCTTGCGGTTGGAAAGAAACCTGTCTAAAGCTTAGTCAAGGTAAGAGAAATGTTAAGACTATCTTGGTCAAGTAAGTATCTTAGACATATTCTTTATATCTGCTTTTCTGGAAAGAAAATGTATTTATTCATCTTTAACCTAAATTCCTTTTTGGTAGAAAAAAAACCTCCTTAAAGGGGTGTTTGGATGGTGCAGTTGGTTAAGCGGCTGCCTTCAACTCAGGTCATGATCCCAGGGTTCTGGGATCCAGCCCTGTATAGGGCTCCCAAATCATCTGGAGTGTGCTCTCCCTCTCTGTGCTCATGCTTTCTCTCTCTCTCAAATAAATAAATAAAATCTTTAAAAAAAAAAAAAGTCTCCTTGGGTACCTAGGTAGCTCAGTTGGTTAAGCATCTGCCTTTGGCTCAGGTTATGATCCAGGGTGCTGGGATGGAGTCAGACTCCCTGCCCAGTGGGGAGTCTGCTTCTCCTTCCCCTCTGCCACTCAGGTTCTCCTTCTCAAATAAATAAAATCTTAAAAAAAAATTTTTTTAATTAAAAATTTAAAAAGTCTCTTTATGAATGTTTACTAATATTCCAAATTTGTGATTAAAACAACTTATATCTCACTTATAATGTCTTCTCTAGATTTCTTTAACTAGGTAAATGTCAATAATATTTTCTTAATTTTTTGGAGTCAAAGCTCAAAGTCAGTTGTGACTTCTTTTCTCAAACCTATCTCAATCTCAATTTTTTTCCCTTTAATTATTTCCCAATTCCTATAATTATAAAGATTACCCATTACTACCTCACACATAAATCTCCTTTTTTTCCCATTTTGATGTCATTACCTTAATTCAGATTCTGTTTTCCCGTACAGGCTCTAGAAAACTGGCTTCCTTCATTCTTGATGTCACAATCTATTTTACCCATTATATGTTAAACTTGCTAAAGGTCATATCTGATATTATCACTTCCTTATTCAAAACATCTGCTAGTTTTTTTATATTAAAAAGATGATGGCTGATTTATATATACTCTACTCCTTTCCAAGGGGGAGAGTCTTCAAAAATTTATTTTCTATTCATTTTGCCAGGCTTTCCTCCTTCCCTGCTTTCTTTGCAGAACTGTTCATTACTGCCTTTTGTACCTGTCTCACATAGTATATTCTGGGAAACAAATCTGATAAAAGAGACAAGGTCTGGTCTTGTCACCTTATGGTTTAGCAGAGAGGCAATTAAACTAAGGCTTAAAACAAAGTGTAAGTGCTGAGATAGTGAAAGCACAGGTGTCAAAGTAGTATTTTGCCTAATTGAATGTGGAGTTTAAGGCAGACCTCCCTGAGAAACTGATTCAGAATTAGAGCTTTAGAATGATTAATGTTTAGTTCCATAATGAGGGAAAGGAATGGGGAAGCAGAGTCCAATGGAAAAGTCTATGGATCATAAGTGACAGGTCATAGGTAAAAGAGAGAATAAAATATTAACCCAGAAATATTTGTGTGACTATGTATCACTGGATGGGAGAGAATAGTGAGAGATGAGGCTTAACTGATATGCAGGGACCAGATAATAGAGGATTTATTAAGCCACATCTAGCCTTTTGGGTTTTACTTTTAAGTGAAATGAGGAATAAATGAAATATTCTAATTAAATGAGTCACATGATCACATCTATATCTTTGAAAGAATGCAATGATGAGTGGATTTTGTAGCAATCATACAAAAGGTAGAAAATCCAGTTAGTAGTCCATTACTTCCCCACAAAAGATGCCAAGGACCTAGACTTGGGTGGAATTCATAAGGTTCCAGCAAAACTGACATACGTGGAAAATGTATTAAAGGCTGAATGGGTAGAACTTGCTAATAGTTTGATTGCCTGGAAAGAGGGAAAATAAAGAGTATTATAGTTGCTTATAAAGCAGCTCTGAGTCTCTGTGGTATCATTTAATTAGAAGACAATAATTAGAGAAGAATTAGGGGATAACAATGATGATAATTCAGTTTTAGGTATGCTGATTTTGAGGTACTTATTAGACATTCTAATATCTGCTGTAAATGTCTGTGTTTCGGAAGAGAGTTCTTGATTACAAATATAAATTAGGGGGAAATGTGCATAAATAAAAATTTTGGAACATATAGAGAGGGGCTAAATTGGTCCCATTATGGACTTCAAAGTATATTGATATTTAAAAGTTGAAGTAAGTAACCTTGAGAGAGAAATGCAGAGTGGCCAAGTAGGTATATAGAAAAATAAGAGAAGGGGTGTCCACAAAGGCAAATAAGAAAGTGATCAATAATGTCAAAGTTGATGAAGAAACACTGAAGGCAAGTCATAGCAAGAGCCAATTGGATTTAAGAGGCACAAAGGAACCTACTGCCACAGTAGAAATGTCATATCTTATGTGCAGTGATAGTACATGAGTTCATAAATTTATCAAAATTCATCAGCTTTTATACTTAACATCTATACATTTTACATAAATCTTATCTCAATAAAAAATTTTAAGAATTTCATGAAAGAATTTTTTGTATCAATTTTCTATAATTTGCAGTTCTGTTACGTTCAAGGAATAGCAAGCAATTACACACTCTGCAGCCCTTCCTTTCTTGCTCTTCCCTGGTGCTTTCATGTTTCCCAACCTCTTTAGTTTTGCAAATTCAGTCTATGGGGAGATTTTTTTTATTATTCAATTAGAAAAAATGGAGGGTGGGTTCTTCTTGCCAAATAATCGGGAAAAAAATTCTTAAAAGAAAGAAAAAAGGTCCCCAGTCTAAGAAATTTCCTGATTTCTTTACTTTACTCTGAAGCGTTTCCTAAACATATCAAAAGAACTTACACTTCGGAGGATCCTATTAGTTTTTATTTTTAACTTTCCAAGACCCAGTTGGCATAGTTAGAGCATGGTTGGAAAATACTCATTCAAACAATTGCTCTTGTTAAAAACTTACTTGATATTAATTTATCAATTATGATTCAGAAAAAACTCACATATATCACAGTGATTCCTTTAACAGTATGCATAATCTAATTATACATAATGATCAAGAAACACTTCCTTTCAAAAAGTGAATATAACAATTATTTCTGTATAATTTTCTGCTCACTTTAGAATGTATATGCCATATTTTTGGTAACAATAATTATTCTTTTCTTAAGAACGATTTCTATATATGTGTGTATTAACTTATTTCTTCTCTGAGTGTGCATTTTCCATTAAATATATCTTCCTTAAATTAGTCAAATTCTATATTAAAAAAAGATAGGAAAATTTGTGGAATATTATCAAGTAACTTAAATCATTCTGTCTCCCATAATCTGTCTATAGGCATGCAGTGCATTAACAGAGATCTAAAACTACTAGGAGATCCTATTGAACAGCTGGGGCTTTTAAAGTTGGTGTCTTTTTCATAGGAATGAAAATGCCTTCCCTAAATCATTAAATGGGTTTCAATTACAGTTTTTATTCCAAACTCTTTTGTGCAAAAAGGGGGGTAATTAATCCTTTCTCTCGAACTCAAATGAACACTTTTTCCTGGATTAATATTAAAGTTAAGTTTATGTGATCAAAGAAATAGCATAAAGGAATTTTCCATTGTAAGGAGAATATGGCAGACATGAGAGATGTGAGAAATGAATTTTCAAAGGCTATCTTTTAAAAGTGTGTCACAGAAGACACCAAAAAATAGTAGATACAAATTTAAGTCTGTACTTATGTATAACTTGTACTTTTATAGTTTTTTGTACTTCTATAGTTTATTTACATCAAGTAAATTTTAGTTCTGATAACTGTTCACATTAAACTTAGTCATTCCTGATAGTTCCAAATCTCTAATGGTTGCGCAGACTATCCCAGGACTCACTTAGCATCAAACTGATGATTAAGTCACCTTTTACTTCATTTATCTATCATTTAACATAACTATAAAAGCATGTTCAGATGCAGGAGCATTTCTGAAATCCCTGGTTTATGCAAGCCACAGCTCCAGTTCCTTAGATCTGGCCTCTTTCTGTGCTTCGAAGTCTTGCCTTTTCTAGGATTATCCCTGGATATTAGAGCTTGGGTCCTTCAGGTAGCATAGTTTGAAGATCTTGTTCCTTATCAGATCTCTGCCCTCACCCTTCTCCTCTTTCATCAGATAACTATAAAAACACATCAGTGGCCCCATGTTTTTAAGACATGCAGTAGAAGTTTCACTTTTTACTTTATTTACTTTAGATAATTATATAATTATATATACATATATATAATTGTTACTAAGATAATTTTCTAAGTAAATTATCACCCATAATTTACTGGATACAATAGCCAAGTTATCTAACACTGCAGTAGTAGATTCTATCACAACCTGTATACTATTCAAGATTACGTTCTCTAAAATGAGGATTCAGAATTTAAATTCTCTCTTTGCATTTTATGAGCTGAAATCATAGCTTGTATTCCTTATTTCTTTCATAGATAAAAATACTGACTTTTGGAATGATACTCTATGAGCTGAAAACCCCTGGACTACAGCCAGCAAGAAAATGGATATAATACTCTGTTTGCAAGGATTCAAAATCTGACCCTTGTCAAGTGAGACAGCCATCCTTACTGATCCCCGAATTTCAGTACGAGGGTCCTAAGCAGAGGATCTGGATAACCCATGCCAGTAATCCTGACCCATGAAAACTCAGAGATAACAAATTTTTGTTGTGTTAAGATCCTAAGTCACGGGTAATCTCTTACAATGCAACAGAAAACTAACACAGATACTTAGAAAAAGTTGTTCCCAATCAGTAATAATGGTGAGTAAATGTCAAAGTTTAATGTTCTGTGTAATTTCTTTGGAGAATCTGAATGAATTAATAAAAAAAATAAAGATGATACTATTGTCAAAAAAATGAAGATTGTATCAGCACCAATTAAGTTTAACCTTGTTTAAAAACTTTTTTTTTTTTTTTTTCTTTCCTGGAACAAATTCTGCTGACTGGCTTTCTTGTACGATGGTTAGTAGTCAGCACAGTCCATGCTGTGGAGAGATTACTAACTATAATGAAATTGCAGCATCAGTGCTTTCCAATAGGTACATGCTCATAGCACAGGTGGGCAAGCACTCTACTCTAAATGTAATTTGTGTCCTCAAAAAGAAAGTGGAGATTTTTTTCATCATTTTAAACATTATTCTAAAGATTCGGGGCTCATCATACCAAGCAGATGACTAAGCAGCATCATTTATCTTAATTAAAGCTCATCTTAATCAAGATACTGTCTGTCAGATAGAATATTTCTTGAAAGACAGTTCTCAGTCTTCATCATCATATCAGTCACAAGGGAAGCACCATCAGGGCTACATATTTGAATATACAGCTTAAAACTCTTAAAAGGAATAGTCCTAAAATCTGAAATAATGAACCCTCACTTCTTGAATAAAACATGATAGGCACTTAATTCAAATATTTGTAGCTGGTGTCTTAGTTCTTTTTTCCAGAATCTGCAAGAGTGATTACATATGAAAATATCATTTTGACTTAATATGTCTGGAAACCATAGTTACAGTTATGGCAGTATCTTCCCATTTCTCAAATAAGAGAAAATAGGGTTGAGAAAAAAAAAATAGCATATAAATAATATGTTTGTGACCACAGAAACTAGTAAAAAATGTCAATTTATATCTTGAGTTGTAAGGTGCATCATTAACCAACTCTTCACTCATTCCCTAATATTAGACGTAAATGTCAAATTCTTCGCCATGAAACTTTTTTTAAATATACTCCCACTTGGATTTCTAACTAGCTTTGAAAAATGGGATATAAAAAGAGGTTTGGGAAAATCTTGTACATTTGGCCTTATTTACCTATATCTCTGCAGTAAAGATGAAAAACATGCTCAGCCAACCCACTGGTCCTGAGAAGAGGACGAGAGATACCTGGAACAGAACTCAGCTGAGATCTATTACTCTCCAGTTCACTCAGGGTTATGATCACCAGAGACATTCATATAGACTCGGGCTACATTAGCAACCTGCCAGCCAGCTTGCAGATTTGTGACCTAGTAAGTGCTTAGTTTTACATGCCACTGAGATTTTATGGTAGTTTATTATGCAGAAATTTTACCATAGTAGCTAACTGATATATTTCCCAAATTCCACTGAATATAGAAAACACAAGAAGAAAAGATTAGGGACCAATATTGAGCATATTCGTTGTTTCATATATTAATATGTTATGTTAATATATTAATAATAGTGAGCCTAGTAGGGCTTTAGAGTCAGTAATCAAAATTGGCAGGCACATATATAATGTGAGTCAAAGCAACATAAATTCAACGGCACATGCCTTTAAATAAATGGAAATGCAGGTTGGTGGTAATGTAAATTGGTATGCTGACCTTTTGAAAATTATTATTTATTAACTGAAATATGCATATTATATGTGTCATTGAATCCATTTCTTAGTTTACATCCAAAGAAATATGTACATACTGGCAATGAAATACATATTAAATTATGATCATACCACATTAATCTTATAAATAACTGATTATACTTTAATAAGAGAAGATAATATCTGTCAGCAGCTACAAAGATCAACTATAGCTAATGAATAGATCTCACAGGCACAGGGTTGAGAAAAAAATGAAGGCAAAAAAGAATATGATTCCACTCATATTAAGTTCATAACAAGGCCTGAAGTCAGAAAAGTGCTTGTATTTGGGGTAATATTTACAACAGACCTTAAAGGATGGATTGCTGGGTTTTGTGCCAGTATCATACTGTTTTGATTACTACAGCTTTGTAATATAACTTGAAGTCTTATATTTTTCTTTTTGTGGTATTTACATATTTAAATTTATTTTTATAAAAATTAACAAATGGTGCATTCATGATTATGTTTGTAAAACAACCTAAAAAACAAATGTAAAATAAACAATTAAAAAAAGGTCAATGTAAAAGTAAAAGTGGGGTTGTATAAAATTCTTTGAGATATAGAAAAAAAATTATGAATAGCATAGGAATTACTATAATCTGCAGGCTTCTGCTGGCTAACTGTTTCTGCCTTTCCAACTACTCATTCAGACAAGTACTAAAAACGTCTTTCCTTTAAATGCCAATCTGGTCCAACTTTAATTATCCCTAATAGAGTACTGAAGGATTTGTTCCTTTTAGTGGTCGGAATGAAAATTTACGCTTATGGTTGTAACTCTATCTAGCATTGCTTTCTTCTGGAATTCCTACCCATTCTGGGTGATGTTAGGTTTCTCAGTGAACAAACCAAGTATGGATATGTTGCAGCCAGGTGGAAGTTGGAGTTCAAAATGAGAGTTGTAATTTGGGGATCATCAGTCTACAAAGAATAATTAAAGATGCCTAGACGCCTAGATGAACTTACCTAAAAAGGTAATGTAAAGAGAGAAGAAAGCCCATTACCGTGTTTGGTCTGTCTAATGTTCCCACATCTCTACTGCTTCCTGACAAGGTTTTGCACATCAGCCCTTATAAATCATATCTGGTTTTCAGATCATTAAGAATTAATTTTTACTTTCTCTAATAACATATTGTGAACTTGGCTTCAGATTACAATTTTAATTTTTATCACATCTATGTGATATTATTTATCACATCTTTTTACATTTGAAAAACAGCACAATTCTAAGCTTATTATAAACAGTTTTATGGTACTATATGTCTCATTCAAATTCTGCCCAGAAATGTACAGCTACAATGGTGATGAATTTTTAGATTCAACAATAAAAGCAAGAAAAAATAAGCTATAACTTATTAGAATTAAAAATTTCTAATAAGAGTTAATAATTTCTGCGATGAGAAAGACACTGTTAAGACAACGAAAAAACAAGCTATGGAAGAGGAGAAAATTTTTGCAAAAAATATATATCTAATAAAGGACTTGAATCTAAAATATAAAAACTTGAAACTCAACAATAATAAAACAATTCACTTAATAATAGGGCAATGATCTCAAAAGACATTTCACCAATGAAGACATAGAGGAGTCAAATAAGCATGTGAAAAGATGCTCAACATCATTTACCACTAGAAATGCAAATGAAAACCATGAGATCCACTGCAAATCTACTAGAGGAATAAAGTTTTATTTTATTTATAAAATTTCATTTTTTTTTAAAAACTGGCAATACCAATTAGTAGAGAGGACATGGGCAATAGAAATTGCATTCTTTTTTTTTTTACTTTAATTAATTAATTTATTTTCAGCATAAACAGTATTCATTGTTTTTGCACCACACCCAGTGCTCCATGCAATACATGCCCTGCTTCCCCAACCTCCCACCCTCTGCCCCTTCAAAACCCTCAGGTTGTTTTTCAGAGTCCATAGTCTCTCATGGTTCACCTCCCCTTCTACTTTTCCTCAACTCCTTTCTCCTCTCCATCTCCCCATGTCCTCCATGTTCTTTGTTATGCTCCACAAAAAAGTGAGACCATATGATACTTGACTCTCTCTGCTTGACTTATTTTGCTCAGCATAATCTCTTCCAGTCCCGTCCATGTTGCTACAAAAGTTGGGTATTCATCCTTTCTGATGGAGGCATAATACTCCATCGTGTATATGTACCACATCTTCCTTATCCATCCGTCCATTGAAGGGCATGTTGGTTCTTTCCATAGTTTGGCGACCATGGCCATTGCTGCTATAAACATTGGGGTACAGATGGCTCTTCTTTTTACTACATCTCTATCTTTGGGGTAAATACCCAGTAGTGCAATTGCAGGGTCATAGGTAAGCTCTATTTTTAATTTCTTCAGGAATCTCCACACTGTTCTCCAAAGTGGCTGCACCAACTTGCATTCCCACCAACAGTGTAAGAGGGTTCCCCTTTCTCCACAACCTCTCCAACACACGTTGTTTCCTGTCTTGCTAATTTTGGCCATTCTAACTGTTGTAAGGTGACATCTCAATGTGGTTTTAATTTGAATCTCCCTGGTGGCTAGTAATGATGAGCATTTTTTCATGTGTCTGATAGCCATTTGTATGTCTTCATTGGAGAAGTGTCTGTTCATATCTTCTGCCCACTTTTTGATATGATTATCTGCTTTCTGTGTGTTGAGTTTAAGGAGTTCTTTATAGATCCTGGATATCAATCTTTTGTCTGTACTGTCATTTGCAAATATCTTCTCCTATTTTGTGGGTTTCTTCTTTGTTTTGTTGACTGTTTCCTTTGCTGTGCAGAAGCTTTTGATCTTGATGAAGTCCCAAAAGTTCATTTTTGCTTTTGTTTCCTTTGCCTTTGGAGACATATCTTGAAAGAAGTTGCTGTGGCTGATATCGAAGAGGTTACTGCCTATGTTCTCCTCTAGGGTTCTGATGGATTCCTGTGTCACGTTGAGGTCTTTTATCCATTTCGAGTTTATCTTTGTGTACAGTGTAAGAGAATGGTCGAGTTTCATTCTTCTACATATAGCTGTCCAGTTTTCCCAGCACCATTTATTGAAGAGACTGTCTCTTTTCCATTGAATATTTTTTCCTGTTTTGTTGAAGATTATTTGACCATAGAGTTGAGGGTCCATATCTGGGCTCTCCACTCTGTTCCACTGGTCTATGTGTCTGTTTTTGTGCCAGTACCATGCTGTCTTGGTGATCACAGCTTTGTAGTAAAGCTTGAAATCAAGTAACGTGATGCCGCCAGTTTTGTTTTTGTTTTTAAACATTTCCTTAGCAATTCAGGGTCTCTTCTGATTCCATACAAATTTTAGGATTATTTGCTCCAGCTCTTTGAAAAATACCTGTGGAATTTTGATCGGAATGGCATTAAAAGTATAGATTACTCTAGGCAGTATAGACATTTTAACAATGTTTATTCTTCCGATCCAAGAGCATGGAATGGTCTTCCATCTTTTTGTGTCTTCTTAAATTTCTTTCACGCGTGTTCTGTAGTTCCTCAAGTACAGATCCTTTACCTCTTTGGTTAGGTTTATTCTCAGGTATCTTATGGTTCTTGGTGCTATAGTAAATGGAATCGATTCTCTAATTTCCCTTTCTGTATTTTCATTGTTAGTGTATAAGAAAGCCACTGATTTCTGTACATTGACTTTGTATCCTGCCACGTTACTGAATTGGTGTATGACTTCTAGAAGTTTGGGGGTGGAGTCTTTGGGGTTTTCCATATAAAGAATCATGTCATCTGTGAAGAGAGTTTGACTTCTTCATTGCCAATTTGGATAACTTTTATTTCTTTTTGTTTTCTGACTGCCATTGCTAGGACTTCTAATACTATGTTGAACAAGAGTGGTGAGAGTGGGCATCCTTGTCGTGTTCCTGATATCAACGGGAAGGCTTCAAGCTTTTTCCCATTGAGGATGATATTTGCTGTGGGTCTTTCATAGATAGATTTGATGAAGTTCAGGAATGTTCCCTCTATCCCTATACTTTGAAGCGTTTTAATCAGGAACGGATGCTGGATTTTGTCAAATGCTTTTTCTGCATCAATTGAGAGGACCATGTGGTTCTTCTCTCTTCTCTTATTGATGTGTTCTATCACACTGATTGATTTGCGAATGTTGAACCATCCTTGGGACCCAGGGATGAAACCCACCTGGTCATGGTGGATAATCTTTTTAATGTGCTGCTGGATCCTGTTTGCTAGGATCTTGTTGAGAATCTTTGCATCCATATTCATCAGTGATATTGGTCTGAAATTCTCCTTTTTGGTAGGGTCTTTGCCTGGTTTGGGGATCAGGGTAATGCTGGCTTCATAAAAAGAGTGTGGAAGTTTTCCTTCTGCTTCAATTTTTTGAAACAGCTTCAGGAGAATTGGTGTTATTTCTCCTTTGAAAGTTTGGTAGAATTCCCCAGGGAATCCATCAGGTCCTGGGCTCTTGTTTTTGGGGAGGTTTTTGATCACTGCTTCAATCTCATTACTAGATATCGGTCTATTCAGGTTGTCAATTTCTTCCTGGTTCAATTTTGCGAGTTTATAGTTTTCCAGGAATGCATCCATTTCATCTAGGTTGCTTAGCTTATTGGCATATAACTGTTGTTGATAATTTCTGATGATTGTTTCTATTTCCTTGGTGTTAGTTGTGATCTCTCCCTTTTCATTAATAATTTTATTAATTTGGGCTTTCTCTCTTTTCTTTTGGATTAATGTGACCAATGGTTTATTGATCTTATTGATTCTTTCAAAAAACCAACTTCTAGTTTCATTGATACATTCTACTGTATCACTGGTGTCTACCTCATTGATCTCTGCTCTAATCTTGATTATTTCCCTTCTTGTGTGTGGAGTTGGTTTGATTTGTTGTTGGTTCTCCAGTTCCTTAGGTGTAGAGACAGCTGGTGTACTCTGGATTTTTCAATTTTTCTGAGGGAGGCTTGGATGGCTATATATTTCCCCCATAGAACCACCTTTGCTCTACCGCATAAGTTTTGGACCGAAGTGTCTTCATTCTCATTGGTTTCCATGAATTCTTTAAGTTCTTCTTTGATCTCCTGGTTGATCCAAGCATTCTTAAGCAAGGTGGTCTTTTGCTTCCAGGTGTTTGAGTTCCTTCAGAACTTTTCCTTTTGATTGAGCTCCAGTTTCAAAGCACTGTGATCTGAGAATATACAGGGAATAATGTCAATCTTTTGGCATTGGTTGAGTCCTGCTTTGTGACTGAGTATGCGGTCTATTCTGGATAAGGTTCCATTTGCATTTGAGAAGAATGAGTATTCTGTTGTTTTAGGGTGGAATGTTCTGTATATGTCTATGAGGTCCATCTGGTCCAATATTTCATTCAATGCTCTTATTTCTTTATTAATTTTCTGCTTCGACGATCTGTCTATTACTGAGAGAGGCATATTAAGATCTCCTACTATTAATGTATTCATATCAATATGACTCTTTATCCTGATTAATAGTTTTCTTATGTAATTGGCTGCTACCATATTGGGGGCATAGATATTTACAATTGTTAGATCATCTTAGTGGATAGTCCCTTTAAGAATTATGAAGTGTCTGGGGAGGAGTCAAGATGGCAGAGAAGTAGCAGGCTGAGACTACATCAGGTAGCAGGAGATCAGCTCGACAGCTTATCTAAACATTGCAAACACCTACAAATCCAACAGGAGATCGAAGAGAAGAAGAACAGCAATTCTAGAAACAGAAAATCAACCACTTTCTGAAAGGTAGGACTGGTGGAGAAGTGAATCTAAAACGACGGGAAGGTAGACCGCAGGGGGAGGGGCCGGCTCCCGGCAAGCGGTGGAGCAATGGAGCACAAAATCAGGACTTTTAAAAGTCTGTACCACTGAGGGACATTGCTCCAGAGGCTAAACCAGGGTGAAGCCCACACGGGGTCAACGTGGCCCCAGGTCCTCCAGGGTCACAGAAGGAGTGTTGCAGAGCTCGCAGGTATTAGAACAGAGAAGCTGGCTACAGAGACAGAGCTCTCTCAGGACTGAACTCTGAGCTCGGGGTTACCTTGAACTGGTCGCGGGCTGGGTGAGCTCAGAGCGTGGCTAGAGACAGGGGATATGGGAGTGATTGGGTGCTGTCCACTGGGGGCGCACTGAAGAGTGGGGCTCCAGGCTCTCGGCTCCTCCGGGCCGGAGACTATTAGGCTGCCATTTTCATTCCCGTCCTCCGGAACTCTACTGAAAGCTTTCAGGGAACAGAAGCTCCCAAAAGCGAACCCGAGCCGATTACTTAGTCCGGCCCCGGTAAGGGCGGTGCAATACCTCCTCGGGCAAAGACACTTGAGAGTGACTACAACAGGCCCCTCCCCCAGAAGATCAACAAAATATCCAGCCAGGATGAAGTTCATCTATCAAGGAAAGCAGGTTCAATTCCTAAGACAGCAGCACAATTCCAGAGGAGGAGAAAGCAAAGCACGGAACTCATGGTTTTCTCCCCATGATTCTTTAGTCTTGCGGCTAATTCAATTTTTTTTTCTTTTTTCAATTTTTTTCTTTTTTCTTCTTCTGCTAAATTTTTTAAAGCTTTTACCCTTTTCTTTTTTAACGTTTTTTGACTAGTTTATCTAAATATATATATTTTTGATTTTTAAAATATTTTTTCTTTATTTGTTTTATTTTTTTAATTTTTTTTTTCTGAACCTCTTTGCATCCCCTTTCTCCCCCCCACAATTTGGGGTCTCTTCTCATTTGGTTACAGCGCATTTTTCTGGGGTCTTTGCCACCCTTTTAGTATTTTATTTGATCCTTCATATCCTCTTATCTGGACAAAATGACAAGGCGGAAAAAATCACCACAAACAAAAGAACAAGAGACAGTACCAAAGGCTAGGGACCTAATCAATACTGACATTGATAATATGTCACATCAAGAGTTCAGAATGACGATTCTGAACGTTCTAGCTGGGCTCGAAAAAGGCATGGAAGATATTAGAGAAATCCTCTCTGGAGATATAAAAGCACTTTCTGGAGAAATTAAAGAACTAAAATCTAACCAAGTAGAAATCAACAAAGCTATTAATGAGGTGCAATCAAAAATGGAGGCTCTCACTGCTAGGATAAATGAGGCAGAAGAAAGAATTAGTGATATAGAAGACCAAATGACAGAGAATAAAGAAGCTGAGCAAAAGAGGGACAGCTATTGGACCATGAGGGGAGAATTCGAGAGATAAGTGACACCATAAGACGAAACAACATTAGAATAATTGGGATTCCAGAAGAAGAAGAAAGAGAGAGGGGAGCAGAAGGTCTATTGGGGAGAATTATTGGAGAGAATTTCCCTAATATGGCAAAGGGAACAAGCATCAAAATCCAGGAGATGCAGAGAACACCCCTCAAAGTCAACAAGAATAGGTACACACCCTGTCACCTAATAGTAAAATTTACAAGTCTTAGTGACAAAGAGAAAATCCTGAAAGCAGCCCGAGAAAAGAAGTCTGTAACATACAATGGTAAAAATATTAGATTGGCAGCAGACTTATCCACAGAGACCTGGCAGGCCAGAAAGAGCTGGCATGATATATTCAGAGCACTAAACGAGAAAAACATGCAGCCAAGAATACTCTATCCAGCTAGGCTATCATTGAAAATAGAAGGAGAGATCAAAAGCTTCCAGGACAAACAAAAACTGAAAGAATTTGCAAACACCAAACCAGCTCTATAGGAAATATTGAAAGGGGTCCTCTAAGCAAAGAGAGAGCCTAAAAGTAGTAGATCAGAAAGGTACAGAGACAATATACAGTAACAGTCATCTTACAGGGTAATAATGGCACTAAATTCATATCTCTCCATAGTTACCCTGAATGTTAATGGGCTAAATGCCCGAATCAAAAGACACAGGATATCAGAATGGATAAAAAAAAAAAGCCCATCAATATGTTGCCTACAAGAAACTCATTTTAGACGCGAAGACACCTCCAGATTTAACGTGAGGGGGTAGAAAACAATTTACCATGCTAATGGGCATCAGAAGAAAGCTCGGGTGGCAATCCTTATATTAGATCAATTAGATTTTAAGCCAAAGACTATAATAAGAGATGAGGAAGGACACTATATCCTACTCAAAGGGTCTGTCCAACAAGAAGATCTAACCATTTTAAATATCTATGCCTCTAACGTGGGAGCAGCCAACTTTATCAACCAATTAATAACAAAATCAAAGAAACACATCAATAATAGTACGGGACTTTAACACTCCCATCACCGAAATGGACAGATCATCCAAGCAAAAGATCAAAAAGGAAATAAAGGCCTTAAATGACACACTGGAGCAGTTGGACATCACAGATATATTCAGAACATTTCATCCCAAAGCAACAGAATACACATTCTTCTCTAGTGCACATGGAACCTTCTCCAAAAGATCACATCCTGGGTCACAAATCAGGTCTCAACTGGTATCAAAAGATTAGGATCATTCCCTGCATATTTTCAGACCACAATGCTCTGAAGCTAGAACTCAATCACAAGAGGAAAGCTGGAAAGAACCCAAATACATGGAGACTAAAGAGCATCCTTCTAAAGAATGAATGGGTCAACCAGGAAATTAAAGAAGAACTGAAAAAATTCATGGAAACAAATGATAATGAAAACACAATGGTTCAAAATCTGTGGGACACAGCAAAGGCAGTCCTGAGAGGAAAATATATAGCGGTACAAGCCTTCCTCAAGAAACAAGAAAGGTCTCAAGTACACAACCTAACCCTACACGTAAAGGAGCTGGAGAAAGAACAAGAAAGAAACCCTAAACCCAGCAGGAGAAGAGAAATCATAAAGATCAGAGCAGAAATCAATGAAATAGAATCCAAAAAAACAATAGAACAAATCAATGAAACTAGGAGCTGGTTCTTTGAAAGAATGAATAAGATTGATAAACCCCTGGCCAGACTCATCAAAAAGAAAAGAGAAAGGACCCAAATAAATAAAATCATGAATGAAAGAGGAGAGATCACAACTAACACCAAAGAAATACAGACAATTATAAGAACATACTATGAGCAACTCTACGCCAACAAATTGGACAATCTGGAAGAAATGGATGCATTCCTAGAGACATATAAACTACCACAACTGAACCAGGAAGAAATAGAAAACCCGAACAGGCCCATAACCAGTAAGGAGATAGAAACAGTCATCAAAAATCTCCAAACAAACAAAAGCCCAGGGCCAGACGGCTTCCCAGGGGAATTCTACCAAACATTTAAAGAAGAACTCATTCCTATTCTCCTGAAACTGTTCCAAAAAATAGAAATGGAAGGAAAACTTCCAAACTCATTTTATGAGGCCAGCATCACCTTGATCCCAAAACCAGACAAGGATCCCACCAAAAAAGAGAACTACAGACCAATATCCTTGATGAACACAGATGCAAAAATTCTCGCCAAAATACTAGCCAATAGGATTCAACAGTCCATTAAAAGGATTATTCACCACGATCAAGTGGGATTTATTCCAGGGCTGCAGGGTTGGTTCAACATCTGCAAATCAATCAATGTGATAGAACACATTAATAAAAGAAAGAACAAGAACCATAGGATACTCTCAATAGATGCTGAAAAAGCATTTGACAAAGTACAGCATCCCTTCCTGATCAAAACTCTTCAAAGTGTAGGGATAGAGGGCACATACCTCAATATTATCAAAGCCATCTATGAAAAACCCACCACAAATATCATTCTCAATGGAGAAAAACTGAAAGCTTTTCCGTTAAGGTCAGGAACACGGCAGGGATGTCCATTATCACCACTGCTATTCAACATAGTACTAGAAGTCCTAGCCTCAGCAATCAGACAACAAAAAGAAATTAAAGGCATCCAAATCGGCAAACAAGAAGTCAAACTATCACTCTTCACAGATGATATGATACTATATGTGGAAAACCCAAAAGACTCCACTCCAAAACTGCTAGAACTTGTACAGGAATTCAGTAAAGTGTCAGCATATAAAATCAATGCACAGAAATCAGTTGCATTTCTGTACACCAACAACAAGACAGAAGAAAGAGAAATTAAGGAGTCAATCCCATTTACAATTGCACCCAAAACTATAAGATACCTAGGAATAAACCTAACCAAAGAGACTAAGAATCTATATGCAGAAAACTATAAAGTACTCATGAAAGAAATTGAGGAAGACACAAGGAAATGGAGAAATGTTCCATGCTCCTGGATTGGAAGAATAAATATTGTGAAAATGTCCATGCTACCTAAAGCAATCTACACATTTAATGCAATCCCTATCAAAATACCATCCATTTTTTTTCAAAGAAATGGAACAAATCATCCTAAAATTTATATGGAACCAGAAAAGACCTCGAATAGCCAAAGGAACATTGAAAAAGAAAGCCAACATTGGTGGCATCACAATTCCGGACTTCAAGCTCTGTTACAAAGCTGTCATCATCAAGACAGCATGGTACTGGCACAAAAACAGACACATAGATCAGTGGAACAGAACAGAGAGCCCAGAAATAGACCCTCCACTCTATGGTCAACTAATCTTCGACAAAGCAGGAAAGAATGTCCAATGGACAAAAGACAGCCTCTTCAATAAATGGTGCTGGGAAAATTGGACAACCACATGCAGAAAAATGAAATTGGACCACTTCCCTACACCACACACCAAAATAGACTCCAAATGGATGAAGGACCTCAATGTGAGAAAGGAATCCATTAAAATCCTTGAGGCGAACGCAAGCAGCAATCTCTTCGACCTCAGCCGCAGCAACATCTTCCTAGGAACAACGGCAAAGGCAAGGGAAGCAAGGGTAAAAATGAACTATTGGGATTTCATCAAGATCAAAAGCTTTTGCACAACAAAGGAAACAGTCAACAAAACCAAAAGACAACTGACAGAATGGGAGAAGATATTTGCAAACGACATATCAGATAAAGGGCTAGTATCCAAAATCTATAAGGAACTTAGCAAACTCAACACCCAAAGAACAAACAATCCAATCAAGAAATGGGCAGAGGACATGAACAGACATTTCTGCAAAGAAGACATCCAGATGGCCAACAGACACATGAAAAAGTGCTCCACGTCACTCGGCATCAGGGAAATACAAATCAAAACCACAATGAGATATCACCTCACACCGGTCAGAATGGCTAAAATTAACAAGTCAGGAAATGACAGATGCTGGAGAGGATGCGGAGAAAGGGGAACCCTCCTACACTGTTGGTGGGAATGCAAGCTGGTGCAACCACTCTGGAAAACAGCATGGAGGTTTCTCAAAATTTTGAAAATAGAACTACCCTATGACCTAGCAATTGCACTACTGGGTATTTACCCTAAAGATACAAACATAGTGATCCAAAGGGGCACGTGTACTCGAATGTTTATAGCAGCAATGTCTACAATAGCCAAACTATGGAAAGAACCTAGATGTCCATCAACAGATGAATGGATAAAGAAGAGTGGTATATATACACAATGGAATACTATGCAGCCTTCAAAAGAAATGAAATCTTGCCATTTGCGATGACATGGATGGAACTAGAGGGTATCATGCTTAGTGAAATAAGTCAATTGGAGAAAGACAACTATCATATGATCTCCCTGATATGAGGACATGGAGAAGCAACATGGGGGGTTAGGGCGATAGGAGAAGAATAAATGAAACAAGATGGGATTGGGAGGGAGACAAACCATAAATGACTCTTCATCTCACAAAACCAACTGGGGGTGCTGGGGGGAGGTGGGGTTGGGGGGGGTTATGGACATTGGGGAGGGTATGTGCTATCGTGAGTGCTATGAAGTGTGTAAACCTGGAGATTCACAGACCTGTACCCCTGGGGATAAAAATACATAATATGTTTATAAAAAAAAAATTGGAAGGGAAGGCGAACCATAAGAGACTATGGACTCTGAAAAACAACCTGAGGGTTTTGAAGGGTCAGGGGTGGGAGGTTGGGGGAACAGGTGATGGGTAATAGGGAGGGCACGTTTTGCATGGAACACTGGGTGTTGTGCAAAAACAATGAATACTGTTACGCTGAAAAAATAAATAAATTAAATTTAAAAAAAAGAATTATGTAGTGTCCTTCTGTATCTCTGACTACAGTCTTTAGCTTAAAATGTAATTTATCTGATATGAGAATCACTACCCCAGCCTTCTTTTGAGGCCCATTGGCATGAAAGATGCTTCTCCATCCCTTCACTTTCAGTCTGGGTGTATCCTTAGGTTCAAAAGGGGTCTCTGGTAGACAACATATGGATGGATCCTGTCATTTTATCCAATCTGGAACCCTGTGTCGTTTTATGGGTGCATTTAGGCCGTTCACATTGAGAGTGATTATTTATAGAAATGTTTTGATTGACATCGTGTTCCTTTGAAGTCTTTCTGTCTGTAGATTGTCTATATTTCTGTTCAGTGATATTCTTAGGATTTTTTTTCTCTTTTATAGGGCCCCCTCCTTAATATTTCCTGCAGTGTCGGCTTGGTGGTTGCATAGTCTTTTAAGCATTGTGGTTCTTGGAAACTCTTTATCTCTCCATCCATTTTGAATGTCAGTCTTGCTGGATAGAGTATTCTTGGCTGCATGTTCTTCTCATTTAGTACTCTGAATATATTTTGCCAGCCCTTCCTGGCTTGCCAGGTCTCTGTGGACAGGTCTGACATTATTCTAATGGCCTTTCCTCTGTATGTCTTCTTAGTCCTAGCTGCTTTTAAGAGGGTCTGTCTTGAATTATAATTCTTCTTTTTAACTATAAGGTGTTGCGAGGACTTTAGAGAATCTAAAATCTTGGGGGGAAACCTCTCTGCCTCTAGTACATGAACGTCGATTCCATTTGTGAGATTGGGAAAATTTTCATAGACAACTTGTTCCACTATATCTTCTAGACTTCTTTCAGTTCTGCCCTAATCAATTCGGTTTGGTCATCCATGGCTTTCTCCAACCTAGCTATTGCCTGGGTAATTGTTAGTCTGAATTCCTTTTCCGACATATTGTCTATGTCAATAGCCATTAGCTCTGTTGCAGAAGGTCCATCCTCTGTATTTTTCTTCTGTTGGCCATTCCTCATTTTGGTGAGAGATGACTGAATGGATGCAGCTGGATGTATCAATTGTGGTGCAGTCAAGGTGCACCCTGGAACACTTCTGTGCAATCAGGATTCCCCACCCAAATGAGAGAAAAAAGAAAAGAAGAAGAAATAGAGAAGAAAAAAGAAAAAAAGTAAAGAAAAGAGAGAGAGAGACAGGAAAAATCGGGTAGATAAAAGAGAAGGCTCAGCCCAAATCGGTCCCAAGGTAAGATTTATGAGGTATACAAACAAAAACAGACAAACAAAAAGACTGATAAAAGTATATGACAAGAGAAGAAAAAAAAAAATATATATATATATAAAAGGAAAAAAAGTAAGAACCTCATCAGAAGGAACCCCAAGTATAAGTTTTATATACTATCAGGACAAACACAAATACACAGAAACACTGGCAGAAGGAAAAGATGGGAGAGTGGATATATATTCTCAGTGTGGGCAAGGAAGGTTATTTTGATTCTTCCTGGATATATCTTGATGTTTTTGTAAAGGGACTCAACCTTCCTAAGATAAAGGGGGATTAAAAATTGGTTTGCCTGTAGGGGTAGCATTGATTGGGGAAAGGGGATTACCTTGAACTTTAACTCTATATGTATCTTAGAAAATAAAAATTAAAGAAGAATATACTAGACTAAACTAAAAATTAAAAAAAATTTAAATAGAAAAGCAAAAGAAAAACACGGGTGTATGTATCAAAAAGTCAGGTTAGAAGTTTATTAAGGGATTTGATGTACTGGACATCTCACTGTGATGGTAAATAGGTTAAAAATTATCTATATGTATATAAAAAAAAAGAACCAGAATAGTGGTAAAGAGTTAAAAATAAAAGTTATATTTATGAAGTAGTGGTGGTTGTTCTGTTGTCGTCTTTTTGTTTTTTTTTTTTCCTTCCTTCTGGGTTGGTTTTCTGGGGGAGGGGCCTGCCACGTGGTTTTTCAGACAATGATGTTCCCTGAGTTAGGTCCTCCTGCTCCCCCTCAAGGGGGTGGGCACTGAGGAAACCATTTTTTTCAGGCTTTTGTTCTCTGGAGGTTTATATGTTCTTTCATCTGTTTTCTCTCGCCTTGACAGCTTTTGATGGTTTTTAGAGGTTTAGAGGAGAGCAAACTGCACCCAGACCTCCCTCTCAGAGAGCAGCCTCAGAATGCTCTACAGAGCTGCTGGCAGAGTAGGTTCTGAGTCAGGGTCCCTGGGGATACAGGATCTCCTCCTTGTACCCAAAACCATGCTGCCAGAGAGGTTCCAAGCAGAGATCGCACACTGAGATTTTCCCGCTGGCTGGGGCTGGGAATGCCTGGTTTTTCTGGATGCCAGAGCTCTGGGCTAGCACCTGTGAGCACCTCTCCCAGGGGAGGGTGTGGGACGCGCACGTTTCAGGAATGCCGCCTGCCAGGCTCCCACGTGTTCTCGGGCATGCTGGCGGCTCAGGGACCAAGACCTGGTTTCTCAGCAGCACTCTCTCTGGCTCAGCACCAGGGGAGGCTGTCCTGGGTCCGGGGACTTAAGCCCCTGTCCCTAACCGCCCCGATTCCCACAATTTCCCCCTTGCAATGCTTTGCTCTGTTTTTTTGTTTGTTTGTTTGCTTGTTTGTTTGTTTGAGTGCTTTCAACCAGACTCCAAGTTAATGCTGGCCCCCAGTCGCAGGGCACTCTCCTATTGCGGTATTACTTTCCTATCGGTCACCTCTGGTGTCTCCCTCCCCCTTTTGTTTATCTTCGGATATCAGTCCGATGTTCCCACTCTGCTTTACCTGCCACTGGCGTCTTCTGCTCCTGTAGAGATCCAGACGTGTATAATTCTGATCTCAGGCTGATTTCATGGGTGATCGGAGTTCTTTGGTAGGTAATCAGCTCACTTTAGGGTACAGGTTGAAACGGCGGCTCCTCCTACTTCCCCGCCATCTTGACTCCCCCCTAGAACTTGCATTCTTGCTGGTGGGAATGCAAAATATTACAGCCACTTTGGAAGACAGTTAAGCAACTTTTTGCAAAGCTAAAGATAGTCTTACCATAGGATTTAGCAATCATGCACCTATATACTTAACTATTTTAAAAATTTATTTCCACACAAAATCCTGCATGAGAATATTTCTGAAAGGTTTTTTTTTTAATATTTTATTTATTTGACAGAAAGAAATCACAAGCAGGCAGAGAGGCAGGCAGAGAGAGAGGAGGAAGCAGGCTCCCTGCGGAGCAGAGAGTCTGATGCGGGACTCAATCCCAGGATCTTGAGATCATGACCTAAGCCGAAGGCAGAAGCTTTAACCCACTGAGCCACCCAGGCGCCCCAATTTCTGAAAGTTTTATTCCTAATTGCCCATAACTGGAAATAACCAAGAAGACTTCAACAGATGAATGGATAAATAAATTGGTACATCCATATAATGAAACACTATTTGGCAATAAAAAGAAAAGAGCTATTGAACCACAAAGAGAGATGCATAAAATGTTCTCACTGACAAGGTTCAGGGTACATGATGGGGACCTAAGTTACTTCAGAAAAAGTCTGTAAGACTAAATGCAAAAAAAGATGTATATAAGCAAATATTCTAGTTGATATATCTAATAAAGTTGTTTTCTGCAGGCATATGGGTTAACAAGTCTGAGACTGCCATATGTGGATATTGGAATTGAAAAATTGAAGATATTAAGTGCTGGGAGCCTGTTTTTCCCTATGGGAGTAGGTGGATACAGATAAGCAAGGGATAGGCACTAAAATGATTGATTAGATAACCAACCTGAATTAGAGATACCAGTATGAACTAATGTTAAGCTTAATATAGATACAGATGACTATATACAGAAATTGAGATCTAGGCACATGTGGTGTTCAGCTTTTGGTTTTCAATTTGATCCACCAGTAAAATTAACCATGGCTCCTTGAAGAAATGTCTGATTCTAGGACGCGGTCAGGAAATGTACAAGATGAATCAGGAACATATTCTAGTCCCAAGAAGTAAGAAGTGTTGGAAAAAAAAAGATCAATGGGGATATGTCAAAGGGACATAAGAACTAACTGAAATGGCCAATCCTGGAAACATTTGACCATAATAATAATAATAATAATAATAATAATATACTAGATTATAAAGTAAGCATAAAATAAATACCCATGTAGCCTTACTGATATGAATTAATAACTGAGTAAATAAATGGTGAGAAGCAACGAATCTTCCATGCAGAAGAATTTCAAGTAGTTTCTGTACATACTCCACTCTCAAGGAGGTGGGCCTTAAATCCCACTCCCTAAACATAGGCTGCACATTGTAATATGCTCCCAAAGAATGCATCAGAAGTGGGGAGGGGTAAGTTTATAATGTGGAAAACTGACAAACACTACCTCAGTCAGATGATCAAGATCAACATCAGCAGTCATAAACTATGCTAACAATACTTACCATTGGTATGATGGAAATGACATTTTACCCATTTTATATTCCTGCTAAAAACTCATAGCCACAGCATAATCATGAGATGAACATCAGACAAATTCCATTTTTGAGGAGTATGCTATAAAACATGAGACCAGTACTCCTTAAAATTGTCAATGCCATCAAAACAAGCAAAATCTAAGAAATTGTCACAGTTAAGAAGAGCCTAGGGAGACCGGGTGGTATTCATGATGGCAATCCTTGATTGCAAAAGGAAATCAGAATAAACCATAAGATCCGGTTAATAATAATATATAAATATTGGTTCATTAATTACAAAAAAGACAATACTAATTTGAGATGTTAACAATAGTGGAAATCAGGCATGGAGTACATAGGAACTGTAATAACCTTCTCATTTTTTCCTATAATGCCAAACTTTGGGCTTCTTAGATCTGTGGGTTTATGGTTTCCATCTCTTTTATTTTAAATTTGCCATTATTTACTTTTTTTTTTTTTCCCCTCATCCTATTTCTTTCCTCTCCTTCTGAGACATACGGGCATACTTGGCTGCTTGCTGAGATTTTAAGTTTTGTTCTTCTTTTTTCATATATGTCTTTACTTTGTCAACTGATTCTGTTATCTGTGTTTTTTCTGGAGTTTTACCTACTATTGGGCTTTCTTGCCATCAAGGATAACATAGCAAATCAAAACTAAAGCAGCATTTAGTTGGGGATTATTATAACCCATTACCAAGGCATATTCTTCTAAGTTCTCTACTTCATATCTAATGTATGAGAAAATCTGGGTTTTTTCTTTTGTTGTGTTCTGTTTTGTTTCCCATTCTGGTTAGTGAGAAGCAAATCCCATTCTTATGTAGGATCCAGAGGTTGTTCTGCCTTTTCCTTTACACTGGTTCTTTGCCTCCCACATACATACTGATCACTGTTCAGCTTAAAATAGTGGGGAAATCCCTGATGCTCTCTCTGTGTTCATCTCTTTCCCCTTATTTTGTTCTGTTCTCTTCTTCAATCCTATGGCTTGTGTATTCCAGCTGCTTTGTCCACCCTGATTCTCAGCGCCGCTTCCTCAATTAAAGAGCCTTCAGGGTTCTGTTTGGGTTCATCTTCTCAGGGCTGTGTCCTAATAAGCTCTCTCTCTAGACAGTAAAAGGGACAATTGTAATACTTTATTTCTTTCATTTAAGGAATCACTATTGTGTTGTGTTGTTTACTGCCTAATGTCTAAAAATGCTTGTTTCATATATTATCCCATGTTTTAATTGTTCAAAGCAGAAGGATACATCAAGGACACAGGAACTCCATCATGGCAATAAGAAGCCTTACCTCTCCAACATAGTAAGATTTTTTTCTAATGTACTATTTTTATTACACAATTATTTCTGGTCAGACTAAGAATAACAGCACATTTCACTGAATTTAAAATGCCACTGATTTTTAAATGCACTATTATTTTATGTATTACTAAGAAAGAATAACACTTAAAATTTTATTTTCACATTCCATCACTATATCCAGATTTTAGAGATACTATATGTGAAAAAATGAGCACCATGAGGTTAATGAAATGTGACCATATTGACAATATGTAGCAAATAAACATATTACAATAAGATTTAAATTCATAGGTAATAATTTGCGTGTAGTTTTACCTTTTCAGTACATGTAAATGTGACATAAATGGGTATTTAACCTCTGTTTATAATTATTCTAGTAATCACACTCTTTTCCATAGGTGGGATGTGGCCTTGAAAAAAACATGGCCATTCAAAAGTTTCTGCCATTCATTGGTCTCTTAAAGGCTTTGAATATATCTTTCTGCAACTATGATAAATTGACTAAGAAGTTCTATAAACTTCTTATACAATTAGAGTCTTGAAATGGCACTGTGGAGTTTCTTTAATAAAATTTTATTGAAAGAAAATATGAAGGGGAATAAAGATTATAGTGAGGCATCATTTTTTAAATTTTTAAAGTAAATGCTTATCATATCACTACTCTGAAACAGAATGTTCACAGTATTATATTTCCATCTCAGCAATCCCTTAGGTAAGCAACACCATTCCAAACTGCAATTCAAATTTGAAATACAGAGGCAAGTCCACAGAATTTTTTAATAAAGTAAAGTAACTTTCAAAATTCTTTGAAGCCTGGCTGATGAAGAATATGTAGCAAACCTGGAACGAATAATGATCTGGTACTATATAAATATAACAACAACAACAAAAAGGATGCCTAAAGCTTTTACACTTTCCAGTTTTACACTAAAACTTTACAGCTTTTGTAAAGTTGACAAGATATCATAAGACTAGTCCAAGACCATTATTAGTAATACCTTCTTAAGTTCAGTACAAATGAAAGATCTGAGTTACCACTTCATATTTCCACTATCTACAAATTCATAAAGGGCAGGGAATACTCTTCTTGTGGTTTTAACTTACATTATGATATTCAAAACATTAGATACTCAAATATTTGTAGAATTGAATTTTAAATGTGCTATGGGAAGGTAAACCTCTAATAGTTCATAGCCCTAGTCATTCAGTGTTTGCTAGGAAGTAGAGATGAAAGGATCTTGATTCAATTTATTCAGGATCCTAGACCATACGTGTTTAAGTGGACAAATGGGCCATCACTGTAGAGATAATTTTTGAAATGAGATATTTTATAGGATTTTGAGACTTCATTACTAAGCATTCTTGTTAATGAGGTAGCTTAGGCATTTTTAACTACAGTTTAGAGAAAAGGTCACCATGCACACGTTTGTATGTATCATAAAGGAAGGATTACAAAGTAATTAATTTTATGGCCCATAACTATGCAATTAAAGATGTGAGGTCATCAAGTTATTTGAAACTTCAAAGCATGTGTCCCTGGTGATCATTTACATTAGCTACAATAATGTATACTTCTTCTGTAAGGCTGGATGACAATTTGCAGTTGTACTTTATGTACATTGCCAAGTCTATAGGGCTTTAAGTCCTGACTCTGTACATCAAGGTCTCCTTTTTATGAAGGGTAGAAACTTAATAGTTTCAGAAAGCAGATGATCCAGTATCAGTAATGGGGATACAGGAGGTAGCAGTACAGAATCTATTCATTTGTATTACATGGGCCAAATTATTTGATCCATGACACATGGTTAAGAGGGAAGACAAATATTCTTACTTCTTCTGTAATTAGCCAAAATGTTTGAAAAACTGTTACCCATTCATATAACAACACTGAACAAGTATCTATTAAGAACCCACCATTATCTTTTCATCAGTGGTTCAAGAGGTTACAAAATAGGCCCTTTGCCAGAGGGGAGGGGACTAGGGGTTTGGGAAAAATAGGTGAAAGGGAGAGGGCGATACAGAAGATACAGGCCACCAGTTATAGAACGAGTGAGTCATGGGAATAAAAAGTAGAGCAAAAGGAATATAGTCAGCAATACTGTAATAGCCCTGTGATGGGAGAGCTACACTTGTGGTGAACATAGCATAATGTATAAACTTGTCAAATCACTAATTGTAAACCTGAAATTAATGTAACAGTGTGTGTCAACTCTATTCAAATGTATACATTCCTTTGCTTTCAGGCTCTAAGTAACTATGACTATGACTATAACCTATGGCATTACTTTTATCTATTTTATTTTATTTCTAAAGGAAATAAAATTCTGTCCTATTTGATATTCTAGTAGGTTTCAATGATAGTGAAGCAAATATCTGAAATCAACAACCAACCATCATAATATACATTTATTAAGAGTAAAGTTATACCAGAGGAACAAAATCAGTGAGGATTCTCTAGTAAAACATCCCCATAGTGATCAAAAAGTGATCAAGTATGGACAGAAATAGTCCTTTGAGAGTGGAGGATAATGGCCAAAGTCCATGAATCACCTCAGAAGAATGAAAGTGACTTTAATTCACTAATGGTTATTTTATCCTAGGTATCTATATATTTAGTAATAGTTACTGAATTTTCAGTACAATCAAGTATTGCATTATTTTTAAACTTTTTTTAAAAAGTAAGGTATATAAACGTCTATTAAATAACTGACCTTTGGATTTCTAAAAATAAAGAATTACACATACTCTTATAAATTAACTAATGCATTTGAAGATTAATAATGACACATTGAAATTTAATAAACCAACTTTGAACTATGTTTGTCAATAAGTATGTTCAATTTTTTTCAGTTGAAACTCACGGAGAAATATTAAATATAATTGAAAAAGTAAGCTGTTACAGGCAATTGCAGAAAACTACATTGTGAAAATAAGGCAAATCTGGAAAGTGAACTAGAAAGTACCTCACGTAAGAAATAGAAAATGTTTTGAGTTCAGCTGAATTTTCTTTATTTAAGAAATGTTACGGGGAAACATTTTTAAAAGGAACAATCATTATAGAGAAAAAAATGAAAACATTTCTAATCATTGGAGTACTATAAAAAACACTTTTCACCTCTCCTAAATAATAATTGTTTTTCTAAAACTGGAGCTTTTTTATTCATTAAAGATAGCAATGCCACCATATAATACGGATAATAATCCGTGTTTAGTGAGGAAAACAGCAGCTTCCCTAAATATTTTGAAGAGGGAGAGGCTTAAAATAGGAAAGTTGAGGCTTAAACAACTGCTAGAAGCTGTAGGAATACAGGTCAGAGAATCCAAAATTGTAAGCATGGCAAGAATTGTGTTCACAAGTCACCACAGATGACAGGAGCTATCGATAGTGCCTATGTGAATGAGTCTGCAAGAAATAAAAAAACTGCAGGTAAATCACAGTGTCTTCTGTCTGATGATTTCCACATGACTTACCAAAGCTGCCACAGAAGAGTAATAGGTTCTCTTTCTTTTCCATCCTCCCAGATGCATCTGCCCATTCACTGGCGGAATCTGACAAGGAGTCTCCTGGTAGGGGAGTTAGGGAAATGAAGTTTCAGGCTTACATTTCCTTGGGGTTAAGCTTTGAAAAGCAGAGATGGCACTGAGTATGAAAACACATTTGGCTTCTTCTTTCACCATGATTTCTCATGTGCTTCATTTAAAGGGAATTTTATATATTTTTTAAAACTAATAAATGTTTATTATAAACCAAGGAATTATATCTTCGTTTGGTTCCTTATATCATTTTAAACACTTATGGAGCATACATCTTTGGGGGAAAAAATGTTGCTTAGGCTTAATCTATTTACTAGTCACCCATTCCAACAGTTCAATACAGCCATTCTACTGAAATTCTTCCAATTAATGTCAACAAGACTAGCTGCCAATGCTGGGGCCCTTTTAAAATTCCTGTTATCTTTTACTTCTCTTTGTGTCACCAGTAAGATTTCACATTCTCGAAGTCTTTGCTCATCTGACCTTTCTTATACACTTATTCAGTATCTAGTTCTATTACAATTCCTTGTTTTGTTCTCTCTCCTCTTCCTTTATTAACACTACTATTTTTTTTTTCTGGAGTCTTCTGTTTCTCTCTCTCACCTCTATAAATTCTCTCTTTGTATTAGCAATCTATCCCCTGCTTTCAACTATAGGCCAATAATTCATAAAGGTTTATATATAATCCTCTGGCCTGGATTCCAGATTCATAAATCTAGCCATACATGGAATAACTCTACATAAATTGCTCACAAAAATTATAACTTTTCTTTATACAACAATAATATGGAAGTAACATCAAATCATAATAAAAAAAATATTGTGAAGATCTTATACCTTCACAAACATTAACTCAACATGAATCACAGAACTAAATGCAAATCCAAAAACTACAAAACTTCTAGAAAATAACATAGGAAAAAAATCTAGCTGAACTTAGGTTTGGCTATGACTTTTTAGATATAACACCAAAGGCACAACCCATGATAGAATTGATAAGCTGAATTTCATTAAAATTAAAAATTTCTGCTCTATAGAAAGACAAGCTACAGATTAGGAGAAAATATTTGCAAAAGATATATCTGATACAGAAATGTTACCTAAAATGTACAAAGAACTTCCTAAAATTCAACAAAAGAAAACAAACAACTCATTTAAAAATGGGCAGAAGTTCTGAACCAATACCACACCAAATAAGATACGCAGATGACAAATAAATACATGAAAAGATGCTCAAATCATGTCATTAGGGAAATTAAAATTAAAACAATGAGATACCACTACACACCTATTAGAATGGCCAAAATTCATAGAACTGACAACATCGAATGAAGAAGAGGCTATGGAACAACAGGAACTTTCTTCACTGCTGGTGAGAACACAAAAGGGAACACCCACTTTGGAAGATAGTTTGGCAGTTTCTTACAAAAGTAAACATAGTAGGGGCACCTGTCTGGCTCAGTCAGTTAAAGGTCGACTCTTGATTTCATCTCAGGTCATGATCTCAAGATCGCGAGACAGAGCCCTGTATGGGCTCCAAGTTCAGTGCAGTCGGTCTGGGATTCTCTCTTTCCCTCTGCCCCTTCTCCCCACTCTTTCACTCTAAAATAAATAAATAAAATCATAAAAATAAAACAAAATTAAACATACTCTATCATAATTATATTCCTTAGTATTTAACCAAAGTAGCTGAATATTCATGTCCACATAAAAACCCATACACAGGTATTTGTAGCAGCTTTATTCATAACTGCCAAAATTTGGAAGTAAACAAGATATCCTTCTGTAGGTGAACAGATAAACTCTGGCACAAGCAGATAATGGAACATTATTTAGTGTTAAAAGAAATGAGCTATCAAGCCATGAAAAGACATGAAATAACCTTAAAAGCGTATTACTAAGTGGAAGAAGCCGGTCTGAGAAGACTATACACTATAGTATTCTAAATTCATGATATTCTGGAAAAGGCAAAACTACAGAGACAATAAAAAGACCAATGGTTGTCAGAGGTTGCAGGGGGTGGGAGGTGGGAATGGATGTAGCACCAAGGATTTTTGTGAAAATACTCTGTGTGATGCTGTAGTGGTGGATACATGTTATTATATGTTTGTCCAAACCCATAGAGTATTCAACATCAAAAAGTGAACCCCTATATAAACTATGGACTTTGTGTGATAAAGATGTAGGTTCACGGGTTTTTAACAAATGTACCAGTCTAGTGGAGATGTTGATAATTAGGGAGACTATTCATGTGTAGGGGTAGGGAGTAATGGAAGATTCCTAAAACTCTGCCTCAGTTTTGCTATGAACCTAACACTGCTCTGAAAAATAATGTCTATTTTTTTTTTAAACATCAAAAACTTAGCTTCCTATACTCACTGTTTTGGCTAACATCACTATTTATTTAGTTAACTAAATTACCAAACTTGATAACTTGCAGTCAAAAGTCCTACACCCACAAATTCTCAAATTAGGAAAATTACAAATTCTGGGATTGTTTCACCTGTTACTTTCTTCATAATCCACTTTAAAATTCTCATTAGTATTGACAAAATGAAGGCACAAAATTAGACTATTAGAAAATAATATTGTTTACCTTTCAATTGTGTTTCTTTATTGAATGCATTAACTATGTATTAATTAATTCGTACTTAATGGTAGAAGCATGTTTTTAAATATAGAGTAGCTTATGTTTTTCTTATGTTTAAAATAGCGCTTCATATTTATAAGGTGAAAGATAAAGAACAAATTCCTTAAAATGAAATAAACGTCTGTTGTGTTCTGGCATATAGCCATTTTATCATTCTCATTCCCTGAAATCTTCTGGAATGCAACAGAAGTGCCCCCTTTGCAGTTTCCTGAATGCAGTTTCCTCCTTCTCTTTCTCTCCTTTTCTCTACCTTTCTCTTTCCTGATACTTTTCTACAGTTTTTGTATAGAATTCAGGACTTCCTTTGTTCAACTTAAATAAACTCTTTAATGAATGGGTCAAAGTAACTTTCTATGGTGTCCTTGAAGTCCTGATGGTTGTTTCTATCACCCCAACCTAGGCACACAGCACATTATGAATTAATGCAACACAAACACCATTATATTAAGATGTATTATTTTAACATCTGTCTTCCCTATTATACTTTGAATGCTTTGAACACAGGAGCTATATATTACTTCATCTTTATCCTGGTCTGGCACCCAGCACATTATCAAAAATTGGTGGTTGAATATATGAAATATTTTTTCTAATGAAAACCAAAAAGCATTGTTTGAATGAATTTGAGAAAATGAAGTGGCCACAAAAATGTTCAGAATATCATTGGACAGCACTCATTTCCCAAACCAGACCAACTCATTCTGACAGAACTATATGCCATGATGAGAAATCTCTAGATGGTCAAGACAGAAATGAAAAGGAGTTCAAATAAGTGAATACAAGTTTTTGCATATTGGTGAACAGCATGTATTATTTAAGGAGATGTGCTAGACTCCAGCGTATTTACATTAATGAAAGATATTGACATGTTATCAAAAGCCAAGAGCAATGACATAGAAAAGACAAATGACATAGTTCACAAAGCAGCTGTCCAAGGAAAATTCTCCTCTCCAGATTAGGAAACAAAAAAACAACTTGTCTTTTCAGTTTGCAGGAGTCCCCCCAGAAGTGTATTCAATTTAGACACAGGATTACAAACAGTGATACTTCTACCCCAGAGATCTGAAATGTATCTATTTTAAGGCACAGCTCAGGGCTCACCTTTGTTGACCAAAAGCAGACTGAGTGCCTCATCTCTCACTCTTTTCTTACATCCCTGTAGTATCTTTTCACATCTTTAAGAGCAATATGTAGTGATACTATTGTATCACTTTTTTTTGTATCAATTGTAGTGATACCAATTACCTGGTTACCTGGATTCCTTTATACGAGTGTCTAATTTGGGGGAATGACTATTTGTTTCTGGTCTTTGCATCACACCACATGGCTATTTATAGTTGTGCAATACTTGCTGAATATTGATGAAAGCATTATGTATGAGAAATCATTGATAATGACTGGAATAAACTCAAGTCACCCTCTGTAAAAGAGCAGATTATATTGCTTGAAAAATGCCATTGGGTAAATCAACTTGACAAAGGAGACGTAGAACAGTGAAGGAAATAAAATCTAGATTTGGGATGTTAGTAGGGATATGCTGAGCAATTGATCAGTACAATTTACATAGAGCAAGATTCACTCTTTTTAATGTTTAGTTCTATGCATACAGACATATGCACTCCGTAGTATAATCACTACCATATTAAAGATATAAAACTTTCTAACACCGGCCCCCCAAATTCCACATGCTCTAGCATAGACAACTCTCATTATTCAGGGCTTTAAAGTCAACCACAGCTTTAAAAGAAATGACAAGATTCTTTAAGAATTAAGAAACCCTGGGGTGCCTGGGTGGCTCAGTGGTGTAAGCCGCTGCCTTCGGCTCAGGTCATGATCTCAGGGTCCTGGGATCGAGTCCCGCATCGGGCTCTCTGCTCGGCAGGGAGCCTGCTTCCCTCTCACTCTCTCTGCCTGCCTCTCTGCCTACTTGTGATCTCTCTCTGTCAAATAAATAAATAAAATCTTTAAAAAAAAAAAGAATTAAGAAACCCTGAAGACCATAGTGGTGAATACAAATTTCTTTAAAAATTCAAACTTTCATTTATAAACTTGATATAATTGCCACCCAATAATGCCCGTTGTTTTTCTTGAGGTAACAGGCTCACTTCACTTATTTTTGAGAAAATGTCTAACAACGTACCAAAATATGGATGACCATATTTTGTTAGTATTTAAAGAAATAATAATGTTCCATAAAGTAAGTGACTAATTTAGCACCTAACACAAAAAAAATTCATTGAAACAACCATTACATTGTTGTGTGTAGCAGAGGTGCTTTATATATATTTCCATTCTTTCATCTAGAACATTAAGTCAATGTGTACTCAATCGTCAAGATTAATAAAATGAGTAACTTTCACTGCTTCTTCAATGTACTGGTTAGGGCACCAGAGAAGTAGACATCAAGATGAGATTGGGTTTGCAAGAAATTTATTGGGGAAAATAGCTGTGAAAGAAAATATGTAGTGAGACACATGGGTGAGACCATAGTGCAGGTCTGACTCTGAGTCACAGAGATGAAAGAAGAGTTAACGGAGACACATTAGACTGCAGTTTGGTTGGGAGCAGCTGGGTGGGTCAATGTTAGGCAGCTGACTGCCATTCAGGTTATGATCTCCAGGTCCTAGGATCTAGCTCCATGCTCAGCGGGGAGGCTGAGAGAGTTTCTCTCTCTCTCTCCCTCTGACCCTCCTGCTTGTGCTTCCTCCCTCATTCTCTCTCTCTCTCTCGAGTATATAAATAAAATCTAAAAAAAAAAAAAAAAAAAAAAGACTGCCGTTCAGCTGTATAGAATGTTTGGTAGTGGCACTGTGAGTCTTCCAGCCATGAAGTCTCCTGCTAGAGGAGACCAGGCTCCCAGGAACAAACATGCTTGACTGTCCCTGGTACCTTCAGCTACTATGGCTAGAAGCAAACAAAGTTAGAGTTTTGAGAGGTACATTCTTACAACTGCTACAATCAAGCACATTTATAAAGAAAACCAAAGGTTTTTTTTTCTTTTTAATGAATACAATGTCTATTAAGTAAAGACTGTTACTACCTCCTTAATTTGCACCAGCACGCCATTGCTTTTGCAACATCCATGAAAATGTCAACATAGTGAAAACAGGAAATAAGGTCTTAGCATTACTATAAAAAAGTTTGACTCCCTGAGAAAGTTTTGGAGTCCTCCTGAGACATGTTAGGAACCACTATGCTAGATCAAGTTAGGAAATACATCACTGCTTTAAACACTATTCCTTTTCATTTCTGAGTTGTATTCCATTTTATGGCTATTCCAGTTTCTTTCTCCTTTCTCCTGCCGAATAATACAGGTTCGTTGTTTTTTTGTTTTGCTTTGTTTTGTTTGCTTTTAAAGATTTTATTTATTTATTTGACAGAGAGCGAGACATAAAGAGAGGGAACATAAGCAGGAGGAGGGGGAGAGGGACAAGCAGGCTTCCTGCCAGCAGGGAACTTGACACAGAGCTCGATTCCAGGATCCTGGGATCAGGACCTGAGTGGAAGGCAGAAGCTTAATCCCTGAGCCACCCAGGGGCCCCTTGTTTTTGTTTGTTTGTTTGTTTATTTGTTTGTTTTTTCCAGTCTAGGGCAATTATTGTTCTGTCACTATAAGCATTTTGTGGGAACATAAGTTTTTATTTCTCTGGAGTTACTACCTAGGAGTCAGATTGTTGGAGATTTGTTAAATGCATCTTCATCATTATAGAGAACTACCTACCAAACTGTTTTTACATTTGAATTTCCAGAAGCAAGGAGTGAAAACTATGGTGAAAGAGAAGAGATTAGCTGTTGTTGGAGGCTGGGGTAGTAAATATAAAAGAGTAGCAGGTGAGAGGTTTTTGGGTGATGAACTGATCTATATTCTGTTGAGGAGGGTGGTTACACAAATCTATAAAAGTGTTAAAATTCATCAAACTGTGCACCAATAAAAGAGTCAATTTTATGCTATATTGATTTATACAATAAAATTAAAAGAAAAATAAATAAATACAGTTCAGAAAAAATTAAAAATCAAAACTGAATCTCCCTTTGACACTTTTTAGTATCTGATGCCTTGTTATTTCATTGTGTGGGAGCCTTACAAAAATGAAAATACAATTAATTTTACGGTTTTATCTATAGTCAATGCCAATGTTTCAAAGCACTACCTCAAATGGGAATATGAAGGCAATCAATGAAAATATACTTCTCTTATATGTGTTTCTTTGAACTTAAACAACCAACAACTGGAAATAGGCACAATGCCATCTAAACAGATGGGTTTGGGCTCTACCTGGCAGTTAGATATGTATGTATGTATATCAAACAGACAAGCACCTCTGCTCTTGAAATCAGAATTTATATCACTCTAAACATGTCCAAATATTTTCAGTGCATGGGTTGTTCGTGTAGTTTTGAAAAATACAGGAAATAATACTGTGAAATTAGCTAATGGCCAGAATCTCTGGCAAAAAAATGACAATCTTTTCTTTTTTTCTGCTTTCCTGATTTCAGTCTCTGCATAAACATTTTCTGTTTTAAAGAAGTTTACAGCAGTACTGCATTCCATATTTTGTGACTTAAAAGAATCCTTTATCAATAAGTTCTTAATAGAGTTTTCTGGGAATAACAAAATCATAATCCCGTGAAAAAATGCACTGTAGTATAAAAAGTTGTATGAAACACAGCATTCATAGCATTCAAATAAATCCACATAATGATTTGAGTATAAAGAGAAAAATATTTTATCTAATGAAGAGAAATAAACAAAATGGGAGCAACAGGATGGATTCTCCTACAGTAAATGATACCTTCACTGATTGCATAAAGCTTCCCCAAAATTATATCATTTGAGCCTAATGACAAACCATGGAAATAAGTACAGAAGTTGTTCTTTTCACCGTTATAGAAGATGATGTGGTAGACAGAAAAATGCCCCCTTCCTTGACAACCAAGTCCTTATTCCTAGAATTTGTGACTATCAAAAAGGACTTTGCAGGTGTTGTTAAGTGACAGATACTTATTGGGCCTAATATATTCACAAAGTCATTTTAAGAGGGAGGCAGGAGGGTCAGAATCCTAGAAGGAGATGTGATGATGCAAGCGGAGGTTGGAGTGAAACAAAAGGGACACAAGCTGGGGAAAGTAGGTAGCCCCTAAAAGACAAAAAAAGGCAAGGAAATGGATTCTACCCTGGAACTTCCTGAAGGAATGTAATCTTATTGATGCCTGGATTTTAGAAATTCTGACCTCCAGAACTAATAAATGTCAGCTACTTTAAGCCACTTGTTCATGCTTAATTTGTTAAGGCAGAAATAGATAGCTAATACAGATGAGATTAAGATTCAGAAATTATATATAGCTTTACTCAAAATCTCAAAGCAAATACACTACTGAGCCTAGTTCTAACCCAGAATAACTGAGTTGTTTATAGGCATAATCCCATCATCTATACAGGACTGTATAATAAAATCAAATGTGAAAAAAATTAAAAAAGCCACAAGAGATATAAAAGACCAGTATTAAAAACTTAGGTTAGGAAAAGTCAAAAAAGCACATAAATAAGAGACA
The DNA here is from genome assembly GCF_922984935.1 of Meles meles. Taxonomy (NCBI): domain Eukaryota; kingdom Metazoa; phylum Chordata; class Mammalia; order Carnivora; family Mustelidae; genus Meles; species Meles meles. Next base: position 160,623,468 of record NC_060067.1, read on the forward strand.
GCAAAACAAGACATTAGAAGATCGCCTCATGAATCAATCAGGATGTGATTATTCACATGAACATTGACGGAGTTAGAGACATTTTTAGAAACTGATAGTCAAAATTACTCGTGGTCTCTTTAAATCATGAATAAGATGAAGCTAAAGTAAATATGCAGACTATTTTGTGTGTGTGTGTGTGTGTGTGTGTGTATGTGTGTGTTTTAATACGATGGTCAGTCAGGTGACATCACAAAAGCAAACAGAGGAAGAGACTCAGGAAAACTGAGTTTAGTAAGTTTCTAGGTCCTAGAGGCAGGAGACATGCCATGCCTTGTAGGACCACGTGGGAAAGACAATAAGAGGGTCAGGAGGCAGAAGACAGAAAGGAGGGAAAAACATCAGACTAGAGCCTTTACTGGGGTTTCTTCAGGAAAGGAAAAGCAGAACAGGGTGAACAGTTTAGGACTGGTTACTTTGGGTAAGTTCAGTTTGGTGGGCTTAGGGCAATATGGATTGTCTCTAATTACCTGGCACTAGGCCCAGGGATGACTAAGGCAAAGAAAAACTGTCTCCTCGAATGCAAGGGCCAGAAAGAGGAAGAATGGTTATGGATTACTTAGTTCACATATCAGAGGCATGCTCCCAGCTGGGCCCCTTACTACCCCTAAGAATTATCTAGTCCAGAGAGAAGTCTCTCCTCTGCCAGAAAGGATTTTTAAGGATGTCAAAATATCATAATAGATAGAAAATTAAAAATATATACATACACAGGCACATTTAATGTTAAAGTTTTAGTTTTGTTTTGTTACAGTATCTTTATATTATAAGAGAGAGTTGAGAACTGGGAATGGATTGACATCTTCTAACTCACACTCAATCACAACAAATGCTGGAGGAGTTGCCTATAAGACAGATTGGCCTATAAATTTAAAATCAATCTCTTGCTCTCATTCTCTGCTTATGGAAGTGAATTAAGATAGGCTGACTATATCCTTGATGGACTCTTCTCTACTGATAAATGGAACTGAATGGAAATTCAGGAAAGTGTCTTTCCAGGCTTTGTTGAATGGAGGGCATCTTAATCAATGCCTTAAGATTTTAAGTAAAGGGGCGCCTGGGTGGCTCAGTGGGTTAAGCCTCTGCCTCTGGCTCAGGTCATGATCTTGGGGTCCTGGAATCCAGCCCTGAATTGGGCTCTCTGCTCAGAGGGGAGCCTGCTTCACCCTCTCTCTTTGCCTGCCTCTCTGCCTGTTTGTGATCTGTCAAATAAATAAACTCTTAAAAAAAAAAAACTTTATGTATAAATGGATATATAAATATAATAGCTGCTGTGAACACAATATTAAAAAATACCTCACTTTTGCTCATAATTTAACTTCACTAGTTATATATGTATATATACATACATATATACATATATATATATTTTACTTAAATGTCTTAAGAACATTCCAATTAGCCATATTTTAACTATCAAATCTCATAAATGTTGAATTTCCACATAGTTTTAAAGTCATCATTAGAATTCTCTGAGGTCATTCAGTCTTGACCAACATAATCTATACTTGATTTTAGCAAAAAGGCCAAAAAGTAATTGACTAACCTAATGCTCGTTGTCCATAACCAGTGATATCTCCCTGACAGAAATGTCTTCTCACTCTTCTTCCTGTTTCATTGTCTCTCCACCTCCACTCTGCAACCATCTGTGCTCAGTCTACCTCCCAGAGGGGCCAATTTAAGTAGTAAGGAGATTTCTTTCACTTTTCTGCATAAAACTTTTAGATGTTTACCTAAAAGTATCCAAACTGCACCTCAGCACTCTAAGTCTTATGAAACTATTTCCTTCTTCCTTCACATAATATACACTTGCAGATTGTACTGGGGACATTAGATGATATTTTAAAACTAGCAAATGACCTTCTCCTACATCTGCTTGCTGAACCACCATTCATCCTTCAAACCTCAGCCCAAGATTTTTTAACCATCTTTGTCTAAATTCCCAACATCAATATTAAGGCTTCTTGCTTTGAGCCACCAGTGTAGTTGTAAATGTTCCTATTGTGACAATAATCACAATTAATTGTCTTTATTTGTTTATCTCTCTCTCTAGGAGATCACGAGTTATTTAAGTTCAGAGACCAATTCTGGGTCAAATTTCAATCCCTTATGCCTAGCACAGCATAGAGACTTACTGCCACATAACAGGGATTACTTAATTTTTGTATTTTTCGTTAAACTGAACTACCTTTATGTTACACTCAGAGAAATATTATCAAATATAAATTGGTTGAGGTAACCTCAGCCTGTTAATTTATTATGCTCATATGCTCAAACAGTGTAATTTCAGTATCATCCTACGTCCTTTTTAAGGTACACATATTTTAGAAGCAAATCACCTTGCTCATTAACTCTTGTGTTTTTCTGGAAGAAATTGGTTTGTTTGCCCAGCAACATCTACTTTCACTTTAGTTGAAATTGGCAAAACTGCCACAGGGAAGAATTGACATTTTCCATCAATTTCTGGAAAGTGCAGTAGTACCAAATGTCATCAGACTTGAGTTATATTGGGAATTATTTTGAACTGCTCATGTACATGCTCACAAAGTTTAATGTCAATCTTAGTGGCATAACAAGTAGGGAAATCTAGTGTCTAGAGCAGCAGACTGGCTCTAAGGTTAGTGAGTACTACATTCAGTTCAATCAATCAAATACTTTGGGACACTTTTTATGGTGTTAATAATAGGCTAAAACTATGGGCCTCAAAAGGAGGTGGAAGATACAGTCTTTGCTCAAACTAATCATTCAATCTAGATAAAGGAGAAGAATAAACATATAAAAATATTGAATAGGAAGAAAGTAAGTGACAAATTTTTAAGGACAGATAGATTTTACAAATCGCTGACTGAGGAGAGAAGTTCAGATAGTAAGCGCAAAGGATCTGAGCAGGTTTGAGATCAAAGTAGTTTGGAATGATCTGGGAGGTTTCATCTCAGATAAGATGCTTTAGAACAGATGAAGGGTGGGTATTGCATGAAGAGGTTGACATGGGGGATGAGAAAGGACAACAACGTAAACAAAGGGACAGAAAGAGAATTCGGTATGGAGTAGAAATAACAAAGTTAGACAAAGAAGATGCTCAGAGTTTCTTCTCCCATTAATTATCATCAGGTGGGACGTAAATCGGAAAATGTCCCTGTGCCAGCATTTCTTCAGGAGCTATGGAGGGAGAGATCACCAGCAAACATACAGCCAAGGTTACAGACTTGCTTCTAGAATTCTGGCTGCATTATTTTACTCTGTCTTATACCAGTTACCTTATCCTTCTATCCCCATTGTTTTAATCTGTGAAATGGAAATAATAGTGCCAGGAACTAATAGTGTTTCAGACACTTGCAAGGTTATTTCAAGAATAAAATAAAATAAAATAATACATGTAAAAGTCCTCAGCACAGTTCCTGGCACATATCATATAACCTTTAGCTTCCTTTCCTGCCATGAAAGGAAAAACAAACAACACAAAACAAACAAACATCTAAAAAGGGAATACCACCACTGAATTGACTGGTAATTTCTATAAAAATAGAAATATATTTTCTAAATTCTTTCATGAGTACAGAGAACAAAAAAGGAGTATCTGAACAAAAAGGATGGCAAAAATATATATATTTATATAAAGACCCACATTTAGAGCACAGGCTTCAACTCACAGTTAAATTAATCCAAAATATTATACAAATGTCTTGCCTAGAACTGGTATTTCAATTTCTTATCTGCACTAACACTTATAAAAAATTAGGTACTCAAAGAAAATTTCTTTTTTTAATTTTGAAATGATATCAAATATATGTAATCAGCCCTAAGTGTCTTTCATTGGAACTATTTTCCAGCTGAAATCTGTGACTCCCACATCTCGGGGCAAGTACTACATGTTAAGTGCCCTCCTTACCTGTAATTGGGGCACTACACAGGAATCACAGCACCTAATTTGCTTTGGCAGCAGCATGACAGCAGGTTACCACTTAGTATTCTCTGGACAAAAGAAAGAATGATGAAACACAGCTGTTTTGAAAGGCAGCCCAAACTGGAAGCTGAAAAGGATGAAGCTACAACATGTCAAAGCACAACTTAGCAAATACACTGCAAAACTGTGTCAAGCATAAAGGGTTAGCAGAAACTCACAAAAAGCAAAAGAAAGTTGCAGAAAAACCTTTTGAAAGTTTTGATTTAAAGGTTATGTGAGAAAGGCTTTAGGTGGCTTAGAACCTGCTTCCTATTTAGGAACACATTTGGTTTGCTTTTACAAAGGAACCACAGGGCACGTGTTTTGTAAAGCTCCCTAATACAATGGCACAGTAATACTTTGCTTTAGGCTATGCAAATACATTAAATAAGGATTAACACCACCAAGAAAAAAACTGCATACCCAGTAGATCATACCAGCTCTACTAATAATCACAATGATTTGTATCTTAATTTCCAGTAATGATTAATTGGTACCAACTGACTAGAATACTGGGTTGAAGATTTTCAACCTACACCAAGTTCAGGAAGAGAGAGGTAGGATTTACCATGTTTGAGCTGAGATAAAGTAAGAGACAGGTTGCACACATACTATACATTTGGCAGCTCTTGATTTAACTATAATATATGATCATCACCTCACTCCAAGAAAAATTTAAAAATAGGTAGATTTCATTTATTTAATAAAGTTTTAATGCATCCTGCACTATAAATAAACACCAAGGATAACCAAGCAGTGTGTGTATCATTATAAATTAGAACAAAACAGCCACAGCAATAAATGATTCATCAATAAATGCATTATGTCTCTGTAGGTCCACCATATTTGTTTATGTCTTTGTGTTAGAATTTATCATACTGTATTTTCTTTTCACACAGACTGAATTTTTTGAGGCTAGGATCATAGTAATTTTATACCTAAGCTAACATACCGTCTGTAATGTAATTGGTCCTCGCTGAACATTGCTGAAGGAACCACCAAAGGCAGGAAGGATGAAAAATTTAGTGGAAAAGACAATAGACAATAAAGAGGTTTCAGAGAATGGACAAAGTGCTGAGGGTTTTTGAAGCATTTTGAACTGCAGTCGATATTTATTAGAAAACAGAGAAGTATTTAAGGCACATGGAGGGACAACTAAATTATTTTGTGTTTATTTTGATTGCATGCCTATTTTTCTGTTAATCTTATTGTTGTGGGAAGTACAACCTATCAAATACTCCTCTAATGACTAGGATCCTATTCTGACAGAAGTTAGAAATCAGTGTAGATCTTGGAAGATTAATTAAAGTCCAAGGTCTTGCAACAATATATCCATTCTATGGACTTTGCTGTAATTTGAATTAAAATACTTCACAATAAACCACAGAAAATATATTATATATATATATTCCATGAATCCTGGTTTTAATTAAAGTAAAATGATAAAGTCTTTATGTAGTTCAGATGCTAATATTCTAAATAATAATATATATTTATTAAAGCTAAAACTGTTAAGCAAAACAATGCCTAATTTGTTGGCTTATTCATGTTCTAGCCCTACTTTAAGAATCTAATCACTCTTTTATTCTAAAAGCTTGGTCATACAAGTTGATATTATGTTGGTTTTCACTAAAGCTCTTGGGATATCTGCCTCTTCAGAAAATGTGTTGATTTCTCCTGTTCCCCACTGCCCCCCCCATTTAATAAAAGCAAGTTATATATTTGGAAAAAAAAACAAAAAAAACCATACATATATATATGTATATATGTATATGTTTGCTCCAATCTAGAACCAAAGGCTGGTTAGTTAGCATGTGAGGTAACGAAACCAAGAACCAAAACTCCTGGGCCTCCTGGTGGCTCAGTTGGTTAAGTGTCTGACTCTTGACTTCAGCTCAGATCTTGATTTTGAGGTCTTGAGTTCAAGCTCCCACGCTGAACTTCATGCTGGGAATGTAGCTTACTTAAGGGGAAAAAAAAAAGAATCAAAGCTCCTGATAATGTCATATGTACCTCAATCAAGAATCAATAAAATGAGAGGTAATGATATGTCATTTCAATTTTGTTAATAGCATTAGTATCAAAGTTTGTTCACTAGTAAGAAGAATGTTAAAACTGTCTCTTTTATGGGGAAACGAGAGCTCAAGATTTTAACTGGCAGGAAGTATAATATGGGTATGATATTAACTATGCATTAAAAAGATAAAGAATCTGGGGCATCTGGGTGGCTGAGTTGATTAAGCATCTGACTCTTGATTTCAGCTCAGGTCATACCTCAGGGTCATGAAATTGAGCCCTGCATGGGGCTGAGTGCGAAGTCTCTTTTTTTCCCTTTCCCTCTGCCCCTGTTCCCTACTGTGTGCTCAAGTCCATGTTCTCTCTCTCTGAAATTAATTGATTTAAAAAAAATGATAAACGCTACTGGAGTAGAACTCTCTTAAGAGTCCTGTTGGACTTGCATTGCTTCTTTTCATAAAGGATCTATACCACTTCATTCAGTTACAGGCCAGCTGATCCTTCAGTCTACATAGCCTTTCACCTATGTCTAAGTCAAGCCTCATACAAAGTGTTGATTATAGTGCCCTTGTTAGCAAATGTAAATTCCCAGAGGTACAGATGTATGATTGTTTTTCTTGATCCCTAATAACATTTGTGTGCTTGGAGATATGTAACTTTAGACTTACTTTCTTTTTTTTTTTTTTAAAGATTTTATTTATTTATTTGACAGAGATCACAAGTAGGCAGACAGGCAGACAGAGAGAGAGGAGGAAGCAGGCTTCCCGCTAAGCAGAGAGCTGGATGCGGGGCTCGATCCCAGGGTCCTGGGATCATGACCTGAGCTGAAAGCAGAGGCTTTAACCCACTGAGCCACCCAGGCGCCCCTAGACTTACTTTCATTATGGCATTTCCACCTAATTAATTGGCCCCTAAAATTAGTTAACTAGTATCAGCTAACAATAATTACCAATGGCACTTGATACTTGCTAAGCCACCAAACTGGCCTGGGTCAGTTTGCAACAGTAATGCTCTTACTGCCAATATGTTATAATTGTGGCTATCAATGTCTTTCTCAAGCCCTGTATCTTAAACACCCTTTGAAGGAAAGGATTTATATCTTATTCAGATCCTAACATATAATAGGTTTCTAATAATTTTTAAATGAATAAATGATTAACCATCCTGAATCATTCAGGGAGGTGCATGAATATTCAAAAGTAAAAGCCATCCAAGTTGGTAACCAAACTGTGATATTCCTAACAGAACATAAAACAATGTTAACAATGGGATATTGGCAAGGCGATAAAAACAGTGTCCTCCAATGATCATATCATGGATGGAAAATGAATAGCAGCTCTCATTTTGAACTATGGCTGTTTTTGTTTGTTTGCTTGTTTGTTTGTTTTTTGTTTGTTTGTTTGTTTTTACCAATGATATTTTAAAAGCTTTTTTTTTTTTAATATTTTATTTATTTGACAGAGAGAAATCACAACAAGGCAGAGATGCAGGCAGAGAGAGAGGAGGAAGCAGGCTCCCCGCGGAGCAGAGAGCCCGATGCGGGGCTCGATCCCAGGACCCTGGGATCATGACCTGAGCTGAAAGCAGAGGCTTTAACCCACTGAGCCACCCAGGTGCCCCTACCAATGATATTTTAGCTCAATTTCATTCCTCTCACACCTCAACAATTATTACTGAGATATTCAACCACTAAATATCCTGGTTACTTGACAGCACCCAGTCCTAAGCTGGTCCTCATTTCCCTCTACCTTCCTTAGAATCAATTGGCCAGATTATATAAAAACTTTTCTCCACTCTTTTTAATGAGACATTTCCCAGATCCCCTCTGGAGTGTATTTTCTCTTATTGCAGCAAGTTAAATAAACATAATTTATTTGACTATGGCTGTGTTCATAGAGGACGTTGGCTGGTAGGTGTAGAGTAATACTTAATCTCATAAAAAATACAGTTTTAATCTCTCAGAATTGTGTTTTTACTAATAACATAGAGCATATAAATAACCGTATTGAATATTAAATTATTCTTATTTACAAATGCAGTTTTTAGCACCGAAACTTTATCTGATTATTTTAATGTTTTCTTAGTTCGCAACCTTTAGATTCCCCAACATCTGTGAGTTTTCATTTTAATCTTTTATTGTGTGGCCATATTATCATCCAAACAATGATAAGCCCCATTATGATAATTGTATTATTTCATGCACTGGCCTTTCATGGTTTATGCACCAATATCTGTCTCCTTTATTATATTGTAAGCATACTAAATAGAGGTTAAGGGGGAAGAACACTGACCTTCCTTCTCATTTTGAAAATTATCAATATAAAGGGAAACGTTACAGTTATCTATGATTCTGCTTTCATCATAAAGATCTGTCCTTAAGTGTCTGTCTTCAGTTCAGGTCATGATCTCAGGGTCCTGGGATCCAGCCTGGTATTGGGCTCCCTGCTCAGCAGGAAGTCTGTTTCTCCCTCTCTCACTCCCCCTGCTAGTGTTCTCTCTCTCACTGTGTCTTTCTTTGTCAAATAAATAAATAAAATCTTAAAAACAAAAACAAAAACAAAAACAAAAAAACCAGGTTAGTGAGGGAATTCTTTGAGAATTAGACCAGACCCACAAAATGGAAAAACACCTAACTTCAAAACTTCCACCAAGTGTTTGTTATTTGTTAACATCTACTGTATCATAATCAGGAGTATACACTCCAGGGTTGATTTCCTGACATTTAAAAGAACTCTAAAAAGAGAAATTGACAAAAGTGCAATAGTAGGAGACTTCAATACCCCACACTGAATAATAATAGAATATTCAGAAAGAAAATCAATAAAGAATAAGTTGACTTGAACAGCACTATAGACCAAATACGTAGACATAGACAGAATTTTCCACCTACCAACAATTGTTTTTTAAGTACACACAGAATATTTCCCAGGATAGATCAAGTGTTAGTCACAAAATGAATTTTAAAGATTATTTATTTATTTATTTATTTGAGAAAGAGAGAGAACATGAAAAGGGAGATGATCAGAGGGAGAAGCAGACTCCCCTCTGAGCAGGGAGCCTGATGCGGCACTCCACCCCAGGACTCCAGAACCATGACCTGAGCCAAAGGCAGTTGATCAACCAACTGTGCCACGTAGGCACCCCTATTTTAATAAATTTAGGATGAAAATCATTCTAAGTATCTTTTCTGACCACAATGGAATGAAACTAGAAATCACTAAGAGTAACAAAACCAGAAAATTAAAAAACACATGGAAACTTAACAACACACACACCAACAACCATTAGGTCAAAGAGAAAATTAAAACAGAATTTTAAAAAGATTTTAAGATAAGCAAAAATAAAAACATAAAATGCCAAAATTTGTGGATTGTAGCAAAGGCAGGACATAGTGATAAAATGCCTACATTAAAAAAGAACACTGTTTAGCAATATATAGTCCTGAAATCTTTATGTTGTACACCTAAAGCTAATAAAAAATTGTGTGTCAGTTATATCTCACTTAAAAAAAAAAAAGATCTTGGAATCTGGGTGGCTCAGTGGCTGACTCTTGATTTTGGCTCCTTAAGATCTCGGTGTCCTGCCCCATGTTAGGCTCTGCTTCAGCATGCAGTCTGCTTGGGAATCTCTCCTTCCCTCTCCTTCTTCTGCTCTCCTGCTTGCATACCTTCTCTCTCTCTAAAATAAATAAGTAAATATTAAAAAAATTAAAAAATGATCTAAAATTAAGAGTAAGGTGTAAGGTTACTGTGTAAGGTTTAATGTAGAAATTTGTGGCTTTTAATTTTCTCTGAAATTTATTTATGTTTATACTTTATAATTGTATTCATTAGCATTTTTGGTTTTGGTTGTTGTTGTTGTTGTTTTCCGTTCAGGCAAGGGATATAAACTTTGAGGTAATGGGAATTGTCATTTTGTTTACCTTATAGTTTCTTTCCTGACTTTTCATTAACTTTTTTAACCTGATTGTCTTTACTAAGTCATTGGTCTAAAAAAAAAGAGTCCATTAGCAAGATTAACCTTTAATTAATTTAGGAGAATAATGTATATAAATTAGATTTTCATTTCAATGATATATGTATTCTGTCCTGTTATAATCATACAAAGAACTTTCAACTTTGTTTTCCCTGGAACTGAGCACTATTTTTCTTTTTCCAAGTTTTTTTTTTTTTAAATATTTTATTTATTTATTTGACAGAGAGAGAGATTACAAGTAGGCAGAGAGGCAGACAGAGAGAGAGGAGGAAGCAGGCTCTCTGCGGAGCAGAGAGCCCGATGCGGGGCTCGATCCCAGGACCCTGAGACCATGACCTGAGCCGAAGGCAGCGGCTTAATCCACTGAGCCACCCAGGCGCCCCCAAGTTTTTTTTTTTTAAAGACCATTTAATTTTTACCCAAGGAAGGAGTAGGTAAATGAGCTCAAACAAAGTGGCACATGTTTGTTTCTCACAGAATTTTGCAGTAGCCAGTAAATGTTATAATGTACTACATGGAAAATGAGTTGGTAAAAAATCATCCAATTCTAGAACCCAGAGATTATTATAAACAGTAAGTAGATGAAGTACAATTATGAATTATGAAACATGTTGTGACTGTAAATGCATTTTTGTATTACTTACATATATTATTCTCACATTGATTTGTTGTGCAGTAGTTCAGTTTATAAGAAATTTTCCTAGATCTATGCATCATTTACTTTTTTATTTATTTTCACAAGTATTTGCAGTGTGGTAGAATAAAAAAAATGATTGTAAGCTTAAATTAAAAATGTAAAAATTGCTTATATATTATTCTGAAAGTCATTAGCTTGAAAAAGTAAGATTATTATGGTTGCTGTTGTCTCTTAGTATATGTGCTGCCAAAGCAAGCACCGGTTGCTGTTGTCTCTTGTCCACTGTTTTTTATTACAAATACTGTCTTCATTTTGAACCAATTCAATAAAGACAGAAAGAAAAAAAAAAAACAACAAAACCTAACATTTAACATGAAGAAACTAGAAAAAGAGTATCTAAACCTAAATTAGCAGAAAGAAAAAAGAAATAATAAAGCTTGAAGCAGGAAAAAAAAAGAAAATAGAAAAACAATAGATAAAATTGAGAAAACTCAGAATTGGTGTTTTGAAAAGATACAATCAACAAACTCTTACCTAGACTAACAAAAAGGGAGAGAAGATTCAAATAAATGAAATAAAGAATGGAAGACAGACATAAAATGGATGATTCAGAAATAAAAAAAACATTATAAAGAATTAACATGAGAATTTATTCACCAACAAACCAGAAGAAATGGATAAATTCCTAGAAACATATAACCTACTGAAACTGAATCAAGAAAAAACACAAAGCATGAACAGACCAATAATAAATGAGACTGAATGAGTAATCAAAAATATTCCAACAAAGAAAAGCCCAGAACCAGATGGTGTCACTGGTTAATTTTACTAAATATTCAAGGAAAACTCATTACTAATCCTTAAAATCTTCCAAAATATAGAAGACAGGATAATTCCACACTCTTTATGAGGCCAAAATCATCTTGACATCAAAGTCAGAAACAGACATTACAAGGAAGCAAATAAAACAAACAACCCTACCAGCCAGTATCCCTGATGAATATAAATGTAAAAATCCTCTATAAAATACTAGCAAAACTGAATTCAATAGCACATTAAAAGGATTATAAAACCATGACCTAGTGGGATTTATCCCTGGAATACAAAGGGGTCTTAACATATGTAAATCAATCACTGTGCTATATGAATGAAAGATAACAACAACATAATCATCTCAACAGATGCAGAAAATGAACTTCAAAAAATTCAACATCCATTCATGACAACAATTTATGTATAGAAGGAAATTCCTGCAACACAATAAAGGCCATATATAAAAAGCCTGAAGCTAACATCATAATCAATGGAGGAAAACCTACAGGCTTTTTCTCTAAGATCTCATACAAGGCAAGGATGCCCACTGTTGCCATTTCTAGTCAACACAATACTTGATGTCCTAGCCAGAACAATTAGGTAAGAAGAAGAAATAAAATACATCCAAATAAAAAATGAAGTTAAAACACCTCTGCAGATGACATTATCAAATATGTAGAAAACCCTAAAGACAACAAAAACTGTTGGAACTCAATAAAAAGAATTCGGAAAATTTGCAACAAACTAAATCAACATACAAAAATCAGTGGTTTTCCTATCTGCAAACAATGAATTATCCTCCAAAATGAAGAAAACAATTTCATTTACAACTGCAACAAAAAGAATAAAATACTAGCCGGAGAGGTAAGATACTTGTACACTGAAAATAATAAAACATTATTGAAGAAAATTAAAGACAGAGCTATAAGGAAAGACATACAATTTCTAGGGATTAATACTGTTAAAATGACCATATGACATAAAGTGATCTACAGACTCAATGCAAATGCTATCAAAATCCTAATGATATTCTTCACAGAAATAGAAAAAAAATAAAATTCATTAAGAACTACAAAAGACTTCAAGTAACCAAAGAAATTTTGAGGAAAAAGAATAAACTGGAGACATGTATTACATTTTCTGATTTTAAAATATATCACAAAGCTATAGTAATCAAAATAGTATGATACTGTCATAAAAAAACGACCTACATGCCAATGGAACAGAACAGAGAACCCAGAATAAATCCATGGATTTATAGGCAACTGATATTTGATAAGAGTGCAAAAAACACATAATGAAAAACTAATAGTCTCTTCAATAAATTGTGTTGGGAAAACTGAATAGCCACATGAAGAATGAAATTAGACCCTTAACTCACACCATATACAAAATTTAAATCAAAATGTATTAAAGATATAAACATTAAACCTGAAACCATAAGATTCCCAGAAGAAAACATAGAAAAAAGCTCCTTGACATCGATCTGGGCAATAATTCTTTCGGAAATTACACCAAAAGCATACACAATAAAAACTAAATAGAAAACTAAAATAGAACTAAAATACTATTTAGAAAACTAAATAGAACTAAAAAACTAAAATAGAAAACTAAGATTGCATCAATCTAAAATTTTCTGCAAGGTAAAGGAAACAAGAGTGAAATGTAACCAATGGAAAAGGAAAAAGTATTTGCAAACTATGTATCTAATTGGGGGGGGGTTACAATCTAAATCATACAGGGAATTTGTAGACCTCAGTAGTAAGAAACAAATCACCCAGTTAAAAAATCGGGTAAAGAACCTAAATAGAGGGACACCTGGGTGGCTCAATAAGCTAAGCATCTGCCTTTGGGTCAGGATAAGATCCCATGGTCCTTGGATTGGGTCACGTGTTGGGCTCCTGGCTCTGCAGGGAGCCGGCTTCTCCTGCCTCTGCCTGCCACTCCCCTTGTTTGTGCTCTCTCTCTCATTCTCTCTGACAAATGAATAAATAAAACCTTAAAAAAAATGTATCTGAATAGAAATTTCTTGAAAGAAGACCTACAAATGGCCAACAGGCATACGAAAAAATGCTCAATGTCACTAATCATCAGTGAAAGGCAAATCAAAACCACAAGAGATGTCACCTCAGACCTGTCAGAATGAAAGACAAACAGTAAATGCGGATAAGGATAAGTGCACTGTTGGGGAGTGTAAACTACTAATAGCCACTATGAAAAACTGCATGGAGTTCCCCTAAAAATATTAAAAATAGAACTACCATATGATCCAGCAACCCCACTTCTGGGTATATATCCAAAATAAATGAAGTCAGTATCTCTAAGAAATATCTGTACTTTCAAGTTCCAAGTTCATTGTAGCATTATTAATATTAGCTAAGATATGGAAACAATCTAATATCCATTGATCAGCAAATGAATAAAGGAGATGTGGTATATACACACAATGGAATAACCAGCCTTTTAAAGAAGGAAATCCTGACTTCTTTTGTGACAAGATGGTCACAGTATGGTCTTCATTTGTGACAATATGGTCACAATATGCCTACAGGGCATTATGCTGAGTGAAATAAGACAGGCACAGAAAGCCAAATACTGTATGACCTCACTTATACATAGAATCTAAAAAAGTGAACTTAAAGAAGCTGAGAGAATGATAGATGCCAAATGAATAAGTTCTGGAGATCTAATGAATAGCATGGTTACTAGAGTTAATAATACTGTTTTATACAATTGAAACCCCCCCAACACAAAATAACTGTGTGAGCTGATGACTATATTAATCAGCTTGACTGTGGTAATAAATTCACAATGTATACATATATCAAAACAATAGCTTGTGCATCTTAAATATATACAATTTTTATTTGGCAAAAAACAAATAAATAAATAAAAGACCCTAAAATATATTCTCATTCCAAAGGAAAGTACTTAAAGCTACATTACCTCCATCTGTACAAAGAAGCATTAATTAGCAAAATATGTTAGAAATTATTCTTGGAAGTAGAAAGAAATAATGGTTACTGGTGTGTCAAATTCTTAAAAATATATCCAGTTATTGTCTCATAGAATAAAATATGTAAGACAGAAGGTACCTTAGAGATCACGTGGTCTCAATCTCTACATTTCAGGAAAGAATTCTGAAGCAGAGAAAGTAAATGGATCAATGTCATGCCAATTAAAGTAGAAGCAGGACTATCATGGAATACTGAGCTGAGAATTTATGTTGCGGATTTAGACTTGTGTTTATATCCCATTTTGGTCACTCAAGATTTGTGACCTTGAGCCAAGTTACTTAATTCACTGTGCTTCATATTTCTCATTTATAAGAGTAAAATAATGATACTGACCTATTTGGGATATTGCCAAGGAGGAAATATAATTTAAAGGCATATAATGGTATGCTATTTTTTAAAGTATTCTGACAAGCAAAGAGACTGATCAAATTAAGTAAAAATTTAATATTTTATTTTAACCAAATATCAAATACAATAAATCAATTTAGGTTCTGCAAATTTTGATGAAGAGACAGCTGAAACAAATAGGGCCCTAAAATATGTGTCTCAGAGAGCCTGGGTGGCTCAGTCAGTTAAACATTTGCCTTTGGCTCAGGTTATCATCTCAGGATCCTGGGATGGAGCCCCATGACCCCCACAAGGCCCACTTTGGGTCCTGCTCAGCAGGGAGTCTGTTTCTTCCTCTCCCTCTGTCCCTCCTTACCACTTGTGTTCTATATATCAAATAAATAAAATCTTTAAAAAAATGTGTCTACATATTTCTTATTTTAATAAAATAACTCAGGTAAATTTATTACAAAGAAATGGAATTTTATAGTTAATAAATTTTTTGTCCCAGTCTTATAGCTAATACTTGGAGGAATGGATTATAATCCTAATATCAGACTTTCAAGTGTGACATAATATATTACATAGCCATTGTATTGAAATGAAGACAGGCAAAAGCCATCATGGTAATTATAGAAACCAAGCTATAATTTAAGCAAAGAGAAAGCCACCACAAAGCCATGATGTTTAAAGCTAACTTAACATTTCATATGCTGCTTTGGATGGAATATGAACATCTATACTCTGCTACTCAAAATAATAGTAACCAAAGATAAAAAGAAAACTCAATTCTTCTATACTACATAATTCTTATTATGCAGTGCCTAAGGAGATTCAAGTTTTTCCTATATAAATAATAAAACTGTCACAGAACTGAAAAAATCGTAAAGGCCACTGGTTTTGAAGTATAAATACTGACTTTTATACTGAATATAAAAGCAAATACCATTGAATCATTAATCTGAAAATTATTTCAAAGGAACATTTAATCTCTCGCCTCAAGAAAGAGCTTTACCACAACTCTTTCTATAAGATGCTAAATGCCTCCAGAGAAATATTTAATAAACTTTCCAAATATTTCAAAATTTTATTTAGTCTGAGAGAAGGCTACACAATATATGTTGTATGTGGAGGTCTACCATCTAAGTGTACAAGTATGATTTTTTTTCTGTAATTTTTTTTTTGTCCAACCTAAACCTACTATCATATGCTTTCCAGGATTTGTGAACTTATTAGTGCAAACGCATTTGTTGTTTGGGTTGGAATCTGATCCTGGTCTACCAGTCTAAACAGGAATTTGCTGACATGCTCATTTTATGATTGTCATGACATTGTGGCTCCATGGTTCTCTGTTTTTTCACTTAGCTACTTCACTTTCTGACCCTGTCAGAACAGAGAGAGCACAGTTGACTTTCTATCTAGGTCCTGCCTCCTTTCTGCTGCCAGTGTAGAAAATGAGTATCTCTTTCATAGGCATGAATGGATCAGACAATCTTACCAGGACTGAAACTCTTTCCTTTGACATCTTAGATCTGTTCTTCTCTAATTTGCATTTATCCACAGGCAAATTCTTTCCTCGGTATCTTCCCTGAAGTTATGGTAGAAAAATCCTCTTTCACAACTGGTTTTACTTCCCCCAGCATTATTAAGGTATAACTGACAAACAAAAATTATATATATATATATATATACACAATATATATATAATATATACATATACATACATAAATCAAAACATCATATTCTATATACCATACCATGTATAATGTATACATTATACATTATGTAGTTAGTCATTACCACAATCAGGCAAAATAACAAACCCATCACTTCATATAGGTTGTTTTGTTTTGTTTTAGTGACAGCATTTAAGATCTACTCTTTTAGCAAATTTCAAATATACAATACAGTATCATTAACCATAGTAAACATTCTATGTTAGATTTCCAGAACTTATTCATTCTACGGAACTGAAAATGTGCAGCCTTGACCAACATCTCCTCATTGTCCTCATTCCTCAGGCTGTGGCAACCATCATTCTACTCTCTGTGTCTGTAAGTTAAAATCTTTTAGATTCCACTTCTAAGAGAAGTCACGCAGTACTTGCCTTTCTATTTCTGGCTTATTTCACTTAGCATATGTCTTCCAGCTTCATCCATGTTGTTACAAATGGTATCATTTAATTATTTTTAGGGCTGAATAATATCCCATTGTGTGTGTGTGTGTGTGTGTGTGTGTGTGTGTGTGTGTTTGCATTGTGTGTGTATTCCTCAAAAACAAAAAGCAAAACAAAACAAAAAGAGTAGAATCACCATACCGTATGATCCAGCAATCCCATTTCTGGTTATATAGCCAAAGAAAATGAAAGCAGGATCTCAAGAAATGTCTACACTCCCATATTCTTTGCAACATTGTTTGCAATAGCCAAGATATGGAATCAGCTTGAGTTTCCATCAGTGGTTGGATAAAAAAACTTGAAATGGATAAAACATGTAAAGAAAATGAATATAGACTATAGATATATGGGGGCACCTGGGTGGCTCAGTCGATTAAGTGTCTGACTCTTGATCTCAGCTCAGGTCATGATCTCACAGTAATGAGATCTAGTCCCATGTGTGGTCCTGAGCTAAGCGACAAGCCTGATTAAGATTCTCCTCTCCCAGTGCACCTGGGTAGCTTAGTTAGTTAAGCAACTGCCCTCCACTCAGGTTATGATCTCCAGGTCCTGGGATCAAGCCCCGCATCTGGCTCCCTGCTCAGCAAGGAGCCTGCTTCTCTGTCTCTGTCTCTGTCTCCCTCTCTCCCTCCTCCCTGATTGTTCTCTCTCTCTCAAATGAATAAAGTCTTAAGAAAAAAAAAGATTCTGTCTCCCCCCTTCCCCTGCACTTGTGCTCTTTCTCTGGAGAAAAAAAAAAAGAAAAGAAAGACTATTGGTATATGTCGATGTGAATATAAATATTATTCAGTCATTAAAAGGAAGGAAATCCTGTCATATGAAACAACATGATAGACCTTGAGAGGATTAAGTGAAGTCAGACAAAGACAAATAATATAGATCTCACTTATACATAGAATAAAACAAAACAAAACAAAAAAACCTCACCACCTCAACTGAGGTGTATATGCTGCTAGTCTCTCTGGTTTTGATTTCTGAAAGCCATTTGTCTGTTGGAATACTAATACTGATTATTTAAATAAAATCTAATTCAATGTTATTTATTAAGTATATAGGCCATTTTTAGTTAAATTTGTTGGAGACATTTCCTCCAAGTTTATCATTTTTTCTTAAAAGCTTATTTATTTTAGCATCAAATATATTTATTTTCATTTTGCTATTTTTGTTTGGGTTTTATAAATATAACTATGAAATTAATGGAATTCAAGTAATCTCAATTAATCTTAGAGAATAAAAAGTATGTCTGGTTATTAAATGTAGAAAACAAATGAGAAAATTAGGTAAAAGAGCCATATCCTATAGCAAGCGGGGTAAGGAACATCAAACCTACCTTAGTCCATAGACACCCCTTTCTATAAGAATCTCTGGGAAGATGCAAGGATAAAAGAGTTGCTAAGTTAACCAAAATTATTTTATTGCTAAATGTGAGTTTTGCTTGATTTCTCATTGCAGACAACTCTTGCACACTAGATTGGGACAAAAAGGACATTTGCCATATTTAAGCTTCTAACAAAATAGTGAGCGCAGGACCTCTTCTTTTTCTCCATTCCTCTTTCCCTACACTGAAATCTGAGGCCAGAATTGTTTTGTGCTTAAACTGCTTGAATGAGATACAATAGTAAGACCAGAAGAACAGACAAGCAAAATGCAAGGTAAAGGCCAAGCTGAAAAGACCTATCACTTCTTGTCAAGGGAAGAAGGGGAATTAAGGGGGAGAAAAAAAGTTGCATTTGTATCCTGTAGGGAGGATTTAAGGAATCTCTGGGGGAGAACATATCAGCAGTGGTGACTTTTATATACACTGTAACTTAGATTTATGAAAACATTGTAACATTTCAAGAAAAAGAAATAACAAGAAAATATCAAGACATAAGAATTGTGTGAGACTGCAAGAGCTTGGATCTTGATAAAAATACAATATAAAATAAAAAAAAATGTTGAGAATTTCCTATGTACAGAGCTTGTCCTAATTTAGCACTTTATAGGCTGTATCTCATTTAATCCTTAAAGCAACCTGAGGTCATTGATACTATTATTGCTTTATAGATGGAAAACCTGAGGCAATTAAGCAACTAGTATAGTAATAGTTACACTTAAATATCAGAGAATTCAGTTCATTAAATCTCACTCCATCTTTTAAAAAAGATAAATATATATTTTTCTTTTTTTCTAGTCATATATTTGGTAAGGACGGTCTCTGTTTTCTTATCTTAAGGCAAAGTATTGCTTTTACCATAAGATATAACCCAATTTTTAAAATAGAAACACTTTATTTTTAAAATAAAAATACTTTCACTTTATGGTGTTATAACTTTTTCTATGTCTATCTCTGCCTTTCTTTCCCTTTTAATTAATCAATCTCTCTCTCTCTCTCATTGCAGCACACTCACATACACATTCACAACCAAGGAAAACTGCTTAATTACTTAAAATGAAATGACTGTCTTCTAACTGTGAATTATTTTTTAGTCTGAATAATGTGTTTGTGAAGACTGTTCAAGCTGTATTTATGTAACCAAAAATATAAGCGAAATAAAATTAAAATTCCTTAGTTCATATTTGGATGCAGGAAGATGTTATGTTTTAAGAAATAGCTACTTTATAATTGATGTCAAATCTAAGAATGGATCCTCAAAAGGCAAAAATAAATAAATATTTAAATAAAACAATTCTTTTCAATGCAATTTATTCTTTTTCCTGTTGCTGAAAGAAAGGAAAGCAAATGCTATTTAACCAACAGTTCAGTAAGTATCCCGGAGTGTATTTGTTAATGAGCTCATCCTACTCATGACTGAGACCTAGAAAAATGGGGCAAGTGTTAAGTCTTTTATTAAATTCATTAATTGCTTTGTTAACCTCATTTCTAAAAACTTAAAGGTGAAAGTGAACTGTTCCATTGAAAAAATTCATATCATACTAATAATGGGCAGTTGTCATCAAATAACCTAAAAAACTTGTTTACAAAGAGATTTGAGTATTTATTTGCAATTGTATTTCTAACTTTTGGATGATTTTCTTTTTTTTTTTTTAATTTTATTTATTTATTTGACAGAAAGAGATCACAAGTAGGCAGAGAAGCAGGCAGAGAGAGAGGAGGAAGCAGGCTCCCCGCTGAGCAGAGAGCCCGATGCCGATGCCGGGCTGGATCCCAGGACCCTGAGATCATGACCTGAGCCAAAGGCAGAGGCTTAACCCACTGAGCCACACAGGCGCCACTTGGATGATTTTTTAAAACAAATACCTGAAAGTAGTAGATCAAAAATAAACTGTAATGATATTCTTAGAAGCACTGTATATTAGCATATAATGTATTATTTGTTTCAGGGGTACATGTCTGTGAATCATCAGTCTTATATTAAAACAAAACAGAAAAATGAAACAAACAAAAAACCATATCATTATGAGTGGGCACTTGGATGGCTCAGATGGTTAAGTGTCAGCTTTGGCCCAGGTCTTGATCCCTGCTTCCTACTCAGCGGGAGTCTGCTCTCCCTCTGCCTAATCCCACTCATGCTCTCTTGCTCACTCTCAAATAAGTAAATAAAATCTTAAAAAAAAAAAAAAGCACTGTATAAAATAACAATATTCTTATCAAACAATATATTCAGTGCTAGGACCTTGGTAAAGTAAATTGAGGTTCATTCAAATAATAACATATACTAATTCAATAAAAAATATGACCTACAAATATTTATTGGCCTAAAAGGTACCTATATTATCTTGTTAAATGTACAACATTTAAATGTACTAGTTACAAACTTAAAGCCAATTTTGCTCTAAGTAATGTGTCTGTATGTGTGTCTGTACGTGTAGGAAAAAAATGTTTACACATCAAATTATTAATAATTTTCCTTAGATGCAGGTATTAAAGATTATTTTTATTTATTTAATTGACAAGTATTCTTTACTTTTTCCTCAAACAATTACTAAATAAAATCACAGACTAAGTTTGGCCTTACAAATGAACACCACAAGCAGGACCTCACAGTCTTATTTTTTAATCTATTTTTAATTTAAATTCAATTAATTAACAAATAATGTGTTACTTGTTTCTGGGAGTACAGGTCTGTGATTCATCAGTCTTACACAACACCCAGCACTCACCACAACACATACACTCCTCACTGTCACGGTTTTATTTTGAAGGCAAAAGAACCCTAGTCAAAAATAAATGTCCTTTACCTAGATTGGTTATTGGTGCTTAAAATTATATCATTGATTTTTCATTCTTCTGAGCATGTGAAATCCCACATTAAACCTCAAAAGGGCAAAGCTATTAATGAAGTAGAATATAGCATGGGGATACAGGAATTAGGGTCTCAGGAAATAGGCATGAAGTATGGAAATGAGATAGAAGGAGACAAAGATAAACTTCATTTTCTTCCAATTTTGCTTAGGCTTTGCAATGACAAAATCACCGCTAAAATTCACCTAGGGCCTATTTGTCAGAAAGCATCATAAAATAGGCATGATATCCATACAGATAACTTTTCAACTCAATTTAGGAATGAATAATTTATATTTCTAAGCAAAGTTTAGAAGCACATTTCAACTGGAAGCTTCAATTTAAAGTTTATGATTCTTAAAGATTTAAAAAGTGAATAAGACACTTCACTGGGCAAATATCAAAACAATCAACTTTTCTTTTTCTTTGCTGAAGACACAGTAAGACTGAAAGAGAAGACACTTTCTTTGTTAGCTAAGTGCATATGCTCATCAAGGAAAGCCTGTAAGACAGACTGATTTTCAAAACGTCAATCCTTATCCCTATGAAATATATATGTGTGTATGTATAAATATACACACAGTTACAAATTCCATTAAAATCAGCTTATACAATCTAGAAGCACATTCACTAGTACAGACATTTTAAAGTATTTCTTGGGCTGAGGTTCCACATTCATAGATTGCATTCAGGTATTTACAAGTGAACGATAAAGTGAATTGTTTATTTTTATTTATTTTAGTTTCCCAACGATTCCCATGGAGTTAACTAGGTTTTACCGCTCAGTTCTAAAAAGTTTATTCAAATTAATTGCTTCTACACTATATTTGCTGTATCTGTATGTCATATCTAGATGTGGGGAGAAATGAAGGGTTTTTGTCAGGAAATTGCATAGTAATTGAAATCAGGTGTGAAATATAAAAAAGCAATGGGGTGCATAAGTGTCCCAGAGTGTCTCATTCACAGGGAAAAAATATAATTAGTATATGGGAATGCCTGAGCTAAAGTGATGTATAAGACTACATATTTGATAACATATATGACAATAGAGTCAACAACTAAAGAAATTCTCCATTTATATGGCAATAACTGTATGTCCAATTTAAGTGTAACACATTAAATTTAATAACAAAATATTCATATGCAAGTATAATACCTTAGCTTGATTTTTCTCCAAATAATTCCCTTTGCAGTAGAATTTCACATTTTCAGCAATTGGGCATAAAATTAATAAATCCATAAATGTAGAGTTAGAATTGCTTGCTTACTATTCTAGGTAATGAAACAATGAAAGAAAGAAACAAACAAAGAAAAGAAAGGAAGGAGGGAGGGAAGGAGATAAGGAAGGGGAAGAAAAGGAAAAAATGGAAAGCAGGGAGGGAGGACCCCCAAATATCACAATATTTAAGGAGATACTTAATTTAAATGATTGAACTCTCCTTATGGATAAAGACATAGATTTTTAAAATAGGGAAAATGAGGACTACAACAAATTTAAAAGATTTTGCACAGCAAAGGAAACCATCAACAAAACAAAAATGTAACTTACTGAATGGGAGAACATATTTGCAAAGGATAAATCCAATAAAGGTTTAGTATTCAAAATACATAAAGAACCTACACAACTTAATACCAAAACCCCCACAAATTATCCCATTAAAAATAGGGAGAGGTTTTGATTAGACGTTTTTCCAAAGAAGACATGCGGAAGGCAAACAGACACATGAAAAAATCCTCAACATCACTAATCATCAGGCAAATGCAATTTAAAACCACAATGAGATATCACCTGACACATGTCAGAAGGTTTAGAATCAAAAAGACAAAAAATGACAAGTATTAGTGAGAATGTAGAGATAAAGAAACCCTTGTGCACTACTGGAAGGAATGCAAACTAGTGCAGCCACTGTGAAAAACTGTATGGAGTTTCCTCAAAAAATTAAAAATAGAATTACCATATGGTCCAATGATTTCACCACTGGGTATTATCAAAATATAAAAACACTAGTTCAAAAAGATATACACATCCCTATTTGTACTGCAGTGTTATTTACAAAAAACAAGATATGAAAGCAATTCAAGTGTCCATCAATACATGAATGGATAAAGAACGTGTGTGTGTGTGTGTGTGTGTGTGTGTATAAATAAAGGGATATCACTCAGCCATAAAAAAAACAAAGAAATCTTGCCATTTGTGACAACATGGAAAGTTTAAAGGGTATTATGCTAAGTGAAATAAATGAGAAAGGGAAAGACAAATGCCATATGATTTCATTTATATGTGGAATCTAAAAAAACAAAGTAAGTGAATAAACAAACCAAAAAGCAGAAACACACCCATAAACACAGAGAATAAACTGATGGTTGCCAAAGGGGAGTGGGTGAGGTATGAGCCAAATGGATGAAGGAGAGAGGGAGATACAGGTTTATAATTATGAAATGAAAT
Source organism: Meles meles (assembly GCF_922984935.1). Taxonomy (NCBI): domain Eukaryota; kingdom Metazoa; phylum Chordata; class Mammalia; order Carnivora; family Mustelidae; genus Meles; species Meles meles. The sequence goes on from NC_060067.1 coordinate 160,647,082, forward strand.
GAATAAGTCATAGGGATAAAAGTTTCAGCAAAGATAATATAGGAAATGGTATATAGTCAATGGGCGACATGGTAGCTACACTTATGGTGATCATAGCATAACATATAGATTGTCAAATCACTACGTTGTATACCTGAAACTAAAGTAACTCAACTATACTTCCATTCAAAAATTGGGAAAAATGAATAAGAATCCTAAGGAAAAATGTTAGTAAATTCCACTCTTTAATTTAAATAAACTAATTTAAATAAATTCAATTTAAATAGGTCTTCAAAAGTTAAATATATTCATGCTGCTCATTGGTTACAAAATTTCTCTCCTTGACCCAACTCTAGTTAAGACTTTCCCGAGCTTTTCAGCTAGACCCTGACTTTGGGCCTCTGTGTTTGTATCTTCATTGTCGTTTTTGCAAGAATCCTGCTAAGCTGTTAAAGTCAGAATCTCCCAACCTTGATATCCGATCATCCTTGGTATTTGATCAGGCTCCTTATTCTCCAACATCCTCTGGGTGCTATCTGATCACCTTGGCCTGACTACAGCAAGAATCCTGTTAGCGTGGCTAGCCAGAGTTCTCCTTTACTCCTGATGTTTCCTCTAAGTAATTTTCCATCCTCTGACTCTCACTCTGTTCATTGGCTATAAATTCCTACTTGTCCTGATTCTAAGTGGAGTACCTCTCTCCCACTACAAAACTCCACAATAGTAGTCCCTACATCTATTGCAATGGTCCTGAATAGAGTCTGCCTTCACCACTCTTCAACAAGTATCAGAATGAATATTTTCTTCTTTAACATCTGCCATAACTCAGACAGAATCATATTCATCACTGAATCCCTGGACCTCTTATCCAAGATCCTCGTGCATGCATTTGAAGCCTTTGTCTTCATTCCTAAGTAATTAATTACGAATCAATTAGTGAGTCTGACTCTCCAGATCCACTCCTGTGTACAAACATCTGTTAAAGCTGATAAAGACGGATTTTAATTCTTAAGATCTAAATATACTCTAGAAGCTGAGTTAGAGTTCCAGACAAACAGAAGCTGGTTAGAATCCTAGGTTTTTTCCTTTGTAAGACTCTTGGTTAGAGTTCCATGGACGTAGAGGCTCCTGGATGGCTCAGTTGTGGAGCATCTGTCTTGGGCTTGGGTTGCAATCCCAGGAGCCTGGGATTGAACCCTGCATCAGGTTCCCACTCAGTGGGAAGCCTGCTTCTACACCCACCCACCCACCCCCTGCTTGTGTTCCCTCTCTCATTGTCTCTCTCTCTCTTTCTTTGTCTCTCAAATAAATAAATAAATAAAATCTTAAAAAAAAAAAAAAAAGGAGTCTCATGGAAGCAACTATTTGTATGAAGCTGAGTTAGAGGCCCAAGCCTCTCTTTTAGGAAGTCACTTGCTGGACTGGAAGTTCTGTCTATCTGCCTCACATGGAGACTATTCCCTAACTTTTGGACTAAAAGTTCTTCTTCTTGACTGAAGGAGAATGGAGACCCACTCCTAGACTCCAGGGCTGGAAAAGGTTTCCTGTTTATAAGGTTTCCTTATTCTCCCTTTGAGCCTATTCCTGCCATGGAAACTTTTCAATCACTGACACCTCCTTCTTTAACCCCTGCTCACTATATGTTCCAACTTTGTCCACCTCTCTCCTTTTGGCATGATGTACTAAGGATAATTTGATCTTCAGTATCCTCTCTGGAAAACTTTAAATCTCCCCAAAATTTTCCTCTAAGACCTCTCTCCCTTCCCATCGCCTCTACTCTTCCTTCCTCCTTCTACTATCTTCAATTTTTCCTTTAGTTCTCTTAAATCCTTTGATATGTCCCCTTCAGAACCCTACCTCTTTCACCACCACCTCTTGATCCTGCCAGGACTTTCCTTTCCCACTCCAGCAATTCAACTCCCTCATGTTATTGGAACTTTAGGTCTCCTGCTGCCATCAGGGCTCTCAAAGGACTCAGGGTTCTCTTAAAACAACTACTTGAGGCTGAAAAAGAAAAAGGCTAATTAGAAATAGAATGAGTATGTTGTCGGCTCAGATGGCTTTGGGGACATTCAGATAGTCACTTCATGCTTCCTCAGTCATGCATTTAAAATGTAGTCAGCAGCCTCCATGAGAATTCACATGAGGACAAAAGAAAATGTTAAAAGTCTTCTTCACAAACATTGGTTAAAAAAAAAAAAAAAAGCTTAGTACTTGTTAACTAGGTACCTCAACTTGTTCCATTTTGTCAGAGGCAAAACAGATAAAAAGGTAAAGACAAGCCAGTGAATTCTGTACGATTGTACTAATTCATGATTAAAATTTTAGAATGGAAAGCTAAAAGATGTCTGTTCACATCTATCTGTATATTTATGCATGTATATATGCCATACATATGTGATGTTTTTCTACCTCTGGATGGTATGAACAAATTAATTTATAAACTCCCTTAAAGGAGTTCTATTCAAATTGCCTTAGAGATAAGTGAGTGAATATATAAATTAAATGTTCTTGAAACTCTCAGAAAAATAGAAACCAATTCAAATATTTCTCAAGTTCAGAGATTTGGATAAAGCTTTGAAAAATATAGTTATTTAAAGATTTCTGATTTGCTAAAAACAGCTGTGTCTTCTACATATCAGCATTAAGTATAATAGGAACATACGTTCTTATCCTACTTGGGTTTGCTAATCAAATAAGTTTAAAAATTGTTAACAGGGAAATAACTTGAGATTGGTTTGGTGTTATAGCATGTCTACTTAAAAGAAATTTCCAAACAAACTAAGTTAAGTAACCTAAGTAATAAATATTATTACACATCTAAATCATTCCTAAAGAGATAAAATACTCTAGAATAAGATAGAGATGAAATAGTGAAACATGAATTTATGGATAAAAATTTAAGTTTATATATTTATGCATCTGGCTTTCATATAGTACAGAGTAGTTAAATATATTTGGGTCTGTAAATAAACATAAGAATTATACTATGAGGAAACCATACTATGAGCATATACCTGTAAGGGTGAGTTGATATATTCATAAAATTTGCTACTCTAATTGTACAGAATCCTGGTATGTGATAAGTTACCATTGTCTACCTTTCTTTGTAAAAGAAAGATTACTAATGGTAAAAAATTATAATACATGTAAATGAAAGTACTGGAAATCATAAAAATGAAGAGAACTTTGCATGAAAAGTATGTATGTAGGATGTGTTTTTGACAACAAAAAAGAAATTAATTTTATTATAAAGTGAAAGAGCTGGTTGTCATTGAATTAGAAAGGAGAAAATGTAGGAAAAAAACCTGAATGTATGTAAAAAAGTTGGAAAAGCTTTGCAGAAAAGAGATCTTATCTCTTGTAGATAAGCTTGCAAAGATCTGAATGAATTATTTTATTAAAAAATGTACCTTCATTGCAAAAATTCTCACCAAAATACTAGCCAATAGGATTCAACAGTACATTAAAAGGATTATTCACCACGACCAAGTGAGATTTATTCCAGGGCTGCAAGGTTGGTTCAACATCCACAGATCAATGTGATACAACACATTAATAAAAGAAAAAACAAGAACCATATGATACTCTCAATAGATGCTGAAAAAGCATCTGACAAAGTACAGCATCCATTCCTGATCAAAACTCTTCAAAGTGTAGGGATAAGGGCACATACCTCAATATTATCAAAGCCATCTATGAAAAACCCACCCCAAGTATCATTCTCAATGGAGAAAAACTGAAAGCTTTTCCATTAAGGTCAGGAACACGGCAGGGATGTCCATTATCACCACTGCTATTCAACATAGTACTAGAAGTCCTAGCCTCAGCAATCAGACAACAAAAGGAAATTAAAGGCAACCAAATCAGCAAAGAAGAAGTCAAACGATCACTCTTCGCAGATGATATGATACTATATGTTGAAAACCCAAAAGACTCCACTCCAAAACTGCTAGAACTTGTACAGGAATTCAGTAAAGTGTCAGGATATAAAATCAATGCACAGAAATCAGTTGCATTTCTGTACACCAACAACAAGACAGAAGAAAGAGAAATTAAGGAGTCAATCCCATTTACAATTGCACCCAAAACTATAAGATACCTAAGAATAAACCTAACCAAAGAGGCTAAGAATCTATATGCAGAAAACTATAAAGTACTCATGAAAGAAATTGAGGAAGACACAAAGAAATGGAGAAATGTTCCATGCTCCTGGATTGGAAGAATAAATATTGTGAAAATGTCTATGCTACCTAAAGCAATCTACACATTTAATGCAATCCCTATCAAAATACCATCCATTTTTTTCAAAGAAATGGAACAAATAATCCTCAAATTTATATGGAACCAGAAAAGACCTCGAATAGCCAAAGGAATATTGAAAAAGAAAGCCAACATTGGTGGCATCACAATTCCGGACTTCAAGCTCTATTACAAAGCTGTCATCATCAAGACAGCATGGTACTGGCACAAAAACAGACACATAGATCAATGGAACAGAATAGAGAGCCCAGAAATAGACCCTCAACTCTATGGTCAACTAATCTTCGCAAAGCAGGAAAGAATGTCCAATGGAAAAAAGACAGCCTCTTCAATAAATGGTGCTGGGAAAATTGGACAGCCACATGCAGAAAAATGAAATTGGACCACTTCCTTACACCACACATGAAAACAGACTCAAAATGGATGAAGGACCTCAATGTGAGAAAGGAATCCATCAAAATCCTTGAGGAGAACACAGGCAGCAACCTCTTCGACCTCAGCCGTAGCAACATCTTCTTAGGAACATCGGCAAAGGCAAGAGAAGCAAGGGCAAAAATGAACTATTGGGACTTCATCAAGATCAAAAGCCTTTGCACCGCAAAGGAAACAGTTAACAAAACCAAAGACAACTGACAGAATGGGAGAAGATATTTGCAAACAACATATCAGATAAAGGGCTAGTATCCAAAATCTATAAGGAACTTAGCAAACTCAACACCCAAAGAACAAACAATCCAATCAAGAAATGGGCAGAGGACATGAACAGACATTTCTGCAAAGAAGACATCCAGATGGCCAACAGACACATGAAAAAGTGTTCCACATCACTTGGCATCAGGGAAATACAAATCAAAACCACAATGAGATATCACCTCACACCAGTCAGAATGGCTAAAATTAACAATTCAGGAAATGACAGGTGCTGGCGAGGATGCGGAGAAAGGGGAACCCTCCTACATTGTTGGTGGGAATGCAAGCTGGTGCAACCACTATGGAAAACAGCATGGAGGTTCCTCAAAATGTTGAAAATAGAACTACCCTATGACCCAGCAATTGCACTACTCGGTATTTACCCTAAAGATACAAACATAGTGATCCGAAGGGGCACGTGTACACGAATGTTTATAGCAGCAATGTCTACAATAGCCAAACTATGGAAAGAACCTAGATGTCCATCAACAGATTAATTGATAAAGAAGAGTGGTATATATACACAATGGAATACTATGCAGCCATCAAAAGAAATGAAATCTTGCCACTTGCGACACTGTGGATGGAACTAGAGGGTATCATGCTTAGTGAAATAAGTCAATCGGAGAAAGACAACTCTCATATGATCTCCCTGATATGAGGACGTGGAGATGCAACATGGGGGTTTAGGGGGATAGGAGAAGAATAAATGAAACAAGATGTGATTAGGAGGGATACAAACCATAAATGATTCTTAATCTCACAAAACAAACTGAGGGTTGCTGGGGGGAGGGGGGTTGGGAGAGGGGGCGTGGTGTTATGGACATTGGGGAGGGTATGTGCTATGGTGAGTGCTGTGAAGTGTGTAAACCTAGTGATTCACAGACCTGTACCCCTGGGGATAAAAATACATTATATGTTTATAAAAAAATAAGAAATAAATAAAAATATTAAATAATAAAAAAATGTACCTTCATATTAAAAATGTACTGCTATGAAACTACAACAAAGTTTTGTTGGATTATTGATCTGTTCTTCAGTTGTAAAAGGTTTTTATCTTGAGTAATCTACATAGAAAACCAAGATTCTCTGTCTTATCAGAATAGTTTCCTGAGCTTTATGTTAACTTCTATCATGCTCTTGATTTTTTAAGAGAATCCAAGTATTGTTTCATAATAGTAAGCCTATTTAATTAAATGTTAAATTCTTGCTGCATTTTTGACAATTTTGCCTTCCCAAAATCTAATACTAAATGAAATTTTCTTCTTCTCACACTGACTTTGAGATTTCCCATGGGGCTCCTGGAAAATGTTACAGGATTTGCTCTTCTATCTTGTAAAAAGGCGTATGAGTCATGAGATTGAGTCCCATATCAGGCCTCATGCTCAGCATGAGTCTTCTTCAGATTCTTTCCCTCTACCCTTTCCTCTGCATGCTCTCTCTCTCAAATCAATTTTTTTAAAAAAAATCTTTATAAAAAATAAGTAGTGTTGAATCAAGCTTAAGTAAAGGTATAAGTAAGAGTTATAGAAAAGAATAAACCCTATTTGATAAAAATTTTGGCATATTTTACTTTGTAATTACTTAAAAGTAGGCAAAATTCTCTGTAATACTCTAACCATCTCTAATGTAAAAGAGAAACAGTTGGGCAGCAAATTAGCTCTTCTGTTACAATATGGTCTGAGCAGCCATGTAAACAAAGAAACCTGCTAATCAAAAGCAATTTCTTATGAAACAAAGACAGTGGCTAATTGAGAGCATCTGAGGCTAAAATAAGATTAACATCAAAATAAAAATCCTTGAAGCTTCTTATAGTAAAGCTATTGGGATAACATGAAAGCTTATAGCAGTTTATAAGTGGAAATGTTAGTAGAAATGTCATTTCTCACTTTGGCAAAATATTTTTACAAAACCCATAATTAACTTTCTCTCTAGTAAAAGCTCCTGATGTTTGATAACACATAATAAAATTACAGAAATGGATCCCTGAGAGTCCATAATAGAAGAGTAGATTATAGGCTAATGCTCCATAAAGTGAGGTTGCCATGGTCTGCTTAGTGTGCCTCACTCAGCTGCTATTTGTGCCTCAAGAGCAGAGGTGGAACATGTTCAAGCCAGCTGAACCGCTTATCCTTCAGTTTAGGGTAGAAACAGTAACAGCAGCAGATTGTTAGATGAGAAAACCTACAGAGTGGAAGATGGGTCTGAGTGTGGAAAAGTAAGAATGAGAATGGCTGAAGAAGGAGTGAGTGGCAGAAAACCACCGGCATATATTGTGGTGAGAAACGATTACACTTTATAGTGTTTCTCAGAACCACATTTTACTAGTAAAAGTAGTAAAAAGGGTTCTAAGATGTAGTTTCATTGAAAAGATGCATAGAAGTCACCGCTACTTTCACCATTTAGCAGACAGAGGTAGAAAAAGATTCTAATGTAATAGAAATAGACACCTACAGAAATAGGACAACACCTAATCACACAAGTACTCTCAGAGCATTCTGTTTATTTGGTGTCAAAAATGATATGTTTCATCAACTGTTTTTAAAGGTATCTGTGTGTGTGTGTGTGTATGAAGTACATAGGAACATATATAATAAAATGTTAAGGGAAGTATATTAATGTATAAGTAATATTGCATATATACATATAAAATACAATGCATTCAGACCATTTGATATATAATGTATCTATCCCTATTATATAATTGCTATTCATCATTTATTAATGAAAAAATGAAATATGTATTATATCCATAATTATGAATATAATTATATGTAGAATAGAATACAATACTGAGCTAAATTATATACATTTATATGCACACATATATATATGAATGTATGCCATAAATACAAAGTGAAAGCAGGTAGATAGCTAGAAAGAAAGAGAGAGAGAGAGGAAAAAAAGAAAGAGAAAACCAGGCATTTTTCATATTAAGAAAAATTTTAATATATAGAACAAAAGTTGAATAATTAAAGATGGAAGCTACTTTATTTTTTCATTTCTAGAAATGACAACCCAAAGTTCAATCTTACTATTCAAAGCACTTTAGTTTTAAATTCATTCTCTTTTGTTTAACCCCTCTAATTAAATGTCCTTTCACCTCCATAAAACATTCCTGTTCCTACCATTCTTTTCCTCTCTTGTCTGAGATGGTATGTCTTGAAGGACCTATATTCTAGTATTATGGGAGAAGTATCAGTTCTAAGGCTTTTTCCCCCTGGCTCTTGGGTATTGGTGGTCTTTCTCATCACCTGTTCTCTTAGTACAAACAATGCAGAGTGGATGCTTTAGGGAAGGCTTGTGGTCTCCTCCTGCTGACTCAGCCCTGCCAAAGATCTCATTGTACCACTGATCTGCAAATTCTTCTTCCAGCTTTCCCTAACCTAGTCTGTCCATAGTGCAGCCTCTTGCTGACATTTCCCTGCTTGTATCACAGTAACCATAGAAGAGACACATAGGTTCTAAATTTCTGACTACTTTTGGAATCTCTAGAGATATTGCCTATAGGTGAATCTTCTCTTTTCCACATTTATTGGTCTGAGGACAACCATGATGAAGACCATATAATCTTTCTATCTATGTAGACCTGCTATGCAATTACTCCTACTCTAATGCAGCTATGTGTCCCATGTTGGCAAAGGACACTCATCTAGGTTGTCTTCTCTGTGAGTTTCCATTAAGTAGGGCAAAATCTCTTTATTAAGATTCTCACTCTTAATTAGCTAAAGCTTTTAGTCACTTTCAATACACATTTCATCCCTAAAAGAGGAAGCAGCAATCAGACTCCTCACTTCTGCCACAATTCTCAATTCTCTGTTTACAAATATCCCAACTCACTGCTCCTAATCAGTAAAGGACATTAGCTCTTTTTTCTGTGTTAACAACACTGCTGTTATTACTAAGCAGGTTTTCCTATTATTATGATAATCTGTATGTCTAGGGGCCACTGTGAAAAGCCTTTTCTTCTTTTCAGAACAAAAATAAACAAACTAAAACAAAAACAAGTAAGTCTGGAGAAAATATTCTGGGAAGATGGTGGTATAGAAAGCACCAGGAATCTGTCTCTCCACTAAGCAACAACTGACTAGCAGAATGTCTGATTTAATTATTTTGGAACTTTTGAGTCTACTGAGGGCTTTAAAGTTCCAGGAGACAGCTTGGATGATAAATGGAAGCAAATTTTGGTCAATTTTAAGTACTAGCTCAACAGTAGCTACCGATCTCCTAACACCCATCCACAGGGCAGGAAGCCTTCAAGTATTCATGCAGCAACTTTTATACAATTTGTGGGATGGAGTGGAAAATAAGGATGCTATTCTCCAAATCTTGAGGATATGTGTTCTGATCACTGCTGATTCTGATGATGGAGATATAGACAGAGAAGTGAGCAGCCATAGTTGCATCCATTCACTGTAGCAAGACCTTCCCTTCCTGGTAAAATCTATGGGGTTTAAAATGCTAGTGCTTCTCCTAACCTTCATTTTTCTCTTTTTCTCCTTCCAGGAGTTAGATATTAAAGATGAGTATATTCAAAAGTATCTGCATATAGAAGAAAAATTATACATGCCCAGAGAAAGGCACAAGCTTCAAAAAATCTGAGAAGTTTAAGTTTACATCTCAAGCTGATCTTTACCAAGAGGCACCCTAAAATAATCTAAAGCAAAATATAAATAAATAAATAAATAAATAAATAAAACTGATTTCCAGTTACCTCCAGTTACTCAGTTTTCAATAAAAAGTCATAAGGCATAGAAACAAGAAAGTATAGCTAATTCAAAGGGGGAAAACAATGAAAACAAAAATGAAACAAGAACTGTCCCTGAAAAGACAGCAGACCTATTGGAAACAAACTGTAAAACAATTCTTTAAAGATGCTCAAAGAACTAAAGATGTAGAGAAAGTTAAGATAGCTATGTATGAACAAAATGTAAATTTCAATACAGAGATAGATAATCTAAAAAAAGAAATATAAAATAAATTCTAGAGCTGCAAAGTAAAATAACTGAAATGAAAAATTTACTAGAAAGATTCAAAGGCAGTTTTGAGCAAGTGGAAGAAAAAAATCAGTGAACTTAAAGACAGGAAAACTGATTGTGAGGGACAGAAAAAAAGAAATTAAACAAAAATGAACAGAACTTAAGGGACCTGTCAGATACCATCAGGCTGACGAACATACACATTGTAAAAGTCCCCAAAATAGAAGAGAAAAAGAGGTGCAATACTTTTTAAAGAAATAATGAGAAAATGGTCCAATTTTGAGGGAAGACATGAATATAAAGATCTAAGAATCTCAACAAAATCCAAGTAGGATGAATCAAAGAGACCCCCCCCAAAAAGCCACATTATAATTGAATCAACAAAAGCCAAAGATAAACTCTTAAAAGCAACAAGAGAGAAGTAACTTGTCACATAGGAGGGATCACCAATAGGATCATCAGCAGATCTCATCAGACACTTTAAAGGCAAGACAGCATTAGGCTGATACAACCCAAGCAATAAAAGAAAAAAACTGTCAACCAAATCCAATACTCGCCAAAACATTCCTTCAAAAGTGAAGAAGAAATTATGATATTCCCAGTTAAACAAAAGCTTGAAGGAGTTCATTACCACTAGACCTGCCCTGTAAGAAATCCTAAAGGAAATCCTGTAGGTTGAAGTTGAAGGATACTAGACAGTAACTAGAAGCTACATGAAGAAATAAAAGATATCAATAAGTATATATATATATGGGCAATTATAAAAGCCAACATTATTGTAACCTTGGTTTATGACTCTACATTTTGGTTTCCACAAATTTTAAGATACAAATATACTAAAAATCAATTATTAATTTAACTTTTTGGACATGTATTTTATGACATCAATAACTGAAAAGGGTGGGGATAGAGTTGTAAATGAGTGGATTTTTTATATATTATCAAAGTTAAGCTAATATAAACTCAAATTGTAGTGTTATAGCTTTAGAATGAAAAAATATAATTCCCATGATAACCTCAAAGGAAACAGTTATAGGATATATACCAAAAACAAATGAGAAGGTGACTAAAATGTTTCATTACCAAAAAAACAAACAAACAAGCAAACAAAACAGTTAAATACAAAAGAGACTAATACAGGATATGAGTGACAAAAAATCTAAAAGGCATCACCTTACTCAGTTGGCCTGCTGTAACAAAGTACTATAGACTGGGTGGTTTAAAAACAACAGGAATCTACTTTTCACAGTTCTAGAGAATGGAAGTTTAAGGTCAGGGTGTCATCATGGTCAGATTCTCTTGAGCTTTCTTTCAGGTTACAGACTGCCAACTTCTCTTTGTGCCCTCACATACCAGAAAGAGGGAGAGAAGGCAAACTCTCTCATGATGTAAAGAGCATGAATCCCATTCATGAGGGTTCCACTTTCATGACTTCATCTTACCCTAAATACTTCCCAAAGACCCCACCTTCAAATACTATCACATTGGGGCATAGGACTTCAATACATAATTTTGCAATGACACATTCATTCCATAAGAGGCATGCAGAGGGAAAAAAATAGCAAAATGAAAGAGATCGGTCCCATCTTATCAGTAATTACTTTAAATGTAATGGCTTAAACCCTCCAACCAAAAGCCAAATATCAGCAGAACATATTTAAATACAAGGCCCAACTATATGCCAAAAGAGATTCACTTTAGATACAAAGGCACAGAGTTTGAAAGTGAAAGGATGGAAAAAAGTAGCAACAAAAATAGAGTAGGGGTGGCTCTACATTACTAACCACTAAGGAAATGAAAATCAAAACCACAATAACATACCATTTCGCATCCATTAGAATTGCTACTATCAACACACACACACACACACACACACACACACACACACACAAAACAAACACAAAATAAGTGTTGCTGAGGAGGTAGAGAAACTGGAATCCCTATACACAGCTGATGAGAATGCAAAACAATACACCCTCTGTGGAAAACAGTATAGCAACTCTCCCCAAAATAAAAAATAGAATTACCATATAATCCAGCAATTCCACTTCTAGGTATATACAAAAAAGAATTCAAAGCAGAGTCTCAACAAGATACTTGTACACCCATATTCATTATTCACAAGAGCTAAAATGTAGAAGTGATTCAACTACCCATTGAAAGATGAATAGATAAGTAAAATATTGTATATACATACCATGGGAATATTATTTAGCCTTAAAAAGGAAGGAAATTCTGGCATATGATACAACATATGAGTATATTTTGCTAAATGAAACAAAAACAGTCACCAAAAGACAACTACTACATCCCACTTATATAAGGTACCTAGAGTAGCCAAAATCATAGAGACAGAAAATAAATAGTGGTTTCCAGGGCCAAAGGGAAGGCGCACTAGGAAATTATTGTTTAATGATTATAAAGTTTTAATTTTGCAAGATGAAAAGAGTTCTAGAGATGGACGATAGTGATGACTGAACATCAATATGAATGTAGTTAATATCACAGAACTATTCTTTTACCAAAGGTTAAGAGTATTTATGTTTATTTTACCACAACAAATTAAAAAAATTAAATTTAGTACCCTTGCTGCTTGTTCCAACTCTTGACTCTATCTCTGTGACAGAATTTTACATCCATACTTTTCATCATGTGAGACTGCAGTGCCCTCCTACTTTGATTCTGGGCTCAGCATCATGACTGGATTTATGCATTGGGAGGTTCTTAGATATAATGCAACATTTCAAAAGGTGCTTGGGCAACTGAGCTTGCTCCTGCAGTACTGTCATCACCATAACAACATGGATGAATAAGCTTGGTGGTCCCAGGGATGTAAGAAAAACATGGACCAAAGGTATACCACATACGTGTCCCCAGCCAAGTCCAGCCAAGGTCTGTGGGCCCTCATTTCACAATGAGAATACTTAGAAGTAGGATCTAAATACAAATGCTCTTTGTTACACATTACTGAAATTGTGTTTGTCTGTCTGTGTGTGTGTGTGCTTACTGTGGTCAGTCTAGAAAGGCAGATCCCCATCTCATTTGAAGACGTGTGGGTGTTTAGCTTAGTGCAGCAGAGCCACCACGCCTAAAAGCATTTTCAGTCTCTCAGTTTCCAGCAAATCTACTGATGTCTGAGCAAATTAATGTTTATTATTGTTTTATGCCACTGATTAGAAGTATTGTGGCAAAACAGATTCACAGGCACAAAAGAAAGATAAATATCTCCCCTCTCTGAAGTCTCCAGCTCTTACAAATAAAAGTAATGTGAATTTTAGATTATATTCTCTTTACTATGGTTTAAAATATCAATTAAAAACAACTTTATTGGGGCACCTGGGTGGCTCAGTGGGTTAAAGTCTTTGCCTTAGGCTCAGGTCATGATCCCAGGATCCTGGGATCGAGCCCCACATCTCGGCGGGGAGCCTGCTTCCTCCTCTTTCTCTGCCTGCCTCTATGCCTGCTTGGGATCTCTGTCTGCCAAATAAATAAATAGAATCTTAAAAAAAAAACACAAAACTTTATTGTGAAGCCTAAAGTAAGCCATGTCTTCTTCTCCCCTTAGTCACACATACTTTCCCTCTCAGCGGAAACCATAGGCTGAATGGTAGAAGGCAGCAGGGCACAGAGAAAAACTGTAGGACCTAGAGTTCTTGCTTTAATTAACTCACAATATTTTAGATCCACAGCTAAACATAATGACAGATTGGTACAATAATTCCAGAAGACTCACATTAAAGAAATGTGAGAAGAAAATAAGAGAGCATGTAAAATAAATGAAAGAATGAATGAATGAATGAAGATGGACTTAAGAGTCTTTTAAGAGGTATATGGACCACTGAGAAGCCTTAAGAACCAATGCAACTTGGAGGTCACCAATCACTGTATTTTGTTACATTTCTATCTGCAAACTACCCCAAGCCATGGGCAGTAAAGCTTCTATGTCTGCTTTGTGGTTCAGCTGCCTTTACCTAGGAAAATCCTACTTCATCTTCAGTACAGGTATAACCTAAGGAATCCTGTTTATGTAATGCTGATAAATACAATTATCATAGTATTATGTATTTTACCTTTATAGTATTATTCTCAATCACATTAATTCTGTAGTCTTTGTTTACTGTCTGCTCTCTTGTTAGAAAATAAGTTCTATGAATGCAGGAACAATGTTTCTTTTGGGTACCTAATTCAGTGCCTTGAAGAGTAATCTTTTTCGTTGTTGTTGTCATCCTTGTTTATGTGAATGAATGTATGAATGAATGAATGTCTAAACATTTCAAGACTCAAGAAAAGTTAGATACTCCATTATACTCAAATGATCCATGGTTTCTATCTATAATTATTCTCGGAGACATATTCTGGTCAGAGAAGATGATCTGACTCTCCACTTTTGTTAATATCATTTTAATGTGCTCACAAAAGGGGACCATCTAAACTACTAAACTGCCACTATTACTCTGTACCAAATTTTATTCGAACTTGAAAAAAAACTTTTTAAGTCAGATAAATAGATATAAACATTACTGAGTCTCCATATCTTTCCCTAATTGAAAATCATAGTTTTGGGGATTTGCTAGAACTTAGAATTATAACTTGGTGACATTAATGCTTGATCACTATGTGATGTCATTGTTAAAATACAAATATCCTTCAATGATTGATATTTTTTTTGTTTTTATTTAAATTCAATTAATTAACATATAGTGTATTATTAGTTTCAGAGGCAGAGTTCAATATTGATATTTTAAACTCTACTACTTGTCTCATTTATATCTAATTTAGCTTAAACTTTAACTTTCATAAAGAAAAACTTGAGAAGTGTTACTTATTTCATATGTCAATATTATCATGAGTTAACGAATACTGCCTATTGCTGTTTAAATTTTGAATATTGTTCATGTTTCCTAAGAACATGTTTTCAGATGGAGGCAAAGAAAGAGATCATGAATGCACAGGCAACTGGAAGGTGAAGGGGATTCCTCCAAGGTGGTTGTTCAGGGGAGTAAGCATATAGAAAGGAGAGGGCTGAATTCATGAAATGTCGGTTGTAATTTCACACTCCAGTTCTACTCATAAGTGTCCCTTCACTTCCCAGTCAGAAAGCACTTAGAATTAAAAGGGCTCATATTCTCAATCCAGGGGTTTCATTAAAATATAATGCCACATATAATGGTTAATAGAAGATATGAGATCAAGAAAGGTCCAGTCTCCTGTGGAATGAAGAATAATACTGGAAATTCTTTGGCAAGGAATTGCCTACAAAGCTCACAGATACGCTCTGTGATCCAGAAGGGCAAACCAATACACTCAGATGACTTTTTAAAATAGAGAAAATGAATTCCAAGTGCTTAAAACCATCTAGAAACAAGTGAGAAAAAAGGGGAACAACTAATATTAAGCCATCCTCTTACCAGAAATTGATTAACAATCATATTACTGGAAAAGAGACTCTTTCAGTATCTTACATAATTTTAATAACAGAGTCTTATTTTCTACAGTGAGAAATTGTTTCCTTAAATGACTATTTCTTAGTATTATACCTCATTATATCTTGAAGCCTCTTAGGGTACAAAGAAAATGCCCTCACCTCAATCCATTATTATAATCAATAAGAAACTCATAACTTCTAAAATAACTGTAATTATTTTAATACTTCATACTGCTGGTGTTTCTGTGGTTTCTGCAAACCACTAAAGTAATATTTTTCAACTTCAGTGGGTATGAAATAAGTTACTTTTGTTCTGAAAATAATTTTCCATATGGGTAAGATAGGCTATTCATATAGAACATAAGAATTTAAAAAATCCTAATGAATTTTCTTTCAGCTTCCCTGTGGCTCAAAATACAGAGTGGCAGAATTAATGAGGACTTTAAGAAAATTTCAACTTGGATTTAACAAAGATGCTTATTTAAATCATATCAGGCTGAAATTAAAGAATTTTTATCATTCATTTGAACGGGTAATATATAAGCAGGATATATTATTTTTCTATAAGAATTAATATGCCAAAGACATATTTATATAGTAAAGGTTTACCTGAACAACAGGAATGTAGCTGCTTCATCGAATCCAAAAGTACATTAAAAGAATTGTTCACCATAGCCAAGTGGGATTTATTCCTGGGTTGTGAGGGTGGTTCAATATTCACAAATCAATCAATGTGATACACCACATTAATAAAGAAAGGATAAGAACCATGTGATCCTCTCAATTGATGTAGAAAACCCATTGACAAAATAGAGCATCCGTTCTTGATTAAAAACCCTCAACAAAGTAGGGATAGAAGGAACATACCTCAACATCATAAAGGATATTCGAAAGACCCACAGCTAATATCAATGGGGAAAAACCGAGAGCTTTTCCACCAAGGTCAGGAAGAAGACTGGGATGTCCACTCTCACCATTGTTATTTAAGACAGTATAGTACTTTAAGTCCTAGATTCAGCAATCAGACAACAATAAGGAATAAAAGGCATCCGAATCGGAAAGGAAGAAGTTCACTTTTCACTATTTATAAAAGACATGATGCTCTATATAGAAAATTCAAAAGACTCCACCCCCAAATTGCTAGAATTGATACATGAAGTTGCAGGATACAAAATCAATGTACAGAAATCTGCATTTTTGTATACCAATAATGAAGTGGCAGAAAAAGAAATCAAGGAATCAATCCCATTTACAACTGTACCAAAAACAAAAAGACATTTACAAATAAACCTAACCAAAGAGATGAAAGATCTGTACTCTGAAAACTGAAGAACACTGATGAAAAGAAAAATTGAAGATTACACAAAGAAATGGAAAAACATCCATGCTCATGGATTGGAAGAAAAAATATTATAAAAATGTCTATACTATTCAAAGTAATCTACACATTTAATGCAATCCCTATCAAAATACCAGCAACATTTTTCACAGGGTTTGAACAATCCTAAAATTGGTATGGAACCACAAAAGACCCCAAATATCTCTAAAGCAATCTTGAAAAACAAAAGCAAAGCTGGAGGCATCACAATTCTGGACTCAAAGTAAATTACAAAGTTCTAGTCATCAATACAGTATGGTATCGGCACAAAAACAGACACACAGATCAATGAAACAGAATAGAAAACACAGAAATAGGCACATAACTATACGTCAACTATGACAAAGCACAAAATAATATCCAACGGAAAAAAGACAGTCTCTTCAACAAATGGTGTTGGGAAAACTGGACAGCAACATATAGAAAAATGAAACTGGACCACTTTCTTATACCATACACAAAAATAAATTCAAAGTTGATGAGAGACCTAATATGAGACAGGACACCATCAAAATCCTACAGGAGAATAAAAGCAGCAACCTCTTTGAACTCAGCCATAGCAACTTCTTACTAGACATGTCTCCTGATACAAGGGAAACAAAAGCAAAAATGAACTATTGCGACTTCATCAAGATAAAAATCCTCTGCACAGCCAGAGAAACAACCAACAAAACTAAGGGGCAACCTACAGAATGGGAGAAGATATTTTCAAATGACATATCTGATAAAGGGTTAGTATCCAAAATCTACAAAGAATTTATCAAATGCAACACCCCAAAAAACAAATAAGCCAGTTTAAAAAATGAGAAAAGATATGAACAGACATTTTTGAAAAAAGACATCCAGAGGGCTACCGGACAGACGAAAACATGTTCAACATCACTCACCATCAAGGAAATTCAAATCAAAACTATACTGAGGTGCACCTGAGTGGCTCAGATGGCTAAGTACCTGCCTTTGGCTGAGGTCATGATCCCAGGGTCCTAGATCAAGCCTTACATCAGGTTCTCTGCTCCACAGGGAGCCTGTTTCTCCTTTTTCTCTCTGCCTACCACTAGGCCTTCTTGTACTCTCTCTCTCTGTCAAATAGATAAATAAAATATTAAAAAAAAAAAAGAACTACATTAAGATACCACCTCATACCTGTCAGAATCACTAATATTTACAACACAGGAAACAGAAGACATTGGTGACAATGTGGAGAAAGGGAACACTCTCAAACTGTTAGTGGGAATGCAAACTGGTGCAGATACTCTGGCAAATAGTATGGAGGAGGTGCCACAAAAAGTTAAATATAGAACTATCCTATGACCCAGCAATTGAACTACTACGTGTTTACCCAAAAGATAAAAAAATACTGATTTGAAGGAAGATGATACTTAGAGTAGCCAAATTATATTGGGGTGCCTGGGTGGCTCAGTCTGTTAAGTGTCTGCCTTTGGCTCGGCTTGTGATCTCAAGGTCCTGGGATCGAGCCCTGCATAGGGCTCCCTGCTTGGTGGGGAGTCTGCTTCTCCCTCTCCCTCTGCCATTCACTCCGCTTGTGCTCTCTGGCTCTATCTCTCTGTCAAATAAATAAATAAAATCTTTATTTTTTTTTTAAGATTTCTTTTTTTTTTTAAGATTTTTTTATTTGTTTATTTGACAGATCACAGGTAGGCAGAGAGGCAGGCAGAGAGAGAGGAGGAAGCAGGCTCCCTGCTGAGCAGAGAGCCCAATGCGGGGCTCGATCCCACGACCTTGAGATCATGCCCTGAGCTGAAGGCAGAGGCTTTAACCCACTGAGCCACGCAGGCGCCCCTAAATAAATAAAATCTTAAAAACAAAACAAAACAAAAAAACAGCAGCCAAATTATAGAAAGACCCCAAATGTCCACTGACTGATGATTGGATAAAAAAGAAGTGGTATGTACACACACACACACACACACACACACAATGGAATATTACTCAGCCACAAAAGAAAAGAATGGAATCTTGCCATTTACAACAATGTGGATGGAGCTAGAGAGTTTTATGCTAAGTGAAGCAAGTCAGAGAGAGACAAATATCATATGATTTCATTCATATGTGGAATTTGAGAAACAAAACAGATGAACATAGGAGAAGGAAAAAAAAGAGAGGGAAGCAAACTGTAAGAGACTCTTAAGCTATAGAGAACAAACTGCAGTTGATGCAAAGAGTTTTTTGAGTGGGGGTGGGCTAAATGGATGATGGGTACTAGGGAAGGCATCTGGGATGAGCACTGGGTGTTATATGTAAATAATGAATCACTAAGTTCTACTCCTGAAACTATAGTACACTGCATGTTAACTAGCTAGAACTACAAAATAAAAGAAAACATTAAAACAATGAAGTAGCTGCCTCAGGGGCAGTATATGTACAGTCTATATTGTTTTTTTTTTATTTTCAACGAAATTAGGAATTTCAAAATTTATAATCTCCTGCATACTCTTGCCTTGTGTCTATCACAATGTCCTGCTCATGGTGAGACAATGATTATTTCATTTTAGAAGAGATGCTATAGTCAGCTTTCATACCCACAGAAATATAATATTGACAATTAGATTTGTCCAACTTTCATTTAATCTCACTCCAGTAGACAGAAAAAAAAAGTTCAACTCAGAGATTAAAAGTGGGGAATAAAAGAATAGTTAGAAGAGAAATCAATACCTCAGGGAACCCATTTCAAAAACATGTAATAATACACCTTTTTTTTTCTAGTTGAATCTAGTGATTTTCTTTTTCTTTCTTCTAATTCTTCCTTGGACTATCACAAAAATTTAACAGAAGATGTTATATGTAATTAAGTGTGTGCAAAGATTCCAAAATGTCATTGGCCTTTCATGATTGCAGGTGAAACAGAAATAAAAAACCATAAAGCTCATGCTCTTAAGAATGTCTTTGAGAATTCTTCTGCCCGGGAAGTACCCAGCAGGCAGCCATTCTCTTTCCTACATCCTTATTTTCTTGTTCTCTGGCCAATAATGTTTCCATTCCTCCTCTAAAAGCCTCAAGAAAACCAAATTTGCAAATTATCTCATTTTTGCATGATATTCTTGGCTCCCTCAAACTATAGTTTCCGGAATTTAGACTTTACTGTACATGCCTTTTTGTGGTGTTTGGATACTACTCTCTCTCTCCCTCCTTCCCTTTTTTTCTTACTCACACACAGCCACACACATACATGCACACACGTGCACACACACACACTCTCTCTCTCTCTCTCACACACACACACCCACACCCACACCCATATTCTTGGCTTTGACCAAAGAATCGCCTGTCCTTGATTTTGTTCATTTATCTCTGACCAAAAGCTTCCCCTTCTGTCATTGTGCTCTTTTGCTTCTTCTTGTGCTATTACTGATGGCTTTTACTTGAAATTACAGCTAATTCCCTAGTATGGCATAGACTATGGCATGCACTGTATGAATGATACTCAATGCTTTGAGAAGGTTTGGGGGATTGGTATTTTTTTTTCCATTTTATTTATTTTTTCAGCATAACAGTATTCATTGTTTTTGCACAACACCCAGTGCTCCATGCAAAACGTGCCCTCCCCATTACCCACCACCTGTTCCCCCAACCTCCCACCCCTGACCCTTCAAAACCCTCAGGTTGTTTTTCAGAGTCCATAGTCTCTTATGGTTCGCCTCCCCTTCCAAATTTTTTTTTTTAATAAACATATAATGTATTTTTATCCCCAGGGGTACAGGTCTGTGAATCGCCAGATTTACACACTTCACAGCACTCATGATAGCACATACCCTCCCCAATGTCCATAGCCCCCTCCCCCTCTCCCAATCCCACCTCCCCCCAGCAACCCCCAGTTTGTTTTGTGAGATTAAGAGTCATTTATGGTTTGTCTCCCTCCCAATCCCATCTTGTTTCATTTATTCTTCTCCTATCCCCCTAACCCCCCATGTTGCTTCTCCATGTCCTCATATCAGGGAGATCATATGATAGTTGTCTTTCTCCGATTGACTTATTTCACTAAGCATGACCCTCTAGTTCCATCCACAACGTTGCAAATGGCAAGATTTCATTTCTTTTGATGGCTGCATAGTATTCCATTGTGTATATATACCACTCTTCTTTATCCATTCATCTGTTGATGGACATCTAGGTTCTTTCCATAGTTTGGCTATTGTAGACATTGCTGCTATAAACATTCGGGTACACGTGCCCCTTCGGATCACTATGTTTGTATCTTTAGGGTAAATACCGAGTAGTGCAATTGCTGGGTCATAGGGTAGTTCTATTTTCAACATTTTGAGGAACCTCCATGCTGTTTTCCAGAGTGGTTGCACCAGCTTGCATTCCCACCAAGAGTGGAGGAGTGTTCCCCTTTCTCCGCATCCTCGCCAGCATCTGTCATTTCCTGACTTGTTAATTTTAGCCATTCTGACTGGTGTGAGGTGATATCTCATTGTGGTTTTGATTTGTATTTCCCTGATGCCGAGTGATGTGGAGCACTTTTTTATGTCTCTGTTGGCAATCTGGATGTCTTCTTTGCAGAAATGTCTGTTCACGTCCTCTGCCCATTTCTTGATTGGATTGTTTGTTCTTTGGGTGTTGAGTTTGCTAAGTTCCTTATAGATTTTGGATACTAGCCCTTTATCTGATATGTCGTTTGCAAATATCTTCTCCCATTCTGTCAGTTGTCTTTTGGTTTTGTTAACTGTTTCCTTTGCTGTGAAAAAGCTTTTGATCTTGATGAAATCCCAATAGTTCATTTTTGCCCTTGCTTCCCTTGCCTTTGCTGTTGTTCCTAGGAAGATGTTGCTATGGCTGAGGTCGAAGAGGTTGCTGCCTGCGTTCTCCTCAAGGATTTTGATGGATTCCTTTCTCACATTGAGGTCCTTCATCCATTTGGAGTCTATTTTCGTGTGTGGTGTAAGGAAGTGGTCCAATTTCATTTTTCTGCATGTGGCTGTCCAATTTTCCCAGCACCATTTATTGAAGAGGCTGTCTTTTTTCCATTGGACATTCTTTCCTGCTTTGTCGAAGATTAGTTGACCATAGAGTTGAGGGTCTATTTCTGGGCTCTCTATTCTGTTCCATTGATCTATGTGTCTGTTTTTGTGCCAGTACCATGCTGTCTTGATGATGACAGCTTTGTAATAGAGCTTGAAGTCCGGAATTGTGATGCCACCAATGTTGGCTTTCTTTTTCAATATTCCTTTGGCTATTCGAGGTCTTTTCTGGTTCCATATAAATTTGAGGATTATTTGTTCCATTTCTTTGAAAAAAATGGATGGTATTTTGATAGGGATTGCATTAAATGTGTAGATTGCTTTAGGTAGCATAGACATTTTCACAATATTTATTCTTCCAATCCAGGAGCATGGAACATTTCTCCATTTCTTTGTGTCTTCCTCAATTTCTTTCATGAGTACTTTATAGTTTTCTGCATATAGATTCTTAGCCTCTTTGGTTAGGTTTATTCCTAGGTATCTTATAGTTTTGGGTGCAATTGTAAATGGGATTGACTCCTTAATTTCTCTTTCTTCTATCTTGTTCTTGGTGTACAGAAATGCAACTGATTTCTGTGCATTGATTTTATATCCTGACACTTTACTTGTACATATTCCTGTACAAGTTCTAGCAGTTTTGGAGTGGAGTCTTTTGGGTTTTCCACATATAGTATCATATCATCTGCGAAGAGTGATAGTTTGACTTCTTCTTTACCAATTTGGATGCCTTTAATTTCTTTTTGTTGTCTGATTGCTGAGGCTAGGACTTCTAGTACTATGTTAAATAGCAGTGGTGATAATGGACATCCCTGCCGTGTTCCTGACCTTAGCGGAAAAGCTTTCAGTTTTTCTCCATTGAGAATGATATTCGCGGTGGGTTTTTCATAGATGGCTTTGATAATATTGAGGTATGTGCCCTCTATCCCTACACTTTGAAGAGTTTTGATCAGGAAGGGATGCTGTACTTTGTCAAATGCTTTTTCAGCATCTATTGAGAGTATCCTATGGTTCTTGTTCTTTCTTTTATTAATGTGTTCTATCACATTGATTGATTTGTGGATGTTGAACCAACCCTGCAGCCCTGGAATAAATCCCACTTGATCGTGGTGAATAATCCTTTTAATGTACTGGTGAATCCTATTGGCTAGTATTTTGGCGAGAATTTTTGCATCTGTGTTCATCAAGGATATTGGTCTGTAGTTCTCTTTTTTGGTGGGATCCTTGTCTGGTTTTGGGATCAAGGTGATGCTGGCCTCATAAAATGAGTTTGGAAGTTTTCCTTCCATTTCTAATTTTTGGAACAGTTTCAGGTGAATAGGAGTTAGTTCTTCTTTAAATGTTTGGTAGAATTCCCCTGGGAAGCCGTCTGGCCCTGGGCTTTTGTTTGTTTGGAGATTTTTGATGACTGTTTCAATCTCCGTACTGGTTATGGGCCTGTTCAGGTTTTCTATTTCTTCCTGGTTCAGTTGTGGTAGTTTATATGTCTCTAGGAATGCATCCATTTCTTCCAGATTGTCCAATTTGTTGGCGTGGAGTTGCTCATAGTATGTTCTTATAATTGTCTGTATTTCTTTGGTGTTAGTTGTGATCTCTCCTCTTTCATTCATGATTTTATTTATTTGGGTCCTTTCTCTTTTCTTTTTGATGAGTCTGGCCAGGGGTTTATCAATCTTATTGATTCTTTCAAAGAACCAGCTCCTAGTTTCATTGATTTGTTCTGTTGTTTTTTTTTTTTTTTTAAAGATTTTATTCATTTATTTGACAGAGAGAGATCACAAGTAGATAGAGAGGCAGGCACAGAGAGAGAGAGAGAGAGAGAGGGAAGCAGGCTCCCTGCTGAGCAGAGAGCCCGATGCGGGACTCGATCCCAGGACCCCGAGATCATGACCTGAGCCGAAGGCAGCGGCTTAACCCACTGAGCCACCCAGGCGCCCCAGTTCTGTTGTTTTTTTTTTTTTGTTTCTATTTCATTGATTTCTGCTCTGATCTTTATGATTTCTCTTCTCCTGCTGGGTTTAGGGTTTCTTTCTTGTTCTTTCTCCAGCTCCTTTACGTGTAGGGTTAGGTTGTGTACTTGAGACCTTTCTTGTTTCTTGAGGAAGGCTTGTACCGCTATATATTTTCCTCTCAGGACTGCCTTTTCTGTGTCCCACAGATTTTGAACCGTTGTGTTTTCATTATCATTTGTTTCCATGAATTTTTTCAATTCTTCTTTAATTTCCTGGTTGACCCATTCATTCTTTAGAAGGATGCTGTTTAGTCTCCATGTATTTGGGTTCTTTCCAGCTTTCCTCTTGTGATTGAGTTCTAGCTTCAGAGCATTGTGGTCTGAAAATATGCAGGGAATAATCCTAATCTTTTGATACCGGTTGAGACCTGATTTGTGACCCAGGATGTGATCTATTCTGGAGAAGGTTCCATGTGCACTAGAGAAGAATGTGTATTCTGTTGCTTTGGGATGAAATGTTCTGAATATATCTGTGATGTCCATCTGGTCCAGTGTGTCATTTAAGGCCTTTATTTCCTTGTTGATCTTTTGCTTGGATGATCTGTCCATTTCAGTGAGGGGAGTGTTAAAGTCCCCTACTATTATTGTATTATTATTGATGTGTTTCTTTGATTTTGTTATTAATTGGTTGATATAGTTGGCTGCTCCCACATTAGGGGCATAGATATTTAAAATTGTTAGATCTTCTTGTTGGACAGACCCTTTGAGTAGGATATAGTGTCCTTCCTCATCTCTTATTATAGTCTTTGGCTTAAAATCAAATTGATCTGATATAAGGATTGCCACCCCAGCTTTCTTCTGATGCCCATTAGCATGGTAAATTGTTTTCCACCCCCTCACTTTAAATCTGGAGGTGTCTTCGCGTCTAAAATGAGTTTCTTGTAGGCAACATACTGATGGGTTTTGTTTTTTTATCCATTCTGATACCCTGTGTCTTTTGATTGGGGCATTTAGCCCATTAACATTCAGGGTAACTATTGAGAGATATGAATTTAGAGCCATTATTAGTCTGTAAGGTGACTGTTACTGTATATTGTCTCTGTACCTTTCTGATCTACTACTTTTAGGCTCTCTCTTTGCTTAGAGGACCCCTTTCAATATTTCCTATAGAGCTGGTTTGGTGTTTGCAAATTCTTTCAGTTTCTGTTTGTCCTGGAAGCTTTTTATCTCTCCTTCTATTTTCAATGATAGCCTAGCTGGATAGAGTATTCTTGGCTGCATGTTTTTCTCGTTTAGTGCTCTGAATATATCATGCCAGCTCTTTCTGGCCTGCCAGGTCTCTGTGGATAAGTCTGCTGCCAATCTAATATTTTTACCCTTGTATGTTACAGACTTCTTTTCCCGGGCTGCTTTCAGGATTTTCTCTTTGTCACTAAGACTTGTAAATTTTACTATTAGGTGACGGGGTGTGGACCTATTCTTGTTGACTTTGAGGGGTGTTCTCTGCATCTCCTGGATTTTGATGCTTGTTCCCTTTGCCATATTAGGGAAATTCTCTCCAATGATTCTCTCCAATAGACCTTCTACTCCCCTCTCTGTTTCTTCTTCTTCTGGAATCCCAATTATTCTAATGTTGTTTCGTCTTATGGTGTCACTTATCTCTCGAATTCTCCCCTCATGGTCCAGTAGCTGTTTGTCCCTCTTTTGTTCGGCTTCTTTATTCTCTGTCATTTGGTCTTCTATATCACTAATTCTTTCTTTTGCCTCATTGATCCTAGCAGTGAGAGCCTCCATTTTTGATTGTACCTCATTAATAGCTTTTTTGATTTCAACTTGGTTAGATTTTAGTTCTTTAATTTCTCCAGAAAGGGCTTTAATATCTCCAGAGAGGGTTTCTCTAATACCTTCCATGCCTTTTTCGAGCCCGGCTAGAATGTTCAGAATCGTCATTCTGAACTCTTGATCTGACATATTACCAATGTCTGTGTTGATTAGGTCCCTAGCCTTCGGTACTGTCTCTTGTTCTTTTGTTTGTGGTGATTTTTTCCGCCTTGTCATTTTGTCCAGATAAGAGGATATGAAGGAGCAAATAAACTACTGACAGGGTGGCAAAGACACCAGAAAAATGCGCTGTAACCAAATCAGAAGAGACCCCTAATTGTGGGGGGGGAGAAAGGGGATAAAAACAGGTTCTGAAAAAAAAAAGAAAAAAATTTAAAAAATAAAACAAATAAAAAAAATATAAAAAAGAAAGCAAAAATATATATATGTAGATAAACTAGTCAAAAAAGGTTAAAAAAGAAAAGGGTAAAAGTTTTAAAGAATTTAGCAGAAGAAGAAAAAAGAAAAAAGAAATAAAAATTGAAGAAAGAAAAAAAAATTGAAGTAGCCGCAAGACTAAAGAATCATGGGGAGAAAGCCATGAGTTCCGTGTTTTGCTTTCTCCTCCTCTGGAATTGTGCTGCTGTCTTAGGAATTGAACCTACTTTCCTTGATAGATGAACTTCGTCCTGGCTGGATATTTTGTTGATCTTCTGGGGGAGGGGCCTGTTGTAGTGACTCTCAAGTGTCTTTGCCCGAGGCGGGATTGCACCGCCCTTACCGGTGGCCGGACTAAGTAATTGGCTCGGGTTTGCTTTTGGGAGCTTCTGTTCCCTGAACGCTTTCAGTAGAGTTCCGGAGGACGGGATGAAAATGGCGGCCTCCCAGTCTCCGGCCTGGAGGAGCCGAGAACCTGGGGCCCCACTCCTAAGTGCGCCCCCAGAGGACAGCACCCAATCACTCCCGTATCCCCAGCCTCTAGCCACGCTCCGAGCTCACCCAGCCCGCGACCAGTTCAAGGTAACCCCGAGCTGAGAGTTCAGTCCTCGGCTCTGTCTCTGCAGCCGGCTTCTCCATTCTAATAGCTGCGAGCTCTCCGACACTCCGACACCCCCAATCCTTCTGTGACCCTGCGGGGCCACGCTGACCCTGCGTGGGCTTCACCCTGGTTTAGCCTCTGGAGCAATGTCCCTCAGTGGAACAGACTTTTAAAAGTCCTGATTTTGTGCTCCATTGCTCCGCCGCTTGCCGGGAGCCAGCCCCTCCCCTCGCAGTCTATCTTCCCGTCGTTTTAGATTCACTTCTCCGCCAGTCCTAGCTTTCAGAAAGTGGTTGATTTTCTGTTTCTAGAGTTGCTGTTCTTCTTCTCTTCGCTCTCCCATTGGATTTGTAGGTGTTTGCAATGTTTAGATAAGCTATCGAGCTGATCTCCTGCTACCTGATGTAGTCTCAGGCTACTACTTCTCCGCCATCTTGAGTCCTCCCCCCGGGATTGGTATTTTTTTGCTGTTTTTTGTTTGTTTGGTTGGTTTTTGCAGGTGGGGAGGAAGCTTACCAATCAGTTTGTATTTTACTCTCTTCAAGTTAATTGTGTCCTTTGGCCCAAAGGATGAGGGAGGCTGGTGCTGGGATAGGCAACCATATGACTATGAAATTTGATGGTCGTCATTGCCTAAACATAATATTGTAATGCTTTTGCCATGTGGCTGAGGGCTGAGGAGCAGCTTTTTTACTGTGAGCTGAAGTGGGTCAACCAGTAGTATGCGTAAGAAAAAAAGGGACACCCTGAAGCACAACTTCCAATAATGTGTCCCTGCTGGGAAATCAGAACATTAGCTATAGAGCCCTGGCTACGGCAATCAGAGATAAAATGGATATTTTTTTCTATGGCTATAGGCTGATTGTGAGGGAAAAAAGCAGAATTTCAAAGACTGTCAGGTTCTGCCAACACTGGCTGCAATTTCAAATCTAAGAAATATCTTTAGAACTAATACTGTAATTGTGTTAGCTATTTTGTGAACAAAGGCCACTATAATATTCAAAAGTGGGATTTTAAAACAAAAAATTAATATATATTCCTCTGTTATATTCACTTTTTGATTGTTCAAATTAAGGATAATAAATCTATTTGTGCTGCAATTTCTGCTACAATAAGCTATAATTCTATCTATTTGGCTGTACACCATAGGTACATATTTGTATATATGAGAAGCAGGATGAATTTTTTTAAAGTTTAATAGGAATCTAAAAAACTCTTTTAGTACTTAATATTTGATGTATCTGATAATGATTTATGGATAAAGAATTTAAAATGATCAGTATCTCTTCTTTGATTTAACTTTATCTAGTTTTATATTTCTCCATTAAAGTTTTCTTTCCCAATGCAACAATTTCTGAAAAATAAATCCATAATATGCCACAAAACCATAGGTTCAAAGTATGCAATATAATATGAAGCGCTTAAATAGGAAAATTCTCATCTATAAAACATCTTTGTGGCAATTGTATTCCATTTAAGATTTTCCCAAATGACACACTAATTTCCAAAGAGGCACAAAGATCAGCACCCCACTTAAAGTCCCACTGCAAGATGTCTTTAGGGCCATTAAGCACAACTGCTTTGCCTGGGTGGACTAGAATGCTATTGTTTCCTCTGAATTTTGAGCACTACTGTTTGACTTGAATCTCTCATAATTAAGGACATGTATATTACAAAGGCAAAGGAATCAAACATAAAATTCCTGTTCTTTTTGCTAATTCTCAGATGTCAACTTGCCAATGTGACTAGTTAATATACTTCTCTTTCAAAGTTAATTCAAGTAACCAGTCCATAAAAACATATTTTAGTGGAAGATACAGATAATGTAAATTCAATCAGGCATTCACTGATTCTATCTTCTACTGAGAGACAGAAGATTAAATGGACTTATTGTTACCAAAAGCTGGGGCCTCATAACTGACATTATCCAAAGAAAATTTTAAGGCACTAGACTCCCATAAATGATATAAAAACATCAATATCAAGTAAATCTTTTGTAAAAAATTTTTAAATTATGTATAACATATTTACATAAAAGTGTTCAATAAATTATCATGAAGGCTACTCATAAAATCAGGAACTACATCTAGAAAAAGAACATTTACTTATTTATATCCAGAGACCTCTCCCAGTAATCACTGATTCTTTTTTTTCCAAGATAACTACTCTCCAGACTTATAATCCATATATTAGAAGGACCAATTTTTTTTCATTTATGTACATGGAATCATATACTCAGAATTGGCTGCATAATTTCAGAGACTCAGTGAAAAATGAAATGGCTAGGGCACTTATTCAAAATGCATTAAGAATTTCAAGATGGTGACACTAGAACATTAAGCCAAGTGTGGACCCTGTGCAACACTCAGAAAGCCAACTCTGTATACATCACATATTTATACATATGTATAGATTTTTCCTCTCATTTAATTTGTGAAATTCATCATTATTCTATGATCTTAATTTCTTCATTGGCATTATAGCATAGTTTGCCATCACATAAAAATAATTTATCTATCATTCTATGAAAATTCATGTTGTCTGCTGTAAGAGTGATTATTAATATGCTGATATTGTTCAATTATTAAAAATTGAGGGGCCCCTGGGTGGTGCAGTCAGTTAAGCATCAGCTTAGTTTAAGCTCAGGTCAGGATTTCAGGGTCATGAGATCAAGCCCCCACACTGGGCTCCAAGCTCACTGAGGAGGCTGCTAAAGTTTCTCTCTCCCTCTCCCTCCATCCCTCCCTGTGCTCCTTCTTTCTCTCTATATATTTCAAATAAATATATCTTTAAAGAGAATTAATAAACATTTCTTTTAAAAACTAATTAAAAATTTAAATAATTTAAATACCGTTAAGGTAATTAAACAAAGAAGTTTAATTTTTTATAATGATTTATAAATTATAATTTAATCAACATCTGTGTACAACCAATCACAAACCTTCAACTAGCCTTTCCCAAAAAATGGAAACTATTAAGCAGCTATAGTCAATGAAATAAGCTCCTTGTTTTGCTTCCACATCTTCTTTATAAGAAGACTATTTATTGCTTATGCATGGAGTGCTCCTAACCACTTCCAGTCTGGTGCTGCCAATTCAAATCTTTGGTTGAATAAATTAAAAAATTCCAATATTCCTCAAATTATGTTTAATAACAATCTTTTGTGTATATTTTGGTTTATTTTATTTTGGTTTATTATATTTGCACTCATTTCCATTGGGCATTTATTAAAGAGTGAAATTTCTGGGGCGCCTGGGTGGCTTAGCAGGTTAAAGCCACTGCCTTCGGCTCAGGTCATGATCCCAGATTCCTGGGATCAAGCCCCGCATCAGGCTCCCTGCTTGATGAGGAGCCTGCTTCTCTTCCAATCTCTCTCTCTGCCTGCCTCTGCCTACTTGTGATCTCTGTCTGTCAAATAAATAAATAAAATCTTTAAAAAAAAAAAAGAGTGAAATTTCTGTACATAGTGAGTGTAAATAACATCTACTAAATTCGTATTTATATGTCCAAACAGATTTCCATGGTTGTGGAATAAGTTTAAACTCTCATTAATGTAGTTCTCTTCTCTTCCTAATTTGGCAGTTGATTTTATAATGAATTAATTATTTAATTTTATTCTGCCTTTCCTGCAAATGTTGAATTAATCATATGATTTTGCTCATTTATTTTATTAATGTTCACATATTATTCTATATATTAATTTTACACTAAACTTACATTCCTAGAATTAATCCTAAATGGTCATGATATATTACCCTTTTTTATATAACACTGTATTTATTTAGCTAAAATATTGCTTAGGATTTTTGAATCTATGTTTATGGATAAAACTGACTAATAAGCCAACTTTCTTGTATCTTCCTTGCCAGGTTTTATCGTAATGTTATCATACACTCATAGAAAACACTGTATGACGCTCTATGAATAAAGAATATTGTAACCCTTGGTATTTTAGTTTGCTTCGTTAAATTAACAAGTGAAATCTTCTGGATTTAGATTTTTATTTTGAGAAAATTCTTGGTCCAGATTCTATTTCTTTACTAGATATTGGATTACTTGGATTTTTAACTTCTTTCTAGTTAGTCACAATATGATGTGTTTTTCTAAAAGTCTGACACTCGTGTTTCAGATTTTAGTTGCTCTTTCTTTTCCTGCCACTTGCCAAGGGTTTATCACTTTTATTAACAATTTCAAATAACAATCTTTCTGCTTTGTCAAGCCTATCTCAAGTAAATTTAATTTCAATTTTATTAATTGATGCTATCATCATTACTATGTTTTCCCTTTTACTTTATGAAATTTAGTTCTACTTTCCTATCTGTTTTCAGATACAGGATGAAGTCATTAAATGTTATTTATTTTTACTATATGCATTTAAAGTACAGCTCTACTTATAGCCCACAAGGTTTGATTATCATTTATAATTATTCAATTACAAATATTTAATAATTTCTATGATTGTTCTTTGATCAATGAATCATTTGGAATTATGACTGATTCCTAAATAATGAGAATTTCGAGTTTCATTTCACTTTTCACTTAAGAACATACAAGTGTTCCTCGAAATTTTTGATCTTTATTTATGGTGCAGTGTATAGTCAATTTTGATCAATAATTCACATGCATTTGAACACAATGTTCACTCTTTTAACATTGGCTGAATGTCTGCTGTTGTCAGGTTTGCTAATTTTGTCCTTTATATTTTCTATATTCTTATTGATTGTATTTCTTTGCTCTATGAACTTTGAAGAAAGCTATATATATATATATATATATATATATATATATATATATATTAAAAAGGTGTTTCAGTCCTAGTAGCTTATATTATCTCCTAAAGGATATAATATTTAATTATTAATTATACGTTAAATATATGCTAAAACAGCTATTTAAAACAATTGGAGAGGACCCAAGATAAGGGAGAAACTAGAGAGGATTCAATCTTTGAATGATGGTAATTCATTGGATTAAATCCAACTTTATATTACCTTTTCCCCTTTGGTCTATATAGGGTAGAGCACCTAGAAAAAAGAAGAAAACCTAGAAGAAAGATTAGCTTATTGATATGATATACCAAATAACAAAATTCAGAGGCCCCAAAGAAGGTATAAATTGAGAAAGAAAGTCCTGCAATATGAAGAGGATTGTACCTGACATCTGGATAAAAAAAGCCCTCAAAATTGACTGCCCCATGAATAGTGTGCTTGGTTGGGTTAAGAATTCCAGTATTCCAAAGGAAAGCAAGTGGTAGAAGGCTTAAAGAGCTGATATTTCTGCTGACCCCAGCACAAAAGAAAAATAGTTTGGAGTTCAAATATGACAAGTTAGAGAAACAAAGTACATACCCTGAGCTTTCATTTAAAATTCCAAAAGATCCATGCTTAGAAGAAAGACTGTGTCCGGGAATTAGGGCGCTCATCATGAACTAAGAGAGACACTGAAACAGAGTTATCTGACATATCATCACACAAAAAGGATCAGTTCTTAATTTATTTGCTTTCTAGAATGAAACTAAACACTATTAAAAGACAGATAACAAAATTCAGAGTCTTTATAATGTATAATCACTGATGAGCAAAATAAACCTAAAGTTTTTTAATACACGGAGACACAGGAAAATGACAGCCATTGCCCAAGATCAAAGGCAGTCAAAAAAATAAAACAAAATGAAAAAAACAAGTCCAGAGATGACTCCAATATTTAAATTAACAGATAAAACCTTTTTATTAGCTGTTATAATACAATCAATGACAGAAGTGAAACAGATCAAAATAATGGGATAGATTTGGAATCTAAGCATTGATATGGTAAGGGTAAAAATAATTTTGTTGAAATTCTAGAAGGGAGTATCACAGTACTTGAAATGAAAAATTCAATAGATAGACTTAATAGAAGATGAGAGAGGATGACATGATGGTCAGTGAAATTGCAGACAGATTAATAGAAATTATCCAATTTAAATAATGGGGAAAATATTTATTTTAAGTAGTTCTGTTTTCATGCTCACTTTAGTAGCGCATATAATAAAACTAGAATGTTACAAAGATTAGCATGGCCCCTGTGCACAAATACAAATTTGTGAAGCGTTCCATATTTTCAAAAAAGGAAGAAAAGGATGGAAGGATGGGAGGGAGGGAAAGAGAGAGAGAGAGGAAGGAAGGAGGGTAGCTTGGTTAGTTAGTTCTGTTTTGATATGTGAGGCAACATTAAGTGGTCCAATATGCGTGTAATAGAAACCCAGAAGTAACTCTTTGCAAACAGACTGATGATTTTTACTACAGAAATATAATAATGGAGAGTCCTTGCTTTAAAATTGATCTTCAGGAAAACAAATCTGGTCTGTCTTCATTTCTTACTGAAAAAAATAAAAACAAAGCCAAAATAATAAAACAAGAACTAGAAAAACAACAGAACACTTGGTTCATGGTTAAGTGGATTTGGAAGAATAGAAAATAGTCATATAGACCACTTGTTTCTGGGTAGCTTTTAACACAGTATAAAACCGAGGAAAATCAAAATGGAAATGGCTTCCTTTGAGAACAATATCTCTTTATATGTCATAGCAACACATATGTTACCCAAACCGAAGATTCAAAGTAAGTGAAGGAATAGTTCTAACCTCTTTTAGAAGGAAATTCAATACCATTTGTTCTTTCTGGCATCTTTTGGATTATTAATAAAATTTGGCCGTTGGTTAGATCCATGATTCACAAAAGTCTGCTTTGAGAGTTCAAACTTTGTGTTAACACAGTTACTTATTTTGAACAGGAGCAATCATGAGAGTCTAATGTGACTCACATGGTGATTAGTGTCTGTCATAGAGGAAAACAGAAGAGAAATTAGAGGTTGAAGAAGTTAAAGATACATTTTGTAATTGCATATTTATGATTGGTCTTGGTTGAAGAGACCCACAACATAATATATAGTACTTCATTCTGGCTGAGCTTTAAGAGTTAATTTTAAGAAAAATATATAGGGGCGCCTGGGTGGCTCAGTCTGCCTCCGGCTCAGGTCATGATCCCAGGGTGCTAGATCGAGCCCCACATAGAGCTCCCTGCTTGGCGGGAAGCCTCCTTCTCCCTCTCCCTCTGCTGCTCTCCCAGCTTGTGTTCCCTTTCTTGCTCTCTCTGTCAGATAAAATAATAAAATCATATACACACACACACACACACATATAAATAATTTGGCTATTGCAACATGTATTTCAAAGATCCCTTTTCCCAGTCATATGTAAACTGTCTTACTGGCATTATACAATCTGGCAGTCAGATTCCCAAGGTAAATAATTTCTATTCCCAACAATGCATATTATTATATGTATTTCTTCTAAGGATATCAAAATAGTTTATGAACGTAATGTTCATAGTATCCTTGAGGGGCAAACAGACTTAAGTTGTCATAATTACAATCCAAAGATATGCATAACAGTTTTGTATTTAAAAAGCCATGCCAAAGGAATATAGTAGTTACAGACAGGAAAAAAATTTATTGCATACTTTTTTATTGTTTGGAGTTTTATAATCAGCTGCCAGGCAACTGGATTTTTTTGTCTATTTAAATTGTTTCTGGGGGCCTGGGTGGCTCAGTAGGTTAAGTATCTGCCTTCACCACAGGTTGTGATAGTGGTGTCCTGAGATTGAGTCCCTCATCAAGGTCCCTGCTCAGCAGGAAGTCTACATCTCCCTCTCCCTCTACTCCTCTTCCCTCCTCCCCCCACCCCACTCATGCTCTCTCTCTCCCAAATAAATAAAATCTAAAAAAAAAATTAAAAATAAAAATAAATTGCTTCTATGATAGTTGTTTTAAAAATCAATGATTATGTTGATTACAGCTCTACTACACAAATTTCATCCAATTTGCAGTGCCATATACATATATATATTTCTCTTTCATAATCTCCATAGTAATACTTCTTGGGATTTTTCAATGACCATCTTATTTCCAGTCATATAATTTTACAGGTAAACTGAAAGACTGGGCAAAGTACATATGAGTAGGAAATTTAATATTTGCATTTGGAGAGTGGTTAATTTTTTTTTCCTTACTTGACTTCAGCTGTAATGGTTAGCATTTCCCATTTTATAAGCTAACATGGAGGTTAAGAGATGTAATTACTAAGGTGAGCACATACTTTAATATCTAACCCAAGATAGTTCTTAGAGTAAAAGTATGTGGCCATTAACATATACTTCAGAGTAACACACAAAAACTAAGACTATTCCAGAAAATTGGGATACATGGTCATCCTATTATAGTACTCATACTATAACTAATGTATATTTGTTCACAAAACAAAGTTCCTAAAAATGTTACACTCATCTATTACAATAATTCTAAATATTTTAAACATTAAAGTTTACCTCATTAGATTCATAGTGAGTTTTCCATCCAGTTAGGATTGCTTATATATTTTCCTTAGTCAATTAGACATGTTATCTCATATATACTGTCAATTAATATACACAGATAGTACTCTATACCAGGCACTGTTTCTAATGCTTTATTTATATTAATTAATTCACTCTTTCCAACAATCCAGGGTTTATTATTACTAAGCCATTTTCCAGATGAGAAAACTAAAGTATTGAGTGACTTCCCATGGTTCCATTGGACTAACTCACAATTTAACCTAGGCTATTTATCCAAATGTCTTGTCTGTCTGTCTGTCTTTCTTTCTTTCTTTTTTTGTATCAAACTTTATTTACTTATCTTGGAGAATTGTTATAAGAATTTGGTGGGGGGGATACATAAACCATCTACCATATGAAATTCACAGCATATGGCAGGTACTCAGATGGTGATGATGATGATGATAATTGTGAATGACTTGACATAAATCATTATTGATTCTAAAAGGGCAGTCAGTTCTAAATAAGACACTAATCTTGGTCAGACCTATGCCAAAGGCAATTTGGCCCGTGGTTTCATTATTTAACTTCATTTCTAATGCTACTCCCAAAAGACTGATTGAATGATTGATTTTTTTAATTTAAATTCTATCAATTAACATACAATGTATAATTAGTTTCAGAGGTAGAGGTCAGTGATTCATCATTCTTAGATAACACCCAGTGCTCATAACATTACATGCCCTCCTTAATGTCCATCATCCAACTATCCCACCCCCTGCTCCAGCAACCCTCAGTTTGTTTCCTATGATTAAGAGTCTCTTATGGTTTGTCTCCCTCTCTGACATCATCTTGTTTTATTTTTTTCTCTCTTCCCATATGATCTTCTGTTTTGTTTCCTAGATTTCACATATGAGTGAGATCATATGGTAATTGTCTTTCCCTGATTGACTTATTTCACTTAGCATAATATCCCTCAGTTCCATCCAAGTCATTGCAAATGGCATAAAACATACAGTTTTTTACCCTGCTTGCATTTAATACTGCATCATGAAATTTACCCACATTATCATAGATTGCTGTCTAATATTCTATCAAACTGACATATTACAATTTATTTAATTTTGCCTAACTTTAAATTTTCCTTATTTGTAACTAAGACAAATAAACCTAATGTTAAAATACTTGCATTCTGCAGAGAACCCTGGTTAATTTCATAAAATTTATTTTTACACTGAAAGAAAGATTTAAATAATTTAAAAATGACAGTAGGCATATATTGCCAAACCACTTTTTGCATATTATCATTCCAATTTATGTTTTTTCCTTCCCTAAATGAACAAGATGATTTTGAATTTGAGACACTTAAAAACTTGGCACATACTATCTATTCATAAATGATATAAAGAAGTTATAAGGCAAATGTGAAAAAATGTTAAAAACTATTGGATCTGGGAAAATTTTAATAAACTTTTTCATACACTCCTTGCAACTTTTCTGATAAAAGTAAACAGATGTGCATGAAAAACAATAGCATACATAGATATGTTGGGTTAAAATATATGTTTAAGTATTATATATGATAAAAATAGTACAAAGTATGAAAGGTACAAACAAATTCACTCCTTCAATCCCTTCAGCAACCATTAAAAATAATATAAAGATACATAGTGAAAAAAGCCAATAAAGGGTAATGAACTGATTGTAAAATAATAACAATACTACTACTCAATAGGAAACAAGGCATTTATAAAAAATATATTTATAAAGAAATAATAATGGAACAGGTTAACAGAAAATACAGAGTAAAGCATAAGAGCTAAACCCAACTGTTTTTTAAAAAAATAGATTAATTGCATATGAATGACTTTCAAATATATGAAAAAAACTAAACAGAAACTTAAGATAAATCTGCAATCACAGCGGGGAAATTTACCAACTATCTCTCAGTAATTGATAGAACTGCTAAAAATTGATTATTATATAGAAGACCTCAA
Source organism: Meles meles (assembly GCF_922984935.1). Classification (NCBI taxonomy): domain Eukaryota; kingdom Metazoa; phylum Chordata; class Mammalia; order Carnivora; family Mustelidae; genus Meles; species Meles meles. The sequence goes on from NC_060067.1 coordinate 160,683,931, forward strand.
CAGAACAATGAGCAAAACTCAAACATCTCTACATCTTAAAGCTCTAGAATACACATTTGTTTAAAAAATTATATAATGACTACTCATCAAGATAGACCATATGGTGGGAAATGAAAACATATTACATTGCAAAAGATTAAACTTATAAAACTAGAATCAAAGAATTAAATTACAAGTCAATAAATACAATATGAGGAAAAGCCTCAATATTTGCAAGTTTAGTAAAATATTTCTTCCTAATCCTTTCACAAAACATATACCAAGTTACACTAGAACAAACTGCCAACTAAAAAAACATGAAAATACTGCATGGATATATATGTGATTTAGCAAAAGCAATGTTCAGAAAGAAAAGTTTTAACATCTTGGAAGAGGGAAAAGGTTTAAGTACTGATGATCTAGAGGACTTACTGTTTCAGTCCCAATATGTAAAGAGATTTGAAAGTCATCATTTCCAATTTATCAACAAGAAAAAGTGATTCACACTTAACCTACTTTATTGTTTGGCCCATGGGAACTAAAGTTGCAGAACAAACCACAACTCTAAAGTCTGAAGACACAGGATATCAAGAGCACCACAGACACGATCTGCTTACCTGGAGCAGAAGCTGCTTAAGCTATAAAGTGGTAGAGAAATTTAAAGAGTCACTTTTTTTTCTTGTCTTTTTTTATTATAATATTTTACTTTTAAAACTTCTTTTCAGTGTACCAGAATTCATTGTTGATGCACCACACCCAGTGCTCCATGCAATATGTACCCTCCACAATACCCACCACCAGGCTCACCCAACTTCCCACCCTCTGACCCTTCAAAACCCTCAGACTGTTTTAAAGAGTCATTTTGATGAACTGCTGGAGGTTGAATGTGTATTAGTTTAAGAATGAGAAACTCCTTGGAGCAGAAATTTCAGTGGAATCCCCCACATTTTCACAGACTTTACCTCAGGAATTCCACCAGGTCTGATGGTAGAAATCTGAGAAAGATACCCACTAGACTCTGACGGGGGGTGGGGGGGAGTGATTATGCGGATTTCCTTTAAGCTTCTCCCTAACAAAGTCATAGCCTTCAGGGGCATCAATTTTATTAGAGCCTGATCACTGTGTGGAAGAGTAGTCCTCCCAATCTATCCCCTTCTAGCATTTTTGTCTCAGCAAGGGGCTGAGTGAGTGGGAAGGAATCTATACCAATGGAAAATAGTCTTAGTCTGAATGCCATAGTCTTGATGCCAGAACAACTAAAAGAATGAGTTTAATCATAAGACTACAGAAAACTTTCCCTCCTCCACACCTGACCACCCCATAAAAAAAGACCTTTGTATAAAAACAATGGTGCACAGCTGAAAGAACTATAACATGCAGTGTCTCTCAGGAGGAGGGACTACTTAAGTCCAAAGTCAAAAGAGAAGGACGTTAAAGAAATCTGAAGCCTCTCACCTACAACTACAAGCATTAAACTGTACTCAACTTCTATCTAAGTTAACATAAACTGTCACATAAAGACCTCACACCTCAGTTTCTGTTACTTGATACATCAAGTTCAGATTTCACTGAAAAATAACAAGGTATTCCAAAAAGCAAGAAAACACCATATGAAGAGACAAAGCAAGAATAAGAATCAGATTCATATATGACAAAGATTGTGGAATTAGCAGACATGAAACTTTTTTTGAGATATTTATAAATTCTATGTTGAAGTTCTTTTTTAAAAAAATAACATATGATGTATTATTTGTTTCAGGGATACAGGTCTGTAATTCATCAGTCTTACACAATTCACAGTGCTCACCATAGCACATACCCTCCCCAAAGTCCATCACCCAGTCACCCCATCCCTCCCCCTCTCCACTCCAGCAACCCTCAGTTTGTTTCCTGAGATTAAGAATCTCTTATAGTGTCTCTTCCTCTCTGCTTTCCTCTTGTTTCATTTTTTCCCTCCTGTCCCATAAGATCCTCTGTTTTGTTTCTTAAATTCCTCATATCAGGGAGATCATATGATAATTATCTTTTCCTGATTGACTTATTTCGCTTAGCATAATACCCCCTGTTCCAACCACATCGTTGCAAATGGCAAGATTTAAATTTTTGATGGCTGCATAATATTCCACTGTATATATATACCATGTCTTCTTTATCCATTCATCCGTTGATGGACATCTAGGCTCTTTCCATAGTTTGGCTATTGTGGAAAAGGCTGCTATAAATATTAGGGTGCACGTGCCCCTTTGGATCACTACACTTGTATCTTTCATGTAAATACCCCGTGGTGAAATTGCTGGATGATAGGGTAGCTCTATTTTCAACTTTTTGAGGAACCTCTATACTGTTTTCCAGTGCAGTGGCTGCACCAGCTTGCATTCCCACCAAGAGTGGAGGAGGATTCCTCTTTCTCTGCATCCTCCCTAACACCTGTCATCTCCTGACTTGTTAATTTTAGCCATTCTGACTGGCGTGAGGTGGTATCTCATTGAGGTTTTGATTTGTATTTCCCTAATGCCAAGTGATGCTGAGCACTTTTTCATGTGTCTGTTGGCCATTTGGATGTCTTCTTTGTAGAAATGTCAGACATGGAATTTTAAACACCTATGATTGGTATGTTTGTTTGTTTTAAATATATTTTTAAAAATAATGTATTATTTGTTTCAGGGGTACAGGTCTGTAATTCATTAGTCTTACACAATACACAGCGCTCACCAACAACACATACCCTCCTTAATTTATTTGAGAGAGAGAGAGAGAGAGAGAGCAGGGGGAGGGTTAGAAGTTGAGGGAGAGAAAATCTCAAGCAGATTCTGTGTCAAGTGTGGAGCCTGAGGTGGAGCTGGATCTCACAACCCCAAGAGCTGAAATCAAGAGTCAGACACTTAACTTACTGAGCCACTCCCAGGGCCCCTATGATTGGTATGTTAATGGAGAAAGGAGACAGCATGTAAGAATAAACATAGCATGTATGCAGAGAGACAGAAACCCTAAAAATAATTTAAAGTAAATGCTAGATATTAAGACAGTGTAACAGAAATGAAGAATGTCTCTGATAGGCTCATCTGTAGAATGAACATGACCAAGGAAAGCATGAATGAGCTTGAAAATGTCAGTAAAACTTCTCCAGCAAAATTGAAAAAAAAATTAAAAAGTAAAAATAAGATAAATCCCAGACAAGCCAAGAGCCTTGGATCAATTGCAATATACATACAAAATATATTTTGGATATCAGAAAGAGAAAAGAGTAAATAACAGAAAAAATATTAAAATACTAATGGTAATTCTGAACTTCCTAAATTAATGAATAACTAACCACAGACTCATGAAGATCAGAAAACAATAGGATAAATAGCAGTAACAGCAAAAACTGTACTTAGGCATATCATATTAGAAAGTATGCATGAAAGAAGATATTGGAGTAAAATGTCCTAAAATGTAAAAATTAAGAACACCAATCAAGAATTCTATAGTAGATAAAACCATCTTTCAAAAATGAGAATAATCACTTTATCAGAAAAAATAAAAATGAGGGAATTTATGATTAGTAGACCTTCTGTGGAATAAGTATTAAAGAAGTTAAAGAAGTGATATTGGACAGAAATGGAGAACTGAAAGATACAATGATCAGAAAAGAAGAAATAATTGTCTTTCCTCTGCAGAGAACATGATTGTCTACATAGACATACTAACAAAGGAACTAAACATGTTCTTACCATAGGGGCCAGCAATTATGCTCCTAGGTATTTACCTAACAGATTTAAAACTTGTGTTCACACAAGATGCTGCAGATTAATATTTATAGCAGTCTATTTATAATTGCAAAAAATGAAAACAACCAACATAGACTTTAAGAGGTGAACGAATAAGCAAACTATGGTACATCCACACAATATAATATTGTTCATTAATACAATGAAAGGACTAATAAGACACAAAAAGACATACTTGAATCTTAAATGCATGTTGCTAAACAAAAGAAGACATTCTAAAAAGCTATATACTGGATGATTCTAATGACAATATTCTGTAAAAAGGAAATGATGATACAAATGATCAGTGGTTATAAAATGCTCAGAGAGAAAGGTGAATAGGTGAAACACAGGGTTCTTTTAGGATGATAAAGTTTTCTTTATGATGTGGTAACAGTATATATCTTATATGTATATTTGTCAAAACCAATAAAACTTTACAATCCAAAGAGTGAACATTAATGTATGCTACTTTTTTTTTCTTTTTTTATATTTATTTTTATTTGTTTATTTACAGCATAACAGTGTTCATTGTTTTGGCATCACACCCAGTGCTCCATGCAGTACGTGCCCTCCCTATTACCCACCACCTGGTTCCTCAACCTCCCACCCCCCCCACCCCCCTGCCACCCCTTCATAACCCTCTGGTTGTTTTTCAGAGTCCATAGTCTCTCATGGTTCATCTCCCCTTCCAGTTTCCCTCAACTCCCTCTCCTCTCCATCTCCCCATGTCCTCCATGTTATTTGTTATGCTCCACAAATAAGAGAGACCATATGATACTTGACTCTCTCTGCTTGACTTATTTCGCTCAGCATAATTTCTTCCAGTCCCGTCCATGTTGCTACAAAAGTTGGGTATTCGTCCTTTCTGATGGAGGCATAATACTCCATTGTGTATATGGACCACATCTTCCTTATCCATTCATCCGTTGAAGGGCATCTTGGTTCTTTCCACAGTTTGGCGACCGTGGCCATTGCTGCAATAAACATTGGGGTACAAATGGCCCTTCTTTTCACTACATCTGTATCTTTGGGGTAAATACCCAGCAGTGCAATTGCAGGGTCATAGGGAAGCTCTATTTTTAATTTCTTCAGGAATCTCCACACTGTTCTCCAAAGTGGCTGCACTAACTTGCATTCCCACCAACAGTGTAAGAGGGTTCCCCTTTCTCCACATCCTCTCGAACACACGTTGTTTCCTGTCTTGCTAATTTTGGCCATTCTAACTGGTGTTAGGTGGTATCTCAATGTTGTTTTAATTTGAATCTCCTTGATAGCTAGTGATGATGAACATTTTTTCATGTGTCTGATAGCCATTTGTATGTCTTCATTGGAGAAGTGTCTGTTCATATCTTCTGCCCATTTTTTGATATGATTATCTGTTTTGTGTGTGTTGAGTTTGAGAAGTTCTTTATAGATCCTGGATATCAACCTTTTGTCTGTACTGTCATTTGCAAATATCTTCTCCCATTCCGTGGGTTGCCTCTTTGTTTTGTTGACTGTTTCCTTTGCTGTGCAGAAGATTTTGATCTTGATGAAGTCCCAAAAGTTCATTTTTGCTTTTGTTTCCTTGGCCTTTGGAGACATATCTTGAAAGAAGTTGCTGTGGCTGATATCGAAGAGGTTACTGCCTATGTTCTCCTCTAGGATTCTGATAGATTCCTGTCTCACATTGAGGTCTTTTATCCATTTCGAATTTATCTTTGTGTACGGTGTAAGAGAATGGTCGAGTTTCATTCTTCTACATATCGCTGTCCAGTTTTCCCAGCACCATTTATTGAAGAGACTGTCTTTTTTCCATTGAATATTTTTTCCTGTTTTGTCGAAGATTATTTGACCATAGAGTTGAGGGTCCATATCTGGGCTCTCCACTCTGTTCCACTGGTCTATGTGTCTGTTTTTATGCCAGTACCACGCTGTCTTGGTGATCACAGCTTTGTAGTAAAGCTTGAAATCGGGTAACGTGATGCCGCCAGTTTTGTTTTTGTTTTTCAACATTTCCTTAGCAATTCGGGGTCTCTTCTGGCTCCATACAAATTTTAGGATTATTTGCTCCAGCTCTTTAAAAAATATAGGTGGAATTTTGATCGGAATGGCATTAAAAGTATAGATTGCTCTAGGCAGTATAGACATTTTAACAATGTTTATTCTTCCGATCCAAGAGCATGGAACAGTCTTCCATCTTTTTGTGTCTTCTTCAATTTCTTTCATGAGTGTTCTGTAGTTCCTCGAGTACAGGTCCTTTACTTCTTTGGTTAGGTTTATGCCCAGGTATCTTATGGTTCTTGGTGCTATAGTAAATGGAATCGATTCTCTAATTTCCCTTTCTGTATTTTCATTGTTGGTGTATAAGAAAGCCACTGATTTCTGTACATTGACTTTGTATCCTGCCACGTTACTGAATTGCTGTATGAGTTCTAGTAGTTTGGGGGTGGAGTCTTTGGGGTTTTCCATATAAAGAATCATGTCATCTGCGAAGAGAGAGAGTTTGACTTCTTCCTTGCCAATTTGGATACCTTTTATTTCTCTTTGTTGTCTGATTGCCGTTGCTAGAACTTCTAATACTATGTTGAACAAGAGTGGTGAGAGTGGGCATCCTTGTCGTGTTCCTGATCTCAACGGGAAGGTTGCAAGCTTTTTCCCATTGAAGATGATATTTGCTGTGGGTCTTTCATAGATAGATTTTATGAAGTTCAGGAATGTTCCCTCTATCCCTATACTTTGAAGCGTTTTCATCAGGAACGGATGCTGGATTTTGTCAAATGCTTTTTCTGCATCAATTGAGAGGACCATGTGGTTCTTCTCTCTTCTCTTATTGATGTGTTCTATCACACTGATTGATTTGCGAATGTTGAACCAACCTTGAAACCCAGGGATGAATCCCACCTGGTCATGGTGGATAATCTTTTTAATGTGCTGCTGGATCCTGTTTGCTAGGATCTTGTTGAGAATCTTGGCATCCATATTCATCAGTGATATTGGTCTGAAATTCTCCTTTTTGGTAGGGTTTTTGCCTGGTTTGGGGATCAGGGTAATGCTGGCTTCATAAAAAGAGTCTGGAAGTTTTCCTTCTGCTTCAATTTTTTGGAACAGCTTCAGGAGAATTGGTGTTATTTCTCCTTTGAAAGTTTGGTAGAATTCCCCAGGGAATCCTTCAGGTCCTGGGCTCTTGTTTTTTGGGAGGTTTTTGATCACTGCTTCAATCTCATTACTAGATATCGGTCTATTCAGGTTGTCAATTTCTTCCCGGTTCAATTTTGGGAGTTTGTAGCTTTCCAGGAATGCATCCATTTCATCTAGGTTGCTTAGCTTATTGGCATATAACTGTTGGTAATAATTTCTGATGATTGTTTCTATTTCCTTGGTGTTAGTTGTGATCTCTCCCTTTTCATTCATAATTTTATTAATTTGGGCTTTCTCTCTTTTCTTTTGGATTAGTGTGGCCAATGGTTTATCGATCTTATTGATTCTTTCAAAAAACCAGCTTCTAGTTTCATTGATCCGTTCTACTGTATCTCTCGTTTCTACCTCATTGATCTCTGCTCTAATCTTGATTATTTCCCTTCTTGTGTGTGGAGTTGGTTTGATTTGTTGTTGATTCTCCAGTTCTTTAAGGTGTAGAGACAGCTGGTGTATTCTGGATTTTTCAATGTTTTTGAGGGAGGCTTGGATGGCTATGTATTTCCCCCTTAGAACCGCCTTTGCTCTATCCCATAGGTTTTGGACCGAGGTGTCTTCATTCTCATTGGTTTCCATGAATTGTTTAAGTTCATCTTTGATCTCCTGGTTGATCCAAGCATTCTTAAGCAAGGTGGTCTTTAGCTTCCAGGTGTTTGAGTTCCTTCTGAACTTTTCCTTGTGATTGAGCTCCAGTTTCAAAGCATTGTGATCGGAGAATATGCAGGGAATAATGTCAGTCTTTTGGTATCGCTTGAGTCCTGCTTTGTGACCCAGTATGTGGTCTATTCTGGAGAAGGTTCCATGTGCACTTGAGAAGAATGAATATTCTGTTGTTTTAGGGTGGAATGTTCTGTATACGTCGATGAGGTCCATCTGGTCCAATGTTTCATTCAATGCTCTTATTTCTTTATTAATTTTCTGCTTCGATGATCTGTCTATTTCTGAGAGAGGCATATTAAGATCTCCTACTATTATTGTATTCGTATCAATATGACTCTTTATCTTGATTAATAGTTTTCTTATGTAATTGGGTGCTCCCATATTGGGGGCATAGATATTCACAATTGTTAGATCGTCTTGTCGGATAGTCCCTTTAAGAATTATGTAGTGTCCTTCTGTATCTCTGACTACAGTCTTTAGTTTAAAATCTAATTTATCTGATATGAGAATCGCTACTCCGGCCTTCTTTTGAGGCCCATTGGCATGAAAGATGCTTCTCCATCCCTTCACTTTCAGTCTGGGTGTATCCTTAGGTTCAAAATGGGTCTCTTGTAGACAACATATGGATGGGTCCTGTCGTTTTATCCAATCTGCAACCCTGTGTCGTTTTATGGGCGCATTTAGGCCATTCACATTGAGAGTGATTATTGAGAGATAGGTTTTTATTGACATCGTGTTGCCTTTGAAGTCTTTCTGTCTATAGATTGTTTCTATATTTCTGTTCAATGATATTCTTAGGATTTTTTCTCTCTTATAGGACCCTGCTTAATATTTCCTGCAGTGTCGGCTTGGTGGTTGCATAGTCTTTTAAGCCTTGCCGGTCTTGGAAACTCTTTATCTCTCCATCCATTTTAAATGTCAGTCTTGCTGGATAGAGTATTCTTGGTTGCATGTTCTTCTCATTTAGTACTCTGAATATATTTTGCCAGCCCTTCCTGGCTTGCCAGGTTTCTGTGGAAAGGTCTGACGTTATTCTAATGGGCTTTCCTCTGTATGTAAGAAGCTTCTTTGTCCTAGCTGCTTTTAAGAGGGTCTCTCTTGAAACAAAATTCCCCATTCTAATGATAAGGTGCCGTGAGGACTTTCAAGAATCTAAAATCTTGGGAGGAAATCTTTCTGCCTCTAGTACATGAACGTTGTTTCCATTCGTGAGATTGGGAAAATTTTCATAGACAACTTCTTCCACTATATCTTCTAGACTTCTTTCTTTTTCTTCCCCTTCAGGGATTCCAATAATTCTGACGTTGGAACGTTTCATGGCATCGTTTATTTCCCTGATTCTGTTTTCGTGGCTTCTGAGCTGTTTGTTCCAGGCTTCCTCCTGATCCTTTCTCTCTATCTGTTTGTCCTCCAGATCACTAATTCTATCTTCTGTCTCAGTTACCCTAGCTTTTAGAGAATTTAGATTGGATTGGAACTCATTGAGAGCATTTTGAACATCATCCCTGGTGGCTTTCAGTTCTGCCCTAATCAATTCTGTTTGGTCATCCATGGCTTTCTCCAACCTAGCTATTGCCTGGATAATTGTTAGTCTGAATTCCTTTTCTGACATATTGTCTATGTCGATAGCCATTAGCTCTGTTGCAGAAGGCCCATCCTCTATATTTTTCTTCTGTTGGGTATTCCTCCTCCTAGTCATTTTGGTAAGAGATGACTAAACAGATGCAGCTGGACTTATCGATTGTGGTGCAGTCAATGTGCACATTGGAACGCTTCTGTGCAATCAGGATTCCCCACCCAAATGAGAGAAAAAGGAAAAGAAAAAGAAATAGAGAAGAAGAAAGAAAAAAAAGGGGAAAGAAAAAAGGAAAAAAAAGAGAGAGAGAGATAGGAAAAAAAGGGAAGATAAAAGAGAAGGCTCAGCCCAAATGGGCCACAAGGTAAGATTTGTGGAGTATACAAACAAAAACAGACAGACAAAAAGAGTGATAAAAGTATATGACAAGAGAAAAAAATATGTATATATAAGCAAAAAAAAAAAAAAAAAGGGAAGAACCTCATCAGAAAGAACCCCAAGTATAAGGTTTATATATTATCAGGACAAACACAAATTCACAGAAACACTGACAGAAGGAAAAATTGGGAGAATGGTTATAGATTCTCAGTGTGGGTGAGGAAGTTTATTTTGATTCTTCCTGAAGGTATCTTGATGTTTTTGTTAAGGGACTCAACTTTCCTATGTTACAGGGGGATTAGAAACTGGTTTGCCTATAGGGGTAGCATTGATTGGGGGAAGGGGATTACCTTGAAGTTTAACTCTATATGTATAGTAGAAAATAAAAATTAAAAAAGAATAACCTAGACTAAACTAAGTTAAAATTAAAAAAGAATTAAAAAAATAGAAAAACAAAAGAAAAACACGGGTGTATGTATCAAAAAGTTCAGGTAGAAGGTTATTAAAGAATTTGATGTACTGGACATCTCAGTGTGATGGTAAATAGGTTAAAAAATTATCTGTATGTATAAAAAAAAAGAACCAGAATATTGGTAAAGAGTTAAAAATAAAAGTTGTATTTATGAAGTAGTGGTGATTGTTCTCTTGTCGTCTTTTTTTTTTTTCTTCCTTCCTGGTTGGTTTTCTGGGGGAGGGGCCTGCCACGTGGGTTTTCAGACAATGATGTTCCCTGAGTTAGGTCCTCCCGCTCCCCTCAAGCGGGTGAGCTCTTTTTTTTTTTTTTCAGGAACCTGTTTTTTTCAGCCTTTTGTTCTCTGGGCATTTTTATGTTCTTTCATCTGCTTTCTCTCGCCTTGACAGCTTTTGATGGTTTTTGGAGGTTTAGAGGAGAGCAAACAGCACCCCAACCTCCCTCTCAGAGAGAAGCCTCAGACTGTTTTGCAAAAGCTGCTGGCAGAGTCGGTTCTGAGTCACTGTCCCTGGGGATGCAGGAGCTCCTCGTTGTACCCAAAACCAGGGCAGCGGTGGCTGTCTAGGCAGCTCCAGACCGCCAGAGAGGTTCCGAGCAGAGATCACACACTGAGATATTCCCGCTGTCCCGGGCTGGGGATGTCTGGTTTTTCCGGCTGCCAGAGCTCCAGGCTAGCGCCTACGAGCACCTATCCCAAGGGAGGGTGTGGGACGCGCGCGTTTCAGGATTGCCGTCTGGCTAGGCTCCCAGCCCCTCACGGGAGCCAGACCCCACTCGTTCTCGGGCACGCTGGCATTCAGGTGCACTGGCGGCTCAGGGACGGAGACCTGATTTCTCCGCCGCACTCTCTCTGGCTCCGCGCCAGGGGAGGCTGTCCTGGGTCCGGGGACTTAGGTCCCTGACCCTAACTGCCCAGGTTCCCACTATTACCCCCTGCGATCCTTTGCTGTTTGTTTTTTGAGTGCTTTCAACCAGACTCCAAGTTAATGCTGGTCCCCAGACGCAGAGCACTCTCGTGTTGGGGTGTTACTTTCTGATCGGTCACCTCTGGTGGCTCCCTCCCCCTTTTGTTTATCTTCCGATATCAGTTGGAATCAGACTGGATGTTCCCAGTCTGCTTTACCTGCCACTGGCGTCTTCTGCTCCTGTAGAGATCCAGACGTGTATAATTCTGATCTCAGGCTGATTTCATGGGTGGTCGGAGTTCTTTGGTAGGTAATCAGCTCACTTTAGGGTACAGGTTGAAATGGTGCCTACTCCTACTTCCCCGCCATCTTCAATCCCCTCCAATGTATGCTACTTTTAAAATCATTTAATAGGTTGGGGAGTCCTCTGATGGACAAATGTGAGAAATCATTTAACTTATTACAATTGTATTAAGCAAATATACTGGAGGCAGGATAAAAATGCTTTAGAAATGAGAGAAGTCTGTAAGACTAAGTCAAAAGCAAGTATATACAAGCAACATACTCTAGCTGATAAAATTGTTTTCCATGGAAATGTAAATTAACAATTCTAATAGTGCTATGTATGCATAGCACTCTAATTTATAAAGATACCTACAATGGAAATACAAGTTGACAATTCTAATAGTGCTATACATGTACACTGGAATTGAAAAATTTAGGAAATGTATAATGGCTGGTAGGAGTCAGGTTTCTCACTTCGGGATGGAAAATTTATAATTAAGTGAAGTGAGGGGGCTAGAATGATCCATATGGTAATAGATTAGAATTGGAGACATCAGAATAAATTCAAGTGTAGTTCTATATTGAGATAAATTTACGTACAGAAATATTTATAGATATGTGTATATACACAGGAATGGATCTGCACATATATTTCTTTATCATAAGTTGGAGTAATAAAGAAGAAATAACACCCCTCTTCCCCCCAGCAACAAACATGCTTAGCACCCAGAGCTCAAAGTCTAACTTCTCAATTTAAAGAAAACTATAGGGCCTATGGGATACATGGCTGATTCTAGGACTGGGATAGAAAATAAACAAAAGGAGCCTATAGTACATGTAGTGCAAGAAAGGAAGGAAGTACTTTAAAAAATGGTGGAGAAATGTCAAGTCTGCTCAATGCCAACACTGTGACCCCTGAGAAAGAAAATAAAATAGTACTGAATTAAAAGTATAAAATAAACAACCATGAGTCCATACCAATATAAATAAATGATTAAAATAAATGGAAGACATCTCTCATTCAGAAGAATTCCTAATAACTTATGTAGATAACCTTCCCTTAAGTAGGTAGAGCATAACTTCCCACTCCCTAAGTGTGGGATTCTCATTGGTTCCTTCTAAATAGTGTATTATATAAAGAGAGAGAGAGAAAAAAAAAAATTTTAGAGTGGAGAAATCCAACTAACCTGACAAAAGCCAGGGGTTACCAAGTTTAACATCAATAGTAAGTCATACTTACAAGTTTAACATCAATAGTAAGTCATACTTACAAGTTTAACATCAATAGTAAGTCATATTAGGATAATATGTACCCTTGATATAATGCAATGACACTTTAGCTCTATGGTCTTCCTCCCAAAAGGATATAACACCCATCTAACTATGAGAAAAACATGAGAAATACCCATATATAGAGATAATATACAAAATACCTGATTAGTATTCCTAAACACTGTCAAGAATATCAAAACCAAGAAAAGTCTAAGGAAGTGGCACAAGCAAGAGGAGACCAATGAAATATGACACCTGTTAGGTTGGTGGCCCTGAAAATGCAGGAGGAACAATAAAATGACCATCAGACCACCATCTTCCCCCTACCAGAAGGACATCTGTCAAGGATGTCACCTTAAGTAAACCAAAACTTATGTGAAAAACAAAAACCAGCCACTTTGGGACTCTCCAAACCCCAACCTCTAACCTTACCAAATATGGTTATGAGCCCCCGCCCTGCCTTGGCCCAATAAAAGCTCACTCAACCCCTTCACGGGTGTGACTTCCCTGACTCACCTCTCCTGAGTCGAGGAACCTCTCTCGAGGGCGCCTTTAATAAACCTTGCCTTGCACCTACCTAGCCTGGTGTCGTGTCTATGTCGCCTGTAAAACCTTACAATACCCAAATACAATGTAGTACCTAAGCAGTTTCCTGGAACATAAAAAGAACATTTTTTAAAATAAGTAAATTTTAGGGAAGGGAGGAAAGATGATAGAAGGGTAGGGGACCTCATATCATCTAGTCCCTCGAATTTATCTAGGTAACTATCATATTGTTCTGAACACCTATGAATTCAGCCTGAAATGTAAGAAAAGAATTTCTGGAATTCTACAAATAGAAAAGTAACTCCCTTCTGAAAGGTAGGTGTGGAGAAGTGAATTGGAGGGTATATATCAGAAGATAAATCGCAGGGGTTGGGAGCCTCCTTAAGCCGGCTATTGTAAAGTTAAAAAGCCTTGGAGTATAAAATCAGAACTTTTAGAAGTCTGCTCCAGTAAGAGATGTCCCTGCCTGAAAGGTGTTTAGGTGGTGAAGTAGGGCAGAATCCTAGGTGGGACAGTGGAGTCTCCAGATCCTCAGGGTCACATAGAGAACAGCGATGCCTGAGCCAGGGGAGTTCCCAAGCACTGGAGCAGAGAAACCGCTACAGTCAGTGAGCCTGGAAGCCTCAGCTAGATTTGCCATAAACCATGAACTGCAGTGCAACTGGGTGACTGCTCTCTGTGTGAGGGACCTGCAAGCAGCAGGCTACAGCTATCCTCCTCCCTCCCCTGGGAGGATCATTGCTTGCTCCCCTGGGAGGATCAGTGATACCAGAATTATTGTAGTCCCAGAGGAAAAAGAAAGAGAGAGGGACAGAAGGTATATTTGAGTAAATCATAACTAGAACTTTCCTAATCTGGAGAAGGAAAAAGGTATTCAAGTCCAAGAGGGAGAGAGAACCCCCCTACAAAATCAATAAAAATAGATCAACCCCAACATATAATGAACTTGCCATTTCAGAGATAAAGAGAAAATCCCATAAGGAGCTTGAGGCAAGAGCTTCTTAACCTACAATGGTAGAATCATTAGACTGGCAGCAGACCTTCCACAGAGAGCTGGTAAGCCAGAGGGCTGGCATGATATATTCAGGGTACTAAGTGCGAAAACTATGCAGCCAAGAATACTTTATCTAGTAAGGATGTCATGCAGGATGGAAGGAGTGATAAAGAACTCCCAGGACAAACAAAAAACAAAAGAATTTGTGATCATTAAACCAGCCCTGCAAAAAATATTAAAGGGAATCCTATAAGCAAAGAGAGAGCTCCCCAAGTAAAATGCAAAAAGAAATGGAGACAATCTACAGAAACAGACACTTTACATGTAATACAATGGCACTAAGTTCCTATCTTTCGATAGTTACTCTGAATGTAAATGGGCTAAATGCCCCAATAAAAAGACACAGGGTATCAACCTGGATAAAAAAGCAAGACCCATCCACACATTGTCTGTAAGAGACTTATTTTAGACCCAAACACACCTCCAGATAGAAATTGAAGGGGTGAAATACTATTTATCTTGCTAATGGATATCAAAAGAAAGCTGGGATAACCATGCTCATCTCAGACAAATTAGATATTAACCAAAGACTGTAGTAAGGAATGAAGAGGGACATTATCTCACACTTAAAGAGTCTATCCAACCAGATCTAACAATTGTAAACATTTATGCCCCTAATGTGAGAGCAACCAATTCTATAAATCAATTAATAACAATATTAAGGAAACACATTGATAATAATATAATAATAGTCAGGGACTTCAACACCCCTCTCACTGCAGTGGACAGATCACCTAAGCAGAAGCTCAACAAAGAAACAAGTGCTTTGAATGACACTCTGGACCAGGTGGACTTCACAGATATATACAGAGCATTCCATCCTAAAGTATAAAACACACACTCTTCTACAATGCACATGGAACATTCTCCAAAATAGATCACATACTGGGTCACAAATCAGGTGTCAACTGATACCAAAAGATTAGGATTATCTTTTGTTATTATTTTGTTATTGTTATTTTGTTATTATTTTTGTTATTGTTATTATTATTCCCTGCATATTTTCAGGCCATAATGCTTTGAAACTGGAACTCAATCACAAGAAGAAATTTAGGAGGAACTCAAATACATGGAGGCTAAAGAATATTCTACTAAAGAATGAGTGGGTCACCAAGAAATTAAAGAAGAGTTTAAAGAATTCATGGAAACAAATGAAAATGAAAACACAACTGTTGAAAACCTTTGGATTGTAGCAATGGTGAGCCTAAGAGAGAAGTACATAGCAATACATCTAAAGGAACCAGAGAAGAAATAGCAAATAAAGCCTAAACAACAGAAGAAGAGAATTGATAAAGATTAGGGCAGAAATCAATGAAATAGAAACCAAAAGAGCAGTAGAACAGATCAACAAAACTAGGAGCTGGTTCTCTGAAAGAAATAATAAGATTCTTAAACCCCTAGCTAGACTTATCAAAAAGAAAAGAGAAAGGACCCAAGTAAATAAAATTGCGAACGAAAGAGGGAAGATCACAATCAACACTAAACAAATACAATTATAAGAGCATATTATGAGCAACTATACCCCAACATACTAGACAATCTGGAAGAAATGGATGCATTCCTGGAAACTTATAAATTACCAACAGGAACAGGAAGAAATAGAAAACCTGAAAAGACCCATAACCAGCAAGGAAACTATAGCAGTAATCAAAAATCGCCCCATAAAAAGAGTCAAGGGTCAGATGACTTCCCAGGGGAATTCTATCAAAATTTTAAAGAACTAATACTTATTCTTCTGAAGCTGTTTCAAAAAATAGAAAGGGAAGGAAAACTTTCAAACCCTATGAGGCCAGCATTACCTTGATTCCAAGACCAAAGACCCCACTGAAAAGGAGAAGTACTGACCAGTATCCCTGATGACCATGGATGCAATAATTGTCACCAAGATACTACACAATATGATACAACAGTATAATAAAAGGATAATTCACCATGGCCAAGAGGGATTTATTCCTGGGCTGCAAAGTTGGTTCAACATTCACAAATCAATCGACATGATATACTACATTAATAAAAGAAAGGACAGGAACCATATGATCCTCTCAATATATGGAGAAAAAGCATTTGACAAAATACAGCATTGTTTCTTGATTAAAACTCTCATAGTGTAGGAAGAGAGGGAACATACCTCAATATCATAAAGCCACCTATGAAAAGCCCACAGCAAATATTCTCAGTGGGGAAAAACTGAGAGCTTTTCCTGTAAAGTCAGGAACACAGCAGTGATGTCCACTCTTACTGTTGTTCAACATAGTACTAGGAATCCTACCCTCAGTTATCAGACAACATAAAGAAATAAAAGGCATGTGAATCAGCAAAGAAGTCAAACTCTCACTCTTCTCAGATGACATGATACTCTATGTAGAAAATCCAAAATGCTCCACCTCAAAGTTTTTAGAATTCATACATGCATTAAGAAAACTGGCAGAATATAAAATAAATGCACAGAAATCTGTTGCATTTCTATATATTAACAATGAGACAAAAGAAAGAGAAATTAAGGAATCAAACCATTTTACATTGCATTAAAAATCATAAGTTACCTAGGAATAAACCTAACCAGTAAGATAAAAGATCTGTACTGTAAAAACTACAGAACACTTATGAAAGAAAGGAAGACACAAAGAAATGAAAAAAGATTCTATGTTCATGGGTTGGAAGAATAAATACTTTTAAAATATGTATGGTACCCAGAGCAATCAACACATTCAATGCAAACCCTATCAAAATACCATCAAGATTTTTCAGAGAATTGCAACAAATAATCCTAAAACTTGTACGGAACCAGAAAAGACCCAAATAGCCAGAGGAATGTTGAAAAAGAAAATCAAAGCTGGAGCCATCACAATGCCTAACTTCAAGCTATATTACAAAGCTGTAATCATCAAGACAGGACTGCCCTGGCACAAAAACAGACACAGAGATCAATAGGACAAAATAAAGAACCCAGAAATGGACCCGAAATTCTGTGGTCAACTGATCTTCTACAAAGCAGGAAAAAAGATCCAATGGAAAAAGGACAGTCTATTCAATAATTGGTGTTGGGCAAATTGGACAGCAACATGTAGAAGAACTGAGCTGGACCATTTTCTTACGCCATACACAAAGATAAAGTCAAAATTGTTGAAAGACCTAAATTTGAGATAGGAATCCATCAAAATCCTAGAGGACAGCACAGGCAGCACCTCTGTGACTTCAGCTTACTTCTTGCTAGACACGTCTCCAAAGGCAAGGGAAACAAAAACAAAAATGAAAAACTGGGACTTCATCAAGATCAAAAACTTCTGCACAGCAAATGGTGGACAAAGCTAAAAAGGCACCCTACAGAATGGGAGAAGCTATTTAAAATGGCATATCAGATAAAGGGCTAGTATCCAAGATCTATAAAGAACTTATCAAACTCAACACACAAAAAACAAATAATCAAGTGAAGAAATGGGCAGAAGACATGAACAGACATTTCTCTGAAGAAGAGATACAAATGGCCAACAGACACGTGAAAGAATGCTCCACATCAAGTGGCATCAGGGAAATACAAATGAAAACCACAATGAGATATCATTTCAATACAAGTGAGAATGGCTAAAATCAATGACAGGAAACAACAAATTTTGGTGAGGATGTGGAGAAAAGGGACACTTTTACTCTGTTGTTGGGAATGTGAGCTGGGACAGCCACTCTGGATAAAGATAAAGAAATTCCTCAAGAAGTAAAAAATAGAGCTACCTATGACCCAGCAAGTGCACTACTAGGTATAGCCCCAAAGATATGAATGTAGTGTTCCAAAGGGGCACCTGTTTATAAACCTGTTATGTTATAAAAGCAATGTCCACAATAGCCAAACTATGGAAAGAGCTGATAGTTATCCAGTCATCAACAGATGAATGGATAAAGATGATGTGGTACACACACACACACACACACAAACACACACAATGAAATATTAATCAGCCAGCAGAAAGGATGAATGCTTACCATTTACACTGGTCTTGATGGAACTGGGGGTATTATACTGAGTGAAATAAGTCAATCATCAAATTGTCAGAAAGACAATTATCAAATGGTTTCACTCCTATGTGGAATATAAGAAACAGTGCAGAGGATCATAGCAGAAGGAAGGGAAAACTGAATGGGAAGTCATTGGAGAGGGAGAAAAACCGTGAGAGACACTTAAGTGTAGAAAACAAACTCCGGGTTGCTGGAGGGGGAGCTGGGTGGGAGGATGGGGTAATTGGGTGATGGGCATTAATTTAAGGAGCACATGTGATATGATGAGCACTGTGTGTTATAGGCAACTGATGAATTATTGAACACTACATTTGAAACTAATGAGGTACTATATGTTGGCTAACTGGTTAACTATTCATAAATATATGAATTTATTAAATTTTTAAAAAATGAATAAATTTGAATATGATTATGTGAGAAATATAGAAAATATACATATTAATCTCCAACTTTGATTTCTAGCACAGAACTCCTAAATCCACTGGAATTTCCCAAGTAATAAGAGCATTAGGAACATTTTTTTTTTAAACCCTTAGAGTTTCTTGGGTGGTAAGAGTGTCTTGTGTTCTAGTGAAGTGACTCTTGGGCTCCTGAGTGGGGTTAATCACTAGAATGACAAAACCAGGATTGGAAGTTTGAAATATTCAGCCCCTACATTCTCCCTACAATACTCACCCTACAGAAGGGAGAGAGGATTATTAATGGTATTAATAACTGATCATGCCTTTGTGTTGAGACCTCCATAAAAATCTTAACAGTATGATGTTCAGAAAGCTTCCAGGTTGAAACATGCAGAGGTGCTGGGAGAGTGATACACTTGGAGAGGGCATGGAAGCTCTATGCCCCTCTCTACACACCTTGCCCCAGAGATATCCCTCCATGTGGATTTTTATCTGTATCTTTTGTCATATCCTTCCTTAATAAACTGATAAAAAGTAAACTGTTTTCCTGAGTTGTGTGAACCCTTCTAGAAAATTAATGTAGCCCAAAGAGGGAGTCTTGGGAGCCTGCAATTTACAGCCTACAGGTCAGAAGCATAGGTAACAACTTGGACTTATGACTGACATTGGAGGGTGGGAAACAGCTTTATGAGACTGAGCCTTTAATCTGTAGGCTCTAATGCAATTTCTAGGTAAGCAGTTTTAGAATTGAATTACATTGTAGGATACCCAGCTGATGTTGCAGAATGGCTTGATGTGGGGAAAAAACTAACTAACTAACTAACTAACTCACACACCTGGTGTCAGAAGTGTCCTAAGTATGATAGTAGTGTGAGAGTAAACAAGAACCACAGCAGGAAGAGCAAATTTTTCTGAGTCAGGTTAGTTAACAACAATATACAAATCAAAAGATCAATGATTGAAGGTTCATTTTTCTGCTTCATTTTCATGAGGCAGAAAAATAACCAATTAAAACAAAATTAAGCAAGAGACAGGAAACAATGAAGAATAGAAATCAATAAAACAGAAAATCAAAGCATAATAGAGAAAATATAAGAAGCTAGTATTTGATATTTCTAAGAGATGACTGTGGACTTTTAAATATAACAATCAACAGTAGAAAAATCAAGAAAAAATTTAGCAATGTCAGGAATGACAAAAGACACTACAGATCCTCAACTTTATAATGATAAAATGTGATCGTATGAATGATCATAAAATGTGATCATATGTTTTGGCAAGTAAGTAAAGATATAAGATGACATAGGATACAACTTACCAATATTGACCCCAAA
This sequence comes from Meles meles, assembly GCF_922984935.1. NCBI lineage: Eukaryota > Metazoa > Chordata > Mammalia > Carnivora > Mustelidae > Meles > Meles meles. Next base: position 160,703,730 of record NC_060067.1, read on the forward strand.
AGAAATAGAAAATCTGAATAGCCATATATAGCTAAAGAAATTGAAATATTATTTTAAAATATTTTCACATAGAACACAACCAGTTTCACAGGTGAGTTCTATATAATATTTATGGAAGAAATCATACCAATAGTGTACAAGCCTTTTCAGAAATGTGAAGGGAATGATTTTCAATTCATTTTTTGAAACCAGTATCATCACCAAATCAGGAAGTGAGAACATTAGAAGAAAAGAAAATGACTTACAGATATATTTATGAACAAGAATGCAAACATTCTAAAGAAAATATTAGCAAATCACATATAGCCCCATTGAGAAAGGATAGCTTATGGTACGTATATTGAAGGAATGAATGATGTGTTTAAAATTCAAAAATTAAACAATAACAGATCCTCAACATTCCTGATTTTTTATAACCTTAATACTTGAAGATCATTGATCAGCTATATTTATTTCATATATTTTAGAAATTTTTCAAGGGTCAGTGGGTTTTTATTTTAATATTTTAAAATGTTCATTTCTTTGATTTTCTTGGACTTTATAACCAATTCATAAGAGTATTTTCAAATCCCAGGAGGAACAAAAAAGAAATCAATACAATTTAAATTAAAATAAATTTTAATTAAAAAAATCATTTTTGCCAAATTTTAAGAAATACTGTTTTCCTTATATTATCCACTATCATTTCATTGATCCTGTTGTTCTAATGATTTCTCTAAACTATTAATATTTTAATTTTATGTTATTAAATGTATTGATTTATTCATCTTATTGCTTCAATTAACTGAAGATATATTTAAACTCTAAGTCATTGAGAAGTGACAAAAAAAAAAATTCTCCTGTAAAACAAATTTACTTTTTCATTCCTCCCCGAAATTATTCTATAAGGACTTGTTTCTTTCAGAGAAAAGGAAAAAGAAAAAAAAATAATCCTCAAACTCTGCTGAGCACTAAATATCACTGCTCTGGTAACATCTTTACAGTATGACAGACTCTTATTATCTTGTCATTTTAACACTCTGGTTAATTTTAGATTCACAGGATTTCCCTTCTAGATATGACAGATTTTCTTGTTTATCAAATTTCACTCTTTAAATTATACTTTTCTGATTTTAATTCAAGAATGTTCATCTTTCTCTGAGAACTTTTTTGCATTCGAAAAAGGAACTAATCAGTGGGAAATAAAAAAAAAATTACAATCCTGCAAATAAAAGATGTACTTAGTAAATACTGCTGATTAATCTACCTTTCATATTATACAAATACGGAAAAAGACACTCTCTGAAATGAAATTTAAGAAAATAAAGACAAGACTAGAGATGTTTGGTTATTGCTTGACACAACTAAAAATCATTAATAATGTGTAAATATGCTATTAGCGTTACCATATTATCTGTAAAACATTCAAGAAGATGGGAATCTCCAAAATGTAGTGAAGTTGATGCTTGTTCTCAGAAGAACTTGCTTTTGAGTATTTTTTTAAAGATTTATTTATTTATTTGAGAGAAAGAGCAGGAGCAGTGAGGAGAAGCGGTTTCCCCCAATGAGCAGGAAGCCTGAGGCAAGTCTCCATCCCAGGACCCAAGCCAAAGGCAGATGCTTAACCAACTGAGAACCCAGGTTCCCCTGAATTTGACTATTAAAACAAATCTGTATTCTCCTCAGATGCACTGAATTACGACTGTCGCTGTGTAAAGAACTCATGTAGCTTCAGAAGGGCAGGGATGCTGGCAGGACTTAAAGGAAGAATAAAGTGAAATTTTTTCACTTTATATCATTCTTTAAGGAAAAAGAAAACATTTGATGTTTTCTTCCCAAAATAATGTTATTTTTTTCTTATAGTCAAAACCAGGCAGAATAAACATCTCAATTTAAAGAGCTCTTGATAGATTAACCTTTCTCCTGTGTCACATCTATAAAATGCTACATTTCATATGAATTGGGAGCTTGAGAACAAACTGTAACTAAAACCATAACAATGACTGGCAGTGGTGGCTAAAACTAGGGCTAAAACTGAGTAGTAAAATTACCTTACTTAGCTTTTACCACAGGTTTGTTTTTGTTTGTTTTTGTCTCCTTTTTCATTTTCAACATCAAGAAATAACAGTGATTTTATGTAACCTATCTTCCCAAGATTATAAGGAATTAATGAAGACTTTGAATCCAATTTTGTCTTACTCTAAAACATGCAATCTTTTTTTTTTTAAGTTTTATTTATTTATTTGACAGACAGAGACCACAAGTAGGCAGAGAGGCAGGCAGAGAGAGGAGGAAGCAGGCTCCCGCTGAGCAGAGAGCCCGATGTGGGGCTCGATCCCAGGACCCTGGGATCATGACCTGAGCTGAAGGCAGAGGCCTTAACCCACTGAGCCACCCAGGTGCCCCTAAAACATGCAATCGTTACCACTAAATTCGTTTCTCTACTTCAATGTGAAAAGTCTAGGTCTTCCTTTCCATATATGTAGAATCCTCTTTTTTTTTTTATGTTTTCAAAATATGTGCACTGTACGGTAAAATGACAGACAATAAAGCTTAGGTTGAACCACGACAGATTTCTGGAACTCCTTAACCAAAAACAACAAAAACAAGTAGACAATGGACCCAAAGTGTGAAATGTCCGAAGATGACAAGTTTTCCTCATCACTCAGAATGGGGCTGAACCAAGATTCTTAGTAACTAAAAAGGAGGCTTAGCACACTAAACACTAGGTTACTATTTATTGAGGTATTTATTGTGGTCAGAGTACTGGTAGTTGAAAAAAAAAAAAAACCACATGATTCTATCTATAGATATTTCCAAAAGTACCACACGATTAGCAAGTACTTCAATTTAAGTGACAAAACTAAATGAAACATTTTATTTGTTCCTTCTGTCCTTTCAAAAGAATTCCTCTCTCTCCCTTCCTCATGGCAAATCCCTTCATTCACTGCTGAGCTGTGTCTCTTTTGTTTGGCTGGGTGTAGAGAAAAAGGAAACCGTGAAAGTCAAACAGAAGTGTATGAATGCCATATTTACATAATGATAATTACCATAATAGGCTCTGAATTGTGCATTTTCCCAAACTCTATGTGCTCTACTGCTTTCCACTCTATTTCTACTCTATGACTTTCCACTACTCTATGACTTTCTAAGCTCTGATCTTCCCTTCCCCTTTATTAAACATTGATCTCCACAAGGGAGATATTAGGGGAAGATTCTTCAATGCCATCTGACTACAGACCTTAGTTATTTCTACACAGGATATCAAATCTGATATGATATATTGTTAAAGGAAATAAAATTGATTTGGAAAACATCCACTTGCTATTTCATTTAACGTGTCTGAATTATTAAAACATTGTCCCTAAATGACCTAAATAATCCAAAAAAATCCCCAAATGAACAACTTTAATTTGAAAATGTATGGAAATAGCACATAAGGAATATCAGGATTAATTTCTGATATCTGCCCCTGAACAAAAGTCTATTTATGGCATTCACCTGGTTAATAGACAACAGCAATTAAAAAAAATAAAAAAATTAAAAAACCACACAGAAAAACAGGGAGAAAGCAGACTGGCTTCAAGAAGACTGCAGGCTATTGAATCAGGCTGACCTTAATAAGAGACCCAGGGAACAGTTAACCTACTGATAATGAAAATGAAATCTGCAGTTAGTAAGGTTGGCAGCAATCCCCTCACTTTGAACTTTAATGAGTTGGCTGATATACATGTGACCCACACGATGAAGAGAGTGTCTGACTTCACTGAGAAATAGCCTGTCTAGAAAACTGCTAGGGAAGAGACAGCAGTCAAGCAGCCAACATACTTACTATTTAAAGGAGATTTAGACAAAGTCTATCAAAGTCGTGAGTATGTATCACAGCAGTTCATTATTCACATTTCAAATTATCTGTGAGGGAGTGTCTTCACTGCTCTGATAAAACTTTCAGCTAGTTTTCATTTCTGAACTAAAGTAGCAGTGAAGTAGAACTACTCTTTAAAGGAAAACAATTAAAAGCCTGGGTGTAAGGGAAATAATTCATATGAAACCACTTCTTCTAAATGACTACATTTTTGTAAGATATTTCTGGGAGCAGTTAAGAAAGGATTACAGCTTGAATGTGAACTTAATCTGATCCCAGCACAGAAAAACTGCTTTCTTCATTTCTTTTCCAAACTGAAATACCCTTTGTTCCAAAGGAAATCAGAGTGGTCCAGATTTTCTTTTTTATCGTTCTTACTATCACCTCAGTAATCATGAAAAATGCTTCTACAGCAATGTTTTCGAAGTAATCTAAAGGTCATTTTAAACAAAATGCCATGATTCGAGTGGTTTTGAAGCAAAGAATCTTAAAACACACACACACACATACAGCTTATTTCTATGTATTTTTTCCTTCGGTTGTGAAATAAGCTAAGAAAATTTTGCAGCTCAGATTCCTTGACCCAAAGCTACACTACCACAGACTTTAAGTCCCAGGAGGTAACAACAACAAAATCAATTTCCGAAAACATGCCCTCTTTAAAAAGAAATATGTTTTAAAATAGAGGACATAGAAATAATTTAGATTTTCCTTAACTGAATAAATTAAAATCATGTTTTAAAGTTTTGTGTAACAGTTTTACTGAGGTTTAATTGACATGCAATGATATTTTTCAAATCTATACTTTGATAAATTTTGACTTTAAAACTTTCATCACAATTAAGATAATGAATCACCACCAAAAGTTTCTTTGCGCCCTCTGGAATCTCTTACTCTGTTCTTCTCTACCCCTTTCAACTAACAGCACCTCTCTATACATAACACACCCAACCCTCAGGCAATCAGATCTGCTTTCTTTCATTACAAATTAGTTTGTATTTTCTAGAATTAGTTTTAAATAGAATCATAACAGTATGTACTCTTTTTTGAGGAGGATAGAGGCTGGCTTATTTCATTTGGTGTATGTATTCTGGCATTAATGCATGTTGCATGAATAAACAGTGCATTTTTTAAATTGCTGAGTAGTACTGAATTGTGTGGCTATACCACAGTTTGTATATCCATTTACCTGGTATGGGACATTTGGGGTATTTCCTATTTTTACTCTTAAAAATAAGCCTGCATTTATATACAAGTCATATACAGACTATATGCTTTTATTTCTTTGGGATAAATACTAAATACCTAGGAGTGAAATGGCTTGGTCAAACAGAAGGTACACTTTTAACTATTTAAAAAATTGCTAAACTGTTTTCTGAAGTATTTATACTATTTTGCATTCTCATCAGCAGTATGAGATAGAGTTCGAGTTGCTTAGCATCTTTACCAACACTCGGTATGATTAATCATTTTTAATTTCAGCCATTCTTAGAGGTGAAGTGATATCTCATTATGATTTAATTTGCATGTCCCTATTGACTACTCATGTTAATCATATTTTCATGTGCTTATCTGCCATTGTTATACTTTCTTTGGTAGAGTGCCTGTTTAAATTTTTGCCCATTTTTAATTTTTAATTTTTTCCCAGATTTATTGATATAACTGACATAACAATGTGTAAGTTTAAGGTGCTTAATGTGATGATTTGGTACACATATATACTGCAAAATGTTCACCACAATAATGTTAGTTAACATAGTCTTCACTTTACATAATTACAATATTGTTTTTGTTGTTCTGTGAGAGCATTAAAAAGTTCTATTCTCAAAAAAAAAAAAAGTTCTATTCTCGTACCAACTTTCACATATACAATACAATGTTGTTATCTATAGCTGCCCTGTGTCCCTTAGCCCTGGAGCTTACTCATTTTATAATTTTGGATAATGTTATATATACAAAGTTTGTAAGCTTGTATCCTTTGACTAACATCTCCCCATTTCTTCCACCCCTGGGCTCTTGACAACTACTCTTTAAGAGTTCTATGGTTCTGACCAGGTGGTGGGTAATAGGAAGGGCACGTATTGCATGGAGCACTGGGTGTTGTGCAAAAACAATGAATACTGTTACGCTGAAAAAATAAATAAATAAATTGAATGTGAAAAAAAAAAATTGCTCACACAGAGCAATGGAGATGAAGGGGTTGTAGGAATAGGGAAAGGAGTGACCCTTCCCTGAGTATACCTTTCTATACAATTTTGACCTCTGAATTCATATTAATGTTCTAGTATCTAATAATATTAACAAGAATGAGAGAAAATCTCAAACTAAAAGAAACAGTAACAAATGAGCCTAAACATTTCCAATGACTAAAGTGATTTGCCTGAGGGAGTTTTTCATTTTTTGTTGTGGTAACATAGCACACAATTTGTCCTTTTAACCATTTTTAACTGTGTAGTTCTGTTGCATTAAGTATATCCATAGTGTTGGACAGTCACCACAACTATCCACCTGCAGAACTCTCTTCATTAAACAGCAAATCCCCACAAAAAAAAAAAAAAAAAAAAAAAAAAAGAGTTCTATGGTCCTGGGGCACCTGGGTGACAGTGTGTTAAGCTCTGTGCGTTAAGCTCTGCCTTCAGCCTAGGTCAGGATCTCAGGGTCCTGGGATCTAGCCCTGCATCTGGCTCTCTGCTCAGCAGGGAGCCTGCTTCCCTCCTCTCTCTCTGCCTACTTGTGATCTCTCTCTCTCTCTCTGTCAAATAAATAAATAAAATTAAAAAAAACAGAGTTCTATGTTTCTGATTCCACATATAAGTCGTATCATAGATTATTTGTCTTTCTGTGACTTATCTCACTTAACATATAATGCCCTCAGGGTCCATAAATGTTGTTGCAAATAGCAGGATTTCCTTTGTATGGCTGAATAATATCCACTGGGTGTGTGTGTGTGACATTTTATTTATCCATTCATCCATCCATTCACATTTAGAATGTTTCCATGACTTGTCCGCCCACTTCTTAAAATTGCAGTTTGTTTACAAATTACTGAGTTTTGAGAGCACTTTTTATATAAATCCTAAATATAAGTCCTTTATCAGATATGTGATTTGTGATTATTTTCACCCAGTCAGTGGCTTGTCTTTTTATTCTCCTAAGATGTCTTTCAAAGAGTAGCAGTTTCTTGATTTTGATAGTCTAATTAATTAATTAATGAATCTTAATGGATTGTGCTTTTGATATTCTAGTCAAAGGAACTTCACTTAGCCAAAGGTCACAAAGATTTTCTTTTATATTTTCTTCCGGAAGTTTTATAGTTTTAGGTTTTACATTTAGATCTATGGTCCATTTTTGAGATGAACAGCATGCAGTACGAATCACACTTTACTTTTTGCATGTTGGTGTCTAATTTTTCTAAAACCCATGACTGCTACCTAAAGCAATCTACACATTTAATGCAATCCCTATCAAAATACCATCCATTTTTTTGAAGACCATCCTTTTTCCACTGATTTACTTTTGTAGTTTGGTTGCAAATCAGTTGACCACATATATATGTGTCTACTTAGACTCTATATTTTGTTCTGGACTCTCTATTTGTATATTATTAATTGTCTTGATTTCTGTGGTCTTTTAATTTTGAAGTTAGATGCTTTAAATCTTCCAGACTAGTTCTTATTTTTCAAAATTGTTTTGGCTATTATAGTTCATTTGCATTTCTATGCGAATTATAAAACCAGTTGGTTATACAAAAAGAGTCTGCTTAACTCTTACTGGAATTGCACTGAATCTATAAATAAATTTGGGGAGCAACGTCATTATAATAATAAGCCCACCAAACCTCCATTTATCTAGGTCTTCTTTAATTTCTTTTAGCAATATTTGTAGTGTGTAATATGTATAGGTTGTAGATTTTTTTGTTGGATTTATCTGTATTTCACATTTTAAAGTTATTATAAATGGTCTTATTTTTAATTTCTAATTATTTGTTGCTAACATACAGAAATATAATTAATTTTTTCATCAGGTTTGTATCCTGTTACTTCTAATAGCTTTTTTTGCAGATTTTAGAATCATGTCAGTTGTAACCTGTAATAAAGACAGGTTTACTTCCTTTTCAGTCTGTCCTTAAACTTGAAAAAATTGAAAATCTGAAAAGATGCATTCTCTCCTCCATCTAGTGGAAGAGATATTTTAAAAAAAATGTATTATATATTTTCATACACACACAGATACCCATTTTTATCACTATGGACTGAAATGTGCTCCCCTACCTACAATTCATTGTGTTGAAGCCTAAACTCCCAGTATGATGATTTTGAAGATAGGGCCTTTGGGAAATAATTAGGTTTAGATGAGGTCATGAGGGGTAGTGCCCTCATGATGGGATTAGTACATCTTAACAGACCAGAGAGCTTAATTTTTCTTCCCGCTGTATGAGAACACAGTGAATAGGCAGCTGTCTATGAGCCAGAAGAGCTCTCACCAGAACTTGATCATTCTCGCACCCTGATGTTGGATTTCCCAGCCTATAGAACTGTGAGAAATTAATTTCTGTCATTTATGCTACCCAGTCAATGGCATTTTGTTATGGCAGCCTGAGTAGATTAATACACGTGTGTGTGTGCGCGTGTGTGTGTGCGTAAAACTATCTCTTTTGCAATGAACTAAATATTTGTGTTCCCAAAATTCCTATGTTGAAACCTCTTTTGGCATTCCCTTACTAATTCCCCAATGTGTGTGTGGGAGGATGTTGCCCATATATAACATGATGCAATTTTGAGGCACCAGCAGGATGTCTGGGAATTTAACTCAATTCTGACATGATGTATCTGGAGATAGCATCAGATTACATGGGTTAAGAGCCCAGTCCTACAAGTCCTATGAGACTATCCACCAATCCCTACTTCAGATGCCACTTCAAGCCCCAGGCTATTATATGTGTTTCAGAACAACCTGCTACAGACTGGAGATTCTAAAAACCTCCTCCTTAGGTTCTTTTAGTTTGCTAGAGAGGCTCACAGAACTCAGGGTAACATGTTTACCAGTTTATTATGGGATATGATAAAGGATATGAATCAATAACCAAATAAAAGATACATATGTTGAAGCCCTAACTGTGAATGAAGAACAGATATATCTGAGAAATATATATGGGAATGATCAAATTATAATTTATATAAATATAATCATCTCAGTGAAAAAATACATATGTCTTCTAAATCATGTCATAAAATATAATTCCCAATATGATGGTATTCAGAGGTGGAGCCTAGGAGATGATTAAGTCATGAAGGGAAAGCCCTCATGAAAGAGATTAGGACCCCTATAAAGAGGCCCAGAGTACTCCCTGGTGCTTCTGAGACATGAGGACACTGGGAAGAGACAGATATTCAAGAAACAGAAAATAGGTTCTCATCAGACCCTGCATCTACTGGGGCTTTCATCTTGGACTTTTCAGCCTCCAGAACTGTGTCAAATGAATTTCTGTTGTTTATAAGCCACCCAGTCTCTGGTGTTTTGTTTTAGCAACCTAAATGGACTAAGACATGCTTCTACTTATATCTCAAAATAGCATCCTGAAATTTGAGACATTAAGATCTAGTGTAATAAAGGAAGAACATTTTCACACTAAAAGAGCTGTTTCAGAATACTAAGGAGGTTAATATGATAGTTGTTTTTTTTTTAAAGATTTTTATTTATTTATTTGACAGAGAGACATCACAAGTAGCAGAGAAGCAGGCAGAGAGAGAGAGAGGGAAGCAGGCTCCCTGCTGAGCAGAGAGCCCGAAGTGGGACTCGATCCCAGGACCCTGAGATCATGACCTGAGCCGAAGGCAGCGGCTTAACCCACTGAGCCACTCAGGTGCCCGGTTAATATGATAGTTAACAGTTGGAGCTATGCAAAATCACCAGCTTTTGTTTGGTGACTGTCACAATCAAGCACACAATCCTTAGTATATAATTTTCAAAATTTTGGTAATTTCAGCCTCATAGGTACCTTTTGGCAAAGGAATACTAACAGGGCCCTACAACTGATCTCAAAAACACTTTCATGTTCTACTCAAAACTATCAAAATCTAAACATATACATACTGAGTGATTAATTCTAAATTTCAAATATAGTATCATCAAATGCATCTTAGAGCAATCCTAAATAAAAAGTATTCAGAATTTATAGTATACATGTTGTTTGAAAACTGTATTTTAAAATTTACCAGGCTTATTCAGCAATACAATTCCTTCTTGCATTTTTGATAAATTATGTCCATAGTAGATATAATTGTGGGACAAAGAATGTGATTTGTAAATCAACTCCAGCAATAATGTAAAAGGGGATTTAAACCAGAAAATATTTCTTCTCTCAGAAATTCCATATTTATTTAGCTGAAGAAACACATAAATACACACACACACACACAAAGTTGAAATGGGGGTTTATTATTTAATGTATTAACTCTTATTGATAACTGTAAGAAATGTATCCTGATTTATCATATTAACAAGCAACTATGGTTCTTGTAACTTAAAATTTTACTTTCAATTTAATTATTGTCACCATTTCAAATTTCAGTTACTTAGTAATTGTTTTTAATAAAGCACTATTCTAAGTTTATAGTTTATCAATTTTATTGTTCGAAATATTAATATAAATTTCCAAACTGAATGAACCAGGAAATGGAAAAGCAAAAGAATATATTTTAAACACTTTCTTTATCAGTACCAATAATATTAATTCCTTTAGATTTCTAAGAAAGGCAGATTCCTAATTGAGGAACTCAATCAAAGACAAAGTCTCAAGAGAATTCTACTTTAAATACCAAAAAAATACACAACTATGAAATTATTGTTCATTTAAATAGTCTCTAAACAAACAAAAATCTTTTATTCTATGGAATAAAAATGAACTAAGTAGATTTTTAAGTGGATTAATATAATTAAATTATGAAAGTTAATCCTCTAAAATTGATTCTAATGAATACTTAAAAAAAAATCAGTCTATTTGTGAAATTCACTTGCCAGACAGCTTTTTGGCTTATGCTTTACTCTACTTCTAGGGGACATGTGATGACTAATAATATAAACTGTTAAGATTTCAAAATTTGTTCAAAATTTAATTGAATTATTTTACACAAATGTATAGTATATACATTTTTATTTCCCAAGCTCACTCTAACTATAGATATACTTTTTTTTTCCAAGCTCACTCTAACTATAGGATAGAAAATCACAGATTGGCATGGCAAAAAACAAATACAGAAACCAGAGTTAAGAGGCTGTTAGAGTGAACTCCATAAGAGATGTAAGAAGCAGGAAGTAGATTCCTAACAATGACAGTTGGAGGGAACCAATGGATTTGGAAGATATTTAAGGAGACAGAAATAAGATATTTAAAGAGACAGAATTAAGACAGAACCAATGGATGTGCGAGATATTAAAGAGACAGAAATACGAGCATATTCAGGTTAAAAAAAAAGAGAGAGAGAAAGAAAAAGAAAAAGAAAGAAAGGGAAAACTTTTAGGACTTTTAGTTATCTGTAAGTAGTTCTATATGACTGGTAATTTCTTTATTTTGGTTAAAACATAGTGAAGCACCAGGTATGTAACTAAGTTTCTAAACTGAACAATGCAAAAGAAAGCAGTGGTAAGGATGGGTTCTGAAACCAGACTCTGGGTGTGTAAGTCAAGGCCTCACTACTTACCACATGTGCGATTTTGATTAAGTGTTGCCTGTACATCAGTTCTGTCATTTGGAAAAGAGGTTAATAACTGCACCTATCTCGAAAATTAAAGGATCAAATATGCTAATGTGTTTATAGCACTTAACCTAGTGCCTGGTAAATAGTGTTCGCTAAATGTTAGCTATTGTGGTATACTACTCACTGTGATAAGAAGAGCAGATTTGAATGGCACAGGTCTATGATTTTGCTTTTAAATATGCATTGGGTATATCTCTAGGGTATCTTAGTGGATATGTTCTAAAGTAGTCACATATGCTACTTTATATCCCTGAAGTGGGATCTTTATTAGAGATTGAGAAAGGAAATCAACAGGAAGGAGACAGTAACTACAGCCAGAGAAGTGTAAGAACATCTTTATAAAATATATGAAGAGTAAGGGGTAAAAGAGGGAAGCTTGGGTCAGAACATCAAGAAAAACAAAAATCTAAGTGAAAGAATAAGGTTAGTGGTCATGCAAGTAGAAATGTAGCAAGCCAAAGAGTGGGTGGTAAAGGATGAGAAACTTCTGAAGCATGGTGAAATCATAGTTTAAAATGTTAGAAAAAATTAGTAAAAGGTGAGGAGTGAGAAATAGGCATTAAACTTATTTGAAAATTAAAAAAAAAAAAAACCAACAAGCTTGGTGACTTTGGAAAGAGCAGTTTCCATCAGGTTGGGGGTGAGGGATAGAAAGCTGACAGACAGGTTGAGAAATGTATGGAAAATGAGGAAATCAAGACTCTAAATCTAGGTAATTCCTTGTGAGTGTTTTGGTAAGCAAAATTAGTGTGACTCCAGAAATGGGAACAAATGGGAAGAAATAATATTCTATGTTTAATATATTTTACAGATTTAAGAGGCTTGTATATCTTTTTTTTTTTTAATAGGGATTAGGGATGCCTGGGTGGCTCAGTTGTTTAAGCATCTGCCTTTGGCTCAAGTCATGATCCCAGAGTCCTGGGATGGAGTTCCATTTCAGGGTCCTTTTTCATCAGGGAACCTGCTTCTCTCTCTGCTGCTGCTCTCCCTGCTCGTGATTGCTCTCGCTCACTCTCTCTGGTAAGTAAATAAACAAAATATTTTTAAAAAATAAAACAAAATGGGGTTTATATATGGCCAGTAAAGAGGTGGAAGATGAATGCACAGAAGAAAGAAGGAAGGGTGGAGAAAAATCTTTAAGGATGGAAGAGTATACTGCACAAAGCACAAATAAAAAGATCAGTCTTCGATATTAAGACTCTACATCCATTGTAACTGGAGAGGAGAAAAGGGTCATTGTGAATCAGTGTCAAAGGGATTCAAATCTGGTGTCTTCTGTCTAAAAGCAGAACCAAAGGTCAGAGGTTTAAGGTCAATATAACAGGGGCCAGATATGACATGTTTATCATGTTTATATCAAGAAAAAAATAATCTTTTCCAGGAATGGAACTTTACGTGGAATATGCCTGTGTTGCTTATAAATGATCTGGGACATTTGGTCACAAATATCAACATCTTCTATGCACGCCAATTAATAATGGCCACCTCTCTCTGTAGAAAAGGTCACTAAGGCTTTCTGAACAAACATAATACCGAAAGGATCTATTTCCTCCACCGACAGATTGATGAACCCCGGTTTACGGATTGGCTTCACAAGCCTTTGTTGACTATCAGAGATTTCCGCTCTTCAGACTCCGCCCTGCTCCACGAGCTGGCTGTCCTTTTGCACTGATCAAACTGCGCAATGAAAATCCTCAGAGGACTCCACACCACTCTCTCTAGCTAGCTAAACCTTTTCAGTTCCTAGAACCAGGCTTCAGCCTAGGTGACAATTCACCGGCTTGTCTGACTCATTTTTTATCCAGGCAGTTTTCTGTCAAAATCAATCTATTTTACTGGTCATCTGGTCACCAGCTTCAATCTATTTTACGTGACAAATAATTCTTGGAATGGAGAGGTAGATTTCATATTAACATAAGATTTTTCACTACTGACAGGAAACCAGTGTTAAAGATTTTCAATATGTCATCTCCCTTGTAATACAGCTAATAAAACAGTGCTTGACCTAATATATTTAATCATAGTTTAGTGGCTGACAGTTTTTGGTATCAACTTTAGATTCTTATTTCTCAGGGATACTCTCTCAATACTTCTTAATATTAGCCTTCACTTTTTTAAAGGAATGATGGAAGGTTAGGTCTTCCAGCATAACATGTGGATAAACTGTCATTTTACAACTTCTACTTTACTTTTACATACTTCTCGATAGATATTCCATAATGTATAGAAAAAGATGAATTTGTAGTCCAATTTCCTTTGCTAGTCTTCACTAAATGTTAATGTATTCTTTTCTTATTTTCTTTAGTAATTTTTACATTTAAGTGGTCTGATTTTGATTCTGATTTTGGCAGTAAGGGGTGAAGGTGGGAGAAGAAAACAAATTATCTTTAAATATCATAAATCTACTAAAAATACTGAAAACAACTTTCAAAGCATGTACTTTCTAAAGAATGCTAATGGATTTTTTTTTTTTTTGGCAGATATTGGAAAATTCCATAAAGAAGAACATTAAACAAATAGGTAAGCTTATAAGTAAATTCAAATTCAAGGGGTCTCAGAGTACACTGAGATGCTGATGGACTCTGGGGATGCTGCTAGGCATATTCAAGGTGAGAGATTCTAGAAGCTGGGAGAAACAAAAGATTTAGAACAATTTGAGATTTTGAGAAAGATGGAAAACTGGCTAATGATGGGATAATCAGGGCATTCACTGGAATACTAAACAGTGCAGAGCCAAGTGGGCTGTGAGAGACTAGGATAAGGCATTTTCCTGAAGAGAATTCTCTTATAGCTTAAATATGGCCTCCTTGATTTTGTAAGGCCAAGGAACATTCTTTACCTTACTAAAGCAGGAATGAAAATTGGCTTTAAGGTTACTCCTGATAGGTTCTGTGTCCAGAATACAGGCAAATTGAGTTCAAAAGTTCAGCAGATTTAAGAAGGCATAAGCAGGCCTAAGAAAGCGGCAGGGATATTAGCTAGTAAAGTAAGGGAAAATAATCAGATTTCTAAGCACTGTTTTCTTTCATTAATGCTTCTGTTTTGCATTTTTGTTTTTACAGGGGGAGAAAACATATGGAATCTACAGTTTTAATGTGGCTAAATACTTTGGGGCAGTATTCTGTGATTAGCCAGGATGAGGCAGGGGCTAAATGGTTAGTTTTTTTCACAAAGACTGAAGAATAGCCAACTAAAGACATTTTTGGAATTTTCCTTATGAATGAATCTAGTCCGACTTGTCCAACTACATAGGTAATTTATGTAATTAACATTAAATGACAGATTTTTTTTTTAAGATTTTATTTATTTATTTGACAGAGAGAGATCACAAGTAGATAGAGAGGCAGGCAGAGAGAGAGAGGGAAGCAGGCTCCCTGCTGAGCAGAGAGCCGGATGCGGGACTTGATCCCTGGACCCCGAGATCATGACCTGAGCCGAAGGCAGCGGCTTAACCCACTGAGCCACCCAGGTGCCCATGACAGATTTTTAAATGATGTGCTTTCTGTTATGCTTTACATAGTATATTCAATCAAACAGGCTAATCTGAATGTTCCGTCCGTCATTATTTATTTTTAAGATTTTATTTATCTATTTATTTATTTGAGAGAGAGAGTATGTGCACGTGATGGGAGGCGGGGCAGGGGGAAGAGAGAATCTCCAGTGGACTCCCCACTCAGCGTGGAGCTAGGATTGATCTCATGACCCTGAGATCATGACCTGAGGTGAAACCAAGAGTTGGATGGCACTTAACTGACTAAGCTACCCAGGTGCCTCACCACTATTTATTTTCCACAATAAAGTGTAGACTTGTGAGTCCAGAAATAAACCTATAGATTTTTGGTCAACTGATTTTTGATGGGATGTCAGGAAAATTTCATGGAGAAAGGATAGGCTTTTCAAGAAATGTTACTTGGACAACTGTACATCAATATGCCAAATAAAGGCATTCCCCCTTCCTTACAGGAAACACAAAAAGAGTTTAAAATATAGACTAAATGTAAGAGTTAGAACCAGAAAGCTTTTAGAAGAAAATATAGGAATAAATCTTTGTGATTTGGGGTTACACAAAGCCTTCTTAATTAAATACAATGAGGAAAACACAAATGACACAAAATAGATAAAATGAATGAACTACAATGAAATTTAATAATTTTGTGATGCAAACAATACTGTCAAAAAAGTGAAAACACAAGTCATTGGAACAGAAGAAAATATTTGTAAACCATATATGACTTTTTTTTTTAAAGATTTTATTTATTTATTGGATAGAGACACAGTGAGAGAGGGAACACAGCAGGAGGAGCGGGAGAGGATAGAAGCAGGCTTCCCGCCAATTAGGGAGCCCATTGCAGGGCTTGATCCCAGGACCCTGGAATCATGACCTGAGCCAAAGGCAGACACTTAATGATTGAGCCACCTAGGCGCCCCCCATATATGATTTTTATCTAGAATATATATATAAAAAAAATACTCCTATCACTTAAAAGTAAAAACACATAATTTAAAATAGGCAAAAAATTTGAACAGACACCTCTCCAAATATGATATACAATGACCATGTGAAATATATTCAACATTTGTAATCAGGGAAATTCAAGTGAAAACAAGGATAGACCCCTTCCCACCCAGTAGGATGACTATAATTAAAAAGACAATGACAAGCATTGATGATGATGTGTGGAAATTGAGACCCTCATACAATGTTGGCAAGGATATACAATTGTGCAGTCACTTTAACAATAATTTGACATGGGGCACCTGGGTGGCTTAGTTAAGTGTCTGCCTTAGACTCAGGTCAGGATCTCAGAGTCCTGGGACTGAACCCCCACATCTGGCTCCCTGCTCAGCGGAGAGCCTGATTTTCCCTCTCCCAATCCACTTGCCTGAGTTCCTGTTCTCACTGTCTCTGTCAGATAAATATATAAAATCTTTTAAAAATAAACAACAAAAAATAAAAATAATTTGAAAATTTCTCAAGGTGTTAAACAGAATTACCTTATTAACCCACAAACTCACTACATTATGCAAGTTAAAACATATATCCACACAAAAATTGGTACATAAATATTTACTACAGCACTGTTCACAATAGCTAAAAGGTGGAAACAACTCAAATATTCATCAACTGATAAATGGATAAATAAAATGTGGTAGATCTTCATTGCACCTGGAAGCTGTCACCACATAAACTAATGACATAGATATTCCCATACAGTGATTTCATATGTAACTAACTGAATAATCTTCTTATTGCAGGATAAAAAATGTCACAAGAAGCTAAATTACTCTGCTACCTTGTTCAGACATTCCTAATTTTTTCAATTATACAAATCAATGAGATCAAACTTTATGGCCTCTAGCTGTCCTGCTTGCATATATGTATGTGTTCAGTAAATTACTGCTAATTGCTACCCTTATATTTAGACATTTTCAAGTGCAGGGGAGCAAGGTAAAGATTTAAATCATCATCAGTGAAGATACAATTGCTTTGAGTTGCATGGCACATTAGTGCAAGAGGACACAAAATACTTTGGTAAGTGAAAATGATAAAACAGTGTCCTTTCATAAAAAGTTAGCTAAAATACAAAATTTACTTAATATATCTTGTGTCCTCTGTGTTTGTTAAATACTAAGGTAAGATACAAAGCAATATGATAGCTGAATGTAAATAATTTATCTAGAAATAAATTCCATCCTTTATAATATTTCTTTTATTTGACAAGCAGTTATTCTGTATTTTACAAAAATTAAGTATTTCATGTTTCTCCCTGAAATAGCAAATACTAACCCAAAATGACGTTAAGATTTTGTTATCTCATATGCAATCAAAAGAAGGAAAGCATAAATGCTTTTAAAAGTCTATAAATTAAATAATAGATTAATGGCATTTTGATATTAAATGAATCTGACTTTGTCTCTTATTCACCTTAATTATAAAAATGTAAATAATAATGTTATATGACAAATGGTTATGTCTGTTGCTTACATTTATCATACTAACTAAAATCAGAATGATAGTTGTTTAGAAAATAGTTGAAATCATGATAAATTTTTCTTTTCTGGTATTCATTTGTATCAAGGCAAGTTAAATAATGAAAATATTAATATATTTACCTTGTTTAAAACTCTTACAGTTTGAATCTTATTTAACCAATATGACTAAACAGATTTATTTCCTGAGCAATTGCTAAACACAGGACATAATATGGAGAGAAAATGCTGAATACGAAGACCTTAGGGGACTTATTGTCTAATTGCAAAATGAAAGAATTACACAAGTAAATAAATGCAAAAGAAAGATATTTGCCAAAGAAACAGTCCAAGTACTAGCTTGGTACAAAGATGGAAGACGTATTCTGTTCAAGAAAGATGAAAAAATTAATGAATAACATATAGAGGTAGTCTTTGAAGGGCTTCTGTCCATTTATTTGCTTATTTAAAATTTAGAGGCAGAAAATTAACGAAAGCCTACTTTAATGGATCATGGCATGTTCATTGTCATTTGATTCATAAAGTTATATAATGCTCTATCCTAAGTCAAAGCAAGCCATAATATGTGTCCTTCTGATGTCGTAGCATTGAAAGGCCTCCACTGGAAGTTAAGAGATCCTGGGTTATTTAGAGGAAGGAAAACATGCTAAGTGAGAAAAGTAACAGTTCCCACTTCACAGCCTCCTTATGTTGTTATGTTCGGCTGTTACCTATTTCCCCAAAGTCTGATCCCTGGATGAGGTTTTATGCCTTGATCATTTTATTCTCCTTTGACCTCTCTTTATATCTAAATTTCAAACTATCTTTCTCTTTCTAGTATTTTAAGCATTTAACTTCAAAAGTACCATTACTCTGCAAGTAATGAATGGCATGTGACTCAGTCATAACAAATAATTGATTTGGAGATTAAATCATTTTAAATTTTATGAAATTCCAACTTCATACAAAGTATTTTGTTTATAAAAACACTCCTAAGAAAATCTGACTTTAACAACTATATAAAAATGTAAGAGGTTCTGCCTTCCTAGGACAGTCTTTATTTCTTCATTTCTGAAGAAATTTTAGATATTTTGGAAAAAAATTCCAGTCATGATAGGATTTATGTTGCATTAACAACACTCCATCCCTATACAAAGTTATACATTTGAGAGCAACATATTATGGTTAGCATGGTAATCTGTGCTAAGGAACAAAACACAATTAAAGTCTTAACATGGGAAGATATGTAAAAGACACACCAATACCTTATGTAAGTATTTTATGTGTGTGTGTGTGTGTGTGTGTATGTGTATCTTACATACAACTCTAAAACAAATATTAATTTATCTTCATCTTCAAACTATTCTTCCCAACAATTAATTCATTTTATGAATTTTTAGATAATGTCATGTATAACCTAACCTACTGAAATATTAAATTCTACAATGTGGACAAAGAATACTTACCATCTCCCTACTGAAAATAGGGGCAAGGCAAGTGATATCTTTGTTATTACTGAAAGAAAATTCAGTTTCCCACTGCCTATGGTCTTATCTATATCAGAGTCAGAATTTTTTCTGAATTAGAAAAAATATCTTATAAATACTACAACCTCTATATCAATTTATGAATTTGAATTTAAAATTTAACTTTCATACACGAATTATTAATTAGAATTTTATGGATACAGATACATATTTGAATTAGTGCCAGCTTAATTAACTCATGAATCTTGACAATTATGCCTTTTACATCTTAAAAAAATAGTTTTTTTTTTCCTCAGGGGTGTAAACAAATGGAAGCAATGATACACTAGTGGTGTTTTGATCATCTTTATTAAACTAGAGTAACGTGTTTTAAATTTAATTAACTTAAAAAACAAAAATTTATTTTATCCTTCAATACTGAGTATCACTTTGAGTACTAGGAATACAAAGAAATTTAGTATTTCTGTTTTTTTTTTAAGATTCAGTTATGTATTTATTTATTTATTTGAGAGAGAGAGAGAGGAATGAGAGAAAGCAAGAGAGTGCACAAGCAGGGAAGATGGGCAGAGGGAGAGAGGGAAGCGACTCCCTGATGAGCAGGGAGCCTGACCTGGGCTCCATCCCAGGACCTCAAGATCATGACCTGAGCCGAAGGAAGATGCTTAACTGACTGAGCCACCCTGGCACCCAGAAATTTAGTATTCCTTTTTTTTTTTTTTTTTAATGATTTTATTTATTTATTTGTCAGAGACAGAGAGAAAGAGAAAGAGAGAGCACAAGCAGGGGGAGCCACATGCAGAAGAAGCAGGCTCCCCGCTGAGCAAAGAGCCTGATGTGGGACTTGATCCCAGGACTCTGGGATCATGACCTGAGCTAAAGGCAGATGCTTAACCCACGAAGCCACCCAGGCATCCCAAAATTTAATATTTCTTAGTGAACAGTCTTCCATACCATGAAACATAATAGAATTATTTTCTATGAAGGAAGGAATTTAATGAGGATAAAAGCTATACAAAAATGTATTCATAAACTCTATCTACAAATATTTGTACATCCTTATTATGTACTAGCGATACAGTGGTATGTAATACAAACAAGTTTTCTTTCTCAGAGTGCCTCCTTAATTAATTGATAAAATAGACAGGTCAGATCAGGCTGTAAAAATTGGGGTGCAGCATTTTAATAAGCACTAATACATCATAAAGTATTTATCCTAGCTTTATTGAGATATAATTGAAAAATAATATTCTGTTAGCCTAATGTGTGTATATATGTTGATTAGATAGAAACTCATACATATTGCAAATGATTACCACCATAACATTAGCTAAACACCTCCATCATGTCACAAAATTATAATTTCATTTTTGTGGTGAGAACGTTTAAGATCTCTCTAACAAATTTCAAATATAGAATACAGTATTACTAACTATAATCACCATGCTGAACATAAGATCCCAGAACTAATTAATCTTAAACTGGAAATTTGTGATCTTTAATCTACATCTCCCCATGTCCCCCAATTCTAATTCCAGTCTCTGTTTCTGTGAGTTAAGCTTTTTTATATTCCACATGTAAGTGATATCATACAGTATTTGTTTTTCTATGTCTGACTTATTTCACTTAGCATAATGCCCTCAAGATTCACCCATGTCACGAATGGCTGGATTTCCTTCATTCTCATGGTTGAATAATATTGCAGAGTGTGTGTGTGTGTGTGTGTGTGTGTGTATGTGTGTGTGTAAACATTCCACATCTTTTTTACTTTCTTTATCCATTCATCCACTGAAGGAAACTTAGGTTGTTTCTGTATCTTGGTATTGTGAATAATGCTGCAATGAATACAGGAGTTCAAATATCTCTGAGACTCTATTTCCATTTCCTCTGGACTTCTACCCAGAAATGGCATTGCTAGAAAATACGGTAATTCTATTTTTAGGTTTTTGGGGACTCTATACTGCCCCATTGTGCCTGCCCCAATTTACAAACCCATGCCCAATGCACAAAGTTGCCCTTTTTCCACAGCCATGCCAAAACTTGTTATCTCTTGCCTTTTTTGATAGCCATTCAACAGAAGGGAGATATCACACTGTGGTTTTGGCTTGCATTTCCCTGATGACTGAAGATACTGAGAACATTTCCATGTACTTGCTGGCCATTTATACATCTTTTTAAAAAAAGTTTATTCCTCCTCTACATTTTTTAATCAGATTGTTTTTGCTATTGAGCTGTATGAGGTCCTTATGTATTTTAAATACTAACCCCTTATTGGACATATGGTTTGCAAGTATTTTCTCCCCTTCTGTAGGTTTCCTTTTCATTTTGTTGATAGCTCTATTTGCTGTGCAGAAACTTTTCAGTTTCATGTAGTCCTTCTTGTTTATTTTTGCTTTTATTGCCTTTGCTTTTGGTTTCAAATCCAAAAAAGCATTTCCAGGACTGATGCCAAAAGGCTTACCCACTATTTTCTTCTAGAAGTTTTATGATTTCAGGTCTTATGTTCAACTCTTTAGTACACACTGGATTTATTTTTGTGTATGGTGTATGATGGGATCCAATTTCGTTCTTTGAAATGTGGCTGTCCAGTTTTCCCAAAACAATTTATTGAAGAGATTTTCCTTTTTCCATTGTATATTCTTAACTCTGTTGTCATAAATTAAATAACCATATATATGTGGGTTTATTTCTGGACTCTTTGCTCTGTTCCATTACTCTGTGTATCTGCTTTCATATCAATTTTAGACAGCTTTGATCACTACAGCTTTGCAATACACTTGGGTTTCAGGGAGTGTGATGCTCCCAACGTTGTTCTTCTTTCTCAGAACTGCTTTAGCTATTTGCATACCTTTATGGTCCCATTCAAATTTTAGGATTTTTGTTCTACTTCTGAGAAAAATACCACTCAGAATTTTGGCAGCAATTTCACTGAATCTGTAGATTGCTTCGGGCAGTATGGACATTTTAACAATATTATTTTTTTCATCCATGATTATGAAATATATTTTCATTTATTTTTGTCTTCTTCAATATCATCCATTAATGTCATAATTTTCAGAGCAGAGGATTTTCACCTCAGTTAAATTTTAAATTACTGTCTATTTTGATTTTTTATGCTATTGTGAATGGTACTGTTTTTCTTAATTTACCCTTCTGATAGATCAGAATTTTTCATTCTGATAGATCATTATTAGTGTATAGAAAAACAACAGACTTTTGTATATTAATTTTATATCCTTCAATTTTACTGAATCTATTAGTTTTAAAAGTTTTTGGTGGAGACTTTAGAGTTTTCTATACATAATATCATGTCACTTGTAAACAAAGAAAATTGTACTTCTTCCTTTCTGATTTGGATAAATTTTATTTCTTTTTCTTGCCTAACTGCTCTGGCGAGGACTTCCAGTACTATGTTGGAATAAAAGTAGCAAGAATGAACATTCTTGTCTTGTTCCTGATCTTAGAAGAAAAGCTTTCAGCTTTTCCACATGGAGTATGATGTCAGCTGTGGACATATCAGATATGGTGTTTATTATGGGGAGATACATTCCTGCTATACTCATTTGTTGAGAGTTTTTAATCATAAAGGTTTGAAGATAGAATGAATACTGTGCTAATAAAAGAATTTAATCAGAGATATCTCATCTGGTTTTGATGTAGGAGACTGGCCAGTGACACTATTTGTTAAAATGGGGTGACTACGGGACTGGCAGGTCAGGGAATAATCAAGTTTTGGCCATGTTAATTTTAATATGTCTACTATATATCAAATTAGAAATGGCAAATATACAGATAGATAAATTCATCAGAGTTCTTAATAAAAATGAGGATTGCAGATATATGTATTGGAAATAACCTCTTCTCTAATGTTGGTATGAAACCCCCCATAGTAGTATTTGTTCTGAATATATTCCAATATAAAGTATTAGACTAACTGTATTTTTGAACAACTTAGCTAGAAAACCATTTTTTTTTAAATTTTAAACTGTATTTCTGCATTTCAATGGCATTCAGTATGATACAACTCAATGTAGAAAAACATCCTAAATTTCTCCCCAAATATACTTGTTACCTATTAAATAAAACACATTATTACAAAAATTGCTTTATACAGGAATGTGAAGAAACAAAAGATGATGACACAGTGGGTAGGCAAACCTTAATATTTTCACACTAATAATCCCATATATATTTTTAGTGCTTTTAAAAATTTTGACTCTATTTGAATTGATAAAATTTTAACTCTATAATTGGCACAGATTTTATAACTGTAAATTCTACTGGAAGTAATAATTCTTGTTATAAAATACAGTCATGTTCCTTTAAATAGGACCAGAAATCTAATGACTAAATTGTATAAAGGTCTTTTACTGCTTCCAAATATTATATCTCATTTCTGCTATGCATTTTAAATGTGGCTTCCAAAGCATGATGGAATATGCACAGTATGAAAATAATGTGGATATGATGATTGCCTTGCCTGCTAAATATGGTCCATTTATAGTCTCACAATTCAATGCATTTTCCATGGAATTTACTGTGTAATAACTCAGCATTAGGCTCTCAAATCTTATCAAGTATCACCATAAAAATCATCCATATGAAAATCATTTTTCATGGTCTGTAATACCATTATTTTCTTCAATAACAGAAAATGTGTGAAAATATCAATTTTCCTTTCTTCTTCTAATCTCTGAAATACTCAAAGAGAAAAAGCAAACAAATATAACCCAGTGATTTAAAATTCGCTGAATAGCTTTAATAGTTTCACTCTGAATTTCAGTATACTGTGTTTTATTTGTTTACTTTTAATGTTATAGGCTTATCAAATAGGCTAAATATGTGGGGAAATATATCTCAATACTTTTTTGATACTCATACTTCTTGAAAAGTTCCAAAGAAATTTGCATATCTGGGAAAATTCTCTATAAAGTTGTTCTCATATCATTCAGGGTGGGTAAAGATTGTCAATGTCACTTTTTTGGACAACAAAATTGCTTATTCCAGTTCAACCAGTCTGATAAAAATCTTGATATTTATATGGTCCAAAGTCATAAGTACATGACTAGTAAATGGAAGTCAATTAAACAGTTTAAGTGTAGAATCTTTATTTTTAGCAGTGAAAAAGTGTGATGATGTTAAATTAGGAGTAGAGTTAAACTGGAAGTATAAACATCTAGGTTGGAAGGTGTCTAGAGATAAGGCTATCTGAAAAGCTTGCTCTGGGTACCAAAACAACAAGCAACTGCATACACTCACTGTTAGCTTGCATTGCTCATAAAATTCCCTCTATTCAATATCGTTTATTGCCTCAATTTACTGATTTTTATATTTGGTGGTTTTAGGGACCCGCATGAAACCAGAGCCTGAGAATAAATGAAGAAAAAAAAGATAAAGAATGAAAAGCTACTATATGAGTGAATCCCGGAGTCAACACTGAAGCCAACTGGTGTTTAATTCCTGTTTGGGAGCTTCAGCAAGTAAGATGCTTCTCAGAATTATCAACCTGAAGACTGACCTTGACAAGTATTTACTCACCAGGGCCTTTTCCCTCTTATTGAGCTTTTCCTTCTGAGATGTTAACTCAAGCTTGCATGTACAGAATAAAAGTACAGGCAAGAGGCAAGTTGGGTCTCTTTAAAACACTTAGTAATGTAAGATTTATGAAATAATCTGGCTGTAACTGGTCCTAAGGCTTTGATATTCATCATCATCTTCTGCCACTTATTCTGGATTTTCCTCACCTTTGGTCACGGATGTTTGATGGGAGGACTCCTGAAAATTTCTGTACCATATAAGACATCTCACGGGGGGAGGTGAAGTTGTAAGTGGCATATGCTTGAAGTGAAATGCTTAAAAACTATCTCCTACAGCCATCTCTGAAATTAAAAGTAAGGTCAAATGGTGTGTGTGAGACCACCAGAGGCATTCAATTAGTCAGGAATGGCCTTTTGTGGTTGCATTTATAATTTATCAAGGCTTTCTAGGTTGCTTGGTTAATAGAGCAGTAGTACGGTTTCTTATTCAACATTTTATCCTTACTGTCTTCTAGTTTGGGGGATTTGACAGACAGTTAAGTCTTGAAAAAACACACAAGTGAAGTCTTTGATCTTAATCCCAAATATCTAAAATATTCCTTTCTTATATACTCCCATTCCTAGCAATTCTACTTAAGAAACACCTACCCAGTCAATCTTCTTCCTTTTATCACCTTGTAGTACATGCCCTGACATGCTGTTTGGATTTACCACCAAATCTAAAATGAGAAAAAAAAATAGAAAACAAAATCATATACACAGAATTGGATCACGTCACCCTTCTGTAAAATACTCTGTATGCTCCTTTTAATTTTCAGTACCTTGCATGATAAATGAGCTCATTCACAAACTGGGGATAACCTATAACATCCCCTCAAATCATATTCCAACACCCTATGTTCCAACACCACAAAATGAGCAAAACCTTTTGAACACATCATATATTTTTACACTTCTTTTCCTTGCTATTCACTGCCTAGGATGCTTTCTTCTCTCTTCTTATGGTGATAACCACTGCTAAAAAATATATAGGTTAAAAGCTATTTTGTGAAGTGTTCCCTTCTTATCTCTTTAGGAAGAGACATAGCAACAGACCTATGCCATTGCTAAGTCTCATGTAAGTCTCTGTGGTACTCACAAGCCATTTTTCCACAAGTCTGAGAACTTTCTGAGGCCAGGACACATTTATCCTTATATCCTCAACATTATGCTAACTCATAGGAAAAATGCATTTCTTGATAAAAAAGGAAGGAAAGGAAGAAGGAAGTGAGTGACCTAGGAAAGCAGGAAGGGAACAGAAGGAGAGAGAAAATGAAAAGCTAAAGTCCATAAGCTTCCCCATGAACACTCAAAGGTCACAGATGTAATTACATATGTGGGTACCCCATTCACACACATTTTTAAATCTTCCGATTTTTTTCATAGAAGGTCACACAAAACATCCTTCTGGCCTTACAGGTAAAGACGGTTACCCTCTGCATTTTCCAAATTCTCCACACAATAGAAACACAAAGAGATGCTTAGCACCAGAAATTCTAGCCTCCATCCCATGACAGGGATTAATGGAACAGCAGACAGCTAGGAACTAAGGCTCACTGTACACACTGAAGGAATGCCCTGGCCAGAATTTTTTCTTTTAATCTACTGAGCATCACTCTGACCCCACTGCACCACGGTGGACACCTGGCCTAAGAATCGCAAGAACACTTTAGATGATTTAGACTTAGCCTTTTGTCTGTGCTATCATCATCATCATGCACGCACACACACACACTAAACTCCTACACAGGGCAGCTCTCATCCAATTTGTTAGGAAAGGATGCTTAAAGAGAAAGCTGTGTTCTACCATGTGGTGGTAATATGGCACCTAAATTCTAACATGCTCTTTCCTAATTTCCTCTCTGCTCTGATCCCTAAATGGCCCCTTATCCTAGATGAATGCGGGAGTACTTCTTTTGTCGTATAGCAGGACTTCAGTTCTATTTATTATACTCAGGTCACTCTGGCTCTATTAGGACTGATCTCAGACTGGAAACTGGAACCATATATTATTCTGACTGAATTTCCTGGTTGTGTTCTTCACCTATCTATCTTGGCTTGCCTACTCAGGCTGTATGAGTTTCTTCCTTCTCTCAATTAACCTAAGATTTCGGGTGACAGCTTCTAGATCTCACCATGAACACTACCACCATCCTAACTAGCCAGGCTCAGACCTCTGAAAATTTGATCTTCCTCCTACAAAAAAGATGACAGTCTTATTAATTCAACCTTCTAAATATTCAGCAACTCTGTGATCTACTGTAACTGCCTTTATTAAAGTCCCTTTTAAAAAGAAATTCAGCTTACCTGGTAACTGGCACTATGTAAGCAATCAATAACTGTTTGACAAAAGAATTGATTAATAACATTAAAGCAAAGTAGTTTATCTTCATGACTCTAGTCTTACCACCCACAGATCCATACACCACCCTTTTGCCAGTGTTAGTTCTTAAAGGAAAAGGAACATAACAATTTTCTCCCTGATCCTATTTTCAGTAAATTCAAATCCAAACTCCTCTGCATGGCACCTAGGGTTACTTGTCATCTGAGCACTGCTTATATTTCTTGCTTTGTCTTTTGAAGCCCCTATATAGTTGCAAGTGTTCTTCCTTCTTCCAGTGATTTTGTTACCCAGTGAAATTGTTTTTCATTCCTTAAGACTGGTGATTTCCTCAAATAGAACTTTTTAAAAAACACATTTTCTATAGAAGAACTCATTGTAATGCATTGTCCCCTAAATAAATGTAAGCTCACTGAATCAAGGATTGCTTTTTTCTCTAATAATCAGCATAGTGCCTGCTATCAAATACTTTAAATAAATTGTATCTATATCCCTCATCCATTATGTTATGCTTTTCATTTGCCCTCTCACACAACCCTGTCCTAACCTTACAATTATGCCACATTCTCCACCCTATCCCTTGGCCTTTGCTTGCTTCTAGTTTAGCGTATCAGATTTCACGGTTACAACAATCCAGCCTTCAAAGGTTAAGATTTGAGATTTCTCAAGTTTGTACAAATCTTCTCCTTCATCCTTATTATCTAGTTCTTCAACATTGGCCTGGGTTTGGACACTGGAAGGGGAGAAGCATGACTCTGAATCTCCTTTCTGTAATATTGTCTTTATGTATATAATATACAAAGTCAAGTGAAAAGAACAGGTATCTGGTTATTTATTAATAATTGGGGCAGTCTCCAGTTTATAACACAATCATATGCTTTTTAAACAATACAAAATGAAAATCCTTGAAAACCCTTACTTGTACTTTTTCATATGAAGAATATCATCTCAAAAGCCTGTCAGGCTAGGCCAAAAAGGGATAATATAATTTTTCAAAGACGTAAAACAGTAAACTATCCATTAGCCTTTTCATAGATAATTCAAGAAGGAAAGGAAGGCATGTTTCTCATGGAACTTTCAACTTGTGCCAGACACCACATTTATATGTGACAGGCATGATCATTCATGCCTGACATGGCATGTCAAGGGGAAAAGCCATTTGTTGAGTTAACTAGTAGGTATTAAGTCTCATGGTAGATGCAAGAAACAAAAATAATAAAAATAAAAGAGACTGCACATCAACCCTCAAGAAGAACACAGTTGTCACAACACCAACACCTCCTTTGAGGCAGGTAATATTATGTCCTCACAGAAAATAAATGACATCCTTGAGGCCACATTTAATAAAAGGAAAGGCCATGACGGGAACCCACATCTCTTGGTGTCAACAAACCTGTGTTTTGCAGGTCATCTTCCTGTACCCTAGAGAAATGTGCTAACAGATGAATCTGCTCTGGTTTATCTATTAGGACTCTTCTGAGAGAAAACAAGACAACTTCTAACTTGATTCTTAGGTAACAGGAAGTAATGAAAGTTTTGTTCAAATAAGCAGCGTGGGCCTGTGAAAAATAACTAGGATTAATTAGCAGTGAAGATTTCTGAAGAAAGTATGTAAGATTTATTTTGACTTAAAAGTATATCCATTTTCTTTGTTTTGAGAATGATGTTGGGGATAGTCAGTTTTACTTTGAAAGAAGGAAATCACAAGACATGCAGAAATAGACTCTTTCAGTACTTCTGGAGAAGAACAGAAGGTAAAAGATGGTTTTCTCAAGGGAAGTGATAAAAGAAAGGATATACAAAGCCTCCAATCCAGGGTGCCTGGGTGGCTCAGTGGGTTAAATCTTCTGCCTTAGGCCCAGGTCATGATCTCAGGGTCCTGGGATCGAGCCCCGCATCAGGCTCTCTGCTCCACGGGGAGCCTGCTTTCTCCTCTCTCTCTCAGTCTGCCTCTCTGCCTGCTTGTGATCTCTCTCTGTCAAATAAATAAATAAAAACTCTTAAAAAAACAAAAACAAAAATAAAAACAAAGCCTCCAATCTTTCTTCACAAAATGAAGAGCTTCTGTAGGAAAACTGAAAAGCTAAACCTCAAGGGAACCCCCTTTCTTATAACCAAAATGTGAAGCCTTTATAGGAACATTAAAGTTGCAAGAATTTAGGGGGAAAATACAGCATAAAATTCATTTGGAAAAGTTCTCTCTTCTACAATCTTTTACCTTTCTCCTATAATATGAAGTCATTATCTGTCCTCCTTAGTTTCTTCCAAGTCTCTCCTCAATGATTTCAGGGAGCGCCTCTTCCCAGGAGTCAGAACCATCTCTTTGAACTACTTTTCTCTTTCATGTTCACCCTACATACCGCATTTAGATTTGTCTTCTAAATCTTTTACACACATCAAATGATACTCTTGGGTCTTACAACTATTTTCACTTCAATTGGTAACTTTTCTTTAGCTAGATATAGACCAGTACTACATTTAAAACCAATGGCATGCTTAAGGTTATTATTTATAAACAAGGTGGAATGGAAAAAAATTAAACAACAGTTGAAGAAAACAAAGAGAACAAATTAAAAGGATGTGTATGCATATTATAGTCTTAAATGCCTTCCAGGGGATGTGGTTCAATTAGGGGGATTTTCTTTTCTATCTTAGTATTTCCAAAACAATGTTTCCTTTTCCTCTGCCTCCACATATGCTCAGATATTCAAGTCCTTAAAAAGTTTAAAAGTAACTGGTAATCATTTCAAGCTATTTTCTCCATTTCTGATCCTTCACTGCTCAAACTTTCAGAATGATAGTTACCATATAAGCCTATAAGTCCTTTACTTTTAATTCTTTATATGTCTTTTATCTTAAAATTTGTTTATTTTTCATTTTATCATTGTAATACATAGTTCAAGAAGTCAGATAGTTCTATATGGCCTAAAATTTAAAAATTATCAATACCTTACCTACTACTTCCACCTGCGAAGTCCACTTTCATCGTCAACCACTGTGCATTCTCTGGACGTTTCTCCTATTATTCACTTCTTAATGCTAAATAATAAATGCCATTTGGTTTTCTAATATTATAGAGTATCTAATGTCTTCCAAATATAAAAGAGGGAAATTCCATTCTTTCATATCATTGTCCCCTTTTCCCCAAACACATGACCCCTCTGTTCTTCCTGCTAGTTTAAAATATATAGTTAAATCAAACTTCAGGATTTGCATCATTTTACTAGTAAATGTTATCCAATTAATAACTTACATTGTACAATATCATTACATTTTCCTTCCTGCCCATCATCTTTTTTTCTGAAGTTACTAACTGCTTCATTTTTAAATTTAGTTTAGTTTTGTTTTGTTTTGTTTAAATACCAATCAACAGTTGCGGGACTTACCTAATATGGTCAGGCACAAAAGGTAATCATTGCTTTTTTTTTTTTTTTTCCCCTCCCTAGAGCAATCTTGAGGAGCCTTTATCTTCTTACCTGAGTTGTATGACTTGCCTTTCTCTCATCTTGGCCATTCTCTTCACTGTTAACAGTGGGCATTTCTTTTGTTCTCTATCATGTCTCCTTTTCCTAGATCCTATGCCTATCTTATTTTTTCCTTCTTCCACTCTTCCCTTACTGTGTCTCCCCTTCTTCCTTCCTTTCTATTACTAACTCTCATTTTTGGATCACTTTATATGGTAACTTCCCTACATATGTAGGGTAATTTTTGAGGTGTTCTGCTTTTGAAAAACCATGTTCCTACCCAAAACCTAACAGAAATTTTTGCTTGGTATATGACACCGGGTTGACAATAATTTTCCTAGAAATTTAATGCAATTATCCTCTTTTCTGCTCCATTTTAATATGCCATTTTGTTTTCTGCATACTTTCTGAATACTTTCTTCATGAACCTGAATTCTCAAAACAGACTTTATCCTCCTCTCGTTTATTTTGGGTTCTTTTAATCAGTGATTCTGCTGAAGTACAAATTTAATTATGTTACCCTTCAGTTGACAGACTCACCTGTTCTTAGAATAAAGTATAGCATCCTTGGCATTTTTGACACCATTATTTATATTCTGCCTCACGAGCCTCATCTCCTTCCATTCAAATCTTGCACTTCATGTTCTGAAGTAATATGTATCTTATTTCAGCTAGCTGAGTATATGTTTTCTTTCACATTTTGGTTTTTTGTATGTGTAATACCTCATACTGGTATACTTTCTGACCCACTCTTATCTTTAACTTCTATTCATCCTCAGGTTCTTATCAATACTTGGTACCTCAACCTTGTGAGAGCTTACCACATATCTCTTTAAACCAGAAACTAACACACTGCACTGCATTTTTCTGTCTATGTTTCTGTTTCTTCCCATAAGTTGACAATTTCTTTAGATAACGACTGTGACTCATTTATATGGAAAATATTTTTTTTCTTCTTTTCCTTTTTTTTGAAAATATTTTCTTTTAATTAAATGGATTGTACAAATCATACTTTTTTCCCAAGCCCCATCTGGCATGCTATCATTTCCTTAAATTTTTATCATTTTCTTATTAAACATATACTCACAACTTACAACTCCTTGAACTGCACACACATGAATCACATTTTGTCTTGTACTAAACTTACTTTGGAGTACACATAATTAACTAGTCATCAGACATGATTTTTTTGTTTGTTTAGCATAAAGTCTTGTACCTACTAGTCACACAATGAGTTAATCTTTAAGAAGTAAAAGGAAGCAGGGTGCCTGGGTGGCTCAGTGGGTTAGGTCTCTGCCTTTGGCTCAGGTTGTGATCTCAGGATCCTGGGATCGAGCCCTGCATCGGGCTCTCTGCCCAGCAGGGGGCCTGCTTCCCCTGCCTGCCTCTCTGCCTACTTGTGATCTCTGTCTGTCAAATAAATAAATAAAATCTTTTAAAAAAGAAGATGTAAAAGGAAGGGATAAATAAGATATTTTCCCCTTTTTTGCCATCAAATTTCACCATTCATTTGGGGTATGTGGTGGAGATCAACATCAAAATCTTCAGCACAACCAGCAGTGGCACTGCAGTTGTCTACACATATACAGGAAGTTAATAAGTCAGGTGTGTGAAATTCAAAGAAAGCCAATATAACCAAATATGTCTGTCAAATATATTTCACTTAAAATTTTCTTTCTCCAAATAGTTTCTTATCAAACTATAAAAATTATTAGAGAAGTTTATTATCCATCATAGAAAAATAGATGCCATAAAAAACAAGAACATAGGAATAGAGTATTTTTTGTTAAATAAGACATCTAGCAAAGAACATTCCATCTGTGATCTAATTGTCAGAAGATTATGAGATATAAGACTTCTAGAGCACTCTGCCAAAGTATTTCTTAATCACTGGGAACAAGAAAAAAAGAACAAATTCTCCCAATTTTAAAAAGCACTAGTTATTTCTTAACTATTAATTAAGGAAAGAAAGAAAGAAAAATAGATAAATTAAAATTTGATTCAGATTTTATGTTCTAAGACTGAAATTCTCTAGTTGAAAAATGTTAGGAGTCTCTTTAAAACTTACAGTGTTTACCCAAAAAAAAAGCTCTTTCTCAACATGCAGATAATATAACTCTATGAATTCTCTGAGGCATGTCACACCTGAAACAATCAGTGGAAACTTATAAACTTCAATATAAGTTAATTATCCTTGAAAGTAGACTAGCATGTGAGCTGAAAATAATAAGCTTCTTGGAAAAATATATTTGCTTTTACTGATAGGGGGCTGAAAACATCAGAAGACCCTTAAGAAGCTTCATATTGTGGTGCTGGAGGCAATGAAGTGCAGAGGTTACAATTGTAGGCACTAGATCCCCACTAAGAGGGTTCTTAACTGAGATTCATAGACATCAGGGTTAGTCATTAACCTCCCTGGTTTCACATTCTCTATAGCCTATAAAATAAGGATATAGCACTACCACACAGGACTTTCAGCAGGGTTAGATGGGTAGGAGGCACAGTTCAAATGGTCACTGCTGCCATTAGTACATGGCCATGCTTGCAAATAGAGGCCATCAGGTGGACTGTGGACCTCAACAGGGTGGTTTAGGCCTAATGTTTAGGCTGTTCATTCATACAAAGATAATTATTTCAGAGGGAAACATGATCAAGATGCATCCCATTGTATTTTTATGCTTGCTTTTTGTTTTAAAAACAAAATAATAAACTTTTATACAACCCATGTAGGGTCTCTAACAAATGCCTAAAGAATTTATCAGTGTACTTTTTCAGATTAAGAACTACTAAGACAAGGCTCTCTCCTCATCCCAGAACCAACATAACAACGGCAAAGACATTTACATTATCTTAATAGTGAGTCTGTCACAGGGAAATGTGCTACTTGCATGCTCTGCTGGTAAGTTAAAACAAACAAACAAACAAACAAACAAAAAAACTCATCTTTCTCCCTGAAAACATATTATAGTGCTTAGGTCTCCAGATGAATATATAAAAACATGTTTAATCCATAAAAAAATTGAAATGTCATATATCAACAATAATATTATTTGTTTTTATTTTATGGTTTATTTTTAAGTAACTTATATTTTATATACAATATTAACTGACCAGTAAGTCATTATTTAATATTTTATATGAAAATTTATCTGTCAAAATTCTAATAAAATAAAAATGAATTATTATTTCAATTTAAAGGATAAAATCTATATACTATAATTTCATTCAATTTTTAATTTATCTTTTTCTCATAAAAGTTATTTAAGAGGCTTAAAGATACATAGAATATAGCACGAGAACTAACAAGGAGATAGAAATTTTTATCTAAAATTTTTATTTTGTATATATATTTCCCTCATCCTGATATACTCTTTGCCCTACTCATACCTTTAACTTCTATTCAATCCTTCAGGTTATAGGTGAGGTTTAGTAACTTGCCTTGTACCAAGCACCACATACACGTCTAAACTAGAAATCAGCTCTCTTGATGGAAGCTCTACCCCCTCTTCAGTTAAAAAAAAAAAGGTTAAAAACTTAAACTCCCAACATAATGAAAAACTGAAATTCTAATAAAAATACCCTTTCAGAATTTGTAAGGAGTATCCAGTAATTATAATTATCAATAGACTGGGACCAAATTAAAAACAGAGAAATGTATCAATATCATCCTTATGGTGTGCCTGATTTTTTTCAGTATTTTATTTCTTTATTTGCCAGAGAGAGAAAATAGAGAGGGAGTGTCAGGCAGAGAAAGAAGCAGGCTCCCTGCTGAGCAAGGAGCCTGATGCATGACTCAATCCCAAGACGCTGGGATCATGACCTAACCCACTGAGCTCCCCAGGCAGCCTGGTGTGCCCGATTTTTAAGTCAGATGTTTGGTCTACTTCAAATAGAAAAGTTATAGCCAGGTCTCTTTCAGGATGATGCCACTGTTTAAGGCAGATTCACTCACCCTGGTTCCACCCTCATTTTCATCATGATAACACACTGAGTCACACATTATAAAGTCATACTCTTTCTGATGAACACAATTCTTTTTGGCAGAAATAAGAAGAAATCTGCCGGCAAATCTTACTGGGAGTTTTTTTGTTTGTTTTTTTAAACATTTTATTTATTTATTTGACAGACAGAGATCACTAGCAGGCAGAGACACAGGCAGAGAGGGATGAAGGGAAGCAGGGTCCCGGTCAAGTAGAGAGCCTGATGCGGGGTTCGATCCCAGGACCCAGGGATTATGACCTGAGCCGAAGGCAGAGGCTTTAACCCACTGAGCCACCCAGGTGCCCCGAGTTTTAATTCTGAAGACACTCCTTTAGTTAAAAGTAATGGAGAAACAAGCAGTTGGAGAAGCAGCCTGATTCCTTCCTCTCCTGGAATAAAGGCAACACTGTATTGCATTAAGACAAAAGCCTCCTGGACTGTGGGGTTTACTGCAGTATTTTAGCCACCATTGTAGCTATAAGTCTTAGAAAAGACTCAATTGTCACCCAATGTTGCTCAAAAAAAAGCTACTAGAACTAACAAGCGATCCTACTGTGGGTGCCAAAATCAAGACCAATATATTAATCAACTTGATTCCTATATACTGGCAGCAAACAATCTCAAATTTAAAAATGCAATTTATAGCAACATCAAAACTATGATATGCTTTGCAATAAGTTAACACAGTATTTTCAAGAGCTGCACAATGAAAACAGCAAATCATTGTGAACAATTAAAAAACCTAAAAAAAGAAAAAAATGATAGTTACCTTGTATACATTGAAAAACAGTATTTTAAAGATTTTCTCTCTTTAAATTTCTCTATAGTTTCAATGTAATCCCAATCATACGTCTATCCAAATATTTCATGGAGACTGACAAGCCGATTCTACAATTTACATGGAAATCCAAAGGACTGAGATTAGTTAGTAAAATGTTCAAAATAATGAGCAAATATGAAGTACTTACCCTGATTTCAAGACTTTAAAAAGTTATGATAATTAGAATAATGTGGTATGGATATGGACAGACATTTACATCAAAGGAGTAGAACAGGTCCAGAAATACATATATACACAGCTATGTGGTCAACAAATTTTTGACAGAATCAAGGTAATTTAATACAGAAAACATTCTTTTCAATAAATAGTTTTGGAATATCTGAATGTTTCATTTAGGGTGGCCTGCAGTTTTTCTCACGGTTCAGATGGAGTTATGCATATGGGCAGCAACACCACGGAAGTGGAGTTGTGCCTTCCTCAGTGCATCCTGTTAGGGAGTATACAGTGTCAACACATCTGACTACCTTAATCAATCAATGTGAGTAGGGTCTGCCTGAGTTTCTTCCTGAAAAGTTGTATAGGTTTGCCTTTAATAAATACCTTTTGGGGATATATTTCAAGGCTATGCAAGTATCTCATTTCTCATCACACTTCCCCCAATTAATTTTAAAATCCGTCCATCAATCTTGCCTATAGCATATATTACTGAAGTGTTCTCCTTGGTGATTTTCTTATTAACCTCATTACTTCTACATTTAATAATTAGAATTTTACTTTAGGGAAGAGAGACGCTTTCTTCCCCATTTTTTAATTTATGTCAGCATAATTAAATGATATTTATCTTATTTTATAAGTTATAATCTAATATTATAATTATTTTTTTTTCTCATATTATTCCAGCTTTGGTAATTAGAAACTCTTTCAGGTTGGCCCCTGTGTCCTTTCAAAATGTCTCCATTGTTTCTAAATACTTTCTTACTTGCTGACCCCATAAGATATCCCAGGCGTATCTTGGACTTTCCCTGCCCCAGAACTGAAATTAAGCATCTCTTCGAAGAATCATAGCACTTAATTAGATAATGGCATTTACAAATACAACCTGGGTCTTAGATTTATTTATTGCCCTTCAGGTGTCACTGCATTTAGTCTCAACAGGTAAAGCGAAATATCTATGTATCCTAACATACATAGATACATGTAATAGATGTATAGATTTATACATCTATTTCATCCCCTTAACTAATATCTATATATTAAAAAACAAACAAACTTGCATTCCAGGAATTCATACCAGTACCCCCAATACCAATCTAACTCCACAGGGTTTATTCTAATTTTCCATCTTTCTGCTTGTTCCCTGGCAGTGAGAAAACTGGCTCTCATTATCCACAATACATTTTCTTAATAATTTCTAATTTTCCTAGTATATGCATAAATTGGTTTCAGATATGCTCATATCTCTGTGAAAATCAAATTTACTAACTATAATTCATACTGTTTTTGGTTCATTTTTCTTTGACTTTACAATATACAGTAAAAATATTTTCCAACATTAGTTAAGTTAGTTCCTTCCTCCCCCAATCCATGGGTATAATTATGTTACTCATTTATAAGATAGATTTATGTGTTACTGACTTCCATAACCTTGTTGATTTTCATTATTTATTTTCGGATGTATAACACAATGCCATGATTGTAACAACCAGAGGCATAAAAAAGAAATGCCAAGAAGTGTCTTCCACTTCTCATGCCTGTAATCTCATTCTTATTTCTCCACTATTTCCATCTCATTCCACCAACTCTCTGTAGGCTTAATGAATCTTTTAAGCTTCTGGTATTTTTTTTTTTCTCGTATTCTTCTGCACAGTATCTTTCAGTACTGATTTGTACTTTTTGGAATACAGATCTTGTGTGTGTGTGTGTGTGTTTTAAGACTTTATTTATTCATTTGACAGAAAGATCAAGAGAACACAGTAGGGGGAGCAGCAGAGGAAGAGGGAAAAGCAGGTTCCCTCCTGGGCAGGAAGCCCCATGCTGGGCTCCATCCCATTCAGTCCCAGGGTCCTGGAATCATGACCTGAGCTAAAGGCAGATGCTTAACCAACTGGAGCCACCCAGGCACCCCCAGATCTTGTGTTTCCATTATGTCAAATTTTATTTCTAAATATTTCATACCATGTAAATAAAACATTTAAAAATGTGTCCTTGGATTTTTTTTTTTTGTTTATAACAAATACAATTGATATTTTACATATCAACCTATATCTTTTACAAATATATATGACCTTGCTAAAGTCACCCAAAATTCTAATAGCTATTTTATAAATGTCTTAGGAGTGACTACTTTCATAATTATACCACCTACAGGTAAAGTTGTTTTTTTTTTTTCTCCTTTCCAATCTGTCTTTTCCCTCTTTATCTTATTGCACTACCTAAGATTTCTATGTAAATCACTGCATAGAATCATTTTATAAAACCTTTGTTTTATAAAATCTCTAGATTGTGGGGGTTTTTTTAATATTATTGATTTTAGTAAACAATTATCTTGCCTGGATTTCAAATATGAAATTTTGTTACCCATAATGTACAACTACAGATATCACTATTCTGTTTTTTATTTGTTTAAGTCTTATACTCCCAGGTATCTCCTCTGTGCCTATACAGCTTAGCAGACAGTATTTTGGACAGTATTTATGCTAAAACATTTATGTCAATAAAGCTTCCCCCATCTGCCCTCTGAGTTGATTGTGGTTGAGGGTCACATTCAATAGTTCAACACGTTTGCAAATTTCCTTAGGCTTCCAATTTTCTCTATGTTATCTGGTGTCTCCAGCATATATCCAGTTATTAGTCAGCCAGAAATGCATAGAGAAATTATTAACTCACTTTCTATAGCCCTCTCACTTCCAAAATAATGTTTTAGCTGCCCCATCAGACACAGTGAAATGAGTCTATCCCCTCCACTTAGAAAGAGGTCAGGTTTCTGTAACCTGAGCTGGGAATAAGGGTGAGGTAGCAAGATGGAAAAGTATCAAGACAAGAAAGTCACAAACTTCTCACTGGCAGTTTTCAGGTGTTAGTGCTTCTTATCATGTTTGGTTGATTTCTAGTGCACTGTTTTTTAAAAATAATTTTGTACCGTTTTATACTTGTTTTGAGGGATTTGCCCCACTTCCACTATTTTAAATTGAGTAATTTTTGTTCATTAATAGATATCATTAAGAGACTAAAAGAAGATACGTGCAACATATCCAGCCAAGGACTTATTCAAATGTAGTTCTGCCTAGTATGGTGGGACGACAAGAAAGAGAACAGTTGTAATTTTACAGCCCCACTGAGGGTCTCTCTGAAGGATAATGGAGAAGAGAAATCCTTCCTGTGTGCAGAAATTTGACAAATTTACAGGTATTGAGGTTAAGTATGCCTTTAAGACAAAATGGTTAGAAGTACAGATTTATACTGATTCATTAGACGGTAACTATATTTAGTCAGGGTTCTTTAAAAAAACAGAACCAATAGGACAGATGTGTGTGTGTATGTGTGTGTGTATACACACATATATATGGAGAGAGAGAAAAAAAGATTTATTTTAAGGAATTGGCTCACTTGATTACGGAGGTTGACAATTCAGGGAGATTGGACAGGCTGGAGACCCAGGAAGTCAATTTTGCAGAATTCCTCCTCTTTTGGGGGAAGAGAAGTCTTTGTTCTATTAAGGCCTTCAACTCATTGGATAAGGCCCACCTACATTACAAAGGGAATCTACTTTCCTCAAAATCCTATTTAATCTGTTTAAATGTTAATCTTACTCCCAAAAACTCCCTGCCAGAAACATCTACAATAATGTTTTTCCAAATATCTGGGCACTATGGCCTAGCCAATCTGACACACAAAAGTAACCATCAGAGTCAGAGACCTGTAAGTGACATATTTGAAAATTTGGTAACAAGTAGATCTGAGAAAGAGATATTTTCATAGATTTTTAAAATATGAGTACCTTATGAATCCTCTCAAACTGACAACCTGAAGAGGTAGCTCTTGCTAATCATGTAGACAACATGAGCCCCCAAGATGGCAGCATAGGCAAACAGCAGTCAACACTGGCAAATTTATTAAACTGAAGTTCTTCATAACAAAAGGAGAAGTTTATCCTCAGTGGAATAAACAATTACTGTAGTTTTAGGGGGTTTCCAGATAGCTGTTGAGAACAACCTGCTTTAATGCTTCTGGCTGGTATCATTGGTAGCTGGCCGTTCAGCACTTGTAAAAGTTGTATAAACCTCTTCTTTCCTATACTAAAGTTCTTA
Source organism: Meles meles (assembly GCF_922984935.1). NCBI lineage: Eukaryota > Metazoa > Chordata > Mammalia > Carnivora > Mustelidae > Meles > Meles meles. The sequence continues at coordinate 160,743,235 of NC_060067.1, forward strand.
TATGTATAATAAATACCTCTGCCTGTGATTTTTTTTTCTCCTGTGTTTCTTTTTCCTATACTTTTCTTAAACTTACTGCATTGACGGCATCTCTGCCAAATAAGGAGAATGTGAAAGTAGGATGACATATCTAGTCCTCTCCATGAGCCCATATCTATGGGCTTATAGTATCTATGGTACTCTAAAGATTTTTGGTCAAAATCTTGAATGCTTTCTAAATATACTCTCTAATAATTTTCTTGAAAATTTTAGGCTTTTCTCTTGGTTAGAGAGGATTTAGGGGAAATTTTTTTTTTAAAGCTTTAGTGGGGCTACCTTTAACTGTACGACTTCTTTTGCAATCTTTGTCATTCTCATCAGACACAAATATTTGTTTCTATATAGCTAGATAGTGGTTTTCAACTAGAGGTAATTGTGTCTTCCAGAGGAACATTTAGCCATATCTGGAGATAGGGTAAGGGTAAGAGGACTATGCTAGTGGCTTATAGTGGTAAGAGTGGTAATAATGGTAAGATAAGAGTGACTGTACTAGTGGCTTATAGTGGGTGGAGGATAGAGATGCTGCTAAGCATCATAATATAAAAGGCCAGCCCCCACAACAAAGATACATCCCTTCCAAAATGTCAATCATACTCAAGTTGAGATATCATGACCTAGAGTCTTCCAAGGGTGATACAATTCTTCTTCACTTAGGGGTAATTAAACCAAGGCTATGTGAAGTTAACTCATGACCTACAGTTACACAATTACTAAGTAAAATCATCAGATTTTTGTTCTTTTCACTACACGGATTATTTCTAAACCTACTATTAAGGATGGTTGTTTTTACCAGCTGCTAAGTGAGAAAATTTTAGAAATGCCAGACTTCACATGTATTTCAAGTGCAAAGGATAAGAGACAACTTGTGCAGCAACCTTTGAAAAGTACATGTAGTTTTGCCCATAGAAAATGCTTTCTTACCAGTGATATAGATTAATTTTCCTCTTCAGACCCTCTTTTCTGAACGAAATTATCTGGTATTCAGTGTGGAAATGTTCTGCATAAGTAAATAAATGTATTTTATGACACAACTTTATCTTTGGAAAGTAAATATTTGTAACACCTATGTGTTCTACAAATTAATGATAGTCACTTTATGATAATCAGTCTAAATAGTAACAGATCTATACCTGTTTTCTAGCCACTTCATCTATCTTCCTGTAATGCATTGAATTATGTCTCCCCAAACTTCATATGAAGAAGTCCTTAACCCCTAGTACCTCAGAATGTGACTGTATTTGGAGATAGGCCATTAAAAAAATAAATTATAATGAGGTCCTAAGTGTGAGCCCTAATCCAATATGCCTGGTGTCATTGGAAGAGGAGATTAGGACACAGAAACACAGAGGAAGGCCCTGGAAGACACAGAGAGAAGACAGCTATCTATAAAAAGGGGAAAGGAAGAAGAAACCAATCATGCTGATGCCTTGATCTAGGAGTTCTAACCTCCAGAACTGTGAAAAATATATTTCTGTTGCTTCAATCACCTGTTCTGTGATGTTTATTACAGCAAAACTAATCCACTCCCCAACAACATAGATCCATGTATACAATGCAGATCCAATACATGAGTATTGACATATTCCTAAATACTCCTACATACTTTTCTTCAATGTCATAATCATTGCCTCCCCATCACAAAACCCCAACATGTGGCTTGTTGCCAGCTAACATCTGTAAGAAGTGAGTGGAAAATGGCCAAGTCAGTAACCACCATTTGGCTTGATACAGCAGAGTTTTCAGAAATATTTCTGTGCTAGTTGATCCATAGGTCAAAGAAAAATAGATGTTTAAATGGAGGTGCAGAGAATAATTTTTCCTAAGAATTAGCAATAATCAGTATAAAAACTCGAAGAAAAATGACTGTGGACCAAGACAAGCTCTGGAATTAATACTTCATCCCTCAATGGCAAATGATTTCTAATATTTGTTGTTCTACCAAAAATATCTTTTCTTGATTAGTATCTCTCTCTTTTAAGACTTATTAAAAGAGTGTGATGGACTTTTGACCTATTACAGACAAATTATCTTCTGGGAGAGTAGAAAGAAAGGGTATCTTCTTGGTTTATAAAACTGTTTTGAAATGTTAATTCCAATATAATTTTTTTCTAAAATTGAATGTGTAAGGCATCATTTTATGCCTAATGCATTTACTATATCTAGTATTTTTTTAAAACAAGTGAAAAAGTTTAGAAAAAGTAACATCTAGTCACATGAAGTGTTTAATGTTTTTTGTTTGCTTTTCTTTAGAGAGAGGGAAAGCACCCAAGCTGAGAGCAGAGGGAGAGGGAGAGAGAGTATCTTCAGCAGGCTCCATGCTCAATGTGAAGCCCAATGCAGGGCTTGATCTCACAACCCTGAGATCATAAGCTGAGCTGAAACCAAGATTCACTCACTTGGGGGGCCTGGGTGGCTCAGTTGGATAAGTGTAGTGTTTGACTTGGCTAAGGTCACGATCTCAGGGTCCTCAGATGGAGCCCCAAAACAGGCTCCCTGTTAAGAGGGGAATCTGTTTATCCCTCTCTCTATGTCCCTCCCCTTGCTCAAGCACTCTCTCTCAAATAAATAAAATCTTAAAAAGAAAAAAAAAAAGTATCAACCAACTGCTCCACCGAGGCATCCCTATTATGTTATTTTAACTCAGAATATACCAACAGATAACTCTAGAATGACAATTAAATATTAAACAAATTAATTTTCTTGATATATTTTAGGTTAGAGTATTTACTTTCTATACAAATAAAATAGCTTCCACAGTTTGAGTAATATACCAGCTCATGATTGTAAAATGAGGCAAACTGTCGCTAAACCAAAATTAGAAAGCTGTCAATGTACTTTAGAATAATATGGCAAACGATTGCTTAGTCTGGGATCCACTAAAACCTGTAATAAGAAAAACTCTAATACTAGACAAAAATCATAGTATATCCAAAACTGTTTAGTTTTATTCAAAGGCTTATTTATGTCCAAGTGTCTTTATGCAACCCCCCAAAATTGCCTGTTTTCCACACAGTGTTGTTACTTTAACAAGCTTACTTTAAACTCTCATTCAATATATATTCAGCATCTGCCAACAATTTCTCCTCCCTATAGAAGGTAATTCCATGGGACTTGGGTGTTATTAACATTCAACACTCTCCAGCATTCTTTCCAGTTATTTCCTTTTCTTAAGATAAAAATATTCAGGCTTCTCCAGTGCAAACGCTTGACCTGGTCCAAGTTAGTTTTACAACTTATCCCTTCCACATAAGAACCATACCCACCTCAATTTTCACAATTTCAGTCATCATTTGCCAGTTACATTTTCTGCTTTTGTAACTGCTCTATCACCTCTCAAATTTCTTCTCATTTTCTCAACTAATGCCACAAGACGTGTAAGGCCAAGTTTTCTCTCACAGGCCAAACACAATCTAACACTAAACTTGACACATTCAAAATATCAGAAATAATTTTGAACTCCAATCTTTCTTGGTATTAAGAGAATAAAAGTGGCATAAATTCTCTGTTACAAATATTAATTGAAAACTATAAAAATACAAACATGCCAACTGCCAGAATTATAGCATATATAGTATAAATATTTCAGAATTTCACTAACAATCTGACTACATGATACTTGGTACCTAAAAATCATTAAAGGCTTATTGCAAATAAAAGAATAAGGCTACCGGTTTCAGCTTATACAGTACTAAGTAAGAATGAGCACAGTTTCCACCTTTAGAAGAAGGAAAAAGCTAGAGATACACAAATTAATAATTTTAATTTAATCAACCAGGGAACTGAGGTCACAGGGAAAATAAGGACTCCAAAATGTACCCTTGTGCATTTTGGACAAATGTGACAATGTGCCATTGTCAGTGATTCCCAAGAATTAAATCTCTTTGCATAACAGTATGAGTCCTTCCTCAGAGCCACTCTAGAGAAGAAACTAAGCTGGAGGCATTCCTTGCCCAAAACTCCATGATTGGCAAGTACAATAATGTGGTCTCCTACAAGTATACCAACAGCAACATGAGCACCCTCCACCAAGGGCCACAGGCCAACATGTCACTACTACTTGACCTTACTCCATGCCATCTATCACCAAGAACTGTCACTCAGACTGTCACCAAGAACATCTGCCAGACCCAGATGATCTAGAAAGGCTGGAACTACCTCAGCATGGAGCTAACCCTTCCTGAGGGGCTGCCAACAATTCAAGCACATCTCTTTCCTATTTCAGGAGGAAGGAATCTATCACATTAACCCCTACATGGTCAAGGAGGTGGCCCAGAACCTCATGGTACCAATGTTTGCCACTAGGATTTTGGCTCCATCTGTAAGTAGGATAACATCACTCTTACCTTCAAGGAAACGTTGGCTACTGAGGGCCACAGGGGGCTACTTTGATGAATTTGTTATCATCCTTGATGTGATGCAGAACTACCTCCTATAGATGCTGTGTCTGGTAGTTGTGTAGAAGCCTGCCTCCATCAACTCGGAGGACATCCGCAATAAGAAAGTCAAGGTATCAAAATGTATCTCAGAAGTACCAGAGAACAATGTGATCTTCGACCAATGTGTGCGAAACCCCAAGGGAGAGGATGAGGCCACCAAAGCGTACCTGAATGACACTACGGTGTCCCGTGGGTCCACCATTGCCACCATCACCGTGTAGAAAACAAAAAGGTAGAATGGGTGCCCTTCTTCCCGCTCTGTGGCAGAGTCCCGAAAGATCACAAGCCTGAGATGCGGCTGTTCCCAAGGTAGCCACAAGCTTCTAGCAGCAATGCAAGCCCAAGGAGCTAGTGATGTGCGTGCAGCCCAATGAGGCCACTCACACCAAAACGATGGCCAAAAAGTCCAGCATGGTCTTCAATCCCGAGGTGTAGGCACTGGACCTGGCTTATGGTAGTGAATAAAGGCGTGGGAAGCTCCCAAACGCATGCTAGCCCTCATCCCGGAAGACTTCTGTGGGATGCAGATGCATTTACATTCAGTGACTTGCTCTCGGAGGTGTGGCGGCTATTCACGCCACTGCTGCACAGGATTGCGCAAGAAGTCCCAGCCCATCACCTACTTTACGGCAGCCGACGCCCCGCAAGCACAGGTGGATGAGTGCAGAGCAGTGGACTTCCAGTACCCAGACACCTCCAAGTAAGTTAACTCTCACGGGTTCCCCTGCCTCCCTCCTTGGCCCTGTCTTCTGCCCTTCCCACTTTCTTACTTCCCAACTCCACTTTGAGAGGACTTCCAGACCATAGCCCTCAGCCTCAGGTTCCAGGCCACTCGAAAATCCTGCCCGCTCCTTGCAGCTGCTGCCTGAGTCCAGTTACGTTCCTCAACCGCTGAACACTAAGACTTGCACCATGACTGCCCCCTGCCACTCAGGCCCTGCCTGAGTCATTTTTTTAGCCCACCGCACTGAGCCCCAATGGAAGGAAAGAGGAGTAGCCCTTCCAACCATCCCAGGCTTCTCATCCTAGAACAAGATGATCAGGTGACAGGGAGGGAATAAGTAGCCCTCAGTGGGGCCGAGGCCTGCTCCCATTCCTATTGGCTGTGGGTAGGCTCCGCAAAAGTTGCACGAAGAGGTGAGAGCATCCACGTGGAGGTGCTTATCACAGGCTGTGAGAGGGCGCTGGCAGCCACTGCAGCTGAGATCACATTCCATATTCCTGGGCACTAGCTGGAAGAGATCTTCGTGCCCCCCTGCAACCCCTATGTCTTGGGCCACCTGGATGTCTCTGTGCCAATAGCTGCCTCCCACCACTAGAGCTGTCAACTCTGTGGCCATCCCCACCCTGCTCCATACATTAGTGTCCCCCTTGCCATTGGAAAATCAGAAGCAGTAGCTGGGATGCCACACCACAATCCATTATCTTTAAATTTACAAACAGAAAAAAGGCAAAACCATTTTTTTTTCTTTAAAGAAACATAGTTTCAAACAAGACTTCTGTGACCACAGATGTAACTTTTAAGGGGGAGTCTGTGTAGGTTTGCAATCAGAGCTTCCCAAGTGTAATCTGAAACTGGCCTTTGTACTCAGAGGACGGGGAGAGACCTAGGAAACAGGCCATTCCTGCTTGGGAGAGGGCTGTTTTGTATTGTTTAATTCTATTTTATTTTTTCAGTGTTCCAAGATTCATTGTTTACGCACCACACCCAGAGGGCAGTTTTTTTTTTTTTTTAAAGATTTATTTATTTGACAGATAGAGATTACAAGTAGGCAGAGAGGCAGGCAGAGAGAGAGAGAGAAGGAAGCAGGCTCCCAGCCAAGCAGAGAGCCCGATGCGGGGCTCGATCCCAGGACCCTGGGATCATGACCCGAGCTGAAGGCAGAGGCTTTAACCCGCTGAGCCACCCAGGCACCCCGCAGAGGGCAGTTTTGATAAACAAAAGGAAGTTACATTGAAGGCTTGCAGTGAGTGAAGCAAGTTGACCCTAGCACCCTTGCACCTGGCCACCACATCTTAAAAGTTTATGCAGAGACATTAACTACAGTCGTCATGTAGATGAGGCAGCTGTTCTCCACACCACATGACTATCTCAAGACTATGTCCTTGGAGCAGCCTCTGGGAGTGGGAAAGGCAAGCAGAACTCACATTCCAAGGACAGGAGAGGAAGCGAGGAGCCTTGGAATTACTGGATCCAGCTCATGGGTAACTGGGGGTCACATTTTTTCAATGATCTTCCCCAACAATCTGAAGGAAAAAAACAGGACCTGAGCTTTGCCTGGGGCATATACCAGATAACCGTTTCAATGGTAAGAAGTTTTGGAGAGAACATTTTTTTTTTAAATTTATTTATTTTTTCCAGCGTAGCAGTATTCATTGTTTTTGCACAACACCCAGTGCTCCATGCAATACGTGCCCTATTACCCAACCACTGCTTCCCCCAACCTCAAACCCCTGCCCCTTCAAAAAAGTCAGGTCTCTTTCAGAGTCCATAGTCTCTCATGGTTCGCCTCCCCCTCCAATTTTTTTTTTTTTATAAACATATAATGTATTTTTATCCCCAGGGGTACAGGTCTGTGAATCGCCAGGTTTACACACTTCACAGCACTCACGATAGCACATACCCTTCCTAATGTCCATAACCCCTCCCCCTCTCCCAACCCCACCTCCCCCAGCAACCCCCAGTTTGTTTTGTGAGATTAAGAGTCATTTATGGTTTGTCTCCCTCCCAATCCCATCTAGTTTCATTTATTCTTCTCCTATCCCCCAACCCCCCATGTTGCTTCTCCATGTCCTCATATCAGGGAGATCATATGATAGTTGTCTTTCTCCGATTGACTTATTTCACTAAGCATGACGCGCTCTAGTTCCATCCACGTCATCACAAAGGGCAAGATTTCATTTCTTTTGATGGCTTCATAGTATTCCATTGTGTATATATACCACTCTTCTTTATCCATTCATCTGTTGATGGACATCTAGGTTCTTTCCATAGTTTGGCTATTGTAGACATTGCTGCTATAAACATTTAGGTACACGTGCCCCTTCGGATCACTATGTTTGTATCTTTAGGGTAAATACCCAGTAGTGCAATTGCTGGGTCATAGGGTAGTTCTATTTTCAACATTTTGAGGAACCTCCATGCTGTTTTCCAGAGTGGTTGCATCAGCTTGCATTCCCACCAACAGTGGAGGAGGGTTCCCCTTTCTCCGCATCCTCGCCAGCATCTGTCATTTCCTGACTTGTTAATTTTAGCCATTCTGACTGGTGTGAGGTGATATCTCATTGTGGTTTTGATTTGTATTGCCCTGATGCCGAGCGATGTGGAGCACTTTTTCATGTGTCTGTTGGCCATCTGGATGTCTTCTTTGCAGAAATGTCTGTTCATGTCCTCTGCCCATTTCTTGATTGGATTGTTTGTTCTTTGGGTGTTGAGTTTGCTAAGTTCCTTATAGATTTTGGATACTAGCCCTTTATCTGATATGTCATTTGCAAATATCTTCTCCCATTCTGTCAGTTGTCTTTCGGTTTTGTTAACTGTTTCCTTTGCTGTGAAAAAGCTTTTGATCTTGATGAAATCCCAATAGTTCGTTATTGCCCTTGCTTCCCTTGCCTTTGCCGTTGTTCCTAGGAAGATGTTGCTGCGGCTGAGGTCGAAGAGGTTGCTGCCTGCGTTCTCCTCAAGGATTTGGATGGATTCCTTTCTCACACTGAGGTCCTTCATCCATTTTGAGTCTATTTTCATGTGTGGTGTAAGGAAGTGGACCAATTTCATTTTTCTGCATGTGGTTGTCCAATTTTCCCAGCACCATTTATTGAAGAGGCTGTCTTTTTTCCATTGGACATTCTTTCCTGCTTTGTCGAAGATTAGTTACCATAGAGTTGAGGGTCTATTTCTGGGCTCTCTATTCTGTTCCACTGATCTATGTGTCTGTTTTTGTGCCAGTAACATGCTGTCTTGATGATGACAGCTTTGTAATAGAGCTTGAAGTCCGGAATTGTGATGCCACCAACTTTGGCTTTCTTTTTCAATATTCCTTTGGCTATTCGAGGTCTTTTCTGGTTCGATATAAATTTTACGATGATTTGTTCCATTTCTTTGAAAACAATGGATGGTATTTTGATAGGGATTGCATTAAATGTGTAGATTGCTTTAGGTAGCATGGACATTTTCACAATATTTATTCTTCCAATCCAGGAGCATGGAAAATTTTTCCATTTCTTTGTGTCTTCCTCAATTTCTTTCATGAGTACTTTATAATTTTCTGCGTATAGATTCTTAGCCTCTTTGGTTAGGTTTATTCCTAGGTGTCTTATAGTTTTGGGTACAATTGTAAATGGGATTGACTCCTTAATTTCTCCTTCTTCTGTCTTGTTTTTGGTGTACAGAAATGCAACTGATTTCTGTGCATTGATTTTATAGCTTGACATGTTACTGAATTCCTGTACAAGTTCTAGCAGTTTTGGAGTGGAGTCTTTTGGGTTTTCCACATATAGTATCATATCATCTGTGAAGAGTGATAGTTTGACTTCTTCTTTGCCAATTTGGATGCCTTTAATTTCTTTTTGTAGTCTGATTGCTGAGGCTAGGACTTCTAGTACTATGTTGAATAGCAGTGGTGATAATGGACATCCCTGCCGTGTTCCTGACCTTAGCGGAAAAGCTTTCAGTTTTTCTCCATTGAGAATGATATTTGTGGTGGGTTTTTCATAGATGGCTTTGATAATATTGAGGTATGTGCCCTCTATCCCCACACTTTGAAGAGTTTTGATCAGGAAGGGATGCTGTAATTTGTCAAATGCTTTTTCAGCATCTATTGAGAGTATCATTTGGTTCTTGTTCTTTCTTTTATTAATGTGTTGTATCACATTGATTGATTTGTGGAGGTCGAACCAACCCTGCATCCCTGGAATAAATCCCACTTGATCGTGGTGAATAATCCTTTTAAAGGACTGTTGAATCCTATTGGCTAGTATGCATCTGTCTTCATCAAGGATTGCCACCCCAGCTTTCTTCTGATGCCCATTAGCATGGTAAATTGTTTTCCACCCCCTCACTTTAAATCTGGAGGTGTCTTCGCGTCTAAAATGAGTTTCTTGTAGGCAACATACTGATGGGTTTTGTTTTTTTATCCGTTTTGATGCCCTGTGTCTTTTGATTGGGGCATTTAGCCCATTAACATTCAGGGTAACTATTGAGAGATATGAATTTAGTGCCATTATTAGCCTGTAAGATGACTGATACTGTACTGTTCTGTACCTTTCTGATCTACTACTTTTAGGCTCTCTCTTTGCTTAAAGGACCCCTTTCAATATTTCTTGTAGAGCTGGTTTGGTGTTTGCAAATTCTTTCAGTTTTTGTTTGTCCTGGAAGCTTTTTATCTCTCCTTCTATTTTCAATGATAGCCTAGCTGGATAGAGTATTCTTGGCTGCATGTTTTTCTCGTTTAGTGCTCTGAATATATCATGCCAGCTCTTTCTGGCCTGCCAGGTCTCTGTGGATAAGTCTGCTGCCAATCTACTATTTTTACCATTGTATGTTACAGACTTCTTTTTCCGGGCTGCTTTCAGGATTTTCTCTTTGTCACTAAGACTTGTAAATTTTACTATTAGGTGACAGGGTGTGGACCTATTCTTGTTGACTTTGAGGGGGGTTCTCTGCATCTCCTGGATTTTGATGCTTGTTCCCTTTGCCATATTAGGGAAATTCTCTCCAATATACCTCCTGCTCCCCTCTCTCTTTCTTCTTCTTCTGGAATCCCAATTATTCTAATGTTGTTTCGTCTTATGGTGTCACTCATCTCTCGAATTCTCCCCTCATGGTCCAGCAGCTGTATGTCCCTCTTTTGCTCAGCTTCTTTATTCTCTGTCATTTGGTCTTCTATATCACTAATTCTTTCTTCTGCCTCATTTATCCTAGCAGTGAGAGCCTTCATTTTTGATTGCATCTCCTTAATAGCTTTTTTGATTTCAACTTGGTTAAATTTCTCCAGAAAGGGCTTTTATATCTCCAGAGAGGGTTTCTCTAATATCTTCCATGCCTTTTTCGAGCCCGGCTAGAACGTTCAGAATCGTCATTCTGAACTCTTGATCTGACATATTACCAATGTCTGTGTTGATTAGGTCCCTAGCCTTCGGTACTGCCTCTTGTTCTTTTGTTTGTGGTGATTTTTTCCGCCTTGTCATTTTGTCCAGATAAGAGGATATGAAGGAGCAAATAAACTACTGACAGGGTGGCAAAGACCCCAGAAAAATGCGCTGTAACCAAATCAGAAGAGACTCCAAATTGTGGGGGGGAGAAAGGGGATACAAAGAGGTTCAGAAAAATAAAAAAATTAAAAAAATAAAACAAATAAAGAAAAAATATAAAGAAAAAGCAAAAATATATATATGTAGATAAACTAGTCAAAAAAGGTTAAAAAAGAAAAGGGTAAAAGTTTTAAAAAATTTAGCAGAAGAAGAAAAAAGAAAGAAAAATTGAAAAAGAAAAAAAAATTGAATTAACCGCAAGACTAAAGAATCATGGGGAGAAAGCCATGAGTTCCGTGCTTTGCTTTCTCCTCCTCTGGAATTCCGCTGCTGTCTTAGGAATTGAACCTGCTTTCCTTGATAGATGAACTTTGTCCTGGCTAGATATTTTGTTGATCTTTTGGGGGAGGGGCCTGTTGTAGTGACTCTCAAGTGTCTTCTCCCGAGGCGGAATTGCATCACCCTTACGGGGGGGCTGGACTAAGTAATCCGCTCGGGTTCACTTTTGGGAGCTTCTGTTCCCTGAATGCTTTCCGTAGAGTTCCGGAGGACGGGAATGAAAATGGCGGCCTCCTGGTCTCCGGCCCGGAGGAGCCGAGAGCCCGGGGCCCCACTCCTCCGTGCACCCCCAGAGGACAGCACCCAATCACTCCCGTATCCCCAGACTGTAGCCACCGTCCGAGCTCACCCATCCCGCGACCAGTTCAAGGTAACCCCGAGCTGAGAGTTCAGTCCTCGGCTCTGTCTCCGTAGCCGGCTTTTCTGCTCTAATACCTGCGAGCTCTGCGACACTCCGACACCCCCGATCCTTCTGTGACCCTGCGGGACCTGGGGCCACGCTGACCCCGTGTGGGCTTCACCTCAGTTTAGCCTCTGGTGCAATATCCCTCAGTGGAACAGACTTTTAAAAGTCCTGATTTTGTGCTCCATTGCTCCGCCGCTTGCCGGGAGCCAGCCCCTCCCCCACGGTCTATCTTCCCGTTGTTTTAGAGTCACTTCTCCGCCAGTCCTACCTTTCAGAAAGTGGTTGATTTTCTGTTTCTAGAATTGCTGTTCTTCTTCTCTTCGATCTCCCGTTGGATTTGTAGGTGTTTGCAATGTTTAGATAAGCTATTGAGCTGATCTCTGCTACCTGCCTAGTCTCAGCCTGCTACTTCTCCGCCATCTTGACTCCTCCCTGGACAGAACCTTTTTAAAAAATTGCTGAAAATTAATGTGGAGTAGCATAAGGGTGTAAAACTCCAAAGGCATGCAAATATGGAGGAGTAATCACCCTGTTGCTTTTTCTCTTGGACCCCCACCACTCACTCATGGGGAAGGTAGAGAGACTACTGAGAAATCTCCCTGTGGTGCTGGGCTGGGAGAAGGGGACAGAAGGCCCTGCAGAAACTATACACAGAACACTTCTATAGAAAACCTTAATCCATAGGGAGCAGGACAAACAAAACACAATATACAAAAAATGTAGACATAGAGCACTCATGGAAAACCCATTGCAGATAGGAGAGACAAATAAGGGGCGAGATGGGGAATATCTGTTCCTGGGGAAGAGCAGGGATATTAGGTCCAGACTTGCATTAATTTGGAGTAAGGTTAAGGATAACTGAGGGGAGGGATGCTCCTAGACATTTACCCATTTTCACAGTACCTACCCATGACTCAGGTTTTACACATGAGAGGGTTTTAAAAAACATGCTTGTATGTCCTCACAGCCACCCTAGTAAGAATCAAGTGAAAATAAGATATCAACAGCTGAAGTTGCTGTAAGAGATAGCTCCTTTGGCAGAGAAACACAAAGGGAAGATCTAAAGTCTAGAGGAGAGACCCAAAATGATGCAGAGAGCATTTAGTGAGATGAATCCTCTGATTTATTATTCCACATCATGAACACAACATATCACTAGAGAAATGTAAGGTATCACTGTGGGGCACTGAGGATGAGCACAGAAACAGATACTTAAAACGCATCCAGTTCCTAACTAGATTAACACAAATCCCCACATTAAGACATAGCTGAAAAATGATGAGTTCATCTCTAAGTAGAAAAGTGTTTATCTCAGTATTTACCGCTTTGCAAAATATGTTGAATTTCAATAAGAACATTACAAGGCATACGAAAGGCAAAAAACAGTGTAAGCAAGAATCTATTATGACACAGATGTTTAAACACTTGGGGAATTTAAAATAACCATGAATAATGTGTTAAAGGCTCCGATTTCGAAGGTAAGACATGCATGAGGAAATAGTTAATTTCATCAGACGGAAGGAAACCATACGAAAGAAGCATATGGAAATGCTAGAAATAAAAAAAAGTGATGTGGAAATGAAGAATATTTCTGATGGGAGTGTCAGAAAACTTGATGCAGGTGAGAAAACAAACAATCCAATTGAAGATAAACCACTGGAAAATATCCAAAATGATATGCAAAGAAAAATAAATCAGTAAAACAGAACAAACTATCTAGAGTTCTTGGACAGTTATGAAACTAACATGGGTGTGATGAGAATCCCAGAAAGAGAAGTGAGAAAAGAGCGGGAAGAAGATACTTTTGAGGAAATAATGGTCAGATTTTACCAAAATTAAGACCACAAACTACTGATCTAAGAAGACTGAAGACACAGAAATGGGGTGGAGGGAAGCACCATTGAGGCTTATCATATTCACCCCAGAATTCTGTATCCAGTGAAAATATCCTTTAAAATTAAGGAGGGGAAGAAACAACAGAAATTTGGTGTCAACAGACTAGCTCTAAAATAAATCTAAAAAAGACTCTTCAGTCAGAAAAGTATGATAAAGTTATGTATTTGTAACATTTAAAGAACTCTTAAAATCTTAAAAAAAAAAAAATCCCCCAACTTAGTGGTCAAAGATGGAACTCAATCTTCAATGAATAAAATATAGTTGACAAGCATATGAAAAAAATGCCCAACATCAATCATTAAGGAAATGGAAGTGAAAAGCATAGAATACTACTATACATCTATTAGAATAGCTAAAATAAAGATCAACAATGCAAATGGGGGAAAAAATCTTAAGAATACCAAACATCACAGAGAATGCAGGGCAACAGGAACTCTCATTCACTGCTGCTTAGAATGTAAAATGTTATGGTCACTTTGAAAAACAGTTGAGCATTTTTTTTTTTTAAAGTTGAAAAGTCATTTACCATTTGAACCAATTACATCACTTCTAGATATTTACCCAAGCAAATTGAATACTTTTGTTCAAATAAAAGCCTGTATATTGAAGTTTATAGAAGATTTATTCAAATTCACCAGAAAACAACTCATTTGCCCTTCAGCAGGGGAATAGTCTTTGTCTATTCATACGATATAATACTATGCAGTAATAGAAAGAAATGAACTATTGTTTCATGCATCAACATGGATGAATTTTAAAAACATTTTCAAGGATCCAAAAACCTGCACATTGTATGATTCCATCTATACATGATTATGGAAAACAAAACCATTGGGACAAATACCTATCAGGGGTTGTGGAAGGAGAAATATGTGACTAAAAAGGGGTTGTCCAATGGAATATTTAGGGTAATGGAACTATTCAGTGGTACAAATAGCATATGTATTTCCTAAACCCCATAGGATTGTGCATCTCAAAGAGGGAACTTTAAAAAGCAAACAGCAATAATAATAGTAAAGACATCAATCAGGATATTAGGAAAATCCAAGATGAAATGCAGCCCCCTACAAACTAATTATAATTAATTGTTATATGCCTCACTTAAAGACATGAAAAAAAAGGAGCAGAACTAGGTAACATTTGAAAACAGGTTTTGATTAGATTATTGTGTGATACTATAATGATGGTTACATGTCATTATGTACTTGTCCAGGCCCATAGAATGTCCAACACCAAGAGTGAACCCTAAGGCAAGCTAAGGACTATGAGAATGTAGATTTACCAGTAGTAATAAATCTATCACTCTGGTGGGGGATGTTGATAATGAGGGAAATTATGCATGTGTGGGGCAGGGCAAGGAGTATAGGAATCGCTATAGCTTCTCAATTTTACTATGAACCTAAAAGTGCTCTAAAAACACAAAGTCTTTAAAAATATAACAAAGATAAATGTAAAAGCTTAGTGAATGCTTTAAACATTTCTAAGTAATATACAGATTATCCTTAAAAATTTTAAATAGCCATTTTACAAGGTTCTCTTATAAAGTGGTTATATTTGTTTGTGTTTCCTGAGAAAAATTACAGGAGATTCATTAGTAATAGGGCTGTTCTTATATGTGATCCTTTGATTCTCATCTTTAATACTATGAGGGCCTGAATTTTTTACAACTTATTACTGATGCCCTCTCCCCAGTTACTGTTAGACTCCTGGTCATGAGAAACATATGTGCTCCACGTTTCCCCCCAACATGATTTGGTGCTATCACTAACGCTCATCTTTTATCTTCCTAAGAGATACCCCCCATGACTATATGACCTAGAGCACACAAATGACCCAGCAACTAGAGCCATACATTTAGATCTAGCATTGACATTTATATATGAATATTTATTTAGATATTAAAATATTCATCTACATTTTATTCATTTAATCATTGTTAGATGAGATTAGGTAGATTGATTTTTGCTGCTTTTTCTCAGACTTTAATGATAAACAGAATAACATGGAAAGCTTACTAAAACAATTTTCTAGGTCCCATTCCCAGAGATTCTAATTCAGTCTTTTGGGATGTTAGAAATTTGCATTTCTAACAAACTCATGGGTTATGCCAATACTGCTGGTCCAAATACCAAAATTTGAGAACTGCTAATCCAAAATACCTCATATACCTTCCTTCAGTTAATCTCTTTTATATAATACGGCATAAGAGATTTCTACAAATCTTATTTCTTAATCTTAGAAGTGATCTGTACATGGGAGTAGGCTGTATGGGTCTGTTTCTAGGCCAGTTGTGACTAAAACATGTTTATTTCAGAATGTAAAAAGATGATCATCCTAATCCTAAAATTAATGTCAAACATTTAAAAATGTGTCTATTTAAGCAGTATAAATAAGATACTCACATGGTATATAATTATACATACAGAACCTCACTTTCATTAATATGTCGTTGTCATTTTGAAGCAAACCCATAAGCAGCATTTATTACTTCGGAAGGAAAAAGGTAAATTCAGAAACAAGTAAAGGTGGTGTTCATATTGAAAATCCAGTGACATACAGAAAGTGAAATGCCAAATATATATATCAACTTCCATTTATGAATAGCTTATGCATATAGAATACAAATTACTGCATATTACATTGCTATCAACAATATTACCATATTTTCTGCACTTACTTGAAAAATTGCATGGAAACAGATATTCTGTAATTGCTACAGTGGTTATTAGAACAATTTCTAATCTAGGTTGTGGAAAAAAATTCCTTTGAGATATATGTAAACAAATGGGGATTTTCCTTTCTTGATCATGAAGACATAGAGTCACTTGAGAAAATATTTGAAGCAGTCTGGCCATCCATATGGATCATCAGTGTAGTCCGTTATTACTTTATAAGTTTTTAAAATATTTCATTTATTGGAGAGAGAAGTAGAGCATGAGCGGAGTAGGGGAGAGGAGAAGGATAGAGAGGCGCAAGAGGGAGAAGCAGCTCCCTGCTGAGCAGGTAGAGGATTCAGGGCTGGATCCCAAGGCCCCAGGATATTGGTCTGAGCCTAAGGCAGATGCTTTACCAACTGAACCACAGGTGCCCCTATTTTGGAATATTTTTTACTCCTTCAAGCTGGTACTCTTTTCCTGAATCTGATATACCAAGGACAAGTTAATGTTCTGGAGTGTGTTCACAAGCAAAGGACAAGTTAATTGTTCTGGAGTGGAGGGAACACAGATTTAATGCATCATGATGTCATTTTTGTGTGCATTAATAGCTCAGCTTCATATCAGCATTTATCACACACCATAGACTATTTTGTATTCTACAGTGCACAAAAACTGATTCACCCACAGGCTGGATTTCTCTCTTTCAAGTAGTAGTCCAAAAAGAGGAACTATGGTCCTCAGATACAGAATATGTGTGTCAAAATTCTAAGAAGAAAATGAGCAAGACATTCACTCTTTGTAGCTAACTATAATCTAAACTGTATCAGTAACATTTATCTTGGAGCAAATGTTTTCTTCTAACTGCTAATATTAAGTCTTATGGAATAACTACTCTGTTGTACAGGTTTAGAGACTGTGTCCCTCCAAAAATTAAACCAACTCATTTTTTACTCTACAATGAATAACCATCTACTCTTTCTAAAATACTCTCATTGACTTAACCTAGACAAGGTTAAGGTGAACTGGAAATTACCTCAAAATAATAAGGATCAGATTGTAGATTTACAAAAAATATAAAAAGATAATTTATAAAAACTCAATAATAGGGGCACCTGGGTGGCTCAGTGGGTTAAAGCCTCTGCCTTCGGCTCGGGTCATGATCCCAGGGTCCTGAGATCGAGCCCCACATCGGGCTCTCTGCTCCGCGGGGAGCCTGCTTCCTCCTCTCTCTCTGCCTGCCTCTCTACCTAGTTGTGATTTCTCTCTGTCAAATAAATAAAATATTAAAAAAAAACTACGCTTTATAAAAACTCAATAATAAATACATTTAAAAGATTCAACTTTATTAGAATATTTTACACTTGAATATATAGGAAGTGTAATTTACCAGTCTAGAGGTGGGCAAGTGGTCAATACTGGTTTTCAAAATGAAGTGGTTATTCCTGTCCTAGTTCTGCAAGAATAAAAATGAATTAACAGGAATCATGGAGGTAGGGGTACACAGTGTGAAAGCTCTAAAACCATAGGAGGAGCTACCTATAAAATAAATTATGTATGCCATTTGCTATGTTTTAGGTATATAATAAAGTGATGGAATAGGGTTTCTGATGAGAATTGGGTTGGGTGTCAGAACATGAAAAATAAAGATTAGGAATATCAAATAAGTAACTATAATAACTCAGGTTTAATTCCATGCCCCCTTGCTACAAGATCAGTGAGCTTAGAAAAACCACTTAACCTTAACACTTTGGATTTCCCATATGTTAATTGTGATGATAACAACACCTACTTAATAGGATTAGTATATAAATTCTGTTATCATTGCTGGCATACAGTGCTATATATATATATATAGATAGATACGTATCTATCTATATATATAGATATATCTATATATGTATAGATATATCTATCTATATATACGTATATATATAGATAGATACGTATCTATCTATATAGATAGATAGATACGTATCTATCTGTATATATGTATACATATATGTGTATATATGTATAGATACATATCTATGTATATATAGATATTTCTATATATAATGTATGTATAAAATTACTATCATGATATTTAAAGTCAATTTTAATCTAAAAGAAAAAGTTATTCAATGAAAGGATATGTAACAAATCATATTATTTCAAATGGCTTCTAGCTCACAATTAGCTTCCAAATTACTAACAACTGATTTTTTAAAATATGTACATACTCAAGGCAAAGTGAAATACAATGAATGGATGTTAGTGTAATATTATTCATAGTGATTAGTTATCAATGAAATAGCACATCTTAATCTCAGTATATTACCTACTGAATTTTTGAGTTTAACATGAGAGTCTAAATAGCGTATCTGAGGGAAAGAGTTTTCTTTGTTCAAATGAACAGATCCATGAATTTAAAGGCTAATGTAAAATGTGCAAGTGATAAAGGCTAAGTATGTCTTTACTGAACAGACAAATGGGCTCCTGGGAAACGGAAGACTATACCAACTTTCTTAGAAATAGTAGTACAAAGAATGAGGAGTTGAAGATTCAGTCTTCATCTTCATCTTTCTCTTTTTCTATTTGCTTTCTTACCTTCCTTGACTGAGAAACTGAGGCATAAAACTATTAGGTGCAACAAAGCAAGAAAGGTAGCCACCATGGAGTTTGGAGAGGGAGGTGAATGGGAGCTCAAAGTACAATGTCAGAGTCTAGATGAGCCAAGGCAAGTTTCCAGGAGAGAAGCAAAAGCTAGGCTTGGGAAGTTATAACAAGAGCAAGGGTGAGAAGAGCATATATATGCAGAGAATTAGAATGCCGTGGGATGTCAGAATCTGATCAGTGGAGGTCATGACATTTAGAGTGAGTAACAGAAAAAGGGTAAGCAGAGCAACTGTGCAATAGGCCTAATCAGTAAGGTATGCTCACTAAGAGAGTTTATAAGTAGAGTGAGGAGGGCATTCACCTAGAAGGCAAACAGAGCCTGTTGTAATGAGGAAAGTAACAGTGAATATGAGCTACTGGGGCATAATCATGGTGACAGAGTCGTGCATGCATGGGGGCATCTTTGTATGGGGTGTCAGAAAACAAATCTCAAAGGGGAGCGCTCTGTTATGGGATGACAGAGCTCAAGTTGGGTGAGGAGGACATCCTGAGATGAAGTGCTGAAACTCACATGCAGTGAGAAAAACTGAGTTTGGGAGAAGAAACTCAAAAAGAGGAAAAACTACAATGAACCTTGTAGTTTAGATCTAAATGGAGTATTTCAGTGTAAAGTCCTGGCTTTTAACATATAAAGATAGATGTAGAAATATAGATATTAATACGAGTGAGTATATGTGTTCATGGATGCATACATGTACAGCCTAATTATATCCCCTGAGATGGCTTGGGGCATGGAATAAAAATCAGCACGTCTAGTACTGTACCTTAGTTTCTACTTAACATTTTTCCCTCAAAACAAAACAAAGCAGAACCAATTGGAGAAATTGCTATTCATGGGCTGGGGCAAAGGAAATATAAAAGACGTGGAGTATCTTCTGCCAGAAAGAATGCTTAATAAAAAAGTATATTATAAAAGGATACAAAATAATAGAATTTCCTTTCCCAAATCTGGAACAGTTCAAAATTTTAATGGAGCATGAAGAATTACATAATTACAGTCTCTCTCCCAGAAAAATACTTATTAATTGTGATGGGAAGACCGAAGTCAGGAGAAAGATAAGGCATCGGATCAGCAAATACTTTCAAGTGGTTCAAAAACTTATTTTTACTATTCATTCAATTTTTCTGTAAGTTCGAGATTGTTTAAAAGAAGATGGACAGCAAAGGAGTTTACTTGTTAAAGGAAACTATTTCTACAATTGAGTTTGTGGAAATTCAAATGGAAGTATAAATACAAAAGTACAAGTTCATTTATACACAGTTTTTCCAATCTCTTTCTATCTTGATAAGGTCAGGCCAACTAACATAAAATAGTTGAGTAGTTGATAAATTGATTTTGCCTTTTCTTTGTTCTTCATAAATGGACTTCATATTCAAGTCAGTCTTTTTAAAATTTTTTTCATTTATAACGAATTTTTTTTTGTAAAAATGACTTACATGCATATCTTTCCTCATTCGGTTTCCCAGAGGCAGCAGCTTTCTAATGAACACCTATGTAAGTAAACAAAAACACACACACAAATATATGTGTGAATGGATATGCACATGTATCTCACACATGCATCCATACACACAAATATATGTATGAAACATAATAAAAATAAATATATACATATATGTATGTATGTGTGCATGTATTTTTATGCATGCACACATATATTCTCCCAAAAAGGAATTTATAATATATATTTTTCTGAAATATGCTATTTGTATTTTCTAGGTAATCACACACATAATTCACACTGTTTTCTCCCAGATGTTAAATACTTTGTTATACATATGTAATCAGTACAGTTGAAATTATTGGGTTTGTTACAAATTTTAATGTAACAGATATGCTGCAATCAATATCTTAGTGCATGTGTGTATGTGTGTGTATAAATACATATGCATATATATTCAAGAAGTTTGTAATCATAAAATTCATGCCAGCAGTCTAAGAGAAAACTAGTTTTCTCACCTCCTATTCCTGGCTATTAAAAATATTTTAAGTATTTGCCAAACTAATATTTAAGAAATATCCATTATAGGGGCGCCTGGGTGGTTCAGTGGTTTAAGCCGCTGCCTTCGGCTCAGGTCATGATCTCAGGGTCCTGGGATCGAGCCCCGCATCGGGCTCTCTGCTCCGCGGGGAGCCTGCTTCCCTCTCACTCTCTCTGCCTGCCTCTCTGTCTACTTGTGATCTCTCTCTGTCAAATAAATAAATAAAATCTTTAAAAAAATAAATAAATTATTAAAAAAAAAAGAAATATCCATTATAGAAGTTTTCATTTCTTTACTTATGATAACCCTGGACTTGAAGCTTTCATTTTTCAATAGTTTTAGCATTATTTAGGGATAATTTTAACTATCTGTTCTGATAGATTAGAAATAAATGTTTATTTAGCTATTTAGTATAAGCCTGGCATATTTTTTAAGGGCACATTTATATGTCACCTTTCTCATATCATGGCCATTGAGAAATGTTATTATCAACCAAATTGAAATATTAATGAAAGCAGATTAAAGTACTGTCTCCTTGTAAAAACAATCAACCACCCTTGACATGTGCATGGAATTCTTTCTTTCAGTCAGTCAACAGTCAACACATACCCACTGAGAACATAATGGAGGTCAGACCCTAGTCTGGACACTGGGAATTTGGCAGTTAACAAAACAGACAAAAATCTTACACTCCCAGAAATTATATTCTACTGAAGAAAATATACACTGATTGTCTCAAAATGTAGTAACAACACATTATAAAGCTTATAAATATAATTTTCATAAAAGGGAAATACTTGTCCAGAATTTTGAATCTTTAAGTCTGTAAGCGTTGAAATCTTTCTGTTGGAGGGTGCTTAGGTGAACACTGCTGAGTGAAGACACTGTCAATTTGATTCTGATATTTTCATGGACACACAGTTCCTTAAAATTTGATACCATCATTTACTTTACAGCCTAGTATTGCCTACTTGGAAGCCACTGACTGTTTCAGTCTTTGTCATTGTATAAACTTCTAATCAGATCTATTATATAAATCAGATCTATTGTATAAACTTCTAGTCAGATCTATTATGTGCTGACTTTGATTTTGCTATTCTAGGCAGAAAGTTAAAAAGAAGTTGTGCTTCCAGGTGCTAGGAAGATGTCCCCGTTTCCTCCATGTATCAGGTTTGGAAATACATTAATTACTATATTACATAAATAGTAGTATGTATTAATTTAATACTAAATGTAATTTTTCTGAATTTTTTTCCTGATGCTGATTTGTTTTTGCAATCAAATATTTCCATTTTAGTGTATTCTCATTTTATAATTTACAGTTTTTCTCTACAAACTGATTTTTAAAGATGGCATAAAGTCAATAAATAAAATGCCACTGAGTTTAATAATTTTCTATTTCTTACTAGCTATAAGTAAAGTTTACTGTCCAACTGTAATTTTTTAGTATATTCCGTTTAATAACATTCAATCACACCTATTTTTCCTTCCAACAATAGATTACAAAGGATTAAACAATTTTTTATTTAGAAAATGACTTAAAGTTTAGAGATATTTTCATAACTTTTTATTCTTTTAAAGATTTTGCTTGAGAAAGAGAGCACACAAGCAGGTGGAGGGGCAAAGGAAGAGGGAGAAGCTACTCCTCACTGAGCAGGGAGCCCACTGTGGGGCTCAATCTCAGAACCCTAGGATCATGACCTGAGCTGAAGGCAGATGCTTAACTGACTGAGCCACGCAGGTGCCTTATGATTTAAGAAAACTTAAGAAATTCAAAGTTTTTTGAGAAGTATAATAGTCATAATAAATGAAGTTTGGGGATTTGAAATTTAAAGATTACTTAATTACATGGAGAAGTTTGCCCATGTATAAAATTCATAGGATACATAAAATCAAATAATTTTCATATTACATATTTTTTAAATCCATAGTTAATTTTATGATTTTTTAAAAAGCCCTGGAATTAAATGCATTAAACTGTAAAAAAAATCAAAGAATGATGGGGATGCAGATAATTTTAATATTCCTCTAAAAATGTTTTTGTACTTTCAAATTCTTTAATGTCTCCAAAACTAATTGTAACCATTTCTTCAATACTTGTCCTGGGCCAGACCCTTTCCATGAATTTTGGAGATCTTATGTAATTTAAATTTAATCATCTAACTACTTAAAATGTTTAATTACATAACATTCGATGAACAATCTATTCTTTAAAAACAACCCTATAGAGATGTGTAGGTGGCTCAGTCAGTTAAGCATCTTCTTTCATCTACCTTCAGCTCAGGTCATGATCCCTGGGTCCTGTGCTCAAGTCCCGCATTGGGCTCCTTGCTCAGCTGGGAGCCCGCTTCTCACTCTGCCTGCTGCTGCCCCTGCTTGCATGCTCTCTCTCTGACAAATTAATAAAATCTTTAAAAATAAAATAAAAACAACCCTATGAAGTATCATTTCTTTATAGATAGGAAATTTTAAAGTCAGGATTTTTACTCATAGAATCTTTCTCCAAAGTCCATCTTAATATCTACTACTTTGTAATATCTAGTACTTTGTACTACTTTGTACTTTGTACCCTGTCACTTAATTATTAGTTTTACAAATGGAGAAACTTAGAATTAAAATGATGTTTAGTGATAAAGTAGAAGTAACACATTTCAGCTTGAATAACTCACAGTTATACACCAAAAAATGGAGCCAATTCATGATGTTGTATCAGTGGAAATAATATAAAATTCAGAGGAGTTTTAGTCAAAAGTTAATTCAGTGAGAAAAAAGCAAATGGTCAATAATGCCTGATAAACTGAACAGTTCTAAGAATTCAGTTGCTTAATACATGTTAATTTTTAAAGTAGCTTTTTTGTAAAATAATTGTTACTCAGTCTCTAATGTGAGGTTGATTCACACGCACACTGACACGTAAAACAGATTGCCGTGAAAAGAGAGATCTCCAAATAATAAATAAGGCAGTGAATGTTAGCATGATAATGGAGATACAGGTAGAAATCCACAGTGAATTAAACAAAAGAGATTACTGGATCTGCAAAGATGAATGAAGGGTGCTTAGAGATTGTTAAAGTCAGAGTCATTGGTATCTGGACATCTGTAAAGAGAACAGAATCGTAGTTACTAAGCAGTGAGTTTACAGGGCACCTTTAGAGGAAACATACATGTTTATACATGTATATATATATATACACAAAATATACACATGTATACATATATACAAAAAAATCAAAGCTTAATTTCAAAAGAGGGAGCACTGAAAGATAGTTTGAAAAATAGATGTAGACCCTATTGTGATGGACCCAAAGCAGACTAAGCATTTATATATATATTTTTTTTTTTTTTGAAGATTTTATTTATTTATTTGACAGAAAGAGATCACAGGTAGGCAGAGAGGCAGACAGAGAGAGGAAGGGAAGCAGGCTCCCTGCTGAGCAGAGAGCCCGATATGGGGCTCCATCCCAGGACCCTGTGATCATGACCTGAGCCGAAGGCAGAGGCTTTAACCCACTGAGCCACCCAGGCGCCCCGGCAAGGACATATTTCATTAAATTGTAAACATTAGATATCTTAGAGAAAAGGTAGAATATTTTTTTCACTATTCTTGTAAAGGGAAGAAATATAATTGGGTTTTAGCCTCTGAGAATAGCATTGCCATGGTCCTTCCTTTTTCTCTCCCTCTTTTACCTTCTGTCTTGGTCTCTTTCTTCTTTTCTCTGCTTTACTAAGGTGTACTTTCATTAAATTTGATAATAGTATCTTTTGAAGAGTAGAATGTGTAATATACTATAAAACTTGCTGATTTTAAAAGTATGGCTTGATGAATCTTACGTATAGTTGTGTGATATCAGCATAATCAAACTATAGTACATTTTACCACCTCAGAAATTCTTTCTTAAAACATTGTATGTAATTCCCATTTTCCACATAATTTTTGTATTTCTTGACTTGTATATGCATGGAATCTTCACCAGCCTTTTCTATATAGATGCTGCCTCATGACAACTTTTGCAGTTCATTCATCTTGTGAATAACACATTAATTTTTATTGCTCAGTAGTATTCCATTTTATAAAATTATTCACACATTTATTTTATGGTAGATATTTGGTTTGTTTTCATTCTGGGGCTAATTTAATAAAACTGATAAAGACGCTAATTTTCAAGTGTTTTTATGGACATATCCTTTCAATTCTTTGTGATAAATGCCCAAGAGAGAAATGCGTGAGAGTATTTAGTCCTTATTCTCATTGGCAATTGGTAGTCTGATTTTTAGCCATTATATTGGGTGTATAATGTTGTCTTATTATTTGTAGATATGTATATATCTACTAAGTAGATATACACCTAAGTAGATATATACATATATATACACATATATACATATAAGACATCGTGCATCTTTTCATTTGTCATTTTTATTTTGTTTTTTTTTGTTAGTTATTGGTATATCTTCTTTGATAAAATTCAAATATTTTTACCATTTTTAATTGAGTGGTTTGTTTTGCTATTGAATTGTTCAGTATGTTTTTGTACACAAACTCTCAGGTGTATTTCTAATAAATATTTAGTTCAGTATGTGTCTTGCCCTTCAATGTTTTTAATTTTCTTAACAATGTCTTTTAAAGAACAGATGTTGTGGGGCACCTGGGTACCTCAGTGGGTAGGGCCTCTGCCTTCAGCTTAGGTCATGATCTCGTGGTCCTGGGATCGAGCCTCACATTGGGCTCTCTGCTCACCTGGGAGCCTGCTTCCCCTCTCTGCCTGCCTCTCAGTCGACTTGTGATAGCTCTCTCTTTCTCTCTCTGTGAAATAAATAAAATCTTTTTAAAAAATAAAAAAATAAAGAACAGAAGTTGTGATCTTGATAAACTCTACTAGTTCTAGTAGAGTTTTTTATAACTTATTGCATAGAAGATTGTCATCTCCAATCAAACAAGATCTTCAATTTATATGCCTTATATTTATCTTAATTGCCTTAAGAAGATGAATATTTTTTACTGTGATTTGGAACTTGAGAGGAAAATTTATTCTTTCAGCATGAAGTATAGTGTAAGTTTTTACTTACTTACTTGTCATTTTTCAGGTAGAAGATTTTTCCCCACCCAGTTCACTGAGAAGTTTTGCTATAATTGAATATTAAACTTTGTCAACTTTTTGCTTCTTTTGATACAATCAAGATTCTTCTACTTAATGTATTTACATAATGGATTACGTCGAGTGATTTTCAAAAATTAAATCAATTTTAGATTCTTGCAAAAGATCCTACTAATTTATGATACATTTCCCTTTTTTTATGTAGCTGGATTTAATTTGACGATATTTTATTAAGGTTTGTGTTTCCACGTTCATAGAAGTTCTTGAAAAGTATTTTTATTTCCTTGGAAGTTTTGGCTGGTTTTGGTATCTAAATAATGAGTTGGGTCAGTTAGAATCAGTTGTTCCATCTTTAATTTGTTGGAAGATTGTGTTTGTCATTGATATTTCTTCTTCTTGAAATTTGGTAGAATTCACCAGTAAAAATGACTGATCATGAAGTTTTCTTTGTAAGAAGGTTTTTAATTAAAATTTTATTTGTCTATATATGGAATATATTTTTATATAGAAAATACATAAATACATATATATGTATACACATATGCATGTGTATGTATGTGTGTGTGTGTATATGTGTGTGTGTGTGTATATATATATGTGTATATATATATAGGCCACTTCAGGTCCTTTTTTCTTGAGTGAGCTGTGGTAGTTTGTGTAGTTCAAGGAATTTGACCATGACTGTCATTCATAATAAAGTTTTTGAATAGAATTACTCATAATAATTCCTTATTATCTTTCTAATGTCTATAGGATCTTCCATGATCTGTCTTTTTCATTCTTGATATCAATAATTTTTGTCTTCTCATTTTATCTTGATATGTCTGGCTAGAAATTCTTAAAATTTAATCATCTTTTCAAAGAAACAGCTTTTGTCTTCATTGGTTTTACTGTTGTTTTTTTTTAAATGTTTTCCATTTAATTATTTTTTCAGTCTTCATTATTTTCTTCCTTTGGTTCTTTATATTCTCTTTCCTCTTCTTAGTTTTTTTTTTTTTTTTCCCCAGGTTAAAGTAGGTATCGTTTATTTGGGGATGTTCTTCCCTTTTAATATGAGTATGTATTTCTCTACATTTGTCTTCAAATGCCTTAAGTGCATGCCACAAATTTTTATGTTTGGTGTTTCCATTTTTATTCAGTTCAAAATACTTTTCAGTTTTCCCTTTGATGGGTAGCTCACATTGTGGATTTTACATTGTTGAATGCTACATTTTGTTGAATTGTATAAAATACTTCTGAATTCTGCCTGGCATACTACTATGCAGTTTGAGGATCATTTTGTCCCTTTAGAGGCTTTTGAAAACTTTTTTTCTATGGCAGATCCAGAACAGTCTAGTCTAGGGCCACTTTAGTCTCTCTGCAAAGGTCTAAACTTTATGAGGGCTATCCCCTATCCCTGTGTGATCCGGGTCTCCAGTTTTAGGAACCTAACTTCCATCCCCATTTGGCCAACAACTTTGCAGGGTTTCTATCCTGTCACTTCACATATGTACCTATCAGCATCCAGACTCAGGCAGGCCTCCACAAATCTGCAGTGCTCTCTCTCTCTTTCCCTTTCTGTGTAGCTCCCTCCTCTCCAGTCCTCATGTTGGGAATTCTGACAGGTCCAGCCTCTCCGAACTGATTTCCCTCAGTTTAATTCAGCAAGCCCCGCAGATTATTGTAATTTCCTATCCAAGTTCTAACTTGGAGACTGAGACTGATGGAATAATAGGGTTCACTTCATTGTTTCCTTTTTGTCAGGGATGACAGCTTTTCACTGCCTATTCTCCAGTGTCTGAAAATGCTTGCTTAAGTTTTTTGTTTTGTTTTTTTCCCATTTCCTTGTGGCCAATGGGCAGGTTTTATCGTAGTTAACCTTTTAATCCACTGAGTCACCCAGGCGCCCCAACCCTTAGTGGGCAGAAGTAAAAGCCATTCTCTCACTCCCTCTCTGCCATTCTGCCTCTTTTTCTCTCTCTTGCTTTCTTCCCATTGTCTTTCGAGAAGTGAATGGACATTTATGGGGAGAAGAAAAAGGATTTAGTTGATCACAGCACTAAGAAGAAAATATATAATGTAATTTGTATTGTGACACCATAGAAGAACTGGGAGAGGATGAGAGAGTAGCAATAATTTCTGCACTAATTTCTTTAGCACTCAATATGTAGGAGGTCAGCTAATGCAATACACACCAACTAGTTTCCAACAGGGCATCAAGGAAAACACAGATCTATTTACAAATCACTAGAAAATTCTTAGGTACATAAAAGCATAATTTTAACCATGTTGTAAGTATATATGGATTTGAATTAAGGCGGAAAAAAGATAGTTTGCTTAAAGAAGGGGTACCCGCAAGTGATTATGATGAATCTTTTCCATTTCCTTCCAGTAATTAGTGTTTAATCCTTCTAACTTCAATGAGTTTCTCAAGACGTTCCACTGGCATCAGCAGCCTCTGTCTCAATCTAAAATGCAAAAGGCTACATTGCAATAAATAGATTTGTGCATTACCTCATAATGCCAACTTTATTAGCAGTTTGGCTTTCATGCAGTATCTATATTAGTCACATTCCACAAGTGTACAAGTGTGTCAGTTGTTTCCCTGTGCTGATTGGTAAGCCTTTAGTGCCAAAGTCACTAGCTAAGTAAGCTGAAGGATAAATTCATAAAGGTTTATTATTATTAAAGGCTCAAAGCAGAGAAGCAACACAAAGATTGTCAGTAACAGAGAGTCGTGGATACTCACAAATGTACGCATAATATAATATTATATAAAACATTAAAATTTCATGGATTAGTCAAATGTTAATACGTACTATCGTAGACTCAGGAAAAAAATGAACTTTTCTTGAAAAATAGAGTTTTTTTAACTCAAAAGCTTTTAAATTTGTTTTGGGACAGTAAAAGCAAACTGATGATTAAAGATTGTTCAAAATGTGAAATCAAACAAGGATGAGTCTGTGAGTCTGCCAGCTAGAGAATGGACTAGATTGGCTCATTGGATCTTTTAAAAATGTGACAAAGAAGCAGACTTATGCATAGAAGATAAAATTTTAAAATCATTTAATTCACATAATTAATTGATCCTCTGAAAGATTTGGATCTTTACATTGATAACCATTTTGCACTAATAGAAAGACAGAAATGTAGAGGCTGCTTTTAGACAACAGGCTTGAGCAATGGAAACTTGATCAGGGTAAAAGGGCTCCTAGCAACCACCTGGCTAACTACAGACAGGCCCATCAGGCAACCAACCTCAAAATATCCATCAGCCCTAGCTAACCAATGGGCTACTCACAAGCAGGCCTGGTTACCACAAAAAGGAAAATTCCATAGGTAGCCATACATCTTCACCCTCCCTCTTTAAAAACAGCCCCTATCTACTGTCTCCTTGGAGACCGTCTCTCCTTTCTGCCCCCATCTCCTGTGCTGTATATTCAATACCCACAGCCTTGTGGCAGACAGTCTCTCCTCTGCTGTCCTGCCAGGTGTGTTCAAGAAATTTCTTTCTCCTCTGTTCTGCTTTTGGTGAATCCTTTCACCACTTACACCACCAGCTTCCATTCAATTATCGCTCCACATTTGGGGGTCCCCATCCAATCGGAAGAGACACCACAAAACAGTGAGACAGTGGTACTGTGGTAAGCAGAATACTGATCCTTCAAGCATATCTACATTCTAATCACTGGAGCCTGTGATTATGTTCCCTTACATGCAAAAGGGATTTTGTAAGTATGATTAAGTTAATGACATTTAGATGGGGATATTATCCTGAGTTACCCTGGAAGCTGCACTTTAATCACAAGGGCCCTTAAAAATAGAAGAGGAAGGTAGAAAATCAGAGAAATGGCAGCATGAGAATTTCTCAACTTAATATTGCTGACTTTGAATATGGGAGAATGAGACCATGAGTCAGGAAAAGTAGAGAGCCCTTAGAAGTTGGAAAACACAAGGAAGTTGATTTTTTCCTCAGGGTTCCAGGAAAGAATACAATCTACTGATATCTAGATCTTAGCCTAAGAAATCTCTGTCAGACTTCTGATGTACAGAACTGTAAAATAATAAATGTGTGCTTTTTTAAGTCATCAAGTTTATGGTTATGTTTTATAGCAGCAATAGAAAATTTAGCATCATCATAACCAAGGAAGGTAAGACAAATGATCTACCAATGCAATTGATATATTAGTATAATTCAAGAAAACTTTTAGTTCCGAGGAAGTTTAAACTTTTGTTATTTATATGCTTTGAAATTTATATAGGAATGGTATGTTATTCAATACTACTGTAATAACAAATGGCCCCAACATTCTGTAGTTTTCAACAGAAAGTGTATGTGTTGTTCACCTTGAATGTAGGCTGGAGGTGAGCTATGGCTCTACACCAGGTTGCAATTCTGGGTCGTCTTATCCATGTAGACAGGGAAAGTGAAGCTTCCTATATATGGGAATGCTCACCCCAGTGACAGATACGAAGAGCAAGAGAGCAAGCAGAAAATCAAGATGCCACTTGTAGCATTTCTGCTTGTATGTGGTATTCATAGAATCAACTCAAATTCAATTGACCAATGCATATCACATGTCCTTGTGCAAAATCAGTAAGACTAGGGACTACTTTCTTCCCAATGGAGATGGGAAAGACACATGACAATACGCAGGGAAATGTATAATCCTAATAGAGGAAGAGTATATGAAATTGCTAACATAAGTAATAAAGTCTACCTTGCACTGCTTTATTATAGCTTTGTATATTCTTCTTATAATAAAAATGCCAAATGGAGACTAAAGTATTTAGATTTTCCAATGAAAAGAAAATCGCTATATCCCATGATTACACACGTACAGACTCACACACAATCATGCCCATACATACACACTTAAATATTTATGCATATGCATATTTAGATATGTATATATGTATATGTTTCTTAATTCATATTTCCTGTCAAGTGATGGGTTGAACATGGTCTTTTGTACCCTTTATTTCCTGTGTTTCCTGGTTTTTAGATCTGGACACTTGATCTGGTACAGGATTAACCATTTGTCAAGCATATTTATAAATGGTCCATATGTACTTGGGGGCACATTACATCCTATTATATTATTAGTAGCCATTAAAATTATTATCTGTATTGAACACTACATCTGAAACTGACGATGTACTATGTGTTGCCTAATTGAATTTAAAAAAAATTTTAAAAATTAAAACAATGAAATTATTATCTATATCATTTCATTAGGAGTTTGCAAAGCCTAATTATTATTTTATAGATATTTTTAGGAGATTATGTAATTTCATAAGGAGAAAATTTTCCTCATCAACTAGATAAATAAGAAAAGGAGGTTAAATGCTTTATTTTCTCTTTTTGTTTACAAAATTTCAGAGTAATGAGTGTGTTTCCTAACACTTTGGGGAAATTACATAATAAAATTTGATTACTTAACAATGTCTTTCTGATCTCATGGCTTTTAATCCATTTCATATATTTTAACCTTTGAGTACTTGTTATTGGTGCCAAAATTGTGACCATCACATTCAATAAGAGCCTCTTCTAATGGGCTTCTGAATCTGTTTCATATAATTTTAACAATTTTTGGTAGCTTATATACATAAAATATATGCATATTTTCAAAATAACAATACCAGTAATATTAAGAAAATCAGTAATTTAGCATTATTTTCAGAGTTTTAGGTCGTTACAAAGGCATTTCCTTTTATTTAACCTAAATTAGTGTGTACTGCTTTACAAAGTACTCTAGGTTTGAGCAAATTACTATTTCAATGTCACTTGAAATAGTTTCTCTTAGTTTAGTAGTGTTCCCTATTATACCAATTCATGTGTTTCCTTTCCTGAATAAATTGTTTTTATTCTTCTTATTTTTTGTAGTTATGTTAAATATTTACACATTTTAAAAATAAAATTTATGAGATGTTACAGGAATATTATGTCAGTTCAAGCATTTCAGACATTTCAGTGTTTTTTTTTTTCAAGATGTTACTTACCGATTTTATTTTAGAGAGAGAGAAAGAGAGCAGGGGAAGGGGCAGAGGGAGGGAGATAGGATCTCAGGCAGACTCTGTGCTGGGCACAGAACCCATCATAGGACTTGATCTCATGACCCTGATATCATGACCTGAGCCAAACCAACAGTTGGAATCTTAACCAACTGAGCCATCCAGGCTCCCCATCAGTGTGTTTTAGGATAAAATTTTAAGTCACATATTCATTTGCAATTTCTCATTCTGTAGTTACCCTTTAAATCTAAAATAATGTCATTGCATTGAAATATAGTTGCATACTAACCTCTTTGATGTTCACAGGTATCTTTCTTCACTTACAATACTTTTAAATATATTCTTCCCATTTGCTACTTCCATCTTCAGAAATTTAATAAACTTTTATTTTAAAAACGTTAACCATTCCCGGGGCGCCTGGGTGGCTCAGTGGGTTAAAGCCTCTGCCTTTCGCTCAGGTCATGATCCCAGGGTCCTGGGATCGAGCCCCGCATCGGGTTCTCTGCTTGGCAGGGAGCCTGCTTCCTCCTCTCTCTTTCTCTGCCTGCCTCTCTCCCTACTTGTGATCTCTATCTGTCAAATAAATAAATAAAATCTTAAAAAAAAAAAAAACTTTAACCATTCCCTCATCCTTTAAATTGATTTTCATCATATCTTTTATTCACACATACTTTATAAAAAGTTGCATTACAATGATGGCATTACTTTTGCTTTAGTCAGTTACCGTCTACGAGAGTAATGGTAAAACAGTCTATATATGGTTTATATTTCCTTATCATTCCTCATTGTCTTCATTCCTTTTGTAAAAGCTAATTTCCATTTTGTATCTTTCCACTTCAGTCTACACAAAACCTTTAGCATTTGCTCTTGTAGACATGCCCACACCAAATTCCCTTAAGTTTTATTTGTCTTAAAATATCTTTTTATTTTAAGGATAATCTTAGTGGATATTCTAGATTGTTTTGTTTCTGTTTTTGCTTTTGTTTTACACTTTAGAGAAGTCATGTAGTGATGTTTTAGTTTCCAAAAGTCTCTAACGAGACATCAACTGTCATTCATACTATTACTTCTACATAGGTAATGTGTTTTCTCCCCTTTGGCACATTCAAGATTTCCTCTCTGTCCTTGATTATCAGAAGTTTGATTAGAGTGTGTTTAGATGAACTTAATTTTTTTTAAATATTTTATTTATTTATTTGACAGAGAGAGAGGTCACAAGTAGGCAGAGAGGCAGGCAGAGAGAGAGGGAGAAACAGGCTCCCCACCGAGCAGAGAGCCCGATGCAGGGCTCGATCCCAGGACCCTGAGATCATGACCTGAGCCGAAGGCAGAGGCTTAAACCACTGAGCCAGCCACCCAGGCGCCCCGATGAATTTAATTTTTTATTGTGCTTTGATGGTGTTGACCTTCTTGAATTATACTTCATCTCTCCCCTTTTTGTTTCTTATATCCCCTTCTGGTATTTCAATCATATGTTAGGTATTATCCAATTATCCTTGGTTATAGCAGTTATTTACTATTCCTAGAGTGTAATCTATGGATAATTTTAACTAGACCACAGACATGCTAATATACCCTGAGAAAAATGTATGTAGATTTGATGATTCCGGATAACTGTAACCTCTCTCAAAAAAAGACTTGTCTCACGATTTTCTTTGCATGATTGTGTACTTAATATCCAACATATCTGTGTAACAAACACATGCCCACAAACACTTCATTCCATAGGAAGCTATAAATTCAGAAATATCCCTTACTCTCTTCCAAAGTCCTTCTAGGAATTAAATTCTTACTTTATATTAGGGATCTCTCTATTCAAATTGAAGGTACCCTGGGTAAGTCAGTGTTTACTTATCATTAGAAAAGGTTAACTTTGCTGGTTTCATTTTGGGGATCCTAAACAGTTTAAGAAACTGCTTTCCCCTTGAACATTTTAAAGAATCAAAATATAGGAGGTTATTTGTTATAATTTCTTAAAGGCTATAATCTCTTTGAATATACATGTTTTCAAACTGTGTCAAGCATTTCAGATAAGTTAAATGTATGACCTCTGTATTATTATTACTCATATTTTATACATCAGAAAACTGAACCCCCACAAAAATAAATAACTTATTAGCTAGATAACTAATAAATAAAAGAACTGGAATATGATTTCAAGTCCTTCTTATGTTAGGGTGTCCAGTCTTACTAATACAATAGAGTGCCCTTGGGAATAAGGAATTAAAGCAGCTGGCTTAGAATCCATTTCTTTCTAATTATGGGAGGAGTGATGATATTGGGGAAACAAAAAAGTGTTCCATTCTAATATCCTTGTAAACATACTAATAACTCACCTCCTGCTGGACGAATAGTATTTGTTAGAAGAAGAATCCTTATCTGTTGAAACCTTTTAATAGAATATTCCTGGCTTATAATTGCTTATGATAAATAATTCTAGAATTTATGGATGTATGAGGTATGATTCTTCAGAAAATTTCAAGGGAGGTATATATAAAAACCTATGTATTAAAGTGAGATATTTCATTATTTAAATGCCCTCTATGGTGTGTTAGAGATCTTGTCTATTACTCTGGGCTACAGAGCAAGTCTGATGGGGGAAGAAAACTTAAGAGTTACGTTTAACAGCCTACACCTCTCTTCACTTTTCTACTACCTCTTGGTTTTTATGTCATTAAAATTGTTAGTGAATATGTATGTGTATATATATATATATATGGTATATATTGTATGTGTTTATGTATATATACATACACATACATACATACACACTAAAGAATTCTGATTCGTATTTGTCTTACTTGGCATTTAATCATTTGTTAATATCTTACCTTACATGGCAAAAGGGACTTTGCAGATATAGTTAAGGATGTTAGGGTAGGGAGATTATTCTGCATTGTCAGGGGTGTTGGTGAGACAGGGGAATCAAAGGGACCCCATGAGAGACAAAGCTATTTTTGCTTCTTTTCAAGCTTCTATTCTTGCAGAGGACCTGAACTGGTATGCCACTCTACATATACTTTATAATGCAAATAGTATATGTCCTCTTTGTAAGGGACAAAGAGATAATGATATCTTTGGAGGCTTCCAACACAGTATTTAAGGAATAACCTGGCAGAGTCATCATGTGTCTATTCCAGACCACTGGGGCTAGATATCTCCATGCCATGACCCCTGGTTTCATGGAATGAGTGACCTTTGTAGGACATCCCTACCTGTCCTTGTTCTGACCAATTCCTGGATGGCTGAAAGGACATGTGCACCAGACCACAGTCACCAATAAAAACATCAGACCCCAAGCAAAGACTAGACCCATGCTCTTTTCAGAATCTCTGGGATCCTCAGTCTGTCTCTCTCTCTGTCTCACCGTCTCTATATGTACCTTCAGTAAACTCTGCTTTCCCCACGCGCTGGCACATGTTTGATTTCCATCCTGTGTGAAGGCAAGGACCCTCTTGGCTGGTCTTGCGGGACCTCCCTGTGGGTCCTCAGACTGGCCCACCCCCATGAGCGATGGAGGTGGGAGGGCAACGTAAACACAAGGGTCTTTATAAGAGGGAAGGAGGAATATTACAAAGAAGGAGATGTCACCAGGGAAGCAGAGTCTTTGATGCAATGACAGACTGAGAAGATGGAAAGTGCCAGAATCCAAGGAATGAGGTAGCTTCTAGAAGCTGAATAAAGGCAAAAAACAGATTTTTCCCTAGCACCTCAGAAGGAACAGAGCCTTGACTAGGCCTTAACGACCTCCAGAACTGTAAGCTAAGACATTTGTGCTATTTTAAGCCACTGCATTTGTGTTCATTTTTTTTTGTATCAGCAATCAGAAACTAATGCAGGTGCTAATGCAGATCCATGTTGCCCTCGATAATTGCATAGATATTAACTAAGTCCATTTTTCTTTGGCCATGCTAAGTGAAAATTTGGCATTCCTGAGTCCTCCTCAGTAGTAAACATTAGGAACTACAGAGTTCTAAGAGGATAACAAGAGAAATGGCTGAGGTAGGAGTTTGATTTTTCTTGAAGCCCCTTTATAATATTCTTTCCTGTAAATACATAAAGGAGATGCTATCTGGGGGTTAATAGTAGACTATCAAAGATTAAACAATATGGTTCTTATTGCTTCGGCTATACTTGGTGTAGTAAAAATCTATATAGGAAGAACAATAGGTCAAGGAGAAGTGATGTGCCATCAAGGACCCTCTTTTTCATTCTAATTTAGAAGTACAGCCAAGTACGATTTGCATTTTCATGAAATGGAAATCAGTTGATGATATGGCATTCTCAGCTCGAAAAGAGTTCAGAGCCTTAGTTGCTTATATGTCAAAGGTAAACTGGATGATGAATCCAGCTAAAATATAATGCCCAACCCAATCTGTGGAGTTATGCAGACTAGATCAACTAGATCAACTGGACATATTTTTCAAATTGTGAGAAATACATTATTCTCTTTTATAGATCCTGGCAATAACTAAGAAGCTCAGATACTACTCAGGTTATTCAGGTTCTAGAGAGATTATATTTTTCAAATAAGAATCCTCTTCAAGTTCTATTCAGAGTCAAAAGAAAAAAAATCTGACAAAAAATATTTAAAAAGAAAAAAAGCATTTTCAGGGGTCCTGAAGAGAAATAGCACTAAAAGATTTGTGGAGAGTAGGCCCAGGGAGTCCAGCTAACCCTTTATGACCCACCTGGTTAATTGATACAGAATTTTCTGCGACTGGAATACTGTAGGGCAGAGTCTTTGGCATAAATTGAAATAGGGTACTCAGGGAATGCCTTTGGTATTTCTCAAAGTTGCCTGAGGAAACTGCTATTAATAGCCCGAATGAAAGACAGTTGTTAGATTTTTTTTAAAAAAGATTTTATTTATTTATTTGACACAGAGAAGAGAGAGAGAGAGAGATCACAAGTAGTTAGAGAGGCAGGCAGAGGGGGAAGCAGGCTCCCAGCTGAGCAGAGAGCCCAATGCAGGACTCCATCCCCGGACCTTGAGATCATGACCTGAGCCAAAGGCAGAGGCTTAACCCACTGAGCCACCCAGGCACCCCCAGTTGTTAGATTTTTATTGGGTGTCAGTCAAACCAAAATTTATTAATGGGTTATTGTAGATTTTTACCAGTTGCCCCAGAGAATGATAAGTGAGTATTAACTGAAATCAACAGCTGTGCTCCCCTAGAGTTCAATAACCTTGTCTAGAGCAACTCCGTGAATACATGTAAAGATTCAGAATACAGAGTTAACTGTCAATTCAGCAGCATACTTCAGATTTTTCTCCTGATCAAGGTATGCATTTCACTGCTAAGAAAATAGACACATGAGTAAGGAAACAAACTTACTGTATGCCTTATCAACTTAGAGCAGTGAAACTATTATAGATGTTTGAAACACTTGATGCCCAAAGGAAAGTTCCTAAGATTAGGAAGTAACAAATGGAGGCAGCCAAAAAATACATAAATCCTCAGCCATTCATCTTTCCAACCTAAAATATGTTTATTTGTATGGACTGATCCAGTTGCTCCAGGATCAAGTTTGAACTTATATTTATCAAGAAAACTGAAACCAGTGCTCAGTACACATATTGATTACATTGAACTCACCAGTTAAAAGTCCTAAAGGTCCTTTGGGGGGAATGAAACTGTCACTTCTTGACACCTCATGAAAGCAGGTTCATTACCAAATGTCTGTTTGTTGTTGTTCTGTCTGTCAGTCTGTTTATCTATCTATCTTTCACCAGATCTGTGGGTAAATAGTACATATGCTGAATTGTGGAATAAATTATCTCAGCTAAAATAGATAATAAATGTGAGAAAATTAGTAGAACTCTAGATGAGAAAGATTGTAACAAGTGGATTTAAATCCAAAAAAGAATGCAGTGATGCTATTTCCATGTTAGCATTTTAGAGTAAGAGAGTAAACTCATTTCTCTCTTATAGTATTGACAGCCAATGTTGGGAGAAACCCTGGGTGGATTTTATCTGCTGGAAGAAGATTAGGTTTTCACTGATCTTCAAATACTCTTTAAAGGTTTTATCCAGTGAATCTGAGGAAAAATATGACATAGCACATCCTGATTAGTCAAGTGGAAGATGGCACAGTGGGTATGGTAGAAGGCAGATTGAAACTGCCTGCCCCGTATGTCACAGTTTATTGTGATTCTTTGAATGAGTTGAATGTGATTTTGCATAATTTATTTAAAGAAAATGGAAAGGGAACTTGAACGCCCTCAAAGATGTTAGATATGGATGTGATTATATAGTCCGACAGTCTGACAATATAGCTTTCTCCCAAGACTTTTATGGGAGGACTATTTGTTTTAAGATTATTTTTCTCAAGTAATCTATACACCCAATAGGGTGCTGAAACTTATAGTGCCAAGATCAAGAGTCACATGCTCTACTGATGGAGCCAGCCAGGCACCCCGGGAAGACTTTTAATATATCCAGATGAAGCTATATTCAGAGGTAGAATATACCAAATAGAAAGTTTTGTTGGGTATGCAGTATTTGGTTGTTCAGATCATTTTCTCAAATTTTATAAATTCATAAATCTGCAGGGGAACAAAATACGTGATAGCTTGCCCACCATTTGCTTCAAATGGGCCCAAATATTTGGTAATTAGTAGTTGGTCGTGGGATACTAAGTGAGGCTGAAAAAATATTACTAGAGGCTTCTTTTCACAAAGACTTTTTTTTTTTTTTTTTTTTTTTTTAAGATTTTATTCACTTATTTGACAGAGAGAGAGAGATCACAAGTAGGCAGAGAGGCAGGCAGAGAGAGAGGAGGAAGCAGGCTCCCTGCGGAGTAGAGAGCCCGATGCGGGGCTCGATCCCAGGACCCCGAGATCATGACCTGAGCCGAAGGCAGCGGCTTAATCCACTGAGCCACCCAGGCGCCCCCACAAAGACTTTTTAATCCAAGCAGGGTCATTAGAAAGAACTCTTCCAAAATGGAGAGATAGCACAGTTCTAATTGGATGGGATGATCAATAAAGACTGTTTTCATATTTGTTAGGAATTCTGGGAGTCGTTCCTAACCTCTCAGGAAAAACTATTAGATACTGGAATTACAATGAAATCTGAAGTTTGCAAAGTTCTGTGGTCAGGATCTTAGGAGAGCCAAGTCAAAGGCACATAGCTAATGGAAAACTTTGGTAAGATTAAATTATGGTAGGTCATCATTGGATAATGTGGCTTTCATTGTTTTCTAATGATCCAAGTGCCACAGATAAGAATGATTTCCATCTTCCCTTTCTTGTTCATTTAAGCCTGTCTATTATATATATCTTAGACCTTGTGGTACAACAGGTTAGGAATGAAAGAAAAAGGAACAGCACAGTATTACCCTTGTGGGGGAGAGATGGGCAACACTATATAGTGACACAGGATCTGATGTCTGTTAAAACCCATACTATTATTTGCAAGATAGTTATGTCCACATAAAATACATACTCAAGTGGAAAACTATCTGAAGCCACCTTGGAAATGGTGGAAATGGAATGGAAATATGGAAAAAGTTACTTTGGTTGGGAAATGATGGAATATGTTATTATAATCTTAATTTACACACAAAATGAAAAATATGTTTTTAATATCTTTGCTATAGCAACCTGGTAACAAAAAATTTCTTTTACTTGAAAACTTGATTTATTCATACCATGATTCCAGAATGAGAAAATAATTTGGGAAACTGAAATGGAGTCTTGAATTGTTATAATACCTACGGAAATGAGTTGAAGTTAATTTTGCTAAATTTAGGAAGATTACATAATCCATGCCTCCAGTATCTATAAATGTTCAATAATTGGCACAAAAGAGAATAAATAGTAATTCAACTGATTCAAGAATATTGGTACACCTATGAAGAGATATAAGTAACAATTTGCCCGTTTTGTAGAGGAAATTCCTACATTCCCTTGGAAAACAAATACTGGTGATCACCCACCGGGTATTAATGGGCTTATGCTATTAATTACTGCCATCCCGGAGGAGCAGAAGGAAAATGATCCGGTCTATTCTTACTGACATCATAAACAAACCTAAGGATTTTATGATATCTTTATTAATGGAGGGCTCTTAACAGAGTAATTCTGATCAAAGATTGTGGAAAGTAAATAATCCCAGAATCTATAATTTTATTAGTCTTGAAAACTGTCATAGATGCGGTGGTGTAAAATGGAGATATCTATAAGATAATCATTCTCCATTAGATGAGGGGAAGTTATATGCCATGTATCTTATTAGAAATGTTGTATATTTGGGAGTAAGAAAGACCTTTCTGATGTGTGAATGAAGAATCTGAAACTCATATGTAATGATCACTTTCTGATTTATATGAGCTGTTCCATTGCTTGACGCATGGAAACTAGTTGTAAAATTTGAATAATGGTGAAGATCTCTGAGCACATGAATCTGATTTGACAATCATATTGCTGTAGATTGAACTGTGTTTGCCCTCCAAATTCATTTATAGAAGCCCTAACTCGCTATGTGGTAGTATTTGAAGATGGTGCCCTTGGGAGGTGATAAGGTTTAGATGAAGGCCTGAGAGTGGGGCACCCTTGATGGGATTAGTGCTTTTATATGAAGATATTCCAGAGAGTGTGTTGTCTCTTTTCTGGCCATCTGAGGATACAGCAGTAGGAAAGGGGTTTTCTACAAGCTAGGAAGAGAGTGCTCAACAGGAACCAAATCTCCTGGTACCTTGAAACTGGACTTCTAGTCCAGAACTGTGAGAAAATAAATTACTGTTTGTAAACCCGTCTATGGTATTTTGTTATGGCATTTGGAGCCAACTAAGACACATGTCTT
Source organism: Meles meles (assembly GCF_922984935.1). Classification (NCBI taxonomy): domain Eukaryota; kingdom Metazoa; phylum Chordata; class Mammalia; order Carnivora; family Mustelidae; genus Meles; species Meles meles. The sequence continues at coordinate 160,783,795 of NC_060067.1, forward strand.
TTGTTAGCTCAGTAGCATCAAATCTGTGGGTCCTTTATGAGTTTATGAAAATACTTACCCTTGGGGTACCTGGATGGCTCAGTGGGTTAAGCTTCTACCTTTGGCTCAGGTCATGATCTCAGGGTCCTGGGATGGATCCCTGTATGGGGCTCTCTGCTCAGGAGGGAGCCTGCTTTCCCCTCTCTCTCTGCCTGCCTCTCTGTCTACTTGTGATCTTTTGTCTGTCAAATAAATAAAATCTTTAAAAAAAGAAAATACTTAGTGTTTATGTCTTTTACACTTTTTCTGTTTTTCTTTTCTTTCCTTTTTGTTTGTTTGTTTGCATACTTTTAATCTCTCCATACTGCAGTATAGAGACGGTATCTGACCTCTCATTAAGTTCTCTATGTTGTGTTTTTTTTTTTTTCAGCTATGCCTAATCCACTATTAGCCATATTCACTGATTAACTTTAGTTGTTATAACTGTCATTTTAGGATTTTTATTTGTTCTTTTTTATTGTAGTTTTCTGTTGGAATTTTGGATCTTGTTATTTAATTCCCTCAACATAGTAATCATTATAAAATTCATGTGTAATAAAATCAATATCCACATAACCAATATTTATTTTAAGTTTCTGTTTTTCTCTTGGTTTTCACTAAGTTATCTTCTTACATGCATGGTTACATTTAATTGAGTGCTGACATTACATTTAAAGAAATGGGCATACTTTGAGGTCCTGGATGTGGTTTTATTTTACATCTGGCAGGAACAAACCTAGGAATGATCAATTTAATTGATTGGTAAATGAAATTATTTGAATTTGTGTTATTTGAGGTCATACTACTTTTAGGAAGACTTCTTCTGCATAGGCCGCTATATCAAAGTACCATAGACTGGGTGGTTTAAACAACAGACATTTATTTCTCAGAGGCTGAGAAGTCCATGAATAAGTGCCAGCAAATTTGGTCCTGGTAAGGGACTTCTTCCTGGCTTGAAGATGACTGCCATTTCACTGTGTGCTCACATGACCCCCTTTTTATGTGCATGCAGAGAGCTCTTTTGTCTCTCTTTTATTAGAAGGCACTGCTACCATCATGAGGACCCTATCCTCATTACTTCATTTAAGCTTAATTGTTTCCTAAAAGGCCATCTCCAAATACCATCACATTTGGATTTACAGCTTTAACATGAATTTCAGGGGATACAGTTCAATCTGTGGTATAGGATGTTCCATTCAAAATCCTGGGTTGCTTGTAAAACTTTGTAACTTTTTACAGTTTCTTAAACTTTTGTCGCTTTAGCTTAGTCTCTCATTCTCCCACTTGTATATTTTTCTTTAAATAATATTGACTCAGGGCACCTGGGTGGCTCTTTTGGTTAAGGGTTAGTTAGGCATCAGACTCAATTTTGACTCAGGTCCTGATTTCAGGATTGTGAGATTGAGCCCTGCATGGGGCTCTACACTGGGCATGGAGCCTGTTTAAGATTCTCTCTCTCCTGCCTCTTCCCTCCCACTTGCTCTCTTTGTCTCTCAAAAAATAAAAATAAATAAAAGTTAAAAAAATACGACTCAAGGGAAAAATTTAACAAATGTCAGGTTCATATATCATAGCTTCTTTTATCTTTATCTCTTTCCTAAAAACTTCTGAGCATTGGATTCTTTTTCAGTTAGCAGTGTAATAAGGAGCATAGTGGGAGAGTGAGCTGCAGTTTTATACAGAGTAAACAGGTTAGACTACCACACAACATCTGTCAGATACTACATTGTTTTGCTTCCCAGGTATTATGTCATTATTTCACTTTTAATAAAATTTACTGCAACTCTATTTTGTGGGATAGTTGTTATTTCCATATTGCAGTTGATGAGGCTTGAATAAGAAATTTTATTATTTTTTAAGATTTTATTTATTTGAGAGAGAGAGTGTGTGCACAGGAGAGAGAGTACGAGGGAGGGGAGGTGGGGAAGAGGGGGAGGGAAAAACAGAACCCCAATGAGCAGGGAGCCCAAAGCAAGACTCCATCCCAGGACCTTGAGACCATGACCTGAGCTGAAGGCAGACACTTAACTGACTGAGCCATCCAGGTGCTCCTAGTGACTAAGAAATTTTAAATAATTTCCTCAAAGTTGCTTGTTATTAAACAACAAATTTAGCAGACTTTCCTGCTACATAAAGCCTCACGTTGAACTAAGACTTAAAGATCCAATGAATTATGACATAAAATCAGTATACTATGCTGAGCATTAACCTAATATATATATATATATATATATATATATATATATATATATAAGATTTTATTTCTTTATTTGACGTAGAGCGAGATCACAAGTAGGCAGAGAGGCAGGTTGAGAGAGATGGGGAAGCAGGCTCCCCGCCGAGCAGAGAGCCCGATCCCAGGACCCTGAGATCATGACCTGAGTGAAGGGCAGAGGCTTAAACCACTGAGCCACCCAAGTGCCCCAACCTAATATATTTTATAGAGGTGTGCCTAATTTCAGTGATAACTTTGAAAACCCAGCAACAAAAGAAGAGTATTTAAATTCACATCTTATAAATATACCTCTCAAACTTCAAGCTCAAAATTTATTCTTCATCTTAGTGAGAAAATAACCTTCTGATTTTTTTTATCATATCCTTCAGTACCAGTAATGAAAAATGAGGGACTTTACTTAGAAAAAAGTAAAAACTACTGAAATATTAGTCTTAGTAATGTTTAATTCTGTTTATGCTCATCTCAATTTCTTTGCAGTTTTTTAAATTTTTTTTAAAATTCTTGTTTCCACTTTCCTTCTCTTTAACTTGAACTTTAAAAAAGTTCTTCTGTAATCAATTAAAATCCTCTTTAATCTCATACTGATTGTGACAGGAAAGTGAAGTGTTTTAAAACTAATTAAATAACAAGACATGTCTGAAAAAATGATTGTTGCTCGAAAGCATAATATAGCTACAACCAAACCTTAGGTGTGAATTAATTAACAATGTTATATATGATTAGGATAAACAGCTTTGTATTTTCTTTGAAAAAGTTTTACTCCACTTAATATGTCTGAAATAGTATTTTCACTCTGAAAATTCTCCATTTTTTATCAGTGTACTAAAATATTAAAACTTCTAGTAATGGTAAATAGAATTCCATAATTTCAAAGAGATACAGAAACTTTTGGCTGTAGTTTTCAGTGCATAGAAATTAATTTTTCCCTAAAAAAATACAAGTCTATTTGCTACCCAACTGAAAGAAAGAATTCCTTTTATAGTAGGTGTGAAGTGCATTAATTGTATTTCCATTCAGTCCTGTTGGAAGAGATTTCCTCATTTCACCCAAGAAACTTACTGTTAATTATATCTATTCTTAAATGCCAAAGAACATGTATTGACTGTTTATATGTACCATGGAAAGCACAGGCAAAAAGTATCTCAGGAGTGTCAGATGATGACAGTATGATAGTATCATGAGTAAATTACCAAAAGAGAAAATTTTAGGGGCAGCTGGGTGGCTCAGTTGGTTAAGCGTCTGTGCTTGGTTCAGGTTGTGATCTTGGGGTCCTGGAATCAGGCCCCACGCCGGGCTCCTTGCTCAGTGCGCCTGCTTCTCCCTCTGCTCCTCACCTCTGCTTTTTATCTCTCTCTCTCTCTTCCTCAAATAAGTAAATAAAATTCTTTTATAAAAAAAAAATTTTTAAATGTAAAGTAAATAGGTGAATTTTAATGCCTAAGAACGATGAAATCATGTCCAGTTGCTATTGGTCTAATGTATATGTTTAGTCCTTGATACCATCATTTTCACAGTGTCTTTCTATGGCAAAGATAAATGCCAATCCGCCATTCTCCCAAAGTAATTTATTTTCATAATTCTGCACATTACAGACATCATGAAATACATTTTTTATACTTCCTCTAGCAAAAATATGTATTATTTGAATTTTCCCAGAATGCTTTGCTTTTATTTTTAATAAACAAATACCACATATTTTGACGCTATAATTGCTGCTACATGTCTAATCTTGTTGAGGAAACAAAGTAAAATAAAGACTGATGCTTGCTTCCTTCAAATAAACATTTTTTTAATAACAGGATGCAGAAACAAAATTTCTGAACAACTGATTTTCTAAGCATGATTAAAATTAAATTTTATTATGTCATAGTGTTGCCTAGGTGGCTCAGTCAAGTGTCCGACTCTTGATTTTGGCTCAGGTCATGATCTCAGGATCCTTTGGCTCTGCACTCAGGAGAGTCTGCTTCTCCCTCTCTCTTTCCCTCTTGCTCTGCCCCTGCTTTCTCACTCTCTCAAATAAATAAATAAATTTTTTAAACAATATATTATATGACAGATACTAAGAAATGCATTTCATCAATAATTAAGCTCCCACTATCATTAATAAACCAATGCTCTCAAATATGGCTGATTTTGACTCCTTAGTAACTTATATTTTTAGTACCTATATTAATATATTTATATTATATGAGGTAGGAAAGGAAAACAGAATCATTTATCTTCATATCCAGTTATCGTGATTATTAATACTTCCTTATCTTGATTCATGTTCATTGTGAATGAAAATACAGATTTTAAAACAAGTCAAAACTTTCAAACTTAAAATTGTGACTTATTTTTCATCATTCAAATTCAAGGTAAAATGGAAATTGCTTTGGAGCAACTAATTAAAATCTAAGAGCACTTTGGGAAAATGAGACTCACTGTTATTTCAAATATTTGTAATCATTTAGTTTGGGCATTTTAGATAAATACCAAAAAATTAAGAGTGATACTAATGAAGAATTAAATTCTCCAATTGCATGATAAACATACAATTTTATAGGAATGACATGAATTTTGTTTTCTTCTGTTTTGGCAGTATATTTCAGCATCAGCTGGGAGATCACTTAAAGAATAAGGAGTCATGTATAACACTGAAAGAATTTCATTTATGATAAGTTCATCTAACTCATGGATTCAACTGAATCTAATATGGATTATGAAAGAATTATTTCATAAATTAATATAATCTGTGAGGTACATAATGATGTGTTCATGCTTTTTTCTATAAATCTGAACCAAGTATATGAGCAAGGGAACTTTCAGGAATGACCAAAGGGATAATAAATTTATAGGTAATGTACAGAGACATATGAGAGAAAATATGCAATACAGCCATTTCTTAAAATATGAGAGATGGTTTTCTGAATGTAGATTAATACACTTTGTGTTTAGATTTTAGAAAGTCAAAATAAACTACATGCCAAAAGTAGTGGAATGAAATGTAGTGGCATATGGGCTGGATTGAATAGTTCCTTTCAAAAATTCATGTCTACCTGGAACTTGTGAATGTGAACTTATTTGGAAATAGTCTTTACAGATGTGATTAGTTAAGGTGAAGTTATCCTGAATTAACATAGGCCCTAAATTCAATATGATTAGTGTTTTTATAAGAAGATGAAAGGAGACAGACACAGACACACAAGGAAAATGCCACGTAGAGATGGAGTCAGGGAGTGTGATGTATTATAAGACAACCCAGAAGCTAGGAGAGAGGAATGGAATAAATTCTCCCCAGAAAATTTAGAAGGAACCAACCCTTTTGATACCTTGATTTTAGACTTCTAGCCTTTGGAACTGTGAGACAATAAATATCTGTTTTAAGCCACCCAGTTTTGTCAATTTGTTATCACAGCACTAAGAAATTAATACAGCCCGTATTCATAGAGAACCAGATTTTTGTTGAATCAGGCTCAGTTGGAGCCAGGGCCATAGAAGTAGATTATGTTTTGAAGAAAATGGTAACCAAAACCTCTTAGCTAATATCAGCCTTATAGCTAGAAACCCAAGGAAAGAGTGAAAGTACCCTTCCTAATAGCAATAGATAAAAAGGGTTGAGATAAAGAACATTCACCTAACCCAGTTCAAATGCACTTAAAATAGTCAAGATTGCCAAAAGACTAAGAATTTTAATTGGAAAAACCTGAGACATGTATTAAATTCTACAGACTGGGGCCATGTTGGAGGAAAAGAGGTTATTACCTTTAATGAAGTTATGCAGAATAAAATCCCCTTCTAAAAAAAATTAGCAGGTATTCTAACTATAAAAATACTGGACACTCTGATACTGTATTGGAAATTTTATAATGAAATAGAATTAATGAAACACTATATTCACTTGAATAATTAGTAGGAACTGTGGAGAATTATTAATTTCCTATTAAGTAAACTCAAACATGCTCTCATAATAGAATTAATTTTAGTTCCTGTAGAAAACTAGGGAAATTTACAGTTAAAATAAATCATAGGAAGAGTGCTGAAAGCTCATTCCACTTCTTCTTTTCTGATATTTATGTATTAAGAAATCTTCAGGGGGAGCAAGATGGCGGGGAAGTAGGAGGAGGCACCATTTCAACCTGTACCCTAAAGTGAGCTGATTACCTACCAAAGAACTCCGACCACCCATGAAATCAGCCTGAGATCAGAATTATACACGTCTGGATCTCTACTGGAGCAGAAGACGCCAGTGGCAGGTAAAGCAGACTGGGAGCATCGGACTGATATCGGAAGATAAACAAAAGGGGGAGGGAGCCACCAGAGGTGACCGATTGGAAAGTAACACCCCAACACGAGAGTGCTCTGCATCTGGGGACCAGCATTAACTTGGAGTCTGGTTGAAAGCACTCAAAAAACAAACAGCAAAGGATCGCGGTGGGGGGGGGTAATAGTGGGAACCTGGGCGGTTAGGGTCAGGGACCTAAGTCCCCGGACCCAGGACAGCCTCCCCTGGCATGGAGCCAGAGAGAGTGCGGCGGAGAAATCAGGTCTCCGTCCCTGAGCCGCGAGTGCACCTGAACACCAGCGCGCCTGAGAACGAGTGGGGTCCGTCTCCCGTGAGGGGCTGGGAGCCTGGCCAGACGGCAATCCTGAAATGCGTGCGTCCCACACTCTCCCTTGGGATAGGTGCTCATACGTGCTAGCCTGGAGCTCTGGCAGCAGGAAAAACCAGACATTCCCAGCCCGGGACAGCGGGAAAATCTCAGTGCGCGATCTCTGCTCGGAACTTCTCTGGCGGTCTGGAGCTGCCTAGACAGCCACAGCTGCCCTGGTTTTGGGCACAACGAGGAGCTCCTGCATCCCCAGGGACAGTGACCCAGAACCAACTCTGCCAGCAGCTTTTGCAAAACAGTCTGAGGCTTCTCTCTGAGAGGGAGGTTGGGGTGCTGTTTGCTCTCCTCTAAACCTCCAAAAACCATCAAAAGCTGTCAAGGCGTGAGAAAGCAGATGAAAGAACATAAAAACCCCCAGAGAACAAAAGGCTGAGAAAAAAAAAAAACCAGTTTCCTGAAAAAAAAAGAGCTCACCCCCTTGAGGGGAGTGGGAGGACCTAACTCAGGGAACATCATTGTCTGAAAACCCACGTGGCAGGCCCCTCCCCCAGAAAACCAACCAGGAAGGAAGGAAAAAAAAAAAAAAAGACTACAAGAGAACAACCACCACTACTTCATAAATACAACTTTTATTTTTAACTCTTTACCAATATTCTGGTTCTTTTTGTTTTTATACATACAGATAATTTTTTAACCTATTTACCATCACACTGAGATGTCCAGTACATCAAATTCTTTAATAACCTTCTAACCTGAAATTTTTTTTTTTTTCTCATTTTATTTATTTTTTCAGCGTAACAGTATTCATTCTTTTTGCACAACACCCAGTGCTCCATGCAAAACGTGCCTTCTCCATTACCCACCACCTGTTCCCCCAACCTCCCACCCCTGACCCTTCAAAACCCTCAGGTTGCCCCAACCTCCCACCCCTGACCCTTCAAAACCCTCAGGTTGTTTTTCAGAGTCCATAGTCTCTTATGGTTCGCTTCCCCTCCCCAATGTCCATAGCCCGCTCCCCCTCCCCCAATCCCACCTCCCCGCAGCAACCCCCAGTTTGTTTTGTGAGATTAAGAGTCATTTATGGTTTGTCTCCCTCCCAATCCCATCTTGTTTCATTTATTCTTCTCCTATCTCCTACCCCCCCATGTTGCTTCTCCATGTCCTCATATCAGGGAGATCATATGATAGTTGTCTTTCTCCGATTGACTTATTTCACTAAGCATGATACGCTCTAGTTCCATCCACGTCGTCGCAAATGGCAAGATTTCATTTCTTTTGATGGCTGCATAGTATTCCATTGTGTATATATACCACATCTTCTTTATCCATTCATCTGTTGATGGACATCTAGGTTCTTTCCATAGTCTGGCTATTGTAGACATTGCTGCTATAAACATTCGGGTACACGTGCCCCTTCGGATCACTATGTTTGTATCTTTAGGGTAAATACCCAGTAGTGCAATTGCTGGGTCATAGGGTAGTTCTATTTTCAACATTTTGAGGAACCTCCATGCTGTTTTCCAGAGTGGTTGCACCAGCTTGCATTCCCACCAACAGTGGAGGAGGGTTCCCCTTTCTCCACATCCTCTCCAGCATCTGTCATTTCCTGACTTGTTCATTTTAGCCATTCTGACTGGTGTGAGGTGATATCTCATTGTGGTTTTGATTTGTATTTCCCTGATGGCGAGTGACGTGGAGCACTTTTTCATGTGTCTGTTGGCCATCTGGATGTCTTCTTTGCAGAAATGTCTGTTCATGTCCTCTGCCCATTTCTTGATTGGATTGTTTGTTCTTTGGGTGTTGAGTTTGCTAAGTTCCTTATAGATTTTGGATACTAGCCCTTTATCTGATATGTCGTTT